>NC_140089.1:47620606-49000606 GCF_964237585.1 Gallinula chloropus
CATGAAGGACTGTGTCCCGTGGGTGTGGACCCTACAGTGCAGCAGGGGAAGGGAGTGTGGAATGAATGCGCCCCCCCCCCCGGCCAAGAAGGAAACCAACTTGCAAGGAACTGACTGAAGCCCCCATTTTCCTAGTCCCTGTCCCTCCCTGTGCCACAATGCGGGGGAAAAAGGGAGTGAAATCATGACTAAAGTGCAGTCTGCTAAGAAGAGAGGGAGGTACGGAGGTAGAGGTGTTTTAAGATCTGTAAAGGAAAACAGCTTAATGGAACCCCATTTTCCCAGTCCCTGCCCCTCCGTGTGCCACAGTGAGGGCGAAAGAAGGGAGTGAAATCATGACTAAAGTGAAATCTGATAAGAAGGGAGGGGTGGGGGGAAGTGCTTTAAGATCTGGTTGCGCTTCTCATTATCCGGCTCTGGTTTCACTGGGTGTGCAGTGTAGTGTAACAAATTAGAGAGTTTTCTTTCCTTCACTCTGTGTTGAGTCTGTTTTGCCCATGATGTTGATTATGATCTCTACCTGTCCTTACCTTGACGCCTAAGCCTCTCAATATATATTTTCTCCCCTTTTCTGCTGAAAAGGGGAGTGATGGGCCGACTTTGGTGGACATCTGGCCTCCAGCCAGGCCTAAACCACCAGAATACAGTAATTAGGCATTTATGATTTAAAACACAGAAGTTCTGGATCATAACATAATTTCTGCACATTTTCTGCGCACTGTGCAATTATGGTATCATGGCTGCTCAAACTATGATGTCTGGTGTAACATAATGGACTTGACAGGAAAGCTGCTGACCTTTCCCTAAGGACATGTTGGACATATCCTTTCCTCCTAACTACTCATTCACCACATCTCAATGTTTAAAACTGAAGGCTATCTTTACTGTGGACACCAGTGTTGTGTAATTATGAAACTACTCTAGGCAGCTGATAAACACATACCTCATGGTAGGTATGTAAAACATCGAGTATTTAAACTGTGGAAAAATACCCCAAACAAACCACAAGACGTGAGTGAAATTCCTAGTTTTTTAAATCAAATGATCATGTATCATATCTTGTGATAAACCACTTTGCTTAGAAAAGTTAATGTGAATAACAGGAGGTGTTTGCCAGAAACTTACTTGACCACAGTGCTCAAGATCTATCCTAAGAGTGGTAGAACATGGAAGGTAAGCTTAGATGTAACTTATTTCAGGTAAGACTGAGATTGGTCTTTGTCATTTTACGATATGTTTTGTGCCACTTCTGCCAAAACAATTTCACATAAAACATATATATTGTGTTGCACTGGATAGATCATTGTGAGGAAAGTATGGATGTTTTTCCATAGCATGTAAGTGAAAATAACAATAACAATATAAACACGCAGTAGGTCAGTAGGTGCAACTGACATCTTGTCAGGCTTCATTTAGCTCTGTGTTGAATAATAAGTACCTGCTTCAGTTACTCAGTCTGAACACAAGAATGCTTGTTGCTGCTACTGCTGCCCGTTCTCTAAAATACTTCAAGCAGGGAAATATTTGTTGTCTGTATGGCACCTAATCCAATTATTTATGATTCGCAGAAAAGGTCACAGAAATAATTTTCCCTCTTTCTTCTCTCATTCTTCCTCTCTTTCCTCCTTAGCAAGTAACTGGGTAGACTATTGCCAAAACTTCTGAAATAAGATAGCTTTTATGTTGCAGAGACAGGAATTTTTGTCACAGGCAACCAAGTCGAAGAAGGCAAAAGTTAGTCACTTAAACCAGTACTTCCTATTTGACACAACATTGCTTACTTGGCAAAGGTAAATAATTAACAAAAATGCTGTATTTGGTTCTATTTTTATGTTCTGAACCAGTGTGTTTTTCTCTTAGACCGCGGTTTAATACTACTGTTGATATCAAAACCATACAGCTGTAATTATTAGATAATCATACAAAACGTGAATGTGCCAGAAAAACAACCAAACAATTACAGATGTGTAAGGTGGAACTGGAATTCAGGTACTCTAATGCACATTATGCCTACATTAGCAAGTAAAAATCCTTGCTGTCAACTGCAGTGTGTTAAAGACACTTCTGGCACAATGTATTTCCTTCTACAAGTCCATGAACTTCAAGTATGATCTAAGATGCAAAGTGTCTTAAGTGGGAACAATGGGGAGATTTACTGTAAAAAGCACTCCTGATGCCAGCTGAAACACTAATGAAGGCAAAACATTTAAAATACTCTTCAATTCTAAAGCTAATGTTCTGCTGATTTCAGAAAGCCACATTCTCGACAAAGAACTGAATCATTTACTGTGTGGAAAGTATAAAGCTTTGTTCATTCCAATAAATTAAATTGAATTATTTTGTGTTAATTAGCTCATTATTTTTAAAAAGGCAGTATCTATTTAATCATTTACAAATACTTTAGTACCATCAAAATGAATTGAAACCAAATGAAGTATTGATGTATTGTACTGGAATTTGATGTGGCACATATCTGTTGTCAGTTTAAGAGCAGAATTCATACTAGCCCATGCATTTAGGATAAAACGAATGAAATTAGCACCATCTGAAGAGAAAAAAGAAGACAGAAATGACAAATGGTTCTTAAAACCTTAACCTCAGTTATGCTCATCTTCACTGTCATCACAGAAACAACTTTATAAAGCTGCACCTTAAGAAAATTCTGAAATTCAGAAAAATAGTCCACAATAATCTGGGACAGTGACTACAGTTCCCTAGATGGATCATTGTAGCCCATGCCCTTTTTCCTCCAGATACTGACTTTGCGCTCATTTTATGGTCAGCTGAAAAGGAGAGTGAGCGAGCGGCTTGGTAGGCATTTGGCCTCTAGCCAGGGCCAAACCACCATACAGCCCAACCCCATTTATAAGCAGAACATGATGTTGTATGGTATGGAGTATGAGTTTGGGTCAGCTGTTCTGGCTGTGTCCCCTATTAGCTTCCCCCCGGCCTTCTCATTAGCAGGGCAGTAAAGAAGCTGAAAAGCCCTTGACTGGTTGGCAACAACTAAAACATCAGTGTATTATCAACAGTATTCTCATCCTAAATGCAAAACAAAGTACTACACTGCTGCTAGAAAGAATATTAAATCTATGCCTACCAAAACTGGGACAACAACTTAACAAAAATTGCATCCCACACATTTACACATAGATGACTGTTTAAATTGTTTTTGTTCCTTTTCAATGGGAAGAAGAATGTGTGCTCACAGTAGTGGACTGTCCCTTGGAAATTTTTTAAAGGAGAAATGGTTAAGTAATGCATAGGTTATCCAAAAGCTAAGCCATCTTTTCAGAGATTGTCAGCAGACTAGCTATTGATTTCAGTGAAAATATGTTATATTAAAGGAGAATGATAGAAGAGTCCAGCTGAGGTCACATAGTTAAAAGACTGTGCTTTACTTTAAGTGTGCTTGTGTTTTAACAAACACAAAAAGCAGACATAATTACATAGGGGTTAAGGCAGGCTTTTGCATTTTCTGATTTAAATTAATTATGGTACAAGATATGTGGTTTAATAAAATTCAGGTAACATACTGCCACAACAAATACTATTTCAAATAAAACCAGATTCTTCTTGAAGAATTATTGATAGCAACTTTCAATAATTTTATTATAAGTTAATGAGCAGGTGAAGCTATTAATAGACCAAGCTTCAGTATAATTTAAAGTACAGGTGTTTTAATCATTGAAGTAGAATTCCTTGCTAGAAAAAATTCAGGCCAAGGACAACTTCAGCAGGAAGAAAATGAAGCAACATGTCTTACTATTTTTTAAACATAGTCATAATCACTGCATTAACTCATTGCTTCTCAAAACTGGACTGGCTATTTATCTCACGTTTAACCTCAACTGGAATAGCTTTATACACCAACTAACTTCTAATAAAAGAAGTCTTCAAGCAAAATCAGAGTAGCTTAGTAGCAACCTTGCTTCCCTGAACACAAATATTAAATAACTTATTATCTATATTACAAAATAGCCCATTATGTGACCCCCTGATGATTTTTTTCAGTGCTGAGCAACAAACATCTACCTTATTGTACTAAAAGTATAACTGTACAAAAATAATACCAGTGTCAGGACTCAAAACCAAACAATGTCTATTTTTTAATATAATATACAAAATTATATATGTCTTGAAATGTTTGTGCAACCACTAGGCATGAATCAGTTTGAAATATCTCAAATCTACTGTGGTATAAAACAGTAAACTGGGAATAGCCTGCTAATCATTATTTTGACAATAACATTTCAAATATATGTTAGACAGATTGTGCAAAGCAGTCAGATACATCAAGTAACTTCAGTATTTCTCATCTGCAATGTCTTCATTTTAGAAGAATTTTATTTTTTTAAAAAAGAAAAACAATATGCAAAAGCAAAGTTATTCTAAAAATTATTTAGCTATATCATCTTATTAAAGAATGATAAATTCTTGGGTAATGATTGGGTAGACAGAACTACCTAATACTTGATTTTTTTGTTTCTTTGTTTTTTGTTTTTTGTTTTTTTCAATTCAGCTGTTCAGTTTCTTCAGTCAAGGACAAGAAAGTGATGCAGACTGCAACTCTACTGACAATAGCTATGACCCTCTGACCTACACAGCATGCAAAGTAGTGGCAACTTCAGTCAACACTAGGTATCCTAGCCTTTTGAGCCACAGAGAAAACAAGCCCTTAATCTTTCCTCTTATGACTTGCTTATCGAAACTTGGTTTAGCAAAATCTGCAACCCTTCCCATGGAATATTCAAGCATACAATTGCTCAATATTCAAATTAAATTAAGATCAGTCTCTCTGACTCAGTAATATTCTGGCCTACTCACAAATGGATCTCATTCATCTGCTGGTTTGGAAACTTTCTTTTCATTTAAACACAGAAACAATCCAATCCAGACATGGTTTTTTTTCATTTCAGCTTTGATTTCTGAAGCCATCCATTTACTACCCTCCTTCTTCTACCCCTCTAGCAGATTTAGTTAAACCACTGAAACTGCATGGTATACTTTTTAAAAGGGTTCATCAGGTCCATAATTTCATAGCTTCAATTGGATATTACTTTATTAAAAGTTAGTAGTGATTTATAAGCATAAGAACAAAAGATAAAAATCAGGTACTGACCGGAAGCAGATTTAAAATTAAGTATTTGTATTAGAAGTAAAGGTCAGAATAGATGTATATGCTCATAATGAGGAATACAAAACCTGGTCTAGATTTTTTTCTTAATTATTTTTAATATAAATTTTGTATTTCCTCCAATCAGGAAACATGGGAGAACTTTTTTTACTAGCTGTTATTGTAAGACATTATATTTATTGTTAGTTTGCTTTTTTTTTTTATGAAATCGCTATATAAGTAGCACCAATTTTATATTTTTCTTTCTGCCATAATTTACAGAGAATATTCTCAGAATTTTTCCTATAAATTCATTCTCAAAATAAAATGCAGAGATTATGTCAGTGATAGCACATGTTCAAGGAACTAGATTATAAAAAGTTTCTTACATAAACATTACTGTCTTAAGTAGCTCACGGGAGTAAAGACATGACCTTAACTATGCAATAGTTAGACAATGACAATAATGTATCATAGTTCTTAAATTATTTTCTTACAGTAAATCTGATTATGCAGTGAGATTTTATTAAATAAACAGAGATTTTATTAGATAAACAGACAAATGTAAAACTTTTCTAAACTTATAACTAATAACATGTCTACTAAGGGGCAAATTGCTCAGTGGAGTACCAAGTTAAAAGGAGTCTTGGCTTGAAATAGAGACTTATGCACTTATTATTATGCTGTTCAGTTACTGTGCCTTACAGAAGAGAAATGAATCAACATATTTATTTAATAAATGGAATAAGCCTTCCACTTAACCTGATAGCAATTATTTGGGAAATTTATATGCTTCTGTCACAAGATACCAGTTCGAGAAAATTAATAGACAAGCTACTTCTAGTTGGCTTATATATAACTGTTAGGAACTGGCACTGTTTCAGCAAGCAGGCTGGACTGCATTGATTGCCTTTGACAGGTGTGGCTTGTGGATGAAATGGGGAAATTAACTAAGGGATTCAATGAGAAACTCGGTATATTATGCAATATAACTGTTCTTATTCGTCTTGTATTTTTCTTTTAGATTTTTTTTTTCTTAAATTATAGAAATGCATTGTATCTGCTGGCATATTACAAACTCAAACTTTCCATTAAGCAGGAAGTATCTATTTCTCACCTCTTTTGAGTTTTGTCACAAGGATATTGTCTGCTGCCTTCCCGATTTTCTTCTACTTTTCAACTACGTGCTTGTATTATAAACATCATAAATATAACTCTTCATAACAATTTTCAACTTTTTTGCGATTCTTTTTCTTGGTGAGCAATAGATAAAACAGGAACTATGTTTGCATTTCTTCTAGCACTTTTTATATACGAACATGAACTGGACATCCTATTTTGTGAAAGAGTGGAATAACAAAGGGATTGCCTGCAGCGTAGATATATGCTTACCCATAGTACAAATAGAAAATGTAGATTGCACAAGAACACATCTCATTGGTGTGTAGAGTCATCTGCTGGAAAGTTTTCATGCTTTTACAAAAAGCATCTAAAAAAAGTTACAGAAATTTGACTGACTGTCATTTTTTGACATCATTTAATGGGTGTTGTCATCAAGGAATTTAACTATCCTTGACTAAACTGACCATTTATGTGACAGTCTAGCATTTGAGCATTCCAATTACATTTTATAAATAGTTAACTCCACAGAACATACCTTTTATTTTCTGCCTAGCTATATGCTGCAGCATTACTACGTAAGGATTTTTTAACTTCCGTATTTCTGAAGTTATACAGAAAGAAATGATGCCTTATAAGCTTCATATTAATTTACTACTGACTTTTAAGACCTACATATGTAGTGGAATAGGAACACATTTTGTATTAACTGGTCTATATCTGCCTCAGATAAGGTAATTAATCTCTGAGCACTCAGTGAAGTCAACACTTCAAAAATTATTTTTTATTCCTCCTTTTATAACTGAGCATAAATAAATTAATATTCATGTACCTGTGATAAGCTAGGGACACAGGCTAAACTGTATAGTTGGAAATAAAATGTTTTACTGGAATAATTTGTTGGAAAAAACAGATATTTTTTTTCTCCCAAGCTTTTCTTGAGATCTGAAATAGAATCTGCAAACTTTAAAGCTCAATAAAACTTAAGGTGGAGATCAAGTTAAGCTAGAGATGGAGCAAATAAATGTCTGTTCATAGTTCTTGGAACAAGCTGTGGAAGAAAGCGGCAAGAAAGGGGTGATGTTAGTGGTTTTCTTACAAGCAGCAGATAGAAACACAATTCAGAACAGTTGTTATAAAACAGATTGTGTGTGGAGAAAAGGTGAGGGAGACTAATAAGCAAGAAAAACAAACATGAGACTTTCCTCTCAAGCTCTGAACTGTTCTTTCCCACCATACCTAGCTGTGGTTTAATATGTAATTCACTTCCAGGGAACCCGTCTCAAAGGGAAAGTGGGTGAAATTTCACCATTGTGATTTTCTCAGTAAACCTCAAAATGCTATTGTACCAGGTTTTGTAGACAATGTACCATGAGGACATATGGCGACAATTCACAACATAGTACATATACCCTCTGTCCCATACCATCAATATATCGCTTCACTAAAATGCAGCATAGCCCCTTACCATCTGAACATTTCCTTATTGCACTACTTCTAGCAGCTGAAAATTACTACAGCTTAAGGCATCATGAAATTTTGTTAAGTCCAACAGCAGTAAACCAAGGTCTCAGCTAAGGGTGTGATCACAAAATGAACATACCTTTTCCATTCACTACTAAACATACTTTGCACACCATGTAGGTAAGATCTAGTTCCAAAATGTCTATATGCCAAACACAAGATTATTTATCATTGCAATTCTGCAAGCACTTTTTCATGTTTTGGTATTGAAGTAGCCTTTGAAAGAGGGCGATGTAAAATGGGTCCCATACCTATTTTAGGTTCAGTTAAATGCTTCAAGAAGAAAAACACATATTTGTATTTATTTATGTTCACTGCAATAATGTGCTATGAACTCTAAAGATACTGCATGGCTTTATGTGGTCTATAAAAAACCACAACATAGAAATAAGGACATTGAAAAGCAACAGTACCCTTGTTTCTTTTGACATTGCAATAATTTTCATATGTGCTTTATATCGATAGAAAAATCATGTGTTAGGTTGACCCTAGTGGGAGGCCACGTGCCCACTAAACCTGCTCTTAGACTCCCCCTCATCAGCTGGACATGTAAGAGAAGATACAACAAAAAACTCTTGAGATAAGACCAGGGAGAGATTAATCATCAATTAAAATCAAAGGCAAGACTCTACATAAAACAAGCTCACCTAATTTATAAAGAAGAAATATGCAATGAGATATAAAACCAAATCTTAAAACATCTACTGCAACCCCTCCCTTTCTTCCCATGACTATGGGAATGTAGTAAGACCATGTAGAGAGAAAGTCAGAAGGGCTAAAGCCCAATTGGAAATCAGACTGCCCAGTTCTATAAAAGATAATAAATAAAATCCTTCTGTAGATACACTAACAGAAAAAGGAGGGTCAAGGAGAATCTCCAGCCCTTATTGGATGCAGGGGGAATATTAGTGACAAGGGATGAGGACAAGGCTGAGGTCCTCAATTCCTTCTTTACCTCAGTCTTTAACAGTAAAGTAGGATGTTCCCTGAGTATTCATCCTCTTGAGCTGGTTGACAGAGAAAGGAAGCAGAACAAAGCTCCAGTGATTCAGGTGGAAATGATTAGTGACCTATTTGGCCAGTTAGATACCCACAAGTCAATGGGGCCAGATGTGATCCACCTGAGAGTGTTGAGAGAGCTGGCAGATGTGCTTGCCAAACCCTTTTCCATCATCTACCAGCAATCCTGGCAGACTGGGGAAGTTCCACTCGACTGGAGGCTGGCAGATGTGACACCCTTATATAAGAAGGGCCAGAAGGAGGATCTGGGGAACTACAGGCCTGTCAGTCTGACCTCAGTCCCAGGGAAGATCATGGAGAGGCTCATCTTGGGAGTTCTCATGCAGCACATGCGTGATGGCCAGGGGATCAGGCCTATTCAACATGGATTTACAAAGGGTAGATCCTGGCAAACTAACCTGATCACCTTCTATGACAAGGAGACCCGCTTAACGGACGAGGGGAAGGCTGTGGATGTGGTCTACTTGGACTTCAGTAAAGCCTTTGACACGGTTTCTCACAGCATTCTGACTGAGAAACTGGTTGCCGCTGGCCTTGACAGGTGGACCCTCTGCTGGGTTAAAAACTTGCTGGATGGATGGGCCCAAAGGGTGGTGGTGAATTGAATCGAATCCAACTGGAGGCCGGTCACGAGTGGCGTCCCCCAGGGCTCAGTCCTGGGTCCAGTCTTGTTCAACATCTTTATCAATGACCTCGATGAAGGGATTGAATGCTCCCCCAATAAGTTTGCAAATGACACTAAGCTGGGAGGAAGTGTTGATCTGCCTGAGGGTAGGAAGGATTTTCAGAGAGATCTGAACAGACTGGATCAATAGGCTGAAACCAGTGGGCTAAGGTTTAACAAGGCCAAGTATAGAGTGCAGCACATGGGACATAGCAACCCCATGCAGCACTACAGGCTTGGGGGTGACTGGCTGGAGAGCTGTCAGACAGAGAAGAACCTGGGGGTGTTGGTTGACTGATGACTAAATATGAGCCAGCAGTGTGCCCAGGTGGCCAGGAAAGCCAATGGCATCCTGGCTTGTATCAAAAATAGTGTGGCCAGTAAGTCTAGGGAGGTGATTGTGCCCCTGTACTCGGCATTGGTGAGGCCGCACCTTGAGTACTGTGTGCAGTTCTGGGCTCCTCACCATAAGAAGGACATTGAGGTCCTTGAGCAAGTCCAGAGAATTGCAGACAGGCTGACGAAGGTAGATCCTATGTGGAGTGGCTGAGGGAGCTGGGGAAGTTTAGCCTGGAGAAGAGGAGTCTGAGGGGAGAGCTTATCCCCACCTACAGTTACCTGAAAGGAGGTTGTAGAGAGTTGGGTGATGGTCTCTTCAGCCAGGTGACAGGAGATAGGACAAGGGGAAATGGCACAAAGCTGTGCCAGGGCAGGGTCAGATTAGATGTTAGGATAAAAAATTTACTGAAAGAGTCATTGGGACCTGGAACAGGCTGCCCAGGGTGGTGGTTGAGTTACCATCCCTGGATGTGTTTAAAACACAGGTGGATGAGGCACTTAGGGATATGGTTTAGCATAGGATGGGAATGGTTGGACTTGATGATCTTAAAGGTCTCTTCCAACCTTGTAATTCTGTGAAAATGAGTCCTCCACAAGTTCACTAGTCCTGCCAGTAAACCTGTTGCAGCATTGGTGCCTCCCTGCACGGGGCAGGCCATTCTCTTTCCTTTCTCTTGCCACGAGCCTGCTCCAGTGCGGGTGTCCCACTGGGTCACGGCCTCCTTTCAGGTGTTCCCAGCTGCTCTAGTGTTGGGTCATCCACAGATTGCAGGGGGACATCCTGCTTCACCATGGTCTACTCCTCAAGCTGTAACGGAACCTCTGCTCCAACGCCTGGAGCATCTCCTTCCCCTTCTTCTTCACTTAACTTCTGTCCTTGTTTTGGCTAGGATAGGGTTAATTTTCACAAGGAGATAGCACAGGTATGCTGTGGTTCCCCTCTCTTTCTGCTGTGTTAGTAAACTGTCCTTATTTCAACCCTGCATCCTGCCTTTGTCTGCCCATTTTCCCCCTTCTGTTGAGGAAGGGGTGAGCGAGTAGGTGCATGGTGCTCAGCTGCCAGCTGGGGATGAACCACACCACCTTGGCAAAGTTGTTTCTCTTAGACCTTTTCACTCCTTGATTAGTCTGAAAAATCTGCTGCTAGTTTTGGATTTTTTTCCTTCTTAAATGTGTCAGCAGAGATGCATTACCACCATCACTGGTGGTCTCAACTTTGGCCAGCAGTGGGTTAATCTTTGAGCCAGCTAGTACTGCCTGTCAGACCTAAGGGGACCCTCTAGCAGCTTCTCACAGAGCCACCCTGTAGTCTGTCCCCTCCCCTTCCCCCCAAAACTTTACCACACAAACCCAAAACAACAAATATCTGTTAAGGACCCCCACATCATTAAAACATAATAAATGAAATCAATTATATGCTTAGTATTAACTTGCTAACTTGTTGCACTGTGTCCAAAAGCCACTTTTTTTCCTTCTTTGTTCAGCTGTATCAGAAGTCCTCTCAAAAGTGGCTTTGCAGATGTCAATATATGTAGTTACTATACATTTCAAAAACAAGGAAACCTGATCTCATTACAGATGTCCCTGCTTACTGCAAGGGGGTTGTACCTTTAAAGGTCCTTTCCAACCTAATGCATTCTACAACTCTATGATTCTTGGATAATAAAATATTAAATAACCTGAATCAGATGGCATGTAGAAATCTGTATTTTAATAAGAAATATTTCCTGCAGAAAATGTAAAGTTTTTTTAAGCAGTACCTATAGCTAAAGGGGGAAAATACCATAGAAGAATTAAATATTTTGCACTAGTTAGTAATATCAAACTGTTACTTACAAATCCTAAAACTACTGAAAATGTGCTAGCATGTATAAATGTGCAGAGATTTCAAATCTCATAATTAGAGCTCTATCAATATGGTATAGATGCATGAATATGACTGTTGATTAAAATATAATTTCAATAATGAAAAACTAATGTCTTTATATCAAAGACATAAATTCATTAGGTCAATAATTACAGCTATTAGGAGTAAATTGGTTGAACCATCCAAACCATGGAACAGAAATTCTGTTTGATAGACACTGTTGGATTCCCTGGAAGATAGTGTGAGACACTAGGATACTTTACTGAGGAGCTCTAAAAAAACCCAACCATAAACCTCAGCAATGTGCTAACGCATTCTTTAACAACATGAGGCTCTCTTAAACAAGCATCTATCATCAGGGAATTAATGAGCTAGGAGAGTAAGACTAGAACAGAACCTCAGAGAGATCTTTCTTTCCTGAACATTAGCAAGTAAACTGGTGGAAAAAGAAGTGAACCAAAGGATTGACATAGTTTGTAGTGAGACCTCTACAACTACACTCATGTGGGGTTCAGCAGCTTTACTTTGAACTACATTTTGTTTCACCATGTTCCTACCATGCTTGTGTACCAGAGTTACTCAGGAATCACTGTTTCAGACCATTACCTCTGCATTTTAGGATGGAGGTTACTTTGTACACATTGGATTTGACATTTCTTTTTTTAAATTTCCTCAAAAAGGAATTTATTTCAGAAGCACCAAAATCACATTGCAAGCCACACATATTAAGACAACAATAAAGGAAACCACACTACTGCTACAAAATAACACAGGAAAAGATGCTTACATAGTGTAAGTCTTCATTTTTGTCAATTAAAAGGAAAACCTAACAGAAGGAATACATTAGGACAAAGCCAATGTACATATGAAGCTATTTTAAAATTTTGCTTTAAGGCACTGGTAATAGGTGCAGATGAAGCAAGAGTTTGTCAGCTACCTAGAGACAGACATATGTGTTGGGACTGGTAATTGTAGAGGGTAGTTTCTAACTACCAGCCTAAGACTCAAGAATAAATGCTGTGGTTTCTGTGAAAATAAAAGCAAGTGGTCTACCATGCAAAGGGATGCATATCAGAGCAAGAACAGACAAATTAACCTGAAAGCCACATTGCTGACAATAGTACATTGTTGGGTAGCTCTGAATCAAAACTTGTGAATTCCTCATGTAAGTTTCACATGGCACATTGCCATAAGGTAACATATAACTTCAAAGAGAAGTAAAACCAGTAATTTACTCTAGAAACTGCACTTGGTCTCTAGAGCATTGCTTGGGTGGCTTTAATAAATGGTAACTACACACCAGGCGTAAAGTCAGCTGTGTGTGACAAGGATGAGTGAAAAGAAGGAAAAGGAAAGTCATTCCTGTTCTTATGAACTAGTGCCAAGAGTTCCTAAGTTATCACAGTCAAAAAATATTTTGTTTTTCAGAGAACCATGTAAGTATAAATAACAACTGACTGTCTTTCAGTGCTGGCATATGATTTTGTTCTTGCTTTTCCAATATTTTAATCAGTCCCCAGTCCTATTCACTGTGTCTTAATCACAGATGCTCTAATTCTTATCTAGGCCCGATACCTCCTTTCTTTCTGCAATTTGCCATATTCACCTCCAGGACAAGATTTTGCCATGTAATCAATCTGGTCATGACAGTTGTCCTATTAATCACTTAAACATTTTATACATCACTCTGACTAATGCTCAAGGAAAAGCTTTCACCCCTTTTGGTTAGCAAAATGAATTAGTTGGTCAAATGCCTCTTTTTTTTAGTATAATCTTGGTATCTCCTAACATGTACAGTGCAAATGTTTTATACCTGTGCATGGTGACACTGAAACCATTACTGGAAATTTAACCAAAGTATTAAACTGGTTTGGGTTTGCATGGAAGGTGTTTATAGGTGGGGGTGGGGATGTGTGTTGCAGGGGTGCCTTCAGTGAGAAGCTGCAAGAAGATTCCTCTAGGTCTGACAGAACCAATAACCCCCCACCCCTGTGCTGCCAAGGGGAGGGAAGTAGAGAGATCATGAATAAAGTTGGGCCCAGGATGAAGGGAGGGGCAAGGGGAGGTGTTTTAAGATTTTGTTTTATGTCTCATTATCCTACTCTGTTTTGATTGGGTAATAAATTAGGTGAATTTTATTCCTTTTTGAGCCTATTTCACCTGTGATGGTCATTGCTGAATGATTTCTCTCTGTTCTTGTCTCAACTCCTAAGCCTTTCAATATCTATTTTGTCCCCCGTCCAGCTGAAAAGGGGAGTGATAGAGCAGCTTTGGTGGGTGTCTAGCCTCCAGCCAGGATTAACCCACCATGGAAAATCACCCCTAAATATACTATGAAAGAACAGGAGAAGAGCACTGGGAATTTAAGCTAAAACTTCCAGCAAAAGTAAAGTATCAAAATCCAAATGCAAAGAAAAAAAAGAAAAAAAATTATCTAGAGAAAATAAAATATCTATGTATAAGAACTTTTTAAAATATCTGAAAACTAATTTTTTACATAAATCTTTCAACTGCAATGGATAGTAAGTGACTGTGGAAACAAGATTCAATAACACTTGTGTTTTCACATGCTTACAATATTTTAAGTGCATCTTTGTTTCTTAATTCACTTAGATAATTTTGAAAAGTTTTACTACATTTTTATGCTGAGACAAACAACTTTTTTAGTGAACAGCTGGTTTTCAATGAAATCTAGTCTCCTAAGATTTTATTCTAAGAATGAATAAATAAGAGAATGGTAAGAAGCAGATATTTTGAAATAAAGTTCCAAATTAGATGACTAGGTAGAAGACTGGTATTCTGCATTTTCTGTATACTTTCAGAATAATAATAATCATAACTCTTAAAAAAGCCTTCATCTGAAAAGACATTGTGTTTCCAAGAACATATTCATTATTCGGTCCATGCTTTATTCTTGAACACACTGCTGAATTCAGGTTTCACTTCGGAGAACTACATTAATGGCATGCTATCACCAATTGAATCAGAAATCTCTCAAGCAGATCTATGCTGGCTATTAAATTATCAATTAATCATTTTTTTTCAGTTTGGCACAGTTCCATTTGTAATCAATGAACTTCTTTATTAACTCAGGATTCAATGTGTATTGCTACTTCAGGGCTTTGTCTTATTTTTCATTCCCATGTGAAAGACAGATGATAGAATTAGTGAAGCATGACTCAGTTTTTAATCTAGGAGAGTTTTTTGTTTCATACACAGAAGGTTTCCTTTTATACTCATATTTAATAATGTTCTTTCATAACCTCTTTAATTTCCTGTTCATTTTCATGCAATATGCCATTATAATGTATTTAGTTTTGTTAAAATGACTTAAAGTGAGCTTATGAAGAACTGATTAGACACCTGCATATCTCTTAGGATAGCAAAATTTTAACATTAAAATAAAGCTCTCACGGGGTTCAGTGGCCATTTATAAATTCTTATTAAAGTAATTTGAAATTGGACTATATCTGGCAAAGAAGTCATAGTTTATATCCGTAGGATGTCATAACTTTTACCACATAAAATCCTGTTGAATATTGGTCCAGAAAATTTTACATACATGTATGACAGTTGCCTACTATTAAGGCTAATAAACATAATAAAAAGTCAAAACATGTATTTGACTCCCACTCTTTGAATCTTATAAATATTTTCACGTTTGGCTGGCTTGTATTTTGATGGTTGATTGAAGGGAATCTGGAAAGTTCTGAGAAAAGTAGATTTTTTTAAAAGTCGTCCTTTCGAAGATGAAATAATGTCATTTTTCTAAAGTTCTAAAATATGTCTTAGGTCACTAGGATCTCATCATTAGCATGAATTAGTCTATCTTACTTTGTTGACACCTCTGGATGTATCTTTGACAATGGACCTAAAATATCTATTATGTCATCAGATAACTTTCTGATGTAACAGCTGAGATTTTGCATTACTTGGCTAAGAACTATGAAATTCTTCCTTCCTAGTTTCTTCTACTGAGATTCCATTATTAACTTGCTAATGATTTAAGCCCACATGAAGAGGAAATTCTTGCAAGCACCTATCTCAAACTAGTTTATCTAGAGAATAAATTTAGACATACAAGGTTGATCTACTATAATAAACCTACATTAAACAAAGTGGGTGTTCGAGAGGCTAAGAAAAGTTGTCCTTACAGAGAAGAAAATTCATCTTCCTGCTTCATTAACAAGAAAAAAAACATGAAAGGAACAAAGATTACAATAGGAGAGGAGCTACCCATTTTCATTGCATCAATAAAGGAGATTTCAAATCATGAACACGATTGCTCCTTCATGCACACATCATGGTGAGAAGGGACTACATTGCCAGATAATAACCTCAGCTGTCCAAATGCTTCTGGAGTGATGTACTGAAGTTGTCGCCATTCTCACACTGAGTTGTTTTTATTTGTGCAGTGATGGAAACACACTGAATAACCTAAATTGCAGAATACAGAAAGAATTTGTTTCGCTCTAGGATATTAAAGGGTGCATTTGATATAAGGAACATGAAGTCTTCACTTGGTTTCCTAGATAACAGTAACTACTGACAATCCCTTTTCACACCATAACAGATGGAGAAACTGAAGATGCAGGATAACTGGAAAAGGTTACTGGCAAAAACCCCAAACAACGCAAAAAAAAAAAAACCAAAAAAAACCCAAACCAAAAAACACACCACCCAAAAAAAACCCCAATTAAAAATTTATGTTCTGAATTCGTTTCATTGTTGTTTATCCAGTACCTTTTGCTTACATATGTCTGTCAAACTAGTTGTAATAAACACTTTCCATAGGAAGTAGGTTTATTGTCTATAACAACTAGGCAATATCTCTACAATACATACACAATGGAATTAAAGAGTAAAGAGGCCATTCTACAGCATGTTTCACATCAATGAACCTAAATTCCCTTACCTACCAAATATGGATGGTAGCATTTGGATTGCCCATCTGGCATGGCTCCTGACCCATGCCAACCTCTGAAACACACCTGGGCAATGCCTGGGAAAATACCAGCTATCCTGTGCTAAAGCACAATTGGAACCATGGTAAAACCTTTCCAACATATGTAACCATGGTCCAGAGTTCATCATGCCCCTTCCCTGGCCCTGTTTGGTTTACTGATTTAGTAGCTGATTCACAATAACTATGTAGGAAACAATGAATCTTGAAGGCTAACGAGTGTATATTAGATGTGAAAGTCCCTTACAATACCAAAATGCACAAAGAAAAACCCTTTTTTTCCTCAAACCTAGAGCAGGCAATGACCACAACTTCAGTCTGATATGAAGTTTAGAGCACTTTAAGTGTAAAGCTTCAAATGTTTGTTTCAATTCTTAGTTTCTCTGCAGGCATTAGAAGCCATTGATCAGCTGATACTCTTAAGACATTGGTTCAAAGAAGTAAAATGGTAAGGAAGTTTTTTCCTGAAAATACTCAGATGTGCTTTTACTTGTCTGAAGTTCACTACACCATGTATTCTCTCCAAAATATTTGATCAGAGGAAAGCATCTATATATTGCAGCAGTGTAAATAAATGGAGATAGGACCCTTTGGACTACAAAGGGTTTAGTTTAAAATGAGCATCTCATCACAGAGGTGGAATCACTAATCGTATCTCCAACACAGACCACAGATGCTTTATTTCTACCACAGTTTGAGACTAAAATAATTTCTAAGTACAATAAACAGCTTAAAACATATAAAATATGGAGGAAAAAACCCTGGTATCTCTCCTTTAATTTTTCTGTCTGTTTTACATCAATAAGGAAAACTGGAGAACTATTTCAAATTACTGGACTGCGGACGAAGATTAATAGAAGAGATAGGCTTTCAAAGGACACAATGCACATGACTTTTCTAAAAAGGACAAAAAGAAAAAAATCAACCAACATCCATAGCACATCAAGCATTAAAAAAAAAAAAGAGAACACTGACAAGAAAGCTAGTTTGAGACTCAGCAGTGTAACCTGTGAGATATAGGTACAGCTGTAGATCATAAAAATTTTAGCTCTGAGACACCTGCTTTTGCTCTTTTCTGCACAAAAAAAATCCTCTAAAAATGTTTCCATGGAATTAAAGCTATTGTTGAAAAAAAATCCTTTATCCTAACAGAGCAAGCATGCATCTAGTCTGCAACTATATCAACCATCAGAATTTGTCCTCATTTCTTTTAAACATGTAACCAGAAATTTCTCCTAAAATGCTGGGAAAATAACTCTGTTTTTTACATACCAATGAAAAACAATCACAAGTTGGGGTAGGTACCTTCTTGAAAGGTAGTCTTGATAATAAATTACCCAGGTGTTTGCCTTTTTTTCTGTTCATCATTATTATTTTCACTCATTTTACTTTATAAAAAGTCACAGTTTTCTTTAAAATGCTTATCTAACTCAAGTAAAACATACTTGTCCTTTCATTTTACCCAAAAAATGTGTTTCTTCGTTTAAACCATCTATTTATAATGGTCTTTAAAGTTCTGCCTTAATGACCACAAAGTTAAGATTTACTGAGCACATAATTAAAATGTTTGATATCTGTCTGTTCAGTAACACTCCTTACTATTATTTCCTTCTGTCTATGTAAAGCTTAAGGCTCTCCACATAAAAAGTGTTCTGTCACAGCTATATAACATTGTTTTAATGTACACTATTTTTGATGGTTATCCATTTGCTAGGTGTTCTGTAATTTAGGATGCTGGCGAAATAATTTAAATTGTCCGATGTGTAAATGGGAAAAGAATTCATGGAAGTCACATGGCTTGAAGAAAGGTTTTCTTATAAATATTTTCTTTGTATGCAAATCTACCGTTTATTGAGAATGGGACTCTTTTCATAGACAGGGAAGAGGCCGTCAGTCATCTGAAAGGTAAAATGATTTGCTGTCCAGTTGGCTGGGTAGGTGTTTGCTTTGATTTCTATTCATCAGCTTTTCAATTTTTAATTTGTACACAGTGATCAAGGTCTACAGACTCTCAAAGCCCATTCTATATATTGTCTAAAGTGAACTGGAATGTACTTCTCTTTTTTTATAATGTTTTCTATAGTATGAGACAAGCCACTTTAGGATGAGCTATTATACCATGTAAGATAAGCTAGGAAATTTAAACACCCATGATCTTAAAATTTTCAGATTAACATACATGGGTTTAGGTTAAGCAGGCACAGCTAAAATTGTGTCAGAGCTATGCCTTTTAGTGTTAAAAAAAAAAAAAGGGGGTAGAATATCGGATTTTCTTTTGCTATGTAATTATTCCAAGTGTCAAATTATTATCTGGAAAGATATTACAGTTAAGAATTAAGATAGAGCTCCAGGGTTACTAATGGATACATTTAGCAATGTATCAGTTAACTTGGAGATAAAGCAGAACAGAAGTCTGGCTTCATATTTCACTAAGTCTACTGAACAACCAAACTTTTGCTAGAGTTTTTGCTTCTATTATAACTTCATTTTTTTGAAAGCTAAAATTAAGTAATTCTTTTGAAAGCTAAAAGAATTGTCAAGTGGCTGCAATAGGAAGTATTTAACCAGCATTTGTAAAGACTGGTGTAGTTTGCAGTAACAAGGAACTGCCAATACATAGAATGTAACAGATTAAAAGGAAGTGTTATGTAGAAAAAACTAACACTCAATATTTTTTAAAAAAGTTTCATTTCATTGATATTTTCACATCAGGCAGATCTACAGAATTTAACATGTTGCTGGAGGTTATGGAAATAACTAAAAATACCATTAGATATTAATTACTCTATAATTATTTACAAGGCAAAAGTTAGATATGCATAAACAAGTTTTAGTCTTTGACAGCATATAATATGCTAGTAGGGATTAAAGTGATAAAATATACACTAACAACTGGCATTTCAGATGATGTAAATATTGCAGTCTATTTGATAGCCTTAACTTTGACAAAGCCTGTGCAATGCACAGTTGCTGAAGTCGAGTATTGGAAAGAAGCTGGAGTAATCTGAAACAAAATGTGAAAGTAGTGCATATACCACTGCAGGAAGCTTGGCTTTTCAAGATGGATCTTGGAGAGATACCACACTACAGTGAATCACAGGGATTTTAACTAGCAGCTGGCCACCTGCAGTTTAAAATCCATTCAAGCAATATAATGATTAACTGGGAGAAAAACGCAAGTCATTAAGAAAAACTAGTCTAGTTTTTAGTATTTAAACTCATATTTATGAATATTTGATTGTTGACCATTTTACTGCTTACAGTCAGTTTAATCTGAAGAAAGGTTCTTACAAATTATAAGAACTTGAAATTCATTGCTATTCATAATGGGAATTTTCACCTTTATAGATTATGCAGAAATACAATTAACTACTTCTGTAAAACCTTCTAAATGAGAGAACCAAAAGGCCTAGGTGAACCCAAAATACTTAAAATTTGATCAGCAGTCTTGATAATTTTAGAACTGGATGTTCTTTAAAGTCCCTTCAAATCCAAACCCTTCTATAATTCTGTGATTTTAAGAGAAATCATATAGCAATGTTTCAGCCATTACACATGTGGTGTTCAGTCCCAACCAGGGGCCGAGCACCAGACAGAGCCCCCATGGGTTGGAGTAAGTGCAGTTTACAGACAAAATCATTGTGAAAAGGGAATAATAACAGCTCATGGCGAATTTCACTAACACCCAGTGATAATACAGAGTACCTTACCAGCCTGACACAAGGACCAATCCAATGTCCTGGCTGCACCCAGTCTGCCCTTGAAGCACCCAGGAGCACTCCACCCCAACCAGCACCTCTCATGGGGGAGTGATGTCAAGTGGTGCGGAAAACAGTGTGGGCTCAGCTCACCTATGCTGGCTGCTTGGCAAGGTCAACTCTGGCCTGGCCAGAATCAGGACAGACTGTAACTTTCCAGAATGAGATGGACGTACTGGAAAGAAACCAATGAAGGTATACAAAGATGACAAAGGGACTGGTGTATCAGTCATACGAGGAAAAGTTGAGATGGTTGGGGCTGTTTAGCTTGAGAAGACACTTTGGAGGATCTTATCCATGTATTCAGATACCTCGTGGGTGGGGCCAGACACTTCTCAGTGATGCTCTGAACAGGAGAAGCACTGGGGAAAAAACAAAACACAGATGAATACAATTAAACATACAAAAGCCCACTTTACAGTGAGGTAATAAAACACATGGAATATACTGAGGACCTATAAGGATCATCAAGGCCAACTCCTGGCTATGCACAGGGACAGCCAATTCAGAGCATGGGACTGAGTGCATTATCCAGGTGCTTCTTGCACTCAGTCAAACTTGGTTCTGTTCCAGTGCCCGAACACCCTCTTAGTAAAAAAACACTTCATAATATCCGACCTGAACCTTCCATGTTGCATCTTCATACTGTTCCCTCAAGTTCTATCACTGACATGGGTTTCCCAGAAAGATTGTGGAGTCACCATTCTTAGATCCTCAAAGACCAACTGAACACAGCTCTGAGCACCCTGCTGTAGCTAACACTCCATTAAGGAGGGAGTCTGGACTAAACGATTTCTAGATGTTCTTGCCAACTTCATCCACTCTATGATTCTATTAAATTCAATAGAAGATTTATGCCTTAGGCAGCAAGAATATATAAAACTAACATTTACTTTCAGCGCGTTGACAAAAGCTGAATAAAGAAATGTCTGACTTTTGTGCGTATGTAGGATTATCAATGATAAGTATATCACAAGGCTATTCAAAGACAGTAATAAAAACCTTAATATATCGAGGACAATTTTCCACCAAACTCCTTCTGAATACAACACGGTAAAATATTACATTATAACGAATTGGAAACTAGTGGCACTTCTATTGTTTAACAGGTGTGAGATGCACAAGTAAGGGTTTTTTGTCTGTGGGCACTGATTTTCAGAATTACAATCACTGGTATGCTAAAGGATAATTATTAAAAAAAAAAGGCAGTAATTATCATATTGGCCATGTATTTCCTGTATGACCTATTCTGTCTCACACAGTATGATTTCATATCCAAATTATTAAATGCAATGATCTGGAAAGGTTGCTTACAGTCTATCAATGCCAACAGATTATACATACAACATGTTTTCATGTCCAATAATCAAAATGACAAGGGTAAGTGGTTATACATACAGTACATTAACATACATGTCATAGAATCACAGAATCATAGAGATCATCAAGTCCAACACCCCTCCCAGAGCAGGTTCCCTAGAATAGGACACACAGGTAGGTGTCCAGACAGGTCTTCAATATCTCCAGAGAAGGAGACTCCACACACCCCCCTGGGCAGCCTATTCCAGTGCTCTCTCACCTTCACAGTGAGAAAGTTCTTCCTCATATTGGTGCAGAAATTCCTATGCTCCAACTTGAGGCCATTGCCCTTTGTCCTGTCTCTACAGACCACTAAAAAGAGGCTGGCTATTTCCCTCTGTCTCCCACACTTCAGACACTTATATACATCAGATCCCCTCTAAGTCTTCTTTTCTCAAGACTAAACCTCAGTTCATTGGGGGGATGCTCCAGGCCCTTAATCATCTTTGTAGCCCTCCACTGGACTCTTTCCAGGAGATCCCTGTCTTTTTTGTACAGGAGAGCCCAGTCATCTGCTTTACACTGCCACTTACTCGTAAGCCTCTATCACCAAAGATAACACATGCTTACAGGCAAACACATTCTCAAGCATGTAACTGCTTTTGGGCATTAAGTATCTACAATGTTTCCATTGTGCAGAGAATCTCAAGGACATTCTGTATGAGCTGGAATGCATATATTGCATGATGCTAGTCACACAATAAGCCCATATATGAGAAAATGATGTAATTAACTCTGTGTCTGTAGACAGCTGTGCATCTTTTGCCTCTAAACCCAGTTCTTTGGGAACCTAGACTGCAGACAGCATAAGAGGAGTTAAATTCCTGTGACCATCTAGCCATACTTGAGGTGCAAGAGGTGGTAAGAGTTTGTTGAAAAAGTCCATCAGTGAGCAGAAATGACTTTTACAGTTGTTTGGACCACATCCAGAATTTTCTTTGATGAATAAAACAGTGTCTAACTGCAAAAATGGAAGAAGATACACGTCAACTAAATGCAAAAATTGCCATTCTTATTTTAGATTGTCGTGATGGGTTCTTTCCTAAGGTGGAGGTTTTGAGGGGAGAGAATGTAGCAGGGATAATTTCCAGAAGCAACGTGGACAAGACCCTGACAAATTTGGTTACCTTCCCCTTGATTTCCTCACAGTCACTCAACAGTATCCCAGCTTTGACGTAAACAATAGCTGAGCTACTTAAATCATCTTTATGTAAACTAAATATTATTTTTTAAAACAATATGTAATGAATATATTTGCTACTATGCTTTAAGCTAATTATTGTAGTATTATTTATTAAATAAATAATTTAAATAGGATTTCATATTGAAATTAGCTAAATTATCTGTATAAATATATTGGAAAAATTATCAGTGAAAGAAACATAGTTAGAAGAGATTTACCAAATAGGATGAAAGAAGTGTCAGCTTCATACTGCTGAAAAGAAAAATGAACTGTAGAGGAAAGCTGAATTTCTGAGAGAATTGGTGCTTGTCAGGTTTTTGAGACACAGGTGGGGAAGAGGCAGAAACACAGAGGCCTGTATATTAGTTCCAGCTGTCTCAGAGGAAAATACAAGAAGATGTAGAGAATTGTCTAGAAATTTATTTCTCTTCCCCTATGTGGTGGATTGACCCTGGCTGGAGGCCAGATGCCCACCAAAGTCAGTCTATCACTCCCCTTTTCAACAGGACAGGAGAGAAAATACATATTGAGAGGCTTAGGAGTCAAGATAAGGACTGGGAGAGATCATTCTGCAATCTGCGTCACAGGCAAAACAGACTCAACACGGAATAAAGGAAAGAAAACTCTCTAATTTGTTACATTACACTGCACTTCCAGTAAAACCAGAGTCAGATAATGAGAAGTTCAACCACCCCTCCCTTCTTAGTGGACTTCACTTTAGTTATGATTTCACTCCCTTCTTTCCCCCACATTGTGGCATGTGGAGGGGTAGGAACTGGGGGAGTGGGAGTTTCGCTAAGCTCCTCATGAGTTGTTTTCCTTCTTTTCACACCCTTCCCCAGCTGCACCATGGGGTTCCACCCATGGGAGACAGTCCTCCATGAGCTTTACCAATGTCAGTCCTTTCCCGCTGGGTTTCACCTCTTCACCAGCTGACCCAGTGTGGGTCACTGCTATGGTGGAAAGTCAAAAATCATAGAGTATCTCTCAGTCTCTCAGGCCCAGACTGCCCCAGTCTGGTCTTCTACAGAATCACCAGCCTCCCCCTGCAGCAAACCTGCGGCATGGGTCTCTCTCTCTCTCTCACTCATCTCTGTGTCTCTATCTCTCTCCATGTGCAAGTGCTGGCAGAGGCTTGCTCCAATGCATCTCCTGTATGTCTACACCTGCTCCAGTTTGGGGCATCTCCATAGGCTGCAGGTGGGCTCTTGGCCTTTTCCATGGGCTGTGGGGGAGATACCCACTCCACCATGGGTTTCTCCAAGGGCTGGCAGGGCATCTTTCTCTCTGGCACCTGGAGTTCCTCCTTCTCCCCTTTCACCAGCCTTGGTGTCTGCACAGTTTCTTATGTCTTCTTACTCCCTTCTCTGGTGGGAAAATGCAGCTGCTTGTGGGTTTTTTTCTCCTGAATGTGATTCCTTCCCAGAGGCGCTGTGACCATTGCTGATGCGCTTGTCAAAAACAACTCCAGCCTCAAGCCAGCTGGTGTTTGCTCTGTTGGGCCTGGAGAAAGCTTCTGGCTGCTTCTTGCAGAAGCCAACCCTGCACCCCCACTTCTCCAACCAAACTCAGCCACACAAAACTACAACACCCTATTTACCTTTATCCTAGTTTACTACTAAAAGAATGATTTAGCCTCTACAAAATTACATTTATTGGATCCCACTGTCTGTTAGCTCTGATAGAAAACTCCTGACTTTTTTCAATAAGAGCTAAAATTTCTTTTAAATTAAATTATTCTGTGGGAATCCCCATCCAAAGCTGAAGCTCACTTGCTGCAGAACTGTCACAACCCCCATTCTGATTTTGCTGCATTGACTGACAGTTTCACCCTGCTGGAAAAACAGTGCAGTAGATACAGTGAACATTACTGTATCAAAATTTTGTTTTATTACTTTAGAGAAATATTTATCTAGGTTCCTCTAGAAAACCGAGATTTTTCTGAAAAGATTTATCTATTAAAAATTCAACAGCAAACTGGAATATCCATTTTTTTTTTTTTTATTTTTCAGGCTATCCTTTTTTGCTTTCATCCTTTGTTCTCCAAATTGTATTTATTTAACACCATCATTCATTGCTCTACTAAATAAGTCAAAATTTGTCATAAAGTAGTAGTTCATTAGGGGAATTAGAAGAAAAAGAGAGCACATTTAGAGAGAAAACCCTTCCAATTTGAGACTGAAATGTAAGCCAATGTTTTATTAATGTAATTTCTTTGTCACTTTCACTTGAAGATGTTCCCTCTAGATATGAGGCCAGTAAAAGAAAATAACTTTTAATGGAAAAAGGTCTCAACACTCCATCTACAACTATGAGAAGGTAACTAAAAACTACGGATCCCAACTTTCTATTTAATGTTTGAAGCATTTTCTGTTGCTGAAGCTGCAACAAAACTCAAAATGTTATCACTAGCTTTTACTGCCCTGGTTTTAAATAAAAATACTCTCTTTTTTTCTGAAGAGTTGGTTTTATTAGCAAAATGTGACTTTTGTGTACAGAACTGTAAAAGTTTCTTATATAAAAATACTCATTTATTCAGTTTTAGAAAAAAGCCGTCTAACCAGAAATTAGAGAAGATAAACCAGGGGTGGGAGGGAAGCAACACAGATGATTGATGTTTTTAAATCTTCCAAACTGAGTATGGACTTCAACTACAAGCCCCTGGATCATATATACGGCCGCCCAAGGTATCTGTCTGGATTCCAGACTATGATGTCTTAGGTATCTGCATTAAATGCAGATTTAGCTGCAGATAATCAAATGCTGACTCCATACCATTCTCATCACTGTTTGAAAAAGAAAATTAGGTCTTCTATTATTAGGAGAATATACACCTAGCTATTCCAATAATGAGAAATAACGAAGTTGATAAGTAATTTTAAAATAATCATTGAGCATTCCACTATAAAGGCATAATTTGCTGTCTAATTCAGTATGCATATTTACAGTTATATATTAAGGACTCCAGAGGATTTTAGCTTCTGCCAGAGTAATTGAATGCCAAGCATCTGCCAACAATCAAATCTGTTAGAAAGCCTCTTAAATAGCCCAGGAATGAAGAAGGTAAGATAACACTGTAATAATAAGTCTAATCTCAGAGGAAGGAAAGGCAATAGAAAGGCAACAACCTATTTAGGTTTGATTATTTTTTTTCTATTTACATATAATGTAAAGGTTACAATTCTGTTTTTATTTATACTTGGTGTCAGGCTTCATAAAATACTCTACAAGACGATAGATATCACTCATTAAGTACTGAGTGCCAACAAAAATAATTCTGTCATAGAACTACTTTACTTAACAAAGACATATAAATTATATGAATTTTGCAGTTTCAATTAAAATCTCTGCAAGTTAATTTTTTTCATATATGATTAAGGACTGGCAAAGAAATCCTAAATGGAGTTTTGTTTGCACTTTTTCATCTTATACTTTCATTTTGAGATTAATTTCAAAAGGTATTTCACATTGTAACATAACTTCTTCAGCACAAATCTGTTTTGGTCTGAAAATTTTAATGCATAAAATACTGAGTTTTTCTTAGTATCAAGTACAGATATGTTTATCCTAAACATGATCTTTTAAGAGAAAGCGAGCTGCTCCAAGCTTACCATCTACGTGAGAAGCAGATCTCATGTGACCATGCGATGACAGCATTTCAAATGGAGGTTTTTTAACTTCATCTACTCTAAGAGGTCAAAGCAAACAACTTGTAGAATAAAGTCCTTTAGTCTCTCACTGTTATCTATGAGCACAATCTGCAGTGATTTTGGCTGTTCAGACACTTCTTTCATTTAAACCAGGAGTGATTATATGGCGATTATAGACTAATTAGAGAGGTGAGACACATAACACCTTTTAAATTACCTTTAAAGTTACGTGAGAACTGGGTGTGTGGGATGCAGATATATGTTGTGACCTGTTCAAGCAGAAATTAATATCATTTTAGATAAAAAATGGATCAAAACTGTCTCTCAGTCCACATTCACAGTACTTAAAAAAAATAAGCCACTTAGCTTTTGGCTTTTTCTGCCTGTTGTTACACAGCCGTTTCACAGAATGCAACCCTGTTTTCAGGGAAGTAACCAATCAGTAAAATACCTCAAAATTAAAAACATAAAACTAACAACCAACAACATCTAATTATTATTTCAAATACTAGAATAACAGGCCAGCATTATATAAGCACCCCAATGATAGATCTTGTCTGTCAAGTCAAGCATGGGTTAAATGAAATGAAATGAAAAAAAGATGTTTCCTAGTAATGCATCTAATCTTTGAACTAAAGTATACAACCCTTTTACTGGTGAGTTAGTAAAGCATATCCTGCCTTTGAATCCTTGGGTTTAGAACAGAGCTTCCTGTTTCCCCAGAGCAAAAACAGCTCTACCAAATTACGCGAATATTGCAGAAAGTGAATTAAAAAAAAAAAAAAAAAGCAGAATGTGGGAGAAAAGATAATTTAACCAGGTTGGAGGAAGCAAGCACCTCTGAGGCTGGAAATGACTGATTATTGAGCTGTCAAAAAAAAAAGTAGTCTCCCATCAGTGAGGTTTTCATGGAAAATCAAAGATTTTCCATCTTATTTTTAAACAACCCCAAGCAAGTTGATATATGTAAAGCACAACAAGTATTTGTAAAAACTGAACAAAATTCAGCATTTCATTACAACATTAGTGATTGCTCTATAAGAAAAAAGATATCTCCTTCGTTAACTGGAGTGAAAACAGAGGAGCTTCACCATATAACAAGATATTATTTGAATTTCAGTGCTTGAAATAATTAAAGAGAAAGCTTTACAATATGGTAAAATTTGCTGCTTAGGTATAAGTGCTTTTAATCAGAACAAGACTGTTAAAAAAGGCTTATTGAGCAGATACATGCACTGAAGCATAATACTCCTTAGAAATAATTTGCTCTCATCATAAGAAGTGAAATAATCCATGTTTGTGGACACCATGTTGCATCAAACCTCCACAGTTTTACTTGTGCCTGGTCTCGCAGGAAAGAGAGAACTGGAAACATTCTGTCTGCAAGGACCAAATTGCTGACAGAGTCAACTGCTAGAAAAACACAGCTCAGGCTTCTGTCATAGCCATCAGCATTTATTTTCCTTTACATACACACACACCAAAAAAAATGCTTTCTGAAAAAAACATATTGAGCGTGGTCAGAAATCTCTGCCGGGGTTCTTGTCTCACTGAAGAAGCTATCAGTGGAAAGATGTGCTACAGCTGGTGCATATGCTAACCATACTTGCATCAGAAACTGCCACAGCTCAGTGATCTGATCCAAAATCAGTTAGTTAAATTAGTTAGCAACACAAAGTAGTTTCATGACAGCAAGAAAGAAATGGCTTGAAATTCTGTTCTGTTAAGGAAGCAGCATCTATTTGCGGGAGAAATTCTAAAATTCAACTTCATCTCTCTACTGATAAAAAAGGCAGAAATTGACATTAAAAAACCCAAGGAAAATTCTGATTCTTGGCTTAAATACAAAAAATAAAATATATTATTTGGCAGCTTTAAAAGTAAAGAAAATCAAAATGCTTTTCTCTTCCTGCTTATTTGAAGATTAGAAATTTCACATACCCAGTAGTTGTACTGCAGGGTATGAACAGCTGTTATCTTAGTGCAAAGCTTCAAGTTTGTTACATGAATGTGAACTTTTGTGAAGCTGAGAATGGAATTAAACCACTGAGATATCATTGTTTACAAAAAAGAAAGTCAGCATCATGGTTCTATAGTTGAACAAAAAAATTCAAAAAGTCAATTTTTATGTCCCCATCAGTTGAAAATCACTGCAACAGTGAAAAAACTCACACACAAGTATTGGAATATAGAATCTGATTAATTCCTCTATTCTGGCAATCTTTACCTCATTTTAAACAACAGTGAAAGTTATTGAGACCACTCACTAGAAATATTTTAATAAAACTGAAACAGTCAGACTCAGAAAGCAAGTTTGGCTGTTCAGCAGCTTCTAAAGAAATCTAGTATATTCACAGAAGACTGCCCATACACTGAAGATCCAAAAGGCAGAATATGGGACATAATAAGTAGGAATCACTTAATTAGGTCATTGGGTTTGAGAACAGTAAAACAAATATCATATAAAGAAAATTTAAGTTAATTCATGGCCTGTTTTCTGCTACCGTTATGAAAATGTATTTTAAGATGCAGAACCCATGTTGTGTATTGAGTCAAATTACCTCCACTTCATATGCATTAACACTGGATAATCCTGTTTTTCTTGTACTCTTCATTAGTCAACATGAGATTTTATTTTAATTGGTTTGGGATTAAAGGACACTTTTCCAGATTTGAGCATTGAAAGCTACTGCATACAAATTTCCTTAGTATTGTCCCAGACTATTCTATCATTCATAGTAAAGGATATTTTTGGTTTTATAGGAAATTATTTGAATGGGAAAAAAAAAAAAACCCGCAAAAAAATTTGTAATATACTCTTCCCCAGCCTTCTTTCTCAGCACTGGAACAGACAGGCCAGAGTAAACATTTTTTTAGATGATGTTAGCATTTAAATAACCAGTCATTTTAGAGAGAGCAAATTTCTGCATTCTGCCAAATTTAATTCAGCAAATTTCATACTCAGGCAAAGGTCAGTGTCAAGCCTTCCTACCAATGAATCTGAGGGATAGAAGGGTATGTAAAACTGGTGTTCAAAATTCCCTTAGTCAGCACCAAATCTAGGGCTAATATTTTTGAGGATATCAAGAATAGGCTTCAGACATAATTAAACACAATCTTCAGACAATGAGCTGATATCATAGGCTTAAGTGCTTGGAGATGAATTTTACCCTCCCTGTTTCTGCATATCTCACAAAGAAAGAATCAAAGTATATTTTACCTGGCCATTTCTTAGTACTTCGTGCCATACAGTTGGCAGCTCCCTTCAGGAACATTACTTCCAGACAGATTTCACAAATTTTGCTGCATAGGAAAGATTACTTGAGCATCACCCTATGCATTCCAATTCTTATCAAATGAATTAATATCCAGCTGATGCTTGTATTGTGCTTGATGCTCCACTGTTTTTTGTTCTGGCTTGTTCCGGTCTCTGAATGACAAAACATATGGTTAAAATAGGTGTTGGTTAAATGCCCTAATTGTTTTTACAGAATTCTGCTCTGGTCGATTTATTTTACTTTAGAAGTGAAATATAGAGCAGAAGTAATCATACAGTCCTTACCACTACATATATGTCTGTAATAACACAGCTTAGAAGAACTGGCTGAAATTCAGCTATTGTATTTAAGGGAAAATAAACACACACACACACATACCTTCCCCACACACACACCCCCACGCACCACCCCAAGCAACAACAAAAAGTAGAAAGCGTTTCCATTTTGATTCAGAAATAAAGCATAAAATGCTATCGTCTGCTACAAAGGATGATCTGAGAATATTTTTCATCAGACACTTAATTTTATATTTTAAAAATAAACATTCTTATTTTAAATGTGATTTCAGAGATACTGTTGCACTTTTATTCTAGTTTAAAATTAATAAGGGGACTACATTTTCAGAGTTAGTTGGAACCTTTTTCTTTGACTATCAACTGTTGGCCTTTTTAGAAAATAACTTTAAGCAAGAAAACCTAATGATCATTTTATTAATATATTGTTTAGAAAGTTACAAACATTAGCTAAATATACACAGAACAAAAATATTTATCAAGCTATACTATCATTCGTAAACTCATTCATATACATATCCAACTCTACTCGTTTATTTTGCTGTTACTTTTTAAGTGACACATGAAAACTTTTTTCCTCAGTTGTGCAAAGAGTAAAGACAGATAATTAAAGAGAGATATCTACTTGGATAAAAGAACTTGCGTTTAAATATTTGTAGTAGATATAGCCCACAGAAAACAAATTATAAATCTAGCTTCCAATTTATAGAAGAGTCATAGAATCTTTAAGGTTGGAAAAGACGTCTGAAATCAACAAGTACAACCATCAACCCAACTCCACTATATCTACTAAATTGTTTCCCAAAAGTGCCATGCCTGGACATTTTTTGAATGCACCCAATGGTGCTAACTCCACCTCCTCTCTGGGCAGTCTGTTCCAGTGCTTGATAACCCTTTTGGTGAAGAAATGTTTCTTAACATCCAATCTAACCATCCCCTGATGATGCCATGATGCCATATTTTTTTTTGTTTTATTGCTTGTTACTTGGGAGAAGAGACCAACCCCTACCACACTACACCCACCTTTGATGTTGCTGTAGACAGCGATCAGGTCTCCACTCAGCCTCCTCTTCCCAAGACCAGATAAATCCATTTCCCTCAGACAGTCCTTTCAGACTTGTGCTCCAAGCCCTTCACCAGCTTTGTTGCCCATCTCTGGACATGTTCCAGCACCTCAGTGTTCTCCTTGTTCTAAGGCACCCAAACCTGAACACAGCACTCATGGGGCAGCCTCACCAGAGCCCAGTACGGGGGAAAGGCCACTGCCCTGGTCCTGCTGGCCACCACACCATTGCTGACACAAATCAGAATGCCATTAGCCTCCTTGGCCACTTGGCCACACTGCTGTCTTATTTTCATCTGGCTGTCGACCATCACTCCCAAGTCCTTCCCTACCTAAACCTGTTGTGTTGCATGGACCAAATTGCAGGACCTGACACTTGGCCTTATTAAACCTCAGACAGCTGACCTTGGCCTATGGATCCATCCTGCACTGATCCCTCTCCCAAGCCTTCCTGCCCTCAAGGTGATTGATACTCCCACCCAATTTGGTGTCATCTGCAAACTTACTGATGGGACACTCAATGCCTTGATCCAAATAGCCAATAAATATATTAAACAAGACTGGCCCCAAGATGGAGCCCTGAGGAACACCACTTGTGACTGGCCGCCGACTGGATTTAACTCTGTTCTCCATAACTCATTGAGCTTGGCCATCCAGCCAGCTCTCCAGCCATCCAGCCACAGAAGAATGCACAAATCTATGTCATGAGCTGCCAGATTCTCCAGGAGAATGCTTCAGGAGACGATATCAGAGGCTTTACTAAAGTCCAGGCACAGAACAGCCACAGCCTTTCCCTCTTCCACTAGGCAGTCACCTGGCTATAGAAGCAGTTGGTCAAGCAGCCCCTGCCTTTCATGAACACATGCTGGCTGGGTCTGATCCCCTGGTTGTCCTGCACATGCCATGTGAGTGCACTTCAAGATGAGCCACTCTATGATCTGCCCCTGGTACCAAGGCTGGGCTACACAGGCCTGTAGTTCCCTGGATCCTCCTTGCAGCCCTTTATGTCAATGGATATCACACTGGTAAGCCTCCAGTCATCTCAAACCTGCCCTGATAACCAGGACTGCTGATAAATAGTGGAGAGTGGCTTGGCTAGCTGCTCTGTCAGCTCACTCAGTGCTCTCGGGCTGATGCCACCCAGCCCCATAGCCTTGTGTGTATCCAGGTGGCATAGCGGGTTGCTACTTGCTTTCTCTTACATTACGGGGATTTATTCTGCTCTCCATCCCTGTCTTCCAGCTCAGGGAACTGAATGCTCTGCTGACAACTGTTCTGACTATTAAAGACCAAGACCAAGAAGGCATTAAGTACACCAGCTTTTCCCTTGGCTCCCTTTTTGGTGTTAATATACTTGCTAAAACATGCGTCATTATCCCTTTAGCTGGGCTTTTGCCTTTCTAACCTGATCTCTGCAAGCCCTAGCGAGGTGCCTGTAGTCTTCTTGAGTTTCTTGCTCCTGCTTCCAAGGCTGGTAAACTCTGCTTTTGTTCCTCAGTCCCAGCAACAGCTCCCTGTTCAGCCAGGCTGGTCGTCTTCCCACCAGCCCTGCCAACCTATAAGCAAAAAACATTTCCCATCTCCCTCAGTATATAGCTTTCTGTCATGACAGGAACCCTGATGCCCACCTCAGTTGCTTTTGTGAAGAGTGCAGCTCTCCCATGGCAACATGTTGTGCTGTTGGATGAGAGGACTTCCCAGGTCCACAGCATCTCAACTGTCTCTCCCCTACTTCCCATGGCCATCCATAGCCCTTCTCCTGCACTTTCAGCATGGAAATTCCTCCCTCTCTGCTAGTATTGAGCTGTCACCCACCCTCTCCCCAAGGCTCCACAGCATTAACCCTCTCTCTCCTCCAGTTCTTGGGGGTAGTTCCTTCCCTCTCCCCCCGGTTATGCAGTTAGGAGTAAAGCACCATGAAAGAAACCAGACCTGGCCCCTCTCAGCATCCCTGGTGGGTTTATTTCAGAGGGACCCCAGGTGGCCCAGCCACTCCACTCAGAAGGGGAGGCAGAGCAGGCATAGACCAGCTCTTCATCCCAGACCCTCCGCAGCCACGATGAATCTTGTCTGGGCTCTGGCAGGGAGTGGAGCAACTTGTGCCTATTGCTGTCTCATTACTAGGACAGACTCCAGATGCACTGGTGGGGCATGGGAGGGCTGTGCTCCCCACCCTCAGCGGAATGTCTCCTGCTCCTGGGACCCCTGGGGCCCCACTGCTGCTGCTGCCCCCAGGGCCTTTCCAGAAAGGAAATTAAACAATTATCAAACAGGCTTAAATACAACATTTCATTAAATCACAAAGTGGTTTAGGCTGGAAGAGACCCTAAAGATCATGAATTTCCAACCCCTTGCCATGGCCAGGAACACCTCTCACCATCCCAGGCTTCTCAAGGCCCCATTGCAGAAAATGCTGAGGGATGTGCCTTTTGCATACTGTGGAATGGGTGTGGGATTTTTCTGTGCTGATTTGGGGAGTGAGTGATTCAGGCTGCCTCATCAGGAATCATTTGCCACGGACTTAGGTGGTCTTGTGGGAGGCTGGGGCCTAAAGCTAAATCTTAAAGGTAAAAGGAAGATAAAGAACAATTGTCAATCAAGATATGGAACCAAGAGGGCTATGCAAGATGAACAATAGTAACCTAGAAAGATATGGAATTTTGCTCAGTAAGCTGATGAATATTATTTTCTTCACCAATGGAAGCGGGAACCTGCCAGACATGCAATGTGTATTATATTATGTACTATTGTGAAGAAGGTGCTTTGGACACCATCCAACCTGACCCTGAACATTTCCAGAGAGGAGACAACAGCCATCTCTCTAGGCATGTTCCAGTGTCTCACCACCCTCATAATGAAGAATTTCTTCCAAATATCTAATCTAAGTCTATCCCCCTCCAATTTAAACACAACCCAATCCCCACCCCCATCCTATCTCCACACGCCCTTCTAAAAAATGTTGGTAAAGTGTTATCACTTGGTGTGAGTGAAATTTGCTGTGGGCTGTTATTATTCCCCTTTCACGGTGCTGTCCATAACCCAGACTATGATGGCAGGGGTGGGAAGGTCGGAGGGCGCTCTCTGTTTCTCCTCCGGGAGTGAATGACTAGTGTGTGGTGCTCAGCTACTGTTTGGGTCTGAAGTGCCCATAAACCTAGAGTAGCAAGTAACATCCTTTATTCCTACTCTAGGGTAAAATAAGCAGAAAAATAACCCTCAATGAGTATTATACAGCATGCTTGCCTTACTTTTAAGAGTCCCTAAGAACCTTTATTTATCTTTTTATGATCAATGTATTTCTTTTTAAGTACACTGTTATTTTTTAGTAAAATTGCATGCTTCAAACAATAGAAAAACAGATATAGAATGGTCAATTATATCCTATGTCATTCTTATGAATCACTAAAGAAAATACCCAAGATTTTTTTTAATAATTAAAATATAAAATTAATTTTGAAATATATAAAAATATATCATAAAATATTATTCCAGTAAATATCTTTAAAGCCATGTGGCACTTTTTCATGCGCTTAGAATGGTAGTGTGAGGTGATTAATGGCAAACCTGGATCGGAATTTTAGAAGAACAAAATGTAGTGCAAAGAGTATTTTGAAAAGATGACTAGCAAAAGAGGAAGAGAAAAGGGATCTAGACATGTCTCTGTGAAGTTTCTGGTCACATTTGGAACAAATTTATATGACATATATTGAGATCTGTTTGAAGCACAAAGCATATTGCAGTAAGAACAAGTTTTAGTTGTTTCCATACCTAGGCTGCCCAAGTTTGCAATGGTATTTATAAAAATTACGTTAATAAAGAGTTCACTATAAATAGGATTAAGTGATTTAGCTTAATTTATGCTGCAAAAATAATCACTTAAGTTATTCTCTTAGATCATTCTTTGGAAAGAAAAACATATGTATTATTTACTGTATTGCTGAACTTAAAAAAAAGAATGAAGACATGTTTCAGACCTGTACCCATACTTTTATTATCAGTTCCAGTATTATCTTACTGAACCCAGCTTGCAGAAGTGTATGATCCTTAGTCTTAACATAACAAAGTAAATATAAGACATTTGTGGAATTCTATACTGCCATAGACCATAATAACATACATCTACAGGCAAGCAATACTTAACCTGTGCCAAAGGCTGTGTTTAGCAGTAAGAATCAGACAGCAGCAAGTTTGCTATTTCCAAATAATACAGAAGGAGAAGACGTGCTTTAAAAACACAACTAAAATATTGTTTTGAGGAAGTATTTCAGCACTTGATCTGCTTTAACAGATTTGTCAAGAATGGCTTCTTTTCCATAAGGTTTGTTAATCTACTGAAAGGACAGCAGTAGAGGAACAATGATTTTGAGGATCCTGTTTGTGGTTAATCATTACTTGAAATATTTTGAAAGGAATTTTGTTACACATTCCTGCAACAATAAAACAAAATTACAGTTTTTTTGTGGGTTTTTTTTTTCAATCAGAGATTATTTTAAATAACTTGTAAAGAAACAAACATGTAAGGCCTAAAGTTTTGTGACTACACCTTGTCAAGGCAAAATATCCAAACATGCTTTAACTCCAAGAGATGGCTCCACTCATGTACTTTTACTCCTTGAATAATAAATTATGTTATTTCTCTATTTTTATGTAATTATTTTTTCTATAAATAATATCATGTATATCCCTCTTACTCTAGTCTCTTTAACTCTTTTCAATTACCCATAAATCTGTCTTGACCTTAATTTTCTTTTTAAAAACTTTAAATTACCACACAGTAAGAAGAAAACGTACCCCAATCCACAAACCAGTAGTGGAGTTGCATAAAATTTTAAATAAAAAATTAAATTGATATATAGAGATATGTATAACCCTATCTCTAGATAGTGGTTATGTTCATCATTAGTTCACCTGTCATAATGGTTTAGTGTGCTGATTCACATTCTTTTCCACTAAATTACTTTTTACTCTTTATTATGTTGTGAGTCATCCCAAGAAACCATTGGCTTCTATTATACTAAAATAACTTATTTCAGTCACTCAGCTCTGCAGCTCACGACAACACAATTCCACACAGAGCGCGAAGTGTTCTGATTCATTTGTCAATTCAAATTGTGCTGACATTTCCAAAGTTCCTAAATTGGTTGGTTTGACCTTTTACCTCTGTATTGAAAAACATTAAATGAACTTTTCTTTTTCAAAGCAAAATTGAGTTTCAGATAAATGTCTCCTGGTTTCTTGTTTCTAGGTCTATACAAAGTACCTTAAGACAGTGTCATTAGTCTAGACACTAGGTGATAATATTAAAGTAAAATGTATTCCTATGCACAGAAGAAGCAGAGAGATGACACTTACTTCGCTTAAAACATACAGGTCACACCAAGGTTTCTTTTCTTAGGGCAAGATGAGCCTGTCACTTCACTTTCAGTACAGATTATAGCCAGATATTTGTCTTGGACTACGTATCTTAATTATTCTCTGGAGTCTACTTATTACTATGCTTTAAAAGTGACAAGCAATCTCAGGAAACAATACCATATAACAATAGAGTGGGAAGAAGATCATTAAAACACAAGAGGAAAGAGGTCAACAAAGAAGATTAAACCTTTGCAGGTGGCAGAGAAACCCTGGAGGTTCTAAGCAGACTTTAAACAAAGAAAGTAAAAAAAAATATAAAATTAGCATAGTTAGAATCAAGAAGAGAGTGGTTATTAAAAATGATCTTGGTAAAAACTTAATCTATGGTCAAATGAAGAAAGTGTTAAGATCATTAACTTTGGTAGGCTAATTGCGAAAAATGCAAGCTCTTTTTTGGCTTGCTGAATTGCAAAGGTCATTAAAGTTAATAATCCTGTTTATAATATATTATCAGGAGCAATGCTCATATTGGCCTAGAGGCCTAACAGATAAGCAAGATTTGAAAAATTTATCAAATAGAAAGGCATGGAAATACAAAGGAAGGATCTCTTTAATCTGTTTTTACTTTTGAGGTGTTCAGGAAGTACAATGATTCTTGAAGAAGAACACATGAGTTGATTGATTTCAGGCCAAATTTTAGTGGGCAACATGATTGAAGGTGAGTAGAGAGAGTCAGCAGTGAACCGAGGGGCTTCTTCCAAAATCCCAGAACAAAGAATGATCGGAGTGCTTGTGCTGTGGGGAACATCTCAAAATTGTCTCAGCATCAATAGAAAATAAGTTATTGATTATTGTACTAGTTTCTAAAATATGTTTAAGGAGAATTGAATTGCTGCATATATTAATCATTTATCTGCTCTGTCAAAGGCAGAAGAAATTATCAAATCAGAGTTAATGACCACAAAGGCAAACATGATATATATTACAGGAGAATTAACATAGGTCTTGAAAAAAGAGAAACACATCAAGAATGCTCCTGTAATACAGAGAAGAAACTTATAAGCATGCAGAAAAGAAATACCAAAATAATGTTTTCATCTGAAATAGAAATTGCATTGCTGAAGGCTAAGAGATAACTAACTGGTTAACTAAAACAGGAAATAAAAGGGCAGACTAGTTTTCAAATAGAACAAATTTACTTGAGAGCTGCTCTGAAGCCCAGGCTCAACATTTCCATAAATGATCTGGAAAGTATGCTAAACAGTGACAGAGCGAATTGCTGATTGTATTAAGCTATTCTGAGTAATAAAGATGAAAGTTAATTATGAAAAAATGCAGAGAAGTGTATGATACTTAGTGACTGGGAGAGAAAATGACAGAAGAAATTCAATTCAGATAAATGTCAAGTGGTGAAATTAGAATAAATCCTAAACTTCATCCACATATCAATGAATATTCTCATGCTCACAAAGCAAAATTGATGGAGTTATGATAGAGACATCCATTAAATTGTTGGCCAAATGTTCTTTGATGGTCATACAACTGAAATACCTATTTGAAACTGGTAGAAAACAACATTTCACCTTTGCATTAATTAATAGAAAACATTAATTTTGTATATGTTGCAGTTCTGTTAACAGACTTCTCAAATATGAAGCAGAGTGGCCTAGCCACCTCATCTTCCATTTCTCTCAGATTCCGCAGATGCATTTCATCAGGACCTCAAAGATTGTCTAGTTCCAAACCCTCCACTAGACCAGGTTTCTCAAAAGCATCATCCAGACTTGGATGGACTTCAACACTGCTGGGAAGGGGGAATCCATCACAACTTCTCTGGGCAATTTGTTCCAATGTCTCTCCACCTTCAGAGTGATGAATGTGTTCCTAATGTCTAATCTAAATCTACTCTCTTTTATTTTAAAAACATTATCCTTTGTCCTATCACTACACTCCCGGATAAAGAGACCCTCCCCATGTTTCCTGTAGGCCCCCTTTAGGTAATGGAAGGTCCCCATAAGGTTGCCCTGGAGCCTTATCTTTCACAGGATGAACAAGCCCACATTTCTCAGCCTGTCTTCAGGGGAAAGGTGCTCCAGCCTGGTCATCTTTGTAGCCTTCTAAGACCTTGTTCTCAACCCTGATCTTCTCATACGTTGGGGGGGTTCTTCAGTCTACCAGTCCCTGCCTCTGCTGTCTGTATTTTGTGTGGCTAGAGCCCTTGCTGGTGAAGACTGAGGCAAAAAAAATTGTTCAGTATCTCACCCTTATCCCAGATAACCAGGTCTCCTGGTTCTTTCCAGAGAAGGCCCATATTTTTCTTAGTCCTTCTTTTATCACTGATCTATATGTCCTTAATGTCCCTGGCCAGATTTAATTCTGTCATGGTTTTCTCTCTCCTAATCTGATCCCTGGCTGATTGGTCAGTTTCTCTGTATTCCTTGGAGGCTATCAGCTCTTGCCTCTATTCTCTGTGGGCTTTGTTTTTGTGATTGAGATTGATCAGAAGCTCCATGTTCATCCCTGCAGGACTTTGGTTTTTTTTTGCCTGAATTCATCTTCGCTGGGATGCATTGCTCCTGATTTTGGATGAGGTGATCCTCCCTGCTTTCTTTTGCCCCTTTTCCCTCTCGGGCTTTGGCCCAGGATACTCTACAAAGCAGGTCCCTGAAGAGGCCAGAGTCTTCTCTCCTGAAAGCTATAGTAGTGAGCTAGCTGTGCACCTTGCTGTACTGAGGATCTTGAGCTCCACCACTCAGGCTGCCCTTGAGCTTCATATCCGCTACCAACCCCTCTTTTTTGATAAGAACAAGGTCCAGCGTGGTAATTATCCTTGTTGTCTACTCTATCACACAGAAGAGGGAGTTATCATTAATTTATTCCAGGATCTTTCTACATTATTTATGCCCTGTTGTGTTGTTCCTCCAATAGATATTGGTGTATCTGAAGTACCCAATGACTATGAGACTGCTCCAATCTGTCTACAGAGAGCCTTGTCTACTCCGTGTTCTTAGTTTGTTGGCCTGTAGCAGACCCCTACCCCCTTAGTTGGGTGGACTGTAGATGTCCCCTATCCCTTCCTTCCTTTTAATCTTGATCCATAAGTTCACAGTTGGCTCTTCATTGATCCGCAGATGGAGCTCCATGTACTCCAGACGGTCATTATGGTGATGTAACCCTGCCTGGAGGTCCAGATGCCCACCAAATAAACTCTATCACCCCCCTTCTCAGCTGGACAACACAGAAAATATATATTGAGGCACTTACAAACCAAGATAAGGACAGACACAGATCATTCAACAATTAATAACATGGGCAAAACAGACTCAACACAGAATAAAATACATCTAATTTACTACACACACACATACCCCCAATAAAGTATGAAATAAAACCATAGTAGGATAATGAGAAATTAAACCGAATCTTACAAAACTTCCCCTCACTCCTCCCTTCTTCCCGGGCTCAACTTTATTCATTATTTCTATCCCTCCTTCTGCTCCCTGAATGGTACAGGTGGAGATGGGAATGGGGTTTTGGCTAGTTTGTAATGGGTTGTCTCTGCTGGTCCTTGCTCCTCACAGGGAGGACTCCTTACATGCTCACCTGCTCTAGCATGGGGTGCCACTCATGTGAGACAGTCCTCCAGAAACTTCTCCAGCGTGAGTTCTTTCTCATGGGGACTTCAGTTCTTCACCAACTGTCCCAGTATGGCTTCCATGGCAGGGGTGACCTTCAAGGAACAGACTTCATGGTCACAAATGCCCCCCAGCAAACCTGCTCCAGCATGGGTCCCTCTCTGCAGGTCCTGCCAGGAGCTTGCTCCAGCGTGGGCTTCCCACGGGGTCATAACATCCTTTGGCTGTCTCCACCTGCTCCACTTTGGGGTCCTCCACAGGCTGCAGGTGGAGTCTCTACTCATCTTCATCCTTCATGGGCTGCAGGGGGACATCCTGCTTTACCATGGTCTTCTCCATGGGCTGCAGGGGAATGTCTCCTCTGGTGACTAGAGTGCCGTTTCCTTCTCCTTCACTGACCTTGGTGCCTTCAAAGTTTCTTACATCTTCTCACTCCTTTCTCTGGTGGCAAAGAGAGGGCCATTTGCATGGATTTTTCTTCTTAAATATGTTATCCTAGAGGTGTTACCACTGTTCTTGATTGGCTCAGATTTGATCAGCAGCAGGTCCATCCTTGGGCCGGCTGGTATGGGCTCTGTCAATCCTAGGGGAAGCTTCTAGCAGCTTCTTGCAGAAGCCACCCCAATAGCCCATCCCAACTTTGCCATACAAATGCCCAACATCTTTGACATAGAGAGCCTGTCATGTAAAGGGTATGAGTCTGATGTGTGGATGAGGGCGAAACCTCCCTTTGAGTCACGAAGTTCAGAAAGGACCTTCTAGCTTTCTAAACCCCTCAGGCAGAAGGCTAGGTCTGGCTAGGTCCAGTCTTAGTCCCAGACTTGGTCAATGGTTTATGTCTAAAATTGTATATAATACCAGATATCAGAGTCAACTTTTCTCTGCCAGGGCCCCCAAAGGGCTTTCACTGAAACTGTTTAGCAAAGTTGAAAGTAATAGCTTATTACAATGACAGATATAAAAGTCAGTGATTACGGCTGATAAATGTACCTACTGCAATAGTGCTAATATATTACTATGATTATTAAAATACTATGATTATAATTAAAATGCCAGCAAAATACTGTCCTGGATATTATCACCAAAAGCCTGAAATCACAACTGTTTATCATGTGTCCCTGTCTGGGGTTGTGGAGAAGAAGCACAACCCATTGACTGCCTCTTCAGGGTCTTCAATTTCTTCTCTCCCCCCTGTTGGAGGTAGCTTCCTCACTACCCTCTATACTCTAGCCTTAGCCATTTCCTCCCAGAGGTGATGTTTAACATGATTTGGGTGGAGAGTCGAGCACTATAGTCATTCATGTTTAGCATATACTGCTTTTTTGCTAATTAGCATTATTAGGGGAGTCAACTTTAGTATTCATTCTGCAGTTAATGAAGCAAAGCTCTCACTGCAGGCACCGTTGCTTTCAAAATTTTGTATAGAAAGTGTCTTATCTGTTTATTCTGCAGCCTATTGCTAAAACAGGATCATCCTGCTGCAGTAAGACTCCTTCCTTCTGCTGCTTCTCACACCACCATTTTGGATCTCCACCCACAATGTCTGGATAAGAGATAGGTGGACACCTGAGTTTTTAACCTCTTATGTGCAATTCCCACATAGCCACACCCCTTCTTCATCTTCCCTGCTTGTCTTTCCCAAAGAGTCTTCCATTCCAACACTCAAGTCATGGGAGGCATGGCATCACATCTCTGTAATGCCAGTAAGATTACCCGGCAGGTGTGTGCACACCTCCAGGCTATGGGCATTTCATTTCAGCTCTGATGAATTTGACTGACTGGCTGGACTGCCTGCAAGTCCTTTGATGTATTTACCAGTGTTTCCCTGTTGGTTCCTGTTGCCTCGAAAGTCCCTGTGCCATCTCTGCTAGACTTCAAGTGTGATGCAATGTGACCAGCATGTCTCTAAACAACACATAGAGGGTTGTTGTTGGCACCCTGTTCCCCCACTCTTGACATGCCACTGCACAACTTGTTGTAGGCAAGCCTGATATTATATCTTTTCCCCTTTAAGCCTAGTTTAAAGCTGTCAATAAGACCCTGGTCATGGGCAAAGACCCTTTTTTCATTTTCAGATAGGTGAATCCCATCTGAGTTCATTAAAGCTGGTGCTGTGTAGATCATAACATTGTAAAAAAGCCAAAAATTGTGGAGATGATAACCAGCCACACAGACAGGTGTTAATGGACTGTGTCTATCTGATCCTCCCAACATGACTGCCCACAACTGGAAGGAAAGAGAAAAAAATATCCTTTAATAACCTTTTTCAAATGTCATGTTCAACTTTCGGAAGTTGAACCTGTCTCCAAGAGTAAAGAGGATCGTAGCCCAGAATTTGGCATGGCTCATTGAGAGGTATGAAGGGGCAAGGGTATAAAATGATGATCACTGGTGCTGAGTGAGTATTTCAAAGGTGTCAATTAGAGTTGATGCGGGAAGAGGGTAGAAGTCAGTGGGAAAGAGAAGGGCTTGGGCATGTTGCTGTTCTAGGTGATTGCTGTGAAAAATCTCTGCATTGTCCGGTAGGATCTTGTGAGGACTCCTCAGAGGAGGTACCATTGCCTATTCCCCACCCAAAATCTTCTTGTGTCCTATTAAGGATACCTGCACCTGCTGCCTCCCTAAAGTATCTGCATACTAATGCACACAGCATGGGAAATAAACAGGAAGAGTTAGAGAACATTGTGCCGTCTCAAGGCCACAGTCTCATTGTGATCATGGAGATATGATGGGACAGCTTGGATGACTGGCATGCTCTCATGGATGGCTATGTGTTTTTTAGGAAAGAGGGAGGCAAGGTGATGGAGTTGCTCTTTATGTAGGAGAGCCGCTAGAATGTATTGAACTCCACCTGGGGAAGGGTGATATACCACTGGAGAGATTGTGGGTGAGAATCAAGGGGCAGGCTAATGTGAGTGACACTGTTGTGGGTGTGTACTACAGGATCCCTGATCAGGAGGAGAAAATTGATGATGCCTTCTACAAGCAGCTAGAAGCAGCCTCGCGATCCCAGGCGCCGGTTCTTATTGGGGACCTCAGTTACCCAGATATTTGTTGCGTGAGCAACAGGGAAAGACATGCATGGTCCAGAGGGTTTTTGCAATGTCTTGAAGATAACTTTCTGATGCAGATGGGAGACAGTATCAAAAGCCTTGCTGAAGTCAAGGTAGATGACATCCACTGCTCTCCCTCCATCTACCCAGCCGGTGATGAGATCCTAGAAGGCTATGAGATTGGTTGAACGTGATCTCCCCTTGGTGAATCCATGCTGACTACTCTGCATGACCTTCTTCTCTTCCAGTTGCTTGGAGATGGCATCCAGAACAAGCTGTTCCATCACCTTCCCAGGGACAGAATTGAGGCTGACTGGCCTATAGTTGCTGGGATCCTCCTTCTTGCCCTTTTTAAAGACTGGAGTGACATTGGCTATCCTCCAGTCCTCAGGCACTTCTCCTGTTCTCCAAGACCTGTCAAAGATTGTAGAGAGTGGTTCAGCAATCACTTCCACCAGCTCCTTCAGGACATGTGGATGCATCCCATCCGGGCCCATGGATTTATGTACATTCATCCCTTTGAGACACTCCTGGACTATCCCCACCTCAACCAGAGGGAAGCTCTTCATTTCCCAAACATTACTTCTTTCATCCAGTGTCTATGGGTCCTGAGGGGCCTTTGAAGTCAAGACTGAAGTGAAGAAGGCATTCAGTATCTCCACCTTCTCAGCATCCTGCGTTACCAGCACACCCGCCTCGTTTAGCAGGGGACCCACATTATCCCTGGTCATCCTCTTACTATTCACATATCTAAAAATCCCCTTTTTATTATCCTTTATGTCCCTTGCCAGCTTCACTTCCAAGTGGGCTTTAGCCTTCTTAGTCGTATCCCTACAGGCCCTGACAACTTTCCTGTATTCTTCCCAGGTGCTCAGACCCTTTTTCCACAATTCATAGACCTTCTGCTTCCCTTTGAGTTTACCCATGAGCTCCTTGCTCATCCACACAGGTCTTCTGCCTCTCTTTCTTGATTTCTTGCTCAAAGGGGTGCACCAGTCCTGGGCTTGGAAGAAGTGCTGTTTAAATGCTACACAGCTCTCACGGGCTCCCTTACCTTCAAACAGCGTAGCCCATGGGACAGCTCTTATTAGATTTCGGAGGAGATCAAAGTTAGCTCTTCCTAAATTTAGGGTAGCTATCCTACTTTTTGGCTTGCTTCTTCCACTCAGGATCTTGAACTCAACTATTTCATTGTCGCTTTGTCCTAAGCTGCCCCCGACCTTCACTTCCCTAATGAGCCCATCCTTGTTGGTAAAAACAGGGTCCAGCACCCGCCCTCCCCTTGTAGGTTCCTGCACCATCTGTAGCAGGAAATTGTCTTCAAAATACTGCACAAATTGTCTGGACTGCATACGAGTGGCCCTGTTGCTTGCCCAGCAAATATCTGAGTAATTGAAGTCCTCCATAAGAACCAGCACCTGGGATCTTGAGGTTTCTTCTAACTGCTTACAGAATGCAAGCACTATCGACTCGTTCCTCTTGATCTGGGGGCCTGTAGTAGACACCCACAATAATGTCATACGTACTAGCCTGCCCCTTGACTCTTACCCACTAGCACTCGACGGGTGGTTCATCCTTCTCCAGGTGGAGTTCAATACATTCTAGGTGCTCTCTAACATAAAGAGCAACTCCTCCACCTCGCCTCCCTAGCCTGTCTTTCCTAAAAAGCACATAGCCATCCATGACAGTGTGCCAGTCATCCAGCTTGTCCCACCACGTCTCAGTGATTGCAATGAGATCGTGGCCCTGTGACCCCACAAAGATCTCTAATTCTTGTTTGTTCCCCAAGCTACGTGCATTTGTATAAAGGCATTTTAGTGGGGCAGCAGGTGCAGGTATCCTCAACAGACCACAGCAAGATTTCTGATAGGGGACGCGGAAAAGTGGCTCCACTGAGGAGTCCTCAGGGTAACCCACAGAATTTTCCCTACTCTCACGTGGAGCAACATCCCCAAGTCTGCTGTTGTGCTGTTGGCATTTACCTTTTTCCATCATCAACTCATGTTGTGACTCCCAGAGCACTTGCCTGACCCCAGCAGCCTTTGCAATATCCCCTTCCCCCTTCCTAACTAGTTTAAAGCCCGATCAATGAGCCCTGCCATCTCCTGGGCAAGGATTCACCTTCATCTATGGGACAGGTAAGTCCCATCATGCCAGGAGCAGAGTACACCATCCCCTGGTCAAAAACCCCAAAGTTCTTGTACAGGCACCAGCCTTTCAGCCACACGTTCAACTCATGGGTACTCCTAACCTGCTCTGAACCCCTCTTCCCACAAGTGGGGATAGATGAAAATATTATTTGGGCTCCCCCCTCAAACCTATTGTTTAGAGGGACCTGAGGAACAAAGGTAGGCAGAGAGGAGGTTTGTCCACGGCACCGAGCCAACTCTTCCAACCCTCTCCATCTTTCTGGTCACTGACTTCTCCACGTTCTGCCTGTAAGGGCTGGGGATCCATCATTTTTTTGGGAAAACTTCCCTGGTGACTTTTCTTCTGGCATGCCAGCGAGTTGCTCCACCAATCAATTTCCCTCTCACACTCCCTAATGCTTCTCAGTCTCTCCACCTCTTCTTTGAGCTCTGCCCCCATGCTAAGCAGATCTTCCACCTGCTCACACCTCACACAGGTGGAATTGTTGCCACCGTCTGCTGGCAGGAGCAGGCTCGGGCACTCCCTGCAGCCAGAGACTTGCACAGCCTCAATCCTGGGCAGGCCCTCAGTCTTCATCTCCACACTCTTAATGGGATGAGCCCTCTGCCTGGTGGAGGCCATGGTAATCTGTGGTCTCAGAGACTGTCAGTAGGTGAGACAGTTCCCCAGGTGAAGAGAGCCGGAACTTACCTGTCCGGGCACACAAGCTACAGGGTCAGCGCTGCGCATGCGCTGACCTCCTCTGTCTGCATTAGGTGGGCAGCAACACCCTCCCTGAGCTCTCCATAAAATTCTCCAATGTGACTCCTTTCTATCAGTGAGTCATCTCCTCACCAATTGCCTCAGCGTGGCACCCTTCCATGGGGTGCTGACCTTCGGGCACAGACTGCTCCAGCCTGGTCCCATACAGAGTCACAAGTCCCCCAGCAATCCTACTGTGGGGGAACAGCCTGCTTCACCATGGTCTTCTCCATGGGCTGCAGAGGAATCTCTTTCTCTGGCACCTGATGTGCTTCATTCTCCTCCCCCTGCCCTCCTTCTTCCCTGACCTTGGTGTCTGCACAGCTTCTTAACATCTTTTCACTCCCTTCTATGGTGGCAAAATGCAGCTGCCTGCAGGTTATTTTCTCCTAACTGTGATTCACAGCGGCACTGTGACCATTGCTGACTGGTCAGCAGCAACTCTGGCCTTGAATTCACCAATGTTTACTTTCTGGGGTCTGCAGAGAGCTTCTAGCTACTTCCTGCAAACACCATCTTTGCAGCCTCCCCTTCTCTACCAGCACCCAGCTATGCAAAACTGTGACAATGAACAAGCCATGATGAACCATAGAAATAGATACACATTCAGATTAATTATTTTATGCATTCTGGATTTATTCTAAGGTCATAGTTCAGTGAATACCTATTTTGTATATACGCTAGCTATTTTTAGAAAAATTTCTGTAACTATGCACTTTATTTGAAAACCTGACATGAGCTGCAGGCTGATCTGAAGGGCCAAAATAGAAAGCTTGCAACCAACAAAACAGAATTCTACATAAGCTTTTAGTGAATAAATTATTCACAGGAATTTGAACCTCAAAAGTTACTGGGTTTTAAGCAACATAAACCCCATGTTTTATTAATTGTTGCTGACAAATTGTCTTTTTCCTTTCTGTTTCACAAATGTTTTCCACAGAGATATGTCTTCAGATTGCACAATGTGGCATCTTCTGTTGGAAGAGGAGTCAGCGAGGAAGGAAGACAGCTTGGCTGAGTAGGGAGATCCAGGAAGACCTTCGAGAAAAGAAGGAAAAATATGAGCTTTGGAAGAAGGGGCAGGTGTCTTGGGACGACTATAGGAATTTAGTGAGGTCATATAGAGAGAAAGTTAGAAGGCCTAAAGCTGAACTGGAACTCAGACTGGCCAGTTCTGTAAAAGATAATAAAAAGTCCTTCTATAGGTACATTAACAGTAAGAGGAGGGACAAGGAGAATCTCCAGCCCTTATTGGATGCTGAGACAACATTAGTGACAAGGGATAAGGACAAGGCTGAGGTCCTTAATTCCTTCTTTACCTCAGTCTTTAATAGTAAAGATGGATATTCCCTGAGTACTCATCCTCAGCAACTGGTTGACAGAGAGGGGAGGAATAGCAAAATTCCCATGCTTCAGGAGGAAATGATTAGCAACCTACTTGGCCAGTTAGATACCCACAAGTCAATGGGGCCAGATGGGATCCACCTGAGGGTATTGAGAGAGCTGGCAGATGTGCTTGCCAAACCCCTTTCCATCATCTACCAGCAATCCTGGCAGACTGGGGAAGTTCCACTCGACTGGAGGCTGGCAGATGTTACCCCCATATATAAGAATGGCCGGAAGGAGGATCTGGGGAACTACGGGCCTGACAGTCTGACCTCAGTCCCAGGGAAGATCATGGAGAGGGTCATCTTGGGAGCTATCATGCAGCACATGCATGATGGCCAGGGGATCAGGCCTAGTCAACATGGGTTTACAAAAGGTAGATCCTGTCAAACTAACGTGATCACCTTCTATGACAAGGTGACACGCTTAATGGACAAGGGGAAGGCTGTGGATGTGGTTTACCTGCACTTCAGTATAGCTTTTGACATCGTTTCTCACAGCATTCTGACTGAGAAACTGGCTGCCACTGGCCTGGACATCTGGACCCTCAGCTGGGTTAAAAACTGGCTGGATGGGCCCAAAGGGTGGTGGTAAATGGAACAAAATCCAGCTGGAGGCCGATCACGAGTGGCGTCCCCCAGGGCTCAGTCCTGGGTCCAGTCTTATTCAACATCTTTATCAATGACCTCAAGAAAGGGATTGAATGCTCCCTCAGTAAGTTTGTAAATGACACTAAGCTGGGAGGAAATGATGATCTGCCTGAGGGTAAGGAGGATTTTCAGAGGGATCTGAACAGACTGGACCGATGGGCTGAGACCAATGGGATGAAGTTTAACATGGCCAAGTGTAGAGTGCAGCACATGGGACATAACAACCCCATGCAGCGCTACAGGCTTGGGGGAGACTGGCTGGAGAGCTGTCAGGAGGAGAAGGACCTGGGGGTGTTGGTTGTCTGCAGGCTGAATATGAGCCAGCAGTGTGCTTGGGTGGCCAGAAAGGCCAATGGGATCCTGGCTTGTATCAAAAATAGTGTGGCCAGTAGGTCTGGGGAGGTGATTGTGCCCCTGTACTCGGCATTGGCGAGGCCACACCTCAAGTACTGTGTCCAGTTCTGGACTCCTCACCATTAGAAGGACATTGAGGTCCTTGAGCGAGTCCAGAGAAGGGCTGGAGGGCAAATCCTATGAGGAACGGCTGAGGGAGCTGGGGATGTTTAGCCTGGAGAAGAGGAGGCTGAGGGGAGGCCTTATCACCACCTACAACTATCTGAAGGGAGGTTGCAGAGAGGTGGGCGATGGTCTCTTCAGCCAGGTGACAGGAGATAGGACAAGGGGACATGGCATGAAGCTGTGCCAGGACACAGCTCCGGGACGGCTCTGGGTGGCACGGCCTGAGTTGTGGGTTCGGTGAGAAACTGCATTGTGTATCAACAGTTTCATATATTTTTTTTCTCTGAAGTCCTGTTGGCATTGTTATATTTTATCTTTCTGCTATTTTAGTAAACTATCCTTATCCCAACCCACGGGCTTTTGGTTTCTTGATTTTGGGGTTGTTATTTGCCCCCTCCTTTTCCCTTCCCTTCCCTCACACCCCCCTTCCTCCGCTTCCCCTGCTCTTTTCCTTTAAGGAGCAGGCAGCTGCATGGATCTCGGGTCTCTGCCGGGGTAAAACCATGACAGGTTTAGATTGGATATTAGAAAAAAATTTTTTACTGAAAGAGTTGTCATGGCCTGGAACAGGCTGCCCAGGGAGGTGGTTGAGTCACCATCCCTGGATGTGTTCAAAAAAAGGTTAGATGAGGTATTTAGGGATATGATTTAGCTTAGGATGGGAATGGTTGGACTTGATGATCTTAAAGGTCTCTTCCAACCTTGTGATTCTGTGATTCTGTGACCTTCTCTGTGCTGTATACGGACAGCACATATATGTATAGAAAGGACTTGACCACAAATGGGAGCCAGGTTGTGCATATCCTCACACAAAAGACAAATGAACTTTTTTTTAAGTGTTTCATACTCTTATTTGCATGAACTATATGAATATAGCTGTGAACTATATGAATACTAAAACTTGTATTTGCCTGAAGTATATGAACAGTCTATGAATTTAGCTTGGAGAAGAGCATATAACAACACCCAATCTGTTCGGCAGCTGTATGAAAGGGATAGGTCTCACTCTGTTTCTCTGTGAATAGTTGTCTATGGTAATGAGGCAGCATTGATGTATCTCAACATTTGTTAATCTTACAGAAAAGCCTGGAGACAACTTGGGGCTGACGATGTTGGAAAGTTGTTTTGTCAGCTCAATAAAGACTTTGTCAGTTAGGACTGCAACTGATCTGTAGAAGCTTGCTAAAGCCAGTGACACTAACTGACTATCAGGCCATAAGTTGTGTACAGACACACTCCTAATACACTTCCAAACCCTGAGACAAACACCATTCAGACAAGAGTTTCTGGGCCATTCTTCCCAGAAATGTAAATTATTGTACTTTTCTCTTTAGAGAACTAATTGAACAATTTGGCAGATGTTGGTTCCTACAACAAAATATTAGGGAAATTAAAGCATTGGAAGGATAGTTCTCCCAGTAGAACCAAGAACAGGAAGTAATATCCATCTTAAAATACTTTAGTCACTATAAAAGCTTTATGTTTACCTTACCTTTATGAACTTAGTATGTAAAAAAAAGGAGGAAAAAAGAAAAGAGGAGTGAAAAGCACAGCCCAGATACATTTCAAAATGTTTTAGAGCTGACAAAGTCAAAACAAAATTGAAATTTTTACTTTTTCTCCTAAACACAGACAGATTTGGTGGGATGGGTTATTGTATTATATTGTGGGGCTTTTTTTAAAGAACATGATAAATTTTCTATACATTCCTGAATAGCATTTAGCTGATAAAAATCTATTTTTTCTTCTCTGTGGACACCTCCTCCCCCCAAAAAACAAAACCTCAAAACCATCCAAAAAACAAACAGAAAGACAACCAACAAAAAATAACCCCAAAACAACAGACCACCATACAAAAAGAAAGAACTCTGTGCTTATTTGAATAGTTTTGCTTTTTCCATCTGTATGTGAATGCTTGGTGTGTGAAGTAGCTAGTTTTATATCACACAGATTCCATTTGGTTGGTTGGTTTCTTGTTTGTTTGTTTATTCTGGAGTCTAATGTATTACAATGTATTATCTGTTGCAGTTCAGTCATTCTGATTGCTAATGTCCTCCCATTTGTGGGAAGCTAGAGGAAGTGATTAACAACCAACATGCAAGAACATCAGCAAAACACTTCAAGAATATCAGGGATCGATGGCAAAATGATGGCAAAGCTATAATTCAGAGAATTATCTCCTTCCCAATATTTAGAAACCAATTAAGGAGCAAGATTTATTTTTTCCAATTAAAAGCAGAGGTAAATAAACATGCTGAAACCTTAAAAGATGACCAAGAAAAATATTTCATCAAAAGTATTCTAACTATTTAGTATATCTTCAACTTCAGACAACTAGGCTGAACTGGATATAATATTTGCAAAGCCCCTAAAGATTAGTCAAGAGGAAATGTACATACAGGCATTTTTTTTCTTTTTCTTTTCTTTTTTTTTTTTCTTGTTTGTTTCATCTGTTATGAACCCTTGGGGTGAATAAATAATACTTTGTTTGAAGAAGTTATGTTTGAAATCACTTTAATCAGTCTCTGTCACAGACTCCCATAGGAAAAAATGTCTCTCAGGTTCACAGAATAAACAGGAGATTAGAGCCCTAATATTCAGTCTGAGGAGTAAAATCATGTAGTTTCCCTTTAATGAGAAGTTAACAAACCCTGGCAAAAGTTAATGTAAGAAGTATCATAAATTACCCAAAGTTGAAGCAGTTAGAAATAGGAGGAAAAAAAAGTGAAATAATCACAATGAGCTGAAAAGTCCATTGTTCCATCGGCATGTATATTTACTGATGAAATAAACCAATACTCTTCACAACATATGAGAACAATCAACTAGACAAGAAGTTACTTCATTGCAGATTTAAGTAATGATGAAGAACTGTATTTGGGACAGTGAATACTTTGCTGATTAACACTGTATCTGAGAACATTGCAAGATATATATATATAAAATAAATTGTTATATATATTTATATATATTATATATATTATATATTTATATATAAATATATAAATATATTATATAATTTATATAATATGTAATATATTATATTATATAATATATATAATATATTATCTATTATATATACTTTTATATATATATAAATTTATATATATATATATAAAAAAATTTTTTAAAGCCATTAGGGACTGTGGTGGTTCAGCCCCAGGCAGCATCTGAGCACCATGCACTGCTCACTCACCCCTTCACTGGAGGAGAAACAGACAGGGCCCCAAGGGTTGTGATACCTCTGCCAAAGGGGAAAAATAACAGAACCTGGGGCAGAATTCTTTCTCTCTCTCTCTTCACACACACACACACAAAACAGAGCACTGCATCGACGTGAGGACCAACCCCACAACCAACTGCACTCAAACTGTCCTGGAGTCCTGCTGACCTGCCCCTCCTGGACCAGCCCCGGTCACAGGATGTGGAAAACAGCCCTGGCCAACTCAACTCACCTGTGCTGGCTGCCTGGGCAAGTTAACTCTGTCCTGGCTGGAACCAGGACGGGGAGGAACAAAATGACTTTTGGTTTCAGAAAACATAAAGGACCACCGTAGTAAAACAAACAAAAAGGATTGTCTGAATGTCTGGATTGGAATAATGTATTTATAAAAAGTACACCTATCACCTGTCCTTGTTTTTATAGATGAAGCTGAATATTCTTCATTATCAGGTGTCTCATATGAAGACTCAAACATCTCACAAGATTTTTCTTTGGCTGATCCATGACTCTGTTCACATGGAGTTTGAATAGACTAGACTCGACTAGACTAGACTAGTTCTAGTTAGGAGGGACATACAATGATCATCTAGTCCAACTGCACGACCAATTCAAGATTCATCAAAAGTTAAAGCCTGTTATGAAAACCATTGTCCAAATGCCTCTTTTTAAGGCACTGACATTGACCACCTCCCTCGGAAGCCTGTTCCACTGTTCAACCACCCTTTCGGTGAAGAAATTCCTTCTAATGTCCCATCTGAATCTCCCTTGGCACACCTTTGAACCATTCTCATTCATCCTGTCACTGCATCTTAGGGTAAAGAGATCAGCACCTCTCTCTGCACTTGCCTCTAAAAACAAATGATTGCTTAAAGAATCATCATTCTCACAAAGAAGGGTAAAGCTTATGCCACTTTTTTAGTTTTCTAAAGTTCAAAACAAGTATAAATTGGAATGGGACACGGCACAGCAATTTCTGCAGTCCACTCCAACATTCTGTCCTTTTATTTAGGAAAGAAGTAGAAAAAAATAAAGATAAGTGCTCTAAATAATAGAGCAAAGTATCTCATAATTTTTTTATATTATGAGCCACTGTATTTGGATTATCTAACTTGTCAGGTCTGGAAAACACAGAGGCTGTAAAAAAATCAGACAGTATGTCAAAAATCATTGATGTCTGATTTCCACCGAACAAATAATGACAAAGATGTGTATGTGTTTTTCAGAACTATCCCACAAGACACTAAGCAGTTAGAAATTGAATAGAAGTGAGGCCATTTTAAAAATACAGATAAACAAGAATGAGGAAGAAATACACATGGTAGAATACCATTGTCTCTGTAAGTTCCAGTAAAAGACATCTAGAATCTAATATCTGTTGAGAGCAATGGTGAGTTGACCTTGGCTGGCCATCAGGTGCACACCAAGCTGGTCTATCATTACTTCTGCTTAACTGGACAGGGGAGAGAAATGAAAGGCTCATGGGCCAACATAAAGAAGAGAGGGTATTACTCAGCAATTATTTTGATCAAGACAGACTCAGCCTGGGGAAGATCAGAACAGGATATTGAGAAATAAGAACAAATCTTAAAACTCCTATCCCCACCCCTCCATTTTCTCAGGCTCAACTTCACTGACAACTTTTTTACCACCTTTCCCACAGCAGGGAGGCAGGGGATGAAGGTTGCAGTCAGTTCATAATATTTTTTTTCTGTTGATCCTTTCTCCTTACACTCTTCCACCGCTCCAACCCATGTTAGTCCCATACATGAAGTCCTTCATGAAGTTCTCTCATGTGGGTCATTTCCACAGGCTGCAGTTCATGAACCACTCCAGTGTGGGTCCATTCCATGGGATACAGTGCTTCAGGAACAGACTGGCCCAGAATGGGTCACTCATGGTCTTGCCAGAATACATTCTCCAGCATGGGGTCTGCTCTACAATGCCACAGGTCCTGCCAGAATACCTGCTCTAATTCAGGATCTCCATAGTGTCACAGCGTCATTCAAGGCATGTATACCTGCTCTGGTGTGGGGTCTTCCACAGGCTGCAGAGCAAATATCTGCTTCACCATTAACTTATGTGGGCCATAGGAAGACAACCTGCCTCACCATACTCTTCCCCATGGGCTGCAGGGGAATTTCTGCTCTGGGTCCAGAAGGATTTTTTCCCTCTTCTTCTTCACTGACCAAGCTGCCTGCAGGGCTGTTTGCCCCACATATTCTCACTGCCCTCTCCCCACTGCTTTTCCATAGTGGTATTTTTTAAATTTTGTTATCACAGAGGTCTGTTGTGGTTTTGTGTGGATGGCTTCTGGTGGAGGAGGGGGCTGCAGGAGTGGCTTCTGCAAGAAGCAGATAGAAGCTTTCTCTAGGCCAGACAGAGTAAACATCAGCCCGCTAAAGGCCAGAGTAATCGCTGACCAAAGCCAAGCCCATCAGCAGTGATCATAGCACCTTTGTGAACCACATTTAAGACAAAAAAATTCTAGCAGACACTTTTTGCCACCTCAGAAGGGAGTGAGAAGATGTAAGAAACTGTGAAGACACCAAGGTCTATGAAGAGGGTGGGGAGGAGGTATTGCAGATGGTGGAAAGATTCCCCTGTACCCCATGGAGAAGACTGTGGTTGAGCGGGTGTCCCCCTGAAGCCCATGGAAAAGGATGAGACCCCACCTGCAGCCTGTGGAGAGGCCCCACGCTGGAGCAGGTGAAGACATATGGAAGATGCTGTGACACATGTTGGAGCAAGCCCCTGCCAGCACTTGCAGCCCATGGAGAGAGACACACAGAAATGAGTGAGAGAGAGATCTACACCTGAGCATGTTTGCTGTTATTCTGTGGAGGACAGGACTGGAGCAGTCTGGGCTTGAGAGACTGAGAGACATTCCATGATCTATAACTGCACCCCATAGAAGGTACCCATGCTAGGGTAGCTGGTGAAGAGCTGAAGCCCCGTGAGAAAGGACTCGTGTTGGAGAAGTTCATGGAGGACTGTCTCCTCACACTGGAGCAGGGGAATGGTGTGAGGAAGACCCCCCCATGCCCCCCAACCCCCCTCAACTAAGAAGGAAAACAACTAAACAACTCATGAGGAACTGACAAAACTCCCCATCCCCCCATTTCCTGCCCCTCTCCATTCCACAGTTGGGGATGGGGTGGAGGGTGGGGGGGCGGGGAAGAAGGGAAATCATGAACAAAGTTCAATTTGCTAAGAAGGGAGGGGTGGGGAAGATGGAGAAGGTGCTTTAAGATCTGGTTGCACTTCTCATTATCTGACTCTGGTTTCACTGTGGGGGGTGTGCAGTGTAACAAATTAGAGCTTTCTTTCCTTTACTCTGTGTTTAGTCTGTTTTGCCCATGACCATTGCTGAGGTGCTCACTTTTGGCCAGCAGCAGGGCTGTCTTGGAGTCATCTGGAACTTACTCTGTTGGACATGGGGGCAGCTTCTGGCATCATATCATGCAAAACACTGCAGTACTTCTCCCACCCACTACCAAAATTTTTCTCTGTCAACTGGTTTGGAAAACAGGGTGAGAGGAGGATAAGACACGAAATTGTTATCCTTTCTCAGAAGATTTCCGTAATATTTGTGGTTTGGTGAAATTTAATATTTTTTAGGTATTAAATCATTAAAACACATAGGTTGAGATAATGAGAGTTTAATATAACAAAGGAAGATCATTATGATGATAATAGTAGTAGTAATAATAATAATATTAATAATGTATAGGAAACATGTGACACACAAAGGTAATTGCTTACTACATGCAAAAACAAAATAAACCCCAAAGAAACCAATATCCAGTCTGTTTCCAAGTAGTGATGCTACCTCCCAGCTAGCTTCACCAGTTATATCCAGAGTATGATGTTACTTAGTTGTATTACTGCTACCTCCCAGCTAGCTTCACCAGTTATATCCAGAGTATGATGTTACTTAGTTGTATTACTGACCCTTTTGCTCTGTCTCGGTCAGCTGCCCTGGCTGTGCTCTCACAGCTTCTTGTACAACTTGACAGGGTGTGAGAAGCTGAGAAGACCTTAAATTAGTATAGGCACTGCAACTACATTATTCTCATACTAAATCCAAAACATAGCACTGTACCAGCTACTAGAAAGAAAATTAACTGTATCTCAGCTGAAATCAGGACACAATATGAAGTATTTTCCTAAACAGATAAGAACATTCTATAGCAAGTGTTATGGCCAATGAAATTAAACTTAATTTCTTTTCTCACTTCTCTTGAGTTAATTCAAAACCACCTCAAAGTAATTCCAGCTGCTATAAACTATAGCTTAAAAAAGCTTATCCACAGAAATAATTCCAGTTGTCTTTATCTCAGGAAATAACCACCTGACTGATATAAATTAAATTTTTAACTGATCCCTTTATTAACAAGTCCATCAAATATAATTTGATCATTTCTCAATTTATTTATTTATAAAATCTAATATAAAAATATTTTTATTTTATAATTTCTCCCAGTGTTTAGAATTAAACCAATTTATTTCACATTTATTCATAAATAAGAAATTACAGAAATCACACACTATGGAATTGGGGACATCTAGAACTAAAACTGCATTTGGGGTGAAGAAAATAAAGTTGTGTAACTTCTTCAGAAAAAAAGCAAATAAGTGATAGAAAAGGAAGAACTGCTAGTTTCCAAATCAAAGTAAAAATGGAATAAGGAACTAAATTATTTCATTTCTACCATTTATGAAATATTCAGCATTTGAAACCATTAACAGAAGTTGTTTTGGGGCACTTTAAATCACAATCCCTTCAAGTCAAAAATTCTGCTGCCTTTTAGAACTAGTCTTTCACATCTCTTTTACCTGAAAGCTTGATCTCCAGAGTGCAGCTGTTTTCTAAGGCTGATATAGAACACTGCAAAAGTGAAGCACCACCTTCAGGGCAGATTTGTAAGAGCAAGTTATCCATGTAATAATTCCAGACCACAGTTTTGGGGAACTGGTGTTTAATTCCACTTGTGCCATTTATTATTACCAACTCAATAGATACTTGCATTTAACATGGAAGTCATAGCTATACAGTCAGATCAGGAATATATTGACATGGAAAATTACAATTCTAAAATTAACTTAATTATGTAGGCCAGTAAAAAGCCACCTTCTTCAGTAATTAGTCTTAATTAAACTGGAAGTGGACTTTACTATCAATAATGTTGAATGCATATCAATACTCCACCAGCCAAAATGTACTAAATATTTTTTTCCCTTTACAATTTATTGGAAACTCTCCTGTTTAAATTTATGACCATATACTCTCCTCCTCCCAATCTATATCTCATTCAAAAGTCAATCTCCAGCTTCTCAGTAGCCTCATCATAGGTACAGAAAGACAGCTGTTAGGTGCCTATAAACTTTTCTTCTCCTCTGTGGAATTAACAAGTCCAGTTCCATTATCTTTTCCTCCAGAGGGAACATATTACAGCCTTAGACTATACCTGTTGCTCTCCACTGGACTTGCTCCAATTTATCAACATCTTTCTCATATGATGAGAAAGCTGTGCATGGTCTTACATATAAAGACTAATGAATGTTGAGTAAAGAAAAATATTAATGTCCCTCAGGTCTACCAGGTTCTTTTTAGCAGAGCTGTTTCCTAATTATCCAGTCCCCAGTCTGTGCTATTGCATAGGATTTGCCTCACCAATCTGGTGACCTTCTATGATGGAGTGGCAGCATCGGTAGATAAAAGGAAGGCAACCGATGTCGTCTACCTGGACTTGTGCAAGGCCTTTGAAACAGTCCCCCACCACATCCTTATCGCTAAATTGGAGAGATGTGGATTTGATGGGTGGAACATCCAGTGGATAAGAAACTGGTTAACAGACCGTAAACAAAGGGTGGTGGTCAGTGGATCTATGTCCAGGTGGAGGCCGGTGACAAGCGGTGTCCCCCAGGGGTCTGTCTTGGGACCGGTGCTCTTTAACATCTTTATCAATGACATTGATGATGGAATTGAGTGCACCCTGAGCAAGTTTGCTGATGACACCAAGCTGAGTGGTGTGGTTGACACAACAGAAGGAAAGGAAGCCATCCAGAGGGATCCTGACAGGCTGGAAAGGTGGGCCCGGGTGAACCTGATGAGGTTCAACACTGCCAAGAGTAAGGTGTTGCACTTGGGCCGGAAGAATCCCAGCCATAGATACAGACTGGAAGAAGAGCTCCTTGAGAGTGACCCTGCTGAGAAGGACTTGGGGATTCTGGTGGATGAGAAACTTAACCTGAGCCAGCAGTGTGCTCTTGCAGCTCGCAAGGCCAATGGTATCCTGGGCTCCATCAGAAGAGGGGTGGCCAGCAGGGATAGGAAGGTGATTGTCCCTCTCTACTCTGCCCTTGGGAGGTCCCATCTGGAGTACTGTGCCCAGGTCTGGGGCCCCCAATACAAGAAATGTGTGGAACTGTTGGAGAGGGTTCAGAGGAGGGCCACAAAGATGATTAGGGGGGTGGAGCACCTCCTCTACAAAGAGAGGCTGGGGGAGCTGGGCTTGTTCAGCCTGGAGAAGAGAAGGCTGCAGGAGGGCCTCATTGCATCCTTCCAGTATCTGAAGGGAGCATACAAACAGGAGGGGAATCACCTTTTTAAAAGGGTAGACACTGGCAGGATAAGGGGGAATGGACTGAAGCTAAAGAAAGGAAGTTTTAGGTTAGATATTAGGGGAAAGTTTTTTTTTACAGAGAGTGTGGTGAGGTGCTGGAACAGGCTGCCCAGAAAGGTGGTGGATGCACCAACCCTGGAAGTGTTCATGGCCAGGTTGGATGGGGCCCTGGGCAACCTTGTGTAGATCCAGGCCTGGAGGTTGGTGTCCCTGCCTGTGGCAGGGGGGTTGGAGCTCTATGATCCTTGAGGTCCCTTCCAACCCCTGCCATTCAATAATTCCATGATTCTATGATTAGTCTGTCCCACACACAAGACTTCGCATTTGTCTTTGTTGAATTTCATTAGGTTCTTATAAAACAGTTTTGGATCTTGAGTGGCAGGCCAGACTTTTAATGAAACTATTGAATATCTCAATTTGGTGTCACTGGCAGACTTGATAAGGATTTATTCCACCTCTTCCTCAGTTATATCAATAAAGATCAGAGCCACAGACAGATGTCTGAATATCTTCTGTTGTAATTAGTCTCCAGCTACAGTACAATCACTATCATTCAAGTCCTCTAATTTACCCAGTTTTTTACTTACCTAGCAGATCATTCCACTGGGGACAGTGTGTCTTTAGTGCAGATGCTCTGAGATATGGCATGGAAATCCTTGCTAAGGTCATGATCAATTACATCCAATGCTCTACACTCAACTAATAATTTTGTCACAGAAGTCAATTAGGTTGTCTAAAAGTGTTGTACATTTGGTACATATACACTATCTATTACAAATACATAGTTGACCTGTGAGACACATCAAAATACCAGCCACCACTCTCAGCACCCCATTCCCCCGAGTGTATATCATCTGGTATTATCAACTTGTGTTTCCTCAAGAGATCTCTGTCTCAATCCTTTTCGTCTCCTGGTATTTTCTCTGTTCCTTCTACTCTGTGTGCAGGCTCTAAGCAGTCTCTTAGTTCATGTAAAATGTCTGGTTTGGTCTGTTTTTAACAACCTTTCATGTCACTGAAGACATTATTGACATAGTTGAAGAGATTATACTCAACTATGACCTAGACCTTGTTTTCACATTCACAGTAATACTGAACAGGCAGAGCCACCTATTAGAATAAGACATGCTATTTAGGCAGCTCTTGATTTGCAATGAAGCATCTTTATAAAAAATAAATATGTATGATTTCTTTATATATGGTTGTAAGTTTTTCTTTTGAAACTTTAATGAGACTCAATTTTTGTAAAGTTCTGTATAGCATGGAATATGAACCCTAAATTTATTGTCTATGATAAACTTCAAGAACCTAGCTCTCTATTCCTTCCCCCCCCCCCCCCCCGCACTATATTATTCATTCTGTGATATGATGCTTCCAGATCTTACAGCTATGGAAGCTGTACAGAGTCATGTATAGCTTTCTCTCTCCTGTCTACCCTTTTCTTGAGCCAGCCAAACTTGGCAGATTGGATATATGCTTCACAAACCTAGTTCCACAGAGGAAAAAGTTTCCAAAATAAACTCTGCTTAATATTTGAATATTTTTTTACATTGTTCAACTCTTCATTTTAAAAAGAATAACAAACAAATAAACAAAAAAACCCCTAAGCCTTTAAGAGTTGAGAGGAAATGTTCTCTTACATATTAATAAGACCACAAAAGATAGAAAGCAGAAATCAAAAGTTGTTAGTTTCTTACTCAGAGGAGGTGCATCACAGTAGTCCTAGCAGTTGTAGTATTCAATTTGTTCCCAAATGATTTCAAAAAGGGGTTGTAGAGTAATATGATAATTCTAATTTATTGGTCACAGTAAAACCTAAAACCAAATGCAAAGAATAAAAATAATATGCCATGTCTACAAAATAGTCAAGAAAACATTGTATGAAATTCATTGTGGGAAAGTGCACAAAATGGCACGAAACCCATCCTCACTTTTGATACACAGTGATGAATGTAACACATTACTACATCTTATTCTAGACAGTTTAGGGTCATGTGAACTTGATATCCAATAGCATAAAAAATGTTAGAATTCGTTAACAAAATAATAAGGTTCAGAACATACATGCAATTATATTTCTATGTGCTACTTTATAAAGCTTCAGCCTAACCAACTCTCGAATACTGTGCACAAATCTAAGACATAGGTAGGCTGTAGAGAAACTCATTCCCCCAGTGTGTTTTTGAGACTAGGAGTTTTCATACAGTCTGAACACAATTGAGCCAATTCATAGACTAAAAATGTACCACAGGCTGTGAACACAAAGGTTACATCTCATAAAAAACATGTTCAGCCCTGAAGCTAGTAGGTTGCAATGGTTTGCCTTCAAACAACAAAATTCTTTTCCCCCTCAAAGAAGAATGCCTGCTGGAAACAGTCAATAGCTCATAGTGTAACCCAAAACCATTCCCAGACCTGTTCTGGTAGAGTACACACTGACACAAATCAAACTCTGCTGATTAGCATCTATTCTGTTAATCATTAGAGTAAGTGCTCACACTTGAACCCTGGCCATGTTCAGTTGACTGGTATAAAAATGTATGTAGACATTTGTTACAGGCCTGTGACACAGATGGGATTTTCAGCTAAATAAATCATTGCTCTAACACAGTCTGGTTATTTATTTTACTTTTTAAAATCAGCTAGGATGATGAACAGAAATATCTAATTTGAGATCTGTTCACATATTAATGCCATGCCTCAGAGATTAGAAGCCTGGAGCATAACCAACCATATCCTGGGCTGCATCAAAAGTAGTGTGACCAGCAAGAAAAGTGATTCTTGCCCTGTAATCCACTCTTGTCAGACTCCACCTGAGTAATGCATTCAGTTCTTCAGTCCTCAGCTCAGGAAAGACATGGAAATGTTGGCACAGGTCCAGAGGAGGATCACACCAGTGATCAGGGGGGTGAAACATCTCTCCTATGAGGAAAGGTTGAGACCTTTGGGGTTGTTCATCCCGGAGAAGAGAAGGTTCCAGGGAGACATTGTTGAAGCCTTTCATTACTTAAAGAGAGCTTGTAAGAAAGATGGGAACAGACTTAAATAGGGACAGTTGCAAAAGAAAAGGGATAATTCTTGTAAATTAAAAGAGTACAGATTTAAGCTGCGTATAAAGAAGGAAATTATTTTTTTAATTATTTTTATTTTTTTACAAGGGTGCTGAAACACTAAAGCACGTTACCCAGAGATGTAGTAGATGCCCCTTCCCTGGAAGTATTCAACATCAGGTTGGATGGGGCTCTGAGAAGCCTGATCTGGTTTTAGAAGTTGAAGATGTCCCTGCTTGTTGCAGAAAAGTTTGGACTAGATTACCATTAAAGGTCCCTTCCAACCCAAGCTGTTCCATGATTCTATGATTCCTTCTCATTTAGGAATACATTATTCTGCTGAGGAATACATAGTTTTTTTGTATCTCTGTACAGATCTTAAATCATACAAACAAATAACCAGTGCCTTCTTACAAGTAACAGCACTGTAAAGGATAAATCACAGAGAGGCATAAATATTAAGTATAGCATGTGATCTTTGAGCTAGTAGCACCCTTGCAAAGACACGTTTATCCTAGAGTTATGTTTCTGAGTGGGAGGATAGATTGTCCACTTTGATCTGTGGATATTTTATCGGTTTTTAATTTGCTTAATTGCATAATTCTTTATGACAGAAAATCTCCTTTTAAAGACAGGGGAAGCTATACACTAAATGACAATTACATTAACATTATTTACCTCTTCTCTGCAACACAGACCAGTTCTGCACTTTCCCCGAGACTGTACTTAACTGTGTAGAATATGCTCTCCTTCACACAACCTGGAAACACTGTTTACTCCCTTCCTTCCTTCTAGACTAGGATTGTGGTTCACTAGTGACACAGAATGGCCTACCTTTTCTTTCAGATACTCTCACATAACACTGATAGAGTCATTAGAGATATTGCTTTATTTATGAGTGCTAAAGACCAGAAATTTAGAAACAGAAAAAAAGAAGGGATTGTTCTTTCAAAATAGGAAGATTGAGCAAAGGTAAGAAGAATTTCTCATCACTGCTGCCTTGTGATCAAAACATGCTAAACACTGTTGTTGTTTTTTAAGAGACTGAATGCACTGTTTTTGTGAATTATTTATTCGAGAGATTGCCAGTATGCTTAACAAAAACACTTTTCTCTTTAAAATCTCTGTGCTAATAAAGAAAACACTCAGATAAATTCTTTTCTGTACTAGTTCTTGAGATTGCTCTAGTTGTAGAAGGGAGAATAGGTGAAAAAAAATTGCCAACTAAAAAAGTTGCCACCTTTGTATTACATTATGCTTTAATAAAAAATTCAAAAATATAAAATATCTATAGGTGACAACAATGATAAAAAATGAATGAAAAGTTACATAAAATTTGCCCTAAAACCTGTGCCTGATGACCATCTTTCTCCTCTGCAGCTGCAATTGCAAAACTGAATGAAGAAGACTACATACTGTCAGATTGGTTCCAAAGAATGTTTATCAATACAGTGATAGGTGCAATATAAATATAAATAATATAAATATGAACTAGGGATAGGATGTAAATTATTTTCCTAACTGATTAAGATTTTACATGTCATTATATTAAAAATGTATTATTATGGGGAACTAAAAAGTAAAAATCTACAACATATATTTCTAAAAAGTTAAATACTTTTTAAATACAGATTTTGATTTTTTTTTCAATATTACTTTTGCTTTAAAATATCTCCAAACACAAGACTAAAAATTTTGGAATTATTAAAAGAAATATGAACAATTGACTTTTGCCAGCTGTTTCAGAATATCTTTTGATTTACCATATCATCATATTGCCACTATAAATTTCAGTGTTAATGAATCAATATACTTCCCATTCCCAAAAACCAACTAACTGACAATTGTCATTTTGGGTATTGAAAAGACTTTTAGGGCATCAGGAAATATATATTAAAAGAATATGTGTTACAGAACATTTAATGAAATACATTCTTATTTTTCAATTATAGGAACTAAAGTGTGGAGATAAGAAAAAAAAAATATTTTCTTCCACAAAGTAGCACTGGTATTTTGCAACTGTGTCCTCCTTAGGGTATTTTAATTTCATCACCTCCAGCTAGCTAAAAGCATTGTACATAAATTCATATATACAAAAACCAGTAAAGGTTTAGATGCTCCTTGCGTGGTGTTATTTTTTCAACTAGATTTTCCCATTGACTTTTTTTTTTCATTCTGATCAGTATTTTCAATCTGTCTGGACATCTTCTTTTCATTTGTAATATCTCATGCAACTGTAAGTTTCATGAACTGAAAGAGTTGTCAGAGTCTGGAACAGGCTGCCCAGGGTGGTGGTTGAGTTACCATCCCTGGATGTGTTTAAAAGACAGGTGGATGATGCACTTAGGGATATGGTTTAGCATAGGATGGGATTGGTTGGACTTGGTGATCCTAAAGGTCTTTTCCAACTTTTTGATTCTGCGATTCTGTGAAGATTTGTTACAAATTATAGGTTTAATTTGAGTGTACAAAATTTGCATTTCAGCAAAATTTAGAGTAGCATGCATGAACATCCTGCTGCATCCAGATCTTTCACTTCAGTCTTGGGACCAACTTACCAAGTCCCTATATGCTAAGGATGAGATATCAGGGTGTTCTCCTCAAGAAGAGATGCCTATGCATTCCAGATCAGCCTTCAGTACACACAGCTCAGCTAGTCCTAAATATCTCCCAGGAGATAAAATTTTATGGATACAAAAAGGAAATATTTGAGGGTAATATACTTTGTTTTACTTCATCGCTTGATATTCTTGGAAAGAAAGCTTGGCCATTTGTCACACGTAGCTTTTTTCAGTTAACAAAGATATTTCAAATGTAATCAATGGACTAGCTTTTAAGTGCCCAGATGAAGTTCATTCAACTTCTGGGAATCTAGAATTCCTCTTTACCAAGACTACTCTTAATTTCTTTAAATGGTTTTATTTTTTGTATTTCTTTCAACTCTCTATTATAGTTGTCTTAACTGATAAGGAATACGAGTGGTAATTTGGTTGAAACTCATTTGAAGTTGGCAAAGTGGCCTCACAATGTTTGTATTGGTCAGGAAGCCAGTCTGCCATAAAAGGACAGTTTAAAGTGAATAAATATCTGAGATTTCAATAACAAGAAACCACTTGGATAATCAATAATCATTCATAGTCAGTCTGAGGCAGGTCTGTTTTGCTTTATTTCTGTTTATGTACTTTAATTTTTTTCTAAGTTAGAAGCATTAATTTCACTATGCTTCAACTTCAAATGAAAACATGTCCATCTGTTCACAATAGTTGTCTGAAACTGACATATCCATACTATCACATGTGAACTGTCTAGCATACTGCCTAGACAATGCTTCTATGCATGTGTCAGGAACACATTTTTAGCCTGAATACCTTATTTGAGCAGCTATTTTTCTCTATACATTTAAAAAAAAAAGGTAATTAAGCTACAACACAGGCCAAGATAGCATTCAACCCTGATGATTCTTAAAAATGGATGAAAAGGATCATCTGAGACCCAGGAAAATGTTACCAGAATGTCAGCCAAAAGGCTGTAGTTTATCTACTAAAAATCAGTGCATCTTGAAGTTATCCCACAGGATGAATAGTCATGAATAAAGCAATATACAAAAATGGCAAAAAAAATTCTAAGAATAAAAAATATATGAGCACACTTACATGCTGTGTAATTTGTTTGTGCCTGCATTGCTTACATGAATCCCTCCATGAAACTCTTCAGACTATTGATTTGGTTTTAGGTCCCTGTTGGAAACTCAGTCTTTGAAATAAAATGCATACAAGTATAGCCAACTCGTGACAAGAATTAGTTGTCTTGAATTATTTTAAATCGTTCTTAAATGTGTAAACAAACAGAGCTCACAAAGCAGAAGAAATACTGATGTTAAAATCAAGCCTATAGTATTTTATTTTTCTCAAGTGTTCACCTGAGTTCGAGCCTTAAAAGTTTATAATATACACTGCACTGTACTGTTTTTATTATCATTATTATGACCTAGCAAGCACATTATAGTAAAAAATGTGGCCTTGTCAGAGAAGCCATTTACATTTTAACTGTTTGAAGCAGGAAGCATAGGTAAAAAATCTTCAAAACATCTTTCTGAAATGAATGCCACAAATAAAAAATGTGTGTCAGTGGGGGAAGAACAGACGATGAAAGGAGGAGCAACTAATTTATAGTCCACTAGCATTTTCTTAGATGTTAATTAAAACCATAACAAACACTTCAGATATAATTACGAAAAAGGCAGATACTTCAATGCTGAAAGATTATCCCTTAAATAATCTACACCTGATATTAATTGCTTAAGGATTGGAATATATGAGGCAATAAATGGTTTTAGAGGGTTATTACCCTACATGAAAAAGTGAAGTTTATCTAGTTTATATTCAGTATGGAAATTAGTGATTTCCATTTATTTAAATATGATTTGTGTTTAATTTGTTGATCAGAAAACCCTATATAAATGTCTGCAAACCAAGACTTTGAATCACTATATACAGTTTACATAATAATTTGATACTTCATTTGGTTTGTTAATACTTAAGATGATAGAAACACCACAATAATTACACTTAGCTCACATTCTTCACTTAGTAAAGACTCAACATTTCAAGGCACTGAACAACTTCACCTCCATTGAATCTAAAGAGTATGGGGTGAGTTCAACCCATTATAACATAGGGTTCTAAGTAATGATTTAAAGTACTATCTATATGACAAAGTAGTGAAGTTTGAATTTGACAGATCACAGTTGTCTTACAAGGTGGTGTTTGCTGCACAACAGCAAGAACAGTGTGATGTTTAACAAAGTCCAAAGTCCTTCAACTGCAATGAAATAAAGAAAGAGGCTAGTTTAGCCTAGGAAGTGAGTGACTGGGCAACAGCCTTGATGAAAGAGCCCTAATAGCAGACAACAAGCTGAACATGATTCAGCACTGCAGCTGTGAAGGCAAATCAGGTCCCAGGCTGCATCTGTAGGGTCTGTATTAGCGCAGATAGAGAAGTGATCATCCCACTTTACTCAGTGCTTTCAATGCTGTCCACTTCTTGTCTCAACAATTCAGTAAAGAAGCAGACAAACTGGAGATAGTCCAAAGGAGGCCCACAAAGGTGACCAATAGACAAGAGAGACTGCCCAATGAGGAATGACTTATGCAGTCACCCTCTCAGTAAACAACCAACTGTAAAGCATACAGCTGAGCCTTGGGATGGAAGAGGAGCTGACTTACAACATATAGGTCAGAGTAAAAGGGAGGGAAGGGACAAGGGATATTATAGCAGGAGTCTACTACAGGGACCCACACCAGGGAGGCTGAGAGAATGAGGTCCTCTGTAGACAGGTAGGAGCAGCCTCATGGTCACAAGTCCTGGTCTTCATGGGGAAACTCAGACGCATCATAACTTTGCATCAGGGCACAAACTATGCAGAAAGCTCCTGAAATGCATTTGTCACCGATTTGCATAGCTGGATACTGGTAGAGAAGGCGGGGCTGCAGGGATGGCTCCTGAAAGAAGCAGCCAGAAGCTCTCTCCCAGAGGCTGAACATCCACCAATTAAAGGCCAGAGTCATTGCTGACCAAGGCCAAACCAATTGGTGATGGTCACAGTGCCTTTCACATTTAGGAGAAAAAAACAGTGCAGACAGCTGCATTTTGGCACCAGAGAAGGGAGTGAGAAGATGTAAGGAGCAGTGCAGACACCAAGGCCGGTGGAGGGTGGGAAAGAGGCACCTCCGGTGCTAGAGAGAAAGATGCCCCTGCAGCCCTTGAAGAAACCCATGGTGGAGTGGGTGTCTCCTTACAGCCCATGGAAAAGGCCAAGACCCCACCTGCAACCTGTGGAGAAGCCCCACTCTGGAGCAGGTGGAGACATATAGGAGATGCTGTGACCCGTGTTGGAGCAAGCCCCTGACAGTGCTTGCAGCATGTGGAGGGAGAAACAGAGACACAGAGATGAGCAAGGGAGAGATTAGTGCTGGAAAAAATTTTCTGCAGGGAAGCTGATGACCCTGTGGAGGACTGGGCTTGAGAGACTCAAAGACATTCTATGATTTATGACCGCCTGCCATAGCAGTGACCCATGCTGGGGCATCTGAGGAAGAGCTGAAGCCCCATCAGATAGGACTCACATAGCAGAAGTTTATGAAGGACTGTCACCTGTGGATGGGACCCCAGGGTGCAGCAGGGGAAGGGTGTGTGTAATGAATTATCCACTGTAAAAGAAGGAAAACAATTTGTGAGGAACTGACCAAAAACCCCATTTTCCCAGTCCCTGACCCTCCCTGTGCCACAATGAGAGGGAAAAAAGGAGTGAAATCATGACTAAAATGAAGTCTGATAAGATGGGAGGGGTGAGGGGGAAGTGCTTTAAGATCTGGTTACGCTTCTCATTATCCAACTCTGGTGTCACTGGGAGTGTGTGTAGTGTAATTAGTTAGATAGTTTTCTTTCCTTCTGTGTTGAGTCTGTTTTGCCCATGACACTAATTGTGAAATGATCTCTCCCTGTCCTTTTCTTGACTACTAAACCTCTCAATATGTATTTTCTCCCCTGTCCAACTGAAAAGTGATAGACTGACTTTGGTGGGCATCTGGCCTCCAGCCAGGGCTAAACCACCACAGCATTGATGATAACTTCTTCATCTGAGTGAAAGAGGGACCCAGTAAGGATAGGTGCTATACTGGACCTTGTTCTCACCAAAAAGGAGGGTTTGGTAACAGATGTATGTTCAAAGGCAGCCTTGGCTGCAGCAACCATGAAATAGTGGAGCTGAAGATCCTCAAGGCAGCAAGAAGGAGAAGGGAAAGCTCACTACCGTGGACTTCATGAGAAAAGATTTTGACCTCTTTGGGGACCTGCTTGCTAGAGTACCATGGGGCAAAGTCCTAGAGGGAAGAGGGGACCAGGAGTGAAGGGTAGTGTTCAAGCATCATCTCCTTCAATCTCAGAAGTGATTCATTCCAAAAAGAAGGAGGTCAGGCAAAAAAGCCCAGAGGCTATATGGATAACATGAAGCTTTTAGCAAACCCAAATGCAAAAAGAATCCTAGAGAGGGTGGAGGCAAGCACAGTGTCCTTGCTCCAGCCAGGCCAGGTTTAATTTTCCCAGGGAAGCAACATTGGTGAACTGACCCTGACTATTTCCACACCGCATGACATCAGGACCCCATAACAGGGCTGGGAGGGGAGGAGTGGGTCTGTGTGACTCTGGGACAATTCAAGTGCAATTAGGCTTCAGGTCAGTCATCGCACTGGTGCAGTACCTGGTCGGATCCATAAAGTGCTCAGTGTTATCACTGTTTTTGTGTATTCTCTCCAGGGCTTTGTTGTTGTTCCCCTCACTGTGTTTTGTCAGTAAATTGTCCTTATCCCAACCCTCGTGGGTTTCGTATGTTTCTCCTCATATGGGAGGGGTGAGCAAGTGATGTGTGGTGCCCAATCACTGTGCCTAGGGCTGAACTACAACATACAGGCAGCCTGGGAGGAATACACAGAAACTGTCTGAGCAGCCAGGAATCAGATTAGGAAATTTAAGGCCCTGATAGAATTAAATCTGGCCAGGGACATCAGTGATAAAAGGAAGACTATGAAAGATATGTTCCCTGTCTGGAAGGAACCAGGTGACTAGGTTACCTAGGATAAGGGTGAAGTACTGAATGCATTTTTCACTTCAGTCTTTAACAGCAAAGATCTAGGAACACCAGAAAAGAAGCAGAAGGCAGAGGCAGAGTGGGAGAATGAATCACCTCCCACAGTAAAAGATCATGTTCAAGACCATCTAAGCAACTTAAGGAACTTGACAGGTTTTAGTGATGGGGCTGTGTGAACCTGATGAAGTTTAATAAGGACGACCATGATGTCCTGCACGTGGATCAGTATAATCTCAAGCCCAAATACAGCAGGGAATGGTTTGAGAGCAGTTCTGAGGAGAAAAACTTAGGGGTGTTGATGCACAAGAAGTTTAACATGAGCCAGCAATATGTGCTTGCAACCCAGAAAGCCAATCTGCATCAAAAGAAGCATGACTACCAGGTTGAGGATAATTCTGGCCCTCTGCTCTGCTTTCATGAGAGTGCACCTGGAGTACTACATTCCATTCTAGGGTTTCCAGCACAAGACATTGAACTGTTGGAATGAGTCCAGAGGAGGCCACGAAGACAATCAGAGGGATGGAGGAGCTCTCCTACAAAGACTGAGAGAGTGTGGTTGTTCAACCTGAAGAAAAGAGGACTCTGGGGAGACCTTATTGTGACCTTCCAATACCTAAAAAGTGCCTAAAGGAAAGCTGGAGGACTCTTTATCTGGGAGTGTAGTGATAGGACAAAGGGTAATGCATTTATACTCAAAGATGGTAGGTTTAGATCAGGTATTGGGGAAAAACTCTGAGTATACCGATTCTATATAATCTAGGAATTAGATTAGGTATTCAGAAGAAATTTTTTACTATGATGGTGGTGAGGCACTTGAACAGGTTGCCCAGAGAAATTGTGGATGTCCCTTCCTTCCCTGGAAGTGCTTAAGGCCAGGTTGGATGGTACTTTGATCAATCTGCCTTAGAGGAGGATGTCCGTGCCCATGACAGGGATGTTAGAAGCATTCTCTAATTCTAGGATATTCTAATATCTTTTCTCCCTGCAGAATAGCAGGCCCGGGGAGGACCACATCACAGTATCACAGTATATGGTCATCATATACGAAGAGGATGGAAGCTTTCTCTTCACAAGGAGCCACAATGAAACAACACAGGGAAAAGGGTGCAAGCTGTACCGGGAAAGATTTTGTCTTCATATAAGAGATTTGTTTTGTTTTGTTTTCATTTTTAAGATGGGAACCATCAATCACTGGCACAACATCCCCAGGGACATGATGGAGTCACCATCATTGGAGATTTTCAACATGCAATCACATTTTGGCTCCCTTTCCCATGAAAAGTTGGACAGGATGGTCTTTTGAGAGCCTTTCCAACCTGTACTGTTCTGTTACTCTATGGTTCCGTGACCTTCTCCTGGTTTTCTTTGATTAGAAAGATGGCTAACTTTTATTCTGAGGTCAACCACCTCCATCTCCCCCACTGTAAGCAAAAAAGCATTGGAAAAAAAAAAATAATCAAAACCTATGGTGAGAAGCTGTATTAAGTTAGAAAGATCTCTGCATGCATAAGATCAAGTGACCTCCTTAACTAGCATTTTTGACATAGGTTACTTCATCCTTAATATGGATATATTGCCATAAACATGACAAGGTCCTAGGCTGAGAGAGCTGGATTTCACTGCAGTCAGACCACTGCCTCACTCATAAATCATTAAGGAAAGCAGATTGTTCCTATTTGCTGGTCAGAGCTATTGTAATTTATGATTAGGAGTATTAGTATTCTCCTGTATAACACCACAATACAAGGATATGAACACAAGAAGAAAAGCAAGAGAAGCCTTTTTTAGTCACAACAAGAATAGTAAAATAGGTGTATTGTTTTAAGACAAATATAGTGTTTTTCATGTACAAGATAGATGTGCTACATCAGCATCCAGGTTTTCCACATTATTTTCAAGCTTACATAGAAGGGGAGTAGTGGTTATTTGTGAAGAAACACTTTCAGAAAAGGTTCTCTTCCAACTAATTTAATAACGGAGATGTTATTTAGATGCTGCGATGATTTCACATATAGTCTATAAGTGGTCAAGTTAGTGTGATTCAGAAACAGATCTCAAATAAAGCACCACAGAGGGGTTTTATGGCCAAGAAACACCTGATCATATCCAGTAGACAAGTTGCAAACAAAAATTCTAATGTTGTATACAGAGAAGTTGGAACCTCCAACAGCAGGCAATACCTCAGCAGGGATATTAAGGTTCAATTATCTGGAACTTGTGGACAATAGATGGAACAGTGAATTATCTAAGCTTCATCTTAGCTTCAAAGAAGCAAAACAAAAAAATGTTATTATTTTGATTTGCTTAGGTATTGGTCATACATTTGCATTGACAAGTTAATTTGGTGTATGCTTAGTGAATAACAGTTGTACCCATTTCGTCTGCCCAATTAGAAAACTCATAATTAAAACTATGAAAAAAAAAATTATGTTTCTTTATACTCACTCTGACAACATTGCAATTCTATTTCCAAGTAAAAGGAAGGATAGACTTCTATTTTATCTCAGAAGGAGCCTCTTCAGTTTTGTAGCAATTGTTGTAAATGGGCAAATCAGCACAAACAGGTAGCTCACCACATATTTGCCACTCAAGTCTAATAGCTTGTTAATGCAGTGAGCAGATAGATATTTTTTATTCCCAAAATAAAACACCAACAGTGAAATATCTGAACAGACAGCTTAAGCCATGTCTAAACATGCTTCTGTTTAATGGAAAAAATCATCAGGTTTGCATTTAAGTGTTCCATATCCCAATGTCTTTCTCATGACTTAGAAGGGATATAAGTAGTCATAGAATTGTTATTTTAATTAAGTACAGATTTATCACTGGTGCTTATCTATATAGTGTTTACTTTGTTTTGAAAAAAAACTTCATTAGTAGTTTTTAATTAGAGAGAAAATATTTTAGCATTTCAGTCTGTGTAAAAGCTACAAGTGGCAATACATGGGCATTAATGCTGGGTCTTTTGCATAAGAATTCAGGACTCAGACAACCCTCTGCAGTGAGGTTTCAAAATAACCACAACAACAACAACTAAAAACCACCACAAATTTGCTGAAGCATGTATTCTGTTGGGAATACAATTCATATTGGAATGAGGGAACTTAGTTTATTTTTCCTTCATAAATATTTTACCATACACATTTCAAGAGAAAAGGAAGGTTAAGAAATTCTAGGTTTTGCCTCACAAACTTTGATGGCATAGATTTACAGCTACAGTAACCAAAAGTCACTTGTCATCTGCATTCTTTCCTAGTCTTGCTAGCAGTTGCTCCAAAGAAATAGTGCTGGGAAAACATTTTACATGTGACTCCATCCTTGTACATTTAATGTAGTCATGTGAGGATGCATGCACATACATGAACAGATGTGAACATTTTTTTTTCCTGAAACTACACATGGCATGGAATGATTCCACAAAGAAATTAATCTTTCAAAAATTAAATTTGAGGCTGTTTCCAGAAGCCTAATAATTAAAGCACTGAGCGATTTGTTTCACAAACACTGTTATTCTTCATCCCCAATTGAAGTTCATGAGTTCCACTGAAGAATTTCAACTCTCTACCTAAAAAGAGGAAATAATTTAGTGAAGCTAGAGATTTCTGCTTTATTACACAGTAGTTCACAGCAGTTGTATGATGAAGAAAATGACATCTGTATAAAATATATTTCAAATCATTATGATCTAATCATCCACTGCAAATATTAAAAAAGACCAAAAAAGAATGCTTTTAATGCACCTATATACTTATTTCATCTGTTTCATTTGGTTTTAATTTCATACATAATTAAAATGAAATAGAATTTAAGATTATATTTGGAGCTGAAGAAGAAATTCAATGACCCTTTGTCAATATTAGTAATCAGTTTTTATGTATTCAAATTTTTTAATGTTTCATTAAAGAAAATTTAATGGACAAAGTGGACTTCAAGGTAAGCTTTCTAGTCCCACAGCCTAGGCAGCAACAATTAAAACTCTACTGTATAAAATAGATCCAAGACTGAACTATGCAAACATATGGTGCATATGACAATGAATCAGCTAGAGACTGCAGTGATTAGCACTGAAGATACTGAAGATGAAAACAGCTGCTTCACCCCCTCTTTATTCTTCTTTCAAAAAGCAACAGTAGGGTGCAACAAATATGTTTGTTTATAAGACAACATCCCAGTATGTGCCAAGATGGTGGTAATAACACTATGAAAAATTTCTTGGCTTTACAGCAACAGGAGGCCAAACCCACTTTTTCTTCTGTAAGCCAAGATTATATTTATAATGATGATAATGATGATGGTGATGGTGATGATGATGATGATGATGATAATAATAATAATAATTATCTACTGCAATCATAAAACAACCCTAACAATTGAAACACAATTGTTTCAGATTAGAAAAATCCTAATTTTTTGCTTTGGCTGAAAAATGGGCAAATAGGTTTCTCCAAACTTTTCCATTGACATTATTCCACACGCTCCTCCCAGAGCTGAGCCTACTGGATTGTATCAGTATGTCAGATTGCAAGAGTTTGTTTGAATACCCAGAACAGTGTCATAGACATAGTCTGACCTTCTATCTTCCACTTTTGCAGCCTAATACTCAGCAGGTCCCCACTGGGTTTGTCTAGAATAATGATATGAGAGAATGTCACATTTACAGGCAAGACCAGATGCAGTAAAAAATGACTGTCCATAGATCTCTATCATTTCACACAATTTCACACTGGTAATTAGTGACTGTAAACTGTACTAATAAGAAGAGATGGCCTTTCTCAGTGGGTCAAATTTGTGATCCTCTTGTCCAAGATGGTGTTACAGAGATTATGAATGACAGCCTGAGACAGTTCAATTCATCCTTGTATGGCTGCCTGGTTCAAAATGCTTATTCAGTTATGGGAGAGTGACGGACTAAAGTAGTAAAATAGAAACACAACTGAGTGGTGAAGTTAGTGAGAGTTGGTGAAGTTAGTTCATCATGGTAGAATTATACAGGAACAAATCACTATATTATATTTACCACAGTGCAGTACATTCACAAGAGCATGGTGGGATTTTTTTGTTTTAGTTTTGCAGAGGGTTTCTTGGGTTTTTTTTACTCATACCCCAGGTGGGAATGTTAGGATTTTTTAGCTTCTCTTGAGAGTAGGAGATGCAGTCCATGAAAATCCATCATGCAATATTAGCAATGAACTTTTCTCAATGTACAGGTTTCCATATTTCTTTAATTTTTGGCCTTATCAAGAACAATTCTTATGATATGACAGGAAAACTACAAAGTTCATATCATTCTAAGCACAGAAGGCAGATATTAAGAGAAGATAGAAAGAATAAAAACAATTATGAGGGACAATAGAAAAGGAATGCGAAGATCTAATTGTTTAAGAATAGTTGTGATAATCCAAGTGAACACTTTAGAAATGGAATCTATTTTGTTTGATTTCTTCAAAATCAAAAACCACACTTCATCTGTAAACACTTACAATTAAGTATTGAAAAGTCAAGTAAAAATACTGACAGTACAGTGATGTGAAACAGGACACTACTTTTGAGGGGGAAAAAAGTTCTAGTCAAAATGCTGAGATAGATATACAAAACATGAATTCCTTGTTGTTATGAAAGAGAATGAAAGGCAAAATGGAAAATGGGAGGGGGGGGGGAAGGAAAAGGGAAAAGAGAAAATGGAAAAGGGAAAAAGGAAAAGGGAGTGTTGCTTGTATTATTGGCCAGATTTGTTCTTCAGTTTAACATTTGAAATAACTGCCATTTAAAAACACAAACCAAACAAAAAACCGCATCAAAACTGAGACAAACGTGTAAAAACTTATGGAAGTCATGTTCAGTAGTAGAAGACAGTTTAGAAAGATCCATGGCTCTTTATACAAAATGGTCCCAAACCAAGCCTCAGTTTATGTCCCAGGAATTACAACCATAGCATACTCACAGTCTAATGATGATACAGAATTTGCACTATAAAGAGAAAAAATACTTTTTTTCCAAGTGTCTGAGAGTGTTTCAAAGGCAGAAGGTTCTTTTAATCCTGACTTAACTTGGAGAAAAGAAGCCTGTAGTATGCCACCTATTCAGACTCTGAGATATTCAAGATAATTCAGTCATGCAAAGATATTTAAGCAAAGATAAACATGCAAAGGTTGTTGTCATGAAAGGAATAGAGACAAAATAATCTCAGGATAGCCAATCAATGATTTGTGTGCAAAAACTACTAATATCTGCTTCTTTAGAAAGCCATTAATAGAGAGAAAACTGATCTTGATGGCCAAATGGTAGATTCAGTCACACTGTTCATAGAAGTCACTAGAAATTCAGCACATCACATTGTTTAGTTTAACTTTTTTGGTAAATGTTCTTCTGATGTTTGCTCAAAAAAAAAACAATCTCCACTTTTCAGACTGTTTAAACCACAAGGTAACAAAGATGAACAGAAGAGCTGCTTCCCTTCTCTGGATTACAGTAGGACTGTGCCAATTATCTGCCTCCTCCTGGAAATAACATGGGAAAAGCAATAAATGAAAATTATCATCCCCTCACAAAATCAATGCAACTGAAACAATATAAGAAAGTATAACTTACACTAAACCTAATATCTGATTGGGTGCTTTTCCTGAGAAGGGAGAAAGAGAGGAAAATAACGTCAGGAACATCATTTCAATATGTGACTTTAATATTACTTCTGGTCATAACCTGCAGTTAGGATCTAGACCTTAAGCAAGAACATGCTATACTATTGCTGACCAAACGCCAAAAATAATTTCATCACAGGTTACTAATGTCTATGGAAATGCTGCAAATTAATTCCATTTTGCCAGCATTGGCTAATCAGTTTATAACCAGTCAATTGCTCAAGCTGGATTCCCTGATTTGAAATACTAATATTTATATCTTTCTCAGCATAAAGAGATTTTTTTATTGCTTTTCCAGACTTAAAAGATGTAACATGGAATATTAGCTGGTTGTGCCACCCAATTGAGTAGAAACTATTATCCTAGGTAAAATAGAGTGGATACATTTGTTGCCTGAAAACTGGACATGAAGCAAAGACATAAACCATGCAAAGACCCTATAAACCAGGACAATGAAGCTTCATTTGGGACTCATACATGAGAAGTTCATCTGCTAAAGAAAAACTCTTGCTACCTGAAAAGTGGTTATTTTCCAGTTACTTGACACATTTTTCTAGGAGCAGACTACCATGAAATTGCTAACATCTACCATTAAGTTGGAAGCCTGGATCAGAATAAGTAAGATTATGTCATTGTTCTTTGTTTCAATAATGCATGTAACAAAGGCAACATTCCTTACCTTCCTTTTTCTTGGTTTTTTTTTTTCTTTTTTATTGTTAGCTTTGCACGTCTGGATTCTGGTGGGGGGGCGGGGGCAGCAGGGGTAGCTTTGCAAGAAGCAGCTAGCAGTTCTCTGCAAGCCCAAGACAGTAAACAGTAGCCAGCTCAAGGCTGGAGTCATTGTTGACCAAGGCCAAGCCAGTCAGTGATGGTCATAGCACCTCTCTGAATTACATTTAAGAAGAAAAAAAACACAAGCAGGCAGTTTTTGCCACCAGAGAAAGGAGTGAGAAGACGTAAGAAACTGTAAAAATTGGAGGAGCACAGAATCAGGGAATCAGAGAATCAGAGAACTGAGTAAAAATCACAGAACTAGGTAGAAATCAAAGGAGCCCAAACTCAGGCAGATACAGTGATAGGAGTCTGCTATGAACCACCTGCCCAGGATGAGGAAGCTGATGATTTGTATTTCAAACAACTGAGAGAAGTCTAGGGAACACTAGACCTTGTCCTTATTGGGGACTTCAGCTTATGGTATGTCTCTTGGAAGTACAATACAGCAGAGATGAAGTAGTCTAGCAGATTCCTGGAGTGTTGGAAAGACAATTTCCTGACCCAGCTGGAGAGAGAAACAGCCAGGGAAGGTGCTCTTCTGGACTACTTGAGAAGGCCTTGTGAGGGATGTGAAGGTTGAGGACTCCTGAGGCATAGTGATTATGAGCTAATAGAATTCTTAGTACTAGGAGAAGCAAGGAAGGGAGACAGTAACGTGGCAACCTTAGTCTGCCTTTGGGTAGCCTTTGGACTGTTCAGAAAGCTGCTTGGTAAGGTTCCATGGGAAGCAGCCCTTGAGGGCAAAGGAGCCCAAGAGTGTTGGTAAAGAAATCTTGGTGGCACAAGAACAGGCTGTCCCAGTGTGTCAGAAGAGGAGTCAGCAAGACAGTAAGGCAGCTTGGCAGAGTGGAGACATCTGGGAGGATATTAGAAAAAAGAAGAAAAAATAATGAGCTTTGGAAGAAGGGGCACGTGTGTTGAGATAACTGTGGGAATGAAGTAAGACCATGTAGGGAGAAAGTCAGAAGGGCTAAAGCCCAACTGGAAATCAGACTGCCCAGTTCTGTAAAAGATAATAAAAAAATCCTTCTGTAGATACATTAACAGAAAAAGGAGGGTCAAGGAGAATCTCCAGCCCTTATTGGATGCAGGGGGATCATCAGTGACAAGGGATGAGGACAAGGCTGAGGTACTAAATTCCTTCTTTACCTCAGTCTTTAACAGTAAAGTAGGATGTTCCCTAGGTATTCATCCTCATGAGCTCGCATGTTGGATCATGATTCAGGTGGAAATGATTAGTGACCTACTTGGCCAATTAGATGTTAACAAGTCAAAGAGGCCAGATGGGATCCACCTGAGAGTATTGAGAGAGCTGGCAGACGTGCTTGCCAAATCCCTTTTGATGATCTACCAGCAATCCTGGCAGACTGGGGAAGTTCCACTCGACTGGAGGCTGGCAGATGTTACACCTATATGTAAAAAGCTGGAGGGAGGATCCAGGGAACTACAGGCCTGTCAGTCTGAACTCAGTCTTGGGGAAGATCATGGAGAGGGTCATCTTGGGAGCTATCATGCAGCACATATATGATGGTCAGGGGGTCAGGCCTAGTCAATATGGGTTTACAAAAGGTAAATCCTCTCAAACTAACCTGATCACCATCTATGACAAGGTGGCACGCTTAATGAACAAGGGGAAGGCTGTGGATGTGGTTTACCTGGACTCCAGTAAAGCCTTTGACACAGTTTCTCACAGCATTCTGACTGAGAAACTGGGTGCCTCAAGTTATTGAGGAGCGGTGTGCTGGCAATGACCTCCGGTCAGCCACCCTAGTTAATCCGGTAGTGTGGTAATTCAGAGTAGAAATGTAACTACTACCAATGGGCTAGGTAACTTAATCAGCTGTCACTTGGGAAACAAGGCTTCTCTGAGGAGCATAAGATCAATAGACCAGATGAAGTGCATCTACACCAATGCACGCAGCATGGGCAATAAACAGGAGGAATTAGAAGTCCTTGTTACTAAGGGAGACTATGATGTGATTGCCATCACTGAAACGTGGTGGGACAATTCACATGATTGGAGTACTACAATTGCTGGTTAAAACTATACAGGCGTGACAGGATGGGTAGGAGAGGAGGTGGGTTAGCCCTGTATGTCAGAGAATGCTTTGACAGCCTGGAGCTGGAGTATGATGATGAAAGGGTTGAGTGCCTCTGGGTAAAGATCAGAGGAAAATGAAATCAGGGAGATATAGTGATGGAGGTCTATGATGAGTGGTGGGGTCCAGGTGCCCACCAGAGCTGCTCTATCACTCCCCTTTTCACCTGGGCAGGGGAGAAAATTTATATTGAGAGGCTCAAGAGTTGACATAAGGACAGGGAGAGATCATTCCACAGTTAACATCATGAGCAAAACAGACTGAACACAGAATAAAGGAAAGAAAACTATCTAATTTATTACACTACACCACAAACAGAGTGAAACCAGAGTTGGATAATGAGAAGTACCACCGGATCTTAAAGCACTTCCCTCCACCACTCGCTTCTTAGCAGACTGCACTTTAGTCATAATTTTGTTCCCGTCTTCCCCCCAAAATGTGGCATGGGGAGGGGTAGGGAATGGGGGTTTTGGTCAGTTCTTCATGAGTTGTTTTCTTTTTTATCTAAGGAAGCATTCTTTACACCCTTCCCCTGCTACAGCGTGGGGTCCCACCCACAGGACACAGTCCTCCACAAACATCTCCGTGAGTCCTTTCTGTTGGGGCTTAGGTGTTCACCAACTGCCTCCTTGTGGATTCCTCCCATGGGTTGCTGACCTTCAGCCTAGTACCCCATGGAGTCACAAGTCCCTAGCAAATGTGTTGTTGAATAGGTTGTTCTCTCCATGGGCTGCATGTTTTGCTGCCAGGAGCTTGCTCCAAAGCGGGCTTCCCACAGGGTCACAGCGTCCTTCAGGTGTCTACACCCTCTCTGGCATGGGGTCTTCCATGGACCGTAGATAGGATCTCTGCTCCCCCTTGTCATCCATAGGCTGCAGGAGAACAACCTGCTTCATCATGATCTTCTCCACAGGCTGCAGGGGAATCTCTCTCTCTGGCATCTGGAGTGCCCCACCCTCCCCACTCCTCCACCCCATTCCTTCTTCACTGACCTTGTTGTCTACACACAGAATCACAAGGTTGGAAAAGACCTTTAAGATCAAGTCCAACCATTCCCATCCTATGCTAAACCATATCGTGAAGTGCCTCATCTACCTGTCTTTTAAACGCATCCAGGGATGGTAACTCAACCACCACCCTGGGCAGCCTGTTCCAGACTCTGACAACTCTTTCAGTAATTTTTTTTTTCTAATATCTAATCTGAACCCGACCTGGTGCAGTTTTGTGCCATTTCCCCTTGTCCTATCTCCTGTTACTTGGCTGAAGAGACCATCATCCACCTGTCTACAACCTCCTTTCAGGTAACTGTAGGTGGTGATAAGGTCTTCCCTCAGCCTCCTCTTCTCCTGGCTAAACATCCCCGGCTCCCTCAGCCACTCCTCATAGGATTTGCCCTCCAGCCCCTTCACCAGCCTGGTTGCCCTTCTCTGGACTCGCTCAAGGACCTCAATGTCCTTCTAATGGTGAGGTTCCCAGAACTGGACACAGTACTTGAGGTGTGGCCTCGCCAATGCCGAGTACAGGGGCACAATCACCTCCCCAGACCTACTGGCCACACTATTTTTGATACAAGCCAGGATCCCATTGGCCTTTCTGGCCACCTGGGCACACTGCTGGCTCATATTCAGCCTGCAGTCAACCAACACCCCCAGGTCCTTCTCTGCCTGACAGCTCTCCAGCCAGTCTCCCCCAAGCCTGTAGCACTGCATGGGGTCCCATGTGCTGCACTCTACACTTGGCCATGTTAAACTTCATCCCATTGGTCTCAGCCCATTGGTCCAGTCTGTTCAGATCCCTCTGAAGAGCCTCCCTACCCTCAGGCAGATCAACACTTCATCCTAGCTAAGTGTCATCTGCATCTGCATCTGTCACCTTACTGAAGGAACATTCAACCCCTTCTTTGAGGTCATTGGTAAAGATGTTGAACAAGAGTGGACCCAGGACTAAGCCCTGGGGGACGCCACTCGTGACCAGCCTCCAGCTGGATTTTGTTCCATTCACCACCACCCTTTGGGCATGTCCATCCAGCCAGTTTTTGACCCAGCTGAAGGTCTACCTGTCAAAGCCAGTGGCAGCCAGTTTCTCAGACAGAATGCTGTGAGAAATGGTGTCAAAGGCTTTACTGAAGTCCAGCTAGACTACATGCACAGCCTTCCCCTCGTCCATTAAGCGTGTCACCTTGTCATAGAAGGTGATCACGTTAGTTTGACAGGATCTGCCTTTTGTAAACCCATGTTGACTAGGCTTGATCCCCTGGCCATCATATATGTGCTGCATGATAGCTCCCAAGATGACCCTCCCCATGATCTTCCCCGAGACTGAGTTCAGACTGATAGGCCTGTAGTTCCCTGGATCCTCCTTTTGGCCCTTCTTATATATGGGGGTAACATCTGCCAGGCTCCAGTCAAGTGGAACTTCTCTAGCCTGCAAGGGTTGCAGGGAAGATGATGGAAAGGGATTTGGCAAGCACATCTGCCAGCTCTCTCAGCACCCTCAGATGAATCCATTCATACCACTAGACAAGTTCTCTTCCTGCAACAACTTCCAGGGCATATAGCAAGAAATATATCAAGTATTTTGTCCCAGTAGGTACCTTCTGAAAAAGTTCTTTCCACAATGTTGTCTTTACTACCAAACTGTTAGTACATGAATTTTGCATTTGCTGCTTTTTTGTTGGTTTTGGTTTGTTGGTTTTGGTTTGTTTTTTGGTTTGGGTTTGGTTTTTTTTTTTTTTTTCAAAACAGATGGTGTTTGTTTGTGCCTACAGTATTGGAAGATTACATTATCCTTTTTTTATTGTAAAGAGGCAAAAAATAAAATGCTTCTTTCATTATAGATTTTTAGAACACCGTGAAGCACTAGGAGAAAATAAATAACTTGAAGTAGCTCTGTAGTTTTTCATCAGAATAAACAGACAGTGGGTTTGAGGGTTGTGGTTTTGACACATCAGTTTAACATTATCTTGTATTTGCCCCAGCTGAGAGCTGAGCACCTTGCAGCCACTTGTTCTTTAAAAGGGAGTGGGGGGATTTGAGGGAGGTGGGAAAAAACCCCGCAAAGAACCAAAAATTGAGGGTTGGGATAAGGATAGTTTACTGGGATAGCAGAAAGATAGATATAACAATAATAACAGGACTTCATAGCAAAATACATGAAACTGGTGATACACAATGCAGTTTCTCACCAAACTTCACAACTCAGGCTGTACAGCTCAGAGCTGTCCTGAAAACCAGACCATTCCCAAAACTGCACGTCCTGGAGCTGCCTACTCCTCCCCGCACCAGCCCCAGTTTTATGCTATGTATGACATAATTGGCATGGAATACCCCATTTGGCCGGTTCGGGTCACCTGTCCTACCTGTGTCTTCTCCCTTCTTGTTTAGGGGATTGGACCCAATGATCTCTCAAGGTCCCTTCCAAACCCTATGATTCTGTGATTCCTACGATTCTGTTAGCAGGGAAATATGAACAACTGAAAAGTCCTCAACTGCCTGGCTACAACTAGAAACATCTGTGTGCTATCAGCACTGCTCTCTCCCTTACTCCCAAACACAGCATTCCATCCACTACTAGAAAAGAAATTTTCTTTATCCTAGCCGAAACCAGGACACATGTCAACTCTAGCTTGTTTCTCTAGTGGAGGCAAATTAGGTCAGAAACAAGAAGAAATCTTATGAAAAAGAAATTTACATTTTTTTTTCCTTTGCCTTTATACTGCAAAATACCAGATGCATTTTAAAAACAGATATACATTTGAAGGACACTCGTGCAACTTATAGCTGACAGCATTCTCAACTGTGTGATGAGAAAGATCATGGAGAACATCCTCCTGGAAACAATGCTCTGGCACATGAAAAATCAGGAGGTGGTAGATGACAACCCACATGGCTCCGCCAAGACCAAATCATGCCTGACAAATTTGGTGGCCTTCTACAACAGGGTTACAGTGCTGGTAGGTAAGACTGACTGACATCATCTAGCTGGAATTGTGCAAAGCATTTGACACTGTTCAGCACAACATCCTCAAACAGTTGTGGTCAACAGCTCATTTTCTAAGTGAAAATCAATGACAAGATGCATACCCCAGAGGTCAGTATGCAGACAGGCACAGTGTAACATTTTTTCGGCAACATGGGCAGTGGGATCAAGTCGACCCTCAGCAAGTTTGCCAATGACACCCAGCTTGTGTGGTGCAGTCAACATGCTCATGAGAAGGAGTGCCATTTGGAGGTTCCTTGAAAGGCTCGAGAGATGGGGTGTGTGAAATGTTTGAAGTTCATAAAGCCCAGCTGCAAGATCCTGCGTCTTGATCAGCACAATCTTGAGCCCAAATACAGACTGGGCAGAGAATGGCTTGAGAGCCATACTGGGAAGAAAATACTTGATGTACATGAAGCTCAACATGAGCCAGCAATATGTGCTTGCAACCCAGAATACTAACCTGCATCAAAAGAAGCAAGACCAATAGGTAGAGAGAGGTAATTCTGCCCAACTACTCCACTTTTATAAAAACCCATCTGGTGTACTATGTTCAGTTCTTGGTCTCCAGCACAAAAAAGACAATAATGTGTTAGAGGGAGTTCAGAAGTAGGCTGAAAATATGATCACAGGGCTGGAGCACCTGTCCTACAAAGACAGATTGAGGCAGTTGTGTGATTCGACCTGCGGAAGACAAGGTTCCAGTGAGACATTTTAGTGGCCAGTACCTAGAGTGCCTAAAGGAAAGATTCTTTATAAAGGAGTGTAGCAATAGGACAAGGGGTAATGTCTTTAAACTGAAAAAGGGGAGATTTATATTTGACATCAGTAAGATTTTTTTTTTTCCCTTGGAGGTGGTGATGCACTGGAACAGGTTGCTCAAAGAGGTTGTGAATACCCACTTCCTGGCAGTGTTCAAGGACAGGTTAGATGGCCTTGAACAACCTAGTCAAGTGGAGGGTTTCCCTGCCCATGACAGAGGGTTTCCAACTAAATATCTTTGAGGTCCCTTCTAACCCAAATCATTCTATGAGTCGACAAGTTTATGTTACTCTGCAGAGAATCTGACAAAGAATGTACAAAGAGCATGAAAATCAATTTTATGTTTTTACTGGCAAAATGCATACACTTGTATGAAACATGTTTTCTGTTTTTCTAGGGAGTATGGTTTGGAAGACCAGTGTATAATCTGCTGCCTGGAATTCAAAGTGTTTACAGAATCTGCCATTTTAAATTATGCTCTACAGCTATTAATACCTGTTAGATTTACACATCATTCTTTTCTTTCTCCAACCTTCATCTTCTACACTTCCAATAGCACAAACTAAATTATCAGCACTGAAAAAAACTCCTATCCCTCAATCTACAGAGCTGCATCTTGATATTTTCTTTCTTACCTACTTGTAGTATCATAAAGGTAATTTAAACTTACATATAATGAGTCATACTTCTTTTAGATGAGATATAGCTCAGAATTGAAGTTCATACTTATTCCAAAACTGTGGCTAATTACAAATATCTCTTAACCAAATAAAGCTTGTATGATTAAAAGAACATGGAGGCCTCCAAACTTCTTCAATAGTGTGCACCATAAGAAATACAGCCTTTGTTATTGTGCCATTGTGACTGCTGGCTTTAAACTGAAGGCTAAATAGAAGACTTTGCTACAATCTGAAGATAATAAAAGAAAATAATGAAAAAATATCTTAAAATATGTCAGCAACATTGCTACAATTACAAGTATATTAACAACACGTGCATTAGCATTGCACATGTGCTCCTAATGAACTGCTGCTGGATAGGGCTCTATTTTCATAACTCTAAAATTAGGCAGCCTGTTCAATGTTCATTATTTAGTGATCCTAGACAGGATCAAGTTAGAATATGACAAGGTACTTACAAAGGAACCTCTGAAAAAATATCTATTAGAAAAGCCTAGTTTAAATAGTTGATAAAGAAAACAGGAATCTCTTCTTGAAAAAGCAGCCATGTGTACTGCAGTCACATAATTTGGTCACTGCCATAATTGGCAATATAAGTGAAGCCAACTATACATTGTGCAAAAAAGTCTGCAATGAAATTCAGTCATCCTTACTTCATAATGTGGGATGACTATGTATGTAAGTATCATTTTATTACCACAACAGTGGCCACCACCACTATCTAATCTATTGTCCCCCTTTATGTTTTCATTGTAATGTGGGTGTAAAGATTTCACTACCACAGCTAAAAAGGAATTTTAAAGTTTCCTGTTCACACACTTTTACTGAAATAGTTGATTTAATTGTACCCTGTTTATCTTCGTATTTCCGATGCAGAGCATGAAAAGTTGCATAATATTACTTGAAACAGCAGAAAAATGTAAACATAATCGAAACAAGACAGCCCATTATGTGCATCTTATACTTGAATACCAACTAATTGTATGTTGTGTCTTCTATTTCAGGAGGAAAATGCATGTGATCTATTTTGCTTTCTAAAAATTGCAGCAGTCTAATTGTTCCACTACTTTGAATCTTGAATAGTTTTTAAAGATGCATTCAGAATTTTTAAAATCAGTATGCCTGACATACATCAACTTCCATTCAAATTCAAACTTTAATTTCAAATATCAGTCCTAACATTCAGGTACAGTGGGTATCAAACAGCACACAGCTGCCAAATTACGAATACTTCCTCTGTAACTTGGCATATTTTTGCATAAGAATTGTAATAATGAAATGTCTCCCTCATTTTTTAAATGGGCCCTGAAGACAGAAAACCCTTTCTAATTTCAGTGTGGGTTTAGTTGTTGGGTTTTTTTTTTTTTTTTGGCAAGCATCTTTTCAAATGACAACAGTTTTCTCAAAGATCACTTTCATAGTTGAAGAAGTTTTAAGAACACTGCCTATAATTGACAATGCAGTCATTACTATTTTTACCAATATGATTCTATCCATTTCAATTATACCAGCTTAGAATTGAAGTGGCAAATTATACCCTTTGGAAACTACAGAACAAACTGAAAAATGTTTCAGTTCCTATGTTTTACAGAGCTATTTTCTTATTTCTTCCTCACCTACGTTAAAATGACTATTATTTTTGAGCAACCTTAGCTTTCATGTGTGCCAGTGAGAGGTTCAGGACCTAAGGCAAGAGGACTTAACTCACACATTTATATCTTTACTTAAAAAACAACAACAAAAAAAAAAAAACTAAAAAAAAGTAATCTTATAATGAAATTTATATGTTCATTGTTTTCTCTGTTTCCCTCAAGCACCAATCAAAATATACATGTTACTAAGAATGAATTATTTGAAAGATTTTGTGGTTTTTTGCCTTTTTTTCCCTTAAGTATAATTCCTGCCAAGAATTTCTAGCTAAGTATTGTTGAAAGTATCTGGCATTATGGATATTCTTACTGCATGAATAATTGTTGCCAGGCTATTTTATCATTAGTTACAAATATCAATGCTATCTGATCTTATATAGACATGCTTAATTTTCTCATTCACAGCATGAGTCTCTGTAACTTACTTATCAATGATAAATGTAAGCGTTATAATCTTGTATTCATCTTGAAAATATCCTAAAGCACTCCTGGTTAAGCATACACATTTCACATGAAAGGAATCTGAACTGTGTGTGACAATTAATTATCTGGAAACAAGGGCCATGAATACTTCAGACAACCTAATAATTTCTTATTTAAATTAAATTTAGGAAAAAATAATCTAAGTTACACATGCCTATCATTAATTACTTGAGAGATAAAGTCTTACAAAAATAACAAGATATATATGGTGACATTAAAGTTCAGTTTTCTTTTTTACTGGGTTTCTTTTCTTTTTTTGTCTTAGTCATCACCATGGAAGACAAGTATATTTTCAATGCAATCTGAAAAATTCCAACTAATATACCAAATATAAAATTTGACAAGGCAAACTGCAATAAATTTTCTTGCCAACACCTTTATATCACGTCCTTCAGGAAAAACATAGAATGTTAAATCAGGGAAATTACAAGGTGTGGTTAAGAAAAAAAAATAGTGAATTCCTTGACACATGCAAAACCAACTTCATTCGTTAACTTCATATTTTGTTACTTTGGAGGATATTATGGTTAGTATTTAAATAAAGACTGCAAAAATAGTAACAATCTACAGATCTAACATAGCATATTCCTGTTTAACATTCTATTCCTTTTTTTTTTAATATTAAATAAGCATACTTATAAATAAGAATATATTTTCACAAATGCTGTGTATGCCGTGTTATTTTAAAGCCTTCCAAAGGTTAATCTATTATTTACCAAAAAAGTTAGTTTTCACCTGCTCTCCCATAATTTAAGAAATCTCAGAATCTCTCTTAGAGACATCCTCACTGGAAAATTGAACTATGTGTCTCTACTAGCTTAACAAGTAAGTCTGGGGTACTTGAGGCAGGATCAAAGATGTTATTGCTGCTTGCTTCAATGTATGAAAATATACCTTCCATCAAAACAGTATCCAAGACTTGTCATTAAGGAGTTTCACAGGTAAGAAGTAACAAGGATTAATGAAAGTTTTGTCTTCAGAGCAGCACAAGACCCTGTACAGCTGGACCTCCCACCTCCAAAGGACTCCTCTTCAGAGCCTGAGTTTCCCAACAGAGGCTTCGAACAAATCTTGTTCTGTTCTGTGTAATGTGCACGTTCTGTGTAGGGGAATGCTGCTGTGAAAAAGACTTTTCCAGTATTATGACTGCTACTTACAGATACGTCAGTGAATTTCTGATTTTCAGAATTTCGGAAAACTGCTTGATTTTGCGATGGACAAGAAGACATGGCAGTGCCCTATATATACAATAAACTTTAAAGCATGAAAAAGGAAAAGGTCATGCTTCTTTTTCTTTTTCCTATTTTTTTTTCCCCATCTATGTTTTGGTGCATGTCACAAGCTTGTTAAGTGCTCTTACAGATAGGTACAACAGGGGCAAAAATTGTGATCTCAAATATTTTTATTACTACAGGGTAAGTTGCTAAATCTTTCACGATAGCTTCAACAAGTATTATAGACCAGCTAACACATCTTTTACCAGTGCCTTATGGAAAACAGAAGCTATCATGAGCTAAGTCTGATCCATCCCCCAAAAGTATAAGGTACTACTGCTCAGACAAAGAGTATCTGTACTAGTGTGTGGTAGTTTGACCCAGGTTGGAGGCCAGACGCCCACCCAAGTTGCACTATCATTCCCCTTTTCAGCTGGACAAGGGAGAAAATATATATATTGAGAGGCTCAGGAGTTGAGATAAGGACAAGGAGAGATGATTCAGCAGTTAGCGTCATGGGCAAAACAGACTCAACATGGAATAAAAAAATCCTAATTTATTACACTACACACACACAGAGTGAAACCAGAATCAGATAATGAGAAGTGTGACCAGATCTTAAAGCACCTCCCCATACCTCCCCCCACCCTACCCTTCTTTGCAGACTTTACTTTGTTTCAGACTTCTCTCCCTTCTGCCCCATCAGGGTGGCATGCTCCAGCATGGGGTCCCATCCATGAGACACAGTCCTTCACAAACTTCTCCAACACGAGTCCTTTCCCTGTGGGGTTTCAGCTTTTCACCAGCTGCCCCAGCATGGGTCATTTCTATGGAGTACAGTCATAAATCATAGAATGCCTCTCAGTCTCTCAAGCCCAGACTGCTCCGGTCTGGTTCATCATAGAGTTACAAGCCTCCCCACCAGCAAACCTGCTCCAGCATGGGTCTGTCTCTCTCTCTTGCTCGTCTCTGTCTCTTTCTCTCTCTCCATGGGCTGCAAGTGCTGGCAGAGGCTTTCTCCAACGTAGGTCACAGCGTCTTTCTTATGTCTCTATATGATCCCTGTCATCTTCCATGGGCTGCAGGGGAACAACCTGCTCCACCATGGGTTTCTTCACAGGCTGCAGGGCAATCTTTATCTCCAGCATCTGCAACACTTCCTCCTCACCCCCTTTTTCACTGGCCTTCATGCCTGCAGAGTTTCTTACATCTTCTCACTCCCTTCTCTGGTGGCAAAAAGTAGCTGCTTGTGATTTTTTTCTTCTCTTAAATATGGTTCACAGAGGCGCTATGACCACTGCTGATGGGCTCAGCCTTAGTTAGCAGCAGGTTCAACAGTGAGCCCAGGTGGTATTTGCTCTGTCTATCCTACAGAAAGCTTCCGACTGCTTCTTGCATAAGCCATCCCTGCAGCCCCCCTCCTCCACCAGAATCTTGCCATGCAAAACCACAACAAAGTGAAACAATAAAACTTCATGATTTTTCAAACTTTTTAGGGCCTCTGTATATGCTCTTTTAGGATGGTTGTGCATGCAGAGTGAACAAGACCACATTTTTTAGATTTCTCAGAGATACTGCTTGGTTCTGAAAACCTGAAATCTTGAACAAAATCCACAGCTTTAAAAGAAATTACTTCTGAAGGAAACAGAGGTATGGTAAGTCACTGATTGATGAAAGGGTCGAAAAATAAATCTTGAAAGAAAAATAAACCTTGGCTAGGCCTATATTCAGAGTTCTAAAAACCTACACTTTGATTAAATCTGAGATTCAGTCAAATAGAATAGAGTCTTTGCATTTCTGTGATATCCATCAATAGAGTCTCTGCATTTCTGTGATATTCATCAACTCCTTCTAACACATGAGGAAATTGACAGGCAAAGGCCAATGTCTTAGATGAATCTTAGTTCTGGGTATCTCTAATGCTGAGTATTCATATGCAATAAACTCTACTGACAAAGCCCTGTCCCCAACAGAATATTTGAGATTAGAGAAGTAGTTGGAGACAGACCTGGGAATAAATCTCTGTCTCCCTAGCCAATCCTTAACTACAAGTTGATCTTCCTGGGGGGCTTAAAACTGTATCATAATGACACTTCTGTTTTCCTATTTGCACTCCTGTAGCTGTTCCTGGGGACTCCAATCTGAAATCCAGGCCAAAAGTGATGTATCAACTTCTTAAATGTCTTCTGAGAAGTCAGTGTATAGTTCTTCAGTTTTGATTCACTTAATGGATTTGTCTTACTGTTTATCCTGATTCCTCTTAAAGAGATTGCTTAGACCCATTTGTTGCCTGTAAACATTACAAAAATAAGTGCAAAGGTATCTCTTCAACAGCTTTATATAAAGTACAGAATAAAGTCTAAATGTATTGTTTCCACCCAACTACACGCTGACAGATTCTGCTACCCTCAATAATGGTAGCTCATACAAACACTGTATTACTGTTATTTTTGCTGACTATATTTTCTGAGTAATTAAAATCAATCATAAGGGCTCCACATTCCACATGACAAATTTATTTAATAATTATTTACTAGTCTATTTTCAAAAATTTCTATAGGATTCATGCAACAAGTAAGAATTATTTTTTGGAACTTGTGACTTTAGAAACTCAGAAAAATAGTTTAATATATCATATACAAATATATACATTATGTAAGCATGTGAAGTATTTTTATTTTACTATACATAAAATAGTTTCTTTTGGTATTTCTCAAAATATATACACTGTATAGCAAAACAAAATATAGCAAAACATTTGAGTATATATGAAAATATTTCAGCATACTGTATTTTTGTATTTTGTATTATTCACTAAAAAGAAGGCTACCTTAGGGTCCCCCTTCTGCCTTTTGTAACTCTGACTAATTCAAGCTTTTCAGCTCTTTTCTTTTTAAGTGCTATCTGCAAAACACCATCTTCTATTTATTAACTTTATTTTAGATTATATTAACTGGAATAAGTAGCAACAGATCATGGCACATGACCTCAACACATAGTGTAATATAGCCACAATACTAACTCATATTTAGAACTATTTTAGTTTAAACAAGCTGAAATATTCTGAGGAACATATACCCTTCAGAGAATTCCTGTAAAAACTCTGACTGTTCCCACAGACTTGGTCAGGCCTTGATCAGAACTAAGTCTCAGATCAGCAAGAAGAAAAGGGTATAATAATAAAGAAATGTTTGCAGCAGGCATGTCTAGTGGAGACAAGAAAAAAAATAAAAATTGTGCATTTTCAGCCAAGTGTAAATTACGCTGAGAAAGTTCCCCAAGCTCAGCTTCTGAACAAAAGCTGTCTGGCAGATGTGAGGACAGCAGAGATTTCATGGACACGGTGAAGTGAAAGGTTGTTTCAAAATTGCAAAAGTGCAACTTGCATATAAGTGTTTGAGTATATATGTGACTTGTAACCACAGTTGTGATGTCTGTCCTGGGTAATACAGGATTAAGGGGGGTATATTAGCAGAGATGTTCAACATCAACTTCCAGCTCCTATCACTGAAGGAGAGCTAGTCACCTGCATTGACACTTTTATTTTGTCCTTACTGTGCTGATGACTAGGTCATCTAATTGAGCAGCTCAATATATTGATTTGACAACCACTTGAAAAACCCATTTGGCTTCAGGCAGCATTAGCAGTTTTATAAGTCTGCACTATCTTTGAAGCGGACACTCTAACATCAGAATGAACTACTTGATAACACTTTCTGTACACAGCTTTAATGTTCTCACAGCATCTTCTATACTACTGCACAGTATGTATTAAACAGAAGGTTTGTTTAATTTCTTTTAGTTGGTAAGGAAATTCCAGTGACTCAGAGATGATCTAGGAGATAAAGCCATGTATGAATCAGTTCTGCTGTCAGCAAAAAAAACACCTGTCAGTGAAATTCTCACACTTGCTTTACTCCTTTGTTTAGTGGTGAAAAGGGAAATAAACCCCTACAAACAAAACAACAAATGACAAAGTAGAATAAATATTTCTCAAGAACTCATTTCCTGCCAGAAAACCTTCCACACCAAAAATACAGATAGATGTCAGCCATCATATTTCCTCCTGAAAATGAGTGCATAAATCCAGCTTGAGCAATGTGCCAAGTGAGCTGCAGCATAATGCCATGTCACGATCCAGGGCAAATCTCAAGTTCATTCAGCAGTATGAACAGCCTGTAATTTGGCCAGGATTCCTGTAAAACTATGAACTATACTTAGGGTTGCTTTGACAATAAATTAGTCAACGCCTGAGAATCCTGGAGGGGGATAAGATTAAGGACTCAGCTCAAGGTAATAATGTTGTCTTAATGGTTTTGTTCATTGTAATACACGTGTGTGTATTAATTTCTCAGTTACTTTCACTTCCTTCTTTAATTTATCACATCACAAGTCTGAGCAGTTTCAGGATCTGTTCTTTTTCTAGGCTGCAGCAAAGCAACTAAACCAGTATTTTTTACTGGGTTTAAGGTGTCTAGGTTTTACATTCGTGGCCTATTTTTTAATCAGTATGTTAACCAACATTTTTTTTTAAAAAAACCCACAAGCCAGTTCCATTCAATTTGTTCCCAGCTATCAAGTAAAGCCACCATTAAGCACTGAGGTAATTTTGATAACTGTGAGATTGAACTCAATTGGACAGCTGCCAAAATACTTTGTGACAGATGATTTTGCCAACTTCACTATAAAATACACAAGATAGAATTATCGCTATCATACATGTATTTTTTAGAACATGTATAATGTTATAATATAATATATGTATATGTTATATGTTATTATAATACATTACTATTATTACTATAATTATTATATTATAATAATACATATTAATATAGTATATTATACATGTTCTAAAATATATAAACAAACACAGATGCACAGACATACTTTATCATCTCCTGTATTAAGACTTAAACAACAAGAATTAACATATATTGTGTCCAGTACAGAGATGAGGGGAAGACAAAGGGAACTAGCCTGTGGAATTAACAGTATTATTTATGAATTCAGTGTCATGAAAAGTATGATCTTGGCTTAAAGTGATTGCTGGATAAAATCATCACACCAATTAATTTCAAAAGACATATGGACTTCCTCTCTAGGATAATCAGGAAAACAGCAAGAAAACAGCTTTAATTTAACAAACAAATACTTCAGAGAGACTTTTCATTTTTCAGTAGTATTACTTTCCTTAATTAATTTGCAAATAATGCGAATTTCTGTTTGTTAGAAAAGTTACACAGCAAAACTCTCATGAACATTAAGGTTGAACAGCCCTCTTACTTGGCTATGGTTCTGGCTTTTGACAAGGTGTTTTGCATCTATCCCATTAAACTAATATAATCAGTAGTTAGCAAGATACAACTTTTCCTTAGCAAACTTAATTTGGCTTTGTACCTTCTGGAGGACTAATATATTGAGATGCAGAGAGTAATATTACCACCATATTTCATATATGTTTTATGTGATTGAAATATTTACATTCTTCTCTACAACACAGCATGTGTCCAAAGAAAGTTTTGTCTAAGTATCACCTGCCTTCACAAGCTATGAGGAGAAATTGATCTCTTTTCATCTGAGAAGTAATCTAAATATTCCCTCTCCTTATAAATCTTGCACTCCATAATTCTTATCCTTTAGTGTTAAGAAGGTGGAATAATCTCCGGATTAGAAAAAAAGATTTTTTCAAAGGTGTTTGCTTTAATTTGATCTCACTGTGAGTTAAGTCCTTAAATACAACAAAACCTGACTCGATTAGATCAGGATGTCTGAAACAGAACAGGACTCCTGATCCCTTACCTGACACTTCTATCTCTCTATACCTCCTGAACGTGACAATTTTCACTATCTTGTTTCAAAGGAAAGGTAATGCAGACACAATATCTGCAACAAAATCCAACTCTCTATTTTACCCTTTCACAAGTGGTCCATAAGAATATCAACCAAAAGGACTAATGAAATTTGCCAGTTTGTGTTCCCACTGCTTAATAAATACACCAACAGATCTTCTCAAAAACTGTTTTCTTATTAGACTCAGCACCTCTTAGCTGAGAAAAGAAGCCTCCTGTGAGATCCCTGTGGGAAACAAATGACTGGCCTGTCCTGTGGGGAACACTGCAGGGAGTCTGCTTTGAGACACCTGCTGTTTTTTAAACCCCTCAGCATTAAGAAAAAAATACTTGCAATTCTCCTAATATTAGTCATTCCTGATTTTAATATGCAAGAAGGACAGAAAAAGAGATTAAAGCTGCTGGAATCTACCTTGTTAGCCCTTGTTTCTAGTATTATCTGCCATAGTAAAGGTTCAGCTGAGATCATCATAGACTTAACCAAATTTTGACTATGCAGCCAATAGCTTTCATAAAATACATCTAGTGTTTTCCTTTCACCAGGTTTCCTCTGTAAAAGGTCTGTTTCATGCAGACATGAGAGACTGAATTGTGAGAGCTCCTTTATTTTATCATTTCTATACATTTTCCCTTTTATTTCTTTGGCTACATTTTCCTGGCAGGAATTGCCAGGAACTACATCTCCCTAGTTGCTTAAGAAGCTCAAATGAGGTGTGGGTTTTGTGGTTTGTTTTGGTTTTTTAAATTTTTGGTAACAAAACCCTTGTTTCAGCCTTTATTAATGATAATTTTCTCACAGAAAGAGGATACAAAAGCATCTGATTACTTGAAGAATTATAAAGCTACAAGGGTTTTGATAACCACCTAGATCCTTTCCTTCTCTTTACACAGTTCACCAGAGAAGCTCCTTTCCTTGCCTCCTAAATAGAAAGCATAGGGACATGCAATGAACCCCTTGTTACAGACCCCATCAGCCAAGTATCATGTTTCCATCACCTCAGCTGAGCAGCTTCTCACACTTCATAAGGGATGGGCAGTTTTTTTCAAATCACAGAATTCCCACAAATAAGTACAATAAAAATGAGTTTTAGTGTTTAGTGAATAAACATGTATCCTACATATATTTTAAATCTTATATATCTTTTTTACCCTTTGCTACATGTGAGTTCAAGTAGGTTGTCTTAACGACTCACCACTTGGCCAGTTACATCTTTGACATTGAGTACAATTCAAAGATTTTCACTCTAACTCTAGAATTGCGGAGGAAAATTAAGAGTTGACATGAATGATCAGACTTCTTCAGAGCTCTGCTTACAACTTCAGCAATTTAAACCTGATAAGAGTAAAATGTCATTACCCATAAAAATAACTTGTTTATGGCTTTTTCCTGGAAGGTTTCAACATCCATGTAGGAAGAGAGGGAAATTATGTGAAGCTGGTGCTATTTATAGTCTTCAGTTAACATAAGCATTACATTTAATAGAGAAACAATAATGATAAGGTAATCTGATGTGATCTGTCAAAAACATAGTAATATACTGATGGAAAGCCAAGTTTCAGCAGCCACCTCTGATTAGAATCAAGATCCCTTTGTCATTTTCAGCCACCAGAAGTATCAACAACAAGGATGAAACATGGGGATTGCACAGTAAAACCTTAACATTCCAGGTAGATAAAGTAACAAAAAACCCCTCTGTTGACCTTCTGTTTATTCCCCCTCCAATATTTCGGCATTTTGTTTTCTTTTTTTTTCTTGTTATGAAGTATAGATTAACACGTGAGCATGCAAAATAAACTTCCGTTATTAATATTTTCTAGGCATGCCAAACATACAAAAAGTGAAGAGCATCTCTGTTTGGAGTATAAAGAGGAAACGACTGAAAGTATTTCACTAGATTGTTCTTTTGAATTTTTCATATTTTTCATAGTCTTTGAAGTTTATGATTAGTATAAAAAAATCCTAAAACAAAACAATAAACCCGAACAGGTTATACTGTATATTATTTAAGAAACCTTTATTCATAAACTAGTTATTTTTGTAAATAGTGTCTTGCTATTTCATAGCTAGTTTCTGCTGCCCATTTTATCCAAGAATTTCAATTGTTCCAATTTTCCAAATATAACTAAGCAGATAAGCATTTAGCTGCACCTTTCCACTTTTTGAAAAAGGGCAAGATGATGTAAATTCCCAGCTCCCCTTTAATGGACTCAATCTGTAAATACTAATATTCAGCTTGCAGTCAAGTAGATTAACGCTGAATTAATTTTTTTAATTAATTCTTTATAGTAATGTATCCTTTCCTGTTCACCCTAAAAATTGATAAATTGAATTTTCCCATCACATTCTGTTCTCATGCTGGCATTTCACCCCCTATGTGTGCTGATCAATACACTCTTTCACTTGCATGGAAAACCAGCAAAGTTCTGAAAAATGCCTTCTTCTTACTATAGGAAATCATGTCCAGCTTCACATTTCAACAGTGTTTACTTTCCTATCAAAGCTTGGCAAAAACATCCACTGAAGCTGAGAGCACTGATGTTCTGCACAGCCTGATGAACAGATAACATGAAAGAAATGTATTTGTTTACGAAAGAAATGTGTATGTTTGTAACTTTCATTCCTTGAGAGAGCTCGCATCCAATTTATTTCAATATTATAATCCTTATATTTGCAAGTCACACTAAAGAATGGTATTTGAAAGGACTCTGTTCATACACATTCTTGGTATATTTCTACCTGTAGTGACAAACTTGCCAAAAAGTAATTACAGACAATGAACAGTGAGGAAAGAAAAAACCACAAACAAGTAATATATATGTATATGTATAAAATTGTTTTATTTATATAATATTTTTTATCTATATATAAACAAACCACAGTAATAAATTGTGTATAAGAGGGGGAAAAACTGATAAAATAAACTTTAAGATGTGAGGATATGTTAATCCAAACAATTTATATCTGTACCATTGTAGATAGTGTTCTCTCATTGTGCAATATTACCTATGCAAATAGAGAAGATATGCCTTCATATTCTGTTCTTAAATTTAGAATACGTAAATATGACACTCTTTCTTTTCAACCTGTAAATAGAACAGCATTTTTTCGTGTACAGCGTGATGACTTTTATTTGTGAAGGTTGTCATGTAGTCATCTCATTAGAATTTACCTGTATATAAAAAAATTTTCCACCTGAATCTCTTACTTCCATCTGACATGATCCTCCAGTGGGGAAGAGTGAGCAAGTGACTGTGTGCAACTTGGTGTGCTGTGTGCTGCCAGCTGTGGTTAAACCATGACATATACACATGGAGGTGTCTGAGAATGAGAAACCAACTTCCCTAAGGAACAGTAATGACCTTGCTGCCAATACTTTTGTCTGTTCTTGTCAGAAAGAACTTGACATGGCAGCTTTCATATTAAGAAGGTGAAATTATCTAATGATATAAAGTTCTGATTTCTGATTCTAGATGAAGTGTAGAAATTAATTAATCAGCTATAAAAAAATGGGATTTATTGGCTTTCTTAACGAATCGTTTTCAAACATTCCTTGGGATTTCACTATCCAAAAGAAAAATACAAACCCAACAGCAAGAAGAGACATAAATTGCTGATTAGAGGCATTAGTTGTTGGGTTTTTGTCCTTACTGATATTTTACTGTTACAAATATTTTTCTTTCTGATGTTATAATCCAGAATGAATAATTAATCTGAATTTGGATTCAGTCATATAGGAACTCAGAACAAAATTAATCCATTTTATGCACACAGCACTGAGAACATTATGGAGGAAGACTTTCCTAGCTTAGTCCATCAGTTGAAGACTAGATCCAAAATCTCATTTGTATTGAAGGTCTTATTGATCCCATTTACAATAATATCCCAGTTTTCCTCTGCCACTTGAAGAAATTGTTCCATTTTGTTTCTAGTATTGAAAACATGTTTCTGTATTTATGCTGAATATGTTCTGCATCTAAAAGGGGGCTTTACAGTCACATAGGACATGTAAACACAAATGAGACAGATTAGAAACATGGGGGATACACTAGTATCCATGGTAACTCATCGCTTCAGAGAGTGCAAGGGAGCTAAAAACCTAAAGAGTAAGAAACACCATGCTGCATTTCACCTGCCTAAAACAAGGACATACATGAAAAAATTCTATCTTCAAGTAATAAACAAAAGTGCAAAATAGAGTTCAATTACCACTTGAGGTTCCTCCACATAGAATAATAGAACCATAGAATCATAGAATGATTTATCCTATTTCCCACCTAGTTGATTATGTCAGCAAGAATGTCAGTATTCAACTATTACAGCTGTGGCTCCTAACAGGTGTAAAGTTGAAGTTCTGAGCATGCCGAAAGGTCTCAGGCAGTTCCTTTCTTATGTGATTAAATTCAATGCTCATTTACCAAGAGAATATTGACTTACTTATATACAGAGTTTTAACATAATGCATCAACCACGTATGGTAGACAGACATATTTGTATGTTTTGAAAGGGTAGAGGATTTTATGGAAATTGGATGATTAGAATGCAAGATGTCCTTGTTAATTCAGCTATTATGAATTTTTATTTACAGTACAGTTCTAAATAAATACTTAGATTTTTCCTTTTAGAGCAAGCATTCAGTAGGCTCAGTACCATCAACTCAAAAAGCCATATGAGTCTTCTGAGATGAAAGTAGCCTCACTGTATAAATAGATATAAACCACTACTCCCTAATCATCCTCCGGCAGATAAACACGTCACAGATATCAAGACAGTTCTGTGGTCATCCTCATGGTGAGACTTTCCATTGACCTCAGAAAAAGTTTTGCTCAGTAGTATTATGCCTGTTCAAATAGGGAAGTGTAAGGGAGCCCTGAAGAGTGGATATAGCAAAACAGATGTAAGTGTTCCAAATTTCAAGTGCTTGTTCTTAGCTGTTAACAATGCTTTTATTTTGGTGAGTTGTCTGTTATAATTAAAGGATTTTGTGATTTAATTAAATGCGGCTAGAGATCATTTTTCTCCTCATCAGCTTTTATATACACACTTAGCTGAAAGAACAGTTTAGCCAACAGACCACATGGGTATACATTGTCTGAATATATGATCGTAAGGTATTGTCTGTACAGACACATATATGCATACATACTAATACATATATAAATAATTATGCATAATATTATACACACATGCTTTCTTACCAACATCCTATCATATCACAACAGTGACATAAAGATTACTTTCATATTGTCTCTAAGTATAAATTATTATTTCCACGTAAAACGTTGTGGTTGGAAGCCAACACTGGTCATCCACTAACAGAGGAATACCACTTTTGCTGATTATCAAATTACTGAACAATGAATAAATTTTAACACTGAGAAAGAGTGACATACTGACTGTATGTATGTAATTGAGAATGCTGCTGTGGTGTGATGTGTACTGCTTTACTAAAAATGTTCCATGCAAAGAGGATGCACAGTTTTAACCCATGAAAAGAAATACGTTTTCTGCCTTGAAATAGATATTGTACACTGCATCTACTGACAGATACAAGAAAGTGGTAGTTACTTCACTGACCTTTTATTACAACTGCTACTGTTAAAGACCTATTGGCTAGAAAATGTACTGCAAGCTGAGTACAGCTAGGAATTTGTCCATCTTGTTGATTATGCATAACCACCCCTTACATTAAGACCTTTAAGTAAACATTACTCATTATAATCGATTTCCCTGAAGAAATGTCACTTTAAAATGAATATTTAAATGCAGCTTTACTTTTTGTTCCCTTTTTGCAGAAATTTTTGTTCAATAAGCGTTGGAATTTGAAGGAGTTGCAGACAAATAGGCAATGAGAAAACATGAAAACAGAAATAGAAACTATTCTGCAGTAGCAAGTGGTGAATTAACAGACTAATCCTGCATTCATAAACTCTGCTGCACCTCACATTGTAAGCATTGCTATTTCAGGGCTTTATAACTGGGTTACTTATAATTGTATTGAATTAATCCTTAGTCATCCCAAGTACAGTTATTTCTGTTGACAACCTCAGTATCAATAAAATGAAGAACTCAGCAAATTTGTCATTTGACCTATCCACCCTGTAAGAAGATATGGCTTGTGCAGATTTAGGTATGCACTGCAGTTTTTAAAGTCATATACTATAGATATAAATGTAAAAAAACCCTTTCTTTACCTCCTTCATACCACAAAATAAAGCATACTCAGTGCATATATAGCCTTGTTAACCACTCAGTTGCCTTTTTCTTAAACATTTTAGTTTTTTCTGGAAACTCATGAAACTAAACACACCATTTGTGTTACTTGATTGTGTTCAGGTACTGTAGTCTATCACTAATATTGCTGAGGTACAGGCAGATCTTCGTACTATTCACAATCAAGCTGGAATTCTTTGGATGGGAAATCTGGAGAGGTTTTAAATTAGTCGTATTTGTAGGTCACCTTGCCATGTACCCAAAGTCCTTGCAAGATGTACTTTCAAAAGGACTAATTTAAAATGATTATGAATCATATATTTTGGTCAAGAACATCTGAAGGGTTATGAAAGCCTCTACAAATAAAGCACAAATGTACAAAGTGTTCAAGTATTTTGACATTTGGTTTGGTTTTAATTAGAAATCTATGTTCTGCCAGAGCTTTTTTTCTTGCTGGCTCTGTTCACAATGCTATTGCATTATTTGAGCTTTTCAGATTACTCTGAGGTGTTATTTCCTAATTTCAGATGTAAATATAGAAGCAAGAAATGAGGTAAAGCTGACCACATTTCTCAGTGAAATTTTTACCCTGATGAGCAGAAGGTTCCAGATTATCAATAGATTTTCTGTAAGAGATATTCTTCTGCAGCACTACCAGAGAGATGACAAAAGTTAAAAACAACAGATTGATCCAAGGTCATGTTGATCCACTGTCAATAGTTTATGCAAAGAATTATCACAAGAAAATGTGTAGAAAGGTAGGTTGCTGAACTGATTTAAATAAAAGATAGAGATGGTTGATACAAGCCAACACTGGGGAGATATGCCTCAGGACCATGTAAGATGAATCTCTCCCTTGCTCATCGATGTGTCTCTGTCTCTCTCCATGATCTGCAAGTGCTGGCAGGGGCTTGCTCCAACATGGGTCACAGCATCTCCTGTATGACTCCACCTGCTCCAGTGTGAGGCCTCTCCACAGGCTGCAGGTGGGGTCTCGGCCTTTTCTATGAGCTGTGGGCGGACACTCACTCCACCATGGGTTTCTCCACAGGCTGCAGGGCATCTTTCTCTCTGACACCTGGGGCGCCTTCTTCCCGCTGCCTTCACCAGCCTTCTTGTCTGCAGAGCTCGTTACATATTCTCACTCCCTTCTCTGGTGGAAAAATGCAGCTGCCTACGGGTTTTTTCCTCCTAAATGTGATTCACAGAATCACTATGACTATTGCAAATTGGCTCGGCCTTGGTCAGCCATGAATCTGGCCTTGAAGTGGCTGATGTTTACTCTCTGGAGCCTTCTGAGAGCTTAAGGCTGCCTCCTACAGGAGCCATCTCTGCAGCCTTCCTTCTCTACCAGTACCCAGCTATGCAAAACTTTGACATTGGGATTGACCATCATCGGTCTCAAACTCCCCGAAGTCTTAGACTGGACCGTGTCTAAAGCATACTGGGCTTGTCTGACCACACCTAAGACAATTAAGATAGACACCACTGAGTTAAGCACAAGACAAAGCAATTATATATTTTCTTTTTAAAATTAAGCAGCCTGAAAAAATATTTGAGGTTTTAAAAGAGAATAAGAAGATCCTGTCCTTTCTAACCAGTGGCTTAAACCCTGATCTCTCATCTCTCCATGATTAGAAAATTTCTAATATTTTTTAAAGCTCTGTTATTGCTTTAAGAGGCAGACAGTAAGATGGAGAGTAAGAGTGATCTTGCTCAGTTAGATTGGAACAGTCTCAGAAGAAGGTATGCCCAAATAAAAAGCATTTTTAAACTTGAGGAAGTAAAGATTTTTGCACTTTTCTTCTGAAGTTTTTTAAATTTAAGAATGAAGAGACATATAAACATCAGTAAAGTCTGAAAGTATCACCTCAAACCCTCATTGAAAAGAGATTTCTCATTTTTTTTCCAAAAATTTAATTTGTACTCTAAATTGGCTGCATATAAAATTACATTGTCATTGGCCTTGTTAAGGTTGATTGGTGATAACTGCATTTCCTGTCAGCATCAAAGATAGTTCGAAGAGGAAAGGGTAAATAATACATTAGAATGCCATGTCAAGTGTTGCGTTGCAGAAAACTCACTAAAAAAGATTTGAAATTGCTGTGGTTTATCTTACAGAATCATCCCAGATACTTCCTTTAAACCATATGTGATGATGATAATTTTGTTGGTTCATTCTTCATAATTGACTTTGGTTCAGGTTGTTTTGTTTTTAATAGCAACTAGATATTTGTAAAATAATCTAAATAAAAATTCCTTAGGCTTTCTTGCTACAGATAAAATTTAGACATAGTACCCTGAAAACATCAGCTCTTTCCAAATTTCTTCATGACTGACACAGAAAACTCATGTCGTCAGTGACTACAAGTTCAGGGCATAGACACAAATTTCTTCTGCTTCCCAAGGCTTTTGAAGTGGTTTCACCCTATGAGATATTTGAGGACGAGCAGCTCTGATTTTTCTTTCAAAATAATCAGAAAAATGTAAACTTTTTTGCTGTTCACAAGATGTACATTGCACACCATATTATTGGATCTTTCGCTGACATAACAACTAATTACCTCCACATTACACATTCCCCAAGTACTGCCTAAATGTCAGTAGAATGCAAGTGTCATCTTCAGCATTCTTTTATGGCCTACTCTACCTTATTTTCACAACAGGTTACCTCATAGTTGGACAAGGGAGAATCTGCATACATCCCCTTGCACAGTACACAGCATACCATTAGAAGCTGAAATGCACACCTGAAATCCAAAAGAGCTCTGCACACTTGATGCACAGGATCAAAACTGTAAAGCCATCTTATTTTCTTGCATTGAACTTCCTCAGATAAGTGAAGTCGAGCCTTTGTGTATATCTAGAGCTTTGCAGTTCTTAAGGATGAACAGCAGCTTGATCACACAGAAGCCAAGTGGGATCAAGTGAAGTTGACCTTAACCAGGCAGTAATCTTTACACAAAACACATCGCTTTTTGACTAGCAGGATTTTATAGTTCAGTGCTCTGATAGCAAGTAACTGAACTCAGAGACACAAGCAAAATTAGGTCTGCAGTTCTGTCACCCTCTGTACTGGCCTGAAATTTTTGTTAGTATAAGGTTTGTTTTAACTAGGACTCATGGGATGGTATTAAGATGTCACAGAAGTTTCATTACTTGCTTGATTTCCACCTTCTAGCCCTTAGACAATTAAAATTAAATTTCAGATAAGGAGGTTTGGTGGGGAAGGGGTAGCAGGGAGGCGGGGGTTGCGGAGGGAGAAGACAGTCAAGAAGCATTCAGAAAAATTATCCTCTGCAGGAGAGAGAGGGAAAATGATTAAATAGTTTGCCTTCAGCTCTTGTTGCTATGATTCTATATTCTGGAGATTGAATACTATGAAAAAGAAAATCTCTGTCTTCCAGAGAGAGAACATCATCCTCAGACTCAAAGTTCATGACCAGATCAAGTTTCTCCTCCTTGCAGATTTTGTACATATTTCCTGAACATTTAATGTCACAGTTTCCTAAGATCATTAAAATTATTTTTTGTCCCTTAACTTCTTAAGAAATATCTAGGAAAAAGATGTCACGCAGCAGAGCACAAAATCTTCTCTTCTGTGACTTGGAGAGTAACAGAACTTTACTGCTTCTTGTTTGGCTTGAAGGAATCGGTTAAGAATCACATCCGTTTTTAATGAGACTAGTATATGATTTTCATTCTAAAGAGGCAAAAAACCCTGAAAAGCCCTACAAACAAAGAAGTTGAGATAGTAATCTTCTTTTCTTTTTTAAAAATAGTATCTAACAAGGTAATGATTTTCTTCAAAATACAGTAATAAACAAACAAACAAAGAACTAAATAGGTAAATATGTTGTGACAGGTATTATAATCCCATAATAATTGCCTTCAGTCATGCAATGGAAAAAAAAGATAAGAATTAAAATTAAGTTAAAATTAAAATTGAGCCTGTATGGTCAGATAACTGACTAGGCAAAACCATAAGCAATAGTCTTTTAATTCAGCATAAAGCTGTGCTCACAGACTTGAATGATTCTATGAGTTTGACTTCACACACAGCTTTTTCTTCATAGGGAACATGGAAATATGTTATATGTTACAGATGTTATGTGTACTGAAAAATGACCATTCATTTGACCATTCATTTAGAACACAACACAACTTATTTCACCATCTGTGTCTTTTTGGCACTTTCATATATATATATATATCACATCTCAGATTCTGGATGGGCGGGAATTATAGAAGCAAACATTTCACATGGTTTTGCCTTATTTTCTTTTTTTTCTTCATTCAGGAAATTTTCAAGAAAATAGCAGTGTAATTATGAAAAAGTTTTTGCTTTTGTCACTGATATAAGAAGCATCTCTACTTCCCCAAATTAGCTCGTTTTCAATTTCTTCTTACAAAGGTTTTCCCATCAAAGACACTGTAGAAGCATGTAGAAGCACTTTAAATTCCTGCCAGTCAATACATTGATTTCTTTGCCTTTACAATATGTTTCACATAGACAAGCAAGTCTAATATGTAAATTATTGAAAAGGAAAATGTACAGTGTAGGGTTTTGAAGACTTGTATGCAGCATGAGGGAGGGGAATCAATAAAATTCGTTGCAACATCAACACTGTGTTTGATGTGGCAGATGTTTCCTTTGTTGCTGCAAGAACTTTGTTTTGACTACAGCTATGTAGCAGATGTTTATAAGAAATAAGGATGTTGGTAAATTTACTACCTATTTCTACGGGCAGCACAACTCTCTTAATACTTTTTTACTCAGATCACAAAATGAATGCTGAACTGATGCTATAAAGTATCTCTAATTTAAAAGTCATGTTGTGCCTTCTATTACACAATTAATTTATCTAAAGCTCTATGAAATAATTAACTCTTGCTGAAGAATGGCATTTTCTATTGCCTGCACTTGGGATGCCACTCCTTCAAGGTAGGAACAACAGGATTTTGCAAATACATACTTGAATTTTGTAATAATATAAATGGGAAGGAGGGCAATCTGCTATATCATAGCACAATGCATATCTGCTCCTCTCTGCTCAAGACTGCTGAGCCTGACTTTCTCAGTTACAGAATTCAGAACAGACTTTATACAGCACAGCTTGAAAATGTTGCCCTCATTTTGATCAGATGAGCTACAGAGCAATCAGTAAGAGAGATGGAGACCTATAATTGAGAGACATTTTCATAAAGGATTGGGGCACTTGCACGGACCTCTCAGCCTTTGGAATGATGGATGTCACCGTTTTTAATGATCTGAATACCTTCACACAGGAGGAAAAATTTACCTTGACCTCCACACTCCATGGGGAGACAAAAGCCAAAAACATGGAGCTGGAAGGACTGGAGGGACAGAAAACTAAACAGTCCAGTCAGAAGTAAAGCATGTTACTAGTCCTGTCCTAAATCACCTCAATCTGCCCCACTGAAAGAAATCATCATCTAGGTAGCCAAATTTAGTGAGAAATGGAACTCAAAGCTCTTATAAACCAGCACAAAAAGCAATAGTGTAAATCAGAGCTGCTCTTAGACTGCAGAAGAGTTTTCTGGATGAAAGATGAGACATACCTTTGAACTGACAGATTTTCCTCTGTGACCTCTACCTAGCATTACTGTGTGCAAACTAATTGCCTTATAACCATCATGTTCCAATTATCCTTTCGGTTTTTTTTGATTGAGTAGAAACAACACTGGACAAAACTTTTCATAGTTTACCACTGCTGACTTCCTCCTACATTTAAGGTTTATGACTCCAAGAAATTGGTGATAACTTTGATGATACTGTACAGGTTAATGACTAAATTTCCAAAGGTTGCCATTCAGACCTGTCTTTGTGGAAAAAAAAAAAAAAAAAGCTTTAGGATTTGAGATAGCATTAGCTTTCATCTGAACATGATAATGCACTTCTCATTAGCCAGGATACGTGAGTCTGGAAAGCTTCAAGAACATATTAAGAGAAATATATATAAATAATATAAGGTTTCTGCGTGAAGAAAATATAAGAAGTATTCTCTACATACTTCTGTCAAGCAAACTGATAGACAACAAATGCAAGGTCAAATCTGTCTTTTCTGTCAAAAATCAAAGAAATTTGTAAGTGTCTTTTGAATGAAAGCATCCCAATATCCAGTTAATTTAATACTTGCTCACTTAAATTACTTTTCCTTTCCAAAGAATGTATAGTGTAGAATCATAGAATCATAGAATGGTTTGGGTGGGAAGGGACCTCAAAGATCATTTAGGTCCAAAATCCTGCCGTGAGCAGGGACGACCTCCACTAGAACAAGTGGCCCAAAGCCCCATCCAACATTTCCAGGCAAGAAGCAGCAATCACATCTCTGAGAAACCTGTTCTATTGCCTTACTATCTTCATACTGAAGAATTTTCTACAATGTCTAATCTAAATCTATGTTTTCGTAGTATAAACTCATTACTTTATCACTACAATCCATGGCAAAAAGATATTCTCTGCTTTCACTGCAGGTACCCTACAGGTACTGGAAGACTGAAATAAGGTCTAGCTAGCTCCTTGGAGAGAGACATTGGTTTCTCCACATGTGATAGAAGGGTAGAAACTTTACCTCAGCATTGAAGGGATTAATGGTGCTGAGGGACATTTACGGCTGCACATGGTGATAGATGGGTAATGCATTGAACACACTTGTGCCAGAGGGGACGTGAAAACCATTGCCTCGCTGGAATAGTCAAATGAAAAGAGGCATTGGGAGAATCTTATCAAGCACATGGTCTCAGGAAAGAAATACTGGTGTCCTCAAGAGAGAATCCGCAGTGATCAAGTCACTAAAACTTCAAGTTCCAGTATGTTGGAGCTAAGTTCAATTTGTACAGATGTTGCTGGAAGAGTTTAGGTGAGCACTTGCTGTATGCTTAAATAAATAAATTAATTAATAAATGGAAGTGTCTGTTAAGGAGGATGAATGTTCTACCTTACTGACAGAACTATAGAAAAGATTGTCCAGTGTGCCAGTTGGGATAGTAGCTGACAGATCTGGAGGTGCAGTGGTGTCGTGAATCTCTATCTGGGGTGTGTTGCATACTAAATAATATTTGCTCTGCTATGTCAGTTCATGCTGCAGGACAAAAGGGATTTCATTTAAGTCTTGAAAATGTTAGGAGGTGTATCACTAAACTTCAGTGGAAAATAAGCTATGGAAACTACAGACAAACAGGAGAAAGCTAGTGCTGTGGATGTACCTCTAAATTCCACATATTACTTAGAGTCTTGAGACAGTAAAGTACCTAAGGAATGTGGTCTCTGTCTCTTATTGGAAAAGAGAACAGGATCCTCTCTTCTTCTTTTGTGCTTGTGCTCCTGTTATGGACATGTTAGAGACATGGAATGGTTGCACCTTTAATACAGGACTTGTCTGTGATAAAAGCTCTTACAGAAGCTCTGCACAAGGAAGGATACTAGATTAGAGGTAAAACTCTATGAAGGTAATGCAAGTGGGTCATGCTGGGTCTACATCTTATAAAAGCTTCTTTTAATCTAAACAATACAAGTGCAAGATGTGTAATAAAGTCCAATACATATCCCCTTTCCTTGTTTTAGTGAGATCTTTAGTCTTCTGAAAAGTAACAAGTACCTTTCTGGTACAGGAAACTAAAATGTGACTGCTTTACAACTTTGGGCTGATGACATCCTACTGCTGTTGTGATGTGACAGCTTAAAACAAAGTCTGAATCCCAATTTACAATTGGAGGACTTCCTTAAGAAATACTTAGTTAATCTAAAATTTGTTCAGGTTGTTCTGATGAGTAAATACAGAGAGTCTTGTGTTTTATATAGTGAACTGAAAGGATCAATTGTTCAATAACTGATTACACAGAAACGCAGTCAGTATTACAATGCAAGTGAAACCAAAAAGGTGGAAGATTTGTGATCTGTTGTTTCCTTTTTTTCTAAAGAACTACAAGATCTGAGTTCATGTAATTAATCAAAATATCTTGTGTCTACAGTGTTAATATCACCATTCTATATCAAAATAGCAGCCAATAAAATTGCAATATGAAAAATAAACTTGATAGAAAGTATAGAATCACAGAATCAGAGACTGGTTTAGGCTGCAAGGGACCCCAAAGATCATCTAGTTCCAGCCTCCCTGCCATGAGTATCCCTGTGGCCTTCCCTTTCACAGGCTGAACAAGCCCAATTCTCTCAGCCTCTCTTCAGAGGGAAGGTGTTCCAGCCCCCTGATCTTCTTCGTGGTCCTCCTCTGGATGATATTCAAAAGCTCAATGTCTTTCTTGTAGTGTGGATCCCAGAGCTGAATCCAGTAGTCCACATGGCATCACAAGGTCAGAATGGAGAAACAGAATCACCTTCCTCAACTTGTTGGCCACGCTGTTTCAAATGCAGCCCGGGATACAGTTCACTTTCTGAGTTAAAAGAATCACAAGGTTGGAAAAGACTTTTAAGACCATCGAGTCCAATCGTTCCTGTCCTATGCTAAACCATATCTCATATATAAGCTTATAGTTCAAACAATGCATGTGATGCATTCAAATTTAAGACAAACTACAACAGCTTATATGCAGATATTTTAGGAAAAGACTTATTTCGTTTATTTTCAATTAACTCCATAGTATTTGCATGCTTTTTTACATATTATTTAAAAATTATTTTAAATATGACATCATTCTTCAACTATTTCTTGAACTAAATTTTTTCTGCAACTTACTATCTTACAATTACTTTATAAATTCAGTCACAGAATCACAGAATCATAGGACAGCTAGGGCTAAAAGGGACCTTAAAGATCATCTAATTCCAACCCCCTTGCCGTGGCCAGAGACATCTCTCAGTAGACCACGCTGCTCAAGGCCCCATACAACCTGGCCTTGAACACCTCCAGGGAGGGGGCATCCACCACCTCCCTGGGCAGCCCGTACCAGGCCATGACAACTCTTTCGGTGTATGTTTTTCTTCCTAGCATCTAATCTGAACCTGCCCTGGTGCAACTTTGTGCCATTTCCCCTTGTACTATCACCTGACACCTGGCTGAAGGGATCATCTCCCACCTCGCTACAACCTCCTTTTAGGTAACTGTAGGTGGTGATAAGGTCTCCTCAGTCTCCTCTTCTCCAGGCTAAACATCCCCAGCTCCCTCAGTCGCTCCTCATAGGATTTGCCCACCTACCCCTTCACCAGCCTGATTGCCTTTCTCTGGATAAACTGCAGGACCTCAATGTCCTTCTTATGGTGAGGAGCCCAGAACTGCACCCAATACTTGAGGCACAGCCTCACCAATGTACAGGTACACCAATGTACACCAATCGCTTCCCTAGATCCACTGGCCACAAGCACACATTGCCAGCTCATGTTGTGCTTTTCATCCACCAAATACTTCTCCTGAGGGCTGCTCTCAAGCCATTCTTTGCTCATCCTGTAGTTGTGCTTCGGATTGCATCAAACCACAGGAGGGAACCTTTATGTGGCATTGTTGAACCTTGTGCAGTTATCACGGGCCCACTTCTCAAGCCTGTCAAGGTCCATCTGGATAGTATCCCTTTCCTCCAGTGTGTTGACCATACCACAAAACCTGGCGTCATGAGCAGACTTGCTGAGGGTGCACTCAATCCCACTACCCATGTCGCCAGAAAAGAGGTTGAACAGTATCAGTCCCAATACCCACTGCTTAGGAACAACACTCACCACTGATCTCCACCTGGACCTTGAGCCACTGACCACAACTCTGCAACAATCCAGTCAATTCCTTATCTACTGAGTGCTCAGTACATCAGATGCATGTCTCTCCAATTAAGAGGCAAGGATGATGGGAGGGACTTTGTCAAATGACTTGCACAAATCCAGGTAGGTGGCATCTGCCAGCTCTTCTTCCCCTATCTACCAGTACTGTAAACCCAGTGTAGAATGCCACCAAATTTGTCAGGCATGATTTAGCCTTAGTGAACCTATATTAGCAGTCATGGATGACCTCCTCATTATCCATGTGCCCGAGCATACTTTGCAGGAGGATCTGCTCCATGTTCTTGCTGGGCACAGAAGTGAGGCTGATCAGGCTGTAGTTGCCTGGGTCTTCAGTTTTCCGCTTTTTTAAAAATCAGGGTTATTTTCCCCCTTTTCTACTCAGTGGGAACTTCACCAGACTGACATGACTTCTCAAATACAATGGAGAGTGCCTTAGCTACCTCATTCACCACTTGCTTCAGGACCTGTGGCTGCCTTTCATCAGGTCCCATGGCCTTGTGAACCTTCACCTTCCTTATATATTGTTGAACCTGACCTTCCTCTACAGTGGGCTGTTTTTCATTCTTCCAGTCTTTGCCTTTACCTCTTGAGTCTTGGGTGGTGTGAGCCCTAGAGCCTTTGCTGATGAAGACTGTAGCAAAAAATTTCTCAATTACCTCAATCTTCTCCATATCCTAGAGAAGGTCACCCATTACATTCTGGAGGGGACCCACAATTTCCCTCATCTTCCTTTTATCAGCGACATACCTATAGAAATTTTTCGAGTTGTCCCTGGCCAGGCTGAATTCTGTCAGCACTTTACATTTCCTCATCTGATCTCTGGCTGCTCAGATGGTTCCCTTGATTGCTCCCATCCTGCCTGCCCTTGCTTCTACTCCCTATGGGATTCCTTTTTGTCTTTGAGTTTTCCCAGGAGATCCTTGTTTGCCCATGCAAGCCTCTGGATATCTTGGTCTGACTGCCTCTTTGTTGGAATGCCTCACTCCTGCAGTTGGAGGAGGTGAACCTTGAATACTAGACATCTCTTTTGGGCTCCTCTCCCCTCCAGACCTTTGTCTTATGGTAGTCTACCAAGCAGGTCCCTGAGTTGCCCAAAACTTTCTCTTTTGAAGTCTGTGGTAGTGAGCTTGCTGTGCTCTATCCTTGCTGCCCTGAGGATTCTGAATTCCACCATTCCATGGTCACTGCAGCCATGGCTGCCCTTGACGTTTTCATTCCCCACCAACCCCTCCTTTTTGATGAGCTCAAGGTCCAGCATGATGCCTTCCTTGTTGCCTCCTCTGTCCCTTGGAGGAGGAAGTAATCATCAGTGCATTGCAGGAACTTTCTGCTTTGCTGGTGGCCAGCTGTGCTGTCCCTCCAACAGATATTGTTGCGATTGAAGTCCCCCATGAGGATGACAACTTGTGAATATGAAGCAGGTCCTCTCTCTCTCTCTCTCTGTATCTGCTTTGTTTCCCTGGTCAGAAGGCCTGTTGCAGACCCACGCTATAGTGCTCCTTACCCTTGCGCCTGCTTTAATCCCAACAAGTAAGTTCCCAGTCAGCTCTCCATCCATGCCCAGACAGAACTTCGTGTGCTCCAGATCGTCTCTGACAAAGAGACATATCTAAGTATTGATACCAAATTGACAAATACTACTTTCATAAATGAGTGTTTTACAGTCATGTGGTATTTTTCCTAAGTGAAGTTTTAAAACTTGCTAGCACCCTTGAGATGTCATCCTACAACCTGTCATGTTATATCAATAATATCAAGCCTGATATTATGCACTTCTCTGTTTAAGGCTCGTTGAAAGCTTCCAATAAGCCCTGCTTACTCCTCGACAAACACCGTTTTTCCCCTTTGAGAAAGTACACTGACATGTGACATGATGATACATAATTAATATCGTGTAATTTTAGACATATTCATTATGGTAGCACAAAGCTTTCTATGAACTGCTGACAGATATGTACCAACAACTTTTACTCTTCTATACAAGAATAGTGAATATCTCTCCTTGCATCCTATGTAGACCTATACTAGCCCTAAAATCTTTTGCTGTGAGGATACAGAAGGTTTGTGTTAGTGATAGTGTATAAACCTAATTGAGCAGAAAAAACAGAAGCCGCGGAATGTGCATCACTGCCTTTTCAGCATTATTTTTTGTTTAGAGGTTAATTGTTTTACCCTAAAACTTAAAGTAAATGCTAAACATCAAAATGAGGAAGGCAGAGAGGTGTTTTATTTCAGACCCTCCCTGCAGGCAGCTTTTTAATCACAAAGAACTGACATTTTAATTTAAACAAAATAATTACAACCAAAAGGTGAGTGAACTCTTTTGCATTCTGTACACGGTCACACTTTTCTTACTTCCGATGAAGAAAAGTTTCAACTATTTAGAATTAATTAATCAAGTCCATAAATACTGTTATATTTCTTATTCTTCAGGGAAACTAAGGACCAAACCCTAGTTTCATTAATAAAACAGGAATGAAAAAAAAACAGCCAATGCTGGATTTTGCCTTCAGAATGTGACCCAGCTTCATGGGCCTCAGCTGCATTACCTCTTCCCAGTTTCATCAACGAAGCAAAAAATGCTGAACTATAGTTTATGTATTGCAAACGATACAGACAGTGTGACTTAGACATTCAAGTTAAAACTATGCGAGGTAAGAAGTCAAAACAAGAGATACAAATGAAATTATTGTCAGAAATATTTTCTCAAAAGAAAAATATGAGGGGTCAGGGAAGCAAGAGCTAGAAGACCTTTACTGCCACATGGCAGACTATGCCATCCCAAGGAACAGAAAAAGCCAGCTTTTACCTGGATAACTGCCACATTCAGAGCTACCAAGGACTCACTGGTGTGCATGGTTATAATGAGCCTAAAAGAATTTATTGAAGCCCTAAAATAACAAGAGTCTCCTTGCACATCTGCACTCAGGAGAAAAAAACAAAACAAAACAAAACAAAACCAAAAAACCAAACAACCGGAAAGCAGAAGTTAAGTAAAGGGTTACAGCTAGAAGTCTTTGTAAGGTTTGTAAATATGGTTTCAGAATATTTATTTCATAAATAAGTAGAGTGAAACATCTTTATCAATGTGGGGACAGCAGCATTCCAAAACAAGGAAAAACCAAAAATTGTCATTTCACCTGTTTGGGTTTGCCAAGAATTCAAAACACCATAGATTCTGATTTACATGCTATCACCATGAGCCATCATAACCCTGACTACATTTTCCAGCTAGTATCTAAGTACACATGAGAAAGGAGAGAGGAGAATGTAAAGAAAACCATTGTAAAGTCAGTACAATTAAGTTTTTCATTCAGAAGAGATTGTCTTGCTGAAATTAACAAGAGACACAATTATCCACATAGATAAGTATATTTCATGATTCACACCTACTAGTCTGAGATCCTATAGTCCTATAGTACACCGACTTTCTATCTAGCTGACTGGGAAGGGAAATTCCCCCTAGGTGCAAGGCATTCATCTAACCTTAACCATAACATATTTCAAGAGATGCTAAAATGATGATTCTATACAGATCTGTCTGAAGGTTCAGTTAAAACTTTTGAAACCGGCACACCTACAAACTGATATATTAGTAGCCATAGTTCATCCTACCACTGTAGGTATAGATTCTATGTCATGTATAATGGCTAATTTATCAACACATGTTTTTGTTCTAATTGTTATACCCACCATGTTTTTTCTACTAAATCGGTTTGGTACTATCAAATGTGCAAAATGGTTGCCGAGGATGTTGTGTTAGAACAACGGCATTTTGTACATACCAAGATTCCACAATGGGATGTGATTAACAGAAAAAAAGGTGTGATGGAGTGACTGACGTTTTACCATTGCTGAGTAATTAATCCCTATGTGTTTCTAGACAACTGTAGAAGAAAAAGTATTCAACCCTTTCTGGTAGTAGATCTGCTGTCACTGAGGCAGAATTTTCCAACAACTTGTTCCTTGTCTCTGAACAGACATAAATATTTAAACTTCAGATTGTTCTTTTATTACAGATCATATGAAACATAATAAAGCAGATGCCATAATAACTGAAAACTGCTACCCATATAGATGCAAACAAGTGAGACATCCATGGAATGCAAAATGGCTATTGACAATTTTTTTTCACCTTATCCTGAAGTGATCTTAAATAACAGTTTATAAAAGACAGATAAAAGGTAGTGTGTCCTCCTGTCAATAGACAGCCACTACCCGGTATTTGCACAGTTCACACATACTAAGGCACTGTTGAATTATCATGTCATGCTATTCTTTCTAAATTTGTCCTTTAGTAGAAGTGTCACTACTACCTGATATGACTGCTTCCTGCTACTATCAAATACACCCTTGATTCATAGCCTGAAAATAAAGTGAAAGCTTCTTCCCTGTTGCCAGGATATGATTAAGACAGCATTGGAGTTTCTGCTCACTGCACATTTTTGCTCAGGTACTTGGTCTATTGTTCACTAGTGTACAGAACAGATTGAATTTTTGGCATCTTAATATGGATCATAGTGGGCTTTTAATTCTTTCTTCTGATCTAGATTTTTCATATTTCCTTATTTTTATTCTTCAATTCTTGGTTCTCTTCCTCAATCTAAAATCAAAATACACAAAACTGGTGATACAGTTTCTCACCAAACCACATAAGTCAGACCATACAATTCAGAGCCATCCCAAAATATTCCTCTAGTACTATAATATACCTACACCAATCTTACGCCAGTATTTGCAACAACTATCCTAAATTATTCAAATTCAGCAAATATTTCAAAAAGTGAGGGATGTGGGATATTACACCTAAATATCTTTAAGTTTTTCAAACAGATGAAGATTAAAATTTACTTTCATAACATAACACTAATTTCATGACATTATGGAAGAGGAATAGGACCCCTTACAGACAGTATCAGAACTAGAATTCAGCAGCATCATAACTATATTTTGGTCAAAACCAACCATTCACAATTATGATAATAATAACAAATGTGATTACTGAATTTAGTAACTGAAAGTATAATTCTCTATGAAATAGTTGTTATATGCAAGCATGAAATACACATCCTTGTTAATGAGAAAAAATGGATTATGTGATGATTTAATCAGGTTTCACAAAATTGCCTCAATAGTGTGTTTGAATAGCTCGTTAGTATTGTTATCTGTTTCTTTTCCTTAATTTTCTATCCCAAAACAACATTTTATCCTGTGATCCATATTATATTCACACTTCTCCCTATGTGTCTACAGTCTAATATGAATATGCTTGGTTTAAAGAACATATTTGAGTCTTATGAGCTCTCCATGAGTACAGCTATTTCCCTTACCTGAACTGAAGACGTGTATGCAGATAATAATTGACCTTTGTTTTATATTTTCTATAGGATTTTGTCTTTTAAGAAATCAGTTTATTTTTGAGTTGCCCCAAATCACCTTGTAAATCTGCAATTGTTTTTTTCACCCTTGCCCTTCCCTCTTTTCAACCAACAGCTGAACACGTAGTTCTCAATAACTTTTGTAATCTTGGAATTAGTTTCTAGTGCTCAAATGTGAATCCACTTTACTTTTCTTCTTTAATGATTTTCAGTGATCAATTACATTTGAGCTGCTAGATACTTCAAATGACCTGGTGCTTTTGCTGTTCCTACATAATAAAATAAACAGATTTTCCGTTCCTCCATGTTGTATTTCTTTGTAAGTGAAAAATCATCATATTCTGGGTGAATTAACCTAAACCTAGGTGTTTCACATGTCAAGCATGAAATATGTCATCAGTTTTCCATTTTTTTCAGTAATTCATTTAAAAATTACTTTGATATATATATAAAACAAGGAATATTTTGAGCTCTTTTTTTTTTTTTCTTCACTTTTACAAACCTGACTGTCTATTGAGCCACTTCAGGAAAACAAAATATTACAGTGAATTTATTTATATAGAATGATTATTTGTTGTTCTGTTCATGTTGAAGGAAGCTAAAAATAATTATGAAGTCCAACCAGTGTTACACCTAGTGAAGCATATGCCCATGAACGACCAGCTTCTCTAGGACAACGCTGTGGGAAGCAGTGTTGAAAGCCTTACTAAAGTCCAAGTAGATAATGCCCACCGCCTTTCCCTCATCCACTAGGTGAGTCATCTGATTGCAGGAGGAGATTAGGTTATGAGGTGGCTTGGCCCTGGCAAAACTGTGACAGGTTAGCAGGACCTGCCCGTCCTGAAACCATGCTGACTGGGCCTGATCACCTAGTTCTCCTGCATATGCTGTATGACAGCATTCAAGATGATCTGCTCCATAACCTTCCCTAGCACAGAGTTCAGTCTGACAGGTCTGTAGTTCTCTGGCTCTTCCTCCTGCCCATTCTTGTAGATGGACATCACATTTGTGAGCCTCCAGTCAACTGAGACCTCCCCAATTAGCCAAGACTGCATATAGATGATGGAAAGACAGCTCAGTCCACCCATCCAAGGTGGATCCCATCTGTCCCTATAGACTTGTGTACATCTAGGTTATGTAGCAGATCACTAAGCAACTCCTCATTGATTATAGGGGCTTCACTGTGCTTCCCATCCCTGTCTTCTTGCTCAGGGGATTGTGTACCCAGAATACTACTGGTTTTCTTACTAAAGACTTAGGCATTCAGTACCTCACCCTTTTCCTCATTCCTGGCCACTATGTTTCTCCTTGCATCCAATAATGGATGTAATTTCTGCTTGATCCTTTTTTTTTTGCTGCTAAGGTGCTTGTAGAAACACTTTTTATTATCTTTAACAGCACTAGATAGATTAAGTACTAGATGGGCTTTGGCCCTTCTAGTTTTTTCCCTGCACAGCCTCACAACAACCTTGTAGTCCTCCTGAGTTGCCTGCACCTTCTTCAAAAGACTATAAACTCTTTGTTTTTTGAGCTCCAGCAAAATCTCTCTGTTCAGCCAGGCTGGCCTTCTTCCCCACTGACTCATTTTTCAGCACACAGGGATAGCCTGCTCTTCTGCCTCTGAGATTTCCTTTTTGAAGAGTGCCCAGCTTTCCTGGAAACCTTTGCCCTTCAGGACTGCTTCACAAGGGACTCTGACAACCAAGTCCCTAAACAGGCTGAAGTCTGCACATCGGAAGTCTAAGGTTCAACTAACTGCCTCCTTTCCTCTCCAAAAATTGAAAACTATCATTTCATTATCACTGTGCCCAAGACAGCCTCCAACAGTCACATTGCCCACAAGACCTTCTCTGTTCACAAACAACAGAACCAACAAAAGCACCTTCCCTTGTGGGTTCCTTCACTAGCTGTTTCAGCAATCTGCCTTCCAAACAATCCAGAAGCCTCCAGGACTATTTCCACTCTGCTGTGGTGTGTTTCCAGCAGATATCTGGGAAGTTGGAGTACCCAGTAAGGACAATGGAAAGCGACCATGAGACCTGACACAGCTGCTTATGGAATATTTTACCTATCTTTTCATTCTGGTTGGGTGACCTATAACAAACTCCCACCATTATATATGTCATGTTGGCCTTCCTCTTGATTCTCACCCATAAACACTCGGCTCTATTGTCACTAAGGTTAAGCTCTATACAGTCAATGCATTCCCTAACACACAAGGCCACACCATCATCTATACCAAAGACCTTATATCCATCTATTCCAGCACTCTGGTTATGTGAATCTTACCACCGTGTTTCCATGATGACAACTATATCACAGTTCCCCACCCCACAACCCAACACACACAGACACACCAGCTTCCAGCTCCTCCTGTTTATTGCCCACGCTATGTGCATTAGTAGAGATGCACTTCAGTGGGACCAATGGCCCTGACACTCTTTTGCATGGAGAAGACTTAAGTCCCACCAGGCTATTCTCAGAGGCTTGCATGGTTACTGACTCATGAGTAACCTTTGCTTCTTTGCGGCTTAATATCCAGATTAATTTCTCAAAAGTCTCAAACACACCCTAGATTCCTACATTAATGTTGGTTTTGCAGTTAAAATGGATGGATTTTTTGTTCTTACCACATATAAAAGTTTAGAAAGATTATTTTCTCCTTCTCCAACCAAGGTTTTGTAGGGCTTTTCTCCATCCTCTTCGAGTACCTCTTTCAGAGCAAATACTGAACAAGTCTTCTTTGCTGAGGCTACATGAGTTGGAATTTTCAGAAACATTTGCCTTTCTCCTGCTATCCTGCTGAGATTCCAGCCTCCACATGAGTATCTATCTAGAACTGCAGGACCAGGGAAGACTTTAGTTAGTTGAGGTTATAAATGCCACATGGGTAAGGTGAAATGAATTATCTAAAGACAAACAACATTTATTCACTAAGTCCTTTCTAGCCTGAGGAGATGTTGATATAGTAGATCTGAAGCCACCTAAACACAATTTCCCCAGATTTTGTTGATCCCACTTCTTTATTTGTTATCCGACACAGGCCCCATGTGAACATCCCTGTGTTCTTGCAGGGGAGTGGGAGTGGAGAAGGAGGGGAAATATCTGAAGACTTTTTCCTGATGGGAAGTTTTGTAGAAAACAGTGATTCAAGAGAAACATGACCCCATCTATGTGGAAACTTATACACAGAGAAAAATAGGGTAATATCTGCATTAGAATATCTGCCTGTCACATGCAAACTGCATCCAGTCTTAATAACTGTCACACTTGGTTATCACCATTTCTGACTTGAAACAATTGTCCTTTTAAATCATGAGTGCAATAAGAAGCCAAAATGGGACTAAGCAGAGAGTCATCCCTTCAGATTTTCAAATATTTGATATGACACCCATGAGACCATAGGCAGTGAAAAAAAAAAATCTATACTGTCTAAAAGTCTCTTCCCCTGTGTAGAATTGAAGGAGAATTAATATAAATATTTTTGGAACAGGTTTTTTTTGTTTGTCTAATATCTCATAACTAGCACAATTCATGTACAACAAATAAACTCTAAGCAGATACATTTTATATTTTCAGTTATGTATACATACTATAATGAATTGGTTTCCATGTTGCAGAAATTGACAGACATACTAGAAATAAGTTAAAATGGTAAAGCAGTTATTCTGAAAAACCTACTATGTAAAATTTTTTCCAGCTAGGTTTTCAAGCTTTTTTTTTTTCTTCTCTGAAGTATCTAGCTTGTAAATATCACTCTCAGCAAGCCTTTAGATATTCACAAAAGCAAAAAAAAAATACAGGAGGGAGCAACCTTACTAACGTGTCAATATTTAAAAGGACAAATAGGCTAAACAAGGTAATTACAGGATGACATACATCTCAAAATAACAAGATAGCTTTTGAGAGTTTCATTCAGACTTAGATGACTGTAATATAAATAATGCCAGTCAGCACAGGTTTGAGAGGAATAAGACCTTGTCAAATCAAGTAGATTTTTTTTTCCTGATGGGAATATGAGCTTAGTCGATAAGATAACAGTGCTAATGAGATAGGTTTCCATAAAGCATTTTGACTGGGTAATACATGACATATAAATTTAATGCTCTGAGTGATACACAGTTACCAGATTTGTATCTTAAAGACTAAAACAAACTAGTTCATCAACCTCAAAAGTGCAACTGTACATGGGTGGGGAAAAAAAAAAAGGAATTTCACTGGTTTCTCCACAGATTGTTACTTGGAACATCACTATATAAAACTTTTCGTTTCTGAAAGCACTGTAACCATAGCAACTGAAGCAGGGCAGGTGACAGATCTGAAACTCTCTCTATCCACATGCTACCAAGCTCTTATTCAGCAGAAACAGAATTCAAACACAAACCATGCACAAAATGGTTGACTTAACTGGAAAGAATGAACTCTATAGAAAAGGCTCAAAGATCATCAGGTGAACTTTATACAGTTCAGGTATATTATATGTCTTCTTGTATACATATATATATAAAAAATATATATGGCAAAAAATGCTGGATATGCTACCCATACATTTTATACTGTTGCACTGGAATTATACTCCCAGCTTTAGTATTCACACTGTAATTTTTTTCTTTTTTTTTTTTCTTTTTTTAAATGGAGAAAATTTAGATTAGTTGCAAAGCATAACTGATACTACAGTGTTCTGTGTAGTACTGTGGTCAAGTAACTATTGAAAAAAATAACTTATTCAAGGAAAAACTTCTTAAAGTGCAAATGACACTGGCATAACCTTGACTTTCTTATTGTGTTTCTTACAGTGTTCCTAGAAAACCAATTCATTCAAGAAAGAGTCCACAGGCTCTCCAGGCATATAACAGGCATTATTTTTGCTTAAATTTGTTATTAAAATATTTTGCGAGGATTTAAAATAACCATAACTATGTTATTTCAGCCTCTGAATACACTGTTACTTTCTTAAGACCAGGGTGTTTGGGTATTTTATGTGTATGAGGACAATTTCAGTCTTTGCTTCTTTGAGTTGAATAAGCCAAATTTCTTCATAAATCATTAATTTTAGAATATTAACTACTCTTTCTAACCATCTGGACTCTTTTCAGTATATGTGGCTACTTTATCATGTGCAACACCCAAATAATTGTCACTGGAGGAGAAGCAAGAACTGCTTCAGGAATTCTGCCATAAATCATATCTATCTATCTATCTATCTATCTATCTATCTATCTATCTATCTATCTATCTATCTGTCTATCTATCTATCTATCTATCTATCTATCTATCTATAATTATTATTATTTTATTTTATTATTGTATAAAATTCACTTTTATAAGCACCTTAGTATACTGTTGGATTCTAGAATTTTGTTGCAGCATTAGGTTCCTCATATTCAGTCCATGACTCAAGCAAAACTAAAGACCTGTTTGACAAAACTGAGCAGTCATTCTGCATCCTGAATATGGACGTCTGATTATGTCTGCTTCGGTACTTCCTTTTCTTTGAGAATACACTACATGTCCCCACACTTTTCAGTTTGTTAACACCATTTGGAGTCCTACTGTGCTGATACTGCCTTCCCATAGTGTTATCCTTAAAGTTCATAAGCATCTATCACTTATGTCAAAGCCAGCCTCTGCCTACTTTGGGTATTACATGAAAGCAGAATAGAGCACTATGTTAGTTTTGTTTTTGAAGTGTATCCATCCATTAGTCTCACATTAAAAGGAAAAATGCTATTTATGGTACTCCACTTTGTTCAGGTAAGGGGCATCTGAAGTATCAGTGTGAAGTGTTATATTGTCTAGATGCTACTAAGATCAAAGAGTAAGAAATAAAAGCTAGGAAAACAATTCCTTAAAGGAAGGATCAAAAAATCCTTAGTTGCTCAAATACATAGACCACAACCTTAGTAACTATTTAATAAAGCAATGAATGTTCAGGTAAAAAGTATTTTAAGTGAAAAAATAAAAAACTGAATTCTTAAAGATAATTCTACATAAATTCAAACTTCAGTCATAATGACATATATCTTAGGAATCTATATGAAAAACAATATAAATGCAAAGATATCTGAGGTGTTAACTCAAAAATTACTGGCAAAGGACCCTGAAATCTGTCATGTTACCAAAGATTAGCAAAGTGTGTTAAAAACATTCTGAGAAAAGTCAACAAATCTTCACAGGTATTTTAATACTTAGCTATTCAGCAAAAATAGCAAAAGACTCAAATTTTGGCAAGACATATAAAGTGATTGTTAAAAAATTAATATATAAATACTGAAGAAATTAATCATCATGATACATGTGCATTAATTTAGAAGCCATAAAAACTATTTCTAGAAGTATTTCATTGAAACTATGTACAATACTGAATGACTAGAATGAAAGCCAGCACTCATTTATAGAACATGAAATCCTGAAATTAAAAATGGCTTTAGAAGATGAAGCAAGAAATTCCCTTAGTCATGCTGTAGAGTAATTAAAAGGATTATATATGACGGTCATTTCTCATATTAACATTTTTATAATATTTGGGGGGAAAAAGCCTTGTAGATATTAATTTAAAACACTTTTAAATTTCTTTATAAAAAATAATAAAATCCTACACATCCAATAGCCAAATAATTAGAGCTGTGTGAAGTATACAGGAACTGAAAATGTATGCTCATACTCCTGTCAAGTAAAGATTTTTCTACAAGTTACTCTGATTCAAGTAACTTTATTTGACTAATACTATGAGAAATAGGGTAGCAAATATGTCGTATGAAAACTAGGACACATAGGCCTACATCCATGCAAACAGCTGATCAGTTCAAAAGGGCATAGAAAACATAGAAGGATGTGTTTATATTTAATATATTAAATACATATATTCTATTTCCCTGGGTGGAGAGGAGGAAGGGAGAAGCAGTAAAAATAAGTAATTTCGTTCACTAAATTCCACTTCCTACTTTGCAGTGCTTTCTCAAATTCTTTTAATTCCACTTGAAGGGTGAAGACAACTCCCACATGTCAAAGTGTGTATTAAGTCCCTGACATCATCTCTGTACTGAATAACTGCCAGAAGAAATTCAACCTTTTTTCTGTGTTAAAATCTTTGTTAACTTGTCTGTTGAATAACAGCAAAACATATATCAGGTGTGACTTAACCTTTCCAGAGAGAAGTGATCTCAGGCTCCTAAATACCATCTCTACCATTCTATGTCAGTATCCCTGAATGAAACAGTAATAAGTGATCACTGCAGGCAGAGTTCAGCAGTTCAGCAAGAAGGGTTTTGCTGAATAAGGTCTATGGTATCAGTTATACAACCTTTGATTTACAATCTCTCCCTCAATCCCCCTTCTGAAACTTTCCACTTGCTAAAATGAAGCCATTAAAAAAATTTTATCCTGGTGTGTATTTGGTGACAGTGATAACTTTTAAGCAACATATAGTCTATCACACTATATTTAGAAATTCTTTTAATAGCATAGACCTGGAACCTCAAATAACACACACACAAGGAAAAATCGAACAAACCAACCATTACCCACACTGCTTAGTGTAGAAGAAAGAAATATTTTGTTTAAGCTAGAACCTTTAAGAGAATTGTATAAACAATTTGAAACATATTCTTAAAAGTTAACAAGTACAATAAGATTTAGTGGTATTTCTTCCCTCCTATTGATAGAGCAAAAGGCTTGTAAGAAGGAAACTGATCATTCATCCTATGTCTCAATATGATATTCATGTTATTCCTACGTATAATTAACTAGCTTATTCCACTGAGGTGCATAGTTGGATTAGTGTTTGTTAGTTCAGGAGACTAAAGAGTAAAGAAGTAAAAGCTTATGATTATTTTAAGAGAGTCACATTTTCTTCTAACAAAAACTGTACTTTCTTGCTGCAAATTCTAGCAGAGAGAACATCTCAAGGTAGTTCAGAAGCTTTAAATGTGAGTTTAAGGCCTTCTGATGGTTCCTTATTTGTTCAGCTTCAATTTGATATCATTGATTGTACTAGTTTACTGGAACATCCTTTTAGCAGAAATGTAACAATTTATTTCAGCTCAAAAGCCATAAAAGTTGAAGAAGACTCCATAGCCTTTCACTGTAAAAAAGAAAAGCTTTTTCTATTTTTTATTAAGAAGTGAATCTTCTGGATCTCAACAATGCCTGAACTACATGGAAGTATCAGGCTTCCCAAAATGTATCTGCATTTCATAGTCATGATACAGAACCTGTGTTTTCTTTTCTTAACTTTAAAGATATTACAAAGTCTTTTTACATCCACAAGTGAAATTTCATTCTGGAAGTCTGCTGTCATGATTTTATTAAACATACAGTCAAAAGTACAAATATTTAAAAATAAAAACCTGAATTTAAGAGCCAAAAACTATATTAAAGTGGATTAATCAGAACTGTTTTCCCAAATAGTCAAAAGCAATAAGCCTTGTAGTAAGTTGTGGTTTCAAACTGAAATTGAAGTAGAAATGCTAGTTCTGAACTAGTCAGCATTGTTCATTTCCAGTCATCCTGTTGCTAATAGCTTGGGAGAAGAACTCAACACCCACCTTACTACAATCTCCTTCCTAGTTGTAGGGATTAAGAAGGCCGCCCCTCAGCCTACTGTTCTCCAGGCTAAACAACTCTAGGTCCTTCATAAGACTTGTACTTCAGACCCTTCACCAGCTTCATTGATCTCTGGACATACTCTAGCAGCTTAATGTCTTCCTTGTAGTGTGGGACCCAAATTCAACATGGTACTCGAGGTGTAGCCTCACAACTGACAAGTAAAGGGAAACAATCACTTCCTGCTAGACACAGTTGCTGATATGACACAGGATGCTATTAACAGAATATTTTTTTCAATGTTACTTTATCCGTATTCTAAAAAAGTATTACCTCAGGCTTTCCTTAGATACCTCATCATTATAGATCATCAGACAGACTGAAGTATGGTCTTCAGTTTTACTTTTGCCAAGTGGCAGTCAAATAAAACAGTCAAGATTGAAAATTATATAATACAGTCTCCATCGCTTTTGGTAGTTCCAATAGCAGAAGTAACACTAGTAAGTGCTCCTCTGAAAACATTTTCTCAATAAAAAACATTTCCAGAAGTTTGAGAGCTAGTTCTCTGTTCACATAACTAACAAAGTTAAAAAGGCTAAATTCCACATCATACTACTTTGTGAATTCCTGCTGGTTTAACAAATAAACATTGAAATATCTAATATTAGATTTTTAATGTATGCTTTTTCCAATACCTCTCAGAGTTGATGATGTCTGCTGATACAATCGAGATATAGAACAACTGCCTTCATGATCTCTTTTGGTAGGATTATAGCCCCTGTGAATATTCTGGATCAGATCAAAGGTTCACCTAGGCTGGCATCCCACAGAACAGCCTGTTATTTTCAGAAAATTAAGTAGAACGCAAATCCAATATTTTCCAGGATTCTTATATTGCAGTGATTTACATCTTACACACTTAAATTAGAAGTGTGAGTTTAATAGTTCTTCAATTTTTTTCCTGGCAATCTGTGCAGTTAGTTTAGACCAGCCAAGCTTCTTGTGCTCAATGAATTTTATGACAAAGACTCACTTCCAAAGTTTTTTGGCTTTTTCTGTAAGAGTGGCTTTCTTGTATAGGAGGTGCAGAGTAAACTGGGAATGGATCTTCAGGCACATACTGCAAGTACTAGCAAACAGGTTAAAAAAGGATCTTGACAGATTCAAGAAAAAGCTACTAGATGCAACAGACTGTGCCCCTACTTCAGGAGCTCCTACACCACAAGTCACTGGAGACTAGGTAGGAGAGAACCACTGCATGCAATTTTCCATCCTTTTATAGTCTTTCCTTCACATCCACTATCAGATCCTGTCAAGCATGGGAGAATGGCCTGGATACTGGTAACCTTTGTTATTTCTATTAATTAGAATCATAGAATCATGGAATTGATAAGGCTGGAAGGGACCTGTAAAGGTCATCTAGTCTAACCCACCTACAGTAAGCACGACATCTTCACTAGATCAGGTCACTCAGAGCCCCATCAAGACTGACCTTGAATATCGCCAAGGATGAGGCCTCCACTATGTCTCTGGGCAACCTGTTACGGTAATTCACCACCCCCATATTGAAGAATTTTTTTCCTAATATCCAACCTAAGTCTCTCTGTTTCAAGTTTAAAACCATTACCCCTCCTTCTACTGCTAAATCCCCTCATGAACAGTTCTTCCCCAGATTTCTTATAGCTACCTTCCAGGTATAGGAAGGATGTTATAAGGTCCCCACAGAACTTTCTCTTCTCCAAGCTGGACAAGCCCAATCCTCTCAGCCTGTTTTCATAGGAGAGGTGCTCCAGCCCTTGCATCATTTTTGTGGTCCTCCTCTGGACACACTCCAACAAGTCCATGTCCTTCTTGTGTTGAGGGCTCCAAAGCTGGACACAGTACGCCAGGTGAGGTCTCACCAGAGAGCAGTAGAGAGATAGAATCACCTATCTCATTCTGCTGGCCACACTTCTGTTGATGCAGCCCAGGATGTGGTTGTCCTTATGGGCTGCAGACGCACATCGGTGGCTCATGTCCAGTTTCCCATCCACAAATACTCCCAGGTCTTTTCCTCATGGCTGCTTTCAAGCACATCATGTCCTAACTTGTATGGATAACAGGGATTGTCCCAACCCAGGTGCAGGACCCTGCACTTGGCTTTGTTGAACCTCATGAGGTTCACCTGGGCTCACTTCTCCAGCCTGTCCCGGTCCCTCTGGATGGCATCCCATCCCTCTGCAACATTAACTTTACCACTCAGCTTGGTGTCATCAGCAAATATCCTGAGCTGCACTCAATCCAACTGTTCAATATCATTAATAAAGATATTAAACAGCATTGGTCCCAGCACAGACCCTCCACTTGTCACCCACCATCTTCCATCTGGACATGGCTCCCTTGACCACCATCCTCTGGATGCGACCCTTCAGCCAATTCCTTGTCCACTGAACAGTCCACCCAACAAATCCATATCTCTCCAATTTAGAGAGAAGGATGTTGTGGGGCAGCCATGTCAAAAGCCTTGCAGAAATCCAGATAGATGACATCCATAGCTCTTCCCTTGTATTGCACTGATGCAGTTACTCCATTGTAGAAAGCTACTAGATTGGCCAGGCAGGATTTACCCCCAGTAAAGCCATGCTCCCCTCTAGAAGGATCTGTTCCATGACCTTGCCAGGCACAGAGGTGAGGCCGGCAGGTTGGTAGTTCCCAGGGTCCTCCTTCCTACCCTTTTTAAAAATGGCTGTGATGTTTCCTCTCTTCCAGTCACTAGAGACTACATCTGACCACCATGACTTTTCAGATATCATGCAGAGTGGCTTGGCAACTACATCAGTCAATTCTTTTAGGGTTCTGGGATGCATCTCATCAGGTCCCATGGACTTGTGTCCCTGCTGGTTTCTCAGATGGTCACAAACCTTATCTTCACTTACGGTGGGAGGGACCATGTCTCCCCAGTTCCCATCTTGCAGGCCCTCAACTGAAGAGCAGTGAGGAAAAAGATCACCAGTGCAGACTGAGGCAAAAATGTTACTGAGAACCTCAGCCTTTTCCTCATCTGTTGTCACCAGTTCATCATTGTCTCTCATCAGGGGGAGGTACACTTTCTTTAAACTTCCTTCTCTGGTTCAGGTACCTGTAGAAGTCCTTCTTGGTTTTTTGGCATCCCTTGCCAAGTTCAGCTCCAAGCATGCCTTGGCGTTCCTGACATCACTACACAACCAGGAATATCCCTGTACTCTTCCCATGATACCTGTCCTTGCTTCCACTGCCTGTGTAGTTCCATCTTGCCTTTTAAGTGTGACCAGCAAGTCTCAACTCAGCTATGCTGGTCTCTTGCCTTCCGTGCCTGACTTCTTACACCTGGGGATCGAGAGCTTTTGCACTCTGTTGAAAGCATCCTTAAAGATCTGCCAGTTCTGTTCTGCCCCTTTGTCCTTGAGGACCATTTCCCAAGAGGTTCTATTGACAGACTCCTTTAAGACATGGAAGTCAACTTTCCTGAAATTCAGGGTTCTGACTAACCTTCTCATTTGCTTCATAAACTTTACGACAGTGAACCACACCAGTGCTTCCTCTGGACTAGACATCCCTGATCAGCTCACTTACATTGGTGACCATTAGGTCTAATTGCAGTTTCACAACTGTGTTTCTAAATCTAATTGTAGCATGAACCAGTGGTTTTCATTAACAGTTGAAGATTACATTGCTCTCCACAGAAGGATATAATGGTGCCTAAGTGTTTCTTAAACAGACAAGACTACGAGAGAGAGTAGTCAGGCAAGAAACATAACATTTAATCCTTTAAAATATTCACCCAAAGTCTAGGAAAATTCAGTCTGAAAAAAAAAAAATCTTTATCTGTAAAAAGAAGTGTAGTTGGTTTGAAAGTTTCCATGGAATTTCTTCTGAGTTTTTGAGGTTTTATATTTCAGATCTACGTTGTAAATACCTGTAGAAAAAAATTAGCAAATGAGACAATACTTGTCAATCATATCATTTAAAGTTCTAATTCACACAATGCATACCAATTTGAAAATGAGTTTTTAGAGATGTACTTTACTTCAGTAATAAACCTGGAGATACAGTTCATAAAAGTAACTAGATATTTTCATTTTCATTCTAAATTTTCCTTACGTATTACTGAAGATACCTTCCATGGCAAGCACAGCACAAGGTTTTCTCTGGTTTTTTGACAAGTTGGCCAGTTATTAAGATGTTGCTAAAGTGTAAAGCCATTGTACAAATTAGAAAAACTGCTAATATTAATAACAGCTATCTGACAGTATACCCATGCTGTTATCTTCTGCAGAAAGTATGTCACAGAATGAAACAAGGAAACAGAGAAAGTCATAGAAACCATGCCATTAATTTCCAGCAATGATGATTACAGAAATATTAACAGCTTATGTAATGGCAAAATGACTGTTGCTATGAGAGCACACACAAAAGAAATTAAATTGATCCCCAGATACCTATTCTCTAATTGTGTGAAAGATAACTGTGAATCTGAAGAGCTTGTGTGGGGAGTTGTACAAATCACAGATCTTCATAGAACCTCACTGAGCACAGGAGCAGAGAAAGCAGGTCGTGTATCAGGTGTCTTCTTACGCTCATCAACAGAGAAAGGTCGTGAGGGGCGGGGCAGGGGCAGTGCGGGGCAGGGCAGGAAAGGCGGGGAAGAGCAAAGATTTCAGAACGAGTTAACCAGCAGGTAATCTGGAGACAAAATTGCAAACCTGACAGAGCTAGTTGCTTCACAGTCACAGAGGGACATAACCAGCTGACAACTAGGACACTACAAACCACAAGTAAGTAAACCAGCAGTGAGACTTGAATAGTAGCAAGACTGAAATTGTCGTTTGTTTCCCCTACTCCTCCAGTCTAAATGTAGATGTTAGAAAAAGTCCTTTCTGCTTTCCAAGGTTTAACACCCATGTCATGGTTTCACACTTCACTGTTTTGGCAAACTTTAACTGCAATAAATTAATAAAGCCCTCTTGTAGCAGCTACAGATTTTAAAGAACTGGGATATTTTTACATATCTGATCTAATTACATTAATTGAAAAAAAAAAGCCATAAAGTAAATACTGTATGTAGGTGGAAACTGATTCAATTGCAATCCATTCTGTTTAGCAGCAGTTCCATCCTATCAGATAAGTTTCAGATTCATTAATGAGGGCAAGTGTTACAGCAAGTGGACAGACAGTTGTGCCTGAGATTTAGGTAAGTGAACAGCATCTGAGGAACATCTGGACGTGACTTGAGAAAGTAGTGAATGTAAATGATGAGCATGGAAACCTGAAAAGTCTTACAGAGCTATAAGGAGTGGGTGGATTTCACATAGGTTTAATGGGAATGCAGAAAGAGTACTGGGGGCTTTTGAGGGGCGTAACTACACCAGAGGTGCTCCTGTCCCAGAATCCTTTGACCCGTATTTGATACACATTTCCATTTCATGGCAAAATGTTTGGGTTTTGCATTGTAGCAGACAGGCTGAATTCTGCATTACCTTCTCCATCTGTAACAAGTGAATTAATTTCATCTCTCAAAATGCACAGGGTGAAATGTAACAGGAATTGAGACCAAATTTGTGGAGAAAACTGTTAAGTTTACAGTCTCTAAACCAAGTTCTTACAAACACCACATTCTGAATTGCAGCAAGCCTACACTATTGGCCTTCATTGACTGCAACCCACAATTCACACTCACAAGTATAGCTCATCCTACAGTCCTCAGGTTGAGGCACAGAGGTGTTTCAAGGATCAGACCTTGGAAAAACAATCTTAAGTTAATGACTGCAACTTGCTATAGCAGTGAGGGGTCACAAGGCCTAAAAGAAAGCTACAGATTCCTGAGAGAGAGATAGATAATTCTTCTGTTATTATTTCAATTATTAATGTATCAAGACAAAATTTTCCATTCCTAGTACTTTGAGCACAGGATCCTTTTCAGTAATATTACCATCTAACATTGTGGGAGCAGTTCTAAGAACAGAACTGTTAATCTAAAGTTCATCTTCTGAAAGGAGTGCCTTCCAAGCACGGTTCACACCAAATGCAAATTGCATTTGATATTCTTTTTAATGAAGTAAGCATATGACACTAAACATACGAAAAATATTCACAGATGAGACAGCCTTTTGGCAGTCAGCCTGAGCTACCATCTGTTCTTACAACAGTAGTGGAATAAAGTTTATATAATACTCGACTCCATAAAATTTGAGCAGGTAGATATTGTATTCTATTAGTGATGTTTATTAGAATGTTCTGAACTCTCTTGATAGCTGAAGAACATTGAAGTATTTTTCTAACTTTTGAGGGTTTGGATTTCCACACAGCATGACAAAGCAACTATTTGCTTACGCACGTAAGGAAAATCAGTTTAAAACTTCACTTAGGAAAAATACCACATGACTGTAAAGCACTCATTTCTGAAAGTAGTATTTGTCAGTTTGGTATCAGTACTTAGATATAACTCTTTGTCAGTGACCATCTGTAGCATGTGGAGTTCTGTCTGGGCATGGATGGGGAGCTGACTGGGAACTTACTTGTTGGGATTAAAGCAAGCACAAGGGTAAGGAGCACTATAGCGTGGGTCTGCAACAGGCCATCTGACCAGGGAAACAAAGCAGATACAGAGACAGAGAGAGAGAGAGAGGACCTGCTTCATATTCACAAGTTGTCATCCTCACGAGAGGCCTCAATAGCAACAATATCTGTTGGAGGGACAGCACAGCTGGCCACAAGCAACGCAGAAAGTTCCTGCAATGCACTGATAACTTCCTCCTCCAAGGGACAGAGGAGGCAACAAGGAAGGCATCATGCTGGACCCTGAGCTCATCAAAAAGGAGGGGTTGGTGGGGAATGAAAACGTCAAGGGCAGCCATGGCTGCAGTGACCATGGAATGGTGGAATTCAGAATCCTCAGGGCAGCAAGGATAGAGCACAGCAAGCTCACTACCACAGACTTCAAAAGAGAAAGTTTTGGGCAACTCAGGGACCTGCTTGGTAGACTACCATAAGACAAAGGTCTGGAGGGGAGAGGAGCCCAAAAGAGATGTCTAATATTCAAGGATCACCTCCTCCAACTGCAGGAGTGAGGCATTCCAACAAAGAGGCAGTCAGACCAAGATATCCAGAGGCTTGCATGGGCAAACAAGGATCTCCTGGGAAAACTCAAAGACAAAAAGGAATCCCATAGGGAGTAGAAGCAAGGGCAGGCAGGATGGGAGCAATCAAGGGAACCATCTGAGCAGCCAGAGATCAGATTAGGAAATGTAAAGTGCTGACAGAATTCAGCCTGGCCAGGGACAACTCGAAAAATTTCTATAGGTATGTCACTGATAAAAGTAAGATGAGGGAAATTGTGGGTCCCCTCCAGAATGTAATGGGTGATCTTGTTACCGAGGATATGGAGAAGATTGAGGTAATTGAGAAATTTTTTGCTCCAGTCTTCATCAGCAAGGGCTCTAAGGCTCACACCACCCAAGACACAAGAGGTAAAGGCAAAGAGTGGAAGAATGAAAAACAGCCCAGAGTAGAGGAAGGTCAGGTTCAACAATATATAAGGAAGGTGAAGGTTCACAAGGCCATGGGACCTGATGAAAGGCAGCCACAGGTCCTGAAGCAAGTGGTGAATGAGGTAGCTAAGGCACTCTCCATTGTATTTGAGAAGTCATGTCAGTCTGGTGAAGTTCCCACTGAGTAGAAAAGGGGGAAAATAACCCTGATTTTTAAAAAAGCGGAAAACTGAAGACCCAGGCAACTACAGCCTGATCAGCCTCACTTCCGTGCCCAGCAAGAACATGGAGCAGATCCTCCCTCAAAGTATGCTCGGGCACATGGATAATGAGGAGGTCATCCATGACTGCTAATATAGGTTCACTAAGGCTAAATCATGCCTGACAAATTTGGTGGCATTCTACACTGGGTTTACAGTACTGGTGGATAGGGGAAGAAGAGCTGGCAGATGCCACCTACCTGGATTTGTGCAAGTCATTTGACAAAGTCCCGCCCATCATCCTTGCCTCTTAATTGGAGAGACATGTATCTGATGTACTGAGCACTCAGTAGATAAGGAATTGATTGGATTGTTGCAGAGTTGTGGTCAGTGGCTCAAGGTCCAGGTGGAGATCAGTGGTGAGTGTTGTTCCTAAGCGGTGGGTATTGGGACTGATACTGTTCAACCTCTTTTCTGGCGACATGGGTAGTGGGATTGAGTGCACCCTCAGCAAGTCTGCTCATGACGCCAGGTTTTGTGGTATGGTCAACACACGGAAGGAAAGGGATCCTATCCAGATGGACCTTGACAGGCTTGAGAAGTGGGCCCGTGATAACTGCACAAGGTTCAACAATGCCACATAAAGGTTCCCTCCTGTGGTTCGATGCAATCCGAAGCACAACTACAGGATGAGCAAAGAATGGCTTGAGAGCAGCCCTCAGGAGAAGTATTTGGTGGATGAAAAGCACAACATGAGCTGGCAATGTGTGCTTGTGGCCAGTGGATCTAGGGAGGCGATTGTGCCCCAATACATTGGTGAGGCTGTACCTCAATTACGGGGTCCAGTTCTAGGCTCCTCACCATAAGAAGGACATTGAGGTCCTGCAGTTTATCCAGAGAAAGGCAACCAGGCTGGTGAAGAGGCAGGAGGGCAAATCCTATGAGGAGCGACTAGGGGAGTTGGGGATGTTTAGCCTGGAGAAGAGGAGACTGAGGAGACCTTATCACCACCTACAGTTACCTAAAAGGAGGTTGTAGCGAGGTGGGAGATGATCCCTTCAGCCAGGTGTCAGGTAATAGTACAAGGGGAAATGGCACAAAGTTGCACCAGGGCAGGTTCAGATTAGATGCTAGGAAGAAAAACATACACCGAAAGAGTTGTCATGGCCTGGAACAGGCTGCCCAGAGAGGTGGTGGATGCCCCCTCCCTGGAGGTGTTCAAGGCCAGGTTGTATGGGGCCTTGAACAGCGTGGTCTACTGAGAGATGTCTCTGGCCACGGCAAGGGGGTTGGAATTAGATGATCTTTAAGGTCCCTTTTAGCCCTAACTGTTCTATGATTCTGTGATTCTGTGACTGAATTTAAGAAGTAATTGTAAGATAGTAAGTTGCAGAAAAAAATTATTTCAAGAAATAGTTGAAGAATGACGTGATACGTAAAAAAGCATGCAAATACTATGGAGTTAATTGAAAATAAATGAAATAAGTCTCTTCCTAAAATATCTGCATATAAGCTGTTGTAGTTTCTCTTTAATTTGAATGTATCACATGCATTGTTTGAACTATAAGCATATATATGAGATATGGTTTAGCATAGGACAGGAACGATTGGACTCAATGGTGTTAAAAGTCTTTTCCAACCTTGTGATTCTTTTAACTCAGAAAGTGAACTGTATCCTGCAGTATGAACTGACATAGCAGAGCAAATATTATTTAGTATGCAACACACCCCAGATAGAGATTCACGACACCACTGCACCTCCAGATCTGTCTGTCATCTACTATCCCAACTGGCACACTGGACAATCTTTTCTATAGTTCTGTCAGTAAGGTAGAACATTCATCCTCCTTAACAGACACTTCCATTTATTAATTAATTTATTTATTTAAGCATACGGCAAGTGCTCACCTAAACTCTTCCAGCAACATCTGTACAAATTGAACTTAGCTCCAACATACTGGAACTTGAAGTTTTAGTGACTTGATCACTGCGGATTCTCTCTTGAGGACACCAGTATTTCTTTCCTGAGACCATGTGCTTGATAAGATTCTCCCAATGCCTCTTTTCATTTGACTATTCCAGCGAGGCAATGGTTTTCACGTCCCCTCTGGCACAAGTGTGTTCGATGCATTACCCATCTATCACCATGTGCAGCCGTAAATGTCCCTCAGCACCATTAATCCCTTCAATGCTGAGGTAAAGTTTCTACCCTTCTATCACATGTGGAGAAACCAATGTCTCTCTCCAAGGAGCTAGCTCAAGTGGCCAGAGCAAAATAGTCATTATTGGACAGTGTTCAATTCAATGGTGAGAAAGACTTTCTTCACAATACATAGATAAAACTCTTAATACAGCTTAACAGCAATTTAAAGAAAAAATATTGTCGTCAGGTAGGCAGATAAAAATAGAAGTGACCAAGAACTGGGAGTCACTTAAAAACATACAGAGCTCTTTGGCAGTCAATACCACTTAGAGTGGTCATATTTAGTGTTTAGTCCCCTATTACATTTTATTTCTTTACTTTTATATTGTTTATTTTTACAGGTTTGAACAGGTATTTTCAAAATCTTAAATACATAAATATGTATGTATATGAATGTGCATATTTATTTATCAAAAATGAAAAAGGTACCCAAATATAGCTGCACCACATGCTTTTACAGCTATTTACTTCTAAAATATACTCCTATTAGACATGAGGATATTATTTTTTAGCAAGAAAAAAATACTACACTCTGATTTGCAAAGGAACACATGCATTTTTGCACCCATACGAAAAAACAAAAGGAAAATGTAGCATTCGTTTATGGATGCATAAATTAGACAAGGCTGAAAAGTTCCTCTTGAACATAACATAAAAAATTAATTTATCTGAGTGATATTCCTTACATATTCCATTCCCTTTTTCTAGTTATGTATTACCATTAGAAATGTAATACATATACTACTGAGACTGCTGCATTCAATAAGTCAAGTTTAGGAGAAAACATAAGGCTTTTACACTGTCTGCTGCAAAATTGATGAACAAGAGAATCTGAAAATTAAAACAAGAGTATACTGAATATACATACATAAAAATATGCACAGCAGAATTTTAATTATCTAAATAAAATTATTGTATTTGTTTACTGCATAACACTGCATGTCAAAAGAATATACTGTATCATAGTTTAAATCCATTTGCAAAACCAGATTGACAATCTTCCTAAAAAACAAGCTTATATGCAAAGAATGTTCATACGTTTGTGTCCATTCATTGATTTATGTTGACTGAAAGCACAAGTCCATATTCACTTGTTTGAAGACAGGAGACTGATTTGATAAATGATCTTTTGTGACTTAGTCTCACAAACAGATCATTTTATCCATTTAAAGTTTATACGTACATAGGCACACACAGACATACACATGAATATAGTATGTACATAAACAGACACACAAATTGATGCTATATTATCCATGACACAAAAGGAACTCCCTTGAACTAGAGGATCAGTTGTTCTGAATTATTCTTTTCATAGCAAACTTTACCTGTGGGTCAGAATTTAAACAGATGAAAAGGCCAGTGGTAGACATCCAGTGTGCTGCTATTGCTGCTCATGCTGTAAATGTTCTATAGGTTCAGCACCTTTTACAAATCTTATATTCCTTTGCAGAACATAAAAAGTTATTTGAAGTACTTTATAGAATTTTAAAGTGAAGAAAAATAATTAGGAGAACAATAAAGTTCAATAGATCAGTCTGTCTCAGGAAGCCAGTCACTGCTGATAAAAAGGAGTAAAACATGTCAAGGAGAGTGAATGTCAATTAGAAACTAAAAGCAATTCTGCAAGAACCAAGAGTGGACAGAAAATTCACTTGGAATTCACATTTTTAATATTATCTTGATGAAAGTAATAATTGGAATCAGACTTATAGTATTTCATTGGCTGCCAGATCTTTCCTCTCAAAGTTAAATTTTCTCATTTCATATCAAATGCAATCTTTTTGAAGAAATATTAAATTTTGGTTCTTTCTGTCTAATTAGTGAACGAAAGCACCTGTTAGTGTTATTCATGAGACAACATGCTCCCATCTGATCTAAATACAAAAATGAAGGGGTTGTTTTTAAATTAGTGCACAGAAAAAACCCACTATTTCTTAAGCATGCTCTCCATTAGAGAGATGTGATTTCCTTCTCAATCGAAGGAAGACTGGAGGACACTCCAGTCTTCAAGAAAGAGGACTCAAGTAACTACAGGCCAGTCAGTCTTACCTCTGTCCCAGGAAAGGTAATGGAACAGCTTGCTCTGGACGCCATCTCCAAGCAATTGGAAGAGAAGGCAGCTATGAGTAGTCAGCATGAATTCACCAAGGGGGGATCCTGCTTGACCAATCTCATAGCCTTCTACGATGTCATCACCGGCTGGGTAGATAGAGGGAGAGTGGTGGATGTCATCTACCTTGATTTCAGCAAGGCTTTTGATTCTGTCTTCTATGATGTCATGATAGCAAAGCTGAGAAAGTATGGGATAGATGAGTGGAGAGTGAGGTGGGTTGAGAACTGGCTGCCAGGCCAAGCTCACAGTGTGGTGATCAGTAGAACAGAATCTGACTGGAGACCTGTGACTAGCGGTGTTCCCCAGGGGTCAGTGTTGGGTCCAGTCCTGTTTAACATCTTCATTGACGACCTTGATGAGGGAATAGCATCCACCCGCAGCAAGTACCCGATGAAACAAAGCTGGGAGGAGTGGCTGACACACAGGAACACTGCGCTGCCATCCAGCGAGACCTGGACAGGCTGGAGAGCTGGGCAGGGAGAAACCAGATGAGATTTAATAAAAGCAATTGTAGAGTTTTGCACCTGGGAAGGAATAACTTCTTGTGTCAGTATAGGCTAGGAGATGGCCTGTTGGAGAGGAGCTCTGAGGAGAAGGACCAGGTTGATGACAGGTTGACCATGAGCCAGCAGTGTGCCCTGGTGGCTAAGAGAGCCAATGGGATCCTGGGGTGTGCATTAGAAGCAGTGTTGCTAGCTGGTCACGGGTGGTGATCCTCCCCCTCTACTCTGCCCTGGTCAGGCCCCACCTGGATACTGTGTCCAGTTCTGGGCTCCCCAATGTAAAACAGACAGGGATCTCCTGTAGCAGAGGGCTACAGGGATGATTAAAGGACTGGAGCATCTCCCCCATGAGGAAAGGCTGAAAGAACTGGGGCTGTTCAGCCTTGAGAAAAGAAGACTGAGAGGGAATCTTATTAATGTTTATAAATATCTCAAGTGTGGGACACAAGGGGAAATGTCCAGCCTCTTTTCTATCGTCTGTGGAGACAGGACAAATCTCAATGGCTTAAAGATGGAGCATAGGAAGTTCTGCACCAATACGCAGGAAAACTTTTTCACATTAAGGGTGACAAGATGCCTGGAATAAGCTTCCCAGGGGTGTTGTGGAGTCTCTTTCTCTGGAGATATTCAAGACCTGTCTGGACGCCCGTCTGTGTGATATGTCTTAGGGAACCTGCTATAGTTGGGGGGTTGGACCAAATGATCTCTCAAGGTCCCTTCCAACCCCTGTGTTTCTGTGATTCTGTGAAATAGTGTGAACAACAGGAAAAGAAAGAGCAAGGGATAATTACTTCTAGAAGTGTTTGCTTTACTTCTGAAACAGTGATTCCTTGCGTTATCCAGGTTCTGCCAAGGACTGCAGAAAAGCTGTCACCTACTGGGTGAGCTCTGCAAATTGGTATATGATTTACATCTTTATCATTCCACTATTGCAAAGATAACTGATACTTACTCCAAAGACCGGCTTTACAAGCTGTTTGATAACAGAGTCTGGACTGCTAACCAGCCATGGATTTGTCAGGACAGCAGTAAATTACAGCTCCCATTTCCCATCATACAGTGCAGTTGTGGTTCTCATGTCCTTTCCACTCTTCTTTACCAAGTTTGGAGCAGCATCTGCTCTTGTCATATAATGGAATTGTGTTTAAATATAAATCAGGTGCTGAGGACTTGGATGAACATTTTTACAGCTAGGAAAGGAGGTTTTCATCTGACCAATTATGATTACAATGAATATGTATGTAACCTACTGTAAGAGAGAAGTAAAATATGTTAGCTTCAGCATCACCCAATTTTTTCCCCTTAAATTCCTAAATAGATTCCGCATGCTCACAATATTTTGAACATGTTTTCAGAGGACAACCACGTCACTTCTAAAAAATTTAAGACTTAATTAAAAAAAAAAAAAGAAGATATATTTGAAATGGAAAATATGAGATCATGTGTCTTCAATCAGTTCCAAACCCTAACACACTGAGGAAAAGTTCTTCAATGCAGACAGGTATTTTAAATACCAAAATGAGATGACTAGAAAGAGTTAAACTACACAAAAATCTTAATATACCAAATAATACCAAACAAGAAAGTTCTAGCCACTCTTTACCACCAAGGGGTCATGGACATTTTTAATAATAAACAGTGAGTTGATGTTGTCTACAATTTAGTTAGGAGAGAATAACCAGTTGCTTTCATAGAATCATAGAATGGCATGAGTTCAAATGGACCCCAAGGATCATAGAGCTCCAAACCCTGCCACAAGCAGGGCCACCAACATCCAGATCTGGATCTACACAAGGCTGCCCAGGGCCCCATCCAACCTGGCTTTGAACACCTCCAGGGACGGGGCATCCTCTACTTCTCTGGGCAGCCTGTTCCAGCACCTCACCAGTCTCTCTGTAAAAAACTTCCCCAGAATATATAATCTAATCTAAACCTTCCTTCCTTTAGTTTTAATCCATCCCCCTTGTCCTGCCAGTGTCTACCCTTTTAAAAAGTTGATTCCCCTCCTGCTTGTAAGCTCCCTTCAGGTACTGGAAGGATGCAATGAGGTCCCCCCACAGCCTTCTCTTCTCCAGGCTGAACAAGCCCAGCTCCCTCTGCCTCTCTTTGTAGGGGAGGTGCTCCAGACCTCTAGTCATCTTCATGGCCCTCCTCTGAACCCTCTCCAATAGTTCCACATCTTTCTTGTATTGGGGGCCCCAGACCTGGACACAGTACTCCAGATGGGGCCTCATGAGGGCAGAGTAGAGAGGGACAATCACCTCCCTGTCCCTGCTGGCCACCCCTCTTCTGATGGAGCCCAGGATACCATTGGCCTTGTGAGCTGCAAGAGCACACTGCTGGCTCAGGTTAAGTTTCTCATCCACCAGAATCCCCAAGTCCTTCTCAGCAGGGCTACTCTCAAGAAGCTCTTCTCCCAGTCTGTATCCATGTTTGGAATTCTTCTGGCCCAAGTGCAACACCTTACACTTGGCAGTGTTGAACCTCATTAGGTTCACCTGGAGACACCATTCCAGCCTGAAAAGATCCCTCTGGATGGCTTCCTTTCCTCCTGTTGTGTCAACCACACCACTCAGCTTGGTGTCATCAGCAAACTTGCTGAGGGTGCACTCAATTCCATCATCGATGTCATTGAGAAAGATGTTAAAGAGCACCGGTCCCAAGACAGACCCCTGGGGGACACCGCTTGTCACCGGCCTCCACCTGGACATAGACCCATTGACACCCTTTGGCTACGGTCTGTTAACCAGTTTCTTATCCACTGGATGTTCCACCCATCAAATCCACATCTCTCCAATTGAGAGATAAGGATGTAGTGGGGGACTGTGTCAAAGGCCTTGCACAAGTCCAGGTAGATTACATTGGTTGCCTTCCCTTTATCTACCAATGCTGTCACTGCATCATAGAAGGTCACCAGATTGGTGAAGCACGACCTTCCCTTGGTGAAGCCGTGCTGGCTGTCCTGGATGACATGCTCTTCTATCATTTGCCCAACATGTCATCCAGGAGGATCTGTTCCATGATCTTCCCAGGCACAGAGGTGAGGCTCACCAGCCTGTAATTCCCTGGGTCTTCCTTGCTCCCTTTCTTATAAATGGGAGTGACATGACCCTTTTTCCAGTCCCCAGGGACCTCTCCTGCCAGCCACGACTTTTCAAATATGATGGAGAGCGGCTCGGCAACCACATCAGCAGCTCCTTCAGGACCCTGGGATGCATGTCATCCAGCCCCAGAGACTTGTAGACATTCAGTCTCATGAGGCAGTCATGGACTTGCTCTGCCCTTATAGTGGGGGAGGATTTACTCCCCCATTTCCCACCTAGAGGTCCAGGGATGAAAGGTTCTGGGACTTGAGAATTATGAGAATCCTGGCTGCCAGTGAAGACCGAGGCAAAGAACTCATTCAGTACCTCAGCCTTCTCCACATCAGTTGCAGCCAAACCTCCTTTCTCATTTATCTCTTTGGCCTGTCTCTTCTGGCCAATGTACCTGTAAAATCCCTTCTTGTTGTTTTTAACATCCCTCGCCAAGTTCAGTTCCATCTGCACCTTAGCTTTCCTGATCCCATCTTTGCAAGTCTGAACAGCATCCCTGTATTCTTTCCAGGCTACACACCCTTGCTTCCAGGGCTTGTATTTGCCTTTCTTTTCCCTCAGTTTGACCAGCAGGTCCTTGCCTCATCATGCTGGCCTCCTGCCCCTCCTGCCCACTTTCTTATTCAGAGGGACAGAGAGCCCTTGTGCTCTCAGAAAGGCATCCTTCAATAGTAGTAAACTTTCCTCAACATTTCTGTCTCTAAGGACCACCTCCCAGATCTTGGCCAGTAATTCCTTAAACAGCCTAAAGTTTGCTCTTCTAAATTTCAGAGTCCTTACCACACTCTTTGCCAGGCCCACATTCCTTGAGATCACAAACTCAACTAGGGCATGGTCACTGCAGCCCAGGCTGCCTCCAATCATAACACCTTTAATGATCTCCCAAACATTGGTAAGCACCAGGTGCAGCAATGCATCACCTCTGGTTGGTCTGTACACTATTTGAACTAGAAAGTTTTCATCTACGGACTCCAGGAGTCTCCTGGATCTCTTGCAGCTTGCTGTGTGGTTTTCCCATCAGATTTCTGGATGGTTAAAGTCCCCCATCAGGATGAGTGCCTGTGAACTCAATGCCTCTTGCAACTGAATGACAAAAGTCTCATCAGCAGTCTCTCTTTGATCAGGTGTCCTGTAGTAGAACCCTATCACCAGCTGTTCTTTATTAGTCCCATCCCTAATTCTGACTCACAGGCTCTCAACCTGCTCCTGACGATTTCTCAGAGAGAGCTCCTCACAGTCTATCCACTTTTTCACATAGAGGGCAAATCCATCACCTTTCCTACCTAGTCTATCCCTTCTAAAAAGGTGATACCCTTCTGCAGGGGTATTCCAGTTGTGGGAATCATCCCACCATGTTTCCGTGATTGCAACTAAATCATAATTTTCCAGTGACATCATGGTTTCCATTTCCTCCTGTTTATTACTCACGTTGCATGCATTCATGTAAAGACACTTCAGCTGGCCTTTCTGACTCACCACCTCTTTTGACAAGCCCTCCCTCAAACCTCTGGGAGGAATCTGGAGTATTCCCCCACTGCCACCTAGAGGGACATTAGAAGGTTCTGGAAGGGGAGTCAGCAATACTACCTCCTCTGAGGAGTCCCCAGAAGTTCCTGTGGGACCCTTCAGAGGTATTTCCCTACAATCTTGTAGAATTTCAGCATCCCCAAGCCCTTCTCTGTCTTGTTGAATTTTACCCTTTTCCCCCTTCGAATCTAGTATAAAGCTAGAGGCTACTTGCTCTACCCTAGCAAGCCTCACTATATCCTCTTCCCGTTTTCTACCTAGTTTAAAGCCCTGTCAATGAGGCCTGCCAGCTCTTGAGCTAGGATTCTTTTCCCTCTTGGAGACAGGTGACACTCGTCCACAGCCATCAGGCCAGGCGCTGAGTAAACTGCACCGTGATTGAAAAACCCAAAGTTCCTAAGGTGGCACCAGCCTCTCAGCCACCTATTCAACACCTCTACTGTCTTAGCCCACTTTGTGTTCTTCGCTGCCCCAAATGGGATAGAAGAAAACACCACTTGCATTCCCCCTCCCTCAGTCAGCCTCCCTAAACCCCTGAAGTCTCTTTTCCTACTCCTCAGACTTCTTTGAGAGATTTGCCTGCCTGAACAATGAGCAATGAGTAGTAATCAGAGAAGCAAACCAGATCTGGGAGTTTTCTAGTTATGTCCTTCATCTGTGCCCCAGGGAGGCAGCACACTTCCCTACGGGTAGGGTCTGGCCTGCATGTGGGGCCCTCTGTTCCCTTGAGAAGAGAATCCCCAACCAAAATCACCTTTCTGTCTATCCTGATGGAGGCAGTCTTGAGGCATGGAGTTGACTCCCTCACTCTTGGCCACCTATTAGGGGGGTTGTCCACCACCTTCCCATTTGCCTCCTCTTCCACTTCCAGCATCTCAAACCTATTGCTTAGAGGGACCTGAGGAACCAGCTTTTCAAACATAATGGTGTCCTCTGCTCCATAATTGAGATGGTCACATTGCTTGTTTAGGTGGCAGCGTAACACCAGGACATTTTTGCGTGTCCCACTGAGACCTCAGCTGTGTCATGACTACTACTGAATATAGATAAAAAATAAAGAGGAAACACAACATTATTTCTTGCTTGTTATCATTGCAAGAAATTTCATGGAAGTCAGTAAATTTATGTAGCATGTACCCTGAGAATTGAGTCCTGGAGAAAGCCACTGGAACTTGTCTGCCTTGGGTCAAATTCTCACCTTTTTTTCTGGTGGTCACTAACACATGATTTACAATGGCAATAAAATTTAAAATTAAAAAAATAAATTCTTCACAGGTGTCTTAGGACCAGCTCATAGCTTTTTTCTAATTCCTATTTTGCAGTGTTATATTCTATATTGCTGGTGACCACAGAAATATACATATCCTGAATCTGCTGTACTGATAACCTTTTTTCTCAGGGGTTGGTTTGTTGGGTTTTTTGTAATTATCTGCTCCTATTCCTCCATATTCATGACACCATGTAAGATTTATCATCAGCATACGACCAAGATGGCTGATAGAAAAACTTCTGTCTGTGAGGCTGCTTAATTTTCGAAATCAAATTATCACAAAAAAGAAATTCCATTTTATATCAATGTGGCCACAAGACTGATGCTTTGCAACGACAGGACTGTCTCTTAATTTGTAATGAATACCAAGAATCCTTATCATTAGTGAAGAGCAGATCCAGTCAGAAGCAAAAAAAATATTCTTAAAGCTTCTAACAAATTTTGCCAAAACATCAAGCAAAGGTTGTGGAACTGCTCTTAGTTATATTTGCAGTTTCAACCAAGTAGCATGTTATTCCACTAGTTCCCTGATCACTATGACTATTCAAGCAGCAATAGTCTCTAGGTTTAACAAAATCTATCTTCTTACATGTAAAAAACCATACTTGGAAAATAGCTTCACAGTCCAAATTAATGGTGTGACATCCTGTCATTCTACCAGTAACTATTACCTCAGAGGAAAAATGAGTGATTCCAAAGTACAGTTTAACTCACCCATTACATTTATTTTCCACAAAAATCAAATGTTTGTAATTACTAAGAAAATTCTACCCTTCCATGCTATTTATATCATAGGTGAATGGTAGCAGAAGGGAACATCCACCGAAGTTGTCATCATCATTGTAAGGCATGTCTTCAGAAATAACTTCTTGCCTAATCTAAAACTGCAAAGATTTTCTCAAAGGATAAGATGACAACATAGGTTATTACCAACTGGGGAGAAAATTTAGAGTGATTAACTGAGCAGTTTTCTTTCATGATCACCTTCTTAAAATTAAGAAACCCCACCCATTTAGAGAATAATAACCTTCTTGAAAAAGACTTGCATTGCTGAAATGTCAGCATAGAAAAGTATTTCCCTTTAAAGACAATATACACTTTATTAACTTGTTTTTTCACTGCTGCTTTTTATAACGAAAGCTTCATAATAATTGCAGGCATAAAACTTCTGAGTACTGAGCCTCATCACAAGCTGGAAACATAGGGAAAATAAATCAGCAACAGCAGAGAAATTTCTGTTACTGGCAGTCTTTCATCTGATTTGAAGTACAAGATGCTAGAAACTGTCCCACCACCTGTGAAATAATTTATGCTGTTGCAGTTTCAGTAAAAAGAATCTTTAATGGCTATGAAGACGAGTTAGAAGGTATCACAATTTTTATCACCTCAGCTCTGTTTGGCTCTCACACAGATGGAATCATAGAAATCCAGTCAATCCAGCACGGTATATCACATATCAAGTATTAACATATACATCTACATTTACCAAAATTAAGAAATAATGAACTTTGCAATATCAAATGCCTTCCATGTAATTTATATATGTAGGCTTTTTCTCATTTGATAATTCAAAATGGGAGCCCTGTGTCAATCCTGTATATTTAATGCAGAGGGAAACATAATGACAAAGGATGAGGAAAAGCCTGAGACTCTTAATGCTTTCTTTGCCTCAGTCTTTGATAGTAAGACCGGTTTTTCTCTGGGTATCCATCCTCCTCTGCCAACCACACACACACACACCTCGAGGGATGGGGGTTGAATGAAGCTGCCATAATCTAAGGGGAAATGGTTAGTGACATACTATGTCACTTAGACATACTGAATGGAATCCACACAAGAGAACAGAAGAGACTGGCAGAGGTGCTCATGAAGTCACTTTCCATCATTTATCAGCAGTCCTGAAGAGACCTGGGGAGGTCCCAGTTGACTGGAGATTAGTAAATGTGACACCCATCTCTAAGAAGGCCCAGAAGGAGAATCCAGGGAACTACAGACCTTTCAGTTTGAACTCAGTGCTAGGTAACATTACGGAATAGGTCAGCTTGAAGTGCCACCATGCAGCATGTACAGGACAAGCAGACGATCAGGCCAATTCAGTGTGGGTTCATGAAAGGCTCAGAATAATCCAATCTCCTTCTATGACAAAGTGACCTGCTTAGTGGCAGAGGAAAAGGATATTGTTTACCTGTACTTTAGTAAAGCCTTTGACAACATTTACCACAGCATTCTCCTGGAGAAACTGGCTGTTATTGTCTTGGACATATTCTTCACTGGATAAAAAACTGGCTGGATGGCTGGGCCCAAAGAGTTGTAGTAAATGGAGGTAAATCCAGTTGGATTTTTTTCCAGTTTGCAGATGGCATCAAGTTGTACAAGATTGTTGATCTGTTTGACAGCAGAAAGGTTCTACAGAGGGATCTGGACAGGCTGGATCAATAGGCTGAGGCCAAATGTACAAGGTTCAACAAGGCTCGTGTCGTGTCCTGCACGTGGGTCACCACAACTCCATACAACTTTACAGGCTTGGGAAAGAGTGACTAGAAAGCTGCCCAGAAGAACAGGATCTGGGGGCTTTTGACAACAGCCAACTGAATATGAATTATCAGTGTACCCAGAGGACTAAGAAGGCCAACAGCATCCTGCCTTGTATCAGAAACAGTGTGGCCAAGAAGTGATCATCCCGCTGTACTCAGCACTGGTGAGGCTACACTTTCAGTACTACATTCAGATTTGCACTCCTCACTACAGGACAGATGTGTTGAACCATGTCTAAGGAAGGGACAAAAAACCTGGTGAAGTATCTAGACCTCTAGTCACATGAGGAGCAGCCTGGAGAAGAGGAGGCTGAAGAGAGATCCTCTTGCTCCCTACAACTACTTCAGGCAGGAGGACATCAACTACAACTTCCCTGGGCAATATGTGCTACTGCCTCATCACCCATATAGTAAAAAAGCATCTTGCTAATATCTAATCTAAATCTACCCTCTTTCCATTTAAACTCATTACCTTTGTCCTGATTAATACATGGCCTTTTAAGTAGTCTCTCTCCAGTTCTCATATAAGCCTATGTTAAGTATTAGAAGGCTAATGTAAGGTCTCCCCAGACACTTCTCTTCTCCAGGCTGAACTCCCTCAACCTGGCTTTGTAGTGGAGGTCCCTCATTCCCCTGATCAGCTTCATGGCCCTCTTCTGGACTCACTCCAACAGCACAATATCTTTCATGAGCTGTGGACTTGAACTTGAACTGAACAAAATAATGCAGATGGAGTCTCATGACTCCAGAATAGAAGGGCAGATGTGGTGTTTGGAGCATAGGTTTGTGGGACTTGGCTGTATTAGGTTTAAGATTGGACTCAATGATTTTACAAGTTCTTTACAACACAAATGATTGTATGTTTCTATGATTCTGTGAAGAGTGTGGTAGGAATAGAATAAATTAAATGGGTTCAGGGATCATACACTGTTGTAGCACTGTCACTTCATTTAGGTATTCTGCACCTCTCCAATGTAGTCCAGAAGATTCTATTACCTCTTAGAGTTTCAGACAAAATTTTTAACTTATTTATTAATGTCAAAATCCACACATAGACCCTATTTTAAACTTTCTAAAATATCATCTATGTATATTTAATATGCATACAGAATGTTTTTGAATTTGTCTTTGATTTTACCAGCAAATGACATGAAACAGTCAAGATAAGTACTGCTTTTTAAAGGATCCAGAAAAAACACTTTCTCTGACATCTGCAGGGAAAATTACGTAAATCTGGCAGTCTGTGACTGCATAGTCTTATGCAGAAATTTAAGTGGACCTTCAAGATTGCAAAGTGAAGATTACAGGAGACTATTAAAGTCATCTGACCTTTGCAGAACTTTTATATTTCCGCTGTCTATATCAACAACTTCATTATTTATAGCACTCTTCACAGAAAAGCCTCCAAGTACTTTGTATCAAGGAAAGAAAAACCAACCAAACTAAAAAAAAACTGAAATCAATAAAATGATTTAGAAAAGAAGGGATTTATTTTTAAAAAAGGAAAATAGTATTTAAAGATTGTTAATGTTGTTTTAGAATAGGCACTACACAGGACATAGATCACAAACAGAGAGGGCTGAAAGTATTTCAGTCAGTTCCTGGCATTAAGCAACTGTTAACCTTATTGTGAAAGCTGTTAGCTTCCATTGATTTCACTCAAGAATTGGAGGCTGGCCACCTACACATAAACCAGCCGTAATCTCTATGGCAAAATGTTTAACAATTGCAAAGACATTTCAGAATCTGAAAAGAAATAAATAGTAACTTTTAGGTTTTATTTATGTCATAGGAAAGAAGCAAAACATTGAAGTCTACAGCCAAAGTAAATAGCAGCCCAAACTCTGTTTCAAACTCAAGCTAAAGAGAGGAAATGTATTTCTGTCACCAGCTCACAGACATACCACTGCTTGCCCTCTGCTTACTATACAGACCTTATTAGAACTGAACCCCAGTCAATACAAACCCCCACAAATTGACGTATTTACACAATTTGACTTTAGGCATTTCAGTTAAGTGCTATAAATACCACTTTTCATACAATTGCTTAGTCTTTTGATTAGCTGTTAGGTTCCTAAGGGTGCTCTGAATCATACCAAAGTCGGAGTAGTTGTTTGTGCAAGAATTGTCTACATCTTACATCCTAATGCTGTCTTGGGGATGACTTAATACAAGGTTTGTGGCTAACCACAGCTAAAATATAAGGCTCTCAAATGTATTTGAGCAGAAGATAACGGATGTATAAACTGAAGAAGGTCACAGAGAACATCAAAAGTCTTTTGCCATGCTTTAAAACTATTTTGTTATGTGGGGGTAAAAGGTCTTACTAACACCGCTAGAAATGTTTTGGGTGTCTTCCCCGTCCTTGCCTTCCTCACTTTCAAAGTCAGTCTGTGGACTTTTTAAAAATACTCTTTAGAGTATAAAAAAACTCACCTCAAAAAAGAAAGGAATTATGTTTTTGAAAACTGCTTACAATTAGTTTAAATGACAGGTGTAATATTAGAGAAATGCAAACTCCATCCCTTTAAACTTATGCAAAAGGGTCTAACTTATTAAATAAAAGTGAGAAATTCCTGTAAGAAGTCATGCATTAACTTTGTGGAGGATCAAATTACAGTGTTTCAACAGATTTAACAGAAGAGATCTGCCGAGTGAAATTTCAGCAGGGACATAAATTTATAATTTAATCTGAGATTTGATAATGCCTCACCTGGTATTTCAAAAAGGAGAACAATTACCTAATTGAAGGTTCGTTTTGATAGGATTTTGCAGTCAGATCCATAAGATCAGTCTACACATAGTTTAAATTCATGAGGTCCAAATCCTCAACTAAGGAAATTGATTATGTGACCAGTGTCTTCACAGAATCACAGAAAATAGAGGTTGGGAAGGACCTTTGCAGATCATCTAGTTCAATCCCCTTGATATAGCAGGATCACCTAGAGCAGGCTGCACAGGACAGCATCCAGGTGGGTTTTGAACATCTCCAGATGGAGACTCCACAGCTTCTCTGGGTAGCCTGTTATAGTGCTCTGTCAACCTTTCAGTAAAGAAGCTCTTCCTCATATTTAGGTGGAACTTTCTATATTCACCTTTTTCCCCTTTGCCTCTTGGCCTGTTCTTCATTAGAGACAGTTAGTTGCTGTATATCAGTTTGAGAATAACTTGATAACTGGGCAGTTTATGTTAAATATAGTCTTATATATATATATATATTTAAAGGCTTTACAGCTGTAAAAAATGCATATCCCTTTGCAGTATTTTGGAATAGATTTTTTTATTGCTCAGGTGAGAGTATCTTAACACGAAAGTTAGTTGTAGTACATTCTGAAATCTATAGATAGCATGATCTACAAATATGCAATGCAATTATTATTAATGTTCCTCCTACGTTAAATAGCCTCCTGAATGAAAGAAACATACCATTATGAAGACAGGTATTATACTGGCACTGGCATAATATAGTTCATGAATAAATTGTACCTTTATTAGAAAGCAGCTTTATTACATTTTCTAGACTCTGAACCAAGAAAGATAAGACTTCAACATGCCCCACAGACGGAATGATCTGAGGACTTCTTAATACAGAGTCATTCTTATTCCATAAAATACTAAAATATAAACTGACAGTTATTAATGCCTGCTAAAGAAATAACAAGATATGTGAAGATCCCAGGACATACTGACTCTTCGTCTTCAATTATTATTGACCCTTGGGGTTTGGCTTGACTGCTTGTTCCTCCTTTCCTTCACCATATTTCTGAAATTCAATTTCAGAAGAAATGCAAATATCTTTCAAAGCTGTCATGGACATTGCATTCATATACTGTTTTCATCCAAAAATCCATGAAGCAACAATAACATTAGTTCTGTATTCAGTTCTTATTCAATAGTTTTTTTTCCATTCAAGTATAATAGTAAAGGTGCCCAAAAGTAATAAGAAACCTGATACATAAATGAGGGATTAAGAGAGCATTGCATTTTTATAGACTTTTACTGAGCAAATGTTGAAGAGCAAGAGTAGCTGTGTTAAAATCTTCCCCTTTTTAACTAATTACACATTGAACTGAGAGCCTTGCACACCTATCTGAACAGAACTACAAGTGTAACTCCACTAATGATACAAATTTTATAGTTTCAGCTGATATGTCCCAGAAGTGGCGTTAGTTTTTTGTTGTGAAATTGTGTTCAATGTGGTAGACATTTGGGTACATCTCTTGCCTTCCAGATTTTAATTATTCAGTGAATTGATAGATATTTTGATTGAATGCATTACAATTTGCTGACAAAAATATTCTGGCTTATAAAATTTTCACATACTAATTAAAATACTCAGTTGCTGACTAATTTCTGAAACTCAATAAGGGCAGGGAAAAACAGAAGATACAATCCATTCTTTTTTTCTCTGTAAATAAAACCATTTGAACCTCTCCAAGTTCACTTAAATTCATTATTTTAATAACATAACATTTACTAAAATGATGATTAATACACTAGTGGGTAATATATTTACATTGGTGAAAATAACATTAAAACATTTTAAAAATAAGTTTTGACATGTACAAACTCTTGTATTTTTTGCAAACATGATATTTGAAGTCAAAGATAGTCTAGAGAAAGGGTAATTTCTTAAATCAAACCATATAGAAATAAGATAACAGTTTGAAACCGCAGTATTATTCTTGGAAGCAAAATCAGTGATTGTTTGCATTCTGACTTTTATATATATTTAGGTTGCACTTGGTGGAACATGATTTGTACTAAATCTTTCAAGATCTCAAGCTTCTCAGATTCTTTTCAAAGTAAGAAATAATACTTTACATTGTTCATCTTGTTCATCTGACTTTTCTATAATAAGCCTATAAGCCTTTTCAGGTGTACTTTATCACTGACTTTCTCTGCGTCTGATATACATATAACACTATGGAAATAAGAATATGCTGGTGAACATCACAAACATACTGAGTAGGATGAAGAATATGAAGAATAAAATCTCTTCTTTCATTAAAATAAAGTTAAAATAAATAAATATAAATTAAAAAATAGTCTGCTGGTACCACCTCAGGTAGTAAATCGTTAGAATGCTTTTTGGATCTGTATGTAATGCAGACCTTGGTTATCTATATGTCCTGGTTCTGCGCAGGCCAGAGGTAACCTCCCCAAGCAGCAAACACAGGTGAGCTGAGTTAGCCTGGGCTGTTTTCCACACATAACTCCCTCATAAAAAGGGCTGGTTGGGAAAGGATACTTAGGGGCTTGAAGGGTTCTGGTGGTGAATTGTGCTGTCACTGCCTAAGGGCTGAACCACCATATTACAGAAATCTTTAGGTGGCTGCCATTGTAGCACACTAACTATGAAGACAAGTTAAATGTACTGCAAGGCATTTATGTAACACTATGGATGAAGTTCAACTTATTTAGAAAGTCTACCTTCTTATCTAGCCTAGTCAATTGGGCCTCTTTTTTCAATCAATTGAGACTTAATGGGTGCGATCAATCTCATCCAAGTCGGTACAACCAGAATTAGGCTAAATTATTTCAGACATCTGCTTTAGGATGAGATCAACTGCACTCAAATAATGAATACTTCACTCCATTGATTGCAATGGAATTCTCAGGTGACTAAATCACATTTGATGTCTGCATTTTAAGACTTCAGAGTTATAGGAAAAGAATCCAGCCAACACTTCTGTGTACAATTTTACTAGCATATATCCATTTCTTATTTTGGCAATTATGAAACAATTTAACTTCAGAATTTCCAGGATTAACTGAAGCACTGATGATTTTCTTATCACTATGACATCAGTTATCTATCCATTTGATTTGATTCATGACAGTAAGTTTACACTGCAAGAGAACTGCAGAATATATACATAGTCATACACAGATAATAATATCAGCAGGAAATGATGAGTGAGTTTATACTTTTTCATATTGGACTTTTTCTTTCAAATATAAAGGTGGGGCATGAATTTTTTCAATTTCTGAAAAATCGGCTGAAATTTCCAAGCTTATCCATCTTTTCAATATTCATACTGAAGATTTTACAGTTTCTATCTTGTAGGAATTCCAAATTAGATACTACAAGTATTTTTGATACACTTCATCTAGAGGGTCAATCTAGTTTCATGAATCTAAATTTAATCTAATGTAATGAAAATGAGTAGCTAGAAAGAGTTGTTCCAAATGATATTGAAACCATTGCTGTCACGTTCATGTTCCAATCCTAGGTAAGGAAATACCATTAATTTAGTTATCATCTGGACATAGTAGAAATTCTGTTTAATCTAACAAATTAATCCTCTAGATTTTGCACAGGTCAACTCCAGTGATGAGATCCTTCGTGTTTCGTAAGTAGAATCCTGTGCCAAGATCTCTGATTCTGTAAAACAACTTTTCAGGCTGTCAACATCAGCAGTTAGTGAGGTCTAGAAAGAAGAGATTTGCAGAGCCAAACAGTTGATGCTAAGAAACCATTATCACAGAGATCTTTTGGAGGGTTCTATAATAAGCATATTCCAGTTTGGTGTCGTGGCCTATTTATCTGTTGGCAGTTACTTTACACGGTCTTCTGGAGCACATGGCCCAATCCAGTTTAAACCCAAAAGAATGCAGTTTATGCACCTCAAGACACCTCTGAAGTGCAAACCAGACTACTGATGAGGCCTTCCTCCTTCAGCTGCAGGAGGCATCACGGTCACAGGCACTCATTCTGATGGGGAACTTTAACCACCCGGAAATCTGCTGGGAAAACCACACGGTGAGCTGCAAGAGATCCAGGAGACTCCTGGAGTCTGTAGATGAAAACTTTCTAGTTCAAATAGTGTACAGACCAACCAGAGGTGATGCATTGCTGCACCTGGTGCTTACCAATGTGGGGAAGATCATTAAAGGTGTTAAGATTGGAGGCAGCCTGGGCTGCAGTGACCATGCCCTAGTTGAGATTGCGATCTCAAGGAATGTGGGCCTGGCAAAGAGTGGGATCAGGAAACTGAACTTTAGGAGAGCAAACTTTAGGCTTTTTAAGGAATTGTCAGCCAAGATCTCCTGGGAGGTGGTCCTTAGAGACAGAAATGTTGAGGAAAGTTTACTACTCTTTAAGGATGCCTTTCTGAGAGCACAAGGGCTCTCTGTCCCTCTGAATAAGAAAGTGGGCAGGAGGGGTAGGAGGCCAGCATGATGAGGCAAGGACCTGCTGGTCAAACTGAGGGAAAAGAAACGCAAATACAAGCTCTGAAAACAAGGGTGTGTAGCCTGGAAAAAATACAGGGATGCTGTTCGGACTTGCAGAGATGGGATAAGGAAAGCTAAGGTGCAGATGGAACTGAACTTGGTGAGGGATGTTAAAAACAACAAGAAAGGATTTTACAGGTACATTAGCCAAAACAGAAAGGCCAAAGAGTGTGCCTGCTTTGGTAAATGAGAAAGGAGGTTTGGCTGCAACAGATGTGGAGAAGGCTGAGGTACTGAAAGAGTTCTTTCAATCCCTGGACCTCTAGGCAGGATCTGGGGGAGCAAATACCCCACCACTGCAAGGGCAGAGCAGTTCCAAGACCATCTAATGAGAATGAATGTCTACAAGTCTATTGGGTCAGATGACATGCATCACAGGGTCCTGAAGGAACTGCTGATGTGGTTGCCGAGCCGCTCTCCATCATATTTGAAAAGTCATGGCTGGCAGGAGAGGTCCCCGGAGACTAGAAAAAGGGTCATGTCACTCCCATTTATAAGAAAGGGAGCAAGGAAGACCCAGGGAATTACAGGCTGGTGAGCCTCACCTCTGTGCCTGGGAAGATCATGGAACAGATCCTCCTGGATGACATGTTGGGCAAATGATGGAAGAGCATGTGATCTGGGACAGCCAGCACGGCTTCACCAAGGGAAGGTTGTGCCTTACCAATCTGGTGATCTTCTATGATGCAGTGAGAGCATCAGTAGATAAAGGGAAGGCAACCAATGTAATCTACCTGGACTTGTGCAAGGCCTTTGACACAGTCCCCCACTACATCCTTATCTCTCAATTGGAGAGATGTGGATTTGATGGGTGGAACATCCAGTGGATAAGAAACTGGTTAACAGACCGTAGCCAAAGGGTGGTGGTCGATGGGTCTATGTCCAGGTGGAGGCCAGTGACAAGCGGTGTCCCCCAGGGGTCTGTCTTGGGACCGGTGCTCTTTAACATCTTTCTCAATGACATCGATGATGGAATTGAGTGCACCCTCAGCAGGTTTGCAGATAACACCAAGCTGAGTGGTGTGTTTGCACAACAGAAGGAAAGGAAGGCATCCAGAGGGATCTTTTCAGGCTGGAAAGGTGTCTCCAGGTGAACCTAATGAGGTTCAACACTGCCAAGAGTAAGGTGTTGCACTTGGGCCGGAAGAATCCCAGCCTTAGATACAGACTGGGAGAAGAGCTTCTTGAGAGTAGCCCTGCTGAGAAGGACCTGGGTGTCATGGTGCATGAGAAACTTAACCTGAGCCAGCAGTGTGCTCTTGTTCAGCCTGGAGAAGAGAAGGCTGCAATGGGACCTCATTGCATCCTTCCAGTATCTGAAGGGAGCATACAAACAGGAGGGGAATCAACTTTTTAAAAGGGGAGAGACTGGCGTGATAGGGGGAATGGATTAAAACTAAAGGAAGGAAGGTTTAGATTAGATTATATATTCTGGGGAAGTTTTTTACAGAGTGGTGAGGTGCTGGAACAGGCTTCCCAGAGAAGTAGTGATTGCCCTATCCCTGGAAGTGTTCAAGGCCAGGTTGAATAGGGCCCTGGGCAACCTTGTGTAGATCCAGGCCTGAATGTTGGTGTCCCTGCCTGTGGCAGGGGGGTTGGAGCTCTATGATCCTTGGGGTCCCTTCCAACCTATGTCATTCTATGATTCTATGATTCTATGATTCTAGTCGAGACAGTTGGAAGTGCACTTCAGTAGTACACCTCTAATCTGAACAAGAATGTAAATGCAGGTCCACATTGATACTTGTATCAGTGCAGCAAAAGCACTGCACATGATATGAATACTAACAATTCTGAACATGTTTTGCAGCATTCATTCTTCCTCTACTGGTTAAAAATCCAAAGATATGTTGAGACTTTTATTGTCTGCCTGATTTACAAAATGGCTAACAGTGCTAGTACTTCTGCATTGTGGGAGAGTTAACATACTGGTACCTGCAGGTATCCAGGGTATCTGGGCTTGCTGGGACAAGTGTGAGTCAGATTTCTGAATATAATAATCCAGGATATCTGTTGACTCAAGTACAGCACGTTGTCTTTCTAGATCCATTAAAGCAAAGATTTATCATGTTTTCTGCTGCTGTCCATGGTATGTAGCCATATGGTTTATTCTCTGTTTAATTTTCTCACTGGTAACCACTAGCTTCTCAGACATTGAGCTACAAAATGAAGGCTGAGTAGAAATTCCATTTGCATGATGCTATTCCTCTACAAATATAGTTGTACAAATATTTTGTCTCACGTAGGATGCATATGAGGATTGTTGGCAATACAGTGCCTCTATAACTAATGCTAATTTCTCAAAGCTAGAACATGTAGCAGTCAGGCTTTCAATAAAATAGTACTCCACTTCATGTAATATATGAACAAATTAAAACACATCTGGTCACAACTTCACAAGAAATAGCAAAATGTCCTCTGAGGGCAATTTTTTCATCATGCATCTCCATAAACTAAGTTTTCTTCAAAAGGCATCAATTTCTCCATGTGGCAGATAAATGTAAGGTTTTTTTTTTTCTGGACTGTTAATACTGAGTGAAAAAAGCTTTTGACTAAAGTGATTTTCTTTGGAATCTTCATTCAGTTTTCAAGATTGAGTTGTGGCCTCATCACACTTCATACTTTTTTATCATCTTTTGCATGTGAAGCTGATACACGCAGGACTACCCAAACATCTGTTGTCAGCTTTCAACCTTGATTTAAGCACTTGATTACTTTTGGTAAAATAACCTTCCATTATTTTTATAAGGATATGATACATTTCTCTATTTGATCATAAACAAAAATTAGGGCTTTTATAAAATTATCTTTCTATTGTTTTCTTGTTAAATCTCTCATTTCTAGTCTTTCTTACATGAAAGAAGTCTTGCACTGATAGGAAATTAATTGCTTCCTGTTCTGAAGTGATGAATTTTAATAAATATAGATGTTTTGTTGTGCAGCTTTTTTTTATTATTATTTGGCAAAATTTAGAGTTAATACTATGAATTGCTTTTTATACATGCTTGTCATTCCTATTGCATTTGCATAAAACTTTACAGCACTGACTAACTTTTCCTCTTGAGTGTATGTTTCTTCTTCTAGGACATCTGTGGACCTGGCATTTCATTGGAATCTTTCTCAGTGGCTTCCTGGAAGACTTTACCTTATCAGAAGCATTGTTATCCTGCTTTAATACCTTCAAAGGTATATTTTTAGTGAGGGGCTTTTTTGTTGTTGTTTGTCACTTTTATGTGGCATTGCCAACCATACCATATCGCAACTGTTTTAACATTGCTCTGCATTTGGCAACACCTAAAAAAGGAGCTGATTATGTAGCTAAAATAAATAGCAGTAGATACAAGAAGGCAGAGGACAGACAAATGCTCATATAATAAAACTAGGTGGAAGATAAGGAGCCTTCCCCATACCCATATGTTAGAAATGAGATAGTCTTGGAGGAAAACCAGGAGGAGGTGAGGTCAAGAAAAATAAGTGAGGTGAACATATAATATGCTCTATAAAATAATAGGTTGAATTGTAGTGGACAGGTCAAGCAGAATGAGAATAATGGAGCAAAGTTTGACTTCAAAGTGGTTATTTAACCTTGATTATTACACATGCTTTCATGAATAGTTTCACATAAGGACTAAAAATGATTTAGGATGAAATTGAAAGAGTTGTAGCCCATGGTTTATCAGCACATTCAATGAAATTAAGAATGAAAAGCAGAAGTGACATTACACCCAGCTGAGAGCTGATAAACACTCTACAAAAGCATTAAATTTGAATAAGTCAAAACATAAAATGTTTAGTTTGTTTTATAAATAGAGCTCTCTGTTATATTTCTTATTTATTTTTCCTTTTCTCTTCTTAAAGCCCATGTCTATCAAAATAATAAAGAGAAATATTTAACAGGAACTGAAATGCAGGCATCCTTTCACTCTCTACACTACTATTCCAATATAGTTTTCTATTTCATTTTATAAAACCCCATTATTTTAATTACAATAATGGGAATAGCTAAATCTATCTACATATTTTTTTATGTACACTCTTTCCTGTCTTACCTAATAAAAAAATCAAGGGGCATTTTCCTGGTTATACATAATCCAAAAATACAATCTGTTAATTTTAGTCATGTGGACTAGAACTCCATGATTTGGCTTCCTTATATCTACAGAAATGCTTTAGGCATTAACTAAGGAATTTTACGCAAAATTCATAAATAATGTGCATTGTATTATTCAACAGCGTTCACTTTCCAGATTTGCACAAGTTAGAAATTCTTGGCAGCATTTCACACAGTTAATCTTACCTCTTTTGACTCACTTTTTTAATAAATACATTTTAAATAAATACTAAATTAAAAAAAAATATTACATTTCATAACTAAATTTAAATTAAAAATACTTTATACTTGACTGCAACGTTTCATCTGAAGATACCAAAGTACTGTCAAAGACCTTTAAGTACACTGGTCACAGTATAAAATACTTCTACACATTTTGGAGCTTATTTGCTATTTAGTGTAAGAAAACCACTTGCTTAACAGAATAAAGTTTTCAGGTTAGTAGGATTTTTTTAAGTACTAATTGTGGTAAACCATAGAATTATGTTAATGTTGATAATTTAAATTTTGTTCTGTCTTTGGAAATGGTTAGTATATTTATTTGTATTTATTTGCATCCCATACATGAAGTAGTCCAAGATTATTGAATAATACTTAATTGAACAATTAATCACAAATTATTATGTTCACTTATTTAATATTTGCCTCTTCATATCACTAATGATAGCATCTCAAATAAAATATTTTTAAATTATACTAGTACATAAGTAGCAAGCAAAATTTGAAACCACAGATTCTTCGAAGAACATTAATTGGCACTCCACTATGTAAAAATGTGAGTGTTCACAATTATTTCTATAGGTGGCCAGCTACATAAAGTATTCTTGAATAGCATAACCTGATAAACTATCACATTTCTTTTAACATTTACACTTATAAAACGATGGGGAAGGGGAGAATAGAACCCCTCTAGGTCCTTATTTTCTGTTTTCACATCACCATAGAATCATAGAATCAAAGAATCATAGAGTATCCTGAGTTGAAAAGGACCTATAAGGATCATCAAGTCCAACTCCTAGCTCCACACAGCACCAGCCAAGTCAGAGCATGCAACTGAGTGCATTGTCCAGACACTTCTTGAACTCAGTCAAGCTCAGTGCTGTGACCACTTCCTTGGGTAACCTGTTCCAGTACCCAACCACCCTGTCAGTAAAGAACCTCTTCCTAATATCCAGCTTAAACCTACCCTGCCTCAGCTTCATACCATTCCCTCAGGTTCTATCGCTGGCCGCCAAAGAGAAGAGATCAATGCCGCAACTATGGGACCGAGCCAGGACTTCTAGCTCTTCTTGCTTGTTCCTCATGCCACATGCATTGGTATAGAAACACTTCAGATTTGCTTCAATCTACCCTGCTCCTCTTGGAGCAGACTTAAAGAACTCCCTGACAGCATCTCTGTCAGCATCTCTGATTGTAGCAAACCACCCCATATTTTATCACCAGCCATGCAGACATACTTCAGATGGAGTTTTGATCCCACCCTCAACTCTTTCAAGGGGCCACCCAGCTTACTTCTGGCTAGCCTGTTTTTACTCCCTTCCCCCTTCATATCTAGTTTAAATCCCCCTCCACAAGCCCCGCCAGCTCCTGGGCTGGGATCCTTGTCCCCCTTTGGGACAGGTGGACCCCATCTGCTGCCAGCAAATGGGGTCCGTGACCAAAAGCACAAAATTCTATGGACAGCACCAGCCTCTTAGCCACAAGTTGGTCAGGTGTGTTTTCCTGCTCCTGTCACTGTTTTTTACTGCTTCTAAAGGGATGAAGGAAAACACCACCTGTGTTCCCACACCTCTAACTAGTCACCCCAATGCCCAGTCCTCGGGCTTCTCTGCACCACTTCATTGCTCCCAATCTGGAATACCAACGGTGGGTAGTAGTTGGAGAGCCTGTACCCGTTTAGGGATCTGCCTAGTGATGTCCTTGACCTGAGCCCCAGGGAGACAGCAGACTTCCTTATGGGTAGGGTCTGGGTGACATATCAGATCCTCCATCCCCCTCAGAAGGGAGGCATCTATGACAATTACCCTTTTGCTTTTGTTTTTGCAGGGGAAGTCTTGAGGCATGGGAATGACCAACTGACTCTAGGCAACTCCCCAGATGTTCTGTTGTCCACATTCTCATTTTCCTCCCTCTCGAGGTCCATAGCAGAAAACCAATTGTGCAACAGCACCAGGGAAGGCAAAGACAACTAAAAGGAGATGTGCATGCATCTCCGAGTAGGGACCTGTCTCCATTCCTCCCCTTCCCTTTGGCCCTTTTCCCTTTGGTGGAAAAAGTAGAATAGAAACTACTGTTAGAAAAAGAAATTAGTGTAATATAAATTACTGTCACTTTTCATTTTCTGTAGGTACAGCTCCAAGTCTTTGAATTAAGTTTGTGACTAATTATTGCAAACTCCTTAGTTTTCATATTTAGACATAAAATTCTCACCTTTCCACATAAACTGTCATTGAAAGACATGTTGTGAAACTAGTTTCTCAGCTTGTTTTTATAGCAAATGAGCAAGTATTTCAGGAATCTACCCATTATAGCACAGATACCAGAAAAGTCTTGTCTCTCCACAGCAAAACCTTTGTTTCATTCATCGGACTCTAGAATACTCTTGAAAAAAATCAAAACTTCATGCAGTTATTTTTTTCAGGAGGAATGGAATCCTGCAGCGGATAATCTTTTCCTGATTCTTAGGGTCTGACAAGTCTTACTGAATTCTATAGTTAACTTTCCACTGAATGTAATGGGGGGTTAAATAAACTATTAGTGGAACACTTCCTCTAAAGACTTTTCTTTTTCTTCCATGAATTATAAAATTCCATCCTTAAACCTAACAGCTTTACTAAGATTTTATTTTATTTTAAAATTTTACACAGGTGCTCATTTCTCAGGATTTTTTTTTGTTTGGATTTTTTAAATTCATTGACAAGTCAGGTGCTTGAGGACAGTTTTCTCATGAAAACTTCACTCATCTCAAGATACAGTTGCTGCTAGAGAAAATACAGAAGATAGATGAGGATTGTACATGGAGACCAAAACAATCACAAGCTTAATGAAAGTATGTGGTTATCAAGGATCTTCCCCTAATTGTTATTTTGCTGACTATAGTCAGTAAGTGCATGTGTAAGTAATTATGTAAAATAATGCTATAGAAGGTGCACTGTACTTTTTTTTTTTAATCTCTTTTAATTCCAGTCTTCCGCCTATAATGAGCAGCTCATTTTGGAGAACAAGTTCAGATAAATATCAGAAATTCCAGTAAAATTCATAGCTACAAAAAACATTTGAAATACTATTTTCTTTCCTCCTTGCTTTTATCACTTCTTCAAAGTTGAATACTCCTTCCTCCTGGCATATATACATCTGTAACCACATTAACTATGACAATCAGCAGAGAATCTTAGCTGTTCTCCAAGGAATGAAGAAGGAATCATTGCTTTTCTCTTCAATTGTATTATAACCAAATTACCAATTTAAGGTTTCTAAACTTAAGTTAAAAATAGATTGCATTAGCAATGAAAATAAAATCTTGTTAATAGCTTCTTGACATGTAGGGTCATACAGTGCTTTATATCTACTGTTTTCCTCTACCAGGCCTCTTTGTTACATTTTCTTTTGGCATCTTTTGCACATCTTTGTTATATCAATAGTACAAATTGTGCAATAAAGGTCCAAACCAGTGTAGCATTGAGGGTTTTTTGTGTAGGCATGCAGTAATTCAAGACTAGCCTATTAAATTCATAGGTAGTAAAAAATCTTATGAGCTCTCTGTACAATTTAAATAAGTTAAATGAAAGAGAAAACCTAAGTTATTCAAACAAGTATTAGTTCTGTGATCCTGACAAAGAACAAGAACATAAAAAGTAAAAGAATTCATCATCTCTATACAAGGAGAAAATATTATTCAGGAGGAAATTAGAATTACTTTATAGTATTTTTAAAAGCATTTAAAACCTTCCTGTTAGTTGTCAATAGAAAGCCCAGTAAGTAGATAACTAATTAGAATAGACTGTGAATGTTTTCCTTTCATCACATTTCACAGTTGGATAATGCAAAGAAAACATTTTAACAGTGAAGTTGTTATTCAGCTCTGTAAGTATAAAAGTTGTCGAGCCTGTGTGTTTGAAAATAGCTCTGAAGAGGTGGAAATGTTATACCTCTTACACACTGAGTCACTAACAGGATATGGACTAACAGCAGACCATACGAATTATAAATCAGACTGTCATAAGTTTATGCAACACTGGGAAAAGGCAGACTGAGGTGAATAAAGAAAAGAAAAGAAAATCAAAGAGAACAAGTAAAGACTCACCATCTTTTATAACGTCATCGGTATGAGAGCTTGAACCAACATGGCTGGTCTGCAGAATTAGTCTGCTCACTGATTAGACAGGCTCTCATGGGTGTGGTCCAAAGGACTGCCAATTATACATCTGTGACAGATCATGACAGTATTACTGTTACAAAAAGTTTTAACCAAATGAAAAGCCTTGTTAAACACTGTCTCTCATTCATAATTGTCTTCTGTGATTTCTGACATCAATATCTTTAACACTTCCCTTTTTTGTCCAAGAAATTTCCTTTGTTGACCTAATATTATCCCTTTTTTATATTGACAGTAAAATGGTTATTTTAATGATGCATTCCTTACAGCACTCTGTTTCAATAGATCAGAAGTAGAACAGATATGGCAGACTATATATTTCATAAAATATTGGAAGTCTATTCTGCATTAATAAACAGAAATATTTTTATAACACAATGAATGTCTTTAATTTAGAAAGATTAATAAATATAATAGTACCAGAAATAGCAGTCTTGCAGGGTATTGTTTTTTACAAAACTTAAATCCCATTAATATATAATATCTTGCTATTTCTATTTGGTTTAGCATAGTTACACAGTGTTTACACAAGTTCTCTTTTTCTTCTTTCCTTGGTTGGTTTTGCAATTGCTATTTCACCATTTGAGGCTTTTCCCAGTTGACACTATACTAATATTTGCTTTAGAGTCTTTCAAGTTAGTCTCTCATGCAGATTGTTTCTTAAATTCTGTGTCTGTCTTCACTTTCTCAAAACTGCTATAAAAAAAATCTTACATCTTTCAGGGCTAGAGATACTTAGTCTTTGGCACCGGCAAAATTTAAATATCTGATTATGGTCAAGATAGTAAAATAATATATTAATTAGTTGTTCCCACTGATATCAATAGGATTACCCTGAGAGGAAAATGTACTGAAAGTGTGTTTTTTTAACTAAATTATTCAGATATTAAAAACACACATATTTTGAACCTATATATTACCATTAAGTGAAATGTTAATTTTAATGAGAAACACATTTAAATAATGCCCAGAAACAGATAATTATTATTTTCTAAACTAACACAATTTTCTCTACAACCCTTCAGCTTTTAACTTTGAATTTTACAATTGTTTTTCTTAGAGCACAGTGATACTGAAAACAGATTAGCCTTTCCCAAAGAAATCATATTTGTTTTCTTTTCAAAATACAATGTCTTTTGTGTTAAAACCAAATGCCAATACAAAGTATTTACTCAGAATATAACCTGCCTCCTATGTTGATAGTATGATATATAGTAATGTAAGTGCTGAATACATCACATGTTCAGTATATCCAATGAAATATACAACATATTTTTCAGTATGTAATGCCTACACATTCTACTGTACATTTGTAGTTGCTACAACTCACTAGTTACATTCCAATAATTTTCTGACTTTCTAGAAAGCACATCTTCTAGAAATAATTACCATTTAGACCACTCAAATGTGACTTGCACCTCTCTTACAGTTCATATGTTTAAGTATATAAAACCAGACAATGTCAGGAACCTTATATTTTTACTACCATTTAGCCTGTCTTCCGTTGTTAACCCTCAGAACTAGCCAGGTCTATTTAGACCCATATCCAGAAAAACTCAGCCTCCTATCCTCCAGCCTTCATAGTTTCAAAAGATCTGAAACGGTTACTGAAAAAAAACACAGCAAAACATAATCCAAAGAACCCCCTCACCAGGTGAGCTTCAACCACCCAGGGGATCTGCATAATACTCCTAATCTGGCAGAAAGTTATTGTCTCATAGCTTCTTATGTCATCTCAATAGCTATTGGCAGCTAACAACTTGACTGCTAACAAGTCTTCTGAAATCCAGACTGACTGCTCAAATCTAGGTGCTTATACCTAGCATCTGCTTACCTGTTGTGTAGTTGTTTGGTGTAAATTTTATGGGAAGATATGTGTGTGTATATATACACATATATGTCTGCATCTTTTGGTCAAGGACCAAGGACTATTCTTCAGCCACTGCCACAATGCCAATAAATTACATTTAGGGTTGGAATTCTTCACCCATCATTATTACCCCTTTTATCATAATCCCAGAAAGTAAGTCAGTTAAAAAACAAAACCAAAAAAAGCAACCCCTCTATGAGACAATTGGAATTCAGTTGATAGTATGAAGGCAATAAGAATCGTACAGATGAAAACCTAATTGTTGAAAGTATGTTAACAGATATGTGACAGAATAAAAAGTACCCTGCCAACGACTAGATCAAAATACTAAGAAGTTTAAATATGTCCTTTTGAAAGATGAGATTTTCTTTCATATCAAGATTAATATTGCATTAAAATGATATGCTCCAAACACAAATAATATCTGCTTGCCAAATATATAGCTCCAGAATATTTAACTGATATGGATGTATGACAGGAATCTATACATGGTGCTTTACATTTTTAAAAGATGTGCAGAGTGTGTTTAATCATTCTAAATTTTTTCTTTATTTCTCACATTGGAAAGGAAAACAAACTGAAAGAACAAAAAACACACAAACAAACAATAAATAGGTTAGTCTTGCAAAATATTAATACTGTTTGCTAGTGAATTTATCATCAATTGTCAGACACTACTAGATGTATTCAGAATGGGATTAAGGACAATTTTCAACAAAATAAGATGAAGTGAAGGTATGTAATCAAGAAAAACACTATTACTCCTTCCCCTCTTACTGACAAAGTGCTTCTGAACCCTTGACTAACGTTAAAAGTTGATCAGATGATGCATTTGCAACAAATCTAAACGTACACTTCATGCAATCCAGAAAATATAGAAAAGTATATACAAAAAGCAAACCGTAATTATTAGTTGAAATATAATAACCAGAGCTTTTCAACAAAAGTTTCTTCAGAGTCACTCCTGAATTTCAAAGGAAAAATTCAGCAATTACATATTTGCACCATAATGCTGTACTTCAGAATTATAAGATAATGAAAATCAATAACTCAAGGTGAATCAATATGATGATGCAACCATAAGATTTATCTATCTCAATCTAACATGCTTCTCTCAGAATCTCAAAAAATACATGTTTTGAACAAAGGAGGAATGTTTCAGTGCATGTCAAAGGTACTCAGATGCTTTATTAGGCTGATTCTATACAGAAGAAGAAATACATGAAGAAATCTGTCTGAGTGGGACAGTGGAACTCATTTTCAGAATAATCTCATAGACGCCTGGGCCAAACATCAAATGGGTATATCATATACTCTACCATGCACAAGCATCTGGGAAAATTGAGAGATGCAATGCACTCTTAAAAACCACACTAAGAGCAATGGGTGGTGGAAGTCTAAAAAGCTGGGATATGCATTTAGCAAAGGTCACCTGATTAGTTAACTCCAGGGGATCTACTAATCGAGATGGTCCTGCTCAATCAGAACTCCCGCATACTGTAATAGGAGATAAAGTCCCTGTAGTGGGGATGAAATCCTGTTGAGGAAGTGTCCTGGTTCTGGCCAGGCCAGAGTTACCCCCCCACAAGCAGTCATCACTTCTCCGAAATTTGATTCCCAGAGGGGCTGTGACCATTGTCAATTGGCTTGTCCTTGGTCAGCAGCAACTCTGGCCTTGAATCGGCCAAAGTTTACTTTTCGGGGCCTTCTAGTTGCTTCTTGCAGGTGCCATTTGTGCAGCCCCTCCTTCTCCATTAGAATCCAACTATGCAAAACTTCAACACTGAGGCATTGAGTAGGTCCTTGCGTTGGTGATGTGTTGGCCTAGTTACATCTTTGACTAAGAATGGTCAAGAATAAATGCAGAAGACCAAGATCATGTGCCTACAGGGCTCAATTGAGGTAAAGGACGTGAATGGGAAATTTCCTATATCAAATGTGATTGCTTTGAGCGCTAGGCTAAAGAACCAGGATAAAGTTTTAGAATTTTGTAGCAGTTATTATAATTACTTAGAACTTCATAACAATTAGAACAATGTTAAAAAAGGCTTCCAATAATCCATCACCCTCCTTAATTTCTCAGCATATTTTAATGGTATATTTCAATATAAAATAAAGGGTTTTTTTCCCCAGCAGTGAGTTTGTTTTTAAGAAGTATCTTTTGCAAAGCTGCATATTCAATAAAACAGCTATTAGAACCATTACAAATGTTTTTATTAAGCTTAGTTGGGTATAATTAAAACTGGATATAATTTGGTATAATTAGAAAAGCCCTGAAGTATCTAATATCTTCCAAACTTCAACCTCCTTCTAGTTTCTCTCTCTAGGAATTTACTTTATACTCATTGTAGCCTGAGAATTCTACCAAAGTTATGAATATTCTATACTCTAGTGTAGGAGCTATTTTCGTTCCCTCACTTCAATGTAATTGGAGAAAACGGATGTTGGGGTTTAGAGGAAAATAGATATGGAATGAAGAATATAGTAGGAGTATTTAGAAGCATTGAAAGTTTTCAAAGTCTAGTTCATCAGAGCTTTGAGCTACATTCATGCATCAGTGCTGCTAACAGCTAGATTGTCATCTGGAAAATTCCACATTAGAACTAAAATTTCTGAAACCTGAGAGTGTTTCAGTACCAGAATTAAAATAGTATTAAAAGTTGGATGATCAATGGGAATGTATTTTTTGCATGACAGACAGAAAAATCAAAAAAATCTCTAACCTAATGATGTTGTGATTTTTCTCTGTTTAATGCTTTGTCCAGAGTTGCACATTCGCAATTCTAGCTATGAGATTAGATGGTATGGCTTAGTGACAGTATGGCTTAATGACTGTACTGCTATCATAGAATCATAGAATCATAGGGATTGGAAGGGACCTCGAGAGATCATCAGGTCCAACCCCCCTGCCAAAGCAGCTCTCTAGGCCATATCACTCAGATAGGCGTCCAGGCAGGTCTTGAATATCTCCAGTGAAGGAGACTCCACCACCTCCCTGGGCAGCCTATTCCAGGACTCTGTCACCCTCACTGTGAAAAAGTTTTTCTGCATGTTGGTGTGGAACTTCCTGTGCTCCAACTTGCAGCCATTGCCCCTTGTCCTGTCTACACAGACCACTGAAAAAGAGGCTGGCTGATTCCCCCTGCGTCCCCTGCTTCAGATAATTATAAACTTTAATTAGGTCCCCCCTTAGTCTTCTCTTCTCAAGGCTGAACAGTCCCAACTTACTCAGCCTTTCCTCATAGGGGAGATGCTCCAGGCCCTTAATCATCTTTGTAGCCCTTCTTTGGACTCTCTCCAGGAGATCCCTGTCCTTTTTATATCAAGGAGCCCAGAACTGGACACAATACTCCAGGTGGGGCCTGAGCAGGCCAGAGTAGAGGGGGAAGATCACTTCCTTTGACCTGCTGGCTACACTCCTACTGATGTACCCTAGGATCCCATTGGCTCTCTTAGCCACTGAGGCACACTGCTGGCTCATGGTCAACCTGTCATCAACCAGGACCCCCAATTCCTTCTCCACGGAACTCTTCTCCAGCAGGTCATCCCCCACCCTGTACTGATACAAATGGTTGTTCCTTCCCAGGTACAAGACTCTACACTTGCCTTTGTTGAATCTCATCTGGTTTCTTACTGCCCAGCTCTCCAGCCTGTCCAGGTCTCTCTGGATGGCAGCGCAGTGTTCCTGCCTGTCATCCACTCCTCCCAGCTTTGTATCATTGGGTACTTGCTGAGGGTGGATGCTATTCCCTCATCAGGGTCATCAATGAAGATATTAAACAGGACTGGACCCAACACTGAGCCCTGGGGAACACCGCTAGTAACAGGCCTCCAGTCAGATTCTGCTCCACGAATCACAACCTTCTGGGCTTGGTCTGACAGCCAATTCTCAGCCCACCTCACTGTCCACTCATCTATCCCATGCTCTCTCAGCTTTGCTATCAGGGTGTCATGGGAGACAGTATCAAAGGCCTTGCTGAAGTCAAGGTAGATGACATCCACTGCTCTCCCTCCATCTACCCAGCCAGTCATGAAATCGTAGAAGGCTATGAGATTGGTCAAGCATGATTTCCCCTTGGTGAATCCATGCTGACTACTCCTTATGACCTTCTTCTCTTCCAATTGTTTGGAGATGGCATCCAGAACAAGCTGTTCCATTCATTACCTTTCTGGGGACATAGGTGAGGCTGACTGGCCTATAGTTACTAGCCTCCTCCTTCTTGCCCTTTTTAAAGACTGGAGTGACATTGGCTATCCTCCAGTCTTCAGGCACTTCTCCTGTCCTCCAAGACCTGTTGAAGATGATAGAGAGCGGCTCAGCAATCACCTCCGCCAGCTCCCTCAGCACACATGGATGAAACCCATCAGGGCCCATGGATTTGTGTGCATTAATCCCTTTGAGCCGCTCCTAGACCTCCCCTACCTCAATCAGAGGGAAATTCTTCATTTCCCAAACACTCCTACTTTCATCCAGTGTCTGTGGGTCCCGGGGGGCCTTTGAAGTGAAGACCGAAGCAAAGGCAGCATTCAGTATCTCCACCTTCTCAGCATCCCCCGTTACCAGGACACCCGCCTCATTCAGCAGGGGACCTACATTATCCCTGGTCATCCTCTTACTATTCACGTATCTAAAAAAACCCTTTTTATTACCCTTTATGTCCCTTGCCAGCTTCATTTCCAAGAGGGCTTTAGCCTTCCTAGTCATATCCCTACAGGCCCTGACCACATTCCTATATTATCCCCAGACTTTCATGGTTGTGTAAATCATTTTCATTTTGGTACGAGTGCCACTGAAATCTTAAAATCTCAAGTAAAGAGCTGTTTTTTGTCTGCATAGATGTGTCAACAGTAGTAGATCTGTGTCATAGCTTGACAGCTGTATCTTGGCAACAGAAATAGCCTATAATAATATTTTAGAATTTTCAAAATGTAGAGAAATATCTTAGAAGTACACAAGAATCCTAAAAGCCAGAAGCTGTAATTGGACGTGATTACATCACAGTGAGTTCTGCTTGGTATATTTTTCACCTATAATTTATCTAATTAAGTTATTGTTAGCTATTTGACTGTTTATAACTTATTAGAAATATTTCAATATTTTTCTAATATTAATCTGTTCAGGAGTTGTTCCCAGTGGGATCTCAAGTAACAAAAGTAAACTCCATACTGTTGAAATGTGACTTTATGAAAAGTAAGCAGAACCATAGTCATTGATGAGAATTTTTTGGTTTGTTTCCTAGCTCACTTACTTATTATCTTTAGTAAGTTTAGAGTGCTAAACATGCCATAATGATTATGGATTTCCTCTTTGCGAGTAAGAACCTTAAAATTCTAAGGAATTTTGAATTGATAAGACTAATGAAATACAAACATAACTTATTGTTTAAATAAAAAGCTAAGCCATGTATTTGTTGGGTTGTTGGCTTTTTGTTTTTTTTTAGGGGGGGGATTTTTTTTTTTCCTGGAATGCGTATTTATTTTCTGTGAAGTCCCTTCTATATTCTGTTATGTTCCTATTTTCCAATCGCTTTCATAATACTGTTTCCACTGATCACACCTGTGTGTATTTTTCCGCAGGCTGAAAAGGCAATTATAATGTCTGTTTCAATGGTAATTCAAAGAACATTTTTCAAGTTCAACAGAATTTGTAAATTTTACTCTCCCTTTGCTTAAGTGCTACATAATTATCATCAGCAGCAAAAATATATTTAGTGCGGTGGTACTGCCCTACACTGGGGAGAAACATAGGGACATTATATTCACATTATATTCAGTTAGAGCATTTACATGACCAGTAACAGAATAAAACTTATGTGACTGAATAATTTTACTGCTGCCAGCAGGATTAGTTTCACTGCAGTTCAATTAATTATGCCAATTTTACTTTGCTACTGCTATAAGCTATTTGTCTGGCTTAAATTTCATACTTGCTACTTGTGGATTTTTTATTAGGCCTATTTTATATGTAGATGAATGGAGAGTCAGGGAGGATTAGCGATTTGCCTCAGGTTGAACAACTCTCACTACTACGCAATTCAGCAAAACCAAGAAAATTTACCTATCATTCTCTTTTCTTAGCGCAGTTATAAAGAGAAGTCTTAAATTACTGAAGCGTTTTAGAAATCCTCTGAGCACAGGACGATGGAAAAGGTCTGAAGAAAACAGTAAGTGACACAGAAGACAAAGGAAAAAGTACTTAATCAGGACTTAGGCCGTTTGGATGTTACCCTGAAAATAAAAGACTCCATTCTTTAAGAGATACTAAATAAAGATATTGATGTGATCATCATTCCTATGTTAGAAGAGAACTTTTTTTTTTCAAAACTGGGTTTTCGTAATGCTATTCATTTGGAATTTTTTTAAGTGTTCAATCAATAAGATTATTTTATATAAGACTGAAACTAAAATTATAGTTTTCAATGGCAACATTGGTGACACTTGATTCCCTCTGGTTCCTTCTAAGTTGCTCCATGTTTTCAACACCTATTGATGTTGAAAAGCAAATATAGCTATTTGCTTTTATCATCCTACTGTTAAATTAAGCCATTAAATTACTCTCTTCTTCCTTCAATTATTTCATTATTTTTAATTTGAAGAAGGGGTTTTTTGTGCTTTGTCACACAAAGTTGCAATTGCTGTCTTCACGTGTAGACTCCTCCTAACTCATTGTCTTCTGTCCTGTTCCATCTTTTTTCACCAAGCTTTATAATAGTTTCAGTTAGAATTGTTTTGATTCTGTCACTCTTGAGTTTTCATGTCTGATTAAGATCATAATTCAAAATGCAAATGATACAAAAAACCCCATGGTATTCAATTTCTGTTTGTGATCTTCATCAAGCCATGTTATTCTTTATAGTTGAAGGCTATAGTTGAAATCTCTTCCATAATCCTGCATTTAATTTATAGTCCTCAAAAAATCAATGCTTCATGTGCAGTCCATCTCTTTCATTCATTTCCTATTTCTATGGCAAATTGTTCTCAGTGTTTCTGCAAAAAGTGATCCTAGTTTACAACCAGCTTCCTTTTGACTTCTCATTTGCTCCATTTTCTTCAAGTAGATTGAATTAAACCTATGCTCAATTTGATTGATTTCAGCACTAACTCTGGACAGCTATAGAGGCTTCAGAAGCTGCTAACCCAAATCATATCTTAACTGTAATAAGAATAACTATTTAAATTTAATTCTCACCATATATCGGTAAACATGGGTTCTGATGAGGATGTTAAGTCAGTAATTTGAATTTGTCTTCTTTGTCTTCCATCAAATGCTCTTCTATAATTTGTGTTCTAAGATTCTTAATACAGTAATAACAGGCAACAGTTCTGGTGTAGTTTGAAGAACAGTCCTTCATTTTATCAGCACTTTTGATTAAGTGGGGAGGTCCTAGTTGACTGAAGGTTAGCAAATGTGACACCCACCCACAAGTAGGCCCAGAAGGAGCATTCAGGGAACTACAGACCTGTCAGTCTGACCTTGGTGCCAGGAATGTTAAGGAATGGAAAAGAAAGGTTTACACTGGAAAAATTTCTTCACCTTGAGGGTTGTCAAGCACTGGAATAGGCTTTGCAGGGAATTGGTTGAGTCACCATCACTGGAGGTATTTAAAACTTACATAGATAAGGTGCTTAGGGACATGGTGTATTGGTTAAACTTGGCAGCTCTAGGTTGAAGGCTGGACTAAATGGTCTTTTCAAATGAACACAATTCTAACTTCACAAATTAACTCTTCAACCAGAGGATAGGGAAAGATTCGACAAGCTAGATCATTTTTAACTGGCTAAAGGATTTGCGGATCTGAGTATTTTCTTAATCTGATTTTAGGTCGGAAACAAATCCAGTCCAGCAAAACTGTACAAGTATTAAGCTAAAATAAGCCTGTGATGATTCAGCCACTTTTCCAGCCTTTGTGCCAATGAAATGTGAATGTTCAGCAACAGACAATCTCCAGGCTTTAGTGTTTTTAAAGCAATTTGGGAGAAAATGCTATGTTATTTTATTACCATGCTTTGAGGAACATTCTGCAACTTTATTGGTGACCATCAATTGTTTAATCTGAGACGGGAAACTAGTGAGAGGAAAATGTTTGGTGATCTTGCCAAAAACAAAAATAAAACACTGAAGTATGGTTTCAAGCATGGTAAGCAGAGCACGATGTCAATATATATAAGGATATAAAACCTAAGTTCACTAGCTTCTTGTGTTTCACTTAAGGCAAAAAGAACAATATCAGATGAAACAGAACTCTATTTGGTTTCACGAACAGTGGCAAAATAGCATTAAAGGTTTTGTCCATGGGTAATGTTAATTTTCAAATATTTTGTTCAATAAGTATACATAAATTTATGATCACAGCAGTTGTTAGGGAGTTATGTACTGACTGAACTTTTGGCAATGGATGCACATGTTCATACCTTTTTCTCTGCCAAATTTTATTTCATGTTTCAGACTATACATTTATGTTAGATATGTTCTCTGTCAATTTTAGTTCTATAAACTCCCTTCTAACATATATTTAAGAGTATTTAAAGTTTTGAAGGGGCATTAATAACATTTTTCACAAAGCAAAAAACAATAAATGTTCAAAAAGTGATGGTGCAGCCCCTGATAACATATTTTAAAAGACCCTCTTTCTAATTCATGGGAAAAATGTCAAGAACTGATTAAAGGTCATCTCAGTGGAGAACACAGGATTGAACAATTTATCAAAGGCTGCCTTTTTCGTATAACCTAAGCTTCCAAATAGGAAATTAGAAAGTGCAGTGTAAAAGAAATTGTGCCTTTGTGTTATTAAGGGGAAAGAGACATGCAGGGCAAGCATAGAAGGACCTTTTACTCAGAAACTGACTGCAGCCAATGCATGAATAACGACTGTCAAATTGACACCCCTGTGACCGGTGATCCAGCTGAGGATTTTGATCCACTTATATATCTTTCCCAAATGCCAAGACTTCTATCTTAGATGATCTATGGTTAAAGAAGGAATTACTGATGTATTACACAGTGCCTCTTTCCTGAGCTGGAACTACAAGGAGAATCTTGTCAGATTGTACTGCACGTGAACCTGTTTGATGAGTTGCTCCTCTTTGGATGGAGGACTATGGGTAAAACTTCCTTTTCACTTGAAATTCTCTTTATTAAGAGAGAAAGTTATCAGCCATTTGTAAGGTCACTCTGGAGCTGTGTCAGCATTGCAAAGTGCCTGTTGAGTCAGCAAAAACATGGAAGTTTTTCTTCATTATTTTCTATGCAGTACCAAACTGATAGGATGTAGAATGTCCACAAAAAACAATTTCCTACGCACAACACTTTTTAAGTCTTTACTTAAAAGTCTTTACTTTACAGCTAGATTTCCAGCAGTATAACTCACAACTTTTCCACTCTGTCTACCTCCAAAAAAGTGACAAGGAATATAGCAGTTCTGCAAACATAGTCTACAAAAATATGTAAGGCATAGTCCAAAATATTACAAATGCACAATGTGATATGAACCATGCAAAAATATTTCAGAATCCTGGATATTCAGACCTGAGGAAATCTTATCAAGTATAGGTGCCGGTATTCAAACAGTTACTGTCTACCAGAAGTGCTCCATCCATTTGTCTCCTTTAAAAGTTGAAAAAAACATTTTTTTGTGGGGGGGGAGGATCTTAAATAGCAATATTTTATTATGCTGGATTAAATGTTAGTATTTCATACAAAGTTTTATAAATACATTATTTTGCTTAATGTTAGTGATTGAATTTTAGAAGTCATAGAATCATAGAATGTGTAAGGTTGGAAGGGACCTTTAAAGGTCATTTACTCCAATCCCCCTGCAGTAAGCACAGAATTCTTCACTAGATAGGTCACTCTGAGACCCACCAAGACTGATTTTGGATGAAGCCTCCACTATGTCTCTGGACAACCTGTTACAGTGATCTACCACCCCCATATTGAAGAATTTTTCCCTAATATCCAACCTAAATCTCTCTGTTTCAAGTGTAAAACCATTACCCCCCACCCAGTCCCCGCTCCCCCCTGCTATAACCCCTCATGAACAGTTCTTCCCCAGACTTCTCATAGGCACATTTCAGGTACTGCAAGGATGTTATAAGGTCCCCACAGAACCTTCTCTTCTTCAAGCTGGACAAGCCCAATGCTTTCAGCCTGTTTTCATAGGAGAGGTGCTCCAGCCCCTGCATCATTTTTGTGGTCCTCCTCTGGACACACTCCAACAAGTCCATGTCCTTCTTGTGTTAAGGGCTCCAAAGCTGGACACAGTACGCCAGGTGAGGTCTCACTAGAGTGGGGTAGAGGGATAGAATCACCTCTCTCATTCTGCTGGCCACACTTCTGTTGATGCAGCCCAGGATGTGGTTGTCCTGGGCTGCAGATACACATCGGTGGCTCACGTCCAGTTTCTCATCCACAAGTACTCCCAGGTCTTTTTCCTTGTGGCTGCTTTCAAGCACATCATGTCCTAACTTGTATGGATAACAGGGATTGTCCCGACCCAGGTGAAGGGCCCTGCACTTGGCTTTGTTGAATCTCAAGAGGTTCACCTGGGCTCATTTCTCCAGCCTGTCCAGGTCCCTCTGGATGGCATCCCATCCCTCTACCAGATCAATTTTACCACTCAGCTCGGTGTCATCAGCAAATGATGGCAAGCTCACCTTGGCCTTTCTGACCTCATCCCTGTACTTTTCTCAGGATATCTGTCCCTGCTTCCCCTGCCTGTGTAGTTCCATCTTGAACTTAGGGTGTTATAGCTAAAGGCTGGATTGCATTTTACATACAGAATGGGTTATACAGAAAAGAAAAGTTCCTAGAGACAGTAAATAACAATCTAAATAAATATAAGGGTCAAGAGTATGTGGTGTAAGATATGTTTCTCTTCTGGTTTTCAGCTGCGATTTTCACAAGAAATTGTGGTGACACAGATGGGAAAACTTGTCTAAACTATCAAAGAGGTGTTCCATACAATATGACATCACGCTTAGAGTCCATAAAGAGGGCTGGACATGCAGGAGAGGTCACTACTTGGAAAGAGGATGGGTATCAGGGTTGCAGTGAACAAACTGCATCATGCATCACCCTTTTTGTGTATTTTAGTGGTTACTTTCTTCTTTCCTTATCTTCTTAGTAAACTGTCCTTATCCCAACACACATTTTTTATGTTTTGTCTTTGATTCTCTCTCCATCTCACCAGAAAGGGGAGGAATGATCTAGCAGCCCCATGGTTCTCAGCTGCCAGCTGGGTCTAAACCACAACAGGCCAAAAGTTTAAAACTGGAAATGTTTTGATTTAGATTGGACACAAGGAACATATATATTTTTTTTTTACACTAAGGGTGGTGAGGCACTAAAAGAGGTTGCCCAGAACAGTTGTGGTGCCACATCATTGGAAGAGTTCAAGGTTAGGTTCAACGAAGCTTTGAGCAACCTGATCTAGCGAAGGATGTCCCTGCTCATGGTGGGGTGGGGGTGGGGGTTGAACTAAGGGTTCTTTAAGATCCCTTCCAACTTCAACCATTCCATGATTCTGTGATTTAGTTTTGGAAGAAAATCCTGTCATTCTGTCATCCTATCAAACTGAGTCTCTGTATTAACCAAAATTTCTCATTTGTCCATCCACAAAACTGTATATTTTAGTATGAACCTAGAGCGTACTCTTTTCCCTGGAAATGTCAAGACAGAGGGAACACGAATGAAAATGAGAGGAGAATGGGAAAAAATCAGCAATGTTTTAAATTCATACTGAGGAATCTATGAAAGATAGCATTGAAATTTCATAAACTAAAAATTGCTAAAGCTGATATTTTAATAGAAGAGATGGAAGCTAAGTATTACTGAAAAATTAAGAGGCATGAACTTCCTTAATTGTGTAACTAAACTTGAATCTCTATTTCAATGTGTATACCTGGACACAAGATATTAAAACACTGGTTTTAAAGTATATTTTTAAATCATTGAGTTTTGAAATTGAACAATATCTTACTTAAGGTTTTAATGAACAAATGAAACAGTTATTTTATTCAGGTTTTAGGTCACTAAGGACTTTTTGATTGACAGCTGGTCAAAATGCAATGACAAAATTAAGACAACTTTTTTTTTTCTTTGAATTATTGTTCACTATCTTCAAGTAATAACTTCTGCAGAATAAGTTCCTCAATAGGACACTCTTATTTTCAACAGTGCCATTCAAACAGTTGAGATAAAACTCACTACTTTTAGAGACCATTATATGCCATTGTTTCTATTTTATTTTGATTCAAATTCGTTCTATAAACAGCTACAGAACACACTACCATGGCCACAACTTGGATACTACTACCTATTCCTACTTTTCATATAGCAGAAAATTTATTTCAATAGTAGGTCACCTATTACTATGTGCAATCTTGCTTTTAAACAAAAAGATAGCAGCTGCTAGATATACAGCGTCCAAGCATTATCTTCAACATCCATTGAAACCCACATAGAAAAACAAGCACACACATCATTTGGTCTCAGCAACAGTTTAGCAGTATCACCCAACCATGTATCTGACACTGTTCTCTCGACACTCATATGACCTCTGTGTTCATGTAATAAATTCTGTGGAAATTTACATACAGCACAATGGTGCAGTTTCAACTCAGAACCTCCCCAATTCTCCCCCTTTCTCTAAAAAGAACAAACTATTACCACCTCAAAAAAAAATAACTACTGACAACTTTTTCTGACCAGAAAAAAGTGCTTTGAAGAGATAGGTATGGCCATATTCTTCAATCCACCTACTTCTTTAAAAGCATACAAAATCTTTAAAAACATGGTGTAAAAACTTCCAGATTTATAATGAACTCCCATGTAAAACTGGAGAGAACACAGTCCTCCTTTAATCTCTAGCTCTCAGACCCTTCTAGCTCTCCCTCCTTTCTGAAGAAATGTGCAGTGACCCCCATATTTACTAATCAACAATGAAAACAATTCAGAAATATTATTAGTATTAAAAATAATAAATATTGTTAGTATTCAGAAATACTGTCAGTGAACCTACGTCCAGAGTTTACATTACTTTAAGGGTACTCTTCCTACACTTCTTGAATAAAATATACTTTATTATTATTGTCACCTTAACCTTTGGGCTATAAACTGCAGTCTTCTTTGAAGCTGTATCTGAAAAACTTTTAAACTGTTAATGATCTCTATTAGTCTGTTTTTCTGCTATTTAAAATTATACTCCAGCTTTCACAAAACAGAGATGCTCCTCTACAGTAACTTGAGATGCAAAAACTGTATCATCTTAAGCTGTAAAATAGAAAAGCTGAAAGCCCAAAGGGCCTGATGCTTACCAGAAGCCCACATCACCACCTAAATACAGCATCTCCATCTCTCTCTTACTGTTTTGGGGGTTACTGTCTCACACACCTGAAATGGTACTGGGGTTGCAGCATTCCCATGGACACCAGGTGATGACACCATCAGCAGAGCAGAGGGCAGCTGAGACTAGAACAACTCCAAAGGACTACTTTGCTGCCTTGGTAAAGGGTCTGTAGCAAAGGCCTGAGCCTTCCTTAGGGTTGTAACAGTGGGAGTCTCACCTTCACAAGTTGTGGTATGTGTGGAGTCACTAGAGAAGGAGCTGCAGGGATAGGGGAAGAGGTTGTGCATTGCCAGGGAAAATGAAAAGGTGGTTGTCAGGCTCTTCCTAGAAAACTGAGACAAGAGCCATATGAGGAAAGAAAAACACCTGGTGACGCAAGAAACGGAGTGTGGCCGTTTGCATTGAAAAGTCTGGAAGTGTATGACTACTGACAAGGGGTAGTCTAACTACCTGAAGAGCTGCAACTTCAGTAAAAGTATAGTATCTCAATCATGGGTAAAGTTAAATGTGACCCATGAGGTGACCTATAAGAGCCAGCTGAGCCCAAACCTTGTGTCCACACAAAGGAAAGAAGACATGTAATAGTCACATCTTGCGAGATGTAGTATGGGATCTGCCAGAGCTTATCTGTTTCTGGGCCTGTTGCCCTCTACTGTTTTTCCACATGGAAATCAACAATGCTACTAGGGATACCCCAAAGTATGTCAGGATAGAATACAGAGCTCTGGGTTTGAGAGTGAAAGACATGGGATCCAAGTGGTTGTCTTCCCTATCCTGCCAGTAAAGGGAAAATGTTCAAGAAATGAATTTATCCAGTTGGTTAATACCTGCATGTACGGCTTGTTTCAAGGGAGGACTTGTGCTTCTATGATCTCAAGATACGCTTTGAGGAGCGAGGACTTCTGACCAGGCAAGAATGCTTTTTCAAACAGAATTGCAAGTCTGTTAGGGACGGTTTTAAACTAAGTATGCCCAGGTAGGATTACCATAACCTGAAGAGATTTGAGGGCACAAGTAGAGGAGATGCATCTGGTAGACAGCAAGACAGAGCAGGGTCTCACACTATCGCTGGAAAAAGCAACAAAGGTTTTGGCTTACCTCAAATATTGGTAGGCAAATACACAAAATGTGGACTGCAAGCAGGAGAAATTAGAAATTCATGAACATCTGAAGAGCTGCAACCTCACTAGGATTAGAGAGACATGATAGAATAACATTTACAGCCGGAGTGCTGCAACAGAGACACACAGAGCCTTTAGGAAAGATAGGGTGGGCAGGTATGAAGGAAGGGATGAACTAGATGGCCACTGCAGGACTTTTCCCACTTGAATTTCGATCCTGTGGCTTTTCACACTGGACTACTAATAATTTTTTGATGCCCAAAAAACTGGTTTAAATACTACCATAAGCAATATGAATATAAAACTATGCAGAGATATATAATGTCTTTGTAAAAACAATTTTAAAATTGGTATGAACAGAGAAAGAATGGAAATGCCTGGATATGGAAGCATTAAAGGCAGAAGAAGGAATCTAAGAACAGCATGTGCCAGTTACCTCTAGCTGAGCAGGTCATCAAGACCACTGCACATCTTCAAGTAGCTTCTAAAATGCTGTTTTTCTTCAGACTGAGAAGACAAAGGACAGCCTAAACCAAGAAGCCTGCTGTATGCAGACTAAAAACATAGACTAAAGACAGAATCCATTAAGAAATCAAGGGCAGGTGAGATAAAACAGATTTGATGCTAAATGCCCAGGTGGAAGAGGAAAGACAGTAAGTCATTAGAGAATAAAGAAAATTGTATTAAATAAAAATATTTACATTCCTGTGGCCAAAAAAAATAAGGAGTTAAAATTCAGGAGTCAAAACTTTCTATGGACAGCTGCACAGAAGTTGTCATTAGTGGATTATATACTTGAGAGTTCATATAGGCCAATATTCATTGATAAAAAAGATTTAACACAGAAGAAGCCAAATTGTTTCAGAATTACAGTACCTTTGGCAATTAGCATTCTAACCCACCTTAGGAAGATGATGACACAGGCAAAAAGAAAAACATAAGAATTAATGTCTATGTTAATACAGTAGGAGGTATGAATGAATGAGTGAGTAATAACTGAGAATAGTATGAAAACCAGAAATAAAGTGGGACCTGTACTAGGCTTGGATTCAACTGCTGCAGCTCAAAACTCAGTCTTAGAAGACTCCAGTGTTTTATATTTCTTCCAGGAGGAAAATTTGTCTGACAGATACCATTTCAAGGCTGAAAACAGTCAAGTCTGATTTTAGGTTTGGATTTGGAGCACCTTAAAAAAAGTTTAAGTTGTTAATTATTTGAAAATTTTGTCATATAGGAATATTTTCAGCATTTTCCTAAGGGTAGACGGGTTATGAACTTAATAGGTGAAACACTGCAAAGGATTGTATTTTGTCCTTAGTTCTAGTTCTTTCAGCGTGGGTTTTGTGACTCTTTATTCGGTTTGCTAAGGATGAAACAACAATGACTAAAACATATACAAGAGATGCTTAAGACAAAAGATCTCTACTAGTTCACAGATCTTTAAAACTATAGGGCAAATTTATCTACACAACTAAACCTTTTATTTTTACTTTATTCAACTAACTATACTGAACCAATTAAAAAACTTAAACATGAGTTTTTGACTACTCCAAAACTGTTGTAAATCACATGATTTAATATTGTGCTACTTTCTAAAAGAGTAATGTGTATTGAGACTATAGAAATCTTATTATTTCTCTTGGTTTTGTTATATTTTTCATACATTTTAATAAACACCCAACTTAAATATTCTAGAAGAAAATAATTTATAAGATGGATGTCTACAATAGTTTGAGATTCAGTATCAAATTCAAAAAGGAACAAAAATACACTGCAGAAGTAACAGCATGGTATTTTTTCTACAAATACTAAAAAATTGTTGTTATAAGGCATGAATGTTATATGGACACTTTTTATGTTTAATAATGGGATAAATGTGAAATTGGACATTGTGAATTATTCATGAAGCTTAATTTGACAGGATAAATTTTTCTACCATCAAGTTATTGTACTAATTTGATCCAGAGCAGAAATGTTGCTTTTATTAACTTGCTAATTCCACAAGAATAGAAAGTGTTTTATAACATACATTCTAAGCCTGATAGATCTATAGGTTTAGAAAAACACAAACTATGCTGCAAAAAGACTGAAACAAGCTCATAGATTGGTTCTGCTCCACTGAAAAGGATACCTAATTTCATAGAGAAAATGGAGGAAAAGTAAAAAAAAAAAAAACTTAGAATTTTAATCTTGAGGGAAATGAGGAGACACTAGACAGAATTTGGTCTGATTTTACTCCATTTATAATGTAAAGAGGAAGAGATTGAAATGGACTTGGACTACATCCAGACTGTCAGGCAACATCTGATGCAATTAAAAACTCTTTTCAAATAAAACTGTTTAACAATATGCAACTTTAAGAGTATTTTGCTGAAAATTGTCTCCTAGGATTTGTCCCTCCACACTACTTTAAAAAAGTAATCTGTTGATATAGCCCATACATAATTTTTAGTCACACTTTTCTAATATGAAAAATCTTTCTGGAGGATCAATGTTTTTTTTCAAGATGAGGTTGCCTGAAATTTTCATGGATATTGGAGTGTCTTTTTTTTTTTTTTACTTCTCACCTTAAGGCACAACTAGCCATATTTTTTTTTAAATCCAGTATCTCTTAGCGCTTCAGGCTAGACATAATTTTATATAATTCTAGCTGTGGATTCTAACCATTAATAGAGACAACACTGGAATCAGCAGAAGTTGAGCAATGCTACACAAAATGTTATTAGTAACTTGAGTTTTACTGAAATTCTTTGAGCCACCAAAAATTTAAGTGTACATATGACAGGACACATTCATCAGAGTAAGTAAAAGATTTGGAAAATCAAATCCTATTCTAGAAGTCTTTAAATAACAGGCACTATTTACAAAAGTATAAAAAATAATATATATATCCAAATCTAAAAGGTGATTGAAAGAACCCAACAGAGCACATTAAATTTATTCACTTCAGCAGTGCTTTCATTTCCAGGGTGAAGCCTGTAAGTATATAATATATTTTAAAAGTTATTTGAACAAGAATGTCCTCTCTTTAAGATAGTCCTTGTACTCAAATGGCAAAAGAAACTTCTGGTTAGCCTTTTGCCGTGGTTTCACCCTTTTGCTGTGGTTTCACCCTTTTGCTGTGGTTTCACCCTGGCTGAGAGCCAAGATCCACACAGCTGCCTGCACTTTAAAGGAAAAGAGGAGGGGAAGAAGGAGGGGAGTGGGGGTGAGGGAAGGGAAGGGAAAGGAAAAGGAAGGGGCAAATAACAACCCAAAACCAAGAAACCAAAAGCCCGTGGGCTGGGATAAGGATAGTTTACTAGAATAGCAGAAAGATAAAATATAACAATGCCAACAGGACTTGAGAGCAAAAAATCTATGTAACTGTTGATACACAATGCAGTTTCTCACCAAACCCATAACTCAGCCTGTGCCATCCAGAGCCGTCCCGGAACCCGACCGTCCCCCAAAAACCACGTATCCTGGAGCCACCCCCTCCTCCCATCAGCCACCCTTTATACTGAGCATGACATAATTGGCATGGAACACCCTCTCTGGCCAATTTGGGTAACCTGTCCTGGCTTTGTCTCCTCCTTTCTCATGAATAGGGAAATATGAAAAGCTGAAAAAGTCCTTGACTGCTTGACAGCAACTAAAAACATCAGGGTGTTATCAGCACTGCTTTCATTTTAACTCTCAAACACAGCATTCCATCCGCTGCTACAAAAGAAGTTAACTCCATCCTGACCGAAACCAGGACACCTTTCTCCTACAAGAGAGAACAAAATCTTCCTTATAAAAATGTCCTATTAAAGCAATCTACAGAACACTTGAGACGTTTAAAGTGATAAAATATTGCTCTAAAAGCAGATTAGACACTGCCCATAAAAAATTCCACCCTGTACAGAGTAACCCTGGTATGTGATTAAGTCAGTGTAAGCAAGGACTCCTGGCATGTAATCACTGGTGTGGAGCACTGACTGAAGACATGGTCAGCATAATCCTTCTACCTGAGATATACAACATAGAAAAAAGAGCAGACTGAAAGCTGCAGAGGCCAACTGACACCAAGGGACACCATACTCACATACTTACACTCTGCCATCTTGTCATGCAGGATGTTGCAGTCCGGTTCTGGATTAATGACTAGGTTCCTCCAATACCCTTTTCCACACATTTGTCTCTAGAAAAGTGGAAAGGAAATTTGCTGGCAGCTAGTAGACTTTCCAGCAAATAGTATATAATCCCATATGAAACATTCCTAGGTGTTCTGAAACATTGTAAAAAAACCCCATTTAACTGTAAGGACTATGTTAGAGCTCATAAACTTCAAGAAATTTATTTTACAGTGTGTTTAAACAGATTTGTTCACCAATCCTGAAATTCAAATCCTTGTCAAGTCCAAATTTGCAGACTAAACTCAAGTTTATTTTTTAAATGACTTTGCATATATTTGATCACTTGAGTGGTTAAAAGATCATCAGAAAGACTTGTCAGCAACATTTTGTGAAGACAAAAGAGGGAAGGGAATAGCATTTCACTTGCCATATGGACAGATTTAATTATATATGAAGATATAAGATTTGGGTATAACATGCTCGGTCCCACAGGTCAAGCTCAGCTGTCTAAGGCCAGGTCCAGGTAGGTCTAACTACTTTTCCTCTGAGTACATAATGTCATGAAGGGCAGGGATCTCAGTCTACCCAGCTTTGTATAACTCCTTCATATTTATCATGAAGATTTCTATATTGGCTTATTCAGCATACTGCAGAGCTTTATAATCAATTCCTTATGATTAACAGTAGTCATATAATGATTTTACTAATTTCTCTAATAAAGTTTCCTTATATCCCATGATTTGATTAGATCATTGTCGTGGTTTCACCCGGCTGAGGGCCAAGATCCACGCAGCTGCCTGCTCCTTTAAGGAAAAGAGCAGGTTAAAGGAAAGGGGAGGGGGGGTGAGAAGTAAGGGAAGGGAAAAGGAAGAGAAAGGGGCAAATAACCCCAAGATCAAGAAATTAAGAGGCCCGTGGGTTGGGATAAGGATAGTTTACTAAGATAACAGAAAGATACAATGTAACAATACTAACAGGACTTCAAAGCAAAAATATATGAAGCTGTTGATACACAATGCAGTTTCTCACCAAACCACACAACTCAGGCCGTGCCACCCAGAGCCGTCCCAGAAGCCGACCGTCCCCCAGAACCGCGCGTCCCGGAGCCGCCCCAGGCCTTCCTCCCGTCAGCCCCCGATATCCTGGGCAGGACGTAACTGGCATGGAATACTCTCTTTGGTCAGCTCGGTCACCTGTCCTGGCTTCGCCCCTCCTTTCTCATGAAGAGCTGAGAAAGTCCTTGACTGTCTGACAGCAACTAGAAACATCAGGGTGTTATCAGCACTACTCCCATTTTACTCTCAAACACAACATTTCATCCACTGTTACAAATGAAATTAACTCCATCCTGACCAAAACCAGGACAATCATGCACCCAGAATTCGTTGTGAGCACAAAGGTTGCATTTTCTGGCTATTTGCATTTACTTTTGCTACTCTCTAGTTAAAGATTTGGCGTCATAAAAAGGTCTAGATCACTTAACATATTGACCTGCCAGACGACAGTTTCTTCTTAAGTCAAAATCAGTAAGTGTGATACAGATAAGGTATGCAACACAAGAAAATAAAATCTTTTCCAGATAAGGCAGACACATTAATTGGGCTTAATTTCAGATTTTGAATCTCCATTTCTTGTTTCTATGTTCCAAAAATAACCAAAATAACATCTGTTAATTTTGACAAAGAAACAAAATACCAATTTACCAATTTACCAATTTGCACTGTTTATAATGGAAAACTCTCCTAAGGTGTTTTGGGTTTGCATGGTAATGTTTTGGTAGCAGGCCAGTGAGGGACAGAGCTTCAGGGGTGTTTTCTGTGGAATGGTGATAGAAGCTTCCCTTAGGTCCAACAGAGCCAGTACCAGCCAGCTCCAAGACAGACCTGCCACTGGGCCATGTCAATCAGTGATGATGGTAGCATCTCTGTGATAACATATTTAAGGAGGGAAAAAAAAAACAAACCAAAACAAAAACAAAAACAAACCAAACCAAACCAAACAAACAAAAAAAACCCGAGTGAAAGGATTGCAGTTTTTTTGCAGCCAGAAAAAGGAGTAAGTAGATGTGAAAAACTCTGCATATACCAAGGTTAGTGAAGAAGGAGTGGGGAGGAGGCACTCCAGGTGCTGGAGGAGAAATTCCCCTGCAGCCAGTGGACAAGACCATGGCAAAGCAGGCTGTCCCTCTGCAGCCCATGATAGATGGGGAGTAGAAATTTCACCTGCAGCCTTTAGAGAACCTCATGCTGGAGTGGGAGAAGACATCTGAAGGAGACTGTGACCCCATAGGAAGTCTGTACTAGAAATGGCTCTTGGCAGGACCTGCAGCTCATGGAGAGAGGAGCCCACACTGGAGCAGGTTTGCTAGCAGGACTTTTGACCCTGTGGAGGAGCGCACTGCAGACACCTGTTTCTGAAGGTCTGCACCCTGTGGAAGACACCCATACTGGGGAAGTTTTGTGAAGAACTGCAGCAAGTGGGAAACACCATTGTTGGAGAATCTTGTGGACAACTGTCTCCCATGAGACGCACCCGATGCAGGAGCAGAGAAAGAATGCTATGAGTCCTCTCACTGAGGAGGAAGGAGCAACAGAAACAACATGTGATGAACTGACCACAACCTTATTCCTCATTCCACCTGTGTTTCTCTACCTCCACCTGGGGGAGGAGGTAGAGAAATCAGGAATAAAGTTGAACCCAGGAAGAAAGGAGGGGTGTTGGAAGGTGTTTTAAGATTTTTGTTTATCTGTCATTATCCTACTGTTTTGAATGGGTAATAAATTAGGTGAATTTTATTCCATATTGAGTCTGTTTTTCCCATGACTTTAATTGCTGAATTATCTCCCCCTGTCCTTATCTTAACCTACAAGACTTTCATTCTCTCCTCTGTCCAGCTGAGGAGGAGGAGTGATAGAGAGGCTTTGGTGAGCAGGGTCAAACCATGACATAAGATAAAAAACCATTTTGGTAGAGCCAGAAGTTACCTGTGAGCAACATAATAACTTTTCTCAGGTAATTTTGCTGGCCTCGTGATGCAGTTGCTTTGGTTTGTCAAATCTTTCTTCTACTGGGGAGTAACATAATAATTAAGATGCCACCTCACAAGTGCTAAATAATGGAAAATCATATATGCTTGAGTTCACCATAGTATATGTGTATATATACACACATAGTGTATATATATGTAGGTGTATATGTAATTATGTGTGTATGTACATACACACATATATATTCACGTACTCAAACAATAGTGATGTCAGGATTTGGAGATCAGTTTTCAGTGCTTAGTTATTCACAGGACATCTATGTTAAGGTTAAAATTGTTTTACTGTTGACAACAAAGATGATGATATTAGAACAGACTGATAGATTTCTAAAGAGATTATCAAGGTCTGGAGACTGCAGAACTCACTACGCCAAATTTTTAGTTAAGCATAAAGTACATTCAAATTGGACTCTGCACATTACTTTAACATAGTAAAGTGTGCTTAACAATTTGGAGGCATAGATGGACCTGTTCGCTTAAGTAAACAATTTTAGGTGAAGGGAATTATTCCAAGATGGCCTGATTCTGAGTCCAAATATTTTTAAGGCCGTCAGTTTAAGAATGAGAATGAGAAGTCAGGCTAGAGTTGCATCAAGAAGATCTGAATGTCTGAGAGTAACTAAAGTGTTCTCCTTACCCAAAGAAAGAAGATCTGTTAGGTATCTTCCCACCCCTTACTTCAGTGTTAATAGGATCTGTCTGCCCTGTTTCTCCCAGTTGAAAATGAAACAAGTTTCTGAGTTTTAAGTCTCTTGTTACGACATTCAGTAGCCTAACTAGCAGGAGGCACTGATGTCATATATTACTATGCCAATAATTTACTGATTTTCTTTTAATCTTCACTGTTACTGTTCATAAGTACTCAGAATGTACATTTCTGCTGGAGTTTCAAAGCAGATTAAGCACAGGGCTCAAATTAAGTATTCTGTAATGGAGCCCTCAAAGTTGCCCTAGCTCCTTAACAGCAGATTTATAAAGTAATGAGAAAACAGATGAGGAATCTCTGAAGCAGTTAATGTCAATACACTGCAAAGCTAACATGGCAAACAGGATACCCAAGTGGTATTTTTCTCCTGAAGAGACAGGATGTTGTCATTACCTGATGGCATCTTCCCATGTTTCTGGGACTCTTAAGTCCGTCTAAAGCAAGGCAATACAACACTGAAAGAAATATGTCAATGAACCAAAAATACCTGCGGTTGTGAGAGAGACACTCATCAAAGATAACTAGATTATTAACAATCTAAACTTAATTTCCAGTAATGAGAGTTGACTACAAAACACAAGTTTGTCAGACATACTCTCTATCAGACATCATTTTTACGGTTATCTCATAGTAATGAAGACCAGGGTAAAAGCTGGAGGTATTTTTTGCTGGGTTTCTGTATGCTGGAAGTTTGGGGAAAAAGTATATTTTATGTAAAATATGTTTTTTTAGAAATAACAATGAAGGGTATCAAAGAACAATGTTACAAATTATATTACTATAGTTGTAAAAGTGTTTCAAAACTATTTCTGGGTTTTGGCTTGGTTTTTTTTTAACTTTAAAATCATAGAATCATAGAATATGTAAGGTTGGAAGGGACCTTTAAAGGTCATCTACTCCAATCCCCCTGCAGTAAGCACAGAATTCTTCACTAGATAGGTCACTCTGAGACCCACCAAGACTGACCTTCAATATCATCAAGGATGGGACCTCCGCTACATCTCTGGGCAACCTGTTACAGTGATCTACCACCCCCATATTGAAGAATTTTTCCCTAATATCCAACCTAAATCTCTCTGTTTCAAGTGTAAAACCATTACCCCCCACCCTACTCCCCGCTCCCCCCTGCTATAACCCTTCATGAACAGTTCTTCCCCAGACTTCTCATAGGCACATTTCAGGTACTGCAAGGATGTTATAAGGTCCCCACAACTTTCTCTTCTCCAAGCTGGACAAGCCCAATGCTTTCAGCCTGTTTTCATAGGAGAGGTGCTCCAGCCCCTGCATCATTTTTGTGGTCCTCCTCTGGACACACTCCAACAAGTCCATGTCCTTCTTGTGTTAAGGGCTCCAAAGCTGGACACAGTACGCCAGGTGAGGTCTCACTAGAGTGGGGTAGAGGGATAGAATCACCTCTCTCATTCTGCTGGCCACACTTCTGTTGATGCAGCCCAGGATGTGGTTGTCCTTATGGGCTGCAGATACACATTGGTGGCTCACGTCCAGTTTCTCATCCACAAGTACTCCCAGGTCTTTTTCCTTGTGGCTGCTTTCAAGCACATAACGTCCTAACTTGTATGGATAACAGGGATTGTCCCGATGCAGGTGCAGGACCCTGCACTTGGCTTTGTTGAACTTCATGAGGTTCACCTGGGCTCACTTCTCCAGCCTGTCCAGGTCCCTCTGGATGGTATCCCATCCCTCTACCACATTAACTTTACCACTCAGCTTGGTGTCATCAGCAAATACCCTGAGCTGCACTCAATCCAACTGTTCAATATCATTAATAAAGATATTAAACAGCATTGGTCCCAGCACAGACCCTTGAGGATCTCCACTTGTCACCCACCATCTTCCATCTGGACTTGGCTCCACTGACCACCATCCTCTGGATGCGACCCTCCAGCCAATTGCTTATCCTGAACGGTCCACCCATTAAATCCATATGTCTCCAATTTAGAGAGAAGGATTCTGTGGGGCAGCCATGTCAAAAGCCTTGCAGAAATCCAGATAGGTGACACCAATAACTCTTCCCTTGTATTGCGCTGATGCAGTTACTCCATTGTAGAAAGCCACTAGATTGGCCAGGCAGGATTTACCCCCAGTAAAGCCATGCTCCCCTCTAGAAGGATCTGTTCCATGACCTTCCCAGGCACAGAGGTGAGGCTGACAGGTTGATAGTTCCCAGGGTCCTCCTTCCTACCCTTTTTAAAAATGGCTGTGATGTTTCCTCTCTTCCAGTCACTAGGGACTACATCTGACCACCATGACTTTTCAGATATCATGGAGAGTGGCTTGGCAACTACATCAGTCAATTCTTTTAGGGCTCTGGGATGCATCTCATCAGGTCCCATGGACTTGTGTCCCTGCTGGTTTCTCAGATGGTCACAAACCTTATCTTCACTTACAGTGGGAGGGACCATGTCTCCCCAGTTCCCATCTTGCAGGCCCTCAACTGAAGAGCAGTGAGGAAAAAGATCACCAGTGCAGACTGAGGCAAAAATGTTACTGAGAACCTCAGTAACTGAGAGCCTCAGCCTTTTCGCCATTTGTCATCACCTATTCTCCAGTCACTCATCAGGGGGAGGTACACTTTTTTCCTTCCATTTTCCCTAGTGGAGTCGCTGAGGTGAAGGGCTCCAGTGTGGCTGACCACACAGGGGGTCACTTCCTGAAAGTGGCAAAACCAAGCCCAGAACCACAACAGCAATAAAGCATAGCAGGAGGGAGAGAGAGAGAGGCACCCAGCTTCCCCCCACCATGGAGTTCTGGGGAAAGGAAAGGTGATATTCAGTATGGATCCCATGCTGCATTGATTCATTGGACGAGGAGCTAAGGGTGCGACCTGCTCCTTGGGAGCGGGAGTGACCTGGAGTGTGGCAGTAAAAGGACAGGCAAACAGGGCGTGGCAAGTCAGAAGGACGTGGCATGGCAGTTCTCTGGGCAGTTCAGTCAGGGAGCATGAGGAGTGAGTGAACAGTCTTTCTCAAGATTCAGTAGGTAAGTTGGGTTTACAAGCTTCTGCCCACAGATCACGCAGGGTGTTCCTGTCTGCAGGGCACCAGAAGGCTTAACTATGGTCTCCACCAGACAGAGAGCTTGCCCCAAGAAAACGGTGGCAACCCAGACCAAGGCCCTGCCTATAGATGTCACTGTCCAGTTCTCTGGATGCAGGGAGTACCTGAATCTGCTGGGTGTGGCAAGAATTTCACCTGTGTGCGGTGTAGGCAGGTGGATGATCTTACTGATTTGCTCCATGAAGAGCTGGAAGTTGACTTTCCTGAAATTCAGGATCCTGACTACACATCTCATTTGGTTCATATGCCTTACAACTGTGAATGAGTGTGTGAAAACGCACGAGTGCATGATCACTGCAGCCCAGGCTGCCTCCAGTCTTGACATTCCTGATGAGCTCACTTGCATTGGTTGACCATCAGGTCCAATATCACTTTCCTTCAAGTAGGGCTGTCTACTTCCTGTCTCAGAACATTGTCCTATAGGTATTCCAGGAGTCTCTGGTTGCCTACAGCCTTCCATGCTACATTTCCAACAGGTATCACGGTGATTGAAATTCCCCAGTAGGATGAAAGCCTGGGAACTTGATGTCTCCTGAAGCTGGAGCAAGAAGGCTTCATCAATAGGCTCTCCTTGATCAGGTGGCCTGTAGTAGACCCCAACCACAAGGCTCCCCTTGTTGCCATTGTGGAGGTTTGACCCTGACTGGAGGCCAAATTCCCACCAAAGCCACTCTATCACTCCCCTTTTCACCTGGGCATGGGACAAAATATATTTTGAGAGGCTTAGAAACTGAGAAAAGAACACGGAGAGATCATTCCACAATTAGCATCATGGGCAAAACAGACTCAAAACAGAATAAAGGAAAGAAAACTAATTTATTACACTACACTACATGCACACTGAAAGCGGAGTCAGATAATGAGAAATGTGACTTGATCTTAAAACACCTCCAGTTCCCCCACTCCCACCTTCTTAGCAGACTTTAGTCATGATTTCACTATATTCTTCCCCTCAATTGCAGTATGGGACGGGGTAGGAAATGGAGGAATAGGGGTTTCAGACAGTTCCTTCCATGTTGTTCTCCTTCTTAGCTGGGGGGACATTCCTCACACCCTTTCATGGCTCCAGCATGGGGTCCCACCCACAGGAAAAAGTCCTCCATGAACTTCTCCATGAGTCCTTTCTGTTGGGGTTTCAGCTCCTCACCAATTGCCTCAGCATGTGTCCCTTCCATGGGGTGCCGACCTTCAGACTCAGATGGCTTCAGCCTGGTCCCCCTCAGAGTCACAAGTCCCCCCAGAAAACCTGCTCTTGCATGGGTTGGTCTTTCCATGGGCTGCAAATTTTGCTGCCAGGAGGTTGCTCCAACACGAGCTTCCCACAGGGTCACAGCATCCTTCAGGTGTCTTCAGCCACTCTGGCATGTGGTCCTCCCCAAACTGTAGATGGGATCTCTGCTTCCCACCATTATCCATGGACTGCAGGGAGACAGCTTGCTTTGCCTTGGTCTTCTCCACAGGCTGCAGGGGAATCTCTCTCTCTGACTCCTGGAGAGCCTTATACTCACCACCCCCCACCCTCCCACCCCGCCCTTCTTTGGCCTTGTTGTCTGCACAGTTTCTTATATTTTCTCACTCCCATCTCAGGTGGCAAAAAGCATCCTCTTTTGGTTTTTTGTCTCCTATCCTAAATGTGATTCACAGAGACACTATGACCATTGTTGATGGGCTTGGCCTTGGTCAGCAATAACTCTGGCCTTGAGCCAAGCTGGTATCTACTCTCTCAGGCCTGCAGAGAGCTTCTATCTGTTTCTTGTAAAAACCCCACACCTGCAGCCCCTCCTTCTCCACCAGAAACCAGCCACGCAAAACAAAGACAGTCACAATCCCTAATTCTCACCCATAATCTTTCAACCTACTCATTACTGTTCTTTAGGGATATCCCTTCACATTCTATAAATTTCTTAACAGAGAGAGCAAGAAGTACCCTTCTTATAAGAGTATGCTTAACATAATTTCTGTCCAGCATTATATACTTTACACGCAATATAGTTTAGCTTGTATGTTTGTACTATTGTCTACAGAAAATTATTGCACTCTGATCAAATTTACATTTGAGTCCAAAGTGTTAGTAGTAGTAGGCATTAGCTACATTGACATGCGAACAAATGCATAACTTTCCAAACCTTCTCTAGCAACAAAGTTTTATCGTGCATCTTCTGTTTAAGAGGAGATCTCTACTTAGATACTATTTGCAGGGTTGCCAGATAAAAGGTTTAAAAAGGTATTTATTTATTTTAAATGTATTCATGTCATTAATTGATGATAGATTTTGACTTGTTATATAATATATTAAATATATTATATAACATTATATATAAGATATATAATATATAACATACAATACGGATGCAATACATATAACATTTGTAACATGGGCAAGAAAAATTTTCATCACTAGTATATGTTTTATCCTTGTTTTAAAACTAAAGTTATATGTTTACAAATTATGAACTTGCCTGATGTACTTTCTCCTTCTCTTCTATCTTCCCCACCCTACCAAGAAATAAGTGCCTTTACTTTAGACTCAAATGTATTTACTTTATCCAGCCACATTTTCCAAAGATTTCACACCTTAAAGATGAATATTTTCAGTAATTTTGGCATCTGGATGAAAGAACTGAAAACATGAAATATGGTCTCCTTTTACACCGACACTGTGCTCACTTTTGTCACAGAAGTTAAAAGGCCATTGCAAAATGAGAATTATTTTCTTAGAGAAACCAGAAATTAATTATAATTTTAAGTTACTGCTATTTTATTTTATGTTGTTAATAACAAATTTCTATTGATAAAAGAAGTGTGACAATTTTTGCCTCTTTACCAGTCATGCACTGGCATTTTTAATTTACTTGTTTTAATATTTCAGGTAAGATAGCAGCCTCTGCAGCACACACTTTGCAACAATACAAGCACTGTATCAAATGACTATAAAATTGTGTGAAGGTCCATTGACTCCTACAGAATCTGCAGGGGTGGAAACATCTGCCCAGTCAGATCAGATTAAACTTGTTTTACTAAAGCAAAAATGTCAATGACTTAAGAAAGGACAATTTACAGTGTATTCCACCTCATTCATCTGACACCTGAATGAAAATTACAGAAGCTACTTATCAAACTGTGGTTTATTGCCAGTAGAAAAATTTCTAGGCAAACCAATTATATTTGATAGATCTATTGATCTTGCTAAATTGATGAGATGAACATAATGACAAAATTTATTGCAGAATGTTGGTATAAAGAAGTTTTAAAATATGTTCCAAATCTGTTAAGAGGTGACTCAGATAGCTTTGTGCCGCTGGTCCTTAGAACATTAATTTGCCATATTTATTTATTTATTTATTTATTTCAGAGAAAATTTAGTTCTTAATGGAGTCTCCATATGTGTTATAGACAAACACAAGAAACAGCAGAAGTGAATAACTCCTGACTATTTTTATATGCGGATTTAGAAAGAGACTTCGAGGCATTAATTCATTTATTTCCACAGTATGCTGTTGTGCATATCCCAAGGCCTGACAATTACAACGAAGCAGAGGACAGCATCCATCTATACCTTTATATTAATATGTAAATTAAGCAATTACATTTTTGTAGACAGCTAACAATCACAAAAATAGAAAAGAACTTAGACTCATTTATTCAGCTACGTGTTTCAACATGGAATATTTTCTGATCATTCAGAGTACAATTGAATTCTTGTTCAGTTCACGCAGACTATATGGACTGGTAAGTCTTGTACACAACGATAAACTCATAATGAGTGTTCTTCATCCTTCCCTATAGCAAGGAAAGTAACAAAACTTAGGCATGCTATTTTCTTCTCCTTGGATCTGGCTAAAATATAATAGGTTTACAAGAGATACATAACAGAATGTACAAGTGATTTCTAGACCATCTAAATAACATAAACTTGGTCTCGAGTTACAAAGAAAAAGGAGGGACTTGGGAGTCTCTGATGGTGTTCATAAGAATATTTCTGAGTCTGCAGATTGCCCTGTCAATAGTATTTGCCTCCAGGCAGGTACTTCTTCAGGTATTTCCCATCACATGATGATACATTTTCCTATTAGAACTAATGAAGGTAACTTCCAAGGTCTTCTGTTTATAATGGAGACATTTAGCTGTCTAATTAGTTTAACAGCTTTTAAATTTTGGAACCTCATTAATTTCAGCTAACTTAAACAGGACAAATAATTTAAGACAGGGGTTTTTTGTACTACCAATAGAATATGTCTAATATGTATTAGACACGCATCATTCTAACATGATCAGCATAAGACTTAACCAAGTGTGATTGCAGAAAGCCTAAAAAAATTAGAAATTTTAAAACTACTGTATTCCATGATAAGAACTAAACTGTCAGCATTGTTGATGAATCAGCAAAGCAAAAACCAAACAACAGACAATATTTGGATTAGTTTAGCAGGAGAACATATTTCTTAATGCTTCAAAACATTTATTTCATCAAAAAGTGCCTTTTGTATTGAAGCTATTAAGAAAGAAAAATAAACCCGACAAAACCCAACAATCCAGACCTATCTTCCTCCCCCCAAAATTAAGCAGGGACTGCCATAAATATTTGTCTAAATCAAGGACTTTCTGAAAAATGGCTATTCTTAATTAGTATTATGAAAAAAAAGCTATATCTTGGATCTCAGAAAAACTCAAAAGAATTTGAAAATGCCTAATGAAATATTAACAACTCTTTTATTGATTCTACTGCTTTGTATCAATTTTGCCTTTTCTGTATATGAGATTCATAGTGCAGATCATAAAAATGTGCCCTTATTAAAGGTTTTAATATTGAAGTATTTCATATTTTAATTCCTAGAGATTCATAGGGCAGATCAGAAAATAAAAATGTGCCTTTATTAAAGGTTTTAATATTGAAGTATTTCATATTTTAATTCCTAAGGCAATGGCACTTTCCTTACAGAATAAATTAAATCCATAAAATATTATTTTTATATTTCTATTTAAAACATTTTTCCTTATGTCCTGTTATGTGACAGCACAGTAAAGAGAAAAACACAGATGGTGGAATCATGAAGGACAGTGTTCATGAGCTGTATTACCTCCTCTGAGGAATGTGAAAATTATTGAGCCAAATAAAAAGCCCAAAGGAAGTCCCCAAGGAGCCCTGGTATCCTCAGCTGCTCTAAGAAAACAGAAGTGACAAAGAAACACAAAAGAGTTAATTTTAGGTTTCAATTAAATTTCAGTTTGTTTCCAGTGAGGAGACTTAAGGTTTGTATTTTTCTCATCTACAAAACCAATTGATCAGACCTTAACAGACTTTAAGAAATGCGATATAACCATGTGATTGAAATGTAGCTACAACTCATCAGAAAAACATTTAAATTATCTCCTTCAGATTTGGATTATGTGGTTCATTTGTCATCCCACTTTTAGAACTAGCCTTTGCAGAGCAGTGCATACACTAAGTTCATTTGCAAAAGTTGGGAACTGTGCTCGCTGCCATGGATCACTGAGAGCCTATGCCTTAACATCCAGCTGTCAACCTATCTGACAATTTAGTGAATTCATCGATGGTAAATATTAACATTCATTCTAAAGAGTGCTTAAAGTTTGCAGCCATCAAATTATAGTACCTTCTAAATTTTTCTAATTAGTTATATGTAATGGCCTCTAATCCGTCTGCCAATTAACTCTGTCTTTAGGTGAAAAAGGAAGGTATTTACTTTGATGAAATGGAATTGTTTTCTTAGATTTACTTCTTTTCTTTGTGACCTCTTCAACAGCTACAATTATAATTCATATTACCAACCACCTCACTTATCTCTGTGTTAGAATAATGTAATCTTAGTATTTTTTTCACTGAAACAGATTGATTTTTAGTCAACCAGAGTGGTTTTTTGTTTTAATGTAAACTACAAATTAAAACTTCCTGGATTAAATAATCATTACATATTAATTTATGTAAATCTCAAAAATAGATATTAATTTCTTGAAAACATATAGATTATGATATGTTAATACTCAAGCCAAAATATCAATGGTAGAACTGGTCTAAAAAGAGGAGAAAGACTCACTTACCCTCTTAGAAATTTGTATTCTTTAATGACTCGGGTTTAATTTATGTAGCAATGATTTACTAGGCTGATTAGGAGTCTGGAGAACGTTATGAGGAAAGGCTAATTAAGATGGGGTTGTTTAGCCTGGAGAAGAGGACGATTACTGGAGACCTTACTGTGCTCTACAGCTACCTGAAAGGAGGTTGTACTGAGGCAAGTGTTGGCCTCTTCTCCCTAATAACTAGTGGTGGGACAAGATGTATTCTCCCTAATAACTAGTGCCAGGGGATGTTCAGATGGCATATTAGTCACTGAAAGAGTGGTGAAGCATTGGAATAGGCTGCCTAGGAGGTAGTGGAATCACCATCCCTGGAGCTGTTCAAAAAATGGGTAGATGTGGCACTTCAAGAGATGGTTTAGAGGTTATAGTGGTGTAGCACTGATAGTTAATGATGACTTAATGATCTTGAAGGTGTTTTCCAACCATGATGATTCTGTGATTCCATCTAGTGGATTAGAAAGAGGTTAAAACATCCCCAACTCTTGACTGACCACAAGTATATTTGGCTTGCCATGTCAGACATGAAGCACATGCTGGCCCCATCAAGTCATATGAATGAAATATAACTCTTACTCCACCAAGTAGAATACCTACAATGTTACTGAAAAATCTCCAGTGGCATTATATGCAGTGCCATCCCTTGGACTGAGGGGAAATTAACGTCTGGCTCTGCCTCATTTATCTGTGAGACACATAAGATTTTGATGCTGCCTGGGAGATTTTCATGACACCCATAATATTGTTGATACTTTGACATTTCCAGGACAGTCCAACTCATAGCATCTAATGTCCATCACTAACATGTAATCAATATACACACATCACATAGCCTGCAAGGCTATTCCCAGGAGCTGCAGCTGGATGAGATTTAAACAGCATACTTTTCAAGTAAGGAGGGTCTTTTGGCCTTTCTAATTTTTAAGAAGCTTATTAAAAGTCAGCAGGAACTCTTAGTCAAGTGTATGTGGACAAGAAGTCTGAGTATCTCTCTACAATCAGGATGAGATAAATAAATCACTGGCAGCAATGGCTGTAAACAGCTGTCACAGGGGAAGAGGTTTTATTAACAGCATTCAGTGAACAGTTCTACAGTCATATACTGTTGAAAAACATTTTTAATATTGTAATTCTTCGACTTTAAGCAGACTTGCACTAGTTAGAATAGAATGGCAAACAGGGTCAGCTGTAGATCACAAGATCCATAAGGAAAACAGAATTCATGCTTCCACTAACTTACTCTTGTGTGCAGGGGATGATGTCATTGCCCACTCATACTTCAAAGGAGAGTTGCAAATTCTTTCCCCAACATCCACCAATCCCTTACCCTGAAATTAGGAATTTTCTGCAGATTTCACAAATTCATAGGTTGCTTAAGCTTCTTTTCCAAAAGGCTTTACACTAATTGCTGTATCACATGGAAGCTGGAATTGTTTTTCATAGATATATTTGCCCTCTTTTCCAAATGCAAGCAGCTGAATCTTGGAAACTAGGTGGTCATTTCATTTTGCCTTATTAGAAGTTATTTTAGTCATTTATCCTTTAGAAATATAGTCTGTGGGAATTCCTGTTTATTTCTTGAGCCTGCCATTGAAAACACTGCAAATTGACAAAATATGAACAAATATTGATATTTACAAGTGACATAAAAGCAAATATAAGTACTAATTAGACAAAAGTAATTTGTATAGCAATAGTTTGAGTTGCCCTTCTTTTAGATAAAAATGATTATTTGAACCAGTTTCCCAGTTCAGACTGTGCTGCAGTAAATGCTGATAGTATAAATGTGGCTATTCTGTTTTGCTGAGGATGGGATCAAATGTTAGTTAGAATGAAATATTCAAATCAATATTTAGCCTCTTCCCTCTTAAGTTTAGGATCAGTCTGATACAATAGGACTGAAGCAAAAATACTGCTCTTTTATTTACTAGGAAATTACTGAAGTGAGAAGGGAAAACTATTGGACAGATTTCGAAATTATTGCATATTTTAAACTCTATGTTTCACATACATTTTGTGTCTTTCAGTGTTCTTACCTCTACCACTTTCTAATAGGAGCCCTGACTCATTCATTTGAGTTCAAACTCACCATCAGAATAGCAACACCTGCCTGGAATTTGGATGGCTCTTTTAGCTTTCTTACAGTATAGCTACACATCTAGAGCAAATTTTTATGATGGATTTCTTAAGCAGGTGTAATATGGGGATACGGAATGGTACATGATGTGAGCAACCATTGGTGAGGCTCCTGCAAGTTTATCAAACCTTTGTCAGTGCAAACTGAAGATCTGCCAGAGTTAACTTTTGCACCAGTTTGTTATATAAAGCAAGCCAGTATTTCATAACCTGCACAACATTTTCTTTCCACTTAATAACACTGTATGTAAAAGTATCTACTGGGGCAGTGCTGCATTAGCAAATTTTCAGATGCATGTTTTATTTATAGAAGGCCTGGGGCTTCTTTTTATAAAAGGAAGAGTAGTCTAAATGGATTTTTAAGTGGAGTAAAGCTATCTGGGTTTAACTGCGATTTTCGGAAATGGTGAGAAAAAGCAGTGAAAACAAACATCTTCCAATATTTTATTTGTGTGCTTGGCTTAGGAGGCAGCTTTATCACTATGGTGGTTTAACAACTGTAACTTTTCTTATCCTATCAGTTATTTGCTTAAAGATTCCACCTGTGAATTTACTTAATTGCAGCATCCTTTTTAAAAGTGCGTTTGACCTTTCCATTCTTTTTATCTATCACAACTACTAAGTGCTTTGAAGCAATTTTATTTTTAATTATTCTGATTTTTTTTAATTTGGTAATTGTGTCACTAAAACCCAATGTCTACAAATATTCATTGTACATATGCATCCTAGGATGCAATACTGAGTTAAGAAATAAGAAATAGATTCTGACATCTAGTTTTGATTTTCAATTTTGTAAAAAAAATAAATGCTTTTAAATCTGACATGTATTATGAATGTTTACCGACAACATTGTGTCCACTAACATATATGATCAAATTTATTCATCACAGCTTTTTGAAAAGGAATACTACAGTATTGTTCTACCATTTCCACAATTGAAATTAAAATAAATAGATGTGATGTGAGAGATTCCTAAATAAAGCATGAGTTTTAAAGGTCATGGGTAACTAAAATAAAACATATTTTTATCCCAGAATTCTGCCATGAAGTATTAAATATGTCTCAGATTCAAATTTCTTTTGCTGCAGAACTGAATGAATCTCTAAATTAGGATGTTGATTTTACTTGAGCGTTATATATATATGGTAATTTTGAAGCTATTTGCACAGTGACCTAATTAACTTTTTTCTAGTCAGATACAAAAATTCTAATTACATCATAAAACTAGTAACTTTTTGCTTTCATCTACAGTGACAACTTCCCTAATGTATTCCCTCGATTTTCCATTTTTACATGTTTCTCGCTCATTTGTTGGAAAAGACCTGCCAGCTTGGTGCAGCCCTTAACACAGAAGAGCTCCTATGTATTTTAGGGTCCTCACTGTAGCACAATTTATTGGGCACAGGGTGCTCCTGCCCCCTTTAGGTGATCTCCTGTGCTAGAATCTCCTTTCGAACACTTGGTATCGTCTGATTAATTTCAAACTCTGTTTGCTTCAACTCATTTTTCCTTGCTATCACTATATGTCTTAAACTGTCAGCTAGCAAGTTGTTTCAAAAGATTGTCCTTCCTGCAGTCCTTATACTTGCTACATCTGCTATTACACAAATAATAATATGCAGTTTTATAGTCTCATTTTACTTTTCAAATTTCAAAATTATTTCAATAAACTAAAGGCTACTGAATTATTTTTGAAGCAACTTACATTGCCGTATAATTCTGTAGTAGGTCTACTGCATAAATTAGGAAGCCATGCCACATAATTTAAGTATAATGTGTTCTACAGTACCAGGAGTCTTGATATTACTTGGTTAATATCCTGAGGAGAAAATATTTCACTCTCTACCTAGCAGTATGCATAGGATCCTGACGTATTAGATGTCAGCAAGTTGGAAGTTCATTTCTGCTAATGACCTACAAATCTCCCTCAAATTATACAGTTATGGACACTTTCTCAATCACCACTGTCGTGAAGAGACCACTTTACTGTATACAACATGCCACTCGTAATTTCTTTGATATGATGAGAGATGGGTATACTGTTGAAGACTCTTCACTTCTATTAGAGACAAAGGTAGTGTAAAGCTAATGAGTAATTTTTCAGGCTGCATCCTTCAGTGTCCTCTGTGAAGTCAATATTGAACAGAGGAGTCAATATTGTACATCCATGTAGCCAGTACACAACTGCCAATATAAAAGTTAACATTTACCCATCACATGTGATTCCAGCTCCTCATCCCATGATGAGTAGAGCCTACTAATCAGCCAGGTATATCATACACCTCAGTTTTCCCCTCTCCCCATTGCACAGCATTAGTTTTTACAATAATTACAGAATCACAGAATCATAGAATAGTTTGGGTTAGAGGTGACCTATAAAGGTCATATAGCCCAAACTCCACTGCAACAAGCAGGGGCATCTTCATTTAGGTCAGGTTGCTCAGAATGTCATCCAAACTGATCTTGAATAGTTCCAGGGATGGGGAATCTTCCACCTCTCTGAGCAGCCCATTCCAGTGTTTCACCACCGTCATTGTAAAAAATGTCTTCCTTATTTCTTGTGTGAATCTAACCTCTTTCAATTTAAAACCATTACTCTTTGTACTGTCACAACAGCCTCTACTAAAAAGCCTGTACTCATCCTTCTTATAAGCCTCCTTTGCATATTGGAAGCCTGCAATAAGGGTTCCCCAGATTCTTCTCTTCTCCAGGCTGAATCAACCCCAAATGTCTAACACTTTACTACTTCTTTTTACTTTATGAAAGTTGTTCCATATCTCTGATCATTTTTGTGGCCCTACTCTGGATCCTGTCTTTCCTGTGTGCTGATGACCCTGTATCTGGAAGCAGCACTGCAAGTGGGGTCTCAGAAAAGCAGAGTAAAGGGGTGGAATCATCTCCTTCAGCTGGCTAGCCACACTTCTTTTGATGCAGCCCAGGATCAACTTGGCCTTCTGGACTGTGAGTGCATCTTGTAAGGTTATGTCCAGCTTTTCATCCAACAGCACCCCCTAAATCCTTTTCCACAGCATTGCTTTCAATCTCCCAGCCTGTATTGATACTGAGGATTGATATGACCCAGCTGCAGGTCCTTGTACTTGGCCTTGTAGAACCTTATGAGGTTCACATGGACCACTTTTCAAATTGTCCAGGTCCCTCTGATGGGCATCCCATACCTCAGCATGTTAACCACACCACTCATCTTAGTATCATCCTCAAAGTTGCTGAGGATACACTCAGTCCCACTGTCTTGGATGAAGATTCTAAATAGTACTGGTCCCAGCAGACACCCCTGAGAGACAGCACTTGTCACTGGAGTCCATCTGGACATTGAGCCATTGACCACTGTCTTCTAGATGCAGTCATCTAACCAATTCCACATCCACCAAACAATCTATCCATCAAATCTACATCAGACTAACATAGAAGAAGTATTTTGTGGGAAGCCATTTCAAAGGCTGTAATACTGTGCTTGAATATCTTAATGTTTGTAAAAATTTTCAAAATTTAAAAGATCCAGTAAATTAAACAGAAAGCAACATAAGAAATGGCAAAAAAGTTATTGGTCTTGCCAATAAACAAAAAGGTAAGATAAGGAAAAAGAATAGCTTTTAGATTTAAAATAGGAAAAACTGCAATAGCTATTAGATTTACAAAACATTATTATGGCGGGGGGGGGTGGAAGAAATAAAAAAAGGCAGAGAGAGGATGAAGTCTAAGAAACTAGGGGAACAAGAATATGAAAACTGACTGGGCTAGTAATATTGTAAGGTGGAAAGTATATGGAGATATCAACTTCTGGGACATAAGGAATACAGAAGTATTTTCCAAAGCTCCAAAGAATTAAAAGGGAATGTATTTACTCAATGATGTATTTTGTCCTTTGATGATATGAGCTAACTAATTCTGCTGATGACATTCAGCAAGCCTAGATCTATGGTAACTTTCCCACTTCCCGAGGAACAGGTAATCAAAGTGAAAATGCATTTATTGTCAGATCATAGCTTTCTGAATCTCCCTATTCCCCTGGCTGCAGGTCCCAGTCTCCAGCAACAGACACAGCCAACCTAGAGCTCTTCACCTTCTCCTTGCCTAAGCACCCTGTCTTACTTCCATCTTCCTCTCCAGGCCCTTCAGATTTGCCTGTGAACATCCCAGGAGAATGGAACCCACTCTGACTTTCTACTTTCAAATATTGAAGTTTTTCAATCCTTAGACTATGATCTGCCATTAACTAATTTAATTACAGATTGTCTATGACCAGGTTCATAGTGAATTTTCAAAGTTCTAAGATTAATTACATTTACCAAAGAAAACTTTCATTAAAAAAAAAAGTTATTACATATGTAAACAGAATGTGTACAGGCACACAGAATGAGTAGTATAGGCTCTTGCACTGCAAACTCAGAAGTTCTTTGAGCAACCTCACTCACAACCTGAAGGGATGAGGACTTTCTCAGGGGGAAAAAAATCATTTGTATTTTCTCCACTTGCAATCTTTTCTTGACAAATTATCTGTTATCTATTGATCACTTCGGACTGAAGAAGTCAAAGGTGAACTTTTCCTGGGTTGCTTGTTTGTTTTGTTACTCTGAGCTTTTTTACCGTCATTAAATGTCAGCAATACAGCTTAACAAGCTGCTTGTTCCTGATAGAATGTATTGTTCCAAACACTATTGGTGGGAAATGGGATGAGTGGTTTGTCTCAAGCAATCTGTCTTGCAAGATAACAGAACCTGCAGGGGCAGGGTAACGTTTTGTGGACTGGATATTGCCTCAAAAGGGGCTTGATCCTGCAAGCATCTGTGGAGCATTGGACTAGGGCCTCCATCCTCAGTCTTCACTGGCAGCCAGGATTCCCATAATTCTCAAGTCCCAGAACCTTGCATTCCTGGACCTCTAGGTGGGATCTGGGGGAGCAAATTCCCCCCCACTGCAAGGGCAGAGCAAGTCCAAGACCGCCTCATGAGACTGAATGTCTGCAAGTCTCTGGAGCCGGATGACATGCATCCCAGGGTCCTGAAGGAGCTGCTGATGTGGTTGCTGAGCCGTTCTCCATTATATTTGAAAAGTCATGGCTGCCAGGAGAGGTCCCCAGGGACTGGAAAAAGGGTCATGTCACTCCCATTTACAAGAAAGGGAGCAAGGAAGACCCAGGGAATTACAGGCTGGTGAGCATCACCCCTGTGCCTGGGAACAGATCCTCCTGGATGACATGTTAGAGCACATGAGGGAAGAGCACATGATCTGGGGCAGCCAGCATGGCTTCAAGAAGGGAAGGTCGTGCCTTACCAATCTACTGACTTTCTGTCATGGAGGGCATCGGTGGATAAAGGGAAGGCAACTGATGTCATCTACCTGCACTTGTGCAAGGCTTTTGACATGTTCCTCCACCACATCCTTATCTCTAAATTGTAGAGATGTGGATTTGATGGGTGGACCATCCAGTGGATAAGAAACTGGATAAAAGACAAAGAGTGGTGGTCAATGGGTCAATGGGGAGGCCCGTGACAAGTGGTGTCCCCCAGGGGTCTCTCTTGGGATCGGTGCTCTTTAACATCTTTATCAATGACATCGATGATGGAATTGAGTGCACCCTCAGCAAGTCTGTGGATGACACCAAGCTGAGTGGTGTGGTTGACACAACAGAAGGAAAGGAAGCCATCCAGAGGGATCCTGACAGGCTTGAAAGGTGGGCACAGGTAAACTTAATGAGGTTCAACACAGCGAAGTGTAAGGTGTTGCACTTAGGCTGGAAGAATCCCAGACATAGATACAGACTGGGAGAAGAGCTCCTTGAGAGTAGCACTGCTGAGAAGGACCTGGGTGTCATGGTGGATGAGAAACTTAACCTGAGCCAGCAGTGTGCTCTTGCAGCTCGCAAGGCCAATGGTATCCTGGGCTCCATCAGAAGACGGGTGGCCAGCAGGGACAGGGAGGTGATTGTCCCTCTCTGCTCTGCCCTCGTGAGGCCCCATCTGGAGTACTGTGTCCAGATCTGGGGCTTTCAATACAAGGAAGATGTGGAATTGTTGGAGAGGGTTCAGAGGAGGGCCACGAAGATGATTAGAGGTCTGGAGCACCTCTAAAAGAGAGGCTTGGACCTCCTGGGTAAATGTTGTTACTCCTGAGTACCACACAGAAGATTACAGGAGGTAATGTCGCCAGTGTGGTTGTTAAAAGCGACTAGCTAAGAGAGAGTTAACCTGGCCCCTGGGGCAGGTAGGAAAGGTTAACTCTGCACATTCCCATCTGCTGAGGTAGGACAGGCAGGTCTGAATCTCTCTGGTTTGCCATCCTTGTCAGGTGTGACACAGGACCACACAGTTTCTGTGTAGCCTAGGCCGCCAAATTCCAAGCTGTCTTGAGTACTCTTTCCTCATATTCCACAGAACCAGCAGGTATACTGTAAAGGACAAAGAGTACAGGGTGGGCATTTACAGATTGTAAGTCTCCATTATTAACTGTGATTTTATTAAGATAGTATTATGTTCTCACAGACACTACATAAAGTCACAGAAAAATAAGGGTCTTCTAAAAGACATGCCTTCTAATTTTAAGGATCTCTAATGATCACAGCACTTGAAGTACTGAAAATATACTTCTAAAGTTAGTTCTTCCTTCTTATTTGAGAAGTATCACCGATATTAAAGGATGCATTGATTAATTTAAATCTACCCTTTTTTCAAATTAATTTTCTATGATGAAAAACTCTAAACATTTGTGAATTATTTAAAATATTTCATTGACCTACTTTACCAAAGCTTATATCAATGGGGAAAAGTGACTTTTTATACAGCTGAAGCCTAGTTACAATGAAAACCCAAGGTAATTATTTCAGTCGTCAACATAATCCCAATAGGTGAGATTTTATGTAGTGATCAGAACTCTCTGATATTTTCGCCTCATTGAGTTTTATAATGCTGCTATTCTTGTAAGCACTTTGTCCTATAAAAGCAAAACCACAGCAACTAGAACTACCCAACAGAGACCAAGGGGACTCATGGGACACAAGCAGATTATTCTATTGTTTTTAGTTTTGGGGCTAGTCCAAGTAATTTCAAAAGTAGAAGATAATGATATCCAAGTAAACCACATTATTGGTGAATCTATATTAAGGAGCTGAGTTTTGATTCCCTTAAAGTTTCAGTTGTGTTCAGACTGAAAGCTCTGAAAAGAATCGATTAAAAAAAAACCCCAAAAAACCCACACACAAAAAAAACAAGAACAAAAAGACCACAAAGAAAAACATGGCTAACATTCAGCTAAAACAAGATGCAATAGCACAGATGGATTAAAAGTGCAGTAGCACAGCACAGATGGACCGAGTTCTGTTCAACTCAGAGGTTAACCATTACTTGGATTTGTATTTATTTCAATTAGATTTATCTAGAAATTAATCCTCAATTGCTCTCATTTCAATGCAATAAAAATACATATTACAGCATTAACTCTTTTGATAGCTGGTATGGTTATTCAAGAATATGAGTTTTGGGGAGAAACTCAGAATAAATCTACAATCAAGATAATGGAATAAACCTTTCATAAAAAATATTACCTCAGTATTTTAGAAAAAAAAGAGCAAATAAAAACATGTCTCCTTTGAAAAGAAAGGTCAACATGAAACTTTTCTTATTAAGGAATCACCAATATTTAAGAGGGAAATCTTTAAACACCCCATGCCCATGATTTTCTTATCCAAGGGTGTTGAGCCAAATCATTTGCTTGGATCAGGAAAAAAAAAAATAAAACACAAAAAACCCAAACCAATGAACCAAACCAAATTTCCTTTGGGATCAATGAAAACATGGCAGTACTTCCCAACTAATCACATTCCTAACTATAAAAGCAAAGTATTAAAATCTGAAAATATTACAGTGAAGTGTTTTTATTTTTGAAGGAACAAAAATGTTTTTCTGCTATAATTATTAATGCATTTAGTTTCAACGTAAACATAAGGTGCTTAATCCTATGGTAGACCCGTACAAAATCTACTAAGGTCAGACCTATCAAATAATAACCCTTTCCTACCTCACTTCTATGTCGTTAGGTTCTCAGCAAATCTACTTTATTAGGGAAAAGAATATGAGGAGATTCTTCAAAAGTTACCAGTTGATCAGAAGAGAGAGGGGTGAAGAAAGTAATTGCAAATAGTGAAAAATTATACCATTGATAGCAAAAAGAAGAAAACATTGAAGAAAAAATTTGGAAGTCATGAACAGCAGCAGAAAGATCCCTAAATGAATATGCTACAGGAATATAAATTGTATTGCAATTACAACACTCCTTAAAAGTAGGATAGACTATTTAAATACAGTGTTATTGAAACACAAAAGCTATTGAAAAGGGAATTCATGAATCTGCTCTTTGAAAAACCTAATTAAAATAAAAGGGTTGTAATAGTATCTCCTTTAGCGACACCAATAAAAGCAATGAGAAAATAAAGCACTCATTTTCATTTTTTGATGAATGAAAGTGATTTTTGATCCTCCTGCATTAGTCCTACACTTCAACCAATCTTAATATTGGTGCTAGGAGAGAGTTGTTTATACAGCACATTTAATAGCTTTTGTACATTTGATTTGAGTATAGAATAAAACAGACAAAATAGCACAGATTCCAACCACATTTACTCTGGTAGAAGTGTAAACTAACACTCTCAGTCTACACTGTGCTCTCTTTAATATCAGATCAAATTAAGAAACCTTTCCTCAATATAATATTTAATTTGATTTTATACCCATGTAACAAAGCACATCTTTGACACAAGTGTGCTTCCTCCTTCTTTCAGCACATCTTAATCTTAACTTGCATCAACCCCATCCATTGTATTCCTGAGCATCTCTAAGATTATCTGAAAAATGTGTTCTGTTTTGTAACATGGTAAGCCAGCCAGCAACTGATTAGAGACCTAATTCATTCCACGGATGATTTATAATAAATCAGATTGGAAAGCAGGCCATTTCCAGAGGTGACAAGCTAATGCATTACCACTGTGTAACCTTAACCCACACAAGAATGTAATTTAGTTTTTAAAATGATAAATATCTGTATCTCCAAATTCGTACTAATTATCAGGCTAAGAGGTTCTTTCAGGCAGTCAGTCCTCCCATGTTCTTTTGTATTAAAATATTTTATAAAAATGTAAAGGTGTAGATCAGAGCACTGGAGGGGTTGAACCAATTAGAAACCAGACACAAGGTTAATGGGAGAATAAGTCCCCATTTAAAAATCGTTTTTCTAATATTTTAAGAGACATACTAACAACAAGTACACTTACAATCCACATTAATACTGTGAATTACTGTAGGGCTAAGATGCTGTACATGGGGAATCATATATCAAGTTTTAAGTAAAAGGAAACTTAATCCATAAGATTAAAAACAGGTCAGATGGTGATGACTTTATAACTTCTGGAACTGTTTTTCCTCACCTGATAAAAACAAGGAAAATTAATCAAGATATAATGCTCAAAGATGGATGCAACTTGATTGATATAAAATATGGTGGTGAGAGAAGTATAGAAAGAAAACTGAAACGGGTAATGGGTCTCCCATCCATGTTAGAAGATACATAACCAGAAAAAGATACACAATTATTTAGTTAGTCACTAACTCACTTTTTTCTTTTTTTTTTTCATTTCCAAAATCCAACAATAGCCAGGCAAATAACTAAGGAAGTATTTTGAAGTAAAGATGACAGGCAAAATCTAATCCCCAGCATTCTGATGTAAATTTTATCATCAGCATTTATTTGTACAATGCCACATACTGTGTTTGTACAATGAAATTAAATAACACATCTAGTGTTACTGAATTTAGCAACTTTATTTTCCTCATGTTAAAAGAACTATAGGTAGTAAAGCTACATAATAATTCAAAATATTTTATATGTAAGTTGAGAAAGGCAATAAGAAGAGATTTTCCACTTAACGGAAGTAGGAAGGAGCATGGTAGTAAAAGCTAAAATAGAGGTTTAGACAGATAACCCAAATAATTTGATGCTACATGTTAAATACACTGAAGTTATTGTAAAGCCATACAACTGTAGCTCCAGTAATTCTAGTTTGGTGGTCATCTACATTGCCCCTTGTAACTTGGTGTCTCTACAGCCTCAACCTAGGACTGACAGTTGACAAAGTCCCTTTAGCTACATCAGATCATTTAGAAAATAATAGATACAAATATACATGTGAAGTAGTGTTTTCTGCCCCTATTTAAAGGTCTTCAGTAGTCCACTGAACCCTTATCTAAAAGGCAAATAATTTCCAACACCTTGTTGTACCATGGTTTGTTTGTTTGCTAGGGTTATTTACCATTAGGGAAGGAAGGCCCATTATTGGTCTCTGATCCATTCAAATTAAAATATACTCATGTTTTCAATTTTAGTACATACAACTGAATTGCACTTGTTCAGGATGAGCTGAGAAGAGTGCAGGTATATTGTATTTTTAGGCATCTGCAGACTGGTATAGAATGCTAAGGCTGCTGAGTTTTAAGCATGTGAAACCCTGACTATTTCTTTATTGTAAAACACATTATGTTCAAGGGTAAACTACAGATGAATTTTTTTTATTAAACAGAATTGACCTTTCACCGAAGAGTAATGATTAAACAGTTTGGATTTGAAAAAGTTCAGAAACTTAAGTCAAGTATTATGTGAAAAGGAATAAAATTCTGAAGATGTTCCTGTAATTTAATATGGTGATATTAACTCAAAATATTTGACTTCATGCATGAACCCAAATGCTCAAACCTATATGTTTTTCAGAAAATAGCACTTAAATTATGAGGATATATTATCATAACACTAATTTGGTACAGTGATGAAGTTTTTCAAAACTAAGACGACATTTTTTACTTGATTTGACTAGTCATGGATAATTTTCATATGATAGCCTTTTTATTTTTCCTTTTTCTTTTTTTTTTTTTTTTTAATACAGATAGTATTGTAACTTCACATGTGTAGGTGTTGGATGACTAGCACACATTTTTAGCAAGTTCCACTTCCCACGTGGCATCACAGTGTGAGTGGTAACTCTCTTTTCTGTTGATGTGGTCTTGGGAAAAGGCTCTACCCAGTGTCCTAGCAGTATCTATCAAATAACACTGTGTATCTTATTTCCACAACAGTTTGGCTTTGAAACACAGCATGCTAATCACAAAACTTAGCCCTCTTTTCCAAAACCTCAGCAAGGTGAGAGAAGGAAGGAACTGTAAACAGATCAAATTCAACATCAAGTTCAAATTTATATTAAGAAGGGCAAAAGGAAAAAGAAGAGCTTTCTCTGACATTGCTCGGACCACAAACAGCATGGCATCATCCCTCAGAATGCGGTAAAATCTATCAAATACATCCTGTTCAGGAAAAGCAACTGAAAATGTAAAATCTGTGGACACTTTCCCAAAATTTTCTGCAAAACAATCGTAAGTACTTTTGCAAGACAAAAATTCAGCAAGACTTCCACGATATCTAAGAAATGCTTTTTAAGCATTTTTAAGCAAAACATTAAATGCTTGTAAGTTAGGTTCTTGTGTCACTTAGCAGAAAAAAATACACCAAGATGACTAAACAAATACAGTATGTATACTTTTTTTCATATTAAAAGAAAGAAAGCAAAAACCCCTGCTCCTTTTCCCTTAATGATCCTTCTTGGATCTAAATGACTGAAAATTTTTGTTTTTTCCTTTACAGTAGTTAACTGCATACTGCCAACCCATACTATTCTAGAAAGGGCATTCTCAACACAATACATGTCTTGAAAAGTATTTGAAATCAAAATTAAAATAAAGGAATTTTCATCTAGCCTCATAGCTTTTTGAAATCTTGTCCACATAGGGAAGAATTTCACCCAGGAAACACCTTTGTGCTCCTTCAAGCAACTGCCATCCTTAAGATAGTGCTGAATCTCAGCAAGGTCTTTCCATCCTTTCTCAGCAACACAGTCTGTGTGTGGTAAATCCAAAGTTAAAAGTCCGTACAAATCTTTTTTATCCACGCAGCCTATGACAGACATTCACTCAAAATCAAGTTTATTCAAAGAAAGCCTTTTGTTTGCTACAATAATTCCATCTTCCATTTTTGCATTGCTTTAAAAATTCTCTTCATTTAGACACTTAGTCTTTCTGCTCTTTTGGTGAACAGCAGAACTGATAAAATTACTGAAAACTAAGGAAATAAGAAATTTTATCAGTTTAAATGAAAACCAGATGAAATAAATGTTTGTTCTTTTCATGCATATCTGTCTAAATGATATTTAGAAAATTATAACTTCCTGAATATGAACTGTGACATAATTAAACTATAATCCTGTCATCATGAAGTTCCATTAAGTTCCTAGAATCACAAAATAACAGAATGTCTTGAGTTGGAAGGGACCTTAAGGATCATATAGTTCTAATCCTGCTGCCATGGGCAGGGACACCCTTCAATAGACCAGATTGTCCAAAGCCGAATCCAACCTGGTCCTGAATGCTTCACGGGAGAGGGCCATTGACTACAGCTTCTCTGGGCAACCTATTCCAGTGGCTGACTACCCTTACAGTAAAGAATTGACTCCTAATGTCCAATATAAATCTACCCTCTTTTAGTTTAAACCCATTACACCTGCTGTATCTCTACAAGCCTTTCTAAACAGTCCCTCTCCAGCTTTTATGTAGGCCCCTTCAAGTATTGGAAGGCTGCTTTAAGGTCTCCCCTCAGCCTTCTCTTCTCCAGGCTGACCAAGCCCAAATCACTCAGCCTGCCTTCACAGGAGAGATACTCCAGCCCTTCTGATCATCTTTGTGGCCTTCCTCTCAACTTGGTCCAACAGCTCCATGTCTTTCCTCTACTGAGGACCCAAGACTTCTAGATAGAGTCTCATGAGAATAGAGTAGAAGTGGAGAATCACTTCCCTTGACCTGGTGGTCATCTTACCTCAGAGATTCTTATTCATGAAAAACAGTGATTGTGAAGATCAGTAGTCATTACTCAGCATTTGAAATCATCACTCATGAAAAAAAAAACCCACCAACTTTTAGCCCAGGTTCAGTCAAAAGAAAGAAGGTTCTTTAAGAAGTTGTGTCTATTCCTTCTCACAAATGCATTTAAAGAAGGTCTAGATGGCTTTAAAAGTTAAATGAAAAATAATCTGGCCTTTCTGAGGACTACTATACAACAAAAGGCTAAGACATTCTGGGAAAAAATCTATGCAATATGGTTCTCTTCCTTCAGCTGTATTTTGCAAAATTAGTTTTAATATAGTCTTTGTTTTACTACAAGCATTACTTTTGATTTTTCTTTAATTATCCTGAAAGATACTATTCACAATAGTTATTGCAGTGTGGTGACCTTTGGTCTCCTATTTCATACTTGAAAGACTTTTTGTGGAGGAACTGAGATCGTTTTTTTTTTTTTTTTTTGGTGTGCACTCCTGCTTTGTCATACTGAATTACAGGTTCCTTTAAAGATGATCAAAACAAGTATATGTAAATGAAGTTTAATTCACTGACCTACTTCAGATCTAATTCAACTTGACCTTATCCACTCATGTTTCCTGACCTGCAGTGCTCCCTTCCTCTCTTTCTTTTCATCATTAATCTTTACCCCTCCCTAGCTTCTTCTTCTGCATTCATTGATCTTTCTTCCTACTATTATAAAGGCATTCTCACTTGATTGTAATTCTCTTCCTATCCCTCCTCACAACTCCTACTGCTAGTCTCTTGAAAATGGATATGAGTACTAATCTATATCTCTTTCCTCACTTCCTTATCTTCGTGTCAGTTCCACATCTCTGTTCTATTCTCACTGTCCATAAAAAAGGACGTGATAACCTCTGCTGTTGATCCTTCAGACAGACATGAAACCACCAGATCTATGATACACCACTGTTCTTGTATAGCAATATACCTTTTTTTTCCCCCTTTCTCCTTGTTCTTTTCCTCTTCAGGAAAACCATTCTTCTTTGGTTTACCAGCTGATGTTTCTTAAGTTGAAAATACCATATCTTCCCTTATGTTCACCCATATTTCTTCTGTTGAGAATTTATTCTATTCCTAGTGTCTTACATTGTCATAAAATAAGTCTGCTACTACAGACTTTTTTTTTTCAAATTCTCTGTGAAACTACTTACATGTCCTAGACATACACCTTTTTTCTACCTCAAATAGTATCAATTGCTCTGTAATCTTACTATATTGAAAGCAAGATAAGCTTGAACAATAATCTGGACATATATTCCTAGCCATAATAGCTGAAACACATTGATATTATTTTCAACTGCTTCATTTTCTTTGTAAAGGAATACAAAAAAACCCCAAACCCAACCAAACAAACCAATCAACCTAAAAAAAAAAAACCCTAAAAGACTCCAAACAAAACCACCACCACCAACAACAACAGCAACCAGGACACTACAACTGTTGTGTAGCATAATCACTATGGTGAGAAAAAAAAGCCAAAATAATGTAAATTAGAGCATCTGCAACACTCTTCACAATATTTAAGGGGATTTATGTGCATATATATGTAAATATATAATTACATATGCACATATAGACAAAATAAGGTTTTAATTAAACATAGAAGTTGAAACTGAAAGGGAAAAAAATGGAAAACATTCAACAAGAATGCACATCATCTTGTCTGAGGGTACAAGGAGACCAAGACACTGCATCCTGGACAAACCATTCCTGTAGTATTTACAAGGCTGCAGTCCTTCTCAGTGTAAAAAACTGCCAAGCCTAAAACAGAGGAAAGCTTTATTAAACTCTTTTCATTAAGATGAACCCTAAGGGTCAGATTCATAATGCCTTCACTTGTTTTATGCATGTTGGGGTTTTTTAATAATTTTGCATAGATATGTCCTCTCCATGACTTGATATTAGCTTGAAACCAGAAAGTTGCTACTAATGTAGACTGAAATCTTTCAAACCTAGAAAGGTCTCTACATTACAGGGGGCATAAGTCAATTCAAGATCAAACCACTGATTTATATTTTTTTACACTTTTTTATTATCTAGAGAATTAAGTATTTGGCAGATTATCCTGAAATCACTCTTTACATGTGACAAAAGGCAGGTAAAATAAGAAAAAATTAGTTTCACTGTTAAAGTCAGGAGCACAGTTAGTAGGAAAACAGATGTGAAAAAAGAAAACCCAAAGCAAACCCACACCTTATTATCTGGCTTGATTTTTATGACATCTGCATTTCATTCAGGTGAAAGTTTGAGAAAACAAATTTGTAGCTTTTCAGTGTTGAGTCCCATTCCTCTGATTAGATATATCCTCCTGGCTTTGTCTCCCTAAATAGGAACTAGTTTCTTGGAGCAAAGCTCTTCCATATGAAAGTCTCTACTCACTAGAAATTTAATCAAAAATAAATAAAAGAGAACATCTAGGATTTTTCTGAAATCCAGAGTATTAACAATCAATGGAACTAGAATATTGTAAGCCTTCTGTTCACCAAAATAGGCCTGAGAACTGTACCTGGTTCTTAGATTTCCTCTCATGCTGAGGGTCCCACAAAGAGTTATCAACTAACTACCTTCCCTGTAGAGAATTCCTCTGATACAGATGTGTTCTTTTGAATAATCTGGTTGACAGGGTTGAATCAGACTCACTTTTGAGCTTACATCAACGTACATGTAAAAAACTTTCTAGTAGACATTCATTGCACAAATATTTTAGTGGTGAGAAATATATTACTATTCACTTTAGCTATTTAAAATAAATATGGGAAGTACAAAGAGAAAGTCTTTGCTACTTCTCACTGCTATCTATCAAAGTATCAAAAATCTATCCTAATTAAAAGTACTTGTTAGCCCCTAGTGATATACTGTCAATAGGCATTAATTGTGTATAACACATGCATATTGAGGGAACTTGAGAAAGGCTTCAAATATTTGGTGCAAGTACAAGGGCTGTTGCGAAGAACGATGCCATGCCTTCAGGAAATAAAAATGATCCCTGTCAACTGCCAAGTGATTAAAAAAAAAAAAAAAAAAAAACCCTTCTATCTTCCCATCTCCTCCTCCACAGGACATTAATGTCACTGTGATATACAGTACCAGTTGCCACCATGCAGTGTCTTACCTGCCACTTAAGAGAGTTGCCTGAACAAAAGGTTAAGCACCCAACTGAGGTTAAGAGGCATAGTATCTTTTTTTTTTCTTAAGATCTCTTTTGTGTCCATTATTTGAATAGGCTCCTGCACTTTCTGAAGGATGTTTGGTGATTTCTTTCCAGTTAAACAGAAGGGATGTGAAGTTGTCTGTGGTCAGCTGCTTACTTTGCAACAGGATTGGGATTCCAGAAACAAACATTTTTATCATCAGTGTTCACATTTAGAGTGATTTAAAGCTTTGCTCATAACCACAGCAGATGCTACTCTAAGCATCAGTAAAATCAATGTGATACAGTTAATCCTGATTATCGCACTGCCACTCACAATGATTTGTGATTCTGAAGATTACACACACTGTGGAAAATAAATACAACAGGAGGAATCCCACTTACTAGTATTTTCTGTGACTGTAATCTTACTAGCCTCTTATACCTCTTTGATGAACTGTAGAGACATTCTGAAAAGCATCTTTCAATCAAGTCATAAGCAACCCTTGAGAGTACTTCTGAGACAATTGTCAGATAGCTTAAAATATTGCATATACGTTGTCTGCTCATTTAATCCACCAAGCACCATATTTCAAAATTGAAAATATTGCTGTTAAAAAATATTTTCCTTTGTTTCTTGATAACATTTAAGCCCTGGGATGCTATAATGTATTATAAGTGGTAAGCCTGAAATATCATTTCCAGGCCACAGTTGTTGAAATTGCAGTTGCCTGTGTGTGACCAAATTTCATTTTATAATCTGGAAGATTTATACCCACACAGTATTAACTTCCTCTATACTTTTACTCAACGTTATTCTTATGTTAAGGGCATCTGATTTTAAGTGCACCAAGCTTACATGAATATTGTTAAAGCTTCAGTCAGGCAGAAGTTTCATAGTCACAATAATGGAACGTAAACAACAGTCTAAACACAATCGTACTCATGTTAGTCCAGCAGCCAAAGGGAAGAAGAGGCATAGGGAAGCAGGGTAAAACATGAGTAACTTGCATTCCCTTGAGGATTGCAGCCTTTGTTTTATTTGCTGATATGATGATCATCACTGTTAACAGCAGTCAAACATATTATGTTATGTATATTTGTACATTCCCAAGCCAAAGCTTTATTTTTTAAAAGAATCTCTCGGCTACCTAAGAGACTGATAGAACATATGGAGCACCAAAACCTTGAATAGCAAGAGCAGGTGAGATCTGTATTTATCCAACCAGAAGTAAGTACTGGTAAAGAGCAGGCTGAAGAATGGTGTCAGAAAGAAATCAAACAAATAAGGCAGTAGTAGAACATTAGTAGAATAGCAGGGTTAACGTTAACTAGCAGTCAGGAAAGATTTGTCAGTTATTACACCAAATAGAGAAGAGATCATTATTATAAGAGGCACATGACAGAAAGATTTTTCCTGCTTTTTTTTTTTTTTTTTTTCCTGGTTTGGTTCCTTTTCAGTTCTCAAGCCTCATTTTCTTCTTATAATCTCTTCTACCCAGACAGTTTCCTAATTACACCATGTAAGAGACTGATCCTACCAGAAGAAAAACCCATCAGCAGATAAACCTCATACTGGATAAAAGCAATGTGCCTGGTGAAGAGCTGCGGTCTGAGGCACTGTGCAGCTTCACAGAGATGTAAACTACCTTTCCCAGCAAAAGTAACAGGTAAGGAAAATACCTAATATAAGGCAGATTCTCCTCAAAGCCAACTATGAAACAACCAGACTCAGAAAGCAGAACAATATGCTGATGCAATTGACAATTTTTACTGACTTCTATTTAAGTTGTCTTTGGTATTTTCATACCAACAGTGAAACTTAAAAATATTTTGAAAAACTAAACAAAATTCTTCAACATTGTTTTGACAGTGCTGAGCATAAGTAAACTACGACTAGCAACCCTCTTACTGATCTCAACAAGAAAAAAAATACAGTCCACAATTTATTTGTTTAGACCTCCTTCTTCTAAAATCTGATTTCTATGAACTCTGAAAATTGTAAGTTTCAGGTCTGTACTGAGTCTTGGGATGCCATAGGAATTTATTTTTTTTTAGACCTTGAAATCAGCTTTGTTACTACATTTAAGGTTTTCTTACCTGTGTGATGTTACTTGCACTCTTATTTATGTCCCTCTCTGACAAATTTAGTCAAGATTCCGTTCTCCTAGTATTGCCTCCAGCATTTAATTGCAGAGCTGGTCCGGAATTTTTTTTCAGTTCTTAAAATTCAATGCATCACAAGCAAAAATTCCTGGGTCTTATCCTCAAAGGCATTATAACAGCTTTAGACTTTTTACACAAAAGTTTTATTTCCATTGCAATGTGTACATAGGTGATTTTTCAGCTTTTGGAATGTGTGTTTTAATATACAGATGCTCACATAGTAGTGTATTCCCTCAACTCATTCCTGTATAGTAATACAGAACCACACTGGCTATAGTCATAACCTATGCCATTAAGTGAAGTTCCACTAAGACTATTAGAAATCCACATAAAACATTAACTGATTTTATTTCTTAGATGGTAGGTTATTTATAGATTACATAAGTCAGAAATTTCTTGCCTTCTCAGTGTATACCCCATTTGTTCAGATTCTGGAAAAAAAAATCGTCATTTTCTGAGTTATTTCATTATATCAACAGAATAATGAGATCATTTAATGCATAAAATAGCATTAAAAATAGTAACAAGTACTAAAAAGTACTAAAATAATGTATCATAATATTTCTGAATTATGGGTTAGCAATTTATATTAAGAAATATATTTTAGAGATTCAACATCTAAGGTCTTCAAGTGTTATGCTACTAAGCATAAACTTATCTGACATTAACAATCACAAATCAAGGTGACACAAAGCAACAATGATACTAATGACAAAGACTTTCAAGCTGATAAATTAATTCTATTCACTGCTTCACAAGGTCACATTTTACATCTGGGTAAAACTGTTAAGAGTCATAGAGAAGGTGAAAAGAAAGAAGAAAAGTAGGGTTGATAGCTACCAAGATATTGAATTGCTTTTCAGAGTCCAATCCTACCCCACAAGAAAGAATTATAGTTGTTTATTTCTTTTATAGAATGCAACCCCTACAAAATCCTAGTTACTACATCCTGAGCAATCTTTCTTCTATTCAGCTGCAATGTTTGTTAATTCTTTATGCTGATGCATGTTATAGAGCTCATCAGAAAAAGCAATGAAATAAATGTATAACTAGTACAGAATAAAGTAAATACTGCATAGAAATATGTGTATACAGTAAATTCTGAGTAAGATCCACTTTATCTGTGTCAGGACTCTAAGAATTCCTGAACATTAGCCACCTGATTTGAAAAGATGGGAATTTGGAATTTGCTAGTTGTCTTAGATAAGATCTCATAGTGTTTAAAAGGCATTTGATCTCTTTTCTTTGACACAGTTACACAGTTTATGGTTTATTTGTTAAGACAGTCACCAAAGGTGGGGACTGAAAAGAGATCCTGGGTGGTGGGTGAGTGAGGACTGACAGAAACTCACCAAATTCTTGGTCATACTTTTCTATGTTAAAATAAGTAAAGGAAAAATACACCAATTTGTGTATTTGTGTATAGATAAAAACTGCTGAAAAATGGCTGAAAGCTGCCCAGCAAAAGGGGACCTGGGTGGTGTTTGTTAGCAGACAGCTGAATATGAGCCAGCAGTGTGGCCAGAGGGCCAAGAAGGGCAACAGCATTCTGGCCTGTATCAGAAGCAGTGTGGCTAGCAGGACTAGGGAAGTGATTGTCCCCCTGTACTTGGCATTGGTGAGGTCACATGTGAAGTACTATGTTCAATTTTCAACCCTTAACAACAAGAAAGACATGGAGGTGCTAGAGCGTGTCCAAGGGGAGTAACAAAGCTGGTGAAAGTTTCAGACCTCAAGTCTCATGAGAAGCAGATGGGGGATCTGGGTTTGTTTAGCCTGGAGAATGGCTGGCTCTGGGAAGACTTTCTCACTCTCTAAAGCTGTTAGAAATGCCAAAGGTCCTAAGAAAGGACTCGTGGTAGACATTACACGTGAAGCAGTAATTTATTATACATTCTTCCAAGAGCGGGTGACCTAACAAAGTAGACACACTTTTGATCAGTTTGCAGCGTTTTTATACCATATTGACGTGAGGAAAATAGACTCTATAACTCGAAAGTTATAAAGTAGGTATGTTTATTCAGCGCTGGGTGCATGGGAGATCTCTCCACCACAAGCGTGCACACCCACACAGCAAGCCGTCCGTGTATTTATACAATATAGTAATGAATATTCATTTTAAGCCTATACATATTAATTACTTGTACCCGCCTACCCTTGCCTCGTATGCTAATTAGTGTATCATCTTTCATGCTTGCACAGATCCTTCAAAAAATGATGGCCCTGGGTCTCCTGGGGTCCATGGAATGAAGGCCCCGAGTCTTCCTCACAATGTACTTTTCAAATTTCTTGCCTGGAACACAAGAATCTCGCCAACTTGCAGTGTTCTTATCCATTTGGACTAATTTATGTCCCTAAAGGGAGACCTATGGATGTATTCCAGCTATCTGTTCCTTCATTAGCAAAGAGATAATTGACATCTCTGTGATGGATGTTATCCTGTTCCCATTCCGTTTCCTGAATCCTAAATTCCTACAGCTGTTCCCTACGAAATCTACCTCCCTACAAGCCAGTTCCTGTGGGCCTCCTTATCTGTTTCTTTAAGCTACACAATTACGTGACATAAATCTTGTGAGCTATTCTTTCTATTTCTATATGCCCCCCCCATATCAATATTCCCATCTGAAATCCCTCCCCGATTTATTTATGGATTAAGTTTTTTTTCCAAAATTTACGAGCTCAAACTAGGTGCCTTCATGTCTGTCCAGGTAGTAAGTTATCTTACATAGCACATAACTGTTGCATATCTGTTTTGTCTGGGCCCTTTGAAGCCAAATGGGGACCTTCAAAAATGCTTGCCTTTATCTCCATTAACAGTATTCCCCCTTATCCTATGTGCTATCTGTTGCATCCTAAATTCCCTACAAAGGATTTCTGATGAGGCAGCCTGAGTCCTCCACTTCTCAAGTCAGTATAAAAAAATACAACCCTTTTCAGTTTGCAAAAGCAACATTTCTCATGATTTTCCAAAAAGCTACCTGAAAGAACATTGTAGGCAGGTGGGTGTCAATCTCTTCTCCCAAGTAACTAGCAGTAGGACAAGGGGAAATAGCCTCCAGTTGTGCCAAGGGAGGTTTAGATTGGATTTTAGGAAAAATTTCTTCACCATGAGGGCTGTTAAGCTCTGGTATAGGCTGCCCAAGGAAGTGGTTGAGTCACCATCCTTGGAAGTATTTAAAGCACGTGTACACATGGTGCTTAGGGATATGGTTTAGAGGTTGGACTTGGCAATGCTACATTAACAGTTGGACTTAATGATCTTAAGGGTCTTGTCTAACCTAAATGATTTTATGATTCTATGATTTTACTGTCATTATTAGAGGCCGTGGGTTGTGGTTTCTGGGAAAAAGGCATTATTACATTTTGAAGTGAGACAAGTCAATGTATGTCAGCTAAGCCTAAAGTTTTAAAATAGAAAAATAATAGAAAAATCTTCACTTCTTAGCTGATCAGTAGTGTGGAAATTTTACCATGCTTGGCCAACACAATCAGAATCTTTTTAAATTCTAGGCCTTACCTGAAAACAAGAAAAAAAGCACACCAGTATTTATCAAGTGCTTATTCTGGAGGAAGAGGAGTGGAATCCTATGACAATCCTTCTGCAGAAACATAGCTTTGTTACTAACACATAGGCAGTTTGTGGTGAAACAAAGGAATGAGCACTTCTCAGTTGAGTGCTGATAGTTTTCAGAAATCATTACTTATGAAGAAACTCTGGACAACTAATTAGAATAGATAATGTAAAACAGTTCATTTTTACAAAGCTCTGAGAATTGTGTAAAAACCACTACTTCTGCTTTAAATAGTGAAGTGTAATCGTGAGGCTATATTAAGCAGGAAAACACTTGAGGCATTTTACAAATGCTCCTTTTACATAAACTGAAAGAGCTTATCAAGCTTTTTGGTAATTGGTAGCTACTGAAGGGAGGGGGAGAAAGGATGCTGATGAAGCAGCTACTATTGATTTAGAAAATCAAAATGAAATTCTGTTACACTACTGGTTTCACATTGATTTGTCTTCTTTCACATTCCCTCTCCCTCGCTGACACAAACACGATTTTACAGAAGCAGAGAACAACCCAAACTAGAATGTTTATGAGCAGTTTTGGTAACTCTGTCTAGCATGGAATTTTACTGCATATTTTATTCTTCACTTTCAATACAATAACCAAAATTTTAAGAGATCTTTTTGAATTATAAGGATGTAGTTACAAGTCTTCATCTTTGTAGCATTTTGCTCAGCATCTAATCTTCCAGTACAGCTAACTTCAGATTTTATGTATGTTATAATACAGTAAATAAACTAGTTTTAAATACAGGTCTTGCACAGTTCTTCAGCTACCCTACCTCAGACTGCATATTTCTTCATTCACTTACAGATTTTATTCCATTCTGTGATGACCCAGCTATACTTCTGTCAACTCTTCCCTCACTAGGCTCTGGTCCTCTGGGATAAACATGGTAGATCTTTCTCACCGTTAGTTGACATGGGCTGAAGGGTGCAAAATCTCTACAGTACACCCTGACCAAGAAATACAAAATGAAATAATGCACAAAGTTGAGCTGTTAAAGGTAAAAGTGACCTGCAATCAGAAAAAGAATCAAGAGCAGAAAAGCATTAACCAGTATTGGAGAGGCTTCAGGTCTGCAAGGAAAGTGATGGGAAAATAACTGAAACTGGCCAAGAAAGGCATTAGGTACATGTCATGTGGGACCCATCTCTGGAACAGAGCTATCAAGAAAAATATACCTCTGAGAAAGACTGGATAAGGAACAACTTTCAGGTGGACTATCCCCACTAGAAACTACTACTGCTTATTGTTTGAAGTATTGAAACCACCATAACGTGGTGGTTTGCAACTTCTGCGTTTTTACCACCTTTAAAATGTTTCTTCATCTAGCCCTACATTCAAATCCAGCATCAAAGCCTGCAATATGCACTACAGCATATCCAGCAGACTCTTACAAACCGTGATACACCTGGTCAGCTGCTAGTATACCAGGACTTCAGGATGAATTTCACTGGAGAACAGGTTGACAATGTAATGGTCTTCTCTACAAGACTGCAATTTCTCTACTTGTGCATGAGGACAAGAAAGTACACTCTACTCACCAAACATTGTTACATATTTCTGAGTCCTATGCCCTTTGGAAAGAGCTTGCAGTACTATATTACAGTGGAGAACCAGTGCCTCACTCACTGTTGTGTAGGGCAGTGTATGCATCAAATGATGGCTTGTATGAACTGCTTGGATATATGTAATGCACTTAACCCTTGGGATATGTGGCCCTTTATGAGTAAAAAATTGTGTATGCATGGTCCGTAAACAATGTGATCAAAGTTGGCGCATCTCTGAGCAGTTAGTATGACCAGATGATCTCCAGTAGTCCTTTCAACCAAAACTATTTTATGATTGTCTCTGCCCATGGCAAGGAGGTTAGAACTAGGTGATCTTTGAGGTCCCTTCCAACCCAAATGTTTTACAATTCTATGATTCCCTCTTATAGACATATGCACATACATGTTGTGGTAAATGCAAACACTTTGTCTTTCAGAATTTGTAAGTAAATAGTGTAATGATGGTCACATTGAAAGCAGGTAGATTAGCAGATATGACAGAAGTAGAGATGATGACAGTACATTGAATGATCAAGAATGCAATTTACACAAATCTTTCTAACTCCTGAATCACATTTGAAAGAGCTAATGAGATTATTTAAAAAAAGAAAAAGAAGGTATAGAATTTGGAAATGCACCATACAGTGTGTCTTTCTGAGGTGAGACATGAGACACTGTGCATTAAAGGATAGTAATTCTGTGAATCTCAGGCTCAGTAGAGCTTTAATCCTGTAATTGATAATATGGAGAAAACCTGCTTTATTGACTGCAGAACAGCCTGCAAGAGTATTTATAAAGGCTGTCCATGTACCTGTTTTCCTTTGTCCCTTGATATAAAAGCCACAGAGGGGGACTCATCATGGATTAAAGACTAGTAGTCCATTGTGCTTCAGTGTCTATAAAGCTTGGCCAGGCTGACTGTAAAGCATTATCAACTGCTAGACTGGGACTCAAGTACTGAATCTTTAAGATAGCCAATCACACTTTTAAAATAGCCTTCTTAGAGCATATCGTGCTTCTCAAATTGAAAAATTCAGAAATTCTTCTGTAATAATTCTATTAGATATTTCTGTGAATGAAGGTTTTTTTTGCTTAACTAGAGGGGCTGAGAAAAGAGAGAGAGATTAAGTAAATTAACCTTGAACTGAAGTCCTGCTATGAATTTTATATAGGGATAAGAAGTGGAGTTTTGTGTGTGTCCAATAGATTTCTACTGCTGTAGCTTAAAATGAATCTCAGCAGGACAACGCTCATCAGTATACAAACAGTGTAGTTGGATCTATTTCAATGAACACTTTACACAGAGAATAAAGTACATTTTAAAGTAATATCCAAGTATTATAAGACAATCCTCCAGCTATTACTGGTTAACTATGCAATTTCTATTAATAGATTTGAGTGGAAAATCTGGCAAATGTTCTTTATTTACTTTAGCATCCTAAGAGGATTTAAAGTAAATCTGAAATTACAAAAATGCTGTCAGCAGAGAAATACACACCAGAGGAGAAACCAGTGATCTGCTTAAAGCCTAGTTTAAAATCCTTTTTTTGTGCTTTTTTTTCTATTTTTTTTTACTCCTGCTCTGACCAACAAGGATTTGAAATAGAACCATGAAAATAGCATATGGATAAATGTTGGAATACTATGTTTACATCAAGGTAGTAGAAATTCCTCTGATCTATCGTCAGGAATAAAGTTTGTTCTTTATTCCACACCACAGCTATTCTAAAGAAAAGTCAAAGTGTTTGCATACCATTTGCTCCTTTGTTCATCCATCCAGTTGCTCACTTTTCCAATTTTTGTTGTTGCTGCTTTTTCTTCAGAAGAATGCAGCTATCCTGGTTTCTCTGTGTTACTTGTCATTAATGAAGACACAATGTTTAGGTCAGTTCAGCATTATCTTATAAATCTTAGTTTGATTTTTGTGACAGAGTGTAGATTGTCTCTAAGCAAAATGCCAAGAATACCTTTATCCACTGCCAAATGGAGGTCAGAGCTGTCTCTTTTCATTGAAGCCAAGAAAGCCGTAGCAGCTCAAAGATGAAGCACACTTCTTGAAAAGAGCTGAGAGACTCATGGCTATAATTCTTTATCTAGACAATGTTAACAAGCCTACGGATTACCTACAGAGCTAAAGAATCAGGAATCAGAGCATTTCAGTCAGGGAAAGAAAATTTTAAATTACCTCTTAAGAGTTTGAGAGTTTTAAAACTTTTCATTTGTTTCAAACCCATAACTTCAGGAAACAATAGTCTGGGGAGGGGAGGGGAGGGGAGGGGAGGGGAGGGGAGGGGAGGGGAGGGGAGGGGAGGGGAGGGGAGGGGAGGGGCAAAAGTGGGGGAAGTGTGGGAAGTGGGAGGGAAGGAAGGAAGGAAGGAAGGAAGGAAGGAAGGAAGGAAGGAAGGAAGGAAGGAAGGAAGGAAGGAAGGAAGGAAGGAAGGAAGGAAGGAAGGAAGGAAGGAAGGAAGGAAGGAAGGAAGGAAGGAAGGAAGGAAGGAAGGAAGGAAGGAAGGAAGGAAGGAAGGAAGGAAGGATTAAAAGGAATATACAGTGATGACTGTCATTTATGTATTTTCTAATTAATCTCATTTGCAACTATGTCAGAAAATACAGAAAATGTATTTCACAGATTAACAGTGAAGACTAATTTGATGAATATTATTTCAGAGAACAGGTCATATTTGCTCTAAAAATTGGCAATATTCCAAACTAAACATGAATATATGCTAAGAATGGGATGAGAAAAACAAACCAAAAAAATGGTTAAAAATAGATACAGACATGGATAGATGTCCTCTCCTGAGGTGAAACCAAGTAATTTCAGTTCAGTTCAATTGTCTTCACTAGACAGTTAAATGAAACCACCTTACTTTGTCTGAAAAGGATTAGGTAATACCCACATATTTCATTTCCTTGCTAGAGGAAGATGGCAGCATCTTAAATCATCATAGCATTCACCACCCTCTGTGGTTAAAGGCTTTTCTGAAGATGTTGAGCTGCAAAAATCTATATACAAGTTGCAGACATCTTGTAAGACCAGACCCAGGAGTTTTACTTCTCTCTAGTGGCCAGAGCATTAAATGGAGTAAATATCTACTACAATTACTACCTAAAGAAGTAGCTTGTAACTTACACACCCAGATTTACAAATCATCTACTTCCAGAAAAGGGAAACGTAATCTGCCATCAATATGTGCTTCTTAACCAAAATTACACACAACTTTGTTCACAGAGTGTTAAACAGTTATCTCTGAAAATCTGTACTGTACAGATTTATCTACACTTTGAAAAATGTTTGAGTATTAAAAGGAAATAATAAATAGTATTCCTGAGGCACACAGGAGGACAGGCCGAAATAGCTTTGATAATACAGCAAGCATATCAATGTTTAATTCAATCTGAACTGATTCTATTCAGGATTGATAAGGTTATTTTGTATGTGATCTTGACATTTTCTGATTTTGAAACAAAAAACCACCTTAGGCAGTCTGTTTTCCATACAGGGGCAAGGTTCTCTGTAAGAATACTAGGTTAGAAATATGCTATAAAATAGGTATTATTTTTTGGGAAAAAAAAAGACTTTGGAGAATAGTGACTTCTGAGTGGCTGAGAGTCTACAGAAAGATTAAAAAATAAGGAAATAAGGTAGTTTTCTGCTGGGAAACAGTATAGGAGTTTCTTAGGGAAAGAAAACTGCCTAGAGACAGCTGTGTCTTAAGTTATTTTTACTTTAACCTTCAGGAAAGAGAGCTTGCCTTGATTCTGTCTGACCCTAAGGAAAGTAAAAATACAAAGATTTATTTTGTGTTAAGCTTGAGACAAGGAGGTTTAGAAAATCCTACTTGCTGACTTTGAAGGGAAAAAAAAAAATTAGAGAAGGGATTGTTTGACACCAGAGAAGAGAACAGAGCTATGGGAGTAGGTTTATTTTAAGTTCTGAATAGACTGTTAAATTTCCCTTTGAGGCTGCAAAATAAAATTTTGTTTTAATGTTGTTTTCTCCATTTTCTTTAGGTCTCTTTGGTTGGCAGACCATCTGTTCTCAAAGGCTGTATCCTTTACACTATGGATTTGTATGCAAAGAACTTCTTTCTTCACACAGTGTCTGCTGCAATTTCATGTTTACTGTTTGTACAAAAGTGATATGCTACCAACAAAGAAATTAAAAGAAAAACCCAAAACACTGGTAATTCTACACATACATAATTACAAATTATCTTTTTTGATGAGTAATCCATTTTTCCTTTCCTTCGTACTGCTTTCACATCATCCATCATTTAACAATTTAGTAGAAGACTGTGTTCACATAAAGGCTTCAAGATAACTACATACTGCACAGAGAAAGAAGTGTCAGCATGGATATATGCACTGTACATTTACATGCATTCACTTTGTAAATTAAACACAGTATTACAAAGTGTGTGTGTGTGTGTGTGTGTGTGTGTGTGTGTGTGTGTGTGTATATATTATTTGCTTAGAAAAAGAGAATGGTTCTATTAAGTTTGTATTGACCAGCAATATCATAACCTTCTGTCCCCAGAGGTTGTTCATTTCAGAAAAGTTGGGATGAAGATAAAGAAAATTTTAAGGAAGGCCAAGCAGCTGTAGGCACACTTCATGAAGCACTCAAATCTAAGTGTTTATATCTGGCTCATAACATTACACTATACAGGAAGTATATGAAGAAACACGCTAATCAAAATCTTTAAACATCCATATCAGCATCCTGTTAGACTGATTCTCCACTTTAATCTTCGTTGGTAATCAACTGGCAGTGATCCCACTCAAACATGAGGGTTTCAAAATACAAACCTACAGACTACTGTTTTAAAAAAAGATAATGAGGCTTATGTTCAACTAGGAGAAAAGTATTCCTTTGTCCATGTTCTGTGAGCTATCTCTAGCTAAATAAAATGGCTTCAAAACCTATAAAGTAGAAAACTGTTTTGTTGTAAATAAAAAGAAAACAGGCATTCCTGGCAAACTGTTATTTTTCAGCATGTAATGAGTAGAGCTAGAGAAAAAAAAATCGTGAGGAACATCTCTTTAAGTGAGTTAAATAAAAATGAAGAAAAGCTGTCTGCTGAATAATATCACCAACCAGTAATAACACAGTATAACACTTACATGATTCAGACTAATAAAGACAGAAAATTTTGTGTCATGGTTCAACTCCAGGCAGCAACTAAGCACCACACAGCCACTCCCTGCTCCATGATCAGGAGAGAGAATTAGAAGGGTGAAAGTGAGAAAACTTGTGGGTTGAGATAAAAACAGTTTAGTAGGTAAAGCAAAAGGCGTGCACACAAGCAAAGCAAAACAAGGAATTTATTCATCACTTACTTGCCAGCAGGTGTTCAACCATGTCCAGAAAAGTAGGGCTTTGTCAGATGCAATAGTTACTTAGGAAAACAATCAAACCTTACTCTGAACATCCCTTTCCTCCTTCTTCTTCCCCCTGCTTTATTTGCTGACCATGATGTCATATAGTATGGAATAGCCATTTAGTCAATCTTGGTCAGCTGTCCGTCTGTGTCCCCTCCCAATTTCTTGTGCACCCCCAGCCTACTCGCTAGTGGGGTGAGGTGAGAAGCAGAAAAGGCCTTGGCTCTGTGTAAACACTGCTGAGAATTAACAAAAACATCCCTTATCAAGGCTGTTGTTAGCACAAATCTAAAACATAACATTGAACTACCAACTGTGAAGAAAGTTAAGTCTGTTTTACCACAAACTAGCACACTTTGCTGCTCAGAGGAGTTTTGTGTGGGATCCTTAAAGTTTGGCCAGTGTCTGCATTTGAAACAAACCAAAGATCAGGACAAACACAAATGCCTGTGAGGAGTTATTTTGGGTTTGCGTGCCAAGGTTTTGATAGTGGGAAGGACTGCAGGGGTGGCTTCTGCAAGAATCTGATAAAAGCTTTCCCCAGGTCCAACAGAGCAAATAGCAGCTGACACAAGGACAGACCTGCTGTGAACCAACATCAAGCCAATCAGCGATGGTGACAGTGTCTCTGGGAAAATGTATTTTAGAAGAAAAATAGAAAAACCCAAACCTGAGCAGCAGGGCTATTTTTTTATGTCCAGAGAAAGGAGTGAGAAGACATGAGATACTTTGCAGACATCAAAGTCAGTGAAAAAGGAGAGGGAGGAGGTTCTCCAAGCACAAATACACAGAGAATAAAGAATGCTTTCTGTCAAGTCTTCCCATGTCTCCTGTGCTCTTCTCAGGTTGGTAAATATATACTCATTTTATAAATGGGCTTTGGTGCCTTTTAAGAACTGACAGTAATTTTTTTCTCCATGTTGTCCCATCTCTGTGAGTCATCAGGACTTACTGGTAGTCTTCTGAGATATGTATCCTGAGAAATTACAGGATCACAATGATCTGGTGCTGTGAACTTATGACAGTCTTACGGTACTGGTGTTTACTCTTTCTGGGCTTGCAGACCAGACATTCACACTCATACTCCATTCATAACAAACTCAACATTTTTATTAAAATTCTGTACATTGTCTTAAGGTATAACTACAACTCTCTTGTAAATATTGCCTCTTTGGAAGACATTCACCATGTAGAAACAGCAGGGAAAAAGAGATTTTTACCATACTCCATTCAGGGTATGCATATGTTTGAATGTATGTGTATATACAGTATTCTAGATTGTGTGCTGCATTTTGTGAGCACATTAATGTCTCTGTTGTACTTTTGTGTGGCTGGGTTCTGGTGATGAAAGGGGGTGCTGCAAAGGTGGCTCCTACAAGAAGCAGGTGGAAGCTCTCTGCAGGCCCAAGAAATACCAGCCAACTCAATGCTAGAGTCATTGTTGACCAAGGCCAAGCCCATCAGCAATGGTCATAGCACCTCTGGGAATCAAATTTAAGAAAAGTTAGCAGCCACTTTTTGCCACCAGAGAAGGGAGTAAGAAGATGTAAGAAACTGTGCAAACACTGAGATCAGTGAAGAAGAGCAGAAGGGGGAGACGGGGAGGCATCCCAGATTCCAGAGAGAGATATTCCCCTGCAGCCTCTGGAGAAGACCATGGTGGAGCAGGTGGAGACATATGGAAGACACTGTGACCTGTGTTAGAGCAAGCCTCTGCCAGCACTTTCAGCCCTTAGAGAGAGACAGAGACACAGAGATGAGCAAGAGAGAGAGAAAGATCCATGCCAGAGCAGGTTTGCTGACAAGGGGCTTGTGACTCTGTGGAGGACCAGGCTAGAGCAGTCTGAGCTTGAGAGACTGAGACATATTCTATAATTTATGACTGCACCCCATTGAAGTGACCCACACTGGGCCAGTTGGTGAGATGCTGAAGTCCCATAGGAAAGGATTCATGATGGAGAAGTTTGGGAAGGTGTCCTGTGGGTGGGACCTCAGGGTGCAGCAGGGAAAGGGTGTGAGGAACATGTGGCCAAGAAGGAAACCAACTTGTGAGGAACTGACTGAAACCCCCATTCCCTCATTCCCTGACCCTCCCCGTGCCACAATGAGGGGGAAGAAGGGAGTGAAATTGTGACAAAAATGAAGTCTGCTAAGAAGGGAGAGTGGGGGAGGTGCTTTAAGATCTGGTCACACTTCTCATTATCCAACTCTGGTTTCACTGTGTGTGTAGTGTAGTGTAGTAAATTAGAGAGTTTACTCTCCTTTATCCCATGTTGAGTCTTTTTCCCACAATGCTAATTGCAGCATCATCTCTCCCTGTCCTTATCTTTGACTCCTACGCCTCTCAATGTGTATCTTCTCCCCTGTCCATCTGAAAAGGGGAGTCTGAGAGGGACTTTGGTGGGGATCTGGCCTCCAGCCAGGGTCAAAACACCAGTCTTCTCATTATAATCACGGAGTACACAAGATTCAGAACAGAATAGAAAATAATAAAATAGTTTCAGTTGGAAGGGACCTACAGTGATCATTTAGTCCAAATGACTGACCACTTCAGAGCTGATCAAAAGTTAAAGCCCATTATGAAGGGCATTGTGCATATGCCTTTAACACACTGACAGGCATGTGCCGTCAGCTAGGAAAACTGTTACAGTTTGACCACACGCACAGTAAACAAGTGGTTCCTGATATCTAGTCTGAACCTCTGCTGAGCTTTGAACCATTCCCATATGTTCTGTCACTGGATTCCAGGCAGAAGAGCTCAGCACCTCCCTTTCCTCTTGCCCTCCTCAGGAAGCTGTAGAGAACAACAAGGTCAACCCTCAGCCACTTTCTCTCCAAACTAGAACAACCCACTGTCCCCAGCTACTCCTCACAGGACATGTCTTCCAAGCCTTCCACCAGCTTTTTTGTCTTCAAAAGCTGCCCACTGCACTCAGGGTGAAGCTGCACTGACACCACATACAGCAGGATAATCATCACTTTTGAATGGCTAGTTATATAATGTTTGATTCTTCATTGGATGCAGTTTGCCCTTTTGGCTACCAGGGCACACTGGTGATGCATATTGAGCCTGCTGTCAATCAGTACCCCCAGATCCCTTTCTGCAGCGCTGGTCTCCAGCCCCTCCTCTCCCAATTTATATTTATGCTCAATGTTACTCCACCCCAGATGCAGAATCTGGATTTTATTCTTGTTGAATTCCATGCCACTGATGATTGCTCCAGTTTCTTCAGATCCCTCTTGAAGCTTTCTTGTCCCTCAAAAGAGCCAAAAGCACCTCCCAGTTTAACAGTGTCAGCAAACTATTTAAGGGTGCATTGAACTCCTGTCTCCAGATCATTGATAAAAATATTGAACCAAACTGGCCCTAGAGTTGAGCCCTGAGGAGCACCACTTGTAACTAGACACTAGTCAGATGTGACCCCATTCACAAGAATAGCCAGAGCCCTATCATTCAACCAGTTTTTCACCCAGCACACCTTGTACCTGCTCAGCTCACAGTTGAACAGTTTGTTCAGAAGGATGCATTGAGCGGCAGTATCAAAAGCCTTACTAAAATCCAGAAAAGCTACATCCACTTTTCCTGCTAAGTGGATGATCTTATCATGGAAAAGTGTCAGATCAGTTATGCAAGACTTTCACTTTGTGGACCCATAGTGACTGTACCTGATTGTTGCATTGTTCCTGAAATGCCTTTCAGTAGCGCCCAATATAATCTTCATAATTTTTCCAAGTACTGAGTTTAAACTAAATGATTTTTTTTCCTGTGTCTTCCCTCATACTCTTGTAAATTGGAATAACATTGTCTATCTTCATCAGTGGGAACCACCCCAGATTCCCAAGACCTTTTCTATGTGATTGAGAGGAGTTCTGCTGTTAACATCCTGTAACTAGTACCTTGGGATGAATCCTCTGCTAAGTCTCTTCATGCTCTGGGATGAATCCCACCAGAGCCCATAGAGTTATGAACATTTAACTGATATAACTCATCTCTTATAATTTCAGTGTCCACCTATGGAAAGTCTTGGTTCCCACAGTTGTGATCCTCAAACCATGGGAAACAAGTAACCAAAGGTCTATCATTATTAAAGACTGAGGAAAACAACCCCAAATGTTAAATTCCTCTGCTTTTTCTGCATCCTTATGTACCAAGTGATCATTATAAAATATCAGTCCAGTGTTTTTCTTGGACCTCATCTTGCTATTAACATACTTAAAACATCCTTTCTGCTTGTCTGGTACAACATTGTCCAGTTTCAACTCTAGTTGAGGTTTGGCCTTTCATGTCTTATTCCTGTATGTGCAAATGAGGGCTCTGTGTTCTTTCTGCAAAGTCTCACCTTGCTACCAGAAATCTTACAATGTCTTTTTTTCCTCCTGAATTCTAAGACAAGTTACATGTTCAGCCAAATTGGTCTTCTGCCCCACCTTCTTGACTTGTGACACAATGGGATTGCCTGTTTTTATGATTTAACAGGATGAGGCTAACAATCCAGAAATTTGTCCCAATTGCCTCAAGAATAACTCATCAGTGAGTGGGTGATAACTCATCCTGGGTGGATGATTGGCAGTAGACACTCACAGTGACATCTGTTTTTCCCATCCCCCTAATTTTTACCCAGAGGCTGTCAACCACATCATCTCTAAGGATTGTACAGTGAAACCTCTCTTACATGCAGTGCAACATTTCTACCTCACCCACCCTTCCAATCCCTTCTGAACAGTCTATTGCCCTCCATCCCAGCACTCCTGTCATAGGACTCATTTCAGTAAGTCTCATTAATACCAATGACATAGCTCTGAGAAATGACCAACATTTCCCTTTCAGCCCATTTGTTCCTCATACTGAAATGCACTGGTGTATACACATTCCAGATTTGCTCTCAAACTTTCAGTGCTCTTGTTACTATTGCCACTCTGGGGCAGTGCCATTCTATCCCTTTGCTTATCTTCACCATTCATGATGGTTTACCCTTCCCTCATCGATCCTAATTTAAAATGCTCTCAAGTAGCCCACCAGTTTGCAAGCAATGAAGTGTTTCCCCCATGAAGACTAGTGGATCCTGTTAGACTCCAGCATACCTTGTGCTTCCTTCCACCATCTCAAAGCCTCATTGCTGGACACTGGGTTCCTTGGCTCCACTGGCACTCATAGCCATCGCACAATATCTCTGATTGACAGCTTTCATTTTCAGTCTTGTATTCATAGTAATCAGAAAATGCAAATGAATCTCAAAGCTACATAACCATGTAAAGATAAAGCCACCGGTTTCAAAGGGCAAAATGCTTTTTTTACTTTTTTTTTTTTTAAATGAAGTGTTTAAGCAGTGAACTGGCAACATCTGTACACCTTTCATTTTCTCTGCTGGTAGAGTTGATCCATTATAATCTACGTTGTTAACAAAGTCTGAAAGAAAAACTGATGTTTAACTGTTGGTTAAAATGTCTTTTTTATAAACATTAAAGAGATTAACAACAAACATTAAATTTATTATTATTTCTCCACTGGCAGGAACTAGTTCAGTTTTATTATCACTTAAGCTATAATTACACATTATTAATTTTATGTCTTCATAGGGGTTTAGATGATTTACGTGGTTTACTTAAGGGTAGTGGAAATGGGAATTAATATTTGGTACATATTGTTTTCATCCAAACCTTAAAGCTATAGGGCTAAATTAATGAACAATATGCTTGAGCATGTCATGGGGTCAATTATCACTTTGCACTTTCTACAACAATGTTGTCCCAAATGGAGTAGCCCCTAAGACTGAGAAGTTACGTATTCCAGGCATACACATCTGTGGGTTCCAAGTCAGGTAATGTATATAGATTAAGAAGATAAATGTCAATACTCAGTAAAATAATTATTTCAGTGGAAATAATTGCAAAGAAATTATATAATCTAGTCAACCCATATTGTCCTGGTTTCTGTTGTGATAGAGTTAATTGGTGCTGTGTTTTGGTTTTAATGTGAGAATAATGTTGATAACGTACTGATGTTTTCAGTTGCTGCCAAGTAGGTGTTGTCTCTCCACTAACCGAAGACCTTCAGCTTCCCGCACCCTTCCAGGTGCACAAGAAACTTCTTTTTGTTGTCCTTTTTCCTGTTATCCTATTAAACTGTCTGTATCTTAACCCATAAGGTGTTGGGGTTTTTTACATTCACTTCCCCATCCCCTTGGCTGGGAAGACATGAGTGAGTGGCTGCATGGTGCTGGTTACCAGCTTGGATTAAACCATGACACATACATATTTTATCAAATTTATAGAGAACTATAAAAAAAGAAATCAGCAATCACAGTGTAGCTCAATACTTTTTACCTGTTTCCTGAAGTAAATAAATGTATGCATTAACATAGATTTCAAGGCAAATAAAATACTTCAAAATGTAGGTGTGAGAAACTTTTTCATTGTGGTTTTTGCAATTAATGGGAAACTACTGAGTTCTAATACCAGAAGTATATAAAGTTTAAGAAAATCCAAAGCAAACTTCAGTAAGACCTTATTTTACAAATCATATACTTCTGGTATATATTTTTTCCAGTTTATTTACAGTTTATTATAGATTTCCACAATCTTTGGTATTCTAGGCAATTAAATCCATTCTTAAGACTGTAGATTCTTACAACTGCACTCCTAGAAAGAGGTGTTTGACGCCGAATCTATTCTAAATTTACAGCAATACCTTGTTCCTCAAAGCAGTGGCTACCTACTTTAGCACTATTCAAGTGATGAGGGAGAATCTTAGTTAAAATACTATGCTGGACAAGTCAAACTGCTATATGCTTTACACTCTCATATCCTATAATAGTACTGCACCATTAAAACAAAATAAATACACAGTAAGAAAGAGTAGCATTAAGATCACAGGGAAACACTGGAAAACACAAAAGAAACTTCAAGTAGTATTGAAAACCATCTTAATGAACAAAAATGATTAGGTGTCAGGCAGTACTACTGGAATGAGGTGGAAAAGTAGTAAGAAAATCTGTGCCAAAACAACTGAAGCAATGTTTTAAAGACAACTTGAGAGAAGAATTGCCTTCTGGAAACAATATATATACTTGCAAATAGACTGTGATGTGTACTAAAAGTTAATGGTGGACTCACAAAGGTTACAAAGAAAGGAAGATACAATGGCTCTAATAGAGGTAAAGTCTAGTGTATAATAAAATCTAATCATGAGTATGTCAGGAAGTGAGTAAAATGACTGAAAGAATGATCTTGCAGTTTCAACATTAGTCACTGAATTTTATAGATAACATGTACAGTGTCCAATTATAGGTTTGTTGCATATTCTATTAAAGTAATATTGAGATGTTATGGGTATTTTTACTACCTCTTGAAAACACAGCACGGGAAGTTAAGGACTAGAAACTATTCTTCACTTTACTGTGCTCACATTTTTGGGCAGAAGCATAAGTAGAAAACACAGGACTCGTTACAAAAATAAATGTAAGTAGATTGACCCTGAGTGACATCCAATAGAATATTGCTAACACATGTAGTGTTTCGTCTACACCACAAAGAATGACTATTATAAGCAAATGCTTTACAAAGTAGTTAGCTAATGCAGCTTTTCCAAGCATTATTAGTTCTCAAGAGATTATATTGAATCAAGTGGAAAATGTTTAGGCTAAAAGCATAGAAGCAAAAAAAGTCAGGATACTTCCTCAGTTAAGTAATTGTGTATATAGTAAACATATTTTAGCTACCACCACTGAAAATCTTCACCTTTCTGAATCACTGCCTACATTAGTTTCAGAAGTTGTATTTATCCTCTGCCCCAAAGAAAATAATTGTCTTGATGGATGACTAAGACATCATCAGATATTTCATGACTGGCAAATAGATTTGGTCCTTATACTAGTAAATCTTCATGATATATTGGCACAGTTGCTTTTTATCCTGTTTCAAGTAGCTGATATTCATCTTTACCCCTCCTTTTCCTTTTTTTCAGCAATTTACATTCAACACATTTGCTGATAGGATTTTGTGTTTCATTTTTTCAGTGTTTAAAGATTTAAAAGGTGTTTGCTTTCAAGCATGCTGCATATCTTCACTTCCAGTAAAATCAGAACACTCGCATACCAGTGACTCTCCCATCAACATGCTTTCTATTTAGATTCTCATTATATTTAAAAGAATGCTTCAATTATTATATGGTTGGATAGTTGCGTATTACAGCCTCTAATTCTATGCAAAGCTATGCTGAAGAAGCAGTGTGGTCGGCAGACTGATAAGCAACCTTGAACATACAGGGTGAACCTTTTTCTTCCTGCTGAAACTCACATAAAAATAAATATATATTCTGTATCTCATCTGATGCTTGATAAGATTGTGAAGCTCACATTTTAGCTATCTGGAAAGTGACAATTGGATGCTACCTGTGACCAAGCTGTGGTACTTTTTACTGAGATTGCAACATTTCAACATGACTCAAATAAAGGGTTTGCTAAAATAAATTTCTTTTAGTATTTCTTCTTAGAATGTGAACTAGAAATCAAAAGAAAGACTCTGCCATAGAGTTTTTTAGAGGACAATGCTGAATGCAAAGGAAAAGTAGTAGGGCCACCTAACAGAAAAACTTTTTCAGATTTTTAGCAGTTCTGAAAGAGCAGGAGACACATCCCTCCCACAGTGCACTGCCATACAGCTGGGACCAAGGACAACGTGGAGGCATCATGATGGTTGTCATAGTAATTGAAGGAGTAGTCTTTATTCTAGCGGCAAAAGATAAGAAAATGAATATTTTCTGGTAACATCAATGTCTCTCTTCGTATTTTAATATTATGACCTGGTTGCTGTTGAACCCTGTTTCGTGTGGAGAATGGAAGTGGGAATTGTGTCATTGACTTCAAGAGGCCATCTTCTGCCTTTGCAGAGGGACCTAGGTTCTCTTGACACTAGCCTATAAGCTTTCCAATGAGTTCCACTGCTTTAAACTCAGACTAGCCAGAAGTCTCTGCCAGGAAGTTTAGCTTAAGTGACAATTGTTGAACTTTGTTTTCTTAGCTTCCTGCAAAGATTTCTGTCATGTACTCAGATTTACAGTTCATTGTTTCTTTTGACCTTTTTTCCATTGCCTTGAAATTTGCACGTTCAGACTCCATGTCAATGTTGTATTCCAGGTTCCTATGGAAATAAACATCAAACATTTTTCTTTGGTTTGCAAACTTTCCCGTGATTCACAATAAGGCCTTACTTTGACATGTGTGTGCTTCCCTTTCTACTGTGTGCATTCTCAGACTTCGTTTGCCTTCATCATTACTATCAAAAATCCCCAATGTGATTAGGTTAAGTTTTCCTATCCTGTTACATTCAGAAATAAACAAGACTTTCCTTGCTCTAATACTATTTTCTCTTCATTTGTGAATTTCCTGTTCTTCCTTCGGACCGGGCTCAGAGGGTCGTGATCAGTGGAGTACAATCTGAATGGAGGCCTGTGACTAGCGGTGTTCCCCAGGGCTCGGTGTTGGGTCCAGTTCTGTTTAATATCTTCATTGACGATCTTGATGAGGGTATTGCATCCGCCCTCAGCAAGTACGCCGATGATACAAAGCTGGGAAGAGTGGCTGACAGGCAGGAACACTGCGCTGCCATCCAGAGAGACCTGGACAGGCTGGAGAGCTGGGCAAGAAGAAACCTAATGAAATTCAACAAGAGCAAGTGTAAAGTCTTGCACCTGGGGAGGAACAACCGACTGTATCAGTACAGGCTGGGGGATGACCTGCTGGAAAGGAGCTCTGTGGAGAAGGACCTGGGGGTCCTGGTTGATGACAGGTTGGCTATGAGCCAGCAGTGTGCACTGGTGGCTAAGAGAGCCAATGGGATCCTGGGGTGCATCGGGAAGAGTGTGTCCAGAAGGTCGAAGGAAGTGATCCTCCCCCTCTACTCTGCGTTGGTCAGGCCCCACCTGGAGTACTGTGTTCAGTTCTGGGCTTCCTGGTATAAAAAAGACAGGGACCTTCTGGAGAGAGTCCAGAGAAGGGCAACGAAGATGATTAGGGGCCTGGAGCATCTCCCTTATGAGGAAAGGCTGAGTGAGCTGGGTCTGTTCAGCCTGGAGAAAAGAAGGCTTAGGGGGGACCTAATAAGTGTTTATAAATATCTTAGACTTGGGATGCAGGGGGAATTGGCCAGCCTGTTTTCAGTGGTCTGTGGGGACAGGACAAGGGGCAATGGCTGCAAGTTGGAGCACAGGAAGTTCCGCACCAACATGCGGAAGAACTTTTTCACAGTGAGGGTGACAGAGCCCTGGGACAGGCTGCCCAGGGAGGTGGTTGAGTCTCCTTCTCTGGAGATGTTCAAGTCTCGTCTGGATGCTTCTCTGTGTAATGTGAGATAGGGAGCCTGCTTTGGCAGGGGGGTTGGACCCGATGATCTCTTGAGGTCCCTTCCAACCCCTAAGATTCTGTGATTCTGTGATTCTGTGATTCCTATTGAAGATAAGTTTATTTCACTCTATCTTCCTTTATCACCTTTCTTTTATAACTTACGCCTGACTTCTTGGTTTGTTGTAGGAGCTAGATTTCTTAATCACCTGATTTATTCCTGTCCACTATTCAGTTTTTCAGAAAGAATCACCATTGGAGGAGTTAATTTTCTCTGTTCTCTGAGTTTTTTATGTTCTGCACCTTACCTGTGTTCACAGTCTTTCTTATAGATTTGCTTGATTAAGAGTTTTGTTTGCTTTCTTCCTTTTCTTATCATAGAATCATAGAATGCTTTGGGTTGGAAGGGACCTTAGAGATCAGCTACTTCAAACACCCCTATCATGGGGAGGGATACCTTCACCTACATCAAATTACCCAATGCTTCACCTAACCTGGCCTTAAACACTTCAATGACCTGATGGCCACTCTGTTCTTGATACGTGGTTAGCCATCTACATTGCTAGCACATACTACCAGCTCATGTTGAGCTTGTCATCAATCAGCACCCCCAAGTCCTTCTCCTCAGGGCTGTTCTCAATCCATTCTCTGCCCAGCCTGTAGTTGTGCTTGGGATTGTGCTGACCCACATGCAAGACCTTTCACTTGGCCTGGTTGAACTTCATGAGGTTGTTGTGGGCCAACCTCTCAGGCCTGTCAAGGTCCCTCTGGATGGCATCCTTTTTCTCCAGGAATTTGACCTCACCTGACAGCTTGGTGTCATCGGCAAACTTGCTGAGGGTGCACTTGATCCCACTGTCCATGTCACTGACAAAGACATTGAACAGTGCTGGTTCCACTGCTGACCCCTGAGGAACAACCCTTGCCACAGACCTCCATGTGAACATTAAGCTGTTGACAACAACTTTTTGAGTGGGGCCATCCAGCCAGTTCCTTAACCACCAAGCAGCCCATCTGTTGAATCCATGTCTCTCCAGTTTAGAGAAAAGGATTTTGTAGTGGACAGTGTCGTGAAGTCATGTTGGCTGTCACTAGTCACCTCCTTATTGTCCATGTGCCCGAGCATATTGTCCAGGAGAATCTCCTCCATGATCTTACTAGGCACAGAGGTAAGACTAACCAGCCTGTAGTTCCCTGGGTCTTCCTTTTTCCCCTTTTTAAAAATGGGGGCTATGTTTCTCCTTTTTCCAGTCAGTGGGGATGTCACCAGACTTCCAGGACCTCTCAAATATGATGGACAGTTGCTTGGCCACTTCATCCACCAGTTACCTCAGAACAAGCAGATGTGCTTTGTCAGGTCCCATGGATTTGTGCACCTTCAGGTTCCTTAGGTGTTCTCAAACCTAATGTTCTTCTAGAGTGAGCAGTTCCTCATACTCCCAGTCCCTGCCTTTGCCCTCTGTGACTTGAGTGGTGTGGCTAGAGCTCTTGCCAGTGAAGACTGAGGCAAAACAGTCACTGAGTACCTCAGCCTTCTCCATATCCTGGGTAACCAGGTCACCTGTTCCATTCCAGGGAGGGCACACGTTTTCCCTCATCATCCTTTCCTCATCAATATACCTGTAAATACTTTTCTTGTTGCCCTTTACACCCCTGGACAGATTTAGTTCTATCAGGGCTTTTGCTTTTCCAATCTGATCCCAGGCTGCTCGGACAGTTTTCCTGTATTCCTCCAAGACTACCTGTCCTTTCTTCCACCCTTGGTAGGCTTTCTTTTTCTATTTGGGTTTACCCAGGAGCTCCTTGTTCATCCATGCAGGTCTTTTGCTGGTTTTGCCTAATTTCCTCATTGCTGGGATGCATTGTCCCAGGGCTTGGAGGAGCTGGCCTTTGAATACTAGCCAGCTGTCTTGGGCCCCTCTTCCCTGTAGAGCTTCATTCCCTGAAGAGGCCAAAGTCTGTTCTCCTGCACTCTCCTCACTGCCTTGAGGATACAGAACTCCATCATTTCATGGTCACTTCATCAAAGGCTGCTCTTGATCTTCATAGCCCCCACCAGCCCCTCCTTGTTTCTGAGAACAAGGTGCAGCATAGTGCCTGTCCTCATCAGTTCCTCTATCACATGGATGAGGAAGTTACCATCAACACATTCCAGGAACCTCATAGATTACTTGTGTCCAGCTGTGTTGTCCCTCCAAGAGATACCCAGGTGATTGAAGTCCCCCATAAGGACCAAGGCTTGTGAACATGAGGCTGTTCCTATCTATCTAGAGAAAGCCTCAACTGCTCTGTCTCCCTGGTTGAGTGGCCTGTAGATGACCCCCACTATGATGTCCCCCACACCCCCTCCGAACCTAGCCCATAGGCTGCCAGTCAGCTCCTCATCCCTCCTCATACACTCCAGCCAGACATCAACATAGAGGGTAACACCCCCTCCTCACCTGTACTGTCTGTCCTTCCTGAAGAGCTTGTATCCTTCTATCTTGGTGCTCCAGTCATGGGAGTCATCCCACCATGTCTCCATAATGCCACTAAGATCTTCACTGTCTCTTTTTCTAGTGTGGAATCCAATCAGGACTGATACTGTCGTCAGGACTGCAGAAACATGTATATTACAACAATAAAAGACTTCTAAAACAATTTCTAAAAACTGATAAAGAGAAATCAGTACTTCTAAATAATCTTCCACCATTTGAACCTTAACTGAAAACATGGATAAACGCAGAGAAATAAGACTTGCAAGACTTCCCGTGTTTTAATGGTCACTCCCCATAACTGACTGCTGGGTGTTAATCCAGTGAAAACTCTTTACACATAGGTAGTGTTTTGTCTCTGAGGAGTTCAAAGCATTTTTACAGATTCAGCAAAATCAAAGAACAACCTTATGGTATAAGTTAATATAATTTGGTTCCATATTAGAAATTACTTTTACTTCCAAACCTTTAATAAACATTCTGATATTTTTTCCCCAAATTTCTTTACAAAAATAGGAAAATCTGTTCCTGGAGGTTTCCTTGAACTTGTTTTCACTCTCATTTTCCCTAGAGATGCCCTGGGGCAGGTATTTCTAATAAATGCTATATCACTATATTATTCAGACAATCCTTGTATGTACACTTGGATAAATTCTCAATCCTCTAGAAGTCATAGTGGCTTTATGTATCAAATAAATTGCTGTCCAACTAAAGTAAATTTCACAGAGTACTACATCCCCTCCCCCCCCCCCAAAAAAAAAAATCAAGCCCTTTATTGTAAGATATAAGATCAACACCTTCTATTATGTATTTGGTTTGTGTAGCGAGGTTTTGGTAGTGAGGGGCAGGGCCTACAGGACTGACTTCTGTGAGAAGCTGCTAGAAACTTTTCCTAGGTCCAACAGGGCCAACACTATACAGATTCAAGACACACTGCTGACCGAGGCCAAATCATTCAGCAACAGTGGTAGCATCTCTGTGATAACATATTTAGGAAGGGGGGAGGGGGAATAAAAAAACCTAGAGCAGCAGCTTTTTTTTTTTTTTTTCCCACCAGAGAAAGGAGAAAAGACATGAGAAACTTTGCAGACACCAATGTCAGTGAAGAAGGAGGGAAGGAACTGGAGCACAGATTCCTCATTCCCATGCAGCCCATGGAGAAAACAATGGTGAAGTAGGCTGTCTCCCTGAAGCCTATGGAAGATGATGGGGAGTAGCAGCACACCATGGAGGACCCAGCTTTCTTGCAGGCTGTTTCTAATGTAGCCCTGGACATGGTGGACTCTCTGGGCTGCAAGCACACATTGCCAGCTCATGTTGTGATTTTCATCCACCAACACTCCCAAGTCCTTCTTCTGAGGGCTACTCTCAACCAATTCTCCTCCCAGCCTGTAGTTGTGCTTGTGATTGAACTAGCCATGTGTACACTTAGCTTTGTTCAGCTCCATGTAGTTCATATGGCGCCACCTATAAAGCCTGTCAGGATCTGTCTGGTTGGCACCCCTTCCCTTCAGTGTGTTGACTACACCATATAGCTTAGTATCATCAGCAAAGTTGCTGAAGGTGTACTCAATCCAACAAAGATATTAAACAGTGGCAATCCCAATACCGACCCCTAAGGAATGCCAGTCATCACTGGTCTTGATTTGGACGCTGGTCTGTTGACCACAACCCTTTGAATGCAACTATCCAGCCAATTTCTTATCCACTAAGTGTTCCATCCATCAAATCCATGTCTCTCCAATTTAGAGGCAAAGATGTTGTGTTAAATACTTTGTACAAACCCAGGTAGATGACATATCCTTATTTGCTTACAGCCCTGCCAAAATAATACCTAGTAACATATATATTGTCTTCTTTTTGATGTCTTCTGTTCACAGTAGAATGTTGGTTATGGTCATATGGCAAGAATGAATTTTCTACGGGGGAAATTTTTTGGTTGCTTATTTCTGCATATTTAAAATAGAGGACAACGGAACTTGACTCCTTTCCAGATATCATTGTTGGAAAATATGTACATAGAACATAGAACTGTCTTTTGGATATTATTACCAGAATATATGCACTTAACAATTATAATACCAGTGAAAAAACTAAGTCCACCAATTTTCTCTTTTTCATATTTGATTGCCATTTAGAAATGGAGTAATTATAACTGCATTCTCCTAGAAAGATGACTTATCTTTTTCCTTGCCTTTATTTTCTGATGACCTAAAAATTTTTAAATGATTCTCAGTTCTTACAGAGGATGGATATCCCCATTTATTCATTACTAAGGAGCTCACACTGGATTGACATTTGCCCATTTCACTGAAATTCAGTAAAATTTCTCCTTAAGATGTACCAGACATCTAAAAAAAAAAAATTCTGCCCAAGGCCTTGTGAACCCAAGCCCTGTTCTTCCTGGCTAAATAAGGAGTGTTAGCTGAAGAGTACTAGTTATTCAATCACTGGATAATCAATTCTTTCTTGTCCTACTTGATATTTAGATGCAGACTCCCTCCCCCCACCCCGATAACATTAATAAAAGTATTAAAAATAAAACTCATAGGCCTAATTAACCTGAATCATACCTGCAATTCTGATGAAGTAGAATAATAGAATTACAGAAAATACCATAGAAGCATCCAGAAGTTGTCAACTCTACTCTGGAGATAGGTTAAAGAAAAAAAAATCATATGTGACAGTTGTTATTTATGAATCTTGATGTACTCTTAGAAGGTGCTCTAGCCAGGATCAGTTGGAGTACAGCAGAACAGAAGGAAGTTAAAAATTGTAACATAAATAAAAACTAACTATGTAAGGTTCTCAGGACTCTAAAATAAAAATCACTTCTATGCAGAAAGCCAATGTAAGCTCAGGAACGCACTTATGTACAACTCCTACTCAAAAAATTATTTTGCCTTTACAAAAACTATCTATCAAAATGTATTTCTTATTCAGTCATTATTTTCCTCATCTTTGTTCTGTACAACTAGTTGTTCATCTTCACATCTGATTTTTGACACATTCAACTGTAGCCAATGGCTGTCTCAGGCATAATCTGAAAGGATCTCAATAACTTTTTAGCAGGTTATGTTTAGTGTTTCAGCTGTACTACAGCAAGAAACTCGTGATAACCTGCCGTTTTAGAAGGGAGAGGTACTGGTCTATCCACAGATACAGAAAAGCATAAGCATAAAAGGACATTCGTCACCATAAGTTCTAAAAGATTGCATGATTTTAAGTAGAAAGTTATTAATTAGTTGAAGATTTTTTTATTAAAAGACAGAAAAAATAAAAATACAAAATGTTAATTTCTCTTTTTTATTAATACTTAGCTTTCAAGTAAAGTTGTTCTGTTTGCAGACACCAAAAATCATATGCGCATTGCATGACTTTATTTTCATTGTAAAGTACCTTTTTGAACAGATTTATCTTCATACTGGTCTTTACAAGTTTTACTTTACTTTTTATTTACTTTTTTCTACTGAGAACATAATAGCTTATAATAATATGAAATACATTTTAGTAAAATAAAGAAATTTATGTTTATATAATAAAAAGCATAAGAATTCACATTCCATTCTTAACAGCATTATTAACATTATCAGTTATAGAACAATTTCATTGTTAATATATTCACTGTATGTGATCATTTATATCATAAACTCATTAGTTTTCATAATATCTGTTAATATAGGTAATTATTCTCTGTGTACACCTGTAAACTTATCAGGTTAAACAAATCTTAGGTTCTGTGACAGTGGCCAGGTGCACTTTTACAAAAAGGCTTAGATTAGTTTACAGACACACCAATTTGTGCAAATGAAATCCCAAATACCACCATCTCAGGGATACAATTTATAAATCAGTACTCGTTTAACCCTTTGATAAGTGAGGATGGCCACATACTGTGAATCTTTTTGAGCATTTCATTATCAAGAACTGATATCTAAAAATTTGTATGTCCAGTATTCCCATGAATGTTAACAGCTAGCTGTCCTCAAATGAGGTTTTCAAAGACTCAGTCTGACCTACTACCTGTGTAGGTCATTCCTTGTTGTTCATAAGTTCACTGCCTGAAGGACAAAGTTAAATATCATCTGAGCTGCTAGATACTGAAAAAGTTGAATGCATAAGGCATGTATTTCCCAATTCCATCAACTTCTCATAAGAAAGTTGGAAAATTATACGTGAGAAAGAATTAATTTCTCACTAAATTTTGAGACTAGACTTGAGTGAGATGTCCACCTTTTCCACAAAAGTATCTGAGAAAAGTTTTCACTCTTAAGGATGTCCTTCTGTTTCGTTAGACAGCCAATGTAGTGTTTTTAATCAATTAACTTAAAGAACTGCAATGAGAGAAGCTACAATCACTTTGGCACATGTCTAAACTCTACATGCTGCCTGTTTCAAAGGATAAAGCTTGTTCTTATGCAGACTATCTCATTAAATGGTTTTCAGACACTTACTGCTGTAAGTCACTGACCTTTTCATCCTTCATGCCCTTGTGTTAAAGGAGAACATAGACTTTCAAAGCATGCATCAGTACTTTAAATGAATGAGTGACTTAGTGTAATTAGCAAGGGCTGGGTGAAGAGGTTAGATTGGTCATCTACTATTCTACCAGACAGGTTTTCAGATCAGAATTCTTAGAAGGAAAGTAGCAGTTTGATTCCTACTAATTTGCAGTAAATTATCAAAATTTGTCAAGAAATTAGACTCCACTGAAAAATTAATATAAAAAACTCATATATGCTCACTTTTCTCCAAAAACTTGTCCAGTTTACAGCCTACAAAATATCTGTTCGTACTTCAGCAATTAAAGTGTAATTGTGAAAGATTTAACACTCAGAAACAAATTGGATTTCCTTTTTTTCCCAAATCCTGATTACTCAATGTATCTTTTTTCTTTACCTTGAGAATCTTTGTCTTTTAACAGGTTGAGTTTAGCCTTTTAGGTAACAGCTATTTCAGAAGCATGAATATTAAGCCTGAATTTACAATAAATTTTGAGTGTGGGAAATGGTGTTGTAAACTGAGTAACATAATACATTTGGACTATAATAAAGGGTGGTTCATGTTTTTGATGTTTCTGACATTTCAATTCAGAGGTGGTCTTTCAGACAGTTCCTTTCCATGGCTTCATAGATCTGCTTCTATTTTCCTCCACACATGTATGCAACTATGGATATCAGAGAGTATATGCCAGAATAACATTTATGTGTTTTAGATGTTTGCAATGTAATCATGGCTTTGATCCTTTGCCAAAGAAAATGTAATGAGATTAACACTTCCAGCTCTTCGGTCTGCTTCGTCTGTCGCTTTTCGCTAGGAAAAGCAATGATGAGAACCAGCAGCAGACAGGCAAGCAGCACCTCTTCACATGTAACTCTTGTTCTTTATGCAGTGCTACAGGCTTGAGGGAGACTGGCTGGAGAGTTGTCAGGCAGAGAAGGACCTGGGGGTGTTGGTTGACTGCAGGCTGAATATGAGCCAGCAGTGTGCCCAGAGGGTCAAGAAGAACAATGGCATCTTGGCTTGTATCAAAAACAGTGTGGCCAGTAGGTTTAGGGAAGTAATTGTGCCTCTACTCGGCATTGGTGAGGCCACACCTTGAGTACTGTGTGCAGTTCTGGGCTCCTCACCATAAGAAGGACATTGAGGTCCTTGAGCTAGTGCAGAAAAGGGCAACCAGGCTGGTGAAGGAGCTGGAGGGCAAATCCTATGAGGAGAGGCTGAGGGAGCTGGGAATGTTATGCCTGGAGAAGAGGAGGCTGAGGGGAGACCTTATCACCACCTACAAAGAGGAGGCTGAGGGGAGACCTTATCACCACCTACAACTACCTGAAGGGAGGCTGTAGAGAGGTGAGCGATGGTCTCTTTGGCCAGGTGACAGGAGATAGGACAAGGTGAAATGGCACGAAGCTGCGCCAGGGCAGGTTTAGATTAGACACTAGAAAAAAATATTTTACTGAAAGAGTTGTCAGGGCCTGGAACAGGCTGCCCAGGGATGTGGTTGAGTCACCTTCCCCGGATGTGTTCAAAAAAAGGGTTGATGAGGTACTTGGGGATATGGTTTATCTTAGGATGGGAATGGTTGGACTTGATGATCTTCAAAGGTTTTTCCAACCTTGTGATTCTGTGATTCTGTGTATGATTGATCAAACCCTGCAGAACTTACACATATTTTTCAGTTCTTAGAGTAACATAAATTATAACACTCTATGTAAGTTCCCTTCTAAACAGAAAAGTCACCAACTGAATGATTAACCAGTCAAATGACAACATTTGGGAGGCTTTTAAAAGATGTAGAATTAATTCAGCTTCCTTAGTCAGCTTTTTATCTCATAGGGAGCAGTTCCATTTTAAGCCTGTTGCATCTCTTGAGCATTCGCTAATTTCAAGGGGACCCACTAAATGTTAAAGCCTTCTGGGCCTCTGTCATTTAAGCTGTTTACTAAATGCATGATTTAGACTTTTATATTTAAAAACAACACAGGGAATAAAGATATGAAAAAAACCTCTTTTCTGTGCACCTTCTCTACATCTTTTCTGATTCTGTATCTTTCAGTTAATACCAACCTGTGTAGCAATGTGAGACTTTTTCCTCAAATGACTATCAGCGTCTTCTAGGAGGAAGTATGGATTGTAGGAACTTCTGGAGAGGAAAGGATGGGCAACAGACAAGGTTTTTTTTCATTCCAAAATGGAAACAAGTCCTCATGTTTTTCCATGATGATAACAGATCTGAGGCCTCCCTCATGCCATAGTACCAAAAGTAGTATTACTTGCTATCATATAAGCAAGAACTCAGAGAGCTAGTAAACAACTTACTGTAACAGCAGTTTGAAAACTCGTATTATTCTTGAGCTTTCTGTTTGAGTCCGTTGCATTAGGTAGCATGTAACTAGAAAAGATATTGTCATTATACTTTACAAAATAAGCAGAAATTTGCAGTGGGGGACAGAAAATAAAATACAAAGAGCCTTTTAGCACAGAGTTTCACTCTCTGTTTTAGTAGTAACTTTCTCCTTTGTCTAAAATCTCATATATAAAAGTATTTTCTCCTACAAATCCTAATGCTGGTTTCTTTCTGCATCACTTATTAATCACTCTCACAAAACTTGATACTTAATGATCCATTTCAAAAGCAGATTAAGTTTGCAATGACATTACATTGCATACTGTTTTGGGGATTTTCATTTGTAGTGGCCAAGCTCTTTTAAGTACTCAGAAGAGAAGTTGCACCTTAATGACTGAACTTATGCTAGCAGCTGTTGTGTTAGCAGCTTGTAGAGTTAGTTTAGGTAAATCAAATGATTAAAGCTTATTTTTAATAATTGCTTACGGATTTCTGGAATTTTAATTATGCCATTTAATTGATCAAGTTAGTTACACTGCTGAATAATGATCTATGCAAACAATATTTTAAAGGTGCAGCAAAGGAGGTTTAGAAGATAATGAAATAAATTAAAAATAAACAGAAAGGTTAGGAAGTCTGCATCAGTACACTTGTAAGGTAAATATTTGAAATAAAGAAGGTGAAAATTTAGAAGTGGGTCAAAATGTAACAATGGGTAGAAGTTTCAAAAGGCATAGACTGAAGCTGGCATTGCAACACCTTTGCAACTGGGCAGGGAAATCTGATCTAATCCCAAGTAGTCTATTCAAGTTTAATCACAGAACAATCACACTGGGGCCAAAATCATCTTTCATATCACAAAAATGAGAAACAGAGATGAAGGATAAAGGTCAAAATCACTTTGAGTTGTAACTTAGATCAACAGGAGTTTTGCATATGGTTCTGTCCTTCACTTCCATGAAGCTAAAATATGGACCAAGTTTAGTTTTGAGTGACAAAAGAATGCACAAAAAATTATAATAAGAAGGGTATTAAAGGGCTATATGGAAAATAGCCTGGAACTACTACCTTAGCACACAGAAACAAGTGCTGTTGCAATATTGACAATCTCCTGGTCAGAAACCAAATCGCACAATTAAAGTATTAAATAGTCTTGGGTTTGTTTGGATGGGGCTTATTGTGGGAATTTTGATTGGTTGTTTGGGTTTTTTTTTTTTCATTTTGAGCTTTCAACAATAAAAAAACAGGAAAATAAATAATTTTGTACTCTTTTCAAAAAGGAAAAGTTTAATAAGCAATTATAATGAAGATGATCAAAATAAAAGGGATTATTATTTGAAGAGATTGTCACTTTTCTGTCATACAAATTAAATACAATGAGAACACAAAGGGTCCCAGTTTCAGTGCATTAGCAAGATTTTATACAACATTTCTTCATAAAGAGATATAACATTTGACAATGTCAAGAATACATACCACAATAATGTATATAAAATTTATATGAGTGTGTTAAGCAGACTTGTTAGGCTTTCATTCTGTTTTATATGTAAAAAACAGATATAACACGACTAACACATTTTATGAAGCTTTGTGAGTTTTGAATTATTTGTTTTGGAAGAAAATCCATTCCCCACAAAAAAAAAAAAATCAATATCAGTGTTTTATAACTTTCTGAATTTCCTAAATTCTTTTCAGTTTGGAAATAGTTTTGTCTATAAAATATACTTTAACATTAGAAGTATTCAGAATTTATAAAAAACTTAAAGGAAATATTTTAATTGAAATTAACAAAATAATATAAATTTTCAGGGTGTAAACTATGGGTATGAGGAATATATGGGTTTTCACAAAATTAAGGAAAATTAAGAAGTACAACCCCAAGTGCTACTGAATCAACTTTAGGAAACCTGTCTCTCCACAGTATCTCACAGGCATTCCAGAAGTCAACAGAGAAGTTAGGTTGTGCTCTGCTCATGGGGATAAGCACTGCAGGATGATGCATTAGCTTTACAACGAGTGAAAGAGTTCAAGGGGGAAAAGGGGAATTATGGAATGTGAACATTCTAGCGCAAGAGTTTATTACTAACCAAGCAGAAAAGAGTCAAGATTTAAACCATAAAATTGAAGAACTGTGGCTGAGGGAGGCAAATAAACAGGAAGGTAATATAAGAAGACTCCAGCAAGTGTTGCACAAGTTGATGTGGTTGTGTTGTGTCCCTCATGGAATCCAGAGGAATGGCAGTCTAATACTTGGAGTAACTCCTCTGACTCAGACTCTGAGTTTAAATGTGAAAAAGAATTGGCAGCACCCTTTCTGCTGCCTAGACCATTAGTCCAAGTGTGGGAAGAACAGCAAGAAGACAGTAAATATTGAACAGCATAGTACATACACCCTGAAAGAAATACGACAGTTTTCAACCACATTCCAGCTGCAACCTGGAGAACCTCTGTTAGCCTGGATAGTTAGATCTTGGGACAATGTGTCAGGTTCATTGGACTTATTGAGTCCTTTATCCATGAATGCTCAAGTGTAATATTTTTTGGCTGTAATGGGATCTCTGTGTGACACTTATGCTAATCCTGTGCAAGGTCCTTTCTTATAGCAATGTTTACGTGCTGTTGTTGTAAATACATATACAACAACCTGGTCAGCCATCCACTGCAGTAGAAAACAGGCAAACTGCAGAGGAAGGGTGTGGTAGATATGGACATAGACACAGAGATCAATATGATCAGGTGAATGCCATTTATTCAAATCATTCATCTGCTTATATAGCCCCGTGCCATGTACGCGCATCCAGATAGCTCCACCCCTGTCGTGTGCACACGTCCAGCCCCTATTGGTTGAATGCATACGGTCACGTGCCCCAATACACTCTGTGATTCGCTAGAAGCCTAACAGCACAAATGCAGTTGTTACAATTTAAAGGCTGGATTGCTCATGTACCCATTGTCCACTAAAAAGCCTCCAACAGAAGGGATAAGCACATTATGGCAACTGGGACTGGCTCTTGGATTAATAGATGATGTTGGTCCTGATGGAGTAGAGATAACTCCACAAATGAGAACACAATTGCTTAAAGAGGTTCTGAGCAGGTTAAAGCTACCTCTATTGGGAACTGTGATAACTACTATGGGAGCTGTAGAATTTTGGGTAAACCAAATGAAGTACCTAGCAATAATGTGTGGAGAGTCAAAGAAACAGCTTAGAGCAGCTCAGAAGGATAAAGCCAAGAAGTGGACTATTACAAACTACTTCAGACTTAGTAGGAGACAAATATGGATGGATTTTTTACAAGCAGAAGAGACAAGAGATGAGATAAATGTTTTACCAACTTCAGTGTTTTTTACAGCCATGACAGAAACCACCTGCTAGTGAACAGAATCACGTTAAACCCTCAAATGTCTGCTCCTAGTACCATGTGAAAGTTACCTGGAAAAAGGCAGTGAAGGTGTCACATCCCAGTAGGCGCTGAAAACAGACATTCAGAGCTGCCTGTCCCATCTCAACAGATGGGAATGTTCAGAGTTAACCTTTCCTACCTACCCCAGGGGCCAGGTTAGTCTCGTTTAACAACCACACTGGCGACATTACCTCCTGTAATCTTCTGTGCGGTACTCAGGAGTAACAATTACCCAGGAGATCCAAGTTAAGCATAACTTCATTTAAAAGCCAGTAGAATTATAAAGCTTGTAAACAAAACAGCTTTACAACATATATTCGGAGCAACACTATGAATTAGTAGAATTTAGTGAAACTGGAAACATTGTTACTATTAAGTACTAAGAATAAGGTTAGAAGTTGAGAGAGAGAAAAAGACAGAGATTGAGAAAGAATAAAAGAGAAAAAATAAGAAGATATCGCCATCCAGGGATGCAGTGTAGATCGTCTTAAAGTTGCACTCCTTGGATGGTGGGTGCATGCCGGATGTCCTGAATCTTTTACCGTGTCTGCCCCACGACCACCACCACCATCCCCCCTGCTTCTGGGGAGGCCTAGAATACCTTGCTTAGACTCAGTGTTGAGCTCTGGAAATGAGTCAGTGGGGAATGGGGGTCCCAGGTGGTCATTTGACACCCACCCAACTGGGCTGATATAGCAATGACCCTGTTCAGTGGCCTCACACAGGATTTTAGCAAGAAGGCACTGTGCCTCCACAGGGTCCCACTTACCTGTCACTGTTCCCTATCAGATAAGGACAGTATCTTGTTTGTCAGTGTGACTTTTGACTGAGGGCCTGCCCTTGTAGGACATGGTCCAGACGGTTTATCAAATGAGGACCCCACCTGAGCATAATGTCCAGTTTGTCAGAGCAGCTGACAGAGTCTTCAGGCACCTCCAACCTTGGGAAAATGGAGATCCTAGTCCAATGCTATGCAAATGCTTGTAGGATTCAGCTCCTTTTAAGGCAAGAGACAGTCCACAAAACATTACCCTGCATCTGCAGGTTATGTTATCTTGCCAGACAGATTGTTTGACACAAACCACTCATTCCAGTTCCTGTGAAATTCTAACTGGAGAAAGGGAACGTGACTGCCCCAAAGTCCAAGTGTCTGTGTCAGCATATCACTTATGGAAGTTCAGTTCTGGATTGATGCCCATATTACCCCTAAGAATTCAATGCCACTCAGGTGTAGAGAAGTCAGCTTTATCACTGGTGGATACTGAGGCAGAAGTGACTGTTTTACAAGGTACAGTGAATCCACACAAATCATAGAATCATAGAATGATAGAATCATAGGGGTTGGAAGAGACCTCGAGGGATCATCGGGTCCAACCCCCCTGTCCAAGCAGCTCCCTAGCTCATATTGCACAGATAGGCATCCAGATGGATCTTGAATATCTCCAGAGATGGAGAATCCATAACCTCCCTGGGCAGCCTGTCCCAGGGCTCTGTCGCCCTCACTGTGAAAAAGTTCTTCTGCATGTTGGTGTGGAATTTCCTCTGCTCCAACTTGCAGCCATTGCCCCTTGTCCTGTGTCCACAGACCACTGAAAAGGGGCTGGCCATTCCCCCCCTCCATCTCATACTTAAGATATTTATAAACATTAATAAGGTCCCCCTTAGTCTTCTTTTCTCTAGGCTGAACAGTCCCAGCTCACTCAGCCTTTCCTCATAGGGGAGATGCTCCAGGCTGTTAATCGTCTTTGTAGCCCTTCTCTGGACACTGCTGGCTCAGGGCCAACCTGTCATCAACCAGGACACCCAGGTCCTTCTCCACAGAGCTCTTCTCCAGCAGGTCATCGCACAGCCTGTACTGATTCAAACAGTTATTCCTTCCCAGGTACAAGACACTACATTTGCTTTTGTTGATTTGGTTTCTCCCTGCCCAGCTCTCCAGCCTGTCCAGGTCTCGCTGGATGGCAGCGCAGTGTTCCTGCCTGTCAGCCACTCCTCCTAGTTTTGTATCATCAGGTACTTGCTGAGGGTGGATGCTATTCCCTCATCAAGGTCATCAATGGAGATGTTAAACAGGACTTGACCTAAGACTGAGCCCTGGGGAACACCGCTAGTCACAGGACTCCAGTCAGATTCTGCTCCACTGATCACCACTCTCTAAACTCGGTCTGACAGCCAATTCTCAACCCACCTCCCTGTCGACTCATCTATCCCATGCTCTCTCAGCTTTGCTATCAGGATATCATGAGAGACAGGATCAAAAGCCTTACTGAAGTCAAGGTAGATGACATCCACTGCTCTCCCTCCATCTACCCAGCCAGTGATGAGATTATAGAAGGCTATGAGATTGGTCAAGCACCATTTCCCCTTGGTGAATCCATGCTGACTACTCCTAATGATCTTCTTCTCTTCCAACTGCTTGGAGATGGCATCCAGAACAAGCTGTTACACCACCTATCCAGGGACAGAAGTGAGGCTGACTGGCCTATAGTTGCTAGGATCCTCTTTCCTGCCCTTTTTAAAGATCGGAGTGACATTGGCTATCCTCCAGTCTTCAGGCACTTCTCCTGTTCACCAAGACCTGTCAAGGATGATATAGAGAAGCTCAGCAATCACTTCCACCAGCTCCCTCAGCACACGTGGATGTATCCCATCTGGGCCCATGGATTTTTGTGCATTAATCCCTTTGAGATGCTCCTGGACCACACCCACCCCAACAAGAGGAAAGCTCTTCATTTACCAAACTCTATTACTTTCTTTCAGTGTCTGTGGGTCCCAAGGGGCCTTTGAAGTGAAGACTGAAATAAAGAAGGCATTCAGTATCTCCACCTTCTCAGCATCCCCCGTTAACAGGACACCCACCTCGTTCAGTAAGGGACCCACATTATCCCTGGTCATCCTCCTACTATTCACATACCTAAAAAAACCTTCTTATTATCCTTTATGTCCCTTGCCAGTTTCACTACCAAGTGGGCTTTAGCCTTCCTAGTCGCATCCCTACAGGCCCTGACAACATTCCTATATTCTTCCCAGGAGCTCAGACCCTTTTTCCACAGTTCATAGACCTTCTGCTTCCCTTTGAGTTTACTCAGTAGCTCCCTACTCATCCATGCAGGTCTTCTGCCTCTCTTTCCCGATTTCTTGCTCAAAGGAATGCACTGGTCCTGGGCTTGGAAGAAGCACTGTTTGATTGCTACCCAGCTCTCACAGGCTCCCTTCCCTTCTAACAGTGTAGGCCACAGGATAGACCCTATTAGGTTGCAGAAGAGATCAAACTTTGGTCTTCTAAAATTCAGGGTGGCTGTCCTACTTTTTGGCTTGCTTCTTCCACTCAGGATCTTGAACTCTACCATTTCATGGTCACTTTGTCCCAAGCTGCCCCCAACCTTCACTTTCCCAATGAGTCCATCCTTGTTGGTAAAAACAAGGTCCAGTACCCACACTCCCCTTGTAGGTTCCTGCATCATCTGTCTTCTACACAGTGCAGAAACTGTCTAGACTGCATATGACTGTCCCTGTTGCTTGCCCAGCAAGTATTTGGGTAATTGAGGTCCCCCATAAGGACCAGTGCCTGGGATCTTGAGGCTACTTCTAGCTACTTGTAGAATACACTATCAACTCGCTCCCTCTGATCAGGGTGTTACTACCCATATCTGTGGATTGGGTGGGTCTGCCACTCCAGCAATAAGAACTAGATCTCAGGAAAAAATCTTCTTTTCTCTACCCTATGTTAGTAGCACCAATCCATGAATGTATTTTAGAAATTGATGCACTGTTGGGTAGAAACATACAAACAATGCAAGGATTGTATTCGAGTGAAAACCTACCTTACTATGAGTGTGATTGATTACATTAGAAGATACCCAAAATGAGACCCTGTTTAAGTACGTGAACCTGTGGTTGTTTTACACGTAAAACAATATAGGACATTGGGAGGACAGGATGAAATCAAAGAAAAATAAATGCCCTTTGGAAGCCCAAATAATCTGCCCTGCTTTGTCTGCCTTTTATAGTCCTATTTGGCCTGTGAATAAAGCATATGGCTTGTGGAGAATGACAGTAGGTTATAGGGAATTGAACAAAGTATTCCCACCCCTCATGATTGTAGCACCTGATATGGTAACTTTGCTGGAGGGAGTGCAGGAGCACTTGCAAGAATGGAAATCAGTGATTGATTCAGCAAATGTCTCCTTTCCAATAGCTATTTCCACAGCATCACAAGACCAATTTGCCTTCACCTCAAGTGGTAAACAATATGCATTCCAAGTTTTACCACAAGGCTGCAGGCACAGTCCCACAATTTGTCATCAAATGATAGCAGCTGACTTGCCTGGTCCAGTAAAAAACTACACCATACATCATTTCATTTATGATATTTTAATTATGAATCCTTCAAAGATGAATGTGACTGGGGAATAAAGGACTTTAATAAACACTCTCCAAGAGAGGAGACGGGTTGTAAATCCAAAGAATGTTAAGGAACCTGGCACTAGGGGTCAATTTCTCGGGATAATTTGGAGAGGGGAAACAAAATCTATGCCTGAATAGGTGTGTAGCATAATTCAACAATATCCAACATCTACCCCCCTCAAGTAGTTATAAGTATTCCTCAGGGTGTTGGGCTTTTGAGGAACTTTTGTACTTCATTTAGTATACCTGATGCAACCTTTTACAATGGCTATCTAGGAAAAGTAGTCAGTGATTCTAGACCAAAGAACACCAACGATGCCTTAACCTGTGGACAGAATCTGTAGTTCAGTATTCTGACAGCTTATACACGTGCCTGCCTTATCAGAATCTGAGGGCCTACCGTTGTTCACTCCCTCTAATGATGTTTCTCCTGTGAAAAAGGCCCCTCAGTTTGAAAACTTGAATGGCTTTCTGGTGGAAGTGGTGTGTATTCCTGGACAGGAAAGTGGGTTAGTTATATGGTAGCATATAATCCCAACTACAATGACAATTTGTTTTATATCACATACAGGCTATTATAGTCCATGGGCAGTCCTGAAAGCTGCTGAGATTGCCTTAAAGGAAAGAGATGTACACTAGCTGTGTACAGATAGTTGGGCAGTTTATAAAGGTTTGTGGTACCAGCTACCTACATTGGCCAGGAAAAAATGAAAAATTCATGATAAGGAATTACAGAAAGGACTACTGTGTGAAGCCATCTAGTCCATTGTCCAACAGCAAATGGTTGCTATGAGACATGTTGACGCACAACGGAAACAATATATGCTTGAGTCACAATATTTTAATGCTGTGGACTAGATTAAAAAAAATTAAAACAAGTCCAAACAGCCCATGAAAAATCAGGACACAGAGACCTTGTTACTTCCCAAGCTTGGTATGTAACAAAAATCATTCTATACTAGCTTTGCACTGGTGTAGGACTGCATAGGCAAATTGACCCATCTCCATGAAAATGATCAAAGTGACCTTCCCAGGCATGCAGGGCTACATTAGAAGAAGGGAACAACCTTTTGCAATATATTGGACCTTTACGTCCCCCTCTACAGGACAATGATGCAGGCTCATCACTGTGGACTCTTTTGCAGGGATTTTGTATGCATACTCTACTTCCCATGCAAACCAGTCTTCTACTGTTCAACGACTGGAAGAGATTGTATACACCGACTGTATAGGAAAAGAAATCCAGAGTGACCAAGGTAGTCACTTTGCAGGACACTGTTCAGGAATGGGCTAAAGATCTGGGAATCCCGTGGACCATACATGTTCTTTAACATCCTTAAAACAATGGATTCATTGAATGAATGAATGGTTTACAGAAAGCAGATATACAAATTAAGCTCTTCTCAAACACTAAGATGTTGGGGTAATGTTTTCCCTCAATCTGTCTTCCTTTTAAATAATTGCTCTGTTGGTTCATTCATACCAAATCAGAGAATCCAGTGTAAGCCTTCTGTAATAGCCTCAACCCTCCATTCTGTGCTAGAAAGGAGGGTTATACCCTAAGCTACTGGTTACAGGAGAAGGGAATTTTTTTCTTTCAGCAGTGATAGAAAACCTAGCCCAGAATATGGTAAACTTACACAGAGACTTGAGTGTCCAAACAGTGTCTCCATCTATTTGAGGTATTCTTGTGTGAGCTGTTGGTATTCTAGCCTTTTTAGAAGCCTCTTCAGTGCATTCCCTGTCCAGTGTTTGGATACTAATGCTAGGCCAGGAGCAGCTACATTGCTGCTTCCTGACGAGATACTGTTCCTTTTTATGTCCCCACCAACAAGTTGTCTTGATGGCCTCTGTAAATGGGTATATTTCTTTACCATCCTTGGATTTCTGATCTCAGCAATTCACTGACCAGAATATCCAGAGACCAATATAAATTCTTGGATATTCTTGGCATATTGATCAGCCAACCTGTCTGCTTTCTGTAGGCTGGTGGACATGTTAATAACATGCTTTCAGGAGGTACCCACACCATTATGTTTTACAAAATTACATAATTTTGAAGGGGTTTTTGATCAACGTTTAAATTTGTATGATATGGGGACTGTAAACATAATCTGACACCATGGACACATGGATCCTGGATAGCCAATGTCACACAAGTGGAAATATGTTTTAACTTTGGTAATGCTACCTCTCCAATGGTTTTATGTCAAATACATAATTCAAATGTTACAACACTATGAACATAACTGTTTTAGTTTTGCATGGCTGGGTTCTGGTGGAGAAGGGGATGCTGCAGGGATGGCTTATGCAAGAAGCAGCTAGAAACTTTCTGCAGGCCCCAGAGAATGAACACTATCCGGGCTCAAGGTCAGAGTTATTGTTGACCAAGGCCAAGCCAATTAGTGATGGTCACAGTGCCTCTGAGAATTACATTTAAGAAGTAAAATGTGCTAGCAGCTGCTTTTTGCCACTAGAGAAGAGAGTGAGAAAATGCAAGAAACTGTGGAGACACCAAGTGAAGGGGAGGTGGGGGAAGGAGTTGCCAGAGAGAAAGATGCCCCTGCAGCCCGTGGAGAAACCCATGGTGGAGCCGGTGTCCCCCCACAGCACATGGAAAAGGCCAAGACCCAACCTGCAGCACGTGGAGAGGCCCCACACTGGAGCAGGTGAAGACATACAGGAGATGCTGTGACCCATGTTGGAGCAAGCCCCTGCCAGCACTTGCCAGAGACATGGGCCTGTGCAAATCTGATGAAGTTCAGTAAGGATAAGTGCAAGGTCATGCACTTGGGTTGGGACAATCCTCATTACCAGTACAGTCTAGGAGATGAAGGCATTGAGAGCAGCCTTGCAGAAAGGATTTGGTGGTACTGGTGGTCTAAAAGCTGGACATGAGCCAATGATGTGCACTCACAGCCCAGAAGGCCAACTGCATCCTTGGCTACACCAAAAGACGTGTGGTCAGCAGATCAAGTGAGGTGATTCTCCCAGCCTGATGTACTGTATCCAGCCCTGGAGCCCTCAACACAAGAGTAACATGGACTGCTTAGTAGTCCAGAAGAGGACCACGAGGATGATCAGGATGCTGGGGCACCTCTCCTACAAGAACAGGCTGAGAGAGTTGGACTTGTTCAGCTGGAGAAAAGAAGGCTCTGGGGAACCCTAATAGCAGCCTTCCAGTACCTAAAGGGGGCCTATAAGAAAGCTGGGGTGGAACTGTTTGTAAGGGCACATAGAGCAATGGTTTTAAACAGAGCAGGGTAGGTCTAGATTAGACATTAGGAAGAAGTTCTCCACTATGAGGGTGGTGAGATACTGACACAGGTCGCCCAGAGAGGAGGTGGAGGCCCCATACCTGGATGCATTCAAGGTCAGACTTGATGAAGAGCTGAGAAATCTGATGTAATTAAGGGTCACCCTGTTTACTTCAAGGGGGTTGGACTAGATGGCCTTTAAATGTCCATTACAACCTAGTGCACTCTGTGATTTTGTTATTGTTTTGTTTTGTTATTTTACAAGAACCCTTGTCCAAGCACAACAAAGCTTGGGATAGCCTGTAACTAATTCCTCCATCTTAGGAGTGGAGTATACAGGAACATAGGGAAAAATGATGAGGAGATGGGCAGTGGAGGTCAGTACAGCTATTTCCCATACTCCTTATAAGGAATCCCTTTATGCTTTGTTAAGGTACCAAAATTTTTTATTCCACATTGTAGCATATTGTTACCTATGCTGTTTTTGGCTAAGTTCCTCTGTCATGCGTCTTCTCTGCATCTGGCTGCGGACTTTTCATGTGTCCATTTGCAAGACTGTCAGACATCATGACACACCAATTTATCATTCATGTTCATTCTCACACAAAAAATTCATAAGCTCATGACCACTTATACTCTGACATAGGTCATGACTCCTTGGTGCCAGCAACCTCCCTGCTTGCTGCTTACCTTGATTGGGAAACTAGTGGGGAGCCCCCACAGGGACTCCAAGGTAATAAAAACCTTTTGATCATCTCTGTGTGTATTGTGTTTGTGTATCCGACCCCGCTTAGGTCTCATTCAGTGCCACCACTGGCAGAGGTCAGTCTGGTGCTGCCATCTGGATCTGACACAGATGGAATTCATGAAAATCCTTCCAGCCTACAGAGAAAGGGTGAAAGCATGACAAGAAAATTAAGAAGTACAGATTGCTCTAAGACTGGCACTGTGAGAGAGGTTTGGAAATCGTGTAATCACTGAAGGCCTTTAGAGACTCAAGGCAGCAAGGACAGCAGGGGGGCAGTTCTCACCAGAGTACATGGATTAGCAACTTTTCTGGAAGTGAGAATGAACCCTCTGAAACCAGATTCAAATTAAATGAAGAGGGCAAAAGACCAGGAGAAAGTCAAATTATCTCTTCTCTCTTTTAATGCTGAAAGAAGTACCCAAGCAAGCAGAAGCATGAGAGAAAACACCAAGACCAATTACTGTGCAGATTTTGCACCAAGTAGAAGAACCTTCCTTATCTGCAGCAGAGTGCTGCCCTATGTCTAGGACAGGGGCTTCTCTGGTAGTTCATGGCTGTGCCTCTCTCCAATAGTTTACATATATGCTACTCCACTTTTTTGAAGCATTGACTAGGCTGTTTGTATAAAATCTTACACATATATCTATACTTGTGTACAAAAATATACATGTATAATGATATTGAGTACAAAATTACTGAAAATAGTACTAAGGATGATGTGGCATTTTGCCTAAATCCACATTTTTTTAATTTCTTATCTAAAAGATGAGATGTGAGATTTTTCTCATGCATGCTTTCAGCAATAAACAGATAACAGAGATAATATCTATATTCAGAATTGCTATTACTGTGCATCTATAAAACTCTATAATTTATAGAAGTCCAACATCTCCCCAGGTAACAGCATGGTATGCCACCCTTGGCTGACTGATAGATACCCACCACTCTCTTACTCCCCATCCTTGGGAGAACAGAGGAAGAAATAAGAAGAAAAACTCATGGGCTGAGATATTCACAAAGAGATCACTCACCAAACCATCATGTGCAAAACAGATTTGACTTGGGGAAAGATTTATGTAATTTATTGCCAATTAAAAAGAGTACCACAGAGAGAAACAAAACCAAAACTACTACCCCACTACCAAAACCCTTGCCACATAAACCAAATAATAAAAACTTTAATGTTATTTCAATGCTTTAAACTGATAGATGTCCCACACACAGGCAGGGACATGTTTCACAAGATAAGTTTTCTCAAAGCCCAATCCAATCTGACTTTGAACACTGCCAGGGAAGACACATTCACAGCTTCTCTGGTTAACTTGTTCCAATCTGTCACCATCCTCATCATAAAAATTAGATTTCCAACATCCAGTCTAAATCTACCCTCTTTCCATTTAAAGTATATGTCCCTTGTTTTGTCAATACATGCCTTGGTGAAAAGCCAAACTCCATCCTGCTTATAAGTCTCTTTATATATTGAAAGGTCATAATAAGGTCTCTCCAGCTATACTCTAGACTAATAAGCACAACTCTCTTAGTCTGTCTTCATAGGGGAGGTGATCCAGCCTTCTGACCATTTTCAGGATCCTCCTTTGGGTGCAGCAACAGGTCCATGCCTTTCTTGTACTAGACACCCTAGGGCTGGATGAAGTACTCCAGGTGGGGTCTCATGAGTAGACTAGAGGGGGAGAATCACCTCCCTCAATCTACTGGCCATGTTTCTTCTTATGAGTCCAGGATCATCTTATCCCTTTTCTCACAAACAGATTATCCAATTGTTTATTTATTTTAATTCGGGGGGGTGAGGGGAGGTTTCCATCACTGAGATTGAGTACTGGTTTTGCAGTTGCTTATCCTGTGCTTTGGGTGAAACTATAAAACTGAAAGGCAAATGAGTAATAGTAGAATGTCTGAATGCTTCTGTTTATGTGAAAGCAAGCCTCCATATGTAAGCAAATAAAATGACAGTGAATTATGTTGAAATTCCTGTCCATAAAGTTTACTAAATTTACTTTATAAATTTATATGTGGAAGAATAACAATATATGCACATCTATGACAAAGAAAACAAGCCAAAAGAAATACCAAAAGCTCTAGGGCAGGAGTTTGATAAAAGCTGTCGGCAATCACCTGAGCTATTGTACAGGAAAGATCTTCAAAAGAAGAAACTTACCCTATCACCAAAAAAATTAATGAGATCTGAAAAATATTTATCAGACAGGCTTCACAACCGTTATACAGCTTATGCCTATCATTACTTGTAGCATAGGGAAACTTTTTGGCACTAGAACATTGTTTGTTTTATTTGAATAGCAGGTACAGGAGGTAAAGCTCAGAGTGTTTTCAGATGTGGATACTTTCTGAATTGGTAGTACAACTTCCTAGGACACCTTTCCATTCATGTTATGTTACAAAAAACCCCAAAAAACAGATAATAGAATACATTTTCATCCTTTCTTGCGTCTCCCCACTCAACTCCAGCTCCTGGCACAACCTATTACACACATGAGGTCACACATCTCTCCAATTGTTTTATATCCACCCAATCAATCATTTCTTGCCTTACAGCAACATGTTCAGTTCAAACTTCTTTTTTTTTTTCTTTTTTTCACTGAGGAAAAGCTAACTGTCTAAACAAAAAAATATGCATTACTTTGATATCATGTAGGTACACACCCAAGCAAAGGCAATGGACATCTCAACATTATTATCAATCACCAGTGACAGAAGGATATAACAGCACATTCCCACAGTCATGAAGAAAAGAGGGAAAATGCTTTACAGAAACACTTTCATAGACTGCTCAGACACATGTGGAAAAAAAAGTACAAAAAAGGATTAACTGTTGCAAAACATTTAACCCTTAAGGGTTAAATTTGCCATTCATGGCAAAGAATGAACACAAAGAGATAGGAGGACTGATAAACTGATTTTTTTCTGCACATACATATCACTGAACACTTGAAGCACAAGATTTGATATGTGACAATTTTTCTCACTCTTTTTAACAAGAAATCCCTGGCAAAAAGAACGCGTTCCTGAAAGGAAATTCTTAATGTAGATTCCTATCTAATTTCATAGGAAATTCAGATTTTCACAGAACAACAGAGCTGCTAGGCAGCACTTTCTATATAGTAAGAGTGAAGAAAACCCCACATTATTGAAGACAGGGTTTTACCGGTTTATAAGAAGAACTTTAAGACTCTATGGCAGAAAAGAGATGGACTGTGTAACATGACCCATGTATTTTGTCCCATGTCTCTTCCCATAGATAATAAGGCAAATAACGGGGAAGAGAGAACATCAAGCACTTTTGCTAGCAGGAAGGAGAGACGCAGCTGGAGTCAGCAACCAGAACAATAAGATCAAAATTGCTCAGAGTCCCACAGTTCATATGTAGTCTAAGATGTTAATGGTTCCCTAATAGGTTTTTTTTGTTGTTGGTTTTGTTTGGGTTTTTTTAAGCAGTCTGAGAGCAACTTTCCTCCCTAGTTACACTCTTCCTTCTCTGGTCTGATGTCCTGGATCTTAACTATTATATGGTCCATTATCCTCTTAGGCCTAAACCTTACATTAATTGGAAAGGAAATTACTTTTACCCAGAGAAAGAAAAAGAGTTTCTGCAGAGCTGTAAAAGCACTCTTCACATTTTTTTTGCTACAAACTACTCTTCTCTCAGAACAAATGACATTTTTTCTCTATCAAAAAAGAAAAGGAAGCTTGCAAATAGGCATATAAATCACCTTAGATAAGTATAATTTCATAATTATAGATATAAATGTACAGTTTAAGCAAATTTGCACAAAGATAAAACCTAAAATTTAAGGTTTGGTAAATTCTTAGTGTCCAAGTCATGCTAGATGTTGGCAATTTGAGCTTCCTTTCAACTATTGGTGACATTAAGAGTAAAGTAATATACAAGTAACTCAATAAACCTTTAAGGTTTGCCCTAAAAACAATTTGAAATCACAGTTCAGAACAGTGTTCCACTGAAAGAGATTTCAATTAAATGTAGAAAATGGGGTGGTTCAAAATGGAAGAGTGAAAAGATTTTTTTAGGGAGATCTTTGCTTCTCTTTCAAGCATCACATTTGCGAACAGACCATATGCTGCTTGGTGTTCTTTTACACAGAGGAACCACCAGCCCCAGGGTTTTGATTAGAGGCATATGATTTGGGTTTTGGCTGGAGAAGACGAAGATCCATAAGTAGGGAAGGAGAAATGCAAATAATTTGGGATAATTGTACTCTTAGGGCAATATCATTATGACAGAATTAAGAGAAAACCTTTTGTGACATCGCAAAGAGCTGGACAAAGCTAATGCACAGAGAAAGAATAACGTTAGAGAACCAGATTTGCTGATGCTACGAGGCTCTTCAGCTCTTAAGGACAGGGATTGTGAGCAGTAAATGCAAATAAAAAATGTCTTCATAAACTGTGTAAAGAGCTCAAGCTGAGGCTCCAGACTCACAAAGCATTGGAGGATGCTCACAATCAGACTCTGTGTATCTCTAAAGAAGACAACACAAGGAGTAGGTGGAGAGGGCTGACAGTTGCGTGAGGAGTTTAGATGAAGGGAGAGAAGCCAAATGTGTTTTTTGACTACTGGAGCATGAAGGCACGGTGGATTACTGCTGCGGTGTTTGTGAGCACAATGATGAAACTAGTGCTGAGCCAGATGGGCACAGATGGCTTCACACACTTCTCCACTTTCTCTACTACTACATCCTGGGATGATAGCAAGGGCAGAAGCTGGAGAATTTGACCCTTTTATGGCCACTCTGCCTAGAACAGCCTGCCCATGCATTTACACGGACTGTACAAAGCACATAAGGTAATGATGATTAACACTGATGGCAGTGCTGCTATAAGCGGTTCTGTCTGGTAAAGTTTGCCATGTTGCAGCAGGCCAACTGAATGAATGACTCATAGTAACCTGGGCACTGAATGGACCATGTGGTGCATGAGTGTTGTAAAATGTCCGGGAGCCTGTCGTGGGTTCAGCTGGGATATTTCTCAAGCTGTGGCAAGACACAGCCAAGACAGGTGACCCAATCTAGACAAAGGGGTATTCCATATCATATGAAGTAATGGATGGTCAACATAAAAGATGACTAGTCAGGGAGGGACAGCACAGCTCTGGGACCAAATCAGTGTTGATCTGAGTGTGTAATCATTAGTTAAGAAATGGCATTCTGTATATTCAAATACTGTTGTTATTTTTTCATCCTTTGAGGTCACAGTAAACTGTTCTTATTCCAACTCACAAGGTTTGCCTTTGTCTTCCAGGGAAGAGGAGTGAGTGAGCTGGGGTTAAACTAAAACAGTGACTCACATCTGAAATGAATAATCAGCATTTTCCATGAGGCAGAGAAACACTCAGACCCATGCAGGCTGAGTATCATACTTTCATGGTGGAGAACTCAAAATTTTTACTATCTTGAGAGCTGTCAGAGTAGACCATTACAGTGTCAATAAAACTTACCCAATACTGCACAAAGTTTGTAGGGCAAAAGAGTAGTCATTTTTGAGGTTCATAATGTGATAGGAAACTTGTAAAGAATACCAGACAGGAACATATATCCCCTATAAAGTTTCTAAACCCTTGTGTCTGTTGTCCTGGGAAAAGTCTGTGTCTGTCTTGGAACTGGTGCTCTTAACATCTTTATCAATGACATCAACTACCAAATTGGGTGCACCCTCAGCAAGTTTGCGGATGACACCAAGCTGAGTGGTGTGGTTGACACAACAGAAGTAAAGGAAGCCATCCAGAAGGATCTTGACAGGCCTGGGTTAACCTAATGTGGCTCAACACAGCAAAGTGTAAGGTCTGGCACCTGGGCCAGGAGAATCCCAGATATTTATACAGACTGGGAAAAGAGTTCCTTGAGAATAGCCCTGCTGAGAAGGACCTGAGTGTCATGGTGGATGCAAAACTTAACCTGAGCCAGCAGTGTGCTCTTGCAGCTCGCAAGGCCAATGGTATCCTGGGCTCCATTAGAAGAGGAGTGGCCAGCAGGGACAGGGAGGTGATTGTCCCTCTCTTCTCTGCCCTCATGAGGTCCCATCTGGAGTACTGTGTCCAGATCTGGGGCCCCCAATACAAGAAAGATGTGGAACTGTTGGAAGGGATTCAGAGGAGGGCCACAAAGATGATTAGGGGGGTGGAGCACCTCCCCTACAAAGAGAGGCTGAGGGAGCTGGGCTTGTTCAGCCTGGAGAAGAGAAGGCTGCAGGGGGACTTCATTGCAGCCTTCCAGTACCTGAAGGAAGCATATAAACAGGAGAAGAAGTAACTTTTTGAAAGAGCAGATAATGGCAGATAAAGGAGGGAAGACTTAGATTAGATATTAGGGGGAAGTTCTTTACAGAGAGAGTGGTAAGGTGCTGGAACAGGCTGCCCAGAGAAGTGGTGGATGCCCCATCCCTGGAGGTGTTCAAGGCCAGGTTGGGTGGGGCCCTGGGCAACCTTGTCTAGATCCAGGCTTGGAGGTTGTTGGCCCTGCCTGTGATAGGGGGGGTTGGAGCTCTATGATCCTTGGGGTCCCTTCCTACCCATGCCATTCTATGATTCTATGATCATCCTTGACTTTGTTGATGAAACCTGGTCATGGGTGACTGATCTCACTCTTCATCCTCAGGACACAGAGGATCAGCATCACATTGCTCACTGACTTTGCTGTGGAAGTCAGAGATTTTTGTGGAACAGCAAGCACAGGGGGCCATGGGTATGATATGTCCCAGTGGTCACACTGCAGGTGAGTAAAGATGATCCTATTTTGGGGGACAATACAGTTTCTGTATGGGGTAGTATTGTCCCAGCTGGCTCCAAGCCATGACTTTTGAAATAACTCAGGTATCTTTTTTTTTGTTCTATACGATTTCTCTAGAAAATAATATAAAAGAACATCAACCGGAAATTGCTGGTGAAAATGGTAGCTGCCTTCATGGAAGAAGTGATTACCTCAAGAATGATTCTTTTTCATTTGCCATGAGTTTGAAGCAATAAAATACCTTATTTTCTAGAAATTACTCTCTTTAGTGTTTGACACACTCTGTGGAAATAATTTCTGAATGACATTGCAGTTTTGAACTCAGATGTATATAATACATTTTGGAGTCAGAACGGACTGTGAGTCTAGCTGGATTCCTGCTTTATACCTGTCATACAACCCTTTTTTTTTTACAGGTTTGGGTTAGGGTGGGTTTTTTTTAAACCCTTCTCCCTTTCCCATGTTCATCCCTTGGTGTCAAATTGATTCTTAGGATATGTTTTAATGAAATTGCCAAATCTTGATCTAAAGAATTCAAGTGGCAGATCCTACTGCATTCACGATGAAAGGTATCAATCACTTAATGAACCTTGTTATTTAAAAGTTTGCTGTTTATTTCGGAAAAAAAAAAAACAAACCCTAATGTTTTTCCTTCAGAAGAAGACCCTGTTATTTTTACTGTAAGATCAAGGTAGACACTAATACAAAAATCTTCTTCCTGCAGGTATGTAATGACCAAGATCAAGTAACATTTTAACTTTCTCTTTGGTAAACAAAATGTGTTGAAGTTTCTTGAGTCTCTCATTATAAGGGTTTTTTTTCTGACCTCAAATCATTATTGCAGCCCTTTCCAGAATCCTCTCACTTGCTGTCATCCCTTTTGAAGATTGTGAAATGTTTTTGTAAGGAATTAATTAGTCCTGTATTTATTACATCTTTACTCCTAATCAATATTATTTTGCCATGGTTGCTTCAAGTAACAGTACAGAAATCAGCTAGAGTTCTGAAAAGTGCAAAAACAGGCTACGCTGACAACACCTTTACTGCACCTAACAAAACCAGTTTCCCATTTTGCTTTTTTGCTTTTCTTTGTTTCATGTTTTGGTTTAGATTTAGTTTTTTTGTGGGAAGGTTAATGTTTTTAGTGCCTTCTAGTTAAGAAAATGGTAATAAATACATGAGGAGAAAAACAAGTAAAGGATATCAAGTCTAATTTGCACTGCTACTTGTTAAAGCACAATCTGACCAAAGTAAAAACGCCTTTTTATCACACAAGCATTTGAATCTTCTCTTAAAAGATGTACTAAAACTATAAGTCACATACTCTTCACATTTCTTTAGTTTCATCTAAGTGTAGTGATCTCGTCACTGCAGCACTGCACTGATAAAAAATTTGAGCAAGAAAAGACTACTATCCCTCAAAGGCACTTTCTGTTTTTCTGTGTTATTGTAGAAAAATGAATGAAACATCATTAGTAAAAAAATGGCAAAGAAGCACAGTGACCAAAACAAAATGCTTTCCTTGAGCAACAGCCCATACCCTGGCAAGAACCATTTAGCCGCTTTTTGTGCAAAGAGAACTAAATGGGGATTTTTTTGCTTTTTATCAAGAATGTCAAAAAGATTAAAAACTTGATTTGACCCAAGACCTTGAGCAGAAAAGAGTCTCATTTATTCTTTTTTGCCTGATGTTTCTCTGTTCTTATGTTGTGCCTTTGGGGACGGAGTAAAAATAAGAGAGATTTGTCCACCTGTGTGTCAATGCTGGCACATGGATGATAAGACCGAGCAAAACCATGACCAGACAACTCACAAGAGTTTCTGGGTTTTTTCTTCTTTTAACTCATATATGACTTTTGCCAAGGAATATAGGATGTGGTATCTTGGTATAAATCATGGGAGGTAAGTAAGAGAGGTCTTAATGTTCAGTTGTTTGCCATTTTAGTTCTTAGGAAACAAATTCCTTTTCACTTGCTGTTCTGGCTGAAGCTCTTCTCTATGACCTGTGCTTTTGCATAGAAGGAGCTCAGGTATGCAAAAGCTTTCTGCTGCTGACAGATGAAAAAGAGTATAGGACATAAAAATTAATTACACAAGATTGTATGCAACTGATCAACATAGTCTTATTCCAAATAAGTTTTGGGTTTTCCACACAGATATTCAGTCTTTCAAGCTAATTAAAAGGCAAAAATGTTCAGGCTGCTGAGAGAGAAAACCTGCAAACATATTCATTTGTGTTTCAAAAAAGGACACGGGTAGCCTGACTGAGAGGTGTGAAAATGTGATTCACCAGCTAAATGAGGATTCAGCTATACCTGTGCAAACTAGTTACCCTTTGAGATTATATTTGTAGTTAATAGCATTTCAGTGGGGAAATAATCAGTCCTTTGCAGACCTTGACCATATCGCAGCATGTGTCCAACTCCAACTATCATGAGGTCCCAGTGTAATTTACACATTTTATGGAAATTCTTTAAAACATGACTGAGATGACCAAAATTCTTTAAAATATGACTTTATGTAGATAAACACACACGCATGCATCTAAATCAATGTAAACTAAAGAATGTACTGCATATAGAATGTATATTATATTTTAAATACAGTATACATTTCTAGCACTTTCAAATTAGTAACAATAAATAAAAGAACAATAAAAGAATAATTTATATGCATAGCTGTATGCAATAAATAAAACATAATATTTCAAATTATACAAATATAGCTAATAATGGAAAATTAATAAAATAAGTTATAATAAAATTCTAGAAGTCCTATCTTGCCATTTTTAAAGTATTTTATTATTTTGCAGCATATAACAGTATACATGAGAATTCAAAACGGTTTCCAGACTTTTAGAGTAATCTTAAGGAATGCACTTAATGAGTGAAAATAACTATTTTAAAGAATCTAATATTATCTCTTTTTTTCTCTGGTTCTTTTCAGCCTTTTCAGTGGTGGGAAGTTCACCTCTGTTAAAAGAGGCCAGTGAGACAAAGATATGTTATTGTATAGCTGTGTCATACTAAATAACAATATTCTGCTAGGTTCAGAATCCTGCAAAGCTCATAGTAAAATATTTATTTGACACTCAAAATTGTAAATGTTTGATATACTCAAGAACTAGCATTCAATAAATACTCCTACATAACTACAGTTAGGTATTTTTGGACAAAACTGAAGATAATATTTTTCCTTGTGCTGAAACATAGTTCACCTATTTTGAGAACAGTGTTTATACTCTATATGCCAAGAGGACAGACAATGGCCATACTTAGCACAAAAATATTTCCTTTCCCTAAAGATCTTGAAAGAGGACAAAAGGACTGTGTAACCAGTTTTACATTGTAAGTGGGAAGAGCCGAGAGACAGTAGCAGTTCTATCCTCTTATCATTGCACCTTGTGGGGCAAAGTACAGATGAGGTGAAGACAGAAAACAGGGAATCATTTCATGAGTAATTCAGAGGGTTTTGTTAACAACAGCACATCTCCAAACGGTTTTACAATTCACTGTGGAAAAAATAGACATTTAGGTGTCTAAAAATATTGCCAGTTGCTTTTCTTGGAGTAGTTTATGCTCAGAATGATAAATGCTAACTACTTTTGTTAGATATTTTACAGGGAAATCCTGGAGCAGTTCAAATACGTAGGAATTCAGTCATTGATCTCAGTTGAGCTCGGACAGGTCTTTAAATATTTCAAGGTAGAAAAGACAGTGTAGTCCCTGTAAATGAGTAGAAACAAATTGTCTTCAAATAGACCATTATTAAGGTTTAAGTGCTTAATTGACTAGAGTGATCTTAATCACAAGGACAACTGATGCTATAAGACAATGAAAATACATTAGAAGAGCAACTGTAAAATACAGGGGAGACATTATGGAGTTCACAGAAGATTAAGAAATCTCCATGGCTGAGGCAGAGGGCTAGAAACAACAAGGATATTAGAGTCCATGTAGGATTGAGTAATCCTTCATCTGTTGCTGAAGATAAAAAAAAAGTGGTTCTATTTCAGTTCATCTTTATATTAATAAACATTAAAAGATCATGAAATGTATGTGGAAGAAGACAACCATGAATTTGTTCATAACCTATTTAGTTAAAATAGGATTTCACCATCTAGTTTTGCTTTGTAGAAGCGTTAGAAAACCTTGATTTGAGGGAATAGCATTTGCAAGTTCTATTGTTTGCCACATCAAATGATTTAGGGTATTCATAGCTGTACCCATAATATCCAAAATGGAAACATAATCAAATGAATTTTAAAAAAAATAATTAAAACTGACTGAAATTTTCATTACTTTACACATTTTGTGGAAAGCATTCCCTGATGATTTAAACATCTGATCTTGGGAGTAGTTACAATGGAGGTTTTGCTCTCATTATACATTTCCATGTAATTCTTATTTTCCTTAGATCATTAGGGAAGTCTCTGAAGTATGGTAATCCGTCATCATTTGAATATTTTCTTCAGTGTCAGTCTGTTATTTGAGAATTTATTAAAGAAATCTATCACAGACTTGAATAGAATTCTTCAGACACAAAAATAATCCTATATAGGAATGCTTATTGCATATAGGTTTATATATTATATATAAAAATATATATAATACATAATTTTACAATATGTAAAATCAAGATAAGTTCTATTATACACTCCACCCACCTCCTATATAACCACACATGCATGTATAGGAGATCTATTGTCTGTGAATGCAACATATTCGAAAACAAAAAAACATATTACATATAGATGCAGACACCAAAGCTGAAGAGTCTCATCCAGTGAAGCAGGACTTGGCACAAATTACCAGATTTCCTGGAACACAAGCAAGCTGCTGGTTTTATTCCAGAGTCTCTTTTAAAATATGTTTTCCCATTTCTTTCTGCATCTGATCTCTATTGCATTTCTGTTTAGAAATTCAAATGCATATATCTTAACCTTGGCTGGCCCAGTATCATTCTAAAGGACTAGATCATTAAGGAGAGTGAGAATATGCCTATTCTCACATAACAGATTCTCTCAGATTGAATATGCATCTATATGTGTATATCTTTGTGCAGTTTAGCAGATTAGCATGGCTGAATAGACAGAGGAATAGATTTGGTATATTAAAAGGAGTTGTTGAATACCATACTCGAGAAGCAGTTGTAGTATTTACGGTAAGTTTTCCACATCACAGATTAGACTCAGGTAGTTAGGAGGAAAATATAATTGAGCGTTGGAAAAGGCAACAGTACCTTGAAGTGTTACAGGAGTTGATGCAATGTGGTTGTTCTGATCAAAATTGTTAAAACTAACATAATCTAAAGCAAAACATGCCAGAATTCTGTACCTGGCTGCTGAAAAAATGCCATCTGACAGCAATCAAAACCATCATTGGAGACAGAGAAGTGTGTACTAGCAGTAGATTTCATCCTGGTAAAAGGAAAAAAAAAATAAGGTTTCAAAAAGGGGTGCTGTCTTAATTATTCCTTGAAAGTTGCAAAGGATGGTTCTAGCTATAGAACACCTTTAATACTTCATGATCTCTGGCATCCTAGTTCTATACTACTATTATCTTCTAAATCTCACCTACATCCTAAAAAATATGTCTATCTCTACAAAACACCAAGGCTGAAATCAGAACTCTTTAGCAAATCCAGTACAGATTTCAGGAGTAGTTCTAGAAGTGTTCAGATGTTACCTTTGATTATTCAAAGTCATTTATATGCAGAATTAAATGCTATCTCTGTAAAAGAACCTTATTGCAATTCCAGTAGTGTTTGGAATGAATATCCCCATCAAGTCTAGTGAATGCTCATGCAACCTTGTGCACTGTGATAAACACATACTTCCCTTAGTTTGGCCCAAAACACCTGTGTATTATAGGTTATTACAGTTCTTCAAACATAAATCCTGCACAGTAATTGTCAATTAAGATTTTTTTCTAAGATATGCTTATGTATATAATTACAAAAAATAGGTAACATATATACATACATGTAATTACTTATTGCATGAATGACTAAACTGGCTTGTGAGTGGCATGTGTAGTTTCCTGAGCAGTTCTGGTGCACCTATCAAAATAAAATTCAGAGGAAAATTTATCTAGCTCGATGTACCCACCAGGTCACCATTATAAAGCATGCTAAAACTTAATTGTTTTGGATGAGATATTTAAGTTATATTTCAAGAACTGTGTGGCTTGGATGCTCAGTTAGGCAAGGCCATCAAGCCTTTTAGCTTTATAGGCTGGACTTACATGACTCTAAGCATTGCCCTGGGGAAAGACTAATGCCAAAAAAGTACTGTTCACACATTGGTATTTTTGTGTGTACAGTGTTACACTGGAGAATTTGTTCAGTGTACTCTAAGACCTCTAAATTAGGCGACATTAAGGTCCCATCATTTTATATTTTCAGTGGTGTACACCAGGTCAGAGGCAATAATTAATATTGATTCCACAGCCAACTACACAGCTACAGCCAACCCTTGAATATCAACCCTTTATAATCCCATTGAACTACATTCAAATTATGTTATCAAGCTGCCTAGAGCAGAACACCCACTTCTTAGACTCCACCTAAACTCTTTTCCTGGTGAAAATTGATGCTCTGACATCTGTTGACAGGATCAAACATTAGATATGCAAGAATCAGGTTATTTGTGTTATTGTTAACATTTTGCTACACTGGGCCAATTCGTCATGTGACATCTATCCTCTTGGGCTAAATTGGTATTTAGATTAACTGAATGAAACTTCCTGGGTAAGAGGAAGGATGCAGTAGAAGAAATTCCCTCATGCATCATACAGTGTCTAGAGTGTAGTTGATGTATTACTAGAAAAACATAAACACAACATAAATCAAGGCATGATGTATTGTAAACTACAATTCTTTTATTGCCTATATCTACATTATCTTTCAGAAGCTCAAATTCAAATCTTGTAAAATTATAGATGAGTCATAAAGTGTAGCTATTTATAAAAATGTTTACTGATGTATCACATTTTAATTTTATTCACTATCTTTTGTGGACAGTATCTTTTTTTTGTTATAGAAAAAATATTGACAGAATAAAAAATCTGTATTTTTTTGTAAGAATATGACTGTAAAAAGCTGAAATTTCAAAAAGTACTGGTCACAATTTTTCCTTTCAAAATGCACTTTGTCACAGAGCCTAGTGGTAATGGTTGGTAAAGTGAATCAGCAGAAGAAGCATTTTTGAAACTGTAAAGAAAACAAATTAATATTTTGGTACCGGTGCCAACACACATACAAAATTTACAAGGTATTCAATATCTGAATTCCTTTGTACTCTAATTTCAGCCACAAGACTTCCAATTAAAAGCTCTCTCTCCTACACTCCTTCTTTAAACTATGAATCATTCCTTAACAATTTTGACGTATTATATGACATACACCTCAATATACAATTTTTATTAATATTTTACAAAAAGGTCACTTATAGGGAACTCATGGAAACACGGGAAATAAACCTGGAAGGTTTCATCATCATGAAAGAACCCTTCTAAAACAGATGTGGGAGAGAAAGAAACGAAGAAAAGGAGAGGATGCACAGAAAGTACATGCAAAATGCATGTAGAAATTAAAAGCTTCTGTGAAAAAAATACCTATTTTTTCCAGAGGGTAAAGTCTATGCTGCTCTTCTCTCAACATAATAAATGTGTATCTTTCATATATTTACCATGATCCACCTAAGTATCTACATCTAGCTCCATGCTGAGCAACACCAGAAACTTTCTCCTAGACTGTACCCCATACTTGTTCAAGGTCATTTTACATCAAAGTTTATGCTGATACTATCAGTAGGCTTACACAGATCTTCTCCCAGCACCCAGACAAAGGTGTCTCCTAGTTTTTTGAGAGAGGAAATCAAATCTGCTTATCTTGTTGAGCAAAATTTATTTCCAAATCCAAAAATGTTAATTAAAGACCTTAAGAGGCTATCATTCACAGGCAAGGACAACACAACATGCAGTTCAAACTTCTAATATTTAAGCAAAACATTGTCTCTTTGAGAAAGGCAAACATCATGAGGCACATTTGTCTTTCACTGGCAATATTTATCCTTCAACTGGATTTATATAATCTATTTTGATCCAAAGATTGCACCATGTCCTCAGCCAAAATCAATATAAACATCAGCCACAGTGCATAGACAGAAGGTTACATCCCTCAAGCTTCTTTCATGTGGAAATAGCATTTTAGTCAATAGTATTTCAGGACATAACCTGAGAGTTTTCAAAAGCACTGTGCCCTGTTCCAGCTATAGTCCCACCTGCAACCAGTGATACAGCATGATTTGTGACATGGTAACATCCTACCACAACTAGATATTCTTTACACTGACCAAGTTTCTGCTTCCATTAACTTTGTTATGATGTGTATCAAGACAACCTATTTCTCACTTTAGTTTCTCACTTGCCCTTTGCTAGTATTCTTACAGAGATAGGGTGAGAACATTCTTTTGGGAGATTTCTCAGAAAATTCAACACGTGTTTCTGTAGGTTACTATGTGAAGAGTAGAAACAAGTAGAACATGTTCACACTCATGCCTTGTGCTTCCTGTAGTCATCTGTGATAAAAGATATGCTCATATCAACACCTGCAATTAAGCAGAAATATTTCAGAAAAACATACATTAACAATAATATTACTTTGAAAACTGTTTCACTGTAATTTCATAAACCCAAACCACTGCTGGAACACAATATAGGTCCTATAACAACATAGATCAGTGCAAGGCATGACACACTTCTACATTAGTCATAAAACAAGTGTGTTTAGATTAAGACTTTCTGTTGGCCCTCCATCTAAACAGTCATTTTGCTTAAAGACTGTTACACTGACATTCAGCTTCCAGAAATATTTTGTGAACTATCATTCTTATTATAATTTTTTTTAATTATTATTATTTTATTTTACTACTTTAGGTGTGTTTTTTCACATATTGGGAGAAAAATTGCTTTCTTGGTTGGACAAGATACACAGTTCACATTGGAAGATTCACATAATTACCTTCACAATTCTTGGAATATCTAGTGTTTTCTATAGTACCCCAACTCTGAAGTTATTAAAATATGTATCTACAATAATATATTAAATCCTTAGGGATTAAGTGGGCTACATACAATTACTTATCACAACTTCCTCAAAGACCAAGATACATATTTTTATTTGTAAGTAAAAGCCTTTGTACTCTGAACAAAGCTCAGCTATGAAGTAAAGCTTTTGGTGATATTAAGGTTTGCTCCAGAGGAGTCCCAAGACCTATCTCCACAACATATTGTGATCATAAGATTATCAGACCAAAGTAAAAATATTGTGAATTATTCATTGAAATCATAATGATTCAGTGTAGATGGTAGTTAGGAAGACTGCCAGAACACTTCATGGTATTTTAGACTATAACCTGTTCTATGCCACTTGTTCCTAGAACCTATGATTAAGACAGTGTCCTGAAAGCTGGAGGGTTCCAATTAAAGTATATTGCACTTCAGCAATCTTTGGTGGCATATATTCCCCTGAGGTTATTGCAAATTGCAACACTAATTTTATTGCAAGCCTCAAGCCTATCCAACCACACAAGCAATTTTCTGTTCTCTTCTCAGTTGCAGAAATATACTGTTTCTTCGCATGTGATAAGTGAGAGGGATTAAATCCTATTCCTCAGAAGAACCATAATACAGCAAGCCAGATGTTCAACTGCTGTAGAGTTCTGGAGTTTGGCAGTTAGTTCAGGCAGTGAGGGAGGGATGGTGACTGCTACAGGCTGTATTACTGGGAAGGATGATGCCACTGGCCAAATTCTCCCAGAGTCTGTGATATGAATAGTTATATATGCCTCTACAGTCTTACTGTATACTGACTGCACTGGGCTGCTGCTGCAAAAAAAAGAAAAACAAAAACCCACAATGTAGGATAGATAAATATAACACATGATTGTTTTCATTTACTTAGCAAAGGTACACAGACATCACTAATATCAAAGGGAGACATCTTCAAAATAGAAAGAAGTGCATGAAATATAAATAAATGAAATGAAAAATACAAAAATCAAAAGAAATACATGACTCCACCATCAATGTGGTGGGTCACATCTCATGATGTCCCATAATAACACCTTATCCACATATTTTACTTATCTAAATAAAGCAAACACCAAGCAAATTAATTACAGAATTACTTCAAATAAAATGGAAGATGTTGATTTTCAAGGCTGCAAAAAATGAGGGTCCAAATTCTGACTGTGGCAGACATCAAACCATCTGATTACTCCTTTTTATAAGTTGTTTCAAAGGCCAGAGAGAGAACATTAGTTCTATAATAAAAAAGAGTATTCATGGTCTAAACCTAGAAACCTTCTGGCCAGCAAAAACTGGAAATATGCTGTTAAGACTGAGCTTTGTATATTTAATTTGTATGCTAGCTAACTAATTTGTATATTTGATCACTTATGCTTTGTATGTTGAATTGCAAAAACAGGCCAGCACATGAAGATCTACATATATTACCCTAGGTATAAAACTAGTGTTTATTCTCCTACCATTGGATTGGCACCAGACCTTATTACTCTCAGCAACTGACAGTAGGTTATTGAAACAGAAGTTCTCACTGTCCATCACTGACAATGAAGAGAGCATTTCATCTTGGACTGCTATCAATAGCAGTATCACAATGTTAGCCACAGTACTGCAGCACCTCATGTTGGGGGAAAAAAATTTATACTGTCTAATCCATTTCATCATATCTGAGAGCACAGCCTAGAAGAAATCTTATTTAAGATGATAGGAAGTTCTGTGTCTATATAACAGAGGCTAAACATGAATGAGATTTAAAAGAACAGAAAACATTTTAAATTTGATGTTGTGTAAAATTACAAATGAAGTAAACTATTGTAAATTAAAATATCTTACTTTCATCTTTAACTGAAGCTTACAATAAGCACTTAGCTGGAATAGAGAAATATTGAGCTTTAACACCAAGAGGGAATATCAAAAGCAGATTGCCTTTGGGGGAATGCTTCCCTGACCTCTTTATTTTCATAGCAGAAGAAGTGATAATCTATGATACTCCCCTGAGGAATGCAATCATTCTCAGGAGATAATCTTTCAGTCCATGTGGCTGTCCAATAAGAGAAAAGATATACCCATGTGCCATTTTCATGTGGATATACTGAATTATTATTTTCGGCATAAAACGCAGTATAAAATCAATCGCTCTGTGCTGTGTGCAGAGTTGCTTAAAAATAATGCTGAGAGTCAAACTCCTGGATGGGGAAAGGGGAGAGCATTTGGATTCTGAGGGGGTTTTTTTGTCTTCCAAATGTTCAAATATCCTACATTAGTATGACTTATTTTGTAGCCAAGAGAAGTCTAATGTGATTCCTTCAGATGTTAGTCAGCTTCACTCTTCTATATACAGGGTCACTTAAGAGGAATAAAAAGCATAATGTCCCCTGAAAACCTGACTAGACTGTGTCTTTATTACATTACAAAACAGTTTTGTTCTTGTAAAAAAGAACATAGCTCATTAATGAAAACCTGGTGTTTTCCTTTTAGAGATTCATATGAGCTTGCAAATTCCATCTGTATTACCGATATGTAAGATTTGTTTAACCGGAAGATCTTTGTTTAATCAAATTATTCACCCTCTGCAGTATTCGTGCTGGCATTCCTTAATAACATAATTACTTTTAATGAATTTTCTGTTTCATGGAGGGAGAAAGGGGAACCTGCTTTTAAAAATCCATTGCATGTTTTATCTTATACTATTAATTACTATTTAGGAAGAAGGTGTTAAGATGATTTATTAATTGAAAGAAACATACAGAAAAATTAGGAGATACCAATTAGTACAGTGAAAAGTAAATGTCATAAAAGAAATTAGAAGACAGATTATGCATATACTTTGTTGCACCAAGAGTCATTATAACAATATACAGATACTAGGAGATTTTTTTTTTAAATCAGAGGAAAGTGGATAAAATATCCAGGAAGAAGTGATTACATAAAGCAATCACTATTACATAAACCAATCACCATGCTAGAATGTTCTTTTCAAGCTTTGTAACCAACATAAGTTTGTGTCACAAAATGATATGGTAGGAAATAAAAATCTCTAACCACAAGGAATAGAAACAAATCTTTAGAAATTCACAAGTAAGCAAAAATATAAACTGAGTGATGAGACACATAAGCAGAGGCTCTGCCAATATTATTTCTGGATTTACTAGACTGTCTTCCTCTGAAAATTTGTCTCTTCAACTCAATTGCATTCATGTGAATGAGGCTTTAGAAAAGGAATTATTATTAACCTGCCAAAAAATACTCAAAACAAAAAAGAAATGTAAATACATGTAGGATACCAGTTTTATACAGGAGTTGGACTTGATGATCCGCATGGATCCCTTCCAGTGCAAGATATTCTGTGTTTCTATGATTATAAACAATAAAATATATGTAACTGAAATCCTACGTGGGCCACAACCTCTTTGAATAGCTTTGTTCCATTTTATTGCCCTGAAAGGAAACAAACAGATTATTTTTTTCTTCACAATATGTTTAAGAAGCAGATTCTCTAAGTCTGAAAAGGAAATCATCCTTCTGATTCAGTACATCCTTTATATTCTACATATTGCAACGTCTATGTTCATGTGGGGGGTCTGTAAACAAGGCCCAACTAAACTAGCACTTACACCAAAGTTCAGTGAATTCACTGTGTGTTAAAATTGACATATCCTTGCAGAATTTGAGGACATGTGTTTCATTAAAAAAAAATAGCAGTCAGCCTGGATTTTATATGAACAGAAGATTGCCTCAAAGTGTCTCCCAGATTCTTCTTCCCCTTGAGAGATTCAGGTTTTAGATATTCATTATAAAGGTGACATAACTGGAGAATAAGTTGGAAGCTCCAAGTGTTAACTGAGTATCAAATGAGTACCCCAAGACCTGGAAAGGTCTCCAGTGCCTAGCAGAATTCTGGTGTTAACTTTTCAACTGAAAGACAGAAAAGGGATAAGCAGCATAAACTCTTCACTTTTTTTATTTCTCCCTCTCTCTTTCCCTCTCTTTTTTAGGGAGAAAAAAAAAAAATCTTTGGAATATTTTTCTGGTTCTGCTAACTGATCTATTCAGATCAGAGCATCCTTCTATGTTGGAGTTCATAAGCTATTGAAATTCCAGCATAGTCTCAAAACCAAGACAACATAAAATCTGTGTAGATGGACAAGATAGACTTTTCATCAGAACAAAGGAAAAAAGCAGTACTGCTTTACATCTCAGTTTTAAAAAACATAGTTTGCATCCAGAGTAAAATGACTTGTAGCTGTCTGTACTCTTTGTGGGTTTTTCTCCCACTCAGTAGGTTCAAGATTTCTATCTTTATTTTCATTCAATTGCAGACAGAAGAACTGTGAGAACAGTTTAAAAACATCCAGCTCCCAAAGGATACTTACTATGGTAATTTAACTTAACTCTGTGAAAGTAATGACAAATCATATCAAGTGCTCAGATTTTGAAATGAGGTTTTTGATAAAGCATGTAGTTTCCAGTTAATTCTCTTAACTGGCTGATATTTTAAGTTCATGTCAGCACAGAATAAAAGGTGAATTTGCACTTTTTACATTTGCATCCATGTGTAAGATATCATCTCTAATTCCATAATTAGGGGCATGATGGAGGAGGTAAAAAATAAATAGAAAACAGGACACTCAAGTCACTATATTAAGGCAATAAATGCACTATTTCAATGAAATAGAGAAAGAGCCTATTTCTATCCTTAATGATGCCTAGAACCTCTGGAGAACCTTTACCAAGTCTGGTTCAACAGACAGAGTAAAACACATTAAGTATCAGAGACGACACCACTGTAGAAATAGGAACTCATTGTGAGCTCTTCACACAAAGTAATTCAGCCATAAAAATTATAGAGGTTTGAGGATGTATATTAGTGTGCAGAAAAACACTTGAAATTAAAGTTTCAAGTGGTAAAAATAAGTAATACAACCAATTAATGTGCTCTGCATCTACCCCTTGCAGCTTGCTTTTGTTCATTTGATGTGACAAATGATACAGTGCTTGTTCATTATTACGGTATGGATACTTTTTGCCTTGAAGAAAGTTGAATTGTTAGCACATGATGGCCAAACATACAACCAGGCTATTTGGTATGATTCATGACAATACATTTTTGTCTTGGTTATTGTAGTAATAAAGATGATCTTCGTGATTATTTTTTCCTGCTTTTATGCCATTCTTGTTCAATGCTCTAAACCTTAAATAAGTAATCGAAGATATTAGTTCACTGATAAAATCCTTCAAGTCTTAGGAACTCTCTCTACGACTTGAGTGTCTTCTGTGGGTAATTCCAACCTAACTTACAAATTTTTCTCTTGAATCAACTATAGCACCTGCAGAAGCTGTAGCAGACAGCTCGCAACAAAAGAACAATCCCACTCAGCACAGTGTAACATGACACAGACAACTGCTGGGCTTCCCAGAAGCAGCCAGAGAACGTGGTTATACTCTTCCTGGTACCAAAGGTACTTCATTTTTCACTAGCTTAGCTGTCTTTGAATTTTGCTTTACTCATTACAGGCTGTGCAAGTTCTTCAAAAAATCAATGCATATGTAGAGATGAATAATAATCAGATGTGGTGGAAATTGGTTTGCTGAATAGCTGACTCTTAGGAATTTCTGACTAAACAAGATGAGTTGGCAGGTCATTTAACCTCTTTCTGCTGGAGTTTCCTGTACAAAGCAGTGATAATGACAGAGTTGTTGCAAGGTTTTCTTTCGTTAATGATTCCAGAATGTTTTAAAAACTCAAAGTGAAGAATTTTGTTAGCAGTGTAACATAGAATAATTATGATTCATTTCAGAGTCAGTTTAGGCTGTATGAGTATTCCTCACATTTTTATGACCCATCTATAGCAAATTAATGTTGAGTGAAAGATAAAAAAACTACCCTATTAGGATGAATACCTTTTTGCATCAGTATGAGGAACCCCAGTACTCTCTCCTATAATTACAGTTGAAGAAACATCTATTAAGGAACTATTCTGATATCACATTTTCTCTGGATTACATCAAGCCAATTTACAATCTACCTTTCAAAAATACTCTTTATGTTATTTAATATCCAGACAGTAGTCTGGCTTTATCCATTTTAATAGATATTCAACTCAGCCTATAAAGTTAATTAACTTCAACAATATTTAGAAATGAGTTCAGATATTTTCAGACCTTGAAATCAAAGACATTAGCCAAGTCAAATGATTTTACAGGCAGTTTGGTTAATAGGGCTATAACCTATCCATAACAGCCTCTTTGGGTATGGGCCAAGGTAAGCATTTTTAATAGGTATCTTTCCTCTGTTTATTGTGGAGTTAGAACCTTGGAAGGAAAAAATGTATTCCTCAAACTTAGAGGAACAAAGATTTCACAGTGAGAATCTGGATTGATTTATTTTGCAAATGCCTTTCTATTTTTCTGTGGCATTGTACGAAATTTTTTTATTAAGGAACTTTTATCAGTTTGAGAGAACCACCCTTTTGTGAATTAAAACCTCTTTATGCATTTGATGGTTACTCCTAAATTAATCTGCTTCATTGTTTTAAATCTGCTTTATTTTTTCAAGTTTTCCGGTGTTAAATGTAGGGTATGATACATGATAAGGATAAGAGGTAAGGGGCAAAAATTAAAAGACAATGTTTTTCTGAAAAGAAAAAACAGTCCAACTTTGAGGGTAGTCAAACATTGCCCATAGAGACTGCGGACTCTCTATCCTTGGAAAATTCTAAGCCTGACTGGACACAGTCCTTGGCAGATTGTTCTGGCTGTACCTGTTCGAGCAGTGGCATTGACTAGCAGACCTCAAGAGGTGCCTTCCAATTTCAGGTGATTCTCTGTTAAAGTCAGAATTGGATTTTTCTTCTTTTTTTTTTTTATTTTTATACAATTCTGAAACTGTATTTTCATTTAACTGAATACAAAGAGGGGGAAAAAAAAGAAACTGAACCACAGTAACTCTCTGTGCCTGAAATCCACATTTTTAATTTAGGGCTGTATTTCTGGTACGTAAATGTATCCAAACCCCACTTAGTAGATGGATATATTTATATAGTATTACACAAGCAGTTGTCTAATATCCATATTGCTTCAGTGTGAATTGACACTCCCATGCCAGTTTTAAGTCAATTTCAGTAATATCCACTTTACAATCAGAATACAAAAGAAGGATGAGAAAACACTATTTTTGTATGATCTCGAGCATGCAGAGGGAACTGCCTGCATTGGTAGGGTTTTGGTAGCAGGTGGTCTGCAGGTGCAGGCTCTGTGAGAAGACCCCAGGAGTGCACCCTGGTCTAGATACATCTGGTTATGGCTACCGGCAAAGCACACCCACAGCTGGCCAAAGTTGATCCTGTCAGCAACTGTGTAATAAGATACTTATGAAAAGGCTAAAACCACTGCATGGCAGCTGTGAAAGAGAAGAGTGAGAAAAATGTTAAACAACTCTGCAGATGCCAAGGAAAGAGAAGAACAAGATGAGCGAGATGCTCCGTGCGCTGGACCAGAGATTCACCTGCAGCCCATGGAGAAAACAGGTGGCCCTTCCATTGCCGAAGGAGGATCCCACACTGGAGCAGATGGACCTATCCTGAAGGAACAGGCAGTTTGTGGAGAGCCCACACTCAAGCAGGCTCCTGGCAGGAACTGCAACCCATTGAGGGGAGCCTAAGCAAGAGAAGGGTTATAGGCAGGAACTGCAATCCTCAAATGATCCATTCTGGAGCAGTCTTTGCCTGAAATACTAGACTGCAACCTGTGGAAAAAGACCCATGATAGAGCAGTTCTTTAAGAACTGCTGTATGTGGGAAGGCCCCATGTTGAAGTTTCTGAAGGGCTTTATCCCATGGGATTCATTTTGTTCATATACATGCAGCCCAGCATTGAACATCCGATAACAGAGAGGATGAGTCAGAGCACATCAGCCTTTGCTCTCCCTCTTGTCTCATCTTCTACAAGCAGCTAGAAGTAGCTTCGAGATCCCAGGCGCTGGCCCTTATGGGGGACTTCAATTACCCAGATACTTGCTGGGCAAGCAAAAGGGACAGTCGTATGCAGTCTAGATATTTCTGCAGTGTGTAGAAGACAATTTCCTGCTACAGAAGATGCAGGAAACTACAAGGGGAGGGTGGGTACTGGACCTTGTTTTTACCAACAAGGATGGACTCATTGGGAAAGTGAAGGTTGGGGGCAGCTTGGGACAAAGTGACCATGAAATGGTAGAGTTCAAGATCCTGAGTGGAAGAAGCAAGCCAAAAAGTAGGACAGCCACCCTGAATTTTAGAAGACCAAAGTTTGATCTCTTCTGCAACCTAATAGGGTCTATCCTGTGGCCTACACTGTTAGAAGGGAAGGGAGCCTGTGAGAGCTGGGTAGCAATCAAACAGTGCTTCTTCCAAGCCCAGGACCAGTGCATTCCTTTGAGCAAGAAATCAGGAAAGAGAGGCAGAAGACCTGCATGGATGAGTAGGGAGCTACTGAGTAAACTCAAAGGGAAGCAGAAGGTCTATGAACTGTGGAAAAAGGGTCTGAGCTCCTGGGAAAAATATAGGAATGTTGTCAGGGCCTGTAGGGATGCGACTAGGAAGCCCACTTGGAAGTGAAACTGGCAAGGGACATAAAGGATAGTAAGAAGGTTTTTTTAGGTACGTGAATAGTAGGAGGATGACCAGGGATAATGTGGGTCCCTTGCTGAACGAGGTGGGTGTCCTGTTAACGGGGGATGCTGAGAAGGTGGAGATAATGAATGCCTTCTTAATTTCAGTCTTCACTTCAAAGGCCCCTTGGGACCCACAGACACTAAAAGAAAGTAATAGAGTTTGGGAAATGAAGAGCTTCCCTCTGGTTGGGGTGGGGGTGGTCCAGAAGCATCTCAAAGGGATTAACGCACATAAATCCATGGGCCCAGATGGGATGCATCCACATGTGCTGAGGGAGCTGGTGGAAGTGTTTGCTGAGCCAATCTCTATCATCTTTGACAGGTCTTGGTGAACAGGAGAAGTGCCTGAAGACTGGAGGATAGCCAATGTCACTCCGGTCTTTAAGAAGGGCAAGAAGGAGGATCCGGGCAACTATAGGCCAGTCAGCCTCACTTCTGTCCCTGGAAAGGTGATGGAACAGCTTGTTCTGGATGCCATCTCCAAGAAATTGAAAGAGAAGAAGATCATTAGGAGTAGTCAGCATGGATTCATCAAGGAGAGATCATGCTCAACCAAACTCATAGCCTTCTATGATCTCATCACCGGCTGGGTAGGTGGAGGGAGAGTAGTGGATGTCATCTACCTTGACTTCAGCAAGGCTTTTGATACTGTCTCTCATGATATCCTAATAGCAAAGCTGAGAGAGCATGGGATAGATGAGCGGACAGTGAGGTGGGTTGAGAATTGGCTGTCGGACCGAGCCCAGAGGGTGGTGATCAGTGGAGCAGAATCTGACTGGAGTCCTGTGACTAGCGGTGTTCCCCAGGGCTCAGTGTTGGGTCCAGTTCTGTTTAATATCTTCATTGACGACCTTGATGAGGGAATAGCATCCACCCTCAGCAAGTACCTCGATGATACAAAGCTAGGAGGAGTGGCTGACACGCAGGAGCACTGTGTTGCCATTCAGAGAGAACTGGACAGGCTGGAGAGCTGGGCAGGTAGAAACCAGATAAGGTGTCATAAAAGCAAGTGTAGAGTCTTGCACCTGGGAATAACCTATTTTATCAACACAGGCTGTGGGATGACCTGCTGGAGAAGAGCTCTGTAGAGAAGGACCTGAGGGTCCTGGTTGATGACAGGTTGGCCATGAGCCAGCAGTATGCCCTGGTGGCTAAGAGAGCCAATGGGACCCTGGGGTGCATCAGGAGGAGTGTGGCCAGTAGGTCGAAGGAGGTGATCCAACCCCTCTACTCTCCCCTGGTCAGGCCCCACCTGGAGTATTGTGTCCAGTTCTGGGCTCCCTGGTATAAAAAAGACAGGGATCTCCTGGAGAGAGTCCAAAGAAGGGCTACAAAGATGATTAAGGGCCTGGAGCCCTATGAAGAAAGGCTGAATGAGCTGAGACTGTTCAGCCTTGAGAAAAGAAGAGTAAGGGGGGGACCTCATTAATGTTTATAAATATCTTAAGTATGGGATGCAGGGGGAATCAGCCAACCCCTTTTCAGTGGTCTGTGGAGACAGGACAAGGGGCAATGGCTGCAAGTTGGAGCACAGGAAGTTCTGCACCAACATGCAGAAGAACTTTTTCACAGAGGTTGACAGAGCCCTGGTACAGGCTGACCAGGGAGGTGGTGGAGTCTCCATCTCTGGAGATATTCAAGACCCTTCTGGATGCCTCTCTGTGCATTATGAGCTAGGGAGCTGCTTTGGCAGGGGGCTTGGATCTGATGAGCTCTCGAGGTCCCTTCCATCCCCTATGATTCTATGATTATTCTATTATTCTGTCAATGTAAAAGCAGTCCCAGCACTCTTCATTATACAGTAGGAGGAATTTTTTAGTTGCCCATAAAAAAGAACAAGTCCAGAAAAAGGGCACTCAATATCTGCATTTGGGATTTTATAATGTAATTTTAATCTTTTTTAATTTAAAAATAGAATGTAACCACTGAAAGCATTTTCACAAGCTCTCAAAACAGCTGCTGCACCGAGGAACTTGCCATCACTGAAGACCTGATAAACTTGTCTCAACTTCATTTTGTTCAGATGGTCCTAAGCAAGTTTGAAAACCCTGACATTAACTACTAATCAACAGCAAAGATCAATCCTATTTAGTGGAACACATTTCTCGGGGTTAATAACATATTTACCTCAATATATGTAGTCATAGGTACTTGTAAGTATGACCAGAGAAGATATTTTTATTCTGAATGGATACATCTTTTTAATGTTCTTATAAATGTGTCTTTAGGTAGTGGTAATGTAATAGCATCTACACGTGCCTTCAATTTTCCTATTCCAAAGAACACATCTTTAAATTTTTTCCATTTATTTAGTAACATACTTTATTGTCAGCTCCAGTTTTTTAGTGTTCACTTATGCTGACAGGTTCACATACAAAATATTGTAGAGGAAGTGAAATACTTTTTTCTCTACCATACCAAATTTAAGGGAAAACAAGTCTGTCTATGCTGTGCCTCCCATGATGAGATTATATATGACAAGCAGCAAGTCAGGCTGAATTATTTTAACATTCCTTTGTATAAAGTAGAAGTTCAGGACTTGGTCCTTCCCTTCCCTTCCCTTCCCTTCCCTTCCCTTCCCTTCCCTTCCCTTCCCTTCCCTTCCCTTCCCTTCCCTTCCCTTCCCTTCCCTTCCCTTCCCTTCCCTTCCCTTCCCTTCCCTTCCCTTCCCTTCCCTTCCCTTCCCTTCCCTTCCCTTCCCTTCCCTTCCCTTCCCTTCCCTTCCCTTCCCTTCCCTTCCCTTCCCTTCCCTTCCCTTCCCTTCCCTTCCCTTCCCTTCCCTTCCCTTCCCTTCCCTTCCCTTCCCTTCCCTTCCCTTCCCTTCCCTTCCCTTCCCTTCCCTTCCCTTCCCTTCCCTTCCCTTCCCTTCCCTTCCCTTCCCTTCCCTTCCCTTCCCTTCCCTTCCCTTCCCCTTGCTTTTATTTGAATTTACTTGAATTCACTTGAAATTATTATCTGTAATGCAACTGTGCTTACAAATAGCAGGCAGAATTAGAACTGAAGTGTGCTAGGTGCTGTCCAAAACTAGTAGATAAATTCCTGAATTTTCCATTCCAAGCACGGAATATAGGATCTGGTTCTGTCTGTGAAATTCTTATGCAATGCAAGATTATGTGGCTACAGTTAAATGAGTATGCTTTGAAAACTTTGATTTTAATTTCTTTAGATGAGTCTCAGATTAGAGTTTTTTAATTTGCATTTTCTTTGAAGAGCAACAGCATTCCTATTTCACATAATTTCAGTTCTTATGTATCATCTGGTTGATACTATCAAGAAATACTCAGTATTTGTTCTTTGTGGGTCATCTGGCCAACACTCATCTCTAAACAAACTCAAATTACTGCACAAAAGCCCATAATTTATTATGTAGATTTTCCTTCTTCCATGATCACAGTTATGGTTTAGATGACTTATTCATGCACAGCACTTTGTAGTACTAGTTAATTCACAATGTTCTTCCAGTTTTACAGTTTATAAATTTATGTTCCTATTTTCCTGTTCCTTGCTGCTTTATACTGCCAAATGCTTCTCTGATTTACTATGTTTTATCAATAAGAGAGGTCTTATGTCTCAGAACTGCTTGCTCAATATTACTACTCATAAAGATTATGTTGCTTTGAGAGTGATAGCTTTTTCATTCTAGTAACAACTCCCTTTAAACAAGACAAGAAAATTTGGGGTTTTTTCTTGCTATTGCGGTGAGGACAAGAAGATTTAATTATGTATCCTTTGCTAGCAATCAATCTTTAAAAAAAGGCAAAAATACTCAAAACCAAAATAAAATAAAAAACCCTACCCAATTTACATGCTTTTAAAAATGAATGTATAGACTTCCCCATAAAGTATCCATACTGAGAACTGATAATTCATATTTGTCCAATCGGAAATTTCAGGATTTTTTTTGCATACAAGCAATTTGTTCATAAATTCAAAAAATCCTAAACTTTGGGAGAAAAATATAAAATAACTCTTGTAGTTCCAAATTTTCTTGATGGCACAGTGATATACAAAACCCATTGTAATTCAGAACAAACTTTGTTATTGAAAATAATGAGCCCTTTTCCACAACACAGCTCATTATCATCAATAAAGGAATGAAATCCTTAAGGTATACTACTGAAAAGTCTTTTCTCTAAAGGCATTTTTCAACATTTTGAAATAGAAAACAAGTTCCTAGTGATAGACTCAGAAGTATGGATGAAGAAAGAAAATTCCCTTGGCTTATACTTATTGCAACCCATGGGAAACTCATTGACATGATGTAATCTGACCACTCCTTATTAAAAATGTAAGTGTGTTATAAAATAATTTACCAGAGTGGAGCTGGAGTAGATTATTTTTTAATAATAATTGATTTTCTATTAATTTTCACAGGCACTGGGAATTAGACAAACTTTAGAGAAGGCAACAGGCGTGTCAAGTATTTCATCCAATCTCTCAATGAAAATAATGTATGCCTCAGTACTGCAGTCACATCCAGAAACTAAATACATGCTTACTGATTTTAGACCTTAATGTGATCATTATAAAAGCTCTTATTTTGGCATGTCCATTACTGGACATTGCAGTAACTGGAGATGAGATGCAAGAAGACAATAGAAAAAATTCTGATTTGTAGATCAAGGTTACTGCACTGATTATTTGGTAGGTCAGGAACAATCTCCAACTATAATAAACAATGATGAAGAGAAAAGTTTCTTTTTACTTGTTCTGTCACACAGAATGCCATCACACTGAAACCTGAAAATCCTAAGCAATGTTGCTTTCATTACCAGAAAAAAATATAAAACACCTAATCCTCAAAAGTTGAAATATATATGTTGAAATGAAAGAGAAGAGAAACACATAGTTTTTTGATTCAGATTTTGGCTAGCTGTCTCAGTCACCTGTTAAGAAAATTATTCAGCTAGCTTTCTTACCTAGTATTTAGTATTTACTATCTTTTCAATAAGCTTTTAACAGCTTAGCAGAGAAGTTAGCAAATATGGAAAAAAAAAAAAGGATTTAGGGAGAACAATGAATCCTCACCTAGGTTATAATTCCACGTGTTCCTGATGCAAAGGGAAGCCTTTTTAAAAAAAGCTTAGTATGGGGGGGCATCCATATCACATTTCATAAGCAGCTAGTCCTTTCTTTTCACCCAACATGCAATTTTAGATCGTCTAAATATGTTTTCAGGTATTGCAGTAGTCTTAAAATGAAGTTTGATCATTTCTTGCTTTGGAGGAACAGATGGGAGGACTCTTTTAGAATAAACTCGTTTAAAGATATGCTTTCTCTCTACTGATTCTTTAAATTTGGTCCTTCTATTTATTCACTGGAATTTTTACGGTATATAAATTTTAATGTAAGTCCTTAACTCTTAGATATTCAATAATAAAATATATTCTCATATCTAAAACCACAGCATGTTCTAGAAATAAAGACCGTAGAAAATCAAACAAACCACAAAACACAAGTTCTGGTTTGAGGATTTTGGACATTCTGCTGACACCAGGGGCCCTTAAACTCTCAATACAGTGAGGTTTCCTAGCTGAGGACTTTGCTATCTCATTTTGGCATTTATATGCCAAACTTCATTTACTGTTCATATGCTATTATAAGCCCCGTTGTCTTTTTTTTTTCTCCCTTAAATTACATTTAATAACCACAAACATTGCTAACAAAGAAAATAATTATAGACTCAAGTATGATATTTTATATAATGTGCAGTTTCATTCAGATGAAGGTACCAGATCTGATAACAAATTAAGTAAACATTGGCCAACAGCAGTCTTTCATTTGAATATAAATTGGCACTGCAGTCACGCACATCTGTCCGGTCAGTCTCTGGGAATATTGATTATGTCCTGCTACAACCTTTTTTTAAAAATGTCAAAAGCAATCCTTGATCAGGGACAGAAAAGAGTGTTTTCTATTTATGTTTTTAAAAAAGAGAAAAAATCTTGATACATTTAATACTGTATAAAATGAACATTTTTACCAATTAAGAATAACTGTCCTAATTAGTTAGCTATGATTCCAAGCCTGCAGTAAAGCTGCACTTCTCTTTGGATACCAACACTATGAGTGGATGATCATCTACTCCCATAATCCCCTTCCTTATTGCTAACTCAGAGAGGTGTGATCTTTCAAGTATTATGGCAAACACTATTTCTCTCTCAAATTCAAAATCAAGCAGGTAGATGCAGATGAAAAATACTTTTCTCACAAAGGTAATCAGACAGAGTTGATACTGTTCATGTACAAAACAACAGACTAGTGTAGGTTCTGTTGAAATCAAAACTATAGAGAAACCTTGTTCTTGCTGTGACCATATGCTAGTCTCATACTCTGTCTTTAGTTTATAAACCACAGACCTCCATAATTGCTGATTCTTTCAAATATATCCCTCATCAATTTGACCAAAGTTTCTAGCACCCAAGTAATTTTCCTCTTTTTCACTTGGTAGCACTTTTTTACTTTTCCACACTTCTTAGTCAATATTTCTGATGCTTCGTCTTTTTCCTGGTTATTCAATTTTTTATGTTTCCTTGTTTCTGTTTTCCAATCCCGCTTCTGGAAATGTATTTTTCTTCAACTCTGGGACATAAAGCCTAAGAAAATACATTTTTCTCTTTCAGGTTTCAAATCCAATGCCACCAGGACCTATGTGTACAGTTTCTTGCAAAGTCATGTATGAAGACAGGCCACAGCTCTACAAACTACAGAGTGCTTAAATGGTAGTAACTGGTGGACTTAAATGTCATTTCAGAGGACTGAAACAAATTATTTCCCCAGTAACCCAAGAGAACAGAAGAGAGGATGGAACAGCAGTACGAAACCAAATTTTTCTGTAGCAATGGAAGGTTAATTGTGTTTCCTCCAACTCTGCCTTTCATTTCTGATTTAGATGTTTTCACATTGCTGTGTTCTTTGGCAGTGAGATGGAATCTAGAATATACCCTGACCATCTGTTTTATTCCCAGCTCTAAGATGGTAAGTTGATCCCTGTCACTCAGGTTCTTCAAAATCCTTTACATAGAGCAAAGGATAAAATAGGTGTAAATGTATAGGGAAAATGGCCTTCTTAACATTGTCTTTTTTAAAGTATTACTACATCATTTAACATTTAGTTCCCTTTTAAACAGAACTAATATAATCTACTTTAAAACTTACATTTAAGGGAATGCATACAAAAGTTGAAAGAATGCCTTCTGTGGAAACTATTCAAATACAATCAATAGATAATAAAGAAGGGGTAGCAATTAAGTCCTTTCTTAAATTTTCTTCAGTCTTTTACAGCTGTTTCAGGTCTATATTTAAACACTTTTGTTGAACCTATAGCTTTTTTATGGATTAACAGATTATTATAATAATAAAAGTAGGTTGTATCATCCTTGTAATTAATTTACTACCCTTCTTTCACTGACACTTTGTTCTGTTGCTTTTTATCTACAGAATTTCCCCACTTCCAGCAAATAATTCCATTTAAATGTTAATATTAAATACATAAATTAATATGTATATGCATCATTATTTCTCATACATTTTAATAACAAATTTTACAATAAAAAGATCAAAGTAGTTGTATTAATACAAACTCTAGGCTCATCCAGCATCTTAATCCTTCTGGCAATTTAGATTATTTTGATTGCAGATCTTTCCCTGTGAGTGTCATATGCAAATCTACCGAAGAAAAAGAAGTTGCGAGTTACCAACGTTTTAAGGAACGGTGGTGTTTTGGCTTTGGCTGGATGCCAGGCACCCACCAAAGTCACTCTAGTATTCCCCTTTTCAGCTGGACCAGGGAGAAAATATCTAATGAGATGCTTAGGAGTCAAGAAAAGGACAGGTAAAGATCATCTGCAATCAGCATCATAGGCAAAACACCTGTTTTCCTGTTTAGCTTAGGGAGAGCCTTCCTCACACCCTTCCCCTGCCACAGTGTGGAGTCCCACCCACAGGAGACAGTGCTCCACAAACTTCTCTAACATAAGTCCTTTCCCATAGGGCTTCAGCTTTTCACCAGCTGCCCCAGCATGGATCACTTCTATGGGCTGCAGCCATAAATCACAGAACGTCTCTCAGTCTCTCAATCCCGGTCTGCTCCAGCTTGGTCCTCCTTACAAGCTCCCCTCCCAACAAACCTGCTCTGGCACAGATATATCTCTCTCTCTCTTGCTCATCTCTGTGTCTCTGTCTCTCTCCACAGGCTGCAAGTGCTGGCAGGGGCTTGCCTCAATGTGGGACCGAGCCTAGAGGTACATTCTTCACATTGGAACAGGTTGCCCATGGAGGTGGTGGCATCACCATCCCTCGGGGTGTTCAAAGAAAGGCTGGATGAAGTACTCACGGTCAGGGTTTAGTTAGTAATATAGGTGGTAGGGAGATGGTTGGACTAAATGATCTTGGAGGTCTTTTCCAACCTTAATGATACTGTGATTCTGTGATATGACTTCATGCATTTTCAGTGGAATATGTTACTACAGAGGAGCCAGGACCAAACTTCCAGTTAATTATACTTTTATCACCTTGAAATATATTTTTTTCCTTTAATCTTCTCATTTTTCATTCCTGGATAGCAGTATATCTGCTTTTAAGTGAAAATACAAGGGAATCCTTTTTTCTGGTTTGCTAATCAGTAATGAATGGGTAAGACAGGTCAGAAATTCTTGTAGTATTTTCTCCCCTTTCATTTTTTTTCTTCTTCATCTTTCTTTCTCTGGATAGTGTTTTATTTTTCTTTTTCATCATAAAAAGATAAAAAGGTTTCTTTAAAAATGAATAGTTTATACTCATATTTTCCAAAGACAGTGTTTGTACACTGACTGCTTTATAATATAAATAATTTTTTCTCTGAATTTTCTCACCAGTCACTAAAATCCTTCTTGCAGCTTCGGAGTGTTTCTTTATTTCAGTTTTCAATCAGTTGTTTGTACTTCTGGTTCCTTTGCAGGTTGTCATACGTTCAGCCTTTTTGTCTTTTAGTGATCCCTGATGTGTCTCTATTTCTTCCTTTGTCCTCAGTGAACTGATACTTTTCTTTCTACAGTATTTCAGTCAGAAAAGAGATCCCCACAGGCAGCCTATAGGAAACAGTGGTTCCTGGGAGGCAGTTGCAGTAAAATGAGAAAAGCTTACAAAAAACATGGGTCTCACTTTCTAACATGACCTTACTTTTCTATAAAGCAAATTGGTTAATTAGGATTATCCTCTCTGAAACTATGCTCTATCCCTGCAGGACTTTTTCTTAATGGAGCTCCTGGACAACAGTATCAGATTTGTTCAGATGTAGTTTTTCTCTTTAATTGAAACTTAAATAAAATTAACTAAAAAGCATGCTGAAGCTGATGCTTCCATTCTGATGGTTTTTTCTGTGTAATAGTTACTTAAACATGCAAGATATACTTTCTTTTCCTTGCACTTTATGCTCAGGTACTGTCGCTCTACTGTCTCAATACTCGGAGCTGTCCACATTGTTCAACCAGCAAAAAGCACCTCTGATTCTCATGAACTTAATCTTGGGGTAATGCTTTTCCTTTGATGATACAAATCCAGTCCCATAGATATTTTTCCAACAGCATCAAATACAATTAGTCATTTAACCCCACCCCACTCTGAGACAATTGCAAGCCCTCAGTGTTTCAATAATGTGATGGTATTTTATCAAATCTTACGTCTTCCTTTCTTGTGGTACTACTATTTGCTTTTCAACAACAATATTTCTATTTTTGACAACCCAGTTATTCTGTATGCAGTGCTAAGAAAGGTTCCTCTTTTTTTTTTTTTTAACTTGATCAGCCAATAATTCAGTTCAAAAGCCTACAGTTTCTACATCTGATCTTTCATTCCTTATATGCTTTATAAGTGACTGCTAAAACTTCCTCTAACTTAATTCTAGGATTCAGTTCCTGGTGGGAAAATGTGATGTGGTTTCAATCTGGAAATGCCATCATGGTTAGAATGTTCCTGTCAGTTACCAAGATTACCAGAAGATTTGGAGCAATTTCTTCCCACTACTGCACATTCATCATAGGACACCAATGATTCTTCTTGTAGGTATGTCTGTGATAATGTTAGCAAGCACTACATTTTTGAAAAGGTGCTTTTAGGATTCTCTGTTTTATTTAGGTCTTCCCTGCCACCATGATTTTACCTGTGATTACTCCACTTCACCTCTCAACCACATAACAGTTGCGTTATGTACTTACTCTGTCTACTCCCTATTTCATCTACAGCTGTGACATTTTAATGTTCACACTTCTGCTAGTATGTTCATTCTTCAAATCTTTATGATTTTTAATTGTTTCTTCTAAATAATTTTACCTTCTTAATTTTTTCTTGAACTATAATCAGCTGAAAACTTTTACAAATATCTGGGAAATACTTATTTTAATTGCCCATAATCTTTTCTTTCATACACAAAGAATTTCTCTTAAGGCAGGACTTCAGATTCTTCCTTTGTTCCTGGATATTACCATAATTACCCATTGATACTTAATCTCTACCCATTTGCTCTCGCCTAGACTCCGGTTTCTCCTTACTACCCATTATAATCTTACAGAAACATGTGCAGAGGATATCGGTAGCAAAATTAATTCTGGGAGAAATAGTATCTGTGATTTTCTTGTTTTAGCCAAACTTCTTAAAATTTTTGCCTTTGGCCTTAGTTTTCAGGTCAAAGAAAGAGGGCTAGCTACTCCTCCTTGTTCCTTCTCATGCCATTTAATTGTAATTGTCTTGAAAACCAAATCCTAATAACCTTATAGTTTCTTTCCACTTTTACAATTTTTTTTTTAGATTTAGAGTATGTTGAAAATTTCAGCTAATGCTCAACAGCAATAAAATGCTCTTAAATGAAATTAAACATCCTTGAATGATTAATTATATTAGCTCTACACTACTGACTTGATTGAGGATGGAGGAGAGACAACGGAAGCTGCTGATGTTACAGAATTATACTGATTTTCTTATCTATCATCTATCTATCTAACAACAATAAAATGTACAAGAAAGACTTAGCTGGTGGAAAGACCTGAGCAGGGAGCAGAGCAAGAAGATAAATTTATACCTGAGACCAGAAAAGACGTAAACAAGTGGAACAAACCTGTATCTTTTATTTAAGTACATTACAGCAACTCTACAGCTGATATAAACATAAGTAATTCCAAGAAAATCAGCTTAGCTGGCCTAATTGACGCTAGTTGAGAAGTTGGCCCATATATGATCTACTTCTATTTATACACAAGAAGGGGGAAAAAATCCCCACACTAAATCATTTTTAACTGAAGTTTCACAATTGTTCTGATTGGGATTTTGATCCCTTTGCATGATAGGCAGACTTTTGTCTGTCCCTTATTTGCCCCATCCAAGTGTAGAGGTAAGCATTTCATTCTGCCTAAACAAATTTATTGAAGATAATGAAACTATTTGAACTGTGAAACAATAATGTAGCCTGTATGTCCAGAAAATACATATATTTCAATTAGCAGGTGGTTATTTAAACATTCAGTAAGTCAAAAACCTTATGTTCCCTTTAAAGGCATACCTAATTAGAAACAATCTAAAGCATTCCTCACCTTTGCAAATACAAATGTCTTATTAAAAGGATAATCCATCCCAAAAGTCCATTTAACAAAACTGAAGGTTTTTAGCTAACTTCACCAGGCCTTCAAACACAGAATATTATAACGCACAATAAAATTATTTTCTAATGAAAGCCCCATTTTCCGGTGAATGTTGCCCTCACAGTGTCATTAATTGTGAAATGTAGTTAGAACAGTTGTAAATTGGTCCTCAGTTCAATGAGACACACGTAAGAAAGGTAATCTGCATGCATTTCAAAAATTTGTTCAAGCTAGTGTGTTTCTGATTTTCTTATCAAATAAACAAATATAGAAGTTCATGACAGGATGTATTAATGCAAACATAAGACATGGGTTGGCATATAGAGCTGTCCTAGAACATCATGCAAATCTTTTTGAGCATATTATACCCCTGTTGGTAACAACAAAGCCTCTCTAGAAAATGTATTCTGACTGCACATGATCATCCACACATGTCTATTTATTTTTTTTTCCTTTGTTAATAGATTTGCTGCTTGTACTTTACTTTTATACATGTTCTACCTATGTCTATCCATGCAAGTTGCTTTTCAAAAGTTATATCAAGGAGGCAAAAGCACTGGAAAAGCTTTTCAGTGGGGCAAAAAAAGGCATTTAGTGCCTTTTCCACAGAAAGAGTAGGCTGTCTTACTCCAGTTACAGCTTTATGTTAAGAGACAGCAGTGGGAGAAGAGGTATGTTCTTGAAACATCTGCACAACCTTGATCCTCATGCTTCAGATAATACTTAACAGACCTTTACTGCATGTTTTCTGTGAATGAGATAACTGTCTTACAATGGAGGACTTCAGACTTGTCAGTCTTGAAACAGCTCCCCTGAAAATTTCAACTAGAAACAGCATTTTCCTCAAGGCATTGTCTGAAGTGGTTGGAATAGTTATTTATGCTTTGCCTTTGATTCAATAAAGTCCTCAGCTGAGATATATGCTCACAAAAATCACAAATTTCCAAGGAGCACATGATGAAATTAAACTTCCTTGAATGATTAATTATTTTAGCTTTACACTACTCACTTGATTGAGGATGGAAGAGAGACAACGGAAGCTGGTGATGTTGTCAGGTTGTACTGATTTTTTTATCTATTATCTATCATCTATCTATCTATCTATCTATCTGTCTATCTATCTATCTATCTATCTATCTATCTATCTATCTATCATCTATCTATCTATCTATCTATCTATCTATCTATCTATCTTCTTGAAAAATTTAAAATATAATGCCTGTCCAAGTATCTGTGGATTTTTACAGGGACTCAGAAGTACAAGAGATAATCATAGAATCATAGAATGGTCTGGGTTGGAAGGGACCCCAAGGATCATAGAGCTCCAACCCTCCTGCCACAGGCAGGGACACCAACCTCCAGCCTGGATCTACACAAGTTTGCCCCGGGCCCAATCCTACCTGGTCTTGAACACCTCCAGGGACGGGGCATCCACTACGTCTCTGGGCAGCCTGTTCCAGCACCTCACCACTCACACACATATATTATATGACAAGCTAAAAGGCTTTCTCTCCTGTGAGGACAAGACAAAATCTTGCATGGACCCCTTAGCTTTTAAAGTGTTTTAACCCATCTTGTCTCAATATAATCATATCCTATAATTTATTAATTATTATTTTTTTACTGGTGTGGCTTTTTATATTAAAAATTTAAAACGCAGGCACAGATATGTTTACTGCAAGAACTTTTTTGTACCTGCAGGTCGGCTGCTATATTTTCCTCAAGTGTTAAAATGCTGGCCTTTGTGAAAGTTGATCCAGATGGTAGTGGCAAATCGGCATGGCATTATATTTTTGTTCCAGTGATATCAGTACTATAACCAAATTTTGTATTGCTCATTTCTATTAGTGTTTCTTGGACAATATCAAGGGGCACAGCCCTACTGATAAAAATCAAAATCAGATCTCACTTCAATTCTAAATGATTCCATATCAAAAAGTTATTAGTTTCAAAGTCATCCTTTTGAACAAATGTTATCAGCTCACAGTGAAACAGTAAACCGTTACTGCTAAATGGGAACAAACATGGGAACAAAGAAACTACTAGAACACCCAGCTGAATCTCACAAATGAACATTGCATCTTCCTTTCCATAAAGTAAAGAAATTCCACCTTAGAAGTGACACAGTGTTTTGCCTCTTTGTTTTCTATATTTTTTATGAAGGTTGTTCCAGAATATGATGGGTCTAGTGTTTACACAAACTCTTAATTTTCATTATTAATATTTAGTCATTATACTTTGTATCCTTCCGGCACATCAATTTCTGCTTCTAGTTGAATTTTACACATTTGAGCATTTATCCCTATGTGTTTATAGACAGAAATAATATTGCTGTTAGGCCTCTGATTCATTATTATGACCTCATAACAAGAAAAATAAAAGAAAAAACACATTTTCAAGTTTTAACAGCTTTTCCATTTTAATAAATGGTTTAAAATTTTCTCTATTTCAAGGTGGGTTTTTTTCTTATTATTTTTGAGTCATGCATATAATGTTGCACACAGAATCTGTAGTATAAGTCTTCCCTTCCCTCTTTTCTTGTACTGGTGCTCCATATTTACTGGAAAATCAACAGATTATATTCCTTCTCCATAATATCTTTAATAAGATGTAGCAAAGTTTTATACTGTCCAATCTCACATTTATATTTAACCCCTAAACAAAGAATTTCAACACATACACAGACACATGCACATGTGCATGCACAATTAATTTATAAATTATTTTCTATTTTGAAATAAATGAAAAATATTACCAATTATTTATTTCTAGGTGTATAGCTAAAATAAAGGATCCTCAATCATTTAATGGATCTAAGAGTTTAAAGAGAAAAGGTTAAAAATAGGATTAAAGAAATTAAAAAGTTCTCACTAAAGCAGAAATGAAATCCTAGAATGATAACACGTACAGTCTTACAGATTACTGGGATAATTGACTACTTATATAAGCTGACCACTAAGACATCAAAGAAGGCCATGCAGGTGTGAAGTCATAACAAAATTTTTCTCTAATTTCTTTTGGGCTTTATATACTCTTTAAACCATGCAGCAGGTGTAGGTTTCTCATATTTTCTTAAACCTGAAGTGTACATCAGAGTAGTAAGAATCAGAAGAATTTCTTGGTTTGTGTCAGTCAGACTAGTTTTCAGTGTATCCCAAACTTCCAATAAAAGGGTACTTTGGAAAAGAGGAATGAAAATGTATTTCAAAGAGCAGGAGGTATTAAATTACCTGAATTCTGCTGTACAATATATATATATGGCACACATTAAAGAATCATATTTCATGTTTATTAAGGTGAAAATTATCATATCTTTCCTAGATTAAGCAAAATTAGTAAAATCCCATGCATGATTAGACAGTCAATTAAAATTTTAAGAAGTCTACACTCACCTACATTAGTGAATATGGAAAATGCGTGCTTTGGGATAATTTTTCTTGTTCTTCTAATGACCCAGTGGTGTGATATAGACAGTAACTTTTATAGTCTTCAGTTCAGCTTGAAAGAGAAAAAAAGCTACTTCAAAATCTGGTTCTATATTTTAAAGTGTCATTATTTGTAGTGACTGAATTGCTGTTCAAGGACTCTGGGAGATGCATTAGATTAGAACAAATGGATTTGTTGAGGAGCTCAACATGATCAGAGCATTAGATAAAGCAGGTGATTTGAAGCAGTTCTATGGACAAATTACAAAGCAAAAAAAATAGGAAGCAACCACAAGAAAATAAAGGAATCAATGGCAGAGCCGATGCTGAAGAGCATTTTGAACCACTTGCTGCCTATTGTTTTAATTGCATCCTACTATTGCAGTATTGATGTTTCTCAATGAGATACATAATTTTTGAGAACAGAAAAATTTCCAATGGCTTCAACCATATTACAAAGGAAATTGTATGCCAATACCATAACTGACAGTTTTATGATACGATAAACCCTGCATCCAGACTAGCCTGTCCAATGCACAGGTAAAACATGTTTAAGAATCCATAAACATGGATTTTTTTTTCAATGTGATATAAGAAAAATGTTATCTTTAGTCAATACTTTTGCAGAAAGTAGTTTTGAAAACTCAGATATTGTAGCCACCAAACTTTTTCTTCTTCACCATTGGTTTTGCAAAGGTACACAGGGCTAGGATGCATTATCTGAAGGGTAAAAAGGCTTAAAGAATCATGAAAATTTCCACTGTGCTTCAGCATATCTCTAGGTTTCTATATTCACATTCAAAATAATGACCAGACAAATTATTTTCATCCTGAAGAATGCAAAGCAATAGCTGCTTTTTGTGGTTGCTCAGATTCACTGGCCTGTTTCCCAAACCATAAATAATGAAGTATTTTCTAGGTGACAGGTTTACTCCAATACATTCAAATTACTTTCTTTAAGTTTCCCGTTACACTTGAGAACTACTTTCTCTTCTTCCTGCCTTCCAAGCTGAGGTGCATAATGTTGTACAGCAAGATAGTTTAGAAAAGGCACTGGTTCCTACAAAGCTCAAGACTTGACCTCTTGGGACTTTTTTTTCAGTTTGGCTTTTATGCTTGTGCTTTCTAGCACAAAAAAAAAAAAAAAAAAAAGAAAGAAAACAAAAGCAAAAAAAAAAAAAACCAAAAAAAACCCAAAAAAAAAAAAAAAAACAAAACCCCAAACCATTACAAGAAGCATAAATTCCTTTTCTTGCAATAGACACAGAAGCTCTCTTCCTACATAGCTCAATGAGCTACATGACACTGATCAAAGTGAATTACGTAAACATGGAAAAATGTGGGGGGTTATAATTATTGTTAAATGAGTCCTCCATACTACCAAATAAAGTCATTTAAAGGTATTATGATGACCTACTCACTCTTAACTTGAGGATTCAGTTCTCCTTTGCAGAATAAATGAGAAATCATTTAATTGACCTTAAACACATTTTATTGCCAAAAATCCTCTGCTCACTCAAGGGGCACTTACACTTACTTAGGAAAGACTGGCAATTTTAAAGAAAAGAAGCAGGATTTCCAGACGTGCAAAACTTTGATACTGCACTAAACAAAGTAAAAAGCTATCATTCTTCTTACGAATAGCCCTGAGCTGCTCTTTGGCAGAGCTGTGTCTGCAATGGAGAACATCAGTTGGAACAGTGTATTATTTTTATTGTTTCTTAGGCACTTTTAATCAATAAAAACAAAGCAATTTACATATGAGTTGCCAGTCATTCAATCCTGCAACAAATAGACTAAGCAGTACATTTTTTATGTAAGAGGATGTGTTGCACCACGGAAATGAAACAAAGGCCATCTAATATGAAAACCCTGCAGCAGTACAACCTCACTTTGTATTTTTTTGGAGTTTAGTATAAACAAAAGAAACATCCCTCGAGATATTTTACATATGAGTACAGGAATTTTTTTAAAGGGATTTGTGAATGAGAAATAAAGGTAGAATTAGAGAGGATGTAGACCTGACATTTAGTTAAGTAGTCACTCTGAAGATCAGAAACTTCTTCTTCACCTCTGTGCAATTTTTGTTACACACACTCTTGCTCTTTATTCACAACAACTGTAAATTTTCGTCTCATTTTACTTCCCAATTTTTGATATTTTCAATTCTTTTTCTATTAATTAAAAGTGGTTTTAATTGTTCTTTCCCCTCTGGACACCTCATTTATTCAAATTGCCTCTAACAAGGTTTTTTTCTATATGTATCTTTTTTTTTGCAAAATTCAACACTTGCTGTATGGACTGACACATTGACAAAACTGTCATTAAACTTCAGGTATTCATAACTCCAAATGCATAGGAAAGAAAAAAAAAAGTATGGTTACACATGGAAGCATATATGTGCATTTCTTCCACTAAATATGAATAATATGAAAAAATATGCAATATATGATTAATTATAATTTTATTCTCCTGTACATAAGAATGTTGCCTTTAACTGCCCTCTAGCAGGATTATTTGAGAAGGATTGACTCCATCCCAGGACACATTTAGAAAACCACATCCCATCAATATAATTAAACTGTAAAAGAGGTGATGCTCCAAAGCTGTCACTTTAGTCTTAAAGGGAGTTGCAAACTCTAGGTGCATACACCACACAAAGAGAAGTCATGCAGTGCATAATGGGTTTTCACACCAAGGAACTACATGATGGTTGGCACCACCCACCATGCACAGCCCATTCTTTCTGTTAAAAATCACCAAGGTATAGTGTATTTATAGCATAGCTCCATAGGAAGACAACTTTTGAAAACTCTCCTAGCTTTCTAAATATTCACAGGGAGCTTAAAACTCAAGACAACTTGGAGAGTACCAAATTAACCTTAACACCAAAAAAATATGTGAAGTCATGAAAAGGGCAGAAGCTTTCTTTTTCCTTATCCTGACAGGAAAAGAAACACCGCTGAATTCTGTGTCTCCAGCCTTTCTGTTTGAATAATGTCCATCACTATATAAGTCAGCTACCTGACTGCTAGGATAAAAGCAAGCTGTGAGGGTTCCTCAGACACAACTCCAGCAGTTGCACTGTAACACAGTCTAGTGACAGATAGAATGCTTTAACACTGAAGTTAAGTACAAAGTAGCAATTCAGCTAAGGGATTACCCTTCAAAAAGCTAGTGGTTTTTTTTTTCCTTTTTCATTTTTAGTATAATAATTTAAGTGAATTTAAGTGAATCACTGCATGGAGTAGATGCCTTTCCACCTGAAAAGTCAGGAATTTAGGTCCTAGCAAGACAACTTAAATTTCTAAAGTGTTTTCTTCAATGTAATGTTTTCCCTTAATTATGGTCACGTTTTCCTTTGTAGCAATTGGCTATAAAGGAACTGGAAGTCATCGTCGTGTACAAAAGAAATATTCAAATGTATTTTTTAACTGTCACTAAGCCTCATAAAATACTATATTTTCTGATTCTTCAGATATTAATTATTTATTTTAAAGTCAATTGTTGTGTCTTGATTTAATATATATGTAATTTACATTTTAGTGGTAATAAAATGTTTATAGATTATTTTTATCTATTATGACCCAATAAAATTCCTGTCCATCTTAAATGAGATAATTTCTCTATCAAGGTTGCATACAAATCTTCTTTTCATGAGAGAATTATTTTATTCCAAGAATTTTTATCAGAAAGGGGGAGAAAGAATTTTTAAATAGTTTTATGCACAGCTTGAAGAAAATTAAGAGGGTAATTAGAAAGAAAAATGGATCATTGCTACATGAAAAAGAACAGTCATTTTATATGATGAATTTTGATTTGATTATCCAAGAAAAGTAATAAATTGGCGTCATGGAAATAATCAGTGTTAATAGACTCTCATTTTTTATTATCAACGGGGGAAAAGGATTTCTATCAGTATATCAAAAGGACTTCATTTTAGCATTGCTTATTGTAAGTATCAAAGAACCTCTCAGCTTTGACATTAAAAATTTTGAAGTATAGTACAAAAGAGGAAGTATTCTGGTAGCTGATAAGACACAAGAAACCAAATAACAAAACACAAATTGAAAGTGTACCTCTAAGAAAACTCTATAATGCATCATCAGAGAACGGTTTCATAGATGAATTGCAATTTTTTCCATAAACAGAATTAACTGCAGTACACAGATAATGATCCACCCTTTTTTTCTTTAACAGAAGTTTTCACTTTAAAGTAGAAAACAGAAAAATCAACAGTGATTGAACCAAAGACTTCCTTTCCTTTTACTCTATTCAGCTATGGTACTATATACATCTATTTATGGAGAGAGAGCGAGCAAGCTGTGCATTTAGAATTGTTTTCAATTCTGCTGAATGATACTCTAGCTCAAAATTACTGTAGTGGAAAGGTTTTGCTCAGCTTGCACTTAAACTGCCATTCCAGATAATGTGTTTGGTAAGAACCAATGAAAAAAGAATATAAATGCAATGAAATAATGACCCTTTGTTAAATATTTTAAATATAACCAAATATAGTTTTCAAAATATTATTTCCCATAGCAGATTTATGCATTCTTCTTTTCTCAATACTGTAAACCACTGAAGGATAATTAATATCTCTTTAATTTTCCTAAGGGTATTCTCTGGAATTTAAAAATAAATCTCCTTTGGCTGTGATTGTATTTCATCTGTTTTCCCCTTCCACACATAATTCAGGTTTCTCACTTGATTGCATAATCAGATATGGATACTACTCATCTATACTACATGTCGAATATGCATATGGCTTGCAAGTGTCTGTAAAGACAAGGTTGTGACAACTCTAAACATACTATAGTACATGTGAAGTTTAGTAAAGCAGACAAGGTTTTCTTCAAAATTTTTGCAGTTAAGTCCTCATATATTTTTTGTGGGTTTGTCATCTGACACAATGAGGAAAAAAAATCCAGACTCTTCACTATCGTGTATTCCAACAAATGATGTCTTTCACCAATGAAGCCAGCTGATAGAAAAAGGGTCTTCCTCCTAAAAACTTCTTCAGTTTCTGTATTTCCTCCTCTAATATTCTCTTTGAATTATTGCAGTTCCTGAAAAATTTCAAAGACAGAAAGGTTTTTTAAATTTTGGCAACGCTTTTTTGATTTTTATGTAATTCCTGAAACAGCACATAGTTGACTTCCAATCATAGAATCATAGAATCAACTGGATTGGAAGAGACCCTTAAGATCGTCAAGTCCTACCACAGCCTAACCCTGCCTAGTCCACCTCTAGATCATGTCCTTAAGCATATCACTTGCACACCTTTTAAATACTTCTAGGAATGGTGACTCCCCAGCCGCTCCCAATGCTTGACAACCCTTTCAGTAAAGAACTTCTTCCTGATATCCAACCTAAATCTCCCCTGGTGCAATTTTAAGCCATTTCCTCTCATCCTATCACTTGGCACCTGAGAGAAGAGACCAACCCCAACATATCTGCAACCGCTATGCAGATAATTGTAGAGATCTTCCATCAGCTTCCTTTTCTCAAGACTAAAAAGCACCAGCTCCCTCAGCTGTTCCTCACAGGACTTGTGCTCCAGCACCTTCATCAGCTTCATTGCCCTTCTCTGGACACATTCCAGCATCTCAACAACCTTCCTGTAGTCAGGGGCCCAAAACTGAACACAGTACTTGAGGTGTGGCTAGACTAGAGCTGAGTACAACAGAACAATCACTCCTCTACTCCTGCTGGTTACACTATTCCTGATACAGGCCAAGATGCCATTGGCCTTCTTGGTCACCTGGGCACACTGACGGCTCATGTTAAGACGGCTGTCAACTAACACCCCCAGGTCCCTCTTTTCCAGGCAGCTCTCCAGCCACTCTGCCCCAAGCCTGTAGCACTGCCTGGGGTTATTGTGACCAAAGTGCAGGACCCCACACTTGGCTTTGTTGAACAGCATAAAGTTGGCCTCTGCCTGTCAATCTAGCCTGTCCAGGCTAGACAAATGTCTCCACAAAAGTTCCAGGCAGTTCAAACATATGACCACATAGATGGTAATAATTCATAGACTCATAGAATCACAGAATATTTTGGGCTGGAAAGGACGTTAAGGATCACCCAGTTTCAAACCCCTTCCATGGGCAGGGACACCCTTTGCTAGACCAGGCTGTGCAAAGCCCCATCCAACCTGGTCTTGAACAATGCCAGGAACAGGAGCATTCACAACCTCTCTGGGCAGCCAGTGCCAGTGCCTCACCCACCTCATAGTAAAGAATACTTCCTAAAACCTAACGCAAACCTACCCATTGTCCGTTGTCCTATCACTATGCAGTCAGAGACACTTTCCATCTTTCCTGCAGGGACCCTTTAGTTACTAGAAGCCTCAACACGCCTAACTCTCACAGGCTGTTTTCATGAAAGAGGTTCTCCAGCCCTCTGATCATCTTTGTGGCCCTCCTCTGGAAACACTGCAACAGCTCTGTGTCTTTCTTGTACTGGGGACCCCAGAACTGGAAATGGGGTGTCACTAGAGCAGAAGGGGAGTATCACTTCCTCTCATGCTGGTCATGTTGGCTTTTACACATCCCAGGTTATGGTTGGCTTTCTGTATATATAAATTTGAATGTGGTGAAATAAACTCTATACTGATCCAATGAATGTGCTGTTTATAAACAGGAAACGATTACATGTGCAACTGTAAAATCTTCTGAGCAAAGATTATCTTTGAACTGGAAGACGCTTGAGGACCATGAAGGCTGTGGTTTAAGTGTCTTAGGCCACCATATTTATGGTTATAGGAACTCAGTTTGGAGGGCTTATGAACTAAAAACCAGTAAGAGTCTCAGCTCATTTCTTAATGGAGTATCATCATCACGTTGGACTATTTAAGATTGTTCAACTAAGGGAAAATAAATATACATTGAAACACTAGCAAAAGAAAGTAAAATGATGTAAGTATGTTCTAGAGATAGTAGTAGATTAAATAAGCATACCCTTAAAAAACGCTCAGTGCATCATGCTGATTCCTTTTTTTATACAGTAAGGTATCAAAGACTATTTTTAAATGCTCAGTACACTTGTAATGATTCAATTTGTCCTCTGCCCAAGATCTTCTCATACAAACTGATCAAAATCACTTTTTTTGTGTGTGTGTTTTGAAGCTATACACCAGCTATTTCCTTCTATCACATGACCATCTAATGACATGACACTGAAGACAACTCGTGTATACACCATAACTAGGAGACATTTTTTCCCACCTCAGTTACATACATCATTTTCCTCAAGTGGTAGACCAATAGCAACTTTTTTTGCCCAGCCTTGCCTGTGTTTCTGTATGCCCACAACTTCACAGTAAATCTCCAGGGATACTACCTTCTAACAATTAAAGCACTCTTTCTTGTCTCTTGAAGAACATTTTAGTAAGTTGGAGCACATGCTTCACAAGGTCCATTCTTCAGTTTGCCTGCTCAAAACATAGATTAAAGCATGACTTTGCTGTCATTTTCATTTGTGCTCCATTATTGTGAGGATTATTAAATTGAGGATAAATGGAAACAAGCTACATCCTTCATGCATTGAACCTATACTATACTGGAAAATATTAATATTGATATCCACTAAACTGTGGATCACCATCAGCTGTTACTAAGACAGTCACACATAGCAAAAATAAATGAGAATCCACAATTGCCTGTAATATTTCAGTATTTTTTAGTAAGGTCATCCCAGGGAAGTAGATATAATACTACTTCATCTTTTCTTGCTATGTCATCATGGGTTTTGCTTTTCACTTGCATTACTGTATATGGACTATGCATATGCATAACAGCTTCCTTCCGGCTGCTCTTTATACGAGGACACTATTGTTGCTGTTCTGTGTAGCAGTGTGCTGGTAGAGAAGGGAGGGCTGCAGAGATGGCATTTGCACGAAACCGCTAGAAGCTCTCTGCAGGCCCTGGAGAGTAAACATTGGCGGATTCAAGGCCAGGGTTGCTGTTGACGAAGGCCGAGCCAATCAGCAGTGGCCACAGAGCCTCTGTGAATCACATTTAGGAGAAAAAAAGACTGCAGGCAGCTGCATTTTGCCACCAGAGAAGGGAGTGAGAAGGTGTAAGAAGCCACGCAGACACCAAGGCCAGGGAAGAAAGAGGAGGGGTGGGGGTGGAAGAATGAGGCACTCCAGGTGCAGGAGAGAGAGATTCCACTGAATTCATGGAGAAGATCATGGTGGACCAGGGGTCCCTCAGCAGCCCATGGATAAGGACGGGGTGCAGACACACAAATGGGAAGAGATTGACCCATGCTGCAGCAGGTTTGCCGGGGTACTTGTCACTCTGTGGGGGAACAGGCCATAGCAGTCTTGGCCCCAAGGTCAGCACCCCATGGAAAGGAGTCATGCAGAGGCACGTGGTGAGGAGATGACTCCCAGATAGAAAGGATTACAGGCCTTTCCCAGAGGCCACTGTGGGAAAGGGGATTGGGTGAGGTCTGGGGTATTTAAGGCACCTGCCTTGACTTTAGCAGCTCATTCTGCTTTGTGTCTCCTGTCAGAGTGTTCTAGATATCATTCTGTAGTTGAAGCATTTGAGTTGCTGTTGTTGTCTTGGCTCATGCATTTAAGGTAAGGAGTTTTACAACTAGCTAAGTGTGACCAGTGTCTACCTCATGAAAAGTACTTATTTCTGGGGTGCATCAGGAGTGTGGCCAGCAGGTCAAAGGAGGTGATGCTCCCCCTCTACTCTGCCCTGGTCAGGCCCCACCTGCAGTATTCTGTCCAGTTCTGGGCTTCCTGGTATAAACCAGAGAGGGATCTCCTGGAGAGACTCCAGCGGAGGGCTACGGAGATGATTAAAGGACTGGAGTATGTCCCCTATGAGGACAGGCTGAAAGAACTGGGGCTGTTCAGCTGTGAGAAAAGAAGGTTAAGAGGGGATCTGATTAATGTTTATTAATATTTCAAGTGTGGGACACAAGGGGAAATGACCAGCTTCTTCTCAGTGGTCTGTGGATACAGGACAAGGGGTGATGGCCTCAAGTTCGAGCATAGGAAGTTCCACGCCAATATGTGGAAGAACTTTTTCACAGTGAGGGTGACAGCACTGGAACAAGCTGCACAGGGGGATGTGGATTCTCCATCTCTGGAGATATTCCAGCCACATCTGGACACCAACTTGTGCAACCTGTTCTAGGGATCCTGCTTTGGCAGGGGGGTAGGACTCAATGATCTCTGGAGGTCCCTTCAATACCTACGATTCTGTTATTCTGTTATTCTGTGACTCATGCTGAAGAAGTTAATGGAGGACTGTCTCTCATGGGTGGGACCCCACGGTGCCTAAAGGGAAGGGTGTGTGTGTGGAATGCCTCGCCCCCCCCAGCTAAGGCGGAAAATAACTTGGGAAGAACTGATTGAACACCCCCATTTCCCATTCCCTGTCCGTCCCCACGCCGCGATGGGAAAGGAGCTAATTTATGACTTAAGTCTGTGAAGAAAGAAAGGGTGGATGGAAGTAGAAGTCTTAAGATCTGGAGAAGGAAAGCAGCTTGTGAGGAATTGACCAGAACCTCACTCCCCATTCCCTGCCCCGCCCCATGCCATGTTGAGGGGAAAGGAGGGAGTAAAATCGTGAATGAAGTTTAAGTCTGCTAAGAAGGGAGGGGTGGAGGGAAGATACTTTAAGACCTGGCCACACTTCTCATTACCAACTCTGGTTCACTGGGTGTGTAGTTGTAGTGTAATAAATTTTCTTTCCTTTATTCTGTGTTGGGTCTGTTTTGCTCATGACACTAATTGCAAAGTGATCCCTCTGTCCTTGTCTTAAATGCTAAGCCTCCCAATATATATTTTCTTCCTTTTTCAGCTGAAAAGGGGAGTGATAGAGTGGCTTTGGTGGGTACTTCGCCTCTAGCCAGGGCCAAGCCACCCCAACTATAAAACCTTTTTAAGATTGTCAAGTTTTTTCAATCCTTTAAGGCATATTTATTAACAAGTTATAACATTTTTAGTTAATTTCTACAGGGTCTTTTTTGTTTATATTTACATAATATGAGATCAGTTTACAGCTTTAGCTCCAATGCTGTAACATAGTCTAGAAAATGCACCTGCAGCTCTCATGTTTTAAAAATCCCAGAGTAATAAAAAAGAAGAAAGTTAGCCATGCTAGCATTGTCAAACTTTTGCAGGCAGTTTCTGGTATCAGTGTCATTCCATAAGGAATGACATAAAAATAATTTGCGGGAAATATAAATGGCTTCTATTTAATATATTAATAACTTTCATTTCACATGGGCCTTTTTCATCGCATGCAGTTCATGGGCTATTGTACACTATGTCAAAATGCTACTAATTAATCAAAACCAAGTCTTGAACTATATTAATTTTTCAATTTATAAATTCTGACTACTCTTGTAAAGGTTGACTGAAAGGCCTTAAATGAAGACAACTGCTCACGATTCAGTCTTTGTCTCTTTTCAGTTGTGAGTTGGGTTTTTTTAGTGATTTTGGTTTTTTTTTTCTCTTCCATGATCTCAAGCGGCTTGTCTGTCAGAGTTCAGAGGAATATTTAAAGTTTCAAGACTGGCTTTCAAAATAATCTGCCACATCCCCTTTTATAGATCCATGTTCTTTCCAAATCTTCTGTTTAAAAAGTATACTCTCATATATTTTGCTCATAATATCACACTTCCCTTGGCTTGCAGTGGCAACCTGTGCATCATACTCGACAAATTTCAGTGCTTTCCTCTCCTTCCAGCAAACCAGCTTCTGTACTCTGTTTCAATTCAGTCATTAAAACTGTTTTGGGTATTATGCCCACATGAAACTTCATTTTTCTTTGTGTACCTCTTTGGTACATACCCACAGTCTAATCCTCGTGTTTTACGTAGAATGTAAGTAAGACTTTTTCCCTTCTTTTGCAGAATTCCTGAGTCTTTATAGATATAGACTTAACAGTGTCAAGAGGAAAGGCTGAGAGTGTAGAGAAGGGATAACTCAGGAATGGGGTAATCTCATCAATGTAAGGCAGTGCACAAAGAAGAGGGATGCGGGCTCTTTCAAGTGGTGTCCAGTGACAGGACAAAATGCAGTGGCACAAGCTAAAACAGAGGAGTTTCCTTCTGAACATCAGGAAACACTTTTTTACTGTGACTTTTAAACACTGGCATGAGTGGCCCAGAGATAGAGTCTCCATTCTTTAAGATCTTCAAAAGCCATCAGGACATGATCCTGGGCAATGGGTCTTAGGTGGCCATGCTTGAGCAAGGAGGTTGGAGCAGATGGCCTCCAGAGATGCAACATCTGATGTTGTGAGAGAAGCGGAAAAGGCCTTGACTCTGTGTAAACACTGCTCAGCAGTAACTAAAACATCCATTTTTTATTAACACTGTTTCCAGCAGAAATCCAAAGTTTAGCCCCATAGTAGTACTACGAAAAAAATTAACTGTATCGCAGGCAAAAACAGCACACATCTTAGATGCAGAGGTACCAAGGTGCAACCCTTCTGCACAGCTCAGCAAAGATATTCCCTCATGCAACTGCAGTGGCATTCCTTACTCCTTGCAATACTGGAGCCTGCCTTAGAACTAGGGAGAAAGTGACACATATATGTGACCATATGTCACACATTACAGCACCCAATGCTCAAGGAAGAGGCAGGATATACTAGCAGCAGTTACAACAGTATTGTGGAACAAAGAAAACCTAGTAATTTAGATTTAATGCCAGAGCTGCACCCATGTATTAGAGAACTGCCACAACTGTTTCAATGTAAACATGGAATTTCATGGGAGGTGATACACCCCAGCCTTTCCCTGTCCCTTATGTCTGCTCTCCCCTAAAAATCATGAGAAGTCAGACACGGAGTAACATCAAAGTCAGTTGGTGGGACCCATTGAAGCTTAGCAGACTTTGTCAGTGGTAGTATGAGATAGATAAGCATGTCTTTTTTCAGAAAGATGAAATGTGCAAACTGTTTTCAGAATTAAATTTGAATGGAAAACCAAAATAGAAAGTGAAAGGCAGAAACAAAACCAAACCAAACAAACAAAAACCCAACAACAGCAACAAAAAGGGACCAAGGAAAAATAAAGGAACTTGCATAAAGACTTCCTAAAAACCAACACTATTAGTTTGACTAAGAAATTCCCGCTGAGTATTTGAAAGTAGTTCTGTACAAGACAGGGTCAACACATTCAGGAAGAAGCAACAATACGTCTGTAATTGCATGATATGTTGTCACAACTTTAACCAGGTATTTTAATACAACAGGTTTTTAACAATAAAGTTTTCTGCATTTTAGCAATCAGTCATGGACTAATGAGCATAAATCACATCATTATGAGTTTTATTTCATCCCAAGATATGAAAGAGATTTGATTCTCTTCTTTTTATCACCAGATTAAGCATTAAGCATGCTTTTATATTATATACACATTGTCTTTTTATGTACGTCATAATTTCATGCACATGAGCAATTAAAAAGTGACTATTTAGCTTTATATAATGCTTAGGGTGTTACCTTACTGCACAATATACTTTAGAAGAAAAGCACTTCCGAGAAATAATGAAAACAAAGCTAATGTGGAGATTGTGGTGTATTAAATGTGGGCGCAGCTAATTGTGCATGTTCTATGAGAATCAGTCTTCTCATAAAATTCATTAAGAGTGCACATTAAAGAAATTGGCAATTACATTACCTTTTAGTCGAATATCTCCTTTCTAACAACAATGTTAGTATTGTGAGAATTCTATTTAGTGAGCTCATTGCACAGATATATTGACAGTAATTCAATGAGCAATTAGAAAATCTCTAGAAAGCCTTCAAATGATCTAACTTTAAGGCTGTGTAACAGTTCATCAAATTTTCACACCTTCCATCTCTTTAAATGTCACAGTCACACACCTGATGGAAGAAAATGCTGGAGTCAAGTTTGAATCTATACAACATCTTATCATGTGTTGGCTTTTGAAAGGTAAGAGAAATACTAATGATAGCAGCAGCCACAATATTAGCTGTGGATTTTAGGAATACAACAGAACATATGGATGATATGCAGGCCTTGCTGCCTTGGAAGAGTTGCAGTAGTATTAATATGGCAATAATCCAGTTCTATTCCAGAAAAAGAAACATAAGCTTAAAAAAACCCCACCAGTCTCTAAAAATTTCTAATTTTCTATGAAATCATCTAGGGCCAGTTTAAAACACAGCACTATAAAAGTTGTTCAGAAAAAAACTGTTTAAAATATTGCATCATGTTTCTGCCCTAGTCATTTCCTATCATCATTCTTCTGACTGAAAAATAGTTTAGGTATCAAATGATATCAAATGAAACTGTATTTTCTATGAGGACTTTTCAGAAAAAGAGAAGGAAAAATCATGAAGTGATCAGAGCAAAACTTGATGACAGAGAACTGTAGAGATTAAACAAAGTGTTGCAATTATATGAAATGTTTGCACCTCAGAAAGACTGAATCATGCTCTAGAAACCCAAATATATATAAAAAAAAAGTACAGAATTTTTAGATTTGCTGTTGCTTGAAAATTAAGAATTAATATCAGTAGATAGTTCTGAATTTAGAGTAAATAAAAATTTGTTCATAGAGTTTTAGGGTACAACCAATTAAATGACTGAGATACTTAGAGCTGGCATTAGGCGAAACTGCAGTACTTACATCTAAACCCAAGTCTCCCTCGGAAAGGTCCATGCACTTATATAATGCTGGATGTGCCACTATTTAATACTTATGTAATCATTCAATACAATGTTCAATATGTTTAACACATCACTATTTTTCACTTAAAAATCCACTGCTGCTGGTTTTGGTCTTTTCAGGACACCTGTTACAGACTAAATCAGCTCATAGCTCCTGCACAGCTCCAAGCCAAAACTAAATAAATACTTATTTGGCATTGCTGTCCAGATAGACTGAGTAGCCATCCTCTGAACCAAGATTTGTTTCTATCCAATTAATTAACTATTCAATTCAGTGGCAGTTGGTCTATTTTAAGGCAGATAAGAACAAAAGGACAGTAATACATACTGGTGGACTGAGTCAGAGGTGAAAGTCTAGGATTCAATACCCTTACTTGCCTGAAGACATTCAAGGCCATATCTTTGACAACCAAGTGAAATGCTAGGCTATAACACAGGCCAAACGGGAGCTTTCTTCCCTCAGTATTCACTTCTGCTGTTGAAACTGCAGCACTGTACAGGAAAAAACAGAAGATTTGCAGGGAATTTTGTGCAGAGCACAGCTCTGACCTTCCTGGTTAGCACAGTCTTGAAAGTGGGAAGAAGGGCTTCAGCTCCTGCACAATAAATTATTTCTATACTTTATCCAGTGATTGCACTGACTAAGGCAAAAGCTTGACAAGAATCATCATTCATCTGGCCAGAGCATTTCCACTTGTCTTGAGAAGAAAATATGCTAGATGGATAGTGAATGATATATTGAACCACAGCTTCAAGTGATACATGTTTGTACAAGCTCAGGATCCTAACCATCAAGTAAATTCATTTACTTGAAGTATTTCAAGTTATGTATAATGTTGCATTAACTATCTAAGTGGCAATAACAACTACAATCAATTTTTGGAACTGTGAGTTGATAAATAGTTTCAAAGGCATTTTTTTGTCGGTAAGCTGATTTATAGAGCGTGTGTCTGTGAGACACAGGAAATTGTTGTACCTGGGGATCTTATTTTGCGTTCTGCTATTCTGTTGTTGAGAGACAGCTGGAAGCTGGGGCTTTTAACTGTAGTCTTCTTGTCTTTGGGGAAATTTAGTTCTATAATGGGCCATTTTGTAACAGATGCTACTTTCACTTAGTAGCTAAATTAAAAATTGCAATTTTTAATGGAATACAGTGTGGGTGAAGACTGTGTCACGGGACCAGAGAAGAGGCAGAACCTTTGGTGAAACTGTCCCACTTCTATGAAGAGAGCTCTCTACAGTGTATCAAAATGCTTCCAATCTCTTCAAATGTATTTCAATGAAAAACAAAACCATATGAACTGGGAATATGATTACTTTAAAAAAACTTCCTCTGTCTGTGATATCTTCACAAAATGTCCCCTTTCCTCAAGTTTTGCCTTTTAATTTAGTATTTTTAAGTTTTCCTTATCTAAACAAACTCTACTGCTTCTCAGGGGCAGCATCCTTCCATTACACCTGCAATCAGACATTTATTTTTCTTTCAGGAACCTCTTGAGTGCAGGCTTGATTCTGAGTGGTTTGCAATCTATCATGGGAGATTATAAAATACTAACAAGTGTTTTATACAGCAATGAGAACTAGATTTTCAAGATAACATAGATTGTAATTGTGTTGCATAGGAATTTATACACAAATGTGAAAGGGACTGAGTGTTTAGTTTCAAATACTCCTCCTTAAACATCCATTATTGTTTGTGGTCAAAATGTAATCTTGAGTCAGGCTGGGCATTAGCCTTCCCCAAAAAGTATAACAGTTCTGATATACTTTTGGAAAAACTATGGCTTTGTTTTCTTTATATGAAAAGTAAGTGAATACTGAGCCTGTACTTGTCCCCTCTATGAAACACCAAATAAGGGTCCTAGAGAAAGAACCACACACTTTATTTCTCACCCTAGTTTAGTATTCCCTCCCCATGTAGGCTTCTAGAGTCTGAACTACTCCAATTCAACACAACAGTCTCTGGGCTATTAAGTACAATTGATTACCTTATCCTGAAGCACTGTCACTTTCCTGGGGATTTACAATAAACCAAGATAAACAACACGTAATGAAATCCACAGCTGTGTGCATAAAAGATGCTTTTCAAAACAAATCCTTCCTTGTTAATACAGGACTTTATGTGTATTTACATCATAACTATCAAAGCTCTGGAAGTAAAAGTTATCATTTTACTTACTGAGATTTATATTTTGCCTATTCATTTTCAACTGTGTTAATACTTTCCTGAAATCCCAATCCATCAAACTGATTATTCCCAGAAGGTGCTCATTGCTTTTAATCGTAAACATCAGCAAGAAGAATATAATTGAAATACTCTTTCTAACCAAGTTCACATCACTAAAGTCTATTTTATACTATGCTATATTTGGCAGATTTCTTGTGAAATGTCAAGGGGGGGCAGGGAAAAGATAGATTGATGATTTATAGTACCCAGGAAATCATTCACTCCTCATATTCTATCAGGAACCTTAAACACCAACCTGGACAACCAGAATTATTCTTGGAACAAAAATAAAGTTCACTGTCTGACCAATCTATGGCTTATCTGTAAGACTGTTACTTATGTGTAATAACTACTGAAATGAACGTGAGTATGTTGTTTTCCTAATGCCTGCCAACATTAAGGCCATTATTTTCCTGTACTTAATAACATTACGTATCTTTTTTTACTGATTTCAATGTTGATTTAACAACAGGTCAGTATATTACAATTACAGAAACTGGATGTATTAGTCAAGATATTTTCCTCTTAATTCCCCATTCACACCAGACACATGAATACAAGCAGCATAGTCAGACTCATCAGTTTTTGCCTAATGAATTTTCTCAGACTTTGTTTTTGTTTAAAAAATTCTTTATATTGTCATAATGCACAATTTTTTCTTCTGTGCCATATATGCCTAAATTTTCAGTTCAGTCTAGTACCTAAATAACATAAGATTGGAACTTAAGCATGAGCTTGAGTGCTCTGCTAAACTAGGTTTCAGAATCTTTTTAATATTAGACTTAGACACAGAGTTTCATCACCACATTTTTAGGGTTTTTTTAATCATTTCATAGACTTTCTTAAAGTATATCTTCTTCAAACCCTCATATAGTAAAGGGTGTCCCTGTCAGGGTGGTTAGAACTAGATGATCTTTGAGGTCCCTTCCAACCAAAGCATTCTATGATTCTATGATTGTATGATCCACCCCATTACTAATGTAGTAGTCTCTCAGATTCTACCCTATCCTACAGTATCTCCTGACTTGCTTTCTGTATCTAGCTTTCTTCCTTTGGTAATGCTCATACAGCTGGATGTTTTTTGGGGGCACTGGTCTACCCTTGCCTATGATACACAAACTGAAAGGAAAATATCCTTGTCAAAAAGCATATCGCGATCTTATAATGTGCACCATCTTCCTCCATGAAAATAAAAGGGTTTATTTCCTATATATTGGAGAGGTATCATTAAAGCAACATAAACAGACTATGATGCACAGGAAAGCAGCATGCAATCAACTTAAAATACTTGCCAAGTGATATTGTATGCTGTCAGATTTGTTGTCCACTTCTTGCATACAAGATAGACCAATAGGATAATAAGGTAGATAATTGCAATGTATTTGGATTACTATACAGTATGCAATTATTTTTTTTTCCTGCAAGCTTTGGACAAGGAAACAATTAAAATGAATGGAATATTCAGTAGTGCTTCTAGAAAAGAAAATAGATCACTTAATTAACTGTACTTTGTGACCTGAATATTCTTGAAGAAAGACAGGGGGTGGGTAGAAAAACACATACCCTCAGGCCTCGTTTTTCCTTTGCAGTTAGCCCAGATCTTTATATGCATAAATTATCTTAGGTTAAGTAATTGACTTTTTAAAAATTACAGCGTTTACATTGCCTTATAATTTTGAAACAATGCTTCCTTTTTACTATCTTGTCACATTCCACGAATGCAACTAATGTGGCTATATTTCCTAGTTTGAGGAGGATTATTTATAAATGAGAAATGTTAGCCATCCAGTTTCCATCTATTTGCTGTCAGTAATACAAGCACATTGGGTTGAAATTTTCAACATTAAAGCAATATACAGAAAAAGTGCTTACAGTTTCTGTGGACATTAACATCAGAGCTAGAAAAAGGAGAAAGCAAGAAAGTGAGTGTCTGCCATAAAAGAAAAAAAAACCCATGACTACAGATAAATATAGCTGTACTTTATTATTTTTAATATAGCTGCCTTTTTTATTTATTTGTTCTATTCTGTTGGCACAAACTTCACCAATTTGACCAGGGACATTCCACCGATAAACAATGTCACCTACTACATCATCTGCAAAAGTACTCATTGATTTTTCACTGAATCCTAACCCATTCTAGCTCAATAAATACATTTGAAAATATATCTTTTTATAGAAAGTTAAGACACAAGTAGTAATTAATTATCCTTAACTTCTAAAAGCACTAAAATAATCCTATAAGTATATCTAAAATACATAACACATGAAAGTAGATAAACCCAATATTTGCTCCTAGCAATGGATTTTGGCAGTTGCAAATAAAAATATTTCTGTTGATTTGTCTTTTTTTTTTTTAAGATTCTAATTTCTGATATTGCACTAATACTTTGCAGTAACATGTATCTGAACAAGCCAGCCATCTCTTCATAGGAAAAACTGAACATTACTACTTAACTCCTTACATTATGAGTTATTGTGGAATAGAATGATTATATTGTGCTGCTAATCATGTTAATCATATTAATCATCCTTAGAAAATATATGAGAAGTCTTTGAGACCAACTATTTTCAGTCTCCTTTCTATTAATCTTATACAATATTTAGAGTGACAGTTGGATGTTTCCAATTTCATAAAGCATCAGAATATCTACATATTCAAACTGAACTATTAGGTGTTTTTCATTAATGACAAGATATGAATTCAGAAAATATTTAAATTAACTATGTAGCAAACTTCAGATCCATATTTGTATAAATATCTCTATAGAGAAAGAAACAATGCTTTAATTAGAGTGAGGTAGATGATACGCTTAATGTACTTTAAAAAAAATTCCCAAAAGTTTTCATTTTGAAGGTTACATTCCTTCTGGAATATACATAAAGTTTCTGACAAAAATAATTAGTTGTTCTGCCTTCTGCCTGCAAAGGAAAATGGAGATAGAATAAATTACATGAAAATAAATAATTAATCTGTAAACCCACAAACCAGATTAATGGCAACATCAGACACGTAATATCAAAAACCAATTAATCCCACTCAACACATACTTTTTCAAAGTTCACATAGTAGCCTTCTCTTTAAAAGGACCAGGGATTAGGGGAGGAGAAGAGTAAAATCATCATACAATTTAATATGAAGTATCATGCCTCTTACATTATGAGAGAGTTTTATCACTTCTAATAACACTGTAGATTAGATCTCAGAGTACAAAAGTTCTCAGTCTGGGTCATCTAAGAATTTTCTTCTTCAGAAATGTTGCAGGATAAATTGTTGATGTTGAGTTCTGAAATTATGATATTCAAAATTTGTCTTTAGGCTAGCTATTTCACTTGAAATGTGACATGCTAATACAACATTTTTTTCATATATAAATAGCTCATAATATTTATGAATGTTGTCCTTTCATCCTGGTATTGTATTACTTTTTAAAATTAAAAAGAAGTTTTTGAATTATTTTGTGCTTGTTGCCAGACGTTCTCCTGTGCACCCGAGTCTCTTGATGTTAGTATGATACTGCTGATTAAATGGGAACAGGGAGAGAACAAGCTGATGATTTTGTATTTTTACAAAAAAAAAGATGGCCTAAGATCTTCCACAGGTTATGTAACCAACATATGCATATAAAGAGCAATGTGTCATTACAATGGCATGCTACAAGGGATCATGTGTATGGCCCACATAAGTTATCAAGTGGAGTTATAGTGAGAGAAATTAATAGAACTGTCATTAAAAGCAAATTCTTAATTACAATGTTCGTAACATATACCTATAATATATACTGTCACCTTCAATAGGCAGAGGAGTTAGGGGAAAGAAAGGACTAGCAGCCTTGAAGGAAGGAGTGTGATAGATACAGATGGGAAGTTAGTATTTTATGTGGACTCATTTGATAGCGTGTCAAGAGGTACAGAGTGAACTGATTATCCATGGGATGTTAATGCAATTTTGTGAGCATGGATCGACATTTCAGAAGGGACTGCCATCACACTCAAAGCAACTCTAGGTCTAAATGAAAACATACTAAGGAAGAAGGATTTGTCTAAGAAATTATGCATTATAGTTATATAGTAAGCAGAACCTGCAACTGAGACAAAGGAAATAAATTGCCCAGATAGGTAAGATCTTTCCTTAACTGTAAGATCAAAAGTGATATTGCTGCCTCACGTAAAGAAAAGTTTGTTTGGTCTTCACTTTTCTCCCCAGTCAGGTATCAAGTTTTTATATCATTATGCAGATTATCCTAGAGGGAAAAAAAATTAAACATCACTACAATATTGAAATTAACTGTTGGATTTCTTCACTAGATTCATAGTTCAAATTGCATTTTGGTAGCTAACATCCACACTGTGTCTCTTTAAATGTCAGAGCTTTTCAGCTTACAACTACTGTTGTTGCTGATAAGAAAATATGTCTATCCAAAGGCAGTGTCAAGAGGTTGGCCATCATTACAATGAATATGTGTTGTCTTCTGCAAGATTACAGAATGCCAGAGAGCATCGCAGATAAAAAGTGGGGAATTATAGGAGACAGGGAGCATAAAGTCTTTTTAGTACTAAAAATCTCTAAAAATCTTTTTATCATACACTCCATCGTGAAGACCTGAGAGCAATTAGCTCATTTACAAGGAAAAGACAGGCTGCCTTTTCTCTGGAGATTATTTTTTTTCCAGTAGATTTCAGTTAATTAGTAAACAAGCGCAATGAAAAATTGAGAGAGGAAGAGCACTTAAAGTCACAATTTAGCATTTCTTAGGCACAGAAAACATAACTAGGTGTACCTTAAGGTCAATATGTTAGAACAGTGTGTCCTTCTTCCACAGTAGGCAGTTGGATTATGCAAACATTTCTGAAGTAAAATAAAAGTGGAAAGCCAGTGGGAAGTTATTGGTCTTACAAAATACAAAAAGGGAAAATAGCCAATTTGAGGTAAATATATAACCTGAATTTACTAAGTCGCCCTGTGTCATATATGGAAGTGGGCCTTTAAGTGCTGATAGGTTCTAAAGATGGATTTTGCAGAAAGACGAAAGATACAGTACTCCTATGAAGTAGGATATTTATTGCTGGTACTTGTAAGCAGCACATATGCCAAACTCTTTTCTGTTACAGGTACTGAAGCATCATATGTGGTGCGTATGGGTTACATGAAGTTATCACTTCAGTTAATAGCCCAGGCATTCCTGAAGGAAAATCCTGCTGAAGAATGCTAGAGCTGCTATTTATTGCCTAGCACAAAGTCATTAGTTCCCACAAAATATTTAAAGTCAACAAGTAGGAAAATTTTAAGTATAGTGAGGACAGGAAAAAGGCAATTCCATATTTCATTTTGATGCTACATCAGGAGACTACACACCCGAGAAACAGCCTCATTTCAGTGGAGGAAGAGATGGTCTCCAAAGAATGCTTTGCAATAGGCACCTATTGCAAGTGCTATTGAGCCCTTTTGAAATCCTTGTCAGTTCTTTGAGGTTCAGACAGCTGCTGAACATATACTCCACTTCCAGTTTCTGGTGTCCTTGGCTGCTGCTGTCCACAGAGAGCAACCCACTGTGCTGCCATGATTTGGGATGAGCAGTTGGTCTGCCTGGTCCAAACTGCTGGAATCTTAGCATAATTTGGGAAACTGAAATGGCTACTGTCAGGCAAGCGGTCAACCCTTCACCCATGCAGGGAAACCAGCATCAACTATCTTCCCACTGGCCACAGCTCCATCTTGTATTGTGGGTAGAGGACAGGACCACTGCGCTGCTTCAGCCCTGTTTTTCCTGTTGTGGAGACGGAGCCTGTCTCTCAACCTCAAGAGGTGGGATGGTAATTTTATTCAAGCCAGAGCTAGTCTGTAGATCACCCATTTGGTCACATTTCTTTGCATGCAAATTTTTATAAAAAACACTATCTGTTACCTTAATTCTCAGAGAAAATGCGAGAATGAAATCTGTTATAAAATATGCAACTTTTGTCTGTTGCATACTCCTACTTTAACCATTAAGAAAGCATAGCATATCCAATGTTTGACTCCCTTTTTATATTTTCCTTCTTGACCATTCCATATCAATTCAGCAGACTGAAATGATGGGGGTTTAAACTGATTAACGTTGTCAAAAATATATGAGAATGGAACAACCCCACCACTTCACATACCACTATCCAAGAATTAGAGCCTGCACTGCTTCCACTTCAGGGATGGCAGCATATGGGTCGTTGTCACTGGACTGATGCGCACCCATGGCATGGTGTAGCAGACTGACTTGAGAACACCCATATGGTTTCCTGCATATGCTTATTATTTACTTATATTTACTATTTTCACCAAACTTTGGTGGTGTGGCATTTTTTTCCTAGTGTAAAGAATATTGACTAGAAATAGTTTAAAATATGAGCAAGACATTTATATACATCCACCATTTCCCCAGTGCATATTGTTTTATGCATGTATGCACCATGAAGGAGTGCTCTCTGATTTATGTTTGCAATTTGCACTAACCGTAAAAGAAGGCAGTAATTTCTTTTTTTTTTTCCTTTAAAGAAGAAAACATGGTCATAAATTGAAACCTTAGAAAAGCCCTAAATACAATCCCATAAAATTAAATGCAAAAAGAAATATTCTCCCTTTCTTTCCCCCTACCCCCCACCCACCAGTTAAACTATTTCATAGAAAAGACTGCCAATGTAAAAATAAAATCATGTAAGGTATTTTCAAGAACTATGTATTTTTTAAATAGTGAGAATTGCTGATCAGGCAAATTGCTTGTTTTGTAGTTCTTTTCAGAGAAAAGCACCACTGAGAAAATTACACAAGCATATGTATTCTCATGCGTGCATGTTCATGGTAACAAATGCCAAAGTAATTCATTATCTGCAACACTGTTAAAATTTAAAAATGGACAATGACAAAGCTCCGTGACACTGTGAGGGCTACCAAATGAATGTTTACGTCATGCTCAAACCAATCAACAGGCCACTTATGCTCACAACATTATTTTCCCACATATGAAAACATATAATAAGAAAAAATTAAAATATGTAGTAATCGAGATAAATTTCCTTTAATATTTATAGCCTAGTTTCCCAGTAATTGAGTCTCATGTGATCACACACTTAGGTTTATGCAGCTCAAATAACTGTTGAGCTTGCTGGCCACCAGCTGCAAAATTTGCAGTGAAGAAGGGCAGTTTGTCCACAAAATTCATAAAATGCTGGTGAAAGCTGGTAATTGGACAGAGAAGGGAGGTTGCAGCTAAGGGAAAGGCTGTAACCTAAGCAAGTGCATTGGATGTCAGGATTTCCAAGTCGGGATACAGGACATTATAATTTCCATAATTTTAGGATTTTTTTTCAGTCAGCAGCAAGTACCATAAGAAAGCAAGTGTAAAACACAAGACTGTAAGAAAAAGAGTTCATTCATCCTGATTTTCATGGAATTACTTGTTTCTATTTTCTTTTTACTTTAATATTTCAGATGAAAGTCCTCTTCAGATAAGCCCTTTCTTCTCCCTAGAATTGTAACTTGTTGCAAAAGAATTTTAAGCACCAGCTGTGCCCAAATCGCTAGATTTTATTCAGTGACAATATTATATATAATCTGAATCTTTGCTTCCTTGACTTGGAGACAATTTACCTCCTTTCAGAGAGGCCTATCAGATCACTTTTTGACCTAACTGTGATAAATTTGAGCATAAAGATGTGCTGCTGAAGGTGATGGAAGTGCCTTGGTCATCTGAACGGTATGGTGGGAGACCAGGTCATTTCATCATAGTCATCTTGGTTTGCTATAGGAACAAAGGAAACCAGAGTTCTGTTACATTAACAATAAGATAAGACTGACTATGGTCTATGTTTCTTCTGATGAAGGATTGTTTAATAGCAAGGGGCCATGGAGGACCAGCTCAACCTGTAATGAAAAATTATTTCCTCCTTCAATATAGAGCCAAGTAACTTCCCACTCAATCTTAATGCTTAACCGAACTATTGCATTTCAGAAAGAAGAAAACAGTCTCCCCCTTAGATTTCAGATCATGCTATTCACTGTGTGACAAAATCTAGAAGTCAAAAAGGATACCAAGAATTACAGCATATTACCACACTCTCCGTATTAAACAGGCAAGTGTTGCACTGCCACTGATCAAGATGACAGGTTTTCATCTGTGTTCTATGTTTTCCTGTCAATTTCCCTGATTTATTGAATAAGGACAAGCATGAGTCTCTTGATAATGTTTATTGATTATTTGTGCCCTTCCAAAGATCAGTTCCTTGTACCATCTAGCTGAGAAGAACAAAATGCGGGTGGATATATAGCACGACTTAATGCCCATGAAGGAATCTAATGGAAAGCCAGTAGCTAAACCATTAGTAAAATATGTGAAGATTGTTACTACTTGAATGTAGTATGTAATGTAGATTTTTGTTTTATTAACTGTTACATTGTAATAAAGAAGAAAACTACTTTATCTTTCAAAGATCTGGTGAATTTGAAAAAGCCTAGGGATTATTTTCAACATAAATGCAGTCCTAAGTATTAAATCCCTTGTGAGTAATTCAGCCAATATGCAGTCAATGAAATCTCTGTTGTTCATTTCTATGGCACTATAATTTTATCTCTAATTGCTATCTATAAATCAGGGGGGAGGGGATTTTTTTATTATTTTGAAAAGCAGGAATGTTTAATGTACAAAACTGGGAAACTGTGAGGCCTGTCTAGCTAATTCTTCCATCTTGCATCAAATTAATCCTAGTCAGAAGTAAAAAGGCAGAAACACTTTTTTCATACTTGCATTGAGGTTTTTAGGTATCATCAAATATTTGTGGAGCAGAAAGTGTCTTCTCAGAATGATTGAGTAAAAACTTTAACTAAACCTATTCTATGTGGCTCCTTCATGAGTTAATGAAGTCTAAAACACCACTTTCATTTGATGTAGATTTTGATAATTGTTCTGCAACATCTAAATATACCTTGTTGGAAGCAAGAAATACGGATTGGAAAGACAGAGATCTAATACAAAAATATCTTTTCTTTGTGTCAGCCATACATCTCTCATCTTTGAGTACCAAAATGTTCTATTATCCCTGTTTGTCCCTCTTCTCACAAAAAAAATCTGTAATCTCAGAGCACAAATTCAAACATCCAAACTGAAGCAAGCCCTGATGGCAGGGAAATAAAAGTATAACACGAGTCAAAACCTGTCCACTAAGAATCTTACTTTGAAATGCAGTAGATAGCAGAGATTTCAGGCCATCATTTGAATATATAAATAAAATATGAGTTACCATATGTCTTAAATGGGAGATGGTGATTCATGTCGTACCTCAATATGCACCAACTACAGAGATGCACACATGTAGAAGTCTAGCAAAAAATGGTAATGAATAAATAAAATTTTAGAATCAGGAATGTGATTAATGAATACTAATCAGCTCTAGCCTCAGCCCTAGCAATGTATATTACTCTTACTAAAGTTACAGAATAGATGTCCACTCCTGCAAAAACAACAGCTAACACAGGCAGCCAAACGCTACTTCAACATCACTGGGCAGCAGTGTCTTCTCCTGCTACCCTTCAAAACATTCTGTTGGGCACATAAGCATAAATCAAACACAAGCACTCAAAGTAAAATGTTGTAGGCAAGCATTAACAATTCTAGTCCAATGTGGAATATTGTGACTATTTTTTTTTACCTACAGTTCATGTAATTATCCATTTCCAGTGCATAAATATACAAATTAACGTATATAATTTTGTGTATAATACTTTTCCTTTACATCACAAAAGTATAGGCTTATGGCTGCACTATAAACAATACAAATAATAATTAACCATGTTGGGGATTATTTTTTCCTAGAAAAAAAAATTAAATTGTCATATTGGAAACTATTGGTATTTTTATGCAGTGCTTTATATAAGATTATATGAAATAAAACATTGAAATGTATTTCAAAAATAATTTTTCCATGCTAGAAGAAATTTTGGACTGTCTGGCAAGGTTTTGTCTTTTCTCAGATCTTTATCAAACTCAAATTGACTTAAATAAAACTTTTCTTCAGTCTTTTAGATGGAATGCACAGGTGGAGTTTTTATTGACCAAGCTTTGTAATAATTGTCTCACTATCCATGAATGTGTATATAAGTATCAGCATTTTCACACTGTAATTATCACTGTGGCTACCATTTCATTCTGGATGATTTTCTGAAGCTTTATCACACATTAAGACTGAGATTTAATGTTCTTTCAGTCTTCATCTAGCTTTGCATATACCTGAACCCTACTACCGTAATAACCAATGATACATCTATATTTATAGTGCATATATTGCCTACTGGCAGAAAATATAGTTAAAATGTTTTGTAAAGTGAGAAGAAGAGAAGTCAGCTTGCTGCTTATCCATCAGATAATAACATCTTCCCAGCAGCATATGCCTTGAACATGAGTACTTAAGGAAATTTGCTAAGAAAACAGATGTTCCATTGCAAGTGGAATCTTCTATGAATTAGCATTTCTATCCTAAAGTTGCTGTCAGACAGGACAGAGGGTTGATAAAATGCTTCAAATCACCTTATTAATTCACTTCTGTGTTACTAATGATGATTCTTATTATTTATTTTTACAGGTCTCAGCTGTATGCTACACGTTTCAGAGCTCATATTTCACAAATATAACTGGCTAGCATATGGATTTGCAAACTTTTTTATACTGTAGACCACAGTCTGAGATAAGATTGCTTCCTTGACCACTTCCTCTGGCATTCATGATATTAATATATTGTGCTAATGGGCCCTGTGCTCATCACAAATATTGCTTACAAAGAGAAAATAACAAGGATAGTATTTAAATGAATGTTTTCTGCCTTTTAAAAATGCAGTCTCTCTGATAAAACTAAAACAATACAAAAGCCATTATTAACTAGAATGCTACTAACCACCAACAAACTTTTCCCATACCACAATATAAAAACCTTCAGTCTATAAAAAACATTGTATCATTTTCTCTATTGTAAGTTTAGAGTTCACATTAGCTTTTACTAAATACCTACAATAACCTTCTATCGGTAGCAAGGAAAGATTTGCAGAAAAAATGGAAGTAACATTATGTCCATATGCAAATTATATTTTTTCAAGCCAGTAGCAATTACTATTGTCTTTACTATTGGCTGACCTGAAATCAAATTAAGCATGGCAGTTCAAATTATTCTTTCATTCTTTACTTTCTCACCAAAGTGCAAGACACTTATCTCTTGACATTTCAAAAACATATTTTTATAAGAATGTTTGAAATGCTTCTAATTAATAATTCACATAATTATATTTTTTATATTAATAATTCTCATGGATAAAATTCAGGAGAAAAAAAATCACTAGAAATATTAGGACTACTAGGAAACAGAGATTTTGTCTATACAAAATCTGAATCTTCTATGACATCAGGCAAGTTCATGAACAGGTTGATGTGCTGGCATTGTCAATGTCATTGCCATCAATGCCAAATTGTAAGTGATGCATTAAAATTCATCACGTCCTTAAAATCTTTGCAAGGCTTTTGTCACACACACACACACACACACACACACACACACACAAACACACTTAAGAGAAGATCTTAAGTTGCTGTATCTCTAACTGCATGAAGACAATTTTTTTCTGGCAATAAAAAGATGATGAAAGCTGTTATAAAAAAATGGAGTATCAGTTTATTATAACTCTCCTAAATAAAACCAGACACCAGTATACATCCCGAGCACATGTTATTAAAATGGAGAAAAAATGTTTAGTTGATTTTTCACTATTATCACACCTTTGCTTAAATGTTGTAAACACCCGTGATCACAGAGTTTTCTATGTTAGCCTTGGGAAAGCAACATGATACAGATTTTGATCACTATGACTTTGTTTAAAATTTATTCTCCCACACATGTGCATTCATAGCTACTACAGACTACATGAAAACCTTTTCTTCTACAAACTTGGGCTAAAAAGAAGTGCTTAAATGCCTATGTGCAAGTTAACTCTGGAATTTATTCTCAGTGGAGGCAAGGAAAGGGAAAGCAAAGGGGAAGGGGAAATTAACGTAAAAAGAATAGAAGAAGAAGGAGAAAGGGGAGTGGGAAAGGAAGGGGGAAGCAATGGGGAGAGGGAGGGCAAGGCAAGGCAGAAACTTGCTACTTACATAGTTACTCCTGAGAAAGCCAAATGAACAGGTAATTGAGTTGGCATTTACATATAAAACAAATCTGAAAACTGAACTGTGCCCACAGGTAACTTGTGCTATAACATTACGTTTTTCCATGTGCTTTTGCTTTTTTTTTTTCAGTGCCACTGACCAGTGAGTTGCTTTTTTAAAGTGAATTTGTCAATTTGTTTTACAAAATACTTGAAGTACTTTGGAACAGAAGGTCCCAGGCACTATCAGAGCATATCCCTACAATGATAGATGAAGAGTGTTCAGCATCAATTATCACCAGTTCCTAAACCATGAAAAGGAGTGGTTCTATAATCCTGTCCTCTTCCCAGGTATTTGCTTGGGCTTTGTCTGCACAACCTTGAGCAAGTAATCTTCTGGTAAATAAATTTGTTAAAGTCCAAAGGTCAAAAAACAGTAAGAGAAAATTATAGACAACACTTTTACTCCTGGCTAGATGTATCCTGAATTATGAACTAAGGATAGCAGTATTTACAGAAATGCTGAAGGTGGTTGGAAACCTAGTATGCTGCTGCACCTGTTTCTGGTGGTAGTCCAAATTGACCAAAAGCTTCAAGAATCTTTACTAGGATTGAAGACAGCAAAAGGAACACAGATTCAAGTGTATAAGAAAGCAAGAACTGAATGGACAGAAATAAAGAGAATGAAACTTGATGCTGAGATGTTATCGTCTCTCAAGCATGGAAGCATCATTGCTGTGAGACACACCTTTTCCCCGCACATCCTCCAACAGCCTGACAATAGGCTAATCGTAAAACCTAAGTAAATCATTGGGATATACAAAGAGCTACAAATTAGTATGTGCATCTTATGTGAAAACCAAACATTTTTTAGGTTTTTAGATTAAATTTAGCAATTATTTTTTTTGTGAGCATCTCTTTTTTTTTTTTTTTTTTTTTGCATTCAGACTACATTATGGACAATTAAATGGGAAGGACTTTACTTCAAAAATGTGATTTTAAGCATTTCCTGAAGTTCAATCCATAAAGGCAATAGATAGGTGCAAACCTAAGTGAAGCTTGAGGAAAGTTTGTTATAATTAATTGATGCTTATTTAGTAATCAAAGTAGTGCTTACTGCTTTGAAATGAACATCATTTCTCCTGAGAAATCCAGCCTGCTCAAAGAGTGTCAATCTTATGTCACAGTTCATGGAATTTGAACAAGTTTTGTGAGCCTTTTTGCTTTACATAATAAAACATGACAAAGATGTATGAGTGACATAGCTTAAACTGCCTCATTATATACCTGATGGAATGTTAGCTGTATTAAATATTTTCAGAACTACAATATTCTTAGTGATGGACTTATAAAATGTATCTAAGATCAACTTTTTCAATGCAAAATAAGGAACTCCTTTTGAACAAAAAAATATGTTTTCCTTTATCATCATGAATATTTTCTTAGATATTCTCTTCTAAGCATAATTAGAATTAGACAGCAATTAGAAGTTGAGCCTATGACCATTAAAGTGTGGCAGGACTGCTGAAAGGCAATGGCAACAACACTGACCTCGGAGCTGAGCACAAAAGTAGCAGGTAATAGGATCTACTAGACTGGAAGCAAGATACAGCTTTCAACAGACCTGTTCTGACTTTACCTGACAGAAAAAGGTCAACATAGTAGCTAATGGTTACTGACACGTACGTATTTAGGTTCAGGATAATAGCTTTGAAAGTAAAATCACAAAGCTATTTTGGATGACTGCTTAGAACCTTGGCAGATAAATTAAAAATGCTCTTAGCTTGCATTTGCTGGCATTTTTATGAAGTCATTTTGTTGTTTTCCTTTATGGTGACTTGAATGTTGTTACCCATTATTCACTAAGATTTTATTTTGAAGAGCATAAAATCTAAACCACATTAAAAAGCTAACATGCAAAGCTAAGGATTGCTCTGGTTAACTAAAACGTAACTCTTGCAAATTTTACTGCTTGCTTACTTGTTTAGTTTGTTCCAAATTTGTTACTTGTCATATCATGTAGACAACATCAAACTAAGTGATGCAGTTCATACACCTGTGGGATGGGACGCCATCCAGTGAGACGTGGAAAACTCAAGAAATGGGTCCACCTGAACTTCATAAGGTTCAACAAGGCCAAGGGTAAGGTTCTGCACATGGGGTGGGACAAGCCCTGCTATTAATACAGGCTGAAGAATGAAGGAATTGAGAGCTGCCCTGAGGATAAGAACTTGGGGGATGAAAAGCTCAAAATGAGCCAGTAATGTAGGTTTGCAACCCAGAAAGCTGACTGCATCCTGGGCATGGCCAGCAGGTTGAGGGAAGCAAATTTTCCTACTGTTCTTTACTCTGGTGAAACCCCACCTGCACTGCTGTGTCCAGATCAGGGGATCCCAGTACAAGTGGGCCATGGGCCTCATCTCCTATGAGGAATGGCTGAGAGTTTATTCAGATGCTGGAAACACCTTGTTGCAGCCTTCTGGTACGAAAGATGGAGACAGACATTTCAGTAGGGCCTGTTGTAATACAGAAAGAAGTAATGGTTTTAAAACAAAAAGAGATTCAGACTAGGAAAACATTTTTACAATTATGGTTTTGAGGCACTGGAAAAAGGTTTTCCAGAGAGGTGAATGCCACTTCCCTGGGAGCATTCAAGGTCAGGTTGGATGGAACTCTGAGCAACCTGATCTAGTTGAAGATGTCCCTGCTTGTTGCAAGGGGTTGGACTAGATAATCTTTAAATGTGCTTTCCAATCCAAATTGTTCTATGATTTTTGATTCTATGATTCGGTAATTTAGGAAGAAAGAATATTGAAAAATTATAAAGAGAAGGTTTGAAATTATACAGAATACAGCTGAATAAAATTGTGATAGTTTTTACATGGTTAGGTTTTGAAAAATAAGGAAATTAAATTGTACCTTAGTGCAGCTTTCATTGCTAGAGGGTATAGACACAATTCTCCTGAGGTCAGCCAAACCAGTAGACAGCTTACCAGTGGAATATCAGCACTACTCCAGTTCCTTCCATTTTCCTTCAGTGTCTCACTGGCTAAAAAGTAGTACCCCAATAGAATTGTTTGGTTAAGAACAAGGAAAACTGTAATAGAAGCATGAGATAAAGCACTGAAGGACAGTGAGTGGGACCTAAAATTCAATTCCTAAATGAAAGTTTGAATTTCAATATTTGCTAGTTCTGTATACAAACTAAAAGATATTCTGAAGAGTTTGTTAGATCAATATCATCCCAACTTCACTGTTAGACTGGCAATAAGAAGCATATTGTGAAATGAGGTGAAAAAAATGGAGCTTAAATTAAAACCCTATTATGCCCTGTAAATTCATTAAGCTTTAGAGAGCTGTTATTTTATGTCTATATATAGTAATAATAATTACTCCATGAGATTGCAAGTGTTTAATAAGATTTTGAATTTGGGATAGGGTAAAAGACTTTAAAATGCTCCTAAATATCTGTTTCTAGTGGTTAGTTACCACCATGAAAATAGTTTCTTTTTTAGAACTTAATTTTTTCCCAGCTTTAGCTATTAGTTATTGCATCTTATCATGCCTCTGACTTCAAGACTAAAACCAGTCTACTATCAGAATGTTCTCCCTGGTTAGGTACTCAGAGATCACGATAAAGCCATGCAATCTCCCCATAGATAAAGAGATTACATTTCTTGAGTTGTTCTATATGATCCTAAGCTTTCCTGCTGTATTAGAGGGTTCTACTCAGTCCTCCATTCTCAATCCTTTCTACAGAACCAGCACTTAAAATTAGGAGCATTTTATGCTAGATGTATTGTTTCAGTCTTCCTATAGCCATATATATTCAAGCATAGATAAATCAGCAAAAGTTACGGGCACCATGAGTAAACTTGCAGTAGGAAGGAAAACACATGATACAGCATTGTATAAGATGCAGTTCAACATCCAATTTTCAATCTGCAAAATGGTCTGCAATAAACTCTTTCTCTGAGAATTGATATTTATATTTAATTGATATTGAATTGATATTGATATAAATTGATATTTAATTGATATTGAATTCTCTGAAAAATGATATTTTCCTGTGTAAATGACACTCTAACCTCTGGTACTGTCAGCCATCATACCGCTTTCCCAGGCTGTAGTGAATTAATTAAAAAAAAAAAAAAAAAAAAGCTAGATCTCTCCCGAGTATCTGTTTTTCAAAATATTATCTCTTGTATTATTAGCACAATCTTTTTATTCTTATATGTACACAACCGTTCATCTGAAAAAGATGTGTATACTTCACTTGCACTTATCTTAAACACTACATCCAATTTGGAATAATTTAACCATTTCATTAAAATCATATTTCTATCCGTTGAATTTGTAAAAAAAAAAAATATAAATTCAAAAGCATTATGCCATTTCACTTTGGAATCTCACTAGAAACATATCCTTTAAATAATGATTTTACTTTTTCCATCTCCCAGCAAAATTAAATCATTTAAGATTTTTTTAACTTGTTTTATAGTCCTGAGGAAGCTGTAGCACCAGAACTTTTAACTAAGGTTATTAATTCTTGACTCATTCATGTTTAGCTTAACTTTACTTGACAGATAAAGATAATAGATGCAAAAGATGAAAGCTGGAGAGGGAATGTTTACAAGTGCAGATAGTGGTACAACAAGAGGTAATGTCTGTGAACTGAAGAAGGTTAGATTTAGATCAGATATCAGAAATAAATTCTCTGTGAGGATGATGAGGACTTGACACAGGCTGCCCAGAGAAGCTGTGATTGCCCCCTCCCGGTCAGTGTTCAAGGCTGGATTGGATGGGGCTTTGAGCAGCCTGGTCTAGTGGAGGGTGTCCTGCCCATGGCAGGGGAGCTAGAACTAGTGGATCTTTAAGGGCCCTTCCGACCCAAACCATTCTGTGATTCTATGATTCTATGAATATATGTAAACTTCAGCCAAAAATTTCTGATTTTACTATATAACTTTAGGACTGAAGAATAAGAATAATGCAAAATCACTGAAAAAAAAATTAGCTGAAATCTAGGTGATTGATAGGGTCTCAAGATTTCTTGAAAACTTCAAATCATCATAGAATAAGTTTGTTACATGGGAGTGCTATAAGGACTTGTGAACAGGAAGAAAACTCAAGAATTTAGCAGATGGTAGAAATATTGGCTGGTAAAAAAGAGAAAAATGTACATAATTTATTAAAATATTCCATTTTTACATAACCATGTCTAATAAAACATAACCTACCTTCCATAAGAGGCCCATTAAACCATGGTCTTGAACAAAATCAACTCAAATGGAAATTTTTTCCCCCAAAAAGATTTACATGAGCTTTGAAGCAGGAGTAAAAGACAATGGAGAAGAAGCAATTGTACCGCCTGGTAGGCACAGCAAATACATACTGTCAGCAGGAAAATATTGTAGTAACAGATGCAGCTTGAGAAAACAGTTGAAAAATAGTACAGTATGCAAAGAAGAGTCACAAGAATGATTTGCAGTCTGGGGAAAAAATGCAGAGAGTCACCTAGTTCACTCTATGTAGTTTAACAAGTAAGTAAGAAAATTGTGCAAGCACACTGAAAAAGAGACTTCTAGGAATGATGTTAATTCAATGGAAAATTTCAGAATAGAAGAAAAACTTTTAACATCCTTCAACAAATGGAAGTTGAAGCTGGAAAATGTCTGTCTGTCAGAGGTGCATATTCTTTAACATTATAGTCTTGATTACATTTTCGGAATGATTTCTCCAGAAAGAATCCTTCATGAGTAGAATTCTTGATAGGAAGTCCAGGACTGATCCAGGAAGCACGGTATTTCTAAACCCTCTTGAAATCTTCAAAAGTGTGAATTCAGTACTACTAGTAAAAATCTAAATATTTAGATAAAGCATCTTAATCTTCATTCAGTTTTCAGAGTAAAAGTCCTTCCTTAGATATACTACACAGAACCTATGTTAAAAAGAAGGGTTACAAAAGATATAACAAAGATATAAGGGATTTATTACACTTTTAAAGAAGCTCTAAAGACAAGCATCTAAACAAACACTCAGGCAGTTCCTGAGTTCATGTAGCAACCTTACCTCCACTGTTGATTATACTTGTTTATCTTTGGCTCATGTTTCTCTAGCTTTAATACAGATGAAAATAAAATACATAAAGAAGCTCTGCATAGAGGTAACACTTTGTCTTCTGCCTTACATATCTAAAAAATACAGGAAAAATTTGGATTCTTAGTCATCAGAACAATTTACCAAAGATCATAGTAGTTTCTTTTGCTTTACAGACCTTAAATCAAGACAGGAGATTTTTATAGTAGAAACATTGCAGTTCAATCAGTGCTTCTGGCCATAAACCCAGAAAAAAAGAAAAAAAAATGTTCTTTTGAAGGTCAGACTGGATGAATGGAGCATTCACATCAGTCTTTAAATCTATCTCCTCTCTTAAACATGACACATATTTCCTTTTAACAGCTATACTATATTTTACGTAGTTAAAAATGTAACTGATAATTTAAATAACTCTAATTTAAACAAATATGTTTATTTCAAGATACATGACATTCAATAGCTCCTTCCTCCTCAGCCATACATTCCAGGATTATCTGTCTAACACGGAACTATCCCCATGCACTCAAATGATAAAAAGAATGCATTAAATCTGTATCCATTGCACATCTGCATCTGTGCTTGATGCACTTCATCGAGCAACCAGACTGTTGACAATGACTGTAAATAAGACTTTGTGCAAATTATCATGTGGTCATGGTCAGATTTCATGGAACTGGATAATATGTTATCAGTTACCTCCATCCAAAGCCAAACTTTTATTAAAAATCTTTGAAAAGAAACAAACTGCCTAGTGTTCACTTCGAGAAGAGTGCTAGCACCTATAGCTTATTCCATAAACCTCTATATATCTGTCTTCTACAGAAATATTTTTTAAATCATCCAGATATTTTATTGAATATTTAGTAAATAAAAGTAGAAGATACAATTTATATATCATCAGATCTCTGGTAATTCAATTATCTCTTCAGTTTCACAGACTTCATTTTCACAGAGGAAGATGTTACACTTTGATCTAAATGACTGAGCTAAAGTGGAACAATACATGTGTGACATAGTTCTAATTAAAGATACCCCAATACATTTTAGCAGTCACTCGACACGGTGACAGGCTCTAAATTTATCTTCCTTTATCATGTTGCCAGATTTAACTGGTTTGCTTAACCTAAAGATTTTTTCATATAGGTTTTTAAGTATGAAAAAATACATCCTAATGTGCCAAATAGTTGAGAAAAAAAAAAGTCCAGTGTCATGCTCTTCTTCAAGTTAATTGCAATCATTTTTTAAATTCTGCTATAATGACCAAGTATAGTTCATAACTATAGAATTAGCTATTAGGAAATTTTATTATGATGATATACTGTTTTTAAATTCTGTGTGTGAAAGTAGGTGTTATATAATCTTCAGATGCAAGCCGACCTTTTATATGATGTCATGATTGGGTAATAATTCATAGTAATATGAAATTGAAACCTTGCCAACAGCATGAAAGTACAAAAATTGTTATGCCAAAGACAAGACATATGATGACTCTGGTACACCAAACATAGAAGTTCTTGGCAGGACTCCAACACTGGAGCTGAACAGGAACAAAGTACAGACCATTGAGAAAAGGTTGCAAAAGTTTCAATTGTCCACATTCTTCAAATGTCAACCCGTCTTTCCACCCACAGTGGGAGGCCCTCTGACTGATCTTTGGTAAACCTAATGGAGTAACATTGGTTGACAATGAAAGTCGGTGAATATTACTCATTTTTCATTTTAAAAATTCAATGAATAGGGATGCTCTTTGTATTCACCAAGCTCTGCAGCTGACCATGTCTTATTTGTCACATAAATTATTCAGTGGATACCAGCAAAATTTGTCAAGTGATTTATTTATGGAAGTACTTCTTTGGTATTCAGCCAACTCACCATCTCTTGCTTGTTTGTAATGTCTGAACTGGAAAGTGTTCAATATCTGGGAAACAAACTGCTGCCTTATTTTACACCATGTTTCATCCAGATTTTCTGATGACCACAGTTCCCATGGACTCAAATTTCCACGCAAGCATAAACAGTATCTATGACAGTACAGCAGAGGTGGCATTTTTTTAAGGGATATAATCCTAAAATAATGAAGCTTCTTACAAATTTTCCCTTCATAAAGGTTATTGAGCTTTCTGTCAAAAAAGGTTACATAGAAATAAACTAAATTATCATCAGGAGATTTATTGTGACAAATTTGAAGATAAAATTTAATGATTAATGAGCCAAAAACCAGAGTCATTTTAATCCTGTATTCAGTGTTAGTTGCATCTGTTTCCTAACTGTAGGGCTACTATTAAAGCAGAGAATTTATAAACACGTTAATTAAGTAGCTCCAATAGGAGCTCAGGGAAATAAGCAAATTAATTTGCTTATTTCCCTCCTGTACAAGGGGTTAATTAAAGTGCTTTAAAATATTTTTATGATGCAATTCAGCTGAGTTCTGATCATTTGCTGATTTTTCAATTACTTCTGTTAAGATGGGCTTTGACAGTTTGAATGGAAAATAGAGAAAGGTATTGCCATGAAGGTAAAGGTAACTACAACAGAGAATTTTATCCCACAGCAGCTTTTGTGCCTAACTGTATTTTCATACACTTAGCCTACCTTAGTTCTTGAAAGCTCCAGGTCTTTGGAAAAATAGAATGTCAGAACAATGCAGGGGAAGGGAGAATGATGTTAGGTTGTTGGCTGCATTATAAAAAAACATAAACATTATTGATTAACTAGTTCAGTGATAGTACAGTTTTTGAAAAAGATTTGTAAGCACACTATAATAGCTGGAGGTAAAATGGTGTATTTTCTGTTTATTTTTTTTATAGATCTTTTGTAAGTTCTGATTTTATAGTAATTATATATATACAGAAGTGTTTCTCCAGGATTATTTTTCCCCTACTTGAAGATGGACATACCAGTGCACAAATGAGTAGGCAGAACTGAAAATATTTATTGTGGGGGCAAAAATTTAAAGAAATTACAAATTGTTGCAGTTTTGCAAGGCTGTGCTGCTGAGACGGTTTTTGTAAGCAGCAGTTACAGTTTTCTGCCAGCCTGAGTGTAAACTTCAGACAATTCAAAGCCAAAGTCATGGCTAGAGATAATCATAGCGCCTCTGAGAATCACATACAGGAGAAAACAACCCAGAAGCAGCTGCATTTTGCCACCAGAGAAGGGAGCGAGAAGATGTAATGAGCTATGCAGACACCAAGGCCGGAGAAGGGCAGGGGAGGAGGCGGCCCAGGTGCTGGAGAGAAAGATGCCCCTGGAGCCCATGGAGAAACCCATGGAAAAGGCCGAGACCCCACCTGCAGCCCGTGGAGGGGCTCCACGTTGGATGGAGCAGGTGGAGACATAGAGAAGGTGCTGTGACCCTATGTTGGGATAAGTCCCTGCCAGCACTTGCAGCCATGAGGAGAATCAAAGACCCAGAGATCACAGAATCATGGAATCATAGAATGGCATGGGTTGGAAGGGACCCCAAGGATCATAGAACTCCAAGCCCCCTGCCACAGGCAGGGACAGCAACATCCAGGCCTGGATCTACACAAGGCTGCCCAGGGCTTCATCCAACCTGGCCTTGAAACTTCCAGGGATGGGGCATCCACCACCTCTCTGGGCAGCCTGTTCCAGCACCTCACCACTCTCTGTAAAAAACGTCCCCCTAATATCTAATCTAAACCTTCCTTCCTTTAGCTTCAATCCATTCCCCCTTGTCCTGCCATTATCTACCCTTTTAAAAAGTTGAATCCCCTCCTGTTTGTATGTTCCCTTCAGGTACTGGAAGGCTGCAATGAGGTCGTCCCACAGTCCTCTCTTCTCCAGACTGAACATGCCCAGCTCCCACAGCCTCTCTTTGTAGTGGAGGTGCTCCAGCCCCCTAAACATCTTTGTGACCCTCCTCTGAACCCTCTCCAACACTTCCACACCTTTCTTGTATTGGGGGCCCACAGATCTGGACACAGGACTCCAGGTGGGGCCTCACGAGGGCAGAGCAGAGAAGGACAATCACCAACCTGTCCTTGCTGGCCACCCCTCTGCTGACGGAGCCCAGGATACCATTGGCCTGGCGAGCTGCAAGAGCACACTGCTGGCTCATGTGAAGTTTCTCATCTACCACAATCCCCAAGTCCTTCTCAGCAGGGCTACTCTCAATGAGCTCTTCTCCCAGTCTGTATCCATGTTTGGGATTCTTCCGGCCCAAGTGCAACACCTTACACTTGGCAGTGTTGAACCTCATTAGGTTCACCCGGGCCCACCTTTCCAGCCTGTCAAGTTATTTCAAGAACTGTTCTTGCCCGAGTGCAGGAGGTAACAAGACAAACACTACCTGCCTCTTAAATCTCTGCATGAAATGAAAAGTGCAAGAATGTTAACACAGGTATAGAAAACCTACAAGAGAATAATGGGAAAAATTTACTAAGAGATGTTTCCTGAAAGCATGATGATAAATTGTCATAAAAAGAGGGTGATTAAGACTGTTGGGTGATAAGGTGACAGCTGAGGACTGTAGTTTAAATACAGATTTCATCATCTGTATTTATTTGAGGCACATTCTTTGATATTTTAATACAAAACCACCTTGCAATTGTTCTGTAGAAAGGAACAATTTCTTTCTGCGTGAATACAGTTCATTTCCTCAGCTGAGGTAAGACAACATAATCTTCATTCAGTCACCAAGACCTAGAATAATTTACAGTGAATAAGAACAGGAATGCAAATTTAGTGGTATACATAAAACTTGAGCTGTGTATTTCAGAAGAAAGAGCAGCAAGAGTTAAATGAATGATGCTATTTCTCAGAAGACAAACTCTGTGAAGGTGAAAGAATAAGTTAGCACCTGTTACTATGTGTTCAGTAGAAACTTCATCCACAATGAGTTACTAATGACCCTTCAAATCAGTTTTAACATCTTTCTGAGGCTGACTTGAAGATAACTGTTAACACCTACACTTAAGGGAGTGTATAGTGTGGGAAAACTGCAGTAATAACATGACCTTGAGGAAAAACTTGAAGAAAGACAGTCTTAGTCTAGATTACTCTTGAATCAGATTATTTCTGCAGGTATTAGTGGAATTTTTTAATTATCATCTGAAACTTTTAATAAGAAAGAGGAAAACGTGCTGCATATTTTCCCAAATGCCATTTAGAATCCATTTCAAAATTATCAACCAGATAAACAGAAAATTCATTTTAGTATATGTTCAGACTACACAGGCAGTTCCCCATAGGATTTCCATGCAGTTTTCAGCTTCCCGCAGACCTATCATGTATTGCTACAACTAAAATTAGCAAGTGTTCTAAAAATTATATACATATTTAAGTGATAATAAATTTAAAAATCAGATACAAAGAGAAAATAATTTAAAAATCAGATACAATTTTCAAAAGGCAGATTTGCATGCTTTGGCCAGTAGTGTAGTTCTTGCAATTTGTCAGGCTCAGTATTTTCAAGGTAAGAATCACTCCTAAATATATACCCTTTTTTCCTATAAAGCATAGGGCTTTAATAAAATTAATCCTGTTGTGTGACTATCTCAAACAGAAGACAAAGATTCCTACACCTTCAAGTGTAAAGGTACAAAATCAGAAGCAGCCAAGTGGGACACAGTAGCCCATGTGGACACAAATCTTAAAGGTTTTGACTATCCTTTTTTTTTCATAGAAATTGAAATAACATTTTAAATATCTCATAATCATTGACCATCCTTCAAGTAACAACTCTGTTTTGATGAAATGCTCTGACCTGACACTAAGATATGTTTATGTTACATTTATGTGCTCATGCAGCAAAGAGCAAGGGTTCCCATTTTGATCATTATTTACCACAAAACTGTTCTTTCAGTTAATCCCCTTATCCTGATGCTGTTAAGATTGTACATCCACATTCTACTTTTAGATTATATTACAGGTTAACATCCAAAAGCACTCCAAATTTCCTTAATTCCTGTAAGGACTTCCCATTTATACAATTCCACCAAATTGGAAAAAAAAAAAAAAAAAAGAAACCCCAACCCAATAGTATAATTAGAAACAGTTTTTTATGTGCCATGCTGTGTCCTATGTGGGTCACACCTTAATGTAGTTTTAGGTTCATAAATCAGTAAAAAAATTTCACCTTCCTATCTTCTAAATTTGGTTCTTTTTACAAAATGTTACTCTTTCCAAAGTAATTAAAGAAATGATTGCAAGCCTCATGTTGAGGTGCGTGCATGACATTGGTCAATATTGGGTCAAAACTCTGAGGGATGAACTAATTTTGAGAGCAGAATTGCCCCTGGTAACATGGAAATAGGACATGCACACCTGTAACAATGTTCTGGGAAGGGAAATTCACAACAGAATTGAATAAATATTTAAATCTCAAGAGAATGTATTTCATGCCACAAAATATGAATCTCTTGAGTATTTTAAAATTTTTCACAGTTATCAAACCCCCAGAAGAGTAAGTTTGCTATATCATTTATCTGTACAGGAAAACATTTATCTGTATAACAGGAAACATAATGATTTCTGTCTTTCATCAATTTTCCTTTTTTACTGTAGTATCATTTATTGTGATCATATATATTATTTTGCTGGTGATACCTGATTAAAAAAAAAAAGGAAAAGGAAAAAAGAAAAAAAAGGAAGACAATATTTTGAAAACATTTTTGCCTATCTTTACCCCATCTCTAAAATGATTGTAATTTAAATGGGGCACTGCGTGACTTTCTACTAATGTGGTATCAGGTTCTAATGCTAAACACTGTAATTACACCAAATAAAAAAAAGGAATAAAACATTCATAAGTCCACATATAAAGTTACTCTATTTAGAATCTACTAATATTCCTACGAATAAATACATTGCTAAGCATCAAGCAAATTTGGGAGGAATATTTTTGGCTCTATTATTAAAATAATTTTACCAAAAGGAAGAAGGAGAAACCAGGGGGAATATTAAATAAGTTGTTTTAATAGTTTCAAAACATTATTTCATTTCAGATATTACCTTTTATTTTAGAGCTGACCATTTCACTTTAGGTTAGTTTCTGGTAAGAAACTATACAATGGGGAGACATGTCAGTGTGGGAGAAGCTCAATGGGATTTTCATTTCTTCATAAGACAGCATTTCTTAGAGAAAAATTTATTAGACATTTAAATTTCTGTGGCAACCTTGATAAATACATCCTCTGGGTCTTCTTCATTTTACAAAGCCAGGGGAATCTCCTCTGATTTTTGACCTTGAAATAGTAGTTGTTTCTAGGTACTAATGGAATTTTCCTACTTTGGATATCTAAATGAAATATTGAATTTTTCCTCTGAGGAGTAAACTGATTCTCGTTTCTCATTGCATGAGCTTTTCATGATTACTACATTCAGTATTCTATGCAAAAAGAAAAAATTGCAAATATGGCATTGAATATTTTTTTATTAAAATGAGCTCAGAATTCACTTAAGTCTGCATTCTATACCTAACAGGACTACCTCACAGATGAGTGGCTTTGTTCACCATTAGGCAATAGTGAGAAAGGTAATTGGTACAAAAGTTTAATCTATTCTTTTTTTGGTGCAATACTGGATCATCTGCTTTTGATTTGGTTGTCTTGCAAGAGCCATAACCTGACTACAGGAACACATTTAAATATAAATTGCAAGCATTGAGAAATAAATTTTCTAAATGTTGGTGAACAAAGCCCAAACCCAGCTAATTCTTAGAAGAGTAAACATTTTCATGTATTTCAGGTAAGGAAGATTGGTGCTTAGTTGCAACCATTATTAGTGTCATTGAAGCTAGTAAAGTCTTTGGAATATTAAGGAGAAACCTAAGATATAGTTTCTTAACAGTTGGAGCTATTGATGAAACAGCTGCTTGTTTAAAATTGTTTTAATAATTTATTTACTGCAGCATCAGGGCTTCCAAATCAAATATATTTTTCAGCTCTTGAATCAGGGATTAAAGCTCTTGAGCCAAACCCTTCTGAAGGTAAAGAAAAGAGCCTGCTACCAAGTTATTTTACTTCAGACCAGGCCTCACTTGCTTAAATGTGCAGATGTTCATCTTGCTGTTTAAGTAGTTAGAAATTTAAGGCATTAAACCAAACAGTCCCTTCACACGATGATGGTAATAATATGGCTCCTCGCCTACTCTAAACCAAATGGAGCTGTCAATGCCACTTGATCTGGGAGTGTCACGTGGTTAATTTTCCTATACCTGATTTCCCACTGCCATTAAAACAGTGAAATCATTTGTAGACATTTGTAGATAAAGCTTCAAAATAAAAAAAAAAAATCCACATATTAAGCATGCTTTCTTTGGTATGTGTTGAATTTTCAAGGAATTTGTGCATCTCATCACAAGAATAAAGATATCACAGGCTTAGAGACATCTACAGGATTTCTCAATCCTGCCTTACTGCATGATAAATCTAAGCACACAACAACCCAATGTCTTCATTGGGCCCAACTTTGGGACAAGCAATATGACCCAAAGAAACCAGAGAAGTCCTACAGCAATTAAAGGTACTCACATCCGTAAGGATCCCTTTGTGATCAGTTAACTGTGTTTTACAGCTACAGTCATGAAATGATGTAAGGAGGAGCACAGCTGTATGCAAGGAGAAAAAAGAAAACTCACAATGAGTGTAATTAAATTTCAGAAAATGTTGTCCAGGAAAACAATGGAATTTCTATCTTGGGAGGTTTTCAAGACCTGAGTGGACAAAGTCCTGAGCAACCTGGTCTAGATTTAGTACTGGTTCTGCTTGAAGCATGTTAGATTAGATAATTTCCGGAGGTCCCTCCTAACCTGAATGTTTATATGACTCAGTAAATTGCAGGATGACAAGAGAACAGGATTGTACTGATGCTGAAGGGGTTCTCCTGTACAAGTGAAAAAGGACTTTTTTTCCTTTAATAGAATAAATTGTAATAGCAGAAATAAAATCAAATCTGATATATCTAATTAGAAGGTCCAAATCTGTTTAAATTCCCATTCTTTTATACCAGAAGAAGTACATAAAAACAGTCTTTAAAAACGCTGTACCTGTTCAGTAAGGAAATACAATACCTTTTTCTTTACAACTTTCCTAGTGGATTCATTGTCTTGTAAAAAGTATCCCTTTTCTGTTGAAGATTCAAGTGCAGCCTGGTAATGCCTGATGAGTTCTGAGAGATGTGGCTCTGCGAGATGAGTTCAGATCTGATGTCGCTGGAGAGCTGCAAGAGGAGTGAAGTTCCAACACTTGTTTTTGTCCTTGGATAGCTCACTAAAGTGGTCTTGCAAGTGTTCTCTGTCATGAGCCTGTACAATCAGACTAGTGAACAAGAAGTAAAAAGTATTGTCAAAACAAATCAGCAACAAGCTCAAAATAACTTGCAGCTGATCCAGAATCACATGTGAACAAAAGCAAATTCATTTGCTAGCTCATAAAACGGGCACACTGAGAATGAAGAAAGGAAGCCTATATAAAAGCAGCCACTCTGTTAAAGGCTTCATCATAATCTTGACTTCCATTCATGTACTGATTAAAAGTTATTTAACTACTCGTTTCTACTCCATACACTACATAAATTACAGTAGTGTTTAAATACAGATCTGAAAAATAAATGTGCTTCCTTATCATACCTCAAACCTTTAGTAAACCACTATCAAAAGTGGACTGTTGATTGGAAGACAAAAACAAGAAAACAAACCAAACCAAAACAAAAAACCAAACAAATAACACCCCGCCCAAAAAAAAAAAATACTTACAATAAAGAAGTTAGGAAATAACGAATTAGGGCCCAAAGACCTTAAGTTATGTTAAAACCACAGCTTTATTTCATAAATTAATACAGTACTGAATTTCCAAAGGACTCAGTGATGAGTATTTTACAACTGGATTTCTCTACCTTTTCCCTAGGACATTGGACACAGGTTCTTGTGCTACAACATTGTTATTGAAGTTTACTCTAGGTTGTCACATCTTCCTTCACTGTCCCAGAAAGCATAACTACTGCATTGGTCACATTTCAGGTTTTGGAACAAGATGCTAAATTTGTGCAGCTTTTTAAGCTTTTTGTAACAAGGATTATTTGAAGAAAACATCTGAAGAAATGTTTGATTTTTCTTCCAGAACAGAGAGATCAACGGGACACAATGTTCACCACTAGAGTTAACCATTCTTCTGGGCATTCTTTTTTCACTATTTGTGATGAGTCTTGCATTTAACAACAGTCAGAGACACACTATTAAACTACAACAACTTTCCAGATAATGCCCACTTGTCACGATCCACAACCAGATAGAATATTTTGTCAGAGGTTAAACCCCCTTACATTCCAACTGACCTCAGATTGCTCTGGGTGGTAGCGGGTGGCTGGGCTTAACTCCTGAGTGGTGTCCAATTAGGTATTTTATCATGACTAGATAGTCACAATTCTTGGGAACAGAATTAAGACTCAAAAGGGAGTCAAGGTTCAAGTCACTTTATTTGGCCTACAACAAGCTTGCAGGAGAAGGAGGGAAAGAAAAAGAAAAGAGAGAGAAAGAGAGAGAGAGATTGTGATATCTACCACCATGAAGCTGAGGCATCCCATCAGTCTGAATAGACTTCACGTCAGGTGGGGAATTCCATTTGATGCTGGTTGTCATGGTTCAGTGCTGGGTGCAGGGAGAATTGCTCCACCACAGACGTGTACACTAACATGGCAGATCATCTTGGTTATATACAGTTCATTGATACTTATTCATTAGGTTACCTCATACACCTGTACATATTCATAACCTGTTCCTGTTTCGTATTAAAATGAGTTCCAAGGGGTGATTCCCATAAACTCCTCTCAATTGCATCTGCGCACTGTCTCGTGGTGGTGGTCATCAGAGAGGTCTCACAAGTGAAGGCTCAAAGTCTTCATCAGGTTGAACTTTTCACCTCATTCCCCTGGCACATGTGTAGTTGTGATTGTTCCAGATGGGCACAATTATCCTTGGGATGTTTCCTTCTTATCTATCCCAGGCACTACTTTCCTTGGGATGCTTCTTCCTTATCAGTCCTGGGTCCGCCTTAAATTATTCCAAGAACACTAATTACTCAAGACTAACTACACTAGAAACACTAGAGTTGTTCAAGTGAGACATTGTTTATGCAAGGTCACCTCTGGCATAACCACTAAGGCACTTCAAACAATCCTGTTAACAAGTATTCCTTTATCACAAATAGCAGTAATAGCAAAAGGTGCAATAGTTCAGCAATGTTGAGACAGACATCCACTGGTACAGGCATTCCTTCACACCACTCTTCCTCCCTACTTGTTACTATGACACCTGTGTGTCATCAGTGAGTTTAAAAATCAGAATTGTACCTGAATTTACTACATGTCATTTCACCAAAAAATAATATTTAAGGAGCTTCATAGAAACAGCACTTGTCACTTGACTTACTAGAAACAGCTCCTTTTGAGATCAGTAACCTAGTTTTATGTAACATATATCCTGATCAAAATATTAGGTAATTTTAATAAAGAAGTTAATGGTAACTTCATTACAAGTGTTTCCCAACTGAAAATTTAATTTAACTTCAGAACCACTACCTTCACAATGCATACATTTCTCAAATTAAATTTTCTTCCATAATTAAACATTTTAAGATTCTCACATTCTCCTATTATCTTACACTACTTTTTAATTTTAATTAACTTTCACCATCTGCTCATTTTGTCTTCATGTTCTTAGAAACAGTTTCATTCCTTCAGAAATCCTCTCAAAAGTTTATTCACACTCTGACCTCAAAGGAAAGTCTAAATATTTTACATAACTGAGAGCCATTATTGTTCTGTTGAAGCACAGTAATCATTTGTTGGAGAAGAGGAAATACACCTTTTTTTTTTTTTTTGGGGGGGTGGGGTGGAGAGGAAGACCTTTGGGACTTAGTTACTTCTAAGTTTTTTCTACAACTTTTATTTCAAGGATTTGGTTAAAACGTTGTATGTTTTAAAATATGAAAAAATCGACCTTTATGAGCTGAAGAACTGCCTTGCCTCACATTCTAATTTTATTAGAATGTTAATGTTGCCTGAGTCACACCAGATAAGTCAATATGCAATACGTCCTACTTTCTTTTTAAAAAGATAAATTTTGTGCCTTCTGTAATGTCACTGAGGTTCAACAAGTTATCAAACCTGCTTTGCATAAAGCATTGCCGAGACATGCATTTCAAGTATTTCAGAGTGACAAAAATATGTAGTGCAACATGCAACATGCAGATCTGCCATCTCATATTGCTTTCTAGTTGGACATGGTTTATTTGTTCTATTATGCAAGAAATTCCCATTGGCAACGATGGGAGTTCAAAGCAAAATAGGAAGAGAATATGCAGTGAAAATCTTCAGTACATATAGGAGAGAAGAATTTTCTTTTAGGCTGATCAGGCTAAATCAACAACTGCACATGTCACATAGAAATACAAAGAAAATCACATTCCCAGAACAAAACCTTCTCAGAGGCAGGCAATCTATACAACCTCTGTGACATCAGAAAGAGCTTTATAGGATGTGACTGTTCCTTTCACCTCCCTAGGCCTAATATGGGAAAGTTGGGGGAGTACTGTCTACAAAAAGTCATTTTATTTGAAATATTGAACTAAATATAAAATAGCCTCTTGTCACTGGAATTTTCTAAGTTTCTACTTAACATACCCCTCAACGCATTCTTTCTGTGTGTAAAAGCCTTGAAACTCAGTAAATAAATTAAACAAATTCTTCTATATAAAACATTATAAGTGCTTTATAAACTTTTTTTTTCTCCATAGGTTGCAAAGTATTTTGTGGGAAGCAACATGGCAAAGAATCATTATAAAAAGGTAGAAAATTTTCAAGCAAACATGAAAATCTGTTTTTGTTTATAGATGCACTGAAAATTATTTAAGTAAAATGGCACTTGGGTTATTTCAGAGACTACTTACTAGAAGTTGTGATTTAAACATTTAACTATTGTCTGGCTCTATCAGTATATGGTAAGACTACCAAGAATTCATCTTCAAGTGCTCATGAAGCCTGAGATCTAGAGTACTTGGTCTCTTGGGAGATTAAAGTAGATGTCTTTGTAGTTTTCAGTTGCCACTGTGGAAACATTAACTAAGATTCATGGATTTATTGAATACTGTATGAAATATTGTATGAAATATTGAGAATAAAAATAATTTGAAATCTTTTTTTCCTATTTTTAATTTTATTTAGTTAGTTTGGTGGACATAGTGCTCTTGTAATGTGAAATACTGAAACTCAAAAGCTTTTCACATGAAAAGATTACTCAGACAACAGAACCTATCTGCAGGTAAATGACATATTAAGCCTGCAGCATAATCTTCAATTGCTTCTAATTATTGACATGTACTAGATAAGTGTTGGGTAGCTTCCCATGCAAATCATTAATTAAGAAAACAATTTAGTATGAATGTACTTTGAAATAATATGTATAGTGCCATACCTTTAGAACATTCACATCAGGCAATCCCATTGTATAACAGGCAGACAGTGCTTAAAATGGAAAAGTCACTTTGCATAAAAAGCAAAGGCAGAAATTAATATTTTCAGAACATGAACAATAATTTCAAGATAACAAACTTTTTTCTGATAATCAAATGGGAGATGACATTTCAATAATTAGTAACTGAAACACAACAGAGCAAATTAAAATCTTATTCTTACCAACAGTCAGGTTGTTATAGTAACCTGGCAGAGTTAAGATAATTGTTTCTCAGATTCAGAAATTTACTAGAGCTCTGCATAGCCATTAAACCAGAAAACTTCAAAATACGCATCTAAGTATGCTACCTCTCAGTCACCCAGTAAAGGCCAATTTATTCCTGGGAGGTCCTCACTGACGTTAGCTAAGATCAATGAGGGCCACTAGATGTGAATCATCAACATCCTCCTCACTGTACATTTCAGTCATATCAGAAGCTCTGGAAAAGTGCGAGGTATTCCAGGGGAAAAAAAAAAAAACACAAAGAATGTTTAGCTCTGTCTATTTAAATGTTAGAATGTTTTTTGCATGTGTTTAATTGAGTGCTGAAATCACAGATACTTTGAAAATGAAGCTACTCTAGACTCTCAACAGTCTTCTAGAATTAACATCTTACTTGACTTAAAAAAAGCTTCTTGCTTAAGCTTTTATTTTTAGTTGTTGAACGTGTGCATGAAAAAATTTATTCACTGACAACCTTCCCCACAAGTGGCACTAATGGGAGCTTCACAAAAGGTATATTACAGAGCTACAATATTTCATAAAGATGAAGTTCAGAAAGGGATGTAAAATTTCTTATCTCCTGTATATCACAAGCAACTACATTTCATCCCACTCCGCCCATATAAGATTCAGTAAGTTCAGAAAGATGAAACCATTCCTCAGAAGACTACCTTTTAAAATAATTTCTATTGACAGAAACTCCATAAGTGAGAAGTGCTTAGATATCTTCATATATGCACTTGATTCTACAAAAGAACTTAGAAAATCTTGTTCTCCCAGGTCAGCCTGGTTGAATATGATTTTTCAACATAACATTTCTACACCACTTTCACCCTAATCATCTGCAAAGACTAACTAGTAAAGCACCGAAGAAGACTGTCCATAATATCTGAAGAGTCAAATCCTTTGGTTTCCTGTCTCATATTTTGATAAATACCAAATTGTCTCAAATCAAAGATTGGAGACAAAAAGAAAAAAAGAGAGAGAATGAGGAAAAAAAACCCACCCCAAAAAAAAAGAAAGAAAGAAAAATGAAGATGTATTATATTAAATGTTCATCTTCCCATACAGTGGTTTAAACAAGTTTAACTAATTTCTACATGACCTTCATATATGATTTTACAGAGGGTTAATTAGAATTTCTTGATATGGATATGAAACAAGGCATAAGACCACAAGGGCCACGAGTCTGATGAAGTATAAGAATTTCAGCAGTTGTAAGCAAAAAACAATTGTCATCCAGTCATAATTCTTATCCGTGCAAGACAAGGATGATATGGTAGTATCATACAGTCCCAAAACATAACTTTGCCAGTGCTTTCTTCTATCATGTATGTATTTATCCAGGGTACTCTATTTCCTTGTACATTCTTTTGCCATTGTATATTATACCTAAAATTAAGTCTTTAGTTCTTGATTAATCTTCATAAGACTTCATAAATAAACAACTGTGCTTTATATGGGTTTTATATGTATTTAGACAATTTTATTTTATCTGAACAAAGCTCATAATTCAATGTGCAATGTAAAATATTCAAATAACAGTTTTCAACATAACAGATTGCTAACCCACAAACATTAAAAAACAAACATGCTTCAATGAATAATATGATCAAACACATAATTTAACTTCAAATACAATTGACAATGGACAAAACAAAAGTGACAATGCAAGATAAACATGCATTATACATCTTATGCATTTTACCAAGAGTTTTTCTCATCATTCAAAATAAAAGCAATGTCATCTACTAAAACCAGAATCAGCTGATGCCTAAAAAGCCCTAAAGTAAAATTAAAAAATACTATTTCTCTGTCTCATCCATAATCCAGTAATCAAAATTTCAGTGGGCATCAGTGAGGTAAACTCAGTTCAAGCTGTATTTCATATATTTGATTATTCTGCATCTGAGGTCAAATCCTGCATTTCTTATTGGTTGTTTTAGTCAAGATAGGCCACTATGCATCATCTTTGCTAAATCATGGGAAATGGGAAAGGTGCTTAAGGACTGGAAAAAAGCTAATGTTACTCTTCAAAAAGCACAAGAAGGAGGACCCAGGTAACTACAGACCACTCAGCATCACTTCCATCCCTGAGAAGGTGATGGAAAGACTTATCCTTGGTGCTGTCTCTCGACACATCAAGGATAAGAGGGTTGTTAGGAGCAGTCAACATGGTTTTACCAAGGGGAAATCATGTTTGACTAATCTAACAGGCTTTAATGAGGATATAACCAGGTGGATAGATGATGGTAGGGCAGTGCATGTGGTCTACTTTGACCTCAGTAAAATATTTGACACTGTCTCCCACAGCATCCTCATAGCTAAACTGAGGAAGCATTGTCTGGAAGGTCAAGTAGTGATTTGCATTGAGAGCTGGTTAAAGGGAAGAAGCCAGTGAGTTTTGATCAATGAGACAGAGTCTAGCTGGATTCCTGTATCTAGCAGACTCTCTTGGGGGTCAGTACTATTCAATATATTTATTGATGACCTGGATGAGAGAAGAGACTGTACAGTCAACAAGTTTGCTGATGGATGGGGTGGCTGACACACCAAAGGGCTGTGCTGCCATTCAGCAAGATTTAGACAGGCTGGAGAGCTGGACAGGGAGAAGTTTAATGAGATTTAACAAGGGCAAGTGTAGAGTCTTGCATTTAGGAAAGAACAACCCCAGGTACCATATAGATTTGGGATTGACATGGTAGAAAGCGGCATAGGTGAGAGGGACCTGGGGACTTCTCCATCCTGGTGGACAGCAGGTTGACCATGAGCCAGCAATGTGCCCTCATGGCTTAGAAGGCCAATGGCATACTGGTGTGTGTTAGAAGAGGGTATTGTTAGTAGATCAAGAGAAGTCCTTCTTCTCCTCTACTCTGCCCTGGAGACCGCACCTGGAATATTGGGTCCAGTTCTGGGCACCTCAGTTCAAGAAGCACATAGAACTCCTTGAAAGAGTCCAGTGCAGGGTGACTAAGATGATTAAGGGAGTGGAACATCTTCCTTATGAGGAGAGGCTGAGGGAGCTGGGCCTCTTTAGCTTGGAGAAGAAGAGACTGAGGGGTGACTTTCCTGATTTTGGCTAGGATAGAGTTAATTTCTTTTGTAGTAGCAGATGTAATGCTGTGTTTGGGAGTCAGGATGAGAGCAGTGCTGATAATACACTGATGTTTCTAGCTGTTGCCAAGCAGTCAATGACTTTTCAGTTGTTCATGTTTCCCCACTAACAAGAAGGGAGGTGACACAGCTGGACAGGTGACCAAAACTGGCCAAAGGGGGTATTACATGCTAATTACATCATATGCTCAGCATAAAAGGGAGGGCCGGTAGGGGGAGGAGCAGGTGGCTCCAGGATGTACAGTTTTGGGGATGGTCTTGTTTTCGGAACCATTCTGAGCTTTATGGCCTGTGCTTGTGCAGTGTGGTGAGAAACAGCATTATGTATCACCAGTTTCATATATTTTGCTATAAAGTCCTGTTATTATTATTATATCTATTTTTTCTGCTATGCCATTAAACTCTCCTTATCCCAGCCTGCAAGGTTTTAGTTCCTTGTTCTCTTTCCCTCTCCCCCTCCCTCAACTGCCCCCTGCCCCACACTCCATTTTAAAGAACAAACAGCTGCGTGGTAGCTCTCAGCTGGGGCAAAACCACCACAGTGACCTTATCAATGTTTATAAGTATGTTAAGGGCAAGAGTAAGGAACTCAGAGCCAGGCTTTTCTCAGTGATAGCCAGTGACAGGACAAGGGGCAACAGGTGCAAGCCGGAGCATAGGAAGATCCATGTGAAGAAACTTTTTCATGTAACGGTGTCATGATCCACAACCTAGACAAGACTTAATTTGGCAGAGGTTAAACCCCCTTGTGTTGCAACCGAACCTCAGATTGCTCTGGGTGGCTGGGGGCAGGTGTGCTTAACCCCCAAGTGACATCTAATTATGAGGTGTTTTATTGTGAGCAGTTCTTTGCAATTCTCAGAGAATAAAATTAAGACTCGAAACAGAGCCAAGGTTCAATTTACTTTATTTGGCCCACAATAAACATTCAGAGGAAGGGGGGAAGGAAGAGAAAAGGGTGGAAAAGAGAAAGATAGAGAGAGGGAGAGACAGAGTGGAAGAGAGAGGGGCTATATCTACCACCACGAAGTTACGGTATGCAGTCAGTCTGATGACCTCAGGTCCAATGGCAGAGCATTCTTTGAGTCCAGTGAGCTGGGGGGGTGGAAACATTCCTTGATGTCTTCATGTCTTCTCGGTTTCTTCTTGTTTCTCATTGTGCAGTCTTGTTCCCTAGTTGTTAAGGCTTATTTCCAGTACCTTACAGAGGGTGAGAGAGCTCCGGATCAGACTACCCCGAGAGGTGGTGAAGTCTCCTTCTCTGGAGATATTCAAAACCCGCTTGGATGCTTTCCTGTGTGATTTAGTCCAGGTGATCCTGCTCTGGCAGGAGGCTTGGACTGAATGATCTTTCAAGGTCCCTAATGTTCTGTGATTCTGTGAGATTTCCACTGTCTTGCACATATCCCTACTTCTCAGCTCCTAACCTCCACTGTTTGGCTTGCAAAGAATCATGTTCAACAGCAGAATCAGAGAAGTACAGGCTTTTTCTTCTTTGGAATAAGGACTCAACAAGCTATCCAGATTTCTTCTTCATTAAACAAAACTTGGACTCCCAAAATAAATACAGGGTTATGGTGATCATAAAAATGCCATAAATTCATCTGGGTTTTTTTTTAAATTCCAAAGGTTATGTCAAGACAAGCATCAAGATTAAAAAGTTGTAATAAAAGACCATATTGAAAAAAACACTGAATCTAAAATATTGTTATTAATAATCCAGTGAAACAAAATAATTTAAAAATAAAACCCCAAAACTGAATACCTAGTTATACATTTAGACTGTAAAACTTTAAGTTTTTATTGACCAGAAAGAAAGGTTCATACCTTGATTTTTTGTCTTTTGTGGAGATAAATTTAAATTTGCGTATTCATAGGGAAGGGGGCAGGATTTAAATAGGTACATCAATATTACAGTATGGAAAAAAATTACCACAGCACTTCAAATTCTCTCACTTACATGAAATCATAGTTCTGTGTGTTGCGATGCTATGGAAGTCATTTTAACATGTCTAATACCTACAGAGTCATCTTTCGTGTCTTCAGGGATAGAGCATCAAACATTTAATATAAAGGTACATTCATATCATATCTTAATTCAAGGTATTGATATTATGCATTCACGCACAGCACATTTCACTTTGGAATACATAAATACAATAGAAAATATTTTTCTTTTTTAAGCTGCAATAACTAAGACATACAGGTTCATTCAAACTTTGTTGATGTTCCTCAGGAACCACCAAAAAATGCCACTGAAATGCATTCAAGGGAAAGTAACAAAGATCTAAAAAAAAATTCTCTAATGTATAAAACCCAGTTAATTACATCAAGGCATAGCAGAATGGTTATCTAATTGTAGATACTGTACTTGTTACTACTTAAGCAAGGAAGTGGTGCTAAAGATTGAGTAAGGGAGATACTTCTGAAGACAGACGCATATTCAGTATTTGTATGCACTGATGGGGGTATTTGGGGGCCAGAATCCCAGAAAATAGATCATACATTTATTTATTGTGCACTCTTTCCACAGGATGCCATTTCAATGACATTTAACTCTAACCACAAGGCAGTCAGAAAAAGAGAGAACAGATGTTTGGCGGCATGGAGGGCAACAGGGTCTAGACAAATGTTTTGATCTGGAGACAGAAACCCTTTTGTCATCAGCAGCAACTATGAAATGAAGGAAATTGCTAAATATGCTTGAGAGGGTATCTAAGTATCAAAAAGCAGGGGCAAAAATATAAACAGCCTTTAGAAGATAAATAATTGCAGAATAATGTATCCTTCAGATCTGGAGGAAAATCCAACAGCTGTCCAACTCTGCTCTTTAAATGGAGTATGACACAAAAGCGCTTACAGATCTCAAGTTGCACTCAAGGCCATTGATTAGAAATACAATCAGAAAATAAGAAACAAAGAATAGTAAAAAAAATCATTAAGAAAAACACAGTGCTCAGACTTGTAAGTGCAGGCTTACAAATGCAGGACGAAATGCAGATTCTTCCCCTCTAGCTACATACAAGCTATGGTTATGGTCTTTCAACTATCTTTTGTAATGTTGCGTTCAGAACTAGATCACAAAAGTGAAGCTCAACCTCTGTTATGGAACCAGGTGAAAAAAAGTAACCAAATTTGAGGACTGCAGCCTGATTTAAACTACATTGACAATTTACAGCAGTTAGCATTAACATAACCTACGAGATACAGTTTCTTTGCGGATGTCAGGTCATCTTAACTATTTAAATAATTTCAACAGGGGAGCCGGCAGGGTTTTGAAAAATTCTTGATATATAGATTCTTAAAAGACGAACAAGCATCTGCAAATCCCATTTACTTTAACAAATATAAAAAATCAGACCCTGAAGTCCTTAGCCATTCCTGAAACCAATTTAAATTTCTGTTTTCCATTAAAATCAAAAATTTAAAAATATGCTTTATAACCTTTATTTTCTTATTCAAAATATCCCTAATAAGTTGTGATAAACTGAACTCATGCTAAGTACATGTCCTATCCTAGGCAGGAGCTGTATCAGAAATAGTCCTTTTCAATCACTCTTTTATAGTTTCAAAGCTATGTTTGATACAGATATATGAAAAAGCATGACCAAATATATAGTACAAAAATTCATCAAAAGCATCAGCTGTCAGGTAACAACCAGCCAGGTGGGGTACCACTTATCAAGGTCTAAACTTTGCTGAACATCCTAGTATTTACATGTTCCAGATACACGTGTTTCTACAATCTGAGATTAAATTCCCAGGAAAAATATCACAAAGAAATAGTACATGACTATGGATTTCTACAAATGTTAGCCCTGAGAAGCAATGTGAACTTCTCCCATTAAGAGATCAGTTTTCTGGAATTATACGTATCTAGGATTTGAAATTATCAGGAAGGGATTGGGCAGGAATGCTTGAATATATTGGTTTACTATCCCTTGTATTGTTTCTTACTGTCTTGTCACATCAGGCCAGTAGTAACATGATGTGTTTCAAGAGAATCTGACTGAGTATGGTTGCAGGAGAGATTGAGATGGAAACAAAACAAGATGCCATGGTCTCCCTGCCCATTTTGCTCTCAGTGTTTCTTTCCTATGTGTATGAGAAACTTGAAGCCAATTAAAAACACCCACCCCAAATACCAAGTGATTGAAATATCAGCATGACTTTCACAACAGACAAAGCAAGTAAAATGCACTTGCTGTGCATGAAAATTAAAAAACAAAACAAAAAAAGAACTCTTTGTCATACTACTAGCTGTTGAACATATAAGCTTGATTCAAAAACCGTTGTGACTATATGTATATGGTACACTATCAAACTAACGGTTATATTTTTCCTTCTTCATAGAACCATTCCTCATTTAGTATACAAAATGAATGGTTCTCATTTAGTGAACAGTTATTTGATATGCTATTCTTTCTTCATCATAAATTGGATAGCCCTAGGCCTTATATTTCACATATTATTCAAATGCTGTTCTGGTGACAAAGCTATTAATTTCCTCATGTGATATTCCATGACACTTATTATTAGAACATCAAACAGACTTTCTATTGAATTTTATTGCAACTGTATATTACTCCTGAGACCATCTCTTGGCATGCAGAAAACAAGGAACACGTAAATTGTGCTCAGTCTGGGCTCTCTAGTTTTAAAAAGACAGGGATCTCCTGGAGAGAGTCCATAGAAGAGCTACAAAGATGATTAAAGGACTGGAGCATCTCCTCTATGGGGACAGGCTGAAAGAATTGGGGCTGTTCATCCTTGAGAAAAGGTTAAGAGGGGATCTGATTAAAGTCTATAAATATTTCAAGTGTGGGACACAAGGAGAAATAGCTGGCCTCTTATGTCTGTAGAGACAGGACAAGGGGCAATGGCTGCAAGTTGGAGCACAGGAAGTTCCACTACAACATGCGGAAGAACTTTTTCACAGTGAGGGTGACAGAGCCCTGGGACAGGCTGCTCAGGGAGGTGGTGGAGTCTCCTTCTCCAGAGATATTCAAGACCTGTCTGGACATCTAACTGTTTGATATGTCCTAGAGAACCTGTTTTGACAGGGGCATTGGACCCAGTGATCTCTGGAGGTCCCTTCCAACCCCTATGAAACTGTGATTCCATGATTCATTGATTCTGTGAATGAAATTTGGGGCTTGTTAGTTTTGTGTTTTCATTGAGGGAGGGAGGGAGGGAGGCAGGCAGGCAGGAAGGAAGGAAGGCAGGCAGGAAGGCAGGAAGGAAGGCAGGAAGGCAGGAAGGAAGGCAGGAAGGAAGGCAGGAAGGAAGGTTGGTTGGCCTAAGCAGCACTCCTAGCGCCACACTGGAACTGTCCAGGAGGCTAAATTCTGTCACAGATCACTGTAACAGCCTGTTCTTTTCCTCTAATCCTCACCTACTAGAGGTAAATAGCTACAGGCAAGAGTTCACGAAGGTAAGCTGCTTAAGATGAACTAAAAGTGGAGAAAACTTTCCTTTTTTGAAAACTGATTCACGTTGTTCTGGAACTCGTCCCCACAGAAAAAAAGGTACCTAATGTTTCATAATGGTTCCATTAAAAAGGCCACAAATTTATGCATTGTGAGACAATATCATTGTAAGACAATTTATTTTTACTTTTTTTTTTCTCTGTGGGACACAAGAACAAAATATTAAATGTGAATTACAGTCATAAGTACGAAAACCAACAAAAGGGTAGAAGCAGCATAGCAAGCGATACATGTTTTTCCTACAAAACTCACACCTGACATGTGGAGACAGATGCACATCGAGTTCAACGGAGTTCTAGGAAGTACAAAAGCTGCATAAAAAGTAACTACTAGGAACCTTTTATCCACATTTCTTACATATCTTTCTATATAGAATCCGACAATCATAGAATGGTTAGGGTTGGAAGGAACCTTGCACTTGTTCTTGTTGAGCCTCATAAGGTTCCCATCGGCCCACTTCTCCAGCTTGTCCAGGTCTGGATGACATCCTGTCCTTCCAGAGTGTCAACTGCACCACTCGGTTTGGTGTCATCCACAACTTGTTCAGGGTGCACTCATCCTCATCATCAAGGTAATTGATATTTAATAATACCAGTCCCAGTATGGACTCCTGAGGGAAAACACTTGTCAGAGATTTGGACTTCAAACTACTCATGACTACTCTCTGGATGCAACCATCCAACCAATTCCTTATCTGCTGAACAGTCCACTCATCAAATCCATATCTCTCCCATTTAGAGAGAAGGATGTTCAGGAGGACTGTGTCAAAAGCTTTAGAGAAGTCCAAATAGATTATATCCGTCACCCTTCTTGTGTCCACCGAAGAGGTCACCCCATCATAGAATGCTACCAGGTTGGTCAGGCAGGACCTGCCCCTGGTGAAGCCATGCTAACTGTCTCAAATCACTTCCCTGTCTTCCATGTGCCTTAGCATAGCTTCTAGGAGGATCTGGCACAGATGTGTGACTGATGCCTCTGTTGGCATTTCCTTACTTACCTGTAGGTGCTTAGGGCCACCCTGTCCCCAGTACAGTCCTGCACATATGACATTAGATTTCTGGGACACCTGCTCTATTCTGGATGGACAGTGTGAGGTGGGGCATCTCAGAGGCTAAAGAAATGGTAAGGTAACTCATACTCACCTTGTCTAACACAAAAGGAATCGTGGTTAGTTCCAAACCAGTCTTTGAGTTGGCCAGTTTGTGGCAAAATTTCTGTTTGCATAATCCGTTTCTCTTGTGCATTTTTATATTCATGAATGTTGTAGTTTTTCTGCTCAGAATAGTCAAAAAGCAGTCCATTAATATTTGCCAGCTGCAAGTTGTACTGTATTTGGAAGTTCATATACAAAGCACTTTTACTTTCCTTCTTCTGCTTCCCCTGCTCCAAATGTTATGGAGGGATTTAGAGACCAGTTTAGCAAAAGGTAAATGACATTGGTTTGGGCAAGTCAAAATACAAGCAGGTGCTTTATATACAACTCCCAGGCAGCTCTGCCAATGCACTTCCATTCTGTTCTGTAATATGAACTGTCTAGTTTATTCCTAGGCTGCTCAGAAGCCAAGATGCTTGCTAGACATGCTAAATTGTACAAAACTGCAGTTTTATACTGCAGACAAATGGAGATTCTGCTAGGATTGCCAAATGCATTTTCAGTTTTCTTAATTTAGTCTACTTTGCACAAATAGAATATTGCTAGCTACTACACAGTTCTATCTGGGAAACTTCTTTACCTTTTCAATAGTTCTTTTATTTTCAGTTTGTTTTGCTGTTTCTCCTGACATTGGGTGCAACTGTCATCTGTCTCTGGAATGCCTTTGGTTTTCTTTCTCTTTTGCTCTTTAGTCATTCAAGGCAGCAGGCATTGCTAGTGCTGGGCAGCATGCCTGTTAACAGCTTAAACTGATTCTAAACTTAGTGAGAAAATTCTGAAATAGAAATCCTTGCCAGGAGTTTTAACCTCCTTTAAATATCGTCTGCTGTGTTGCAGTGCTCTTTCTAGAGTAAGACTAATGTTTTAGTGATTTCCTGTGGCAGTCATCAAGCAGGCATTATATTTAACAGAGCTGTTTCTTATGACAGTAATGTTGAACTAATAATCACCACTGTCAGAAATGTGTTATCATGGCAGAAAAGGGCTTTCTATCTCCTGTAGTATCTCTAGGGATCCTATTCCATACTGACCAGTAAGGATGGTCAATAAATGGAAGAGCACGATGATCCTCAAATATTAGCTTTGAGCAATGTGCTGCATGTGACTCTCTCTAATATTGAACAAGCAAAAGCAATTGAAGAAAAGAAAACATAAGAGGATGCCTGTGATGTGACCCTTGCTTACTATTTCCATCCAGGAAAAAATGAGATCAGTGTCTTCGAGCATTGAAATGCCTTTTGTGATATATCTTCTTTCCAGAGAATGGTGTTTAAAGTTAATGCAGAAAATAAGTTCCACATTTGATTTTAAAAGATCTGTCTTTAGAGTCACTCTTCAATTACTGTATATTGAAATTGACTTAGAAAATTAAGTGTTCCTTCTTAAAAGATTAAGTCGTCAATCTCCAGAATTCTACATTCTTGAAATAACATTGGTTTCTTCTGGAGAGGACCTGTAGAGAGAAAGAAATCTATAAAATTAAACCAGAAAAGGAATTTAAACGATACACATCTTCAGTACAGTCCTAGTGGAATGAATTTCAAAAAAATAAGTGACTGAAAATCTGGTTTATTCCTGTATTTGGGCAATTTTTGAAGTCTCAACTCACTAACCTTTTTCATGTATTATTTTGCAAGATGATATCTACATGTCTTTCAAAGCGTTCTTTCTTCACTTCATAGAGTGTCAAATCTGCAAATAAATAAATAGAATTGACAGTTGGGTCTGCCAGGTTGTTTTATTTAAATAAAGGTATTGTAGTGTTGAAAACCAGCCTGCAAAACTGTGCCTGCCGCATGAGTGCAATCACAGACCCCAGGAACCATTGCTGGAAAAATGGGCAATGCAACAGCTAAACGAGGATAAGAGTATAACTTGTAACCTTGGCAGACAGGACAGTGCAGACTTAATGCACTAATGAAGCAGTCTGAGCAGAAAGTAAGTATTGTACTAGGAATCAGAAGACTAAATTTACAGGTAAGTCTATCTTCTTCTGCTGTCTCCATACAATGAGAGAAGCATGCTTTTCCTTTGGAATAGCAACTTTTGTTTTGAAATTTGTAGTTTAGATGCTAGATACTGGAATAGCAGTACAAGAGTTTTATTTGAATGGAGAAGATGGCTGACAATGGGGGGAAAACTATAAACGTGACATAATAACTCTAGCAAAAATATTGCCACACTTGTAATAACACAGTTCTCATTAAATATCGATTCCACATTATAAACCAATTGGTATCATGCTGCCTCATGACAATATCAAAATAGATGTAATTAATTTCAGCAGCAATTAAAATAATTGTCAACAGAAATAAGATGACATTTATAAGTTAAATAGAGGAAACTCTTCTCATTAATGTTCATTACTGGAGACTCTTTAGAGGCAAGAATGTTAAATTTGTCCTTAAAATGCATTAAGGCCATTATTAGTAACATTGAAATCCTTCTTTTTATAAAACCTGCATATCCTTTCAGCTTCTCAGGGCTGTCCATATATTATCTACTGTCTGTCAAAAGTATGCGGAAAGCAGTTATCTAGAAGTGTGTGATATCAATGATATTTAGATACAGCTAACCAAACCAGATGAGTACAGGAGGGAAAGTGCTGCTAGGTACAGCACTATAGGCAACCAAGAACCCAATTCACACATTTTTTCATTATTTTTTGTCCTTTTTTTTTTTAATTTCAGAAGACTCAGAGCCCAGGTAATAGACATCCCTATTGGAGGGGATGCAATACTGTATCTGCTAGTCACCAATGCGTGTGAGCTTGTCAGGGACCTGGGTTGCAGTGATTAAGCACTGGTAGAGTTCAAGGGATATTGGAAAGCCTTCCAGTAGCTGAAGAGGCCCTACAACAAAACGGGGAAAGGGTGATAGGACAAGGGGGAGTGGTTTTAAATTGGAAGGAGGAAGATTTACATTGGATGTTGGAAGAAATTCATCACTACGAGGGTGGCAATGCACTGGAACAGATTTCTCAGGGAAGTGGTGGCTGCGTCCTTCCTGAAGGTGTTGAGGGCAAGGTTGGATGGGCCTTGAGTAGACTGGTTTAGTAAGTGTCCCTAACATTTTTCTTTAAGGCTCCTTCCAAACCTCAGCATTCTGATTGTCTGATTCTATATAGAAAGATGTGTAAGAAATGTAGATAAAAGGTTCCTAGTAGTTACTTTTTATGCAGCTTTTGCTGTTTACTTCCTAGAACTCTGTTGAACCCTTGATGTGCATCTGTCTCTGTATATGTCAGGTGTAAGTTTTGTAGGAAGAACACTTGCTGTGCTACTTCTACTCTTACGTTGGGTTATTTTGGTATTTATGAATATAAGTGGCATTTAATATCTTGTTCTTGTGTCCCACAGAGAAAAAAAGTAAAGATAAAATATATTGTCTCACAATGCATAATTTTGTGTTCCCTCCAGTGAAACTGTGCATCTTTTTGAGGATTCTGTATTTTTATCACATTTATTGGACCAGCGGAGGGAGAACTCCCAATAAAGAAAAAAATCTGACTTTGGAAAATCTTACCACTAGAGGTCTTAGTACAGTTCTAGTCAAAATCCAGTTGAAGAGAGCAGGAATCTTTGTGCAATGCAATAAGTTGTGGCCTGGATAATAAAATGGTAGAAACTAATAAAAATGTAAATGCATAAGACTAGTTCTACCTCAAACGTTATTTTATAGAAATAAAGACAATCCTTGCATGAAAAAATTAAGCCACCTTTTTCTGTCCCAAAGTTTGACATAAATGTGGGTTGTGAAGAGATAACCTCAATACAGAATTGAGCAGCTGAATCAGCTCAACATTTTGGCAGTTAAATTAATCCTAGTCGTTGTTTATACACTTGTAATAAACCTGATTGTAACCTACCATCCAGCCAGAGGGTAGCTCCAGTATCCAACAGAAATGTTAATCTTCCCATAGTTCAAACATTTCCCCTAATGACAAATCATTTAAAAAAATCCTCTCATCTAAGACTTTTGTTTCCTGAGGCTTCCATCACAAGAAAAGCAGCCTGAAAATTTCAGCACCATTTGAAACCTACTCAAATAAAACTGTAGCCTAAAAATGTATAAATTATTACATTTATTAATAACTATGGTTGTGAATAAATTGATGAATAGGAACATTTATATTTAAATTACTAATACCTCTTTAATCTCTTTTAGATTTCTGTGTTATTAGGAACCAAATAAATCCATTAAATTACTGTCTAAGTGTTACCATTTGGTATTTTAACACATTTTAAGCTCTTCAAGATGCAAACACATCTACAGCAAACTCATTTGACTTTCTACCTTTGATGACTCAGTGTCACTCACGCATAGTATCTGAGATGTGATTATAGTCTCATATATCTCAGTCATAAATTTTGGGCTAATACATGAACAATTTACTGGACAATAGTTTCCTGATTGCGTTTCTGGAGAAATTATGGAAAGCAGTTTAAATAAGGAAAATGTTTTCTCAAAAAACAGGAGAAAAAAAACCTGTTAACAGTGAAAGACTAGATTAGATTATTACGTTTAATAACATATTGAAACCTAAACTGTGATTCAGTATGTTGATACATTGTGAATAAACTTTAGACAGGAAGAGTGCTTGTTTTAAAGATGGCACAAAATTTCAAAATCACAATTTTATATAGTGTTCTTAGTCAAAACATACATGTAACAGATATATATAAGAAAAATTCATCCTGAAAAAACCCTACAGAGCAGAAGCATGCACTCACAAATGCTCTTTAAGCAGTTATGTCATTTATTCTGAGAAAAAAAGAGACTACAATAATTACTGTCTCAAATCTCATCTCCATTTTCTTCTGGCATTCCCAACTCAGAATATAATTTTCATGTGGGTTAAATGGAATTAAAAGCATATTCCATATTTTGATTCACATAACTTTTAGAACACTTTGCATGGCTTTTGTTTTGGTTTGGTTTGTTTTTTTATTCTACTATATGCAACATAGATGTCACACATAGATGTTTTACAGGTAAATAGAAAGAAACCAAACTGTTTTTTCTATGAAATATATAAATTCATCTTTATATGATTGAGCGATATGAAACATTCACCTCTGCATGGAGAATGTACCGTATTGCAGTGTTTAGTCTGCTGATGAAATAACAAAATGTGGTTATTTAATGAAATAACACTGTTTAATGCCTTAAACTAGTCTTCTGTTGCTAATCTTATAGTTGAAAAAGGTATCCTATGTCTGGCTAGAATTCTTCCTTCTGCTTCAAAATCTGCTTGCTCTCTTCCACTTTCGGTGTTGGCTACTTAATAATCTTCAATTTAAGGATATTCCTGCATTGAGCAATGCAAGCTGTTTCTAGGCAAAAGCATTGATTGGTTTATTAAAACCTGATAGAAATTACAGTTCAAATGAATAATCAGTTTTGTTTTGCAGGTCAGCAATGATATAGCCAGACTCTGAATTTATGATCAATTCCAGGTGAAAACAGCATCAATGAAATGAAGTGAAGCTGAATTTGCTCTGAGGTAATTGTTTTTTCACTTACAAATTCAGCGAACACTGATTGACTGTTTTATTTTAGAAAAATCAATATTGTTATTGGAAAAGAGAGAAAGACAAAATAGTTGTCCATTTGAACAAGTCAATAACAGTAGAAATGCTTAAAAAATTCCTCAAGAGGAATAATTACATTGAGAGGATTTCATTAATGTGGAGATTATCTAGAAGTAAATTTCAGCATCAGAAGTCAATAGCTACCCTGAATGGTTTGTCATTATTTTGCCAGTTTCTGCTAAAGACAAAATAAGGTAAATAACCAAAATCTGCCACAATATTCTGAATAGTAAAATAATTCTGTTTCTAAATGGCCATGGATTTTTTTACATACATTTGCTTATATCTTGCCTTGACAGTCAAAACAAAGGGTGAGTTTTCATGACCCCCAAAGTTCTATTTTTGTCCTGTATTCAACTACATAATACATTGTTTACTACCAACTATTAAATCTCGAACACATGTTTACAGTTATCCAAATAGTTTTGAAGCCTGAAGAGTCTCAGTCCTAAAAGGAAATAAAGTTAGGAGAATTTGTCTACTACTTGATTCTTGGTCTGATAAAAAATCAAGGACTGAATTTCCATATTTAATATTTGACTTTATTTCAAGTGCTTTTTTGTATCAAGAAGCATTAGAATATGTCACCACTTTTAGCTTACGTCTTATAAAATATAATATAAATTGTGATGGACAGTGACAACAAAGAGATTATGACTAAGGGAAAACAAGGTCTTTTTTTTTTTTAATTTACCATGAGATACTCTCAAATTTTACTATGTCCTTCAATTACAATTAGAAATACAGTTAAGAGTCACGCATGCTTATAGCACTGTTCCAAGCACTATCAGTGTTCAAAATGTGTTCACTGGTTTGATTCCAATCTCTGTGTCTGGGTTTTGTTATGTCTGTCTTTGCTTGGAAAATTACAAAGTAGTTAAGCAACTGGTTTTTTCTCACTGTGAATGTACAGATAAACTGCAATAAAATCATTTCTCAGGTTTGGTATCAAATTTTTAGTGTGAATGCTTTATGTATCTGTCTGATAAAGATTACTCCAGCTCCTTGAATCATTCTGTAATAAATTTTTTCTAACTTGCCCATTTCTATAAGTTGAATTTTAAAATGTGAGCATATAATCTGTACATGGCATTTTAATTTCAATAATGCTTAACTTTTACTCAACTGAAAAGTCCATTTCTCTTTTTTAACTTACATATTCTCTGTTCATACAAGTGGACGATGAGAACATAAATCATGATTTAAAATCAGTTAACTTCTGTGATGCCTTGAAATTGCTTAACATATATTAATTCTTTACTAATGCAATTTAAGTGGTGATGTCTCTTTAATTTAACACAATGACTTGTTTGCAGAATTTTAATGGAGGGAAGTATATCCCAAACTGGACCCTTACCAATTTTCCCTGAAAGATGCCCATTAATAAGACTAGAACCTTAAGAAAAAACTATGAATTCTAGTTCAGAAAAACTCCTAAATATAAAGATGTTCAACTTAGGAGAAACATAATCACTAACTGTACTTAGCTCTTTAAGCAGAATATGGAATTTCTATCTTACATGAAAGGGGCTGGGTTTGGTTTTGGTTTTTGGGGGGTTTTTTTAAACACCATTTTTATTCCAAAGAAATAAAGCAGACCCAGATTTAACTTTCATTTAACGTAATTTGGCTAACATTGTTATGATAGCCATTGCTGTCGATTATACATTCTGCACTGTGTAGTTGAAACAATTTGCATAGAATAAATTACTAGTTATTCTGAAACCATTTTCTCATAGCATAATACTCCAAATGTGCTATAATTGCATCTGATATCTCTCTGACAGGTCTTGGTATTTCTTATCCATTGAATGAACAAAACATGCACTCTATCCAGCAGGATGCATTAAGAATAAAATGAAATCTGGCATTTACATGCCACTTCCATTGATATTCATGCAAGAAAATGTTGTAGTTGAGCAGCCCAGTCCAAAGTGAAAGGGAAGAATCACAGTAGTATCAATGACAGTTGGATCATAAACAAAGGCCTGGCAGAGGCAAACTACCAATGGCATGTGAAAAGAAGACACCAAGCCAAGCACCCAAACTCGACAACAAATGGCAAGACAGTTCTTAACAGTGTTAATCTCTCTTGCTCTGAATATATAATAGTTTTCTGAATAAATTCAAACAAATAACTGAGTCCACCAATACCTTATTCACTCATTCTTATGCCGCTGGTCATGGGCCAGACACATTTCTCTGAGTGTCAGCACATTTACCCCATCAGAATTCTTGTGTCAACTTCTTCCTTTTGAGTGAAACCACAATCCATTTAATGTCTCCTAACAGGAGAGAAATTTCACTCACAGCATCCAGGAATATCCAATGCCACTTTAAGTCTGAAATAACAACAAATGAATGGGATTGTAGATCAACTTTGCTGATACATAAAATGGGACCAGTACCAGGAATAATTTATTTGTGCCTCTGTGACTATATATATATATATATATACTCTGAAATTATATGTGCTTTAGAAAATTTAATTTTTTTTAAAAAAATATTCTAAACCTTGATATTTTCAAGCATAGCAGTCACCTTTGTTCCAACACACATCTTTCTGTAACTGTTTCCAACAGAGTATAAACCAACAGTTTTCAATATTTAGACAGGTTCTGCTGTTTGGGTAGCTCTTACAAACATAACATGTTTTCTTGCCTCTTATACTGGGATGCACCTCGTAAACTACCTCCAAGATAACAACATATAATTCATATGAATTTCTTCACTTTCCATATTTTCCCCAAACTGTTACTCATTTTATTACTTTAGTGTGATTATTCACATATTTACTATATGAATAAGTTATATGTGCTCTAAGGTTATGAATTCAGTTCCAGTTATTTTGTCTAATTTACATAAAATTAACAGTAATTTCCTACTTGATTTAACTTTCCCTTCCTGAAGAGCACTGATTCTCTTCCTCACTGTTATGTGAATTTTGTTGCCTTTGATCTACTTAAAGCTTGTTTGAAGTTCCTGATGTGTTGTCAAAAAGCACAGGTTACATCTATGTCATTCCTGTGATTGACTGCAGTTGAATTGCTTCCCACTGGTAACAAAGCAGTTTTTAGGCTTCCCAGAAGTATAACATTTTCAGCTGTGTTTATAAAGTAAGCAGTCAGGAGATAATCTAGGATTCTTCAGTATTTTACCATTTTGTTGTTAAGTTAGAGAAGGAAAACTTCAATGTTGCTTAGTATAATCCATTTTCCAGAACTACTAACCTTCCGATTGACATTTAAAACTAAGGATGGTGGAAATCTGGAGGAAGAGATAAATTATTTACACAGTTATTCTAGTGTAAATATGAAATAAACAGGGAGATATACTGTTATTCTATAAATACAAATATCTCCAATTAAGTATCCACTTCTGCATACTGCATGCAACCTACACCCAGATAATTAAAATATTTCTATATTTACTTAATCACCAATTCTTGATATGTGTAACAAGTGATTAAATAGACCATTAAAACATTAAACAGATTATCTTGTCAAGACTAAATCATACTTCATATTATACAGGGTTTAATTTCTTTGTCTACTTTCCCCTGTATATTGCCTAATACTTGATTTAGAGACTAATGCTTTATGTTAAAGTGTGTGTATATATATATAAAAGTATACATATATAATATAAATACATATAAAATGTAGATATATACACACACACATACTTGTATGTAATTCCTTTGAGATAAATATGCACCCGGTACAAAATCTTTATGAAGCCTTACTAGCTGTCAGTTTGAAAGGCAATTTCTTGGGAACTACAGTTCAGAAACTTTGCTTTCAAAAACTTTAGCAAGACATTCCCTTAGAGTTAGGTTATCAAGTAATACTAGAAAATATGTTACTATCAAGAAACCTTTTTCCTAGATAATGGTGATTTTGCAAAATTAGAATTGTACGCAGTCCATTTAGTTTTGAGAAAAGATGTAATTCCTTGCTGAGACAGAAAGGACATTTAAGTTACTCTAACCTGTAAATTTTTCCTTTGTCCAACTATTACATGTAAATTCAATACACTTAGATCTACATTTTCCATGAACTCACTTCCACCTTCTCAGATGTCAGAGAGCTTGTGTGACCTCAGAGGTGTTATGCTACAGCACATATATGAGAGGATTGGTATTTCCTTCATGAAGCGAAGGACCCAGGAGGCAGAAAAAGAAAAAACTTCAATTTTTCATATTAACTAAGGATAAGAGTACAATCCATAAATATTTTCTTTTCCCTGAGGAACAGAAATTCTAATTTTAGTTCAGTTCAAACAGAAGCCTGAAAATCTTCAGGATGGATAATATTATTAGTTATAGCTTCATGGTCCCAGAGTGTTCTTGATGCTTTGTAAAAGGCAATATATATTTTGTGTATGAAATATAATGTACAGGGCATAACCAAGGAATACACTATATTGAAAATGTTTTGTTGTGCATTCTGGAATCCAATAGCATGTTTGCAATTCAATCTTATGCATGTAATTTCCTTCAGTTTAATGTTTATGTGCAAACAAACATGAGGATCTATCATTTATGTCTCTGTGCACAAGAAAATAACATACAATGGAATTGCAGAGTGACAGTTGAGGATCATATAAAGTAGAAAACTAGACCCAGTCCCAAATACATGCAGAGAAGCCACATAACACACACAAAATATCTCAGGATTGTCAAAGAACAGAACTAGTTCCTTGAAATATGTGACTTAGCTGACCAAAACTTGTCCCTTAAAAGGTTATCATAACTGCGGGAGCTCTAAAGCTCCACTTCAACCTTTTAACATTATTTCACAACTTATGATTTTACATAGTAGGGTTCTGGTGGAGAAAGGGGAGGAGCTTCAAGGGTGGCTTCTGCAAGAAGCAGCTCGAAGTTTCCCCTAGGGCCAATACAGTAAATACCTGCCAGCTCAAGGACGGATTAACCATTGACCAAGGCTGAGCCAATCAGCAATGTTGGTAGCAACTCAGAGAATCATATAAATACAAAAAAAAACCAACCCAAAAAAACCAAACAAAAAAAGCTCCCCACCCACAAGTGGCCCCTTTTTGCCACCAAAGGAGTGAGAAGATGTAAGAAACTGTGCAGACACCAACGCCAGTGAAGAAGCGAAGGGAGACAGAGATTCCCTTGCAGCCCATGAACAAGACTATGGTGGAACAGGCTGTCCCCCTGTAACCTGTGGATGACAATGCGTAGCAGAGACTCCACCTGTAACCCATGGAGGACCCCATGCCAGAGCAGATATATACACCTAAAGGATACTCTGACCCCATTGGAAGACCATGTTGGAGTAAGGTCCTGGCAGGACCGGCAGCCTGTGGAAAAAGAGACCCACACCAAGAGAAGGTTTGCTGGAGTGACTTGTGACTCCATGGGGGATCAGGCTGGAGCTGTCTGGACCTGAAGGCTGGCATCCCATGGAAGGGATACACACTGGGGCAGTTGGTAAAGAGCTGAAGCCCTGCGGGAAAGGACTCATATTGGAGAAGCTGATGCAGGACAGTCTCTCGTGGGTGGGAACCCATGCTGGAGCAGGGAAATGTCACCCCTCTGCCACACCCCCCACACCCCCCCCCTCCCCCCCGCCCTGTACAGAATTCTGCTCAGTGCCTTTTAACCTTCATTTTTTCCACCTAAGGCATTTGTGCCCTGGAATTCACAATATTATCCAAATCTCATCTACCACTATACCAAAATTTTGAAAATAAGTGTTGCAACTTTATTTCTTGAAAAATGGAAAATTATTTTAAAACATTTTAATAAAGCATTTTTATAAAGACTTCCTAACATACCACAAAAAGGGATGGATAGCTTTTATTACAAAGAAAGAACACTCAGCATAACAGTTACTTTGTGAACACCATGGGACAAAGACAAGAGAAGTTGCACACTACATAAAATCGTTTCACATTGATGTGTTGATTTTAGTTAGAGCTCATTCCCTCACTTTAAAAAGGCAAAACCAATGAATTCATACAGATTGTAAGAGTCCATGAGCTTTAAAAAGACACATCATTGCCTCTGATAAGCAGAAATCAGTCAAGACAAGTAGCGAGGAAATGTTAGCATGGGGGTTTTAGTTGCTGTCATTGGTGAGTCCAGGATTTTCCTTTATCAAGGTCATAAAACAGAACACAGACCTCCTAGACAGCACAGCATAGACCACTGAGTTTGTTGTCAGCACATGAGTTATTATTTCATGTCTATCTTATAGCATTGGCAGGGACAACTGAGCAGAATGCCTCAGTAAAAAGCAAAAATAAAAGCTGCTACTGAAAGACTACCACTTGCAATGGGTGATAGTTGGCTATCAATAACCATTTCCATCTCCCAACCCAACAGTTTCCATGCAAGACTGCAGTTCATGCTGTCACAGGAATGTTAATTCAAACCAAAATTAGTTACAAAGGCAAAAAATATGGAAAAAAGAATCCTGAAGTGTTGGACTCTATCGTGCTTCAAGAGAAAGAAAATTAGCAAACAGCAAAACCGGTGCAGGTTCAGTTGCCTGAACCATACTTGAATTGCACTGAACCTGTCATCAGAAAAGTCAGGTAGGATATTCTCCCTCCCTCTGAAAATCTCACTTTAAAGAGCTATGCCAAGTGTGATACCACCTGAGGGCAAATACCAGCATGTACAGAAATAGATGACAGCTCTGTTTATTTCAGTATTTTAAACTTCATCTCAAAGCTATCATTCAGTTTGTGTTGAAAGCAGATAAAAATGCTACACCTATAATTGTAAGACCTGCAGGAAAACACGATGTGCAGGAAAGCATGCATATACAAAGTACAAGCTTTCAGCATTACATATGTATTGTTTTGGTTTGATGTTCTTTCAGAGTTTGAATCGCAGGGGAAAGCATATGTAGAATTGAGTGAAAAAATAGGTGAAAAAGGAGCGTCACCTTATGTGAAGCGTTAGTTTCTATTTTTCAAACACTATTGCCTGTTATGTGCATATGCATGTATGCATGCTCACTCATACTGTCAGTGAAATGAAAACTAACAAATGATAACTTTGCACTGCATGATGTTTTGCAAATTTGATGAACTCACAGAAGGAATTTTGTATTTAACTTCAAATAAGTAATTGCCTTCTATTTAACTATGAGCAACGGGGACTTACATTTTAGCTAGTACCTTGACTTTTCCTGTTGATTCTTGTCCCCTACTACCACTCAAAAAACTCACTGGCAGTGTCAGTTACAGATATTCGCAATACAGACAGGAATTTGGGAATCTTTTGTAGATACAGTTTATGGCATACTTATTGGATTGGTTTGTATTTTGCAATATACATACCCTCAAGAATTCAATGAATAGGTGTACTAAATCTAAATTTAAAGTTTGGAAACAGCTTTTTTTGGAAATGTTTTTTATGACAGTATGCTTTATTTTTCTTTAAATAAATTAACTGTTCACAAAGCTTCCAGAGATGATTCAAGTTCCTATTCCCTGGCAGGTTCAGAAAAAGGACACAACCTTTTTATTGACAATCATTTCTGAGGATTAAAGAAAAGGCCTTTTAGTCAATAAACAAAGAAATAAGGACATCCATTATCCCTTTAAAAACTTCCTTCGAAATAGCAGTATTTTCCCATGCTTTTAATTCTCCAGTCCAATTAAAGAAGTGACTGTTGTCTCCCAGATTTGTGTAGCAACAACTGCTTCCTCTTCTAGGAAGAAAACTACTGTCTAATCCTAGGTTTCTAATTTTGAGACTGCTTTTATAGGTATTAGTACACAATAAGGAACATACTTCACTGCTTGTGCAGCAGTGAGAACTTCCAAAGTCTCAATCTGAAGCACAAAAGCAAAAGTAAATATTTCCAGCTCTTACACAAGAACTTGGGCTTTAGATTGTAATGTTTTTGACAGCTGTTGTTTTATGAAAACCCTCTATCTCCTTCTTTAATCTTTGTATTCCTACTTTAGATATGGTATTTCTTTCCATTTCATTTTATTCTTCTTAGTTTTCACAGATATCTTGCATTCCTGTGTTTGCATCTGCTTTCCACCGCACAGCATGTAAATTGTCAAGGTAAACAGGCAAGCATATAAAATCACATGCTTTTTTGATCTGTGTTGATTTTTTTTAAACATTGTATACTCTCAAGCTGTCTGGAGTATTGTACTTTGTATGCGACTGAACAAAGACTCTTTGAGAACTCATCATTACCCAGTCTGCTCATCGAAGGTTTTGTGGGTGCAACAATACATGGGTTGTTTTTCTTTATAATTCACATGATGCATAGGAGGTCAATGTAAATTACCAAAGGCTTGTAATTTAAACATTTGCTGTCTTTCTGCTTCACAAATTCTTAGACATCTTAATGGTATGAGTAAGATTATTGAGGAACATAAAGATCACCCTTTATAAAGAGCTCACAACTGCAACCACTCACGCAATAAGCTTCAAAATACATTTATATTTTCTGAAACTACATTTGTATTTTCTGTCAGATATATTTAGTACCTGCAGAATGCTTCTGCCATGTGTGCCATTAATCTGAAATGTAAGGATTCATGTCTTTTAAAATTAAGTGGAATGGCTAACAGTTTTCTACAGTGAACATCTGATATTGCAGTGGTTGTACTTTATTGAAGCTTTTCTTTAGGATTTCCTCAAACCAAATCAGGAGAAGATATTGATATTTTAATATGAAATAAATTGTACAAAAAATGAAAAATTTTTGGTCAAGCAAACTGGCAACCAATTTTAACCAAATTGAGAGGCTATTAAATTAGATAGAATTACTTTGCATTACCAGTCAGGCTGCCACCTACTCTTGATAAGCATTCTTCTGATGTCTAAACTTTTCCTAGTCTGAAACAAAATAGATTTTGTAATAAAAGTAGAATTAAAAAAAAAATAAACTAATAAGAATTTATTAATTTTTATTCAGTTCATTTTGTACTATCTGTATGTCACATGTTTGCAAATGGCAAAGCAAACAAGTAAGTCTACAACAAACTAAGTTGAAAGTTAAATGATAGGTAGGTAGGTATCTTGCCACTGTTAGTATATGACAGGAATTCCATTACTGTTTCATGTACTAGCTTTTTAGAGTTGGAAGAAAGTTGTTTCTTTATTTCCTTTATTTCCTTTATTTCATGTGATTATTAAGACTTCAAATCTGTCTCAAGATTGCAAAAAAAGCAGAAAGCAGTACTGAAAAGCCGCCAGCTTAGGAATGACTCTCTATTTTGCCATGTGAATTACACTGATAGGCACTCTATATTTTGCTAGTCCTGGTTTCTGTGGTCTCTGAATGATGCTAGGATTATTTGACACACATATGATGGGAGATTTTTCCTCAATCTTCTTGTGCTGCATGGTGCGACCTGGTTTACCTAGCAGAGCAGCCTTTTATTTCCTGAAGACACCAAGGCATTAAGAATTCCAAGGAGCTGTTGGAATAACTAACATCAATAGTCATTCCCTAAGGAGGAGACAAAATTACCTTTCCTTTGAGCATCACCTTGTGCTGAAGTTTCTTTCAAGGTATGAAGTATCTCAAGGAACACTATTGGATCATGTGGGAGATCAGATTATCTGATGATAAATGGTGGAAAAGATAAAAACCCTATTGTCACTATGCTTGAAAGTCAACATGCCCATGCCATAATGATTTACTAGTTTTATGATCTTGCATCAGTACTATTAGACATTCAAATGAAAATATCCACCTCTCGTGAGGGGCATGTCAGTTTGATATCTGATATCTGGGTTGGAAAATTATGTCTTACTTGCAGGAAACATTCAAAGTAAACCTACTGGAAGCCACTTTAACTTGGGCAAATACATATATGTCTACCTCAGAGCATAAGAGATCCAAGGTAATATAAAGTTTTCACTCCTTGATTTTGCTGAGAGCTCTATGAAGTCTGTTCAGCCACCTCTGAAAGTTTCTTCCAGCCACAGCAGAAGGAGTACACTTCTGTCTGTGTATGGACCTTAGCCTGGGGGCACATGCTGGTAACGACAGAAATAAAATGTGAAATAAAAATTCTCTCAGTTTTTCACTGTTTGATATGACTATCCAGTAAAATGTGGATTATAAAATCTAGGCTGTACGGGTGAGAGCCCTGTCCCTGATTCTTCCTCTGCCAATATGGCTTGTGGCAGGGTATGAGTGCAAGCTGCAGGACTATCATTTATAGCCTTGAAAAACACTTGTATTAGAAGTCAAAACACTCCCGGCAATTCCTGTGGAGCTATAAATAAGTTCAAGGGGCATCTACCGAGTGATAACAATGCGTTTAGGCTTAAGGAAATATTGATAGCTGCACACTGCTTCTGAGTCCCACGAGACAGTACTCAGACCCTCAATCCACTCCACAAAGCTATCACAGTTACATTAAGCACTGTTGCTGTGATGGCAGTGAGCCATAAAATCAATGCTTTCTACTATCAGAAACAATCCTCCCCATCTTTCGCTTGTGCAGCTGCTCCTTCCCCTCACAATTTTGCAAGTGGGGAACAGGAATGTTGAAGCAAGTACTAGCAAACCTTGACCCAATCTCCAGCTTGTTAGACAGAGGCACTAAGGAAGAAGAACTAGGGAGCTATTTTTCAGCTAGTAAAGGACAGACACATGCATTTTCTCTTTCTCTCTCTTACACATGTCAGAAAAAAATGGCAAACAAACAAGCTTGATGCATCTCCTCTGTGTTTTAGTAAATCCCCAGGTTTATCCTAAGGAAGTACAGTGATGTACTGCTTTTCCTTCGGGGGAAAAGGAAACTCATAGCATAACCCCTGTTTAAATGACATTGCACAAACATTTTTAGTGTTGGTGTAGCTCCTAGAAGAAAATACCAGCTTCATATTTCAAGGGAAAGTGCTCTAATGAATTCAGTCCAAGAAACACGTTAAGTACTGTAAGTTAAACCCAAGTAAAACAGATAGGAAAAAAACCCCACATATCATGGTCAATAAGTTTATTTTGTCTTATAGTATAACTACAAGCTACCACCTCTGTCAGTGCTCCTGGTAGTATTATTACAGCTAGGCACAAGACAGGCTGCTGAATCTCTGCTAGGGAAACCATGCTACGACTATTTGTGTATAAGTTCCTCAACAGTTCGTTTTCTTCAGGACAGTACAGCAAAATGCAATCCAGATATTACGAGGGTAAAGGACAACTTTTAAAGAGCAAATACCTGGTGATATTGAGACAGATACATTGTTTCGTATATTGGAAAGAAGAATGTCAATGATTTTCCCCAGAGCTGTCACCTGGTAGCAAAGAAAATAATAAAGATAGAAGAAACTCATACACTGTTTGCTTTGGTTTTCCTTGGCAAAGAAGGGGAAAATTTGGTTTCTTAGGAGAACTCAGGTAAAACATTGATAGAAGACAGAGTTATAAAAAAAAGGAGTGATGAAACAGCTTGACTCTATAAACTTCATTGTTAGGTCTCACTCACCCTGCCTTGCACAACTTTCTCATAACCTTCCTGCAAACTGACTGACAATAACTTTTTTTTTTCCTAGCGAGAAGACTCCTACATGTTAACACATCATTTCATAGAGTTGAGGTAAAACTCCTTGGAGATGTTACCAAAATAGATTTCACTGAAGCTAATTTTTTTCATTTTTAAACATAGCTACAACTCTCAGAATATTTTTGCTTCAAATGACAGTATGTTTAATTAAGAAGTAACATTTAAGTGATACCATCTAGCTGCCCTATACCCACTGTTTCTCTCCTATTAACTCACAATGTTAGTCCCCCCACCTGAGCAAATATAAATATCACTTAGTTGCAAAATGTCCCATATTCTATTTGCCATGACCTGTTCATATACCATGTGATGCTTTTACTCATTCAGACAGCTTTTCTACCTAAAGTTCTTGAGCTGATAATCTAGAAGACATCTTTGCTCTACAGAATCAATTACAAAGGATTTCAGAAGCAGCAACATTTCCATAAAATGAATTAAGAAAATCCAATAGCTGAAGTATTTATACTGTGACATACCATTTTTAAACTGTCAACAGGATCATGACACTGAGAAAAGTCTGTATGGAAATTTAGGTCATGGACATTTTAAAATACTGTTTAACTTAACAGCAAATCTCAGTGCAAATCAGAACATAGCCTTTCCTAAATCACCACAAAAAAAAATCTGAAGTGTTACAACAGATAGTAGGGTCTTGGCCCACCTGTCAACCTGTGTCTTGATTACAGTGAATTTTATCATTCTAAATTTCATGTTAATGCCAAAGTATGACTGCAATTGCCCAAATAGAAAGGTGAAAGAGAGAAGAAAGGACAAGAAAGTGAGAAGCCAAAAAGTTAATTGAGATAAGAATGTTATGGCTTAATTAGGGATTTAACTTTCATGAGTCAAAAACCCCTGCTTAAACACTTACATATAAAGTCCAATCTACATCTCACCAAATTCTACAGCGGAAAAATCCTCTTCAGCTTTAAAGGGTTTTGGATCAGCCCCATAAATGTTAATGCTAAATTCTAGAAGTCTGTAGACTGAAGTTACCTTCCTTTCAGGCAGAAAGCTGATCCTCTATAAATGTATGGCAGCTTTGAGATAGTGTGTGTTTCTGTATGTAGCTGCTTACCCCAGGCCAGTTTTATGTTTATATGCCTTCTCCTGAAATGCCACACTGTCTCATAGGAGTTACAACAAGATGCATGCCTCCAACCTCGTTTATGAAAAACTTCTCTTTCTAAATGGCATTAATTATCATTCATGACAATTTCTTGTCTGGCCAAGCACATGTAGTATCTAGTCAGCAGTGCAGGAGCACTGGAAATATAAGAGCATGAGCCATCTAAATATCCCTCCGAGAAGGCTCTTGTAGTATCCCCAGTTCAAATCATTTCCTAAAAACAGCACTGCAATCATCTACTACACAAGAAATTTGATCTTTTCATGTCATGCTTAATCAAAAACCCCAAGAGAATGAAATATAGTAAACAAATCCCCTCAGTAAATATGGGTTGCCATTACATTACCTTCCTTCTCCTATGATCCTTACTTCGCTAGTGGCTGATAGGATTCTGGACAGAGAAAACCAGCAGAAAGGAACTCAAATTTGATGAAAATATGAACCATAATTTTCCAAGCAGCCAGGGCATTGTATTTTTCACTTTATTTAAATTTCTCCCACTCTCCCAGAAAATGCCAAAACTCAGAGTATGGAATATTTTCCCTATTTAAAGGTACCTGTGTGCATATATATATATATATATTTTTTTTTTTTAGACTTTTTTTCATTGCCTTGTTTCTACCCAGTTCTGCCTAATTCTTTCCATGATCTTCACTCTAAATCCATTCTGTCTTCATGCCACCTGCACAGGATTCATTCCTTAGGTGCAAAAGAAAAGGAGCAAGTTCTCAGACTCAGCTCATCCTTTTCTTTGCTTAGAAGTATAAAAGTCCCCAGAGGAGTTAAGCAAACTCAGTCACAGGTCAATTTTAAACTGAAGAAAATAAACATTTGCCCTGATCTCATATTCCACTGAAGAGCTTGATATTCTAATGTGTGATCTGATCTGTAGTAAAAACAAAAGTAAAAAAACATTGGCCTTTTCTCAAATTGTCAAATACTTCAACTGATCAGTTCTAAAACTCTGGTTTCTCTACATCTGTCCTCCAGAAAAAAAAAAAAAAAAACAATCTTTATCTCAAATTATTTTTCTGCTTTACAAAAGCATGGCAACTTTTCAATCAATTCCCCCATATTTTCTACTTTTCCAGTAAAAAAGACCTAAAATGCTTGCTAGACTGACAACTGCAAGGGAATCCCTTTTGCAGATATCTGCAGACCAGAGCCAAGGAGGGTTTTGTCTTTACAGTTTAACTCCACACCTCTTCCACTCTTCAGGACAACCTTTTTCATAACTCTAGATATTCTTCAGCTAATAGCTATTCAGACATATCATAGCAGAAGACTAGTTCTGTTATTCAGTTTCTTCTTTTCTGTAATTATGCCACGCTTGATGAGAGATCATGAAATCTCTGCATTTCCTCTACCACAATAATTTCTAACATTCATTGTCAACTGTAACATAGAGACTAAAATATCCAAACCCACATATCAACAAGCTTCTGAAAATGAAACATATCAGTACATTTATTTTGCAGTAATATTGAGTAATAATGTAACAGTAATATTCTTAATGTTGCATCTTACTAAACAAGACCTGACCTTTGAACTTACCATACTTCCCTTTCTTAAAGTAGTAATAGTAAACCAAATAACTACTGGACATCACAAAAATATTTTGACTCGCTATTGTGCGAATAGCTAATGAGATTAATATTTGCCCTTGACATCATAGTTCTTTGCCCTTAACTAATACCTTTACATTTGAAAGGAAGTTTACTCTGGCAAGTTTATGATGCCATTTTGTGCTCCTCAACATAGTTCGCTGTGTGTGCATCATGGACCCGTCTGCATCCTCCAGTGTGGTGAGATATTGATCCAGGGCAGGCTCCCTCAAGGCTGATCACATTTCCTCCTGCATATGCCAAAAATACTTTCAGCCTCCTAAATTCTTTCTAGCATAACTGAGGGAACCCATGCAGAATTAGAATTACTTTAAAAGGAAATGTGTCTTATACCTTTTTTAAACTACATGAAAACATGACACAAAGGGACTTGTAATCAGATTCAGTAGTAAAGTGGTGAAGTCAAACTCATGATTCATCCATTAGAGTTTCTCACTGTAGGTAATAAATGAGGCATTTTTAGAGCAACTGAATAATTTGTACATTTTCACAGTAGATCAGACTTGTATAGCAGAAACTAGTTTTACAATTGTGACACATTGAGGGAAATTCAGTGACTCAGGGTTTAGCAATTTTCATTTCCACCTCAATAGTATCCTGTGGAATACAGGCAGGAAGATCTTACAATATAAACCATATAGAAACACTTGTTACCTAAAGGGTTTTACTTTCTTATACCAGATGTGATTTCTTATCTATATTTCTTGTGCAAACCTGAATCCTATAATGAATAACAGAAATTTTTATTAGTTTTAAAAACTCGTATTTACTTTGTACCCAAAGTCACTTTGATCGGTGATAGATTCCCCTTGATGGTAAGGCAGTGAAAGACCTATTTCAGTGCTATCATTTTTTAAGCAGAAAAACTCCATAACCTTTGAATTAGAATAATAAATACCAGTATTAATTTATATAGACTATTACCCAAGGAAGGATAATGCAAATACACTGACAAGGTACTAAAAGAGGTTAATTGCTTTGCTCCTTTCTGCACACCAAAACAAAGAAGGATGTGGCTGACCAAAGTACTTATACCTTGAAAAGGAGGAAAACAAGTCTCCTTTTTATGTTCCAAGAAAAGAAAAGAAGTCTGATTAAAAAAAAAAAAAACCCAAAACTTAAAACAAAAAGCCACAAATATATTTTTTCCCTGGCTGGAAATTTAGAAGCACATTGTTGAGTAACAAGGTCATTCAAAGGATTAGCATGATTTAAAATGAGCCATAATGAACATCAAGAGGAATCAAAAGTATGACTTCACAGTATGGCTGACTGAAAAAAATTATTTTTGTCTGCACAGAGGTAAAGTCAAGCATCACACTTTTAGGAAGAGACCTCTTCCCCATGTGCCCTGTTGCATAGAATGGTGCCATATTCCGCTTAATTCACACAGAAAAATAGGTATTAGTCTACCTTAGGAAACAACATGTGTCATTGAAAGGTAGCATAGCATAGGCAGGTTGTATTTTCCTTTTATCTGCTTTTCATTTTTGGAAATTTTGTTTTACTATAGTTATCATTATTTACCAATTCCAAATTTATTGCACAGAAAACTAATTATTGCATATACTTACTTCTCTTTTCCTCACTTGCTATTGTGTTACACAGAACCAAGTGGTGTGAGGATGCTTCCCGTGCTCAACTGTGGCAAATGGGACTGTGTAATAGCATGAGTTCAAATAGGAATGTCACCATGCATGTTAATGGTGCACCCAAAACCACTTGAGATGGCATATGTCCCTTGTCACTTGAAGAGGAAATGGATCATCAACCACATTAAACAGGCAGACAATTTACAAAGAGACTTTTTCAGCAAAGGAGTCAACCTAAAAAGAAGCCTAGGAAAAGCATGAGAGGTAGCAGTGGTAGAAGAGATCTTGGCATGGACACAGTTGCAGTAAAAGCTCCACATGATGCTACCCAAGTCACCCAGGGGTATCCCAGCTTCTGCCCACCTGGGCAGAATACCCTCCCATGGGGTGCCACAAGCAGCCTCTCCCACTGCCCACAGGGTCCAAGTGCTGGGGGACCAAGAGATCAGTGTGCTGGCTGGGACCTAGCTAGCATGGTGGTGTGATCCCAGGAAGGTGTGTAGTCTGGGATCTCAGGAATCATAGAATCACAGAATCGTAGGGGTTGGAAGGGACCTCGAGAGATCATCGGCTCCAACCCCCCTGCCAAAGCAGCTCCCCAGTTCATATTATATAGATAGGCATCCAGATGGATCTTGAATATCTCCAGAGATGGAGAATCCATAACCTCCCTGGGCAGCCTGTCCCAGGGCTCTGTCACCCTCACTGTGAAAAAGTTCTTCCGCATGTTGGTGCGGAACTTCCTGTGCTCCAACTTGCAGCCATTGCCCCTTGTCCTGTCTCCACAGACCACTGAAAAGGGGCTGGCCAATTCCCCCTGCATCCCATGTCTAAGATATTTATAAACACTAATTAGGTCCCCCCTAAGTCTTCTTTTCTCGAGACTAAACAGTCCCAGTTCATTCAGTCTGTCCTCATAGGGGAGATGTTCCAGGCCCCTAATCATCTTCGTAGCCCTTCTCTGGACTCTCTCCAGGAGATCCCTGTCTTTTTTATACCAGGGAGCCCAGAACTGAACACAGTACTCCAGGTGGGGCCTGACCAAGGCAGTGTAGAGGGGGAGGATCACCTCCTTTGACCTGCTGGACACACTCTTCCTAATGCATCCCAGGATCCCATTGGCTCTCTTGGCCACCAGTGCACACTGCTGGCTCATAGCCAACCTGTTATCAACCAGGACCCCCAGGTCCTTCTCCACAGAGCTCTTTTCCAGCAGGTCATCTCCCAGCCTGTACTGATACAGTGGGTTATTCCTCCCCAGGTGCAAGACTTTACACTTGCTCTTGTTGAATCTCATCTGGTTTCTCCCTGCCCAGCTCTCCAACCTGTCCAGGTCTGGCTGGATGGCAGCGCAGTGTTCCTGTGTGTCAGCCACTCCTTCCAGCTTTGTATCATCGGCGTACTTGCTGAGGATGGATGAGGTCACATCACCTGGGGCTTCCCTAGAGGAGACTGCAAGGCATTAGTTACAGAAGGGTGCTTATTAGGATTTTCTATGTGCAGTTTATGGCCTACATTACTGACACTGATTTCAAGCATGTAGCTCACTCATTGATGGTTAATTACATGTCATCCATAAATCAATAAACTACTTTGAATCTGACTTAGTTTAACAACATAACATGAACATTTTTCTCCTGTGAAACCTCATCACACATTGCCATTTAGGAACATGAAATGGACTCCCCAGTGCTTTATAAGCTGTTACATTTTAAGATATATTGTAGATCTTTGTGCCACAGATACAAAGCCTTTATGCTCAGTTTATGTCGCTATAATTAAGAATCTGATGCTGTATGCCTGTGGCTTTTAAACTTCTAATTAGTGTTATTTTCAATATTTTGCAAAGGGACTAATTTAAAATAACTCCTCTAATGAGAGTAACATAGTTAAATAACAGGTGTGACAGTATAGAGACTTCTCTTGCTGCTTTTTACATTCACTTCAGGCCAAATTTTTTCCCAATTCCTTTCACACTTTTCTTTTATGGTATATATGTAATTTTAGAAACAGAAAAGCAGATTGTGTTTGCCCTTTTCAGAATTTTTTTCCTTCATTTCCATGAACTCTCCAGATTATACAGCCTCTTGATCTTTTCCAGTCTCTTGAACAGCAGGTGGGAAAACCAGCTAATTGTAAAGACATATTTTAGAACCTTCACACAGAGAAATATGTTATTTTGGCATGCTTATTTTATACAATTTAAGCCATGCTACATGCAAGCTCTTCTTTAAAAATACTGTCATAAAAGGCCCACAGACATATGCATGCAGAGGGAGTGGTTTAGTTCATAAATGCAACACAAAAATTATTTTAATGTGGGCGCAAATTTTTTATGAATTAAACCCTACATATTATCAAGACTACTATAACAAAATTACTGCCTCACTTGTCACATAACAAACTATTTAATAAAACCTCATTTAGGAGACATCCCCAGGTGTCCCTGTTCTGCCATACAAGAATCTTTTAATGCTTTTCATATTAAAGCATTTGAATCATTCTTGGAGTTAAGCCTAGGGGTCTAATATGAAATAATTACTCCTGGAAAAGGAAGCAGAGCTGCTTCCAGATATTTAAGACCTTTTAAGAAAAATCTCAATTACAAATAATTTGTTTCCATTCCTATAGCTTCTTGTTCATGGAGGAATGTGGTTGATATGCTTATATTGTGAGTCTGGATAGCTCCTGAAGAATGAAAAATGTGGGCATTGTAAAAGGTGACTGAAAGAAGTTTGAAAAAATAATTGGTGTAAGCCAGTTGGGCAGAAAGATTCCTCGGGGAGAGACATGTTCCCCACCTTAGAGCTCATGTAAATCTAAGATACTGTATTCAATAAGGATCTTATGAGAGTAGAACATAAATGTTTCCTAGTAAGTTTGTGCTTCCTGTTGGATCACACACGTACAGGCAAAAACCAACAGCATGACATCCAGCTCTGAAAGCCAGGCAGCTATGTTATACTAGATAAATTAATGTCAGTTCTTTTCAATGAAGCCATGTGCCTTCCACATAAAAACCATCTGGTACTTCATCTGTCATTTTCAGTTAGTATCAATGTGTGGTATGATCTCTTGATATGTCACATTCAACATACAACTACCTCTCCCTGCATGTGTCTACTTACACCTTGACATAAGTAAATAAATGTATACATACATACATTTAAAATTTAGAACCTGATAGAGCATGGTGTTGGGGATTTTTCTTTTTCTTTTTTTTTTTTTATCCTTTCTAGATAAAAAACCCAAACACACAAACAAGCAAACAAACAAACAAAAAAAAATCCCTACCCTTGGTTCTCAGTTCTTGGTTCTGTTTGAATATAGTGAAAGCAACCTTTAAAGCTTGGATGTTAAGTCTAATGTAAGGCTCACCTGAAGTAATTTGTAAAACACTACAGAGGGTTTCCAGCAATGCAAGGAACCTTCCATTATACTCTAGTACTGTAGAATTAATGAAATAAGGCAAATACATTTTCCCTGTAGAATTAATGAAATAAGGAGAACGCAGTTTCCCTGCACCTAAGAAATGTACTAAATAGCTTCATAACAAACAGGCAGCAACAGAATCACAGAATTGTAGGGGTTAGAAGGAACCTCAAGAGATCATCGGGTCCAACCCCCCCTGCCAAAGTAGGTTCCTTAGGACAGATTACACAGATAGACATCCAGACAGATCTTGAATATCTCCAGAGATGGAGAATCCACAACGCCACTGGGCAGCCTATTCCAGTGCTCTGTCACCCTCACTGAGAAAAAGTTGTTCTGCATGTTGGTGCGGAACTTCCTGTGCTCCAACTTGGAGCCATTGCCCTTTGTCCTGTCTCCACAGGCCACTGAAAAGAGGCCGGCCATTTCTCCCAGTCTCCCACACTTAAAATATTTATAAACATTAATAATATCCCCTCTCAGTCTTCTTTTCTCAAGGTTGAACAGCTCCAGTTCATTCAGCTTTTCCTTGTAGTGGAGATGCTCCAGTCCTTTAATCATCTTTGTAGCCCTCCACTGGACTCTCCAGGAGATCCCTGTCTGGTTTATACCAGGGAGCCCAGAACTGGACACAATACTCCAGGTGGGTACTGACCAGGGCAGAATAAAGAGAGAGGATCGCCACCTTTGACCTGCTGGCCAGGCTCCTTTCAATGTATCCCAGGATCCCATTGGCCCTCTTGGCCTGCAGGGCACACTGCTGGCTCATGGCCAACCTGTCATCTACCAGGACCCCCAGGTCCTTCTTCACAGAGCAACTCTCCGATAGATAATCCCCCAGCCTGTACTGGTACAAGTGGTTATTCCTTCACAAGTGCAAGACTCTACACAAGCTTCTATTAAACCTCCTCTGGTTTCTTACTGCCCAGACTACCCTGGCATGCAATACAGTCATAATTTCAACCCGTACTTCTGCCTGAGGAATCAGAGACAAAATCTAATACCAGACTCCATTCAGAAATATCATGCCAATACTAAGCGTAGGGAATATGAAATATTCTGTTAAATTTGGTCTGATGGTTGACCAGAAACATGCATATGGCCCTTATGTTTGAATCATCTTGAGGTGAACTGAGTTTGCCCAAGCATCCCATTTTAGCTCTCTGTCAATGCACCTTTTCTCTAATAGTCTGAAAGAACAACTTGGAGGAACTTTTCCTATAAAGGAAAAAAGAATCACTAGCTGAAACAACAACAAAAAAAAAAAGGAAGAGAAAGAAATAAGGTATTTTCTAAATTATGTAGAGATTGCAAAAACCTTACAGAGATAAAACCTTAAGTTGAATTTTACTTTACAGTGTTCATGTAATTATGCTATAAAATACACTCTGCACTACCTCTTCATCATACTGTGGTTTTAGAAAATGGAGTCCTGCTTTGATAGTGTTTCAAAGTCTGAATATGCAGAAAAACATTTTGTTAAAGAAAGCTTATAGTGCTGTTATACCTCAAATATTAAACTACTTTTACCTTCTTCATGCTACATCACTGATATCAGAGACACTATTCCATGGGTCCCATTGACCTGGTAGTGTACAGAGCCTAGAATTTTACTGAGCTTGCTGAAATATTATTTTTGGTTAAGCTGTGTCCTTACTTTGCCTTTGAAGCCTGGGCTTCCAGCACAATAATTTGTGTACTTGACATATACAAAAAAGGCAATATCTAGAGTCATAGGAGTATTCTGGAAAATATTTCCAAGCTCATTTTCAGTAATTAGCATCCTTCAAACGCAATTTGCAAAAAGAGCTCTCCAATCTCAGCTAACAGTGGAGTTTGGAGAGCTTTGGGTTCTTTACTTATTCAGCTCTTTTAAAATTGAATACATACTCAAGTTACTCTTTGTTATTTTTGTGTTAATATGACTTAACTTTTAGACAAAAATAAAGCACAGAAACATGGATTGTCAAGAATTTCTAGAGGGCCACAACCATCTGAGTAGTATCACCTGAGAAGAAAGTATAAGAATCATAGAATCATAGAATGTATAAGGTTGGAAGGGACTTTTAGAGGTCATCTAGTCCAAACCCCCTGCAGTAAGCAGGGACAACTTCACTAGATCAGGTCACCCAGACACCCATCAGTTAGACACAGTTTTATTCATTATACTGAAATCAAAGATATTTTTGGTATTATACCCCTTTAAGGACTCAAGTTATCTTCTTTACAATATCCACAATTGTTGGAGGCATAATCAGTATACAAACACTATGGGAATTCCTTAAAAAGTAGTGTTTTGAACCCATGTAATTCTGTCCTTTCTTAGACTTTGCAATAAGCATTTTTTTCTAATAATGTCATTAGAAAAAGAATCATCTCTCCAATGATCAGCCATTGAAGCGGGATGCAGATTTTTTCCCTTGCATGTTGATTTTGTCTCTAAAAACTTAAGCAGCATTCAATCATTTAAATTCTCCTAAAAATGAGCACAGTTAAAGGACACTCAAAAGTTCATAATATTTTGTGCAATACCTCAGTAACTATGAATTCTGAGAATACCATTTCTGCAGATATGTGGATTCCTAGCCAGCTAAATGCTATTACAAAACTGGCTCTTCTTTGTATAACAGTATAAAAGGAACAAGCTAAATCAAATTCTATCTAACTAATAGCTGGACAAAACTTCAGAGTAAAAATACTCAAGTAATTTTGAAGCTTTCCCAAGAACTTGCAATTAACTTTTTTTTTTTTTAAATAAAATTATCTTGGAGATAAAGACAACTATAAAAAGCAATTTTCTGGCAGCTTTGCAGGTGCCTGGTGTGGCTGCATTTGTGCCTAGTGCATACTACAGGATGGTACACCAGGACCTAACAGATGTGTATATTCACATTCCCAATACTTTGCTGACAGCATTAAGTATCTGTCAATTCACAAAGCTTACTTTAGCTGTAGGTTGTAACTTTTTTCTTTTTTTTTTTCCCTTTTTTTTTTTAGTGATTCAAGTTCCTCCTGCATATTGGTCTCCAATTTCTTCTACAAAAGCACTGTTCCCCACCTTCATTATGGAGGAATGCTACACATCAGTGTGTCCTCAATTGCATTCCTACAGTATTGAGAGCAATGAGCACAAAGGTATGTACATTTATCATTTGTTTATTTACTGGTTTAGTTATTCTTACAAAAATCAGGGGTTTGTCACTTTGTTAAAGGCTACATTTCAACATAAGGGCTCTAGCATCCTACTGTCCATCATAGCTAATAATAAAGCAGACATACAAGTATAAAATGCCTGCAGTTAAATTGTACTAACTTTTATTCATTTTCTTCTGGCCTAAACATACACTCACATTCTTTAGATCCTTTGCTGCATTGCCCCATTGCATGTATTCTATCATTTACCCTCATGGCCAGCAATCCAGGAAAAATCCTAAGTTTTCTGTTAATCTGTCATGCTATATAACTTTGAAGTCTTTTTTAAAAAATATGATTTATCATGTAAACTATACACTAACATTTTCAATCATTCAGGCTGAAAAGCTCCTTTTAAAGAAATTGTTTGAGACTGGGTGATTGTCCTGTACGTAAACCTGTTTAACACTACAAACTTTTTTCAATCTAGGATAAAGGAGAAAGATGGTAAGCATTTTCTTTTTTAAGCTATCTTACCATGATCCCCTTTGTAGTCATCTATACACTGCTCATGCAGTCCTCAAGTCTGCACCATCAAGTCCTATAGTGTAAACCTAACACTGCCAAGTCTACCTCTAAACCATGTAGCTAAACACAGCCTCTATATGTATTTTAAAAACTTCCAGGGTTGGTGACAACCAGTTTCCTGAGCAGCTTGTTCCAATGCTTGACAGCCCTTTTGGTGAAAAATTGTTTCCTAATAGCCAATCTAAACCTTCCCCGGCAGGTTTAGATCCAAGTAGGGTTTTGTTATTGTGGTTACTGTTACTACAATAAATGAAACATCCAAAACCAATATCACATGTTGATCAAAGATTTCTCTGCTAAATCTAACCTCTTGCTAAGTATGTGAATTACAAGTTTTAAAAGTACACTTTTAATCATCAATGCATACATAACTGGTTTCTGTGTTTTCTTGCTATTCATAATTGAAAGGTATCCATCAGGTAGCTGAGAATTTGAAAGCCCAATTTAAGCACCAGTTAGACACCTAGAACCAAGATTACCATAAATGCTTTACTCAACTACAGACTTTTCCTACCTTCCTCCAGTATTGTCTGACTCCAACTCCGACATCTCCACAGTGTATGTATCAAAACTGTAAGTCTGCCTAGAATCACCTCTCACAGGTATGGACATTTCTGAATTTTTTGCACACACGGGAATGGTCTGTATTCATAAATGATATGTGTTGGTCCAATCACAGCATTCATTGCAACCCCAGCATGCCAGGGACAAAGTGCTTACCACACAGTTTTGCTTTCCTTTTGAAAAAGGTTATTGAAAGTGTAGGAATGGAAAGTGTTGATGCTGCTCAGTTTCTAATAGTGAGGAGCACAGCATTTGAAGGCAATAGAAAATTGATTGGGAAACAGTGTAGGAAACAATCGCATAAATTTTATAACATATTAAATCCCAGCTCCTCCCTTACAGAAAGTCCCCATTTTGCACCTTGAAAACAGTTGTACATTTTCAACAACTGCTGTGGGCAGCATCAATGGCTATGACACTCTCTGAAGTGGCTTTAAATACCTTATCTGGGGAATAACTTATCTCCTGAGATCTGCAATTTGAGGAGAAGAGAGAATGTTCCCTCTTTTCTGCACCTGTGTGTTTTTGAAAAAAAGGTTGCATGTGGAAAGAATTTCAGGTTCTTGATATGGAGTAGACAATGGTCCATACCAATCCCAATCCCTTGGCTATCTCCAGGCAGAAATATGCCAACAACACTGGTTTTCCTTAGCATGTTATTTAGATATCTTCCAATGGGTGTCTAACATACTTGACATTACTTTATAGCAAGCTGTAACACTTCACAATAGGAACAAGATACTTAGAAGTTCAGCACTTCTGCATCTCCTGCTTCTGTAACTTAGTGTGCCTCTTGCTCAAGATCAAAAGGAAATACGAGGCTGAATATAAAATCTGAATTCTGATTCTCAGCAAAGCTAGTTCTTCTCATGTAAAGATATAGCCTGAAAAATACAAAGATGGAACAACTGTCAAAGTTCAGAGAGGGAAGTAGAGAGTTAAAACATTTTAATTATTAAAGATGGCATTGGACTATTGAATACCTGTCAGTTTTTTCTTTGAGCATAGGTCAAATCAATTATTTTTTCAAAAATATAATTTGCATATTTAAAAATAACAGCATACAGAAAAAATATCTTAACATGCTGCAATCGTTCTTTTAATGAAACCTAAATAAAAATCTCCCTAGTTTCACAGACTGATAGTAGGGACACAGTGTTAGTATGTAGAGCTCCTAAATGCCAGCTGGAGTTCTACGAGCACAAGAGAAAAACAGAATTACAATAAAGACTACTGACTGGTGAGCTAGAACAGTGCTTCTTGCAATGAGGTCCGGGGAGCACCATCATCAGTCTGTAAAGCCAGTTCTGTCATACCAGTGAGGCATCTGTCAATCTCTAAGCAGAGATATGTTCCGCAGCTGTAGTCAGCCCACAGATCTTTCATTCAACCCAGAGGATTTTTTTAATGAGCTAAACAACATCAGACAGTCACAAGTACTGCACTGAAACCTGCATGCCTGACTTTTCATCCTTGGGGTCACTTCACTGCTTGTTCTGCCAGATGTGGAGTTCAGCAGCTAAGACTCAGAGGTGGGAGTTCAGGAGGACAAAAGCCTCTTCAGTTGCCCAACATGTACCATCAGACAAGTTGGAAGAACACATCTTGCAGCTCCCGCCACATGCAACAGTCCAGCCAGAGCACAAGAAGCATGAGGCAGTGCTCCTTCCTTTCCACAGCCAGATATGGTGTCAAATCCAGAGGATACATGATGCTTCCACAGGTAATGGGCAAGGAACCAAGCAGCACACAAAGGAAAACTTCCTCTGAGTCTGGGATGCTGCAGGGATGCCCCGTGCCACTAAGGATTGCAACCTCTCTCAGTGAGTGAAATGACTGTCATCAAGCTCGCAGGGAAGCAGGAAACCCACATGACCAGGTTTACCTGCCTGGATTCCTCCCACAAATCTTCCTCACAATTATTTCCCAGCCCAAAGCCCACACAGACATAGTGTGTTTTGAGTCTCTTTACCTCACCACTGCCCTTTTCTAGAACATAAGAAAACTGGCTCCTCATCTGACTATGGCAGTAGATTAAATACATCATCACTCACTTTTTGATATAGGCTACTATAAAGAGTTTGTAAAGATTTTAACTGCTGCAGTTCACCACTGTAGTCACACAGAAACATAGGACAAGCTGCTGAGAGAGAGGACAACCTAAATGTAGTTGGAGACATAGCGGATTTACTGTTATTCTGAGGATATGAAACAATTCTAGATATTGATTCACTGGAAAATTTCCATTGTTTGGATCTTCAGTCCTTTTATTATGACTTGTTTTCAGCTCTATCATTAAAAAAAAAAAATTTTTCACCAGAAAATTATATGAGAAGAGGAATACAGTTACTTAACAGCAAGAAGATGGTGTCATAACCTTATTTCCTTTAGCAGGAATTAATTTCATCTTTGAGACATTACTAGAAGTGAAAGTGAATCTAACAGCCCACTTCACCTTAAAATTTAGTCTGAACTTTGACACTGATATTTGAAGATTTCATTTTAAGTTTATGACATGGTTTTAGCCCCAGCCAGAAGTTAAGCACCATGCAGCTGCTCGTTAACGCTCCCCCAAACTCCTGACAGAATGGGGAAGAGAAACAGAAGAGTGAAAATAAGAAGATTCCTGGGTTGGGATAAAAATAATTTAATAGGATGCAAAAAACCAAATAATAATATTAATATCAGTAATACACAAAACAGCACAGTTTCTCACAACCCAAGTTCAATGCTGTATAAAAGTCCCAGGTGCCATGCAATAACCCTAAGCTGCCCAGGCTTTCAGCCTGCATGTGCAAGTCCACACCCCAGCTATAAATGGAATAAGACATCATCTGGTAGAGATTATCTCTTTGGTCAAATTGTGACAGCTGTCCTGCCTTTGGGTCAGCTGTCCTCACTATGTCCCCTCCTGTTGTCCCAAAGGTGAGAGTGTGCAGTACACCAATAAACACACAAAGCAGAGTTATTTGATTTATTACATGTCTGCATAGAGATGGGTGTGAGGTGCTAATTCCACAAAGCTTCCACACTACACACAGAATTTACAACCTATTGATCTTGTTATAGGGTTAGATTAGAAAAATCCACCTCAATTGACATTAATTGGTTAGTATTTACCTCATCATCTACTATTGGTCAAGCATATTCAAATTAGCAGGCATGATCCTTGAAGGTGGTGGGGGGGATCATTTGCATAGTGCTTAAATTAGGACGGTGGTCACTATCTCCCCCTGTCACCTTTACCTTTCCCCTGGTTAGTGACCATTTTTGTTGCCCCCCTGCACCCAGCACTGAACCATGACAACCAGCATCAAATGGAATTCCCCACCTGACATGAAGTTGATTGGGACTGACAGGACACCACAGCTCCGTGGTGGTGGCTATTGCACCTTTCCTTTTCTTTTCCCATCTTTCTCTCTCTCTCCTTCTTGCTTCTCTTCAAATTTTGATGTAACTATTAAACCTCTTTTTTTTTTTTTTTTTTTTTTTTTTTGGCATCTGACCTCGTCTTAATCTCACTCTGGGAATAACAACGAATCTCCCCAGACCTTTGTGGGTGGGGACAAAGAGAGGCGCGATGGGTGTGCCTGAGGCAGAGAGATCTGCATGTGTATGTTTGTGTGTGTATGAAAGCACTGGAAAAGAAGAATGGGATACAAAAGGATCCATGTTCAGAGCACATCACCATTCTTCAGAGATCTGACTACCCACCTCATATCTGAGATAAATGACTTAAAACTACTGCAAGAGAGCAGCTCCAGTATTTCCAGTTAAATCTAGCCATTTATGTAGTAGGGCTGAACTTTAGAAATGTCTTTATGAAGCCTGATACTGCAGATATATAGCTGTAATTAACAGCAGGAATCTCTCTTAATCATATTTCTAGATACATTTTAAGGTTTATGACTTGTGTTGATTATTTCCTCCATGTTTCTCCTTGCCATACAATAAAACTTTCTCACTAATTCCCCTCTTGCCATTGTCTCTGATCTTTAGATATCACTGGTTATCTGGTTGGCTAATAAAAAATTGTGACAGCCCACCCTTCACAGGCTTCTTGTTCACCCTTGAGGACCTGTCTTGCAGGTAGGATCTCTGGAAAAGTGTTCTTTGAAAAGCTATCCAAAGAAGCTCAGCCTACAAGAGTGTATTATTTTAAATGAAAACAGTCTTTAATATCCTGTGCTGCAGTACTCTTCACTAGATAAATGGCCAAAGCAAAGGACCATCTTTTCTTTCATGATGTTTGGAATTTACAGCAGAAGTGAACAGATTAAGGTCATCTCCATCTTTCAAGGAGAAGTGATGCAAAAACTGTGCTTTTGCGGGCACAGGGGAAAGACAACTTTTTTATCATTTTATGTGCATATGTATGTCTTCATTTTATTAAATCTGTTTCTAAAATCACAGTTTTATGTTTTAGTTTTAACTGGATCAAAGTTTATTCTTAATAACTTAATAACTATGTTCTTAGATCACTTAGCACTCCACAGACAGATACAAAGCCAGAAAGTCCATTTCTTAAGCTGATGATTGCTACTCAGCTTTTGTATTCCTGACTCTCTCATCTGTATGGGCACAACATTCCCCTATTAATTAAGATGGTTAAGGATGACTTGCCAAGGTGGTTACAACCTCCCTACCTCATTAGTTAAAATCCCCATTCCCTAAAAAAATAACAATTATATCCTATTTACTCTCCATTTTACAATGGCTGGCCATGGCATTTTTTTAAAAAAGCATTACTTTCAGCTTATAGCTTGTAAACAAATGATCAAAAATTCTGAAGCTGCTTAACCTGTCAATGTCAAAAAAGCAACAAAGGTTTGTCAGTCCCTGATATGAAATGGAATAACTAAACATGTCAGTAGCAAATCATATGGGACTGGTTGATTTCCATCAAGAATTACGCTTCTACCAATATCAAAAATATGTTTTCTTTTTCTATAAGGAAACCACTCTTCTTATGAGCTTCTGATGTTTTATTCCCTGCAATCTTCCTTTGAGAACACTATGTAAACAATCCTTTTTTTCCCTGTTCCCACTAAGAAAAATCCAAAATCATTCTCCTTTGTTGACATACTGTTTTGAGTAGGAAAGTATGGAAATGGACCAAATGACATCCAACATCTGATTGCTGCATTTGATCCCACTGACTTTTTATGGAGGCAAAATAGCAGTGAAGGTGAACGGATTTTTGTTGGCTGATACCTATAATAAGTAACATACTTGTAAAAAAACCTCTGAAATAAGTAGCGTTTAGTACTCTCTCTCTGTTTATCATAGAATCCATACTTAAGATATCTGGCCTTCAAAAATGTAATTTTAGCAAATGATACAAAATCCCTTGCTAAAATAAATGTCAAGAGAACATATAATGGCAAGAAGCCCAATTAATCAATCTAGAAAGCCAGGCATCACCTTACTTGCATGCATATTTTGTCCCTTAATTGCAACTAATTAGTTTCATGTATGATTCTTACTTCTTACAATCCTGACATATTAGAAAAAAGGCTCTACCTGGATTAACTTTTCTGCAGAGGAAAGTGATTCTAAATTAACACTTAACATTGAATTTCTTTGATGTATCTAATGCAATACCAAACATGAGTTTGCAAATAGTATAAGCAGGCATAAATCATGTCCAGCATGATGTCAGTTTGTTCCCTCAAAGTTATTTTCTGAATTTCAAATTTCAGCCTCAAATTTTTCTAGGTTTGAAGCAAGATGTTATTTTTTAGTTTTGAATTTTTTGGTTACTACCATGATAACTTCTGTTTAAACACATTTCCTATTAACAGCCCTTTGGCAACAGCCAAAAAGAAAGCTGAGGTACTCAGCTACATTTTACATCAGTTTTCACTGGAATCCTCTCTTCCCACGTCTTTCAAATGGATGGTCCAAAAGGTGTGGACTGAGGGAATCCTTCCCACTGTAAGAAAAGATCAGACTCATGACCACCTGAGGAACCTGAGCATATGTAAATCTATGGGATCTGATGAGAGGCATCCCAGAGTCCTGAGACAGCTCTCTGTTGTAGTTGCCAAACCACTCTCCATGATATCTGAAAGGGCATGACAGTCATGAGAAGTCTGCAATGACTTGGAAAAGGGAAACAAATACACGACAGGAGGACCCTGGGAACTACCAACCTGTCTGCCTCATCTCTATGCCTGGGAATATTTTGGAAAAGACTCTCATAGAAGCTATGCTGAAGCACATGGAGGAGATGGAGGTGATTCAACACAGCTGGCATGGCTTCAGCAAGGGCAAGTCTTGCCCAACCAACCTAGTGGCCTTCTGTGAGAGTGGCTACATCAGTGTACAAGGCAGTAGCTACACGTGTTGCCTATCCGGACTTTTGTAAGGCCTTTGACATGGTCCCCCACAACACCCTTCTCTCTAACATGGCTTTCATGGGTGAACTGTTTGGTGAATGAGAAATTGGTTGGAGGGTAGTGGTCAATGGCTCAATGTCCAGATAAAAATTAGTGACAAGACGTGTCCCTCAAGGGTCCATGTAGGGACCAGTATGGTTTAAACTCTTCAATAATGATGTAAATAATGGATTCAAGTGAACTCTCACCAAGTTTGCCGGGAATGCCAAGTAAGTGGTGTGGCTGACATGCCTGAGGGATGGGATACCATCCAGAGGAACTTGGACAATTTCAAAAATGAGTCCATGTGAACCTCATGAGGTTCAATAAGGCCAAGTGTAAGACCCTGCATCAGGGTAAGGACAGTCCTCAGTATCAGTACAGGCTAGGGGCAAAGGGACTGAGGCAGCCCTACAGAGAAGGGCTTTGGGTTCTTGATGGATGTAAAGCTGGACATGAGCCAGCAACATGTGCTTGCAGCCCAGAATGCCAACTGCATCCTGACCTGCTTCAAAAGAAATGCAGACAGCAGGTTGAGGGAGGCAATTCTGCCCCTCTGTTCTGGTCTTGTGAGACATCACTTGGAGTACTGCATCCAGCCCTGGGGTCCTCAGCTGGTGAAAGACATGGAGGTGTTGGATTGTGTCTAGAGTAAGGGTACAAAAATGATCAAAGATATGGAACATCTCTCCTATGAGGAAAGGCTGAGAGAGTTGGAGTTGTTCAGCCTGGAGAAGAAAAGGCCACTGGGAGACCTTACTGCAGACCTCCAGTACTTAAAGAGGGCTTACAAAAAAGATGGGGACAGACTTTTAAGTAGAGCCTGTTGTGATAGGTCATGGTTTTAAATGACAAGTGTAGATTCAGACTAGAAATAAGGAAGACACTTTTTACAATGAGGATGGTGGAAAACTGGAACTAGTTGCACAGAGATGCCACATCCTTGGAAGCATTCAAGGTCAGGTTGGGCAGGGCTGTAGGCAACCTGATCTAGTTGAGTTTGTCCCTGATCATTGCAGGAGGGGTTGGACTTGCCATTTAAATGTCCCTTGCAACAAAAATCATTTGATGATATTCTGATTCTATAATTCTATGAAAATACATGAACAATTATGTTTTTACCATAACTCTATTGTCCGGCACTTACTTTGCTCCCAGACATGACCAACACTTTCTAATCAAAAATGTAAATATGCACTTCGGGCAGAACTCGTGTAGGTGTTTGTCACACCACACCATCTCCCTGAAAGTGGTTGATTCCTACACATAATATTATAGCAAATATAATGTTAGCTGACATAACATGTTAAGATTCTTTTGTCACAAGGGCAAGAAAGCTCTTGGCAGATATTCCACTTATACATTTTACCCTATCATACTTTCCAAATAAAAGTTACAGGAATTTATCTTTCCCCTACAGAGACAAGCATTTCCCTTAATCTCTTGGCAGATAAATATGCCTGAACAGTTTTTCTCAGAAAAGTTCTTGAATACTGAGAGGATGCACAGAAACATTTTGTTCCAAAAAATGAGAATTTAACAAGGTCATAGTTTTCAGAAAATCACAACATTATAATAAAAGCAATTATGCAATCCTAATTCTAGCTGATAATGACCAACATTTTGCTGTAAACTGCAAACCTATATAACACTAGTCAGAGAAAGCAGCAGAAACTAAATGGCTGAAAATTACTTTCACAGAATGATAGCTCTCTCTTGACCAGAGGGACATATCAGCTACAAGCACCAAGGTTTCACTTCTATAGTTTTCTGTTCTCATCCCTGCTTAGGACTCCGGAATGAGCTTTCTGATTCCAGAACAGCTCTCAGCACTGTGGCTAACAAGTAATTCCTCCTATGCCCTCCCTTGCAGCAGTCTGCTTGCATTCTCCACTGCTTCTCACAAACGGAATGTCAAGCCTCCAAAAGACCTTCATCCATCAATGTCCTCACTCTCCAGGTTTTACAAGTACTCTGAGGTTAAAGAAAATATTCTCTGCAGGTACTGAGAGTAGTTTGCCACCACAGCAAGAACAAAAATGTATACAGCAGTGGGCTTCTCTGCTGGAAAGAAATCTGCAGGAGTGATGTTTCTTTTCATTCTTTTAAACAGGAAAAGACACTTTCCTCAGTTATTACATGTGTGGATTTTTTTTTTTAGTAAATTTTTTCCTAGAGGTTATTTTCTCATGCAAAGATGCAGCAGAAGAAAATAACTGAAAAGCGTACAGAAAAGCTTCTGAGTCATAGCACTGTAACTTCAAGTTAGTGATGCTGTTCTTTGCCTGCAACATCTTTCTGAATTGGCAATTGCTTGTACAGGCATCCTTTTAACATCTTGGAGGCTATTTTCAGAGCCAATTTGCAGTTCCATAGAAGTCATTCAGCATTGTTCAGGTCAATGCTGAGTATGGTTTAGTCCTTCCACAAAATATTGGTTCCTCAAGTGACTATATATATGTATATATAAATACACACAAACATTTTAATGTTTGTCCAGTATAAATGGTCAGATTTTCAGGGTATATTCTCAATGGTGATAATGATCTCCTTACTGATACTTTATCAACACATACAAGAGCAGATTCAGAATTCTTTTGAGTGGTTTCATTTTTCCATTTTATTGTACTAAGAGAAATTGGACAAAGCCTTTTTTAAACATCCTGAAACAGTTTCTGTTTTCACATGTCCTGGTTCTTCTGGGGAAATTTTAACAACTCTGAACCTGGATTCATAAACAAGATAGAGTCAGCTGGGGGTCATGAATACTGGCAGGTACATTGACAAAGAGGTGTGAGGAAGATGTCTACTAAAATGATGACCTTTAATTTATGAAGAGCAGCTTGTTTGGAGTAGGTGAGATGTTGTGGGAGGTTGTCCTGAAGTGTAACTCTTCAAGGAACTAAGGAGTTGTGGTTTATTTTAAAGACAAACTTAAAAACCACATCATTGTTCCTTCTTGATTATCTCTCTTTCTTATGTTTCTTATAATTTGTTTTTATTTTAGGAGAATACTGGTTTCACGTTGTCCAACTGCAAATGAAAATTTTGTTATATATTACCATACTAAAATAATCCTAAATTGCTGTTTACTGTGATTAAATGGTGTGAACTAAAAGAAAATACTAGGAAATTTTTTGTTTGTTTTATCAAGATTCTAAGTTATTCTTCATTAGAACTTCAACATACTATCCCTGTAGTTTTTTTCTCATCCAGCTATGCCATGTGCCAGTTCCAGAAATTTCAGGGATGGAATTCATGCCAAATTCAATGCCGGTCCCACTTGCAATGTAGGACTGCACTTGTAGTTCCCCTTCAGCACTGATGAATAAACAGATCCAGTCCTTTTATCTCTGGAAAAGTGTTAATAGCCTGAGAATCATTTAAACTGAATTGGAGAAATTTTTTCACTGAGAAGTACATCAACACAATTTATTAACAAACACTTCAACCTGCCAAAACCTGTATGGGAGACATAATGCTAGGCAAAGACCAAAGAGAGTAACTCAAATGAAATTATAGCTGCAGAGTACTGAAAAAGAGACATGAACTCTATTTATATGGTTTAAACAACATTCACACTACATTTTTCTTAGTGAATCTGTGTAATAAGATATTTAGTAGCATTTATAATCTCACGTTTGCATAAAATGAAGGGCAAGAAGCCTAGAAATAAGGAAATATTTATTTTCAAAGAAAAGAAAGACTTCTGCAAAACATTTTATTTAGAAAACACATCAGTTGTACATCCTTCAATATTGGTATGTCTATCTACTCCTTATATTTATTCCCTTTCAGAGAGTTTCTGCTATTGATGGTTTGGTGCATTATCCTTTATTCTCTAAAAATCAAAATAGTTTGAGCACAGAGAGCTAAAGCTGCATGAAACATGACTGTTTTCAACCCCTGAGGTTATTATATGATGAGAAGTTTATCTGAAAAGAAAGACCAGCAAACATTAGAACTTGCTCCAGGATAAAGTAATATTTTCTACCAATTAGTAAACTTTTGTTTGAAATGTTTATGTAGTTCTGCCTACAAGCCATACTGTGGGATCCTGTAAGATGATATGAGAGGACTATTTTCCCCTTCTGGGGCAATTCAGAGTTCTGCTAAAAATGCCTAGTGCTATCTTACGAGAAACAACTAAGTCTCAGGTTACTCTTCTCCCACAAAAGATGTGGAGTGACGGCAGCTCTCACAGCCCACCTATTCAGTGGGTACTTTCCCATGTCTAAATGGGGAGGGACACACCATTTTTAGTGTTGGACACTCTTATTCTCTGTTACCATCTCATCTCTTAATTGTACTGCAATTTTATGAAGTCACATAGATACAAAAAAATACTAGAAGAACAAGTTAAAATCCTTCTCACATGGTAAATACAGATATTGGTATAATTGCTTGCTTCCCTACAAAAAACAAAACTGGAAAAGTACCAGGTCATATTTCCAAACCCAAAGGGGTCTGGATGTATACAGCAGGATCTCAGATGATGATATGGCTCGGTCAAAAGACAAAAGCCTTTACACAGAATCATGTATCTGCAAAAAGTAACACAAACTTCAGAGAATAAGGAGCTGGAGTAAGATACATTCAGACATTTTGCATAAAAATGGTAAGCTGATCCATTCCTTTATGTTTTTTTTCCTTGCTTTTGACACAAAGTAACTTAAATGCAAATGAGAGAAAACCAAGGGAAAGTGCATACAGAGATATAAAACGCAGTGTAAGAATTATATCGCACAGATATTCTTTAAAGACAAACCCTTGAACATCTCATATAAAAAATGTATATAGATTCTCAGATCCCAAATGCTGTAGAACCAATAAACACTATCTTTTCCTTGTTTGTTTTGCTCTTCCCACCATTATAGGTTTGGGGTTTTGGTTTGTTTGTTTGTTTTTGTTTTTTTTTTTCTTCTTATTTAATGTTAAATACAGAAACAAAGTATACTGCTTGTTAAACTTCGGCCACTGCTAGGCATCTCCTTTATATTTCCTGTCATAATACTCTGAAGTTTGTCAGGTTGAACTGGGATTAGTTGCTCACTGATACACTTCAGTGCTTTTTTGACATGAGACATTACAGCAATTTCTTCAAACTGTTAAGATGAATTGTGCTATCCCTTGGTATTATGTCATTACATTTAGCCATGTCATTATTCTATTCATAATATTATGATAAGTTACCACATATGGAACTCCAAACAAGAATATAGTGGGTTTATCTTATTTTCCCTTAAGTTTTTTGTCAATTCCATACATTCACACACCAGAATATGTGCTTTAGATAAGGCAGTGGGGTTGTTTTTGTCCAGACTTGATTTCACCTGAAAAGTTTCTAAGGCAAAACCAGTTTTCATTCATACCCTTCCTAATGAAAGCCCAGTGACAAGATTTGCTCATGCCCTAAGTCAGTGCTGGACTAGAGCTCTAGATTAATAGACATTAAACTAGCAGTAAGGATCATGTATTTCAACAGATCTAGTAAACACGGGGGTTACCCAGGGTTCTGGCATTCCCAGAGAACAGCCTGAGGAGGAAGTCAAAGAGAGTCAGAATTTTCCTAACACAAGTGCTCTGGAAGAATAGTTTACTGGAATGTGGCTTCATCCCCCAGGCAGGTGCCCATTGGGACACGAAGCTGGGAACTGTGTTTTAGCAGATGACTAAGGGCAGCCAGAGACAAATCACAGAACAGTTTAGTTTCCCCATCTGCATCCAGGCTATCCCATTCCAACCAACCAGGTAGACAAGACAGATCCAAAGATTATGACAGTCTGACTACAGCAGAGCAACCAATGGCATTGTTCATCTTGTCCTCACTGGCCTGTTAGCGCACCAGCTTCTTCAAGGCAAAAGCAGAGGGCTGGGAGGGGTTGCCCCAGATAAACTGTACCCAGGTGAACCGTACAATCACACCAGGACCACTGGCTGGGAGGTAAAGGATTACCATATACATGAGGTCAGAAGGAAGTCATAAGGAAACAGCATCTCAGAGGCAGTGTCCTGTGATCTACACACCTACAGCCTTGCAGGCACAACTACCTCCACCACAGCTGATCAGTGTTATAATTTACCAAGAAGCAGCTCAGAGAAGAGAAACCTAACTGCATTCAGCACTACCATACTGCATCAAGACTTAGTAATATTTACTATTAGTAATTAATTTGTATTTACTATTAGTAATATATAGAAGCTACTGAAATGCATATTAAAAAGAGTGGATATCCACAAACATTGCTATGTCTGCAAACAGCAAATAAAACTGATATCAATATCTTTCTGAAGTAGCACAATGCGCTTTGCCTAAAGTAAAAAGAAATTAACCTCAGCATTTAAACATAGTGATTAAGGGCTGCCAAAACTGCTAAGTATCTAATTTTGTCATTGCAGAATGTACACCTACCTGTATTTTTGCTTCTTGGCAATATAATTTTATATAATAACTAAGAATAGATTTGTTGAGTGGTAAATGCACAACTGCATGTCTGATTTGCATGCACAGTTTTATGGCAAATATAGTAAATGAGCATACAAATTTGAGTATAAATGCACATTTATGGAAGTCTGAAAAACAAAGTTCCATAATTATGTAAACATTTTTTTTATCAGTCGGTACTATTGCAAGAAATACATGGTATGAAATAAATATGAAATTTGCTGCTTTTTTCAGTTATCAAATTGGTTTTTTGACACTCTCATCTTTCAGGATGAAAACATCCTATTTGCTCAAAAGAAATTGTCTCATTTGAGATTTTCTATGCAGTGTGTATATTCCTCTACATATGCTCTGTACACACGTTATTCAAAAGTTTATCTTTCAGGAATGTGGATTGTGAATTCTAAGGTTATTAAGACTGGTCTGTTCCATGATAATACTCAGAAATTTCAAAAACCTCTGAAATTATTTAGGAAAATAATTCCTTTATCTGAATGAAAATGTTTTACCAATAGTGAGGTTCATATATATGTTTTTATAAATTGGCATATTACAAGATGACAAATAATTTAAAAGCACAGCATGTCCTTTTTTTTTCCAGAATTTTATTGTCTTATTGATGAATTCTGAATTTTTTGTAATAAAACCCTAATTAAAATAAACTGCACTGTTAAAAATATTTAAATGCATTGTAGATTGCTGGAATTACAGGTTAAAATAAGTTTTAAAAAATTCTGAGATGCTTTTAAAAAGCACATTGTGTTTCCACTTTCCATGTTTTACATTCCACTTCTCCCCCAAAATCCTTACTTCTTGCATTACAAACAGAATTTATCCAGTTTCTTACCAAACATTTCTAGTTTAGTGACCAGTATAAAATAGATACAGATGGTAAGACCAGGACACAATCAAATAAAAAGAGCTTTCACTCCAAATTTTATGCAGCGTTATGTGAGCAATGTTTCTTTAGCTTCTAAACTTCAAGCATTTTAATTTTTTTAATTCCCATCTTTTTTTTTCTTTATTTTTTTGAAATCTTAATGAGGAAGCCAACTTCACTTACTGAATAGCCAAAAAAAGCACCTAAAAGATGTTTATTTTAAATCTTTCACAAAATCACAGAACATTAGGAGTTGGAAGGGACCTCAAAAGATCATCCAGTCCAACTTCTCTGCCAGAGCAAGATCACCTAGACTAAATCACAGAGGAACACATCCAGACGGGGTTTGAATGCCTCCAGAGAAGGAGACTCCATAGTCTCTCTGGGCAGTCTGTACCAGTGCTCCATCACCCTCACAGTGAAAAAGTTTCCTCTTACATTCACAAGGAACTTCCTATGTTCCAGCTTACACCTTGTCCTATCACTGGCCATCACTGAGAAGAACCTGGATCTGTCCTCCTGACTCTCGCCCTTTACGTATTTACCAACATTAATAAAGTCACCCCTCAGTCTCCTCTTCTCCAAGCTAAAAAGGCCCAGCTTCCTCAGCCTTTCCTCATAAGGAAGGTGTTCCATTCACTTAATCATCTTGGTGACCCTGTGCTGGACTTTTTCAAGGAGTTCTATGTACTTCTTGAACCGAGAGACCCAGAACTGGACACAATATTCCAGGTGTGGTCTCACCAGGGCAGAGTAGAGGGAGACCTCTCTTGATCTACTAATCTCCCCCTTCTAATACACCCCAGGATGCCATTTGCCTTCTTAGCCACAAGGGCACTTTGCTGGCTCATGGTCATCCTACTGTCCACCAGGAACCCCATGTCTCTCTCACCTACGCTGCTCTCCAACAGGTCAGTACCTGGGGTTGTTCTTCCCCAGATGCAAGACCTTACATTTGCTCTTGTTATATCTCATTACACTTCTCCTCACCCAACTCTCCAGCCTAAGTCTTGCACAGCACTCTGGTGTGTCAGCCAACCCTTTGTTTTGTGTCATCAACAAACTTGCTGACTGTACACTCTGTTCCCTCATCCAGGTCATCAATAAATATATTGAATAGTACAGGTCCCAGCACCAAGCCCTGAAGGCCTCCACTGAATACAGGCCTTCAGCTAGACTCTGTCCCATTGCTCAAAACTCCCTGACTTCTTCCCTTCAATCCAACTCACTACTCGACCATCCGGAACACAATTCCTCAGTTTGGCCACAAGAATACTGTGGGAGACAATGTCAAATGCTTTACTGAGGTCAAGGTAGACCACATCTACTGGCCTATCTACCTGGTTATATCATCATAAAAGGCTGTTAGATTAGTCAAACATGATTTTCCCTTAGTAAAACTGTGTTGACTGCTCCTAACAACCCGCTTATCCTTGATGTGTCTGGAGATAGCAGCAAGGATATCTTCTCATCACCTTTCCAGGGATGGAAATGAAGCTGACCAGTCTATAGTTGCCTGGGTCCTCCTTCTTGACCATTTTGAAGACTGGAGTAACATTTGCTTTCCTCCAGTCCTTGGGCACCTCACCCATTTGTCATGATTTAGCAAAGATGATGCATAGTGGCATATCTTGACTAAAATAACCAATAAGAAATGCAGAATTTGACCTCAGATGCAGAGTAATCAAATGAGACTTTTCACCTTCATCTGTTTTTCTCCCTACCCTACAGGAAAGGGGAGTGAGGAAGACACTGGATGCTGGCTTGGCCCAACATCCAGAACACCAGAACCAGGCTGGGGTTATGCAAGGTTACTTAGGCTAAACATTGCTTCTCTTTGTACAGATAGGAATATTGTAATTCCAGGCAAGTTAAGAAGCAGAAACGTGGTTGCCTCCAGTTTAAGGTCAAATATGGATTTAATAACCCCGGAATTCAGCAGGGTGAAGGTTTCTAAATTCTTTGTTTTGGGCATAAGATATAATTTAAACATCAAAAAGCAACACTCAGACCTCACATTTCTTTTTGGAGCTAATTCTTCTGTGGTGAGTCTTGTGCATTTGTTGTACAAGGACAAGCCTTAGGGCATTATAACAGTAAAGACAAGGTCAACCTTTTATTGGTGGAGGACAAAGCAAGGCCAATGGAGAATGATGAAATACCTGGGCTTGCTGCTTCCCTCAGGTCTTCTTCAAGAGAGCTGGAAGGATTCTGTCTTGGTTTATATTTGAACTATATCTAATTGCCAAAGGTTTGAAGCATTGATCGAGGTGGAAACTTGGTAGAGTCAAAGTTATTGTTGCAGTTTTGCGAGGCTGTGCTGCTGAGATGGTTTTTGTAAGCAGCAGTTACAGTTTTCTGCCAGCCTAAACTATAAACAACGAGCAATTCAAGGCCAAAGTTGTGGCCCGAGAGATAGTTGAGCACCTCTGAGAATCACATATAGGAGAAAACAACCCAGAAGCAGCTGCCTTTTTGCCACCAGAGAAGGGAGTGAGAAGATGTAACGAGCTGTACAGACACCAAGGCCGGGAAAGGGCGGAGGAGGAGGTGGCCCAGGTGCTGGAGAGAAAGATGCCCCTGCAGCCCGTGGAGAAACCCATGGAAAAGGCCGAGACCTCACCTGCAGCCCGTGGAGGGGCTCCACACTGGTTGAAGCAGGTGGAGACATAGAGAAGATGCTGTGACCCTACGTTGGAACAAGCCGCTGCCAGCACTTGCAGCCATGAGGAGAAGCATAGACACAGAGAAGATGCTGTGGCCCTACATTGGAACAAGCCGCTGCCAGCACTTGCAGCCGTGGAGAAAAACAGAGACACAGAGTTGAGTGAGAGAGAGATTTGCACCGGAACAGGTTTGCTGGAAGAGGCTGGTGACCCCGCAGAGGACTGGGACTGAGAGACACTGTGATTTATGACTGCCTGCCATAGCATTGACCCGCACCAGGGCAGCTGGTGAATAGATAAAGCCCTGGGGAAAGGATTCACATTGGAGAAGTTTGTAAAGGACTGTCTCTGGTGGGAGAGACCCCACGGTGCAGCAGGGGGAGGGTGTGGAATGAATGCCTCCACCACCCCCCCCCCCCGCCAGCCGAGAGGGAAACCAACTTGCAAGGGACTGACCAAAGCCCCCATCTCCCAGGCCCTGCTGCCCTGTACTACGAGCGTGAGGAAGAAGGGAGTGAAATCATGACTAGAGTGAGCTTCTGCTAAGAAGGGAGCTGGGAGGGAGGTTAGAGGTGTCTTAAGATCTGGAAAAGGAAAACAGCTCATGAAGAAGTAACTGAGAACCCCGTTTTCCCCAGTCCCTGCCCTCCCTGTGCTGCGAGCTGGGGGGAAGAAGGGAGCAAAATCCTGACTAAAGTCTGCTAAGAAGGGAGCGGTGGGGGGAAAGTGTTTTAAGATCTGGTTACGTTTGTTTTAAGATCTGGTCGTGCTCTCAACTCCGGTTTCTTCGCTGTTCTTTGTAGGTAGTGTAATAAATTAGATAGTTTTTCTCTTCTTCACTTTGTGTTGAGTCTGTTATTGTTGATGACAGAGTCATCTCTCCCTGTCCTTATTTTGTCTCCTGAGCCTCTTAATATATATTTTCTCCCCTGCCTAACTTAGAAGGGGAGTAATAGACTGACTTTGGTGGATGTCTGGCCTCCAGCCAGGGCAAAACCACCACAGTTATTCAAGCTGATAAAAAAGAAAAAAGATGGCACAAAGATAAAAGTTAAGTGTGACAAAGAAACAGAAGCCTTGTAAAAAGACAGGGGTTTTGTTTTGTTGGTTGTGTTTCTTCTCCATTTTTTTTTCCTCCCCTTCTTCAAATCCTCTCCGTTTGCTCTTAACTTTGAGCTAATTTTCCAGTACCTTGTTTACGTTCAGTTTTAGCTTTCCCTTTTTAAATTTTTTTCTTTAAAACTGCCTCTGATTGCACACCACTTTTAGAAACTCTATGAGCAATCTCTCTTTGCTTTCTTATGTTCTTTTGTTCAGTTTTTTAAGATATATTCTTTTTCTTTTTGTGATGTAGCTGTAACTTGCAAAGCATTTTTATCACCCCTTATGGTCAAGCTTAACTTCAGCTCTGTTTTCAAAACTAAACTCTTTCACATATGATTTTTATTTGTTTGTTTTCTTGGTGAAGAAATCTATTACCATCCCAAGTTGAGTACTGAAAGAAAATAATCTGTTTTCCTGGACTAGAAACAAATTTTGTATAAATTATTGTTATAAAAGGGCTGTATCATATTACCATGTATATATATGCAATTTTTAGCTCTCAGAAGGAATTAAGTAATGAAGAATCTATGCACTTCTACCCTAGTACTTGTCTTAATGTTAAAAATCTTTCATGATGCAGATATGCTATCTCTTTTTTTATTTTAAGTGCCAACTATGAACTGTTTCCATGTTCCATCTTTATAATATGCAGTTCTTTCATTATTACATACAGGAGACATGTACTGGTTATTACAAAGAAGTATATGTGAAGTAAAAGTTTAATTGTTTTATTAAAAATTTTAGCGCTCTTTTTAATGTTCTCCCTGTTTCTATTGTAAGTAATTAGTCTTATTTGTGCCTCTGTACAGATAATTATTTTTCATCATAATAGTTTTCAATCTGCTCCTTTTCATCTTTGTATTCAGAAGTGATAAAAAAACAAACTCCCTCAAAAATGTTAAAACCTTAAGATAAATGGTTGAAAAATCTTGGTTTGTCTTATTATAAACATATAGGTTAATTTTTTTCCTTTCATGTTTGCTAAATCATATTCTATAATGAAAGACTCCAAAGTCTGGAAAGATTCAAGTATAATATTGTATAAGTCATTGAAAGGTCAAGTTGAACTTTATCTTCCTTTTCAGCAAACCACAGTCAAAATGCTACCAGGCTTTACCAGTTTACATGGTTATTATTGTATGTCATTGTGCGATGAAACTGTGGGCTGTGTATCATGTGAAGTGGCAGCTGCTGTGTGCAAACTGTAAGGATTATTTTTCAGTAGCTAGGGATTTTCCCCTCCAGCACTCCTTAAAACTGCCACATATCAAAGTTATTATAATAGAGACAGTTAGGAAATGTAAATTTGGGAGGCTTTTTGAAATGATAAATTTTGATTTATGTTTTTTTCCCCTCAATGTAAAGAACAAAAATTTCCAACTACCAGAAAGGAAAATAAATCCTGATTATTTTTTTTCTTGATTGTAAGTTTTCCTCCTAAGTATTCTACAGGCATTTTTTCCCAAACATAAATATATACTTTTTAAAATGTATAGAGAATGTCAAATTTCACATAAGTTTAACTTAAATATTTTTTTAATTTACCTATATACTTCGAGGTTTTCATTCCTTTGTATTTCTTTGTGTTACTTATGGCAATACTGTTTCCGATTTATAGGTGGGAAGTTGCAGTCTTTTAGATTTTGTGGGTTTTTCTCAGAGACTTATAACTGATACTTGAAATACCTCACTCATTTTTTCTTTACTGCTTATTTGCTGCCATAAAAGGAGGACAAGAAATATGTTGTATCCCAGGTCTGATCTGGGGATTGAACTCAAATGAAAGGCAGCTCTGAAGAGCTGTCTAATAGCATAAAAACTTGTCAGCTACATCAAACACCTGATGTGTTGTGTTGTGATGTTTCTTATTCCTAGGCAAGGGTTAACGAGCTTTGCAGGTATATCCTACTCATGTAGGTGGAAAAATGAACTTGTGTGGATCTGCATACATGTTAATAAATAGATTAGTATCCATATTGTCCTCAGAAATACTTAGTAAAAGCTAAATGAAGTTTGTAAGTGTGAAAAGTACTTAAAATAAAAGTTTTAGCTACAGAGCACTAAGACAGTGTTTACACTAAAATAATGTGTAGTGTATATATATTCTTTTGTAATATACGCATGTAATATCTAAGGCATAACTCTGGCTCATTCAGCCTATCATATTCTCCTATCACTATTACTAGACAACTGTCCACATGTTGATGTAAAGATACATCTCAAGAACATATAATCTCATATGAGCACAAGTTTTAGACCAGCTCTAAAAACACACCACACTCATATGGGAAAATGTCACATTCATTTAGGAAGAAGCCTTCTTACTTGATTTCATAGCTACTGTCACATAATGGGTATGAGTCTGAAATACGACCAAGGGAAGCCTTCCTGTTCTGTCATGAGGTAGAGAAAGGACTCGCTTCCTAAACTCCTTTTCAGAGAGGAGCCCAGGTGTGCCTAGGTCCGCCTAGGTCCAGCCTTGGACTTGGTCAGTAGTTTGTGTCTAAAAGTATATCCATACATAGCCACATGTCAGAGTCAATGTTTGCCTGTCAGAGCCCCTAAAGGACTTTCACTGACGCAGTTTCACGAAGTTGAAACTTTAGAGCTACAAAGAGTTCAGAATTGCTGTTGATAAATGCACTTACTGCAATAGCGCTAATATATGATGATAGCGCTAATGCTATGCTGGGTAGTCTCGCCAAAAAGGTGAAATTACAATTGCTTACCAAGAAGGCATTCCTGTCTTGGCTGTAAGAGAAGGAAAAAAGCCTGGTAACTGCCTTTCTTCTCTCCCACCATGGGGTGAATTTTCTCAATATCCTCTGCATCCCAATCTTAGCTGTTTCCTCCCAGGCATGACGTTTAACATGATTTGGATGGAAAGTCAAGTACTATAGTCACATATCTTTAGCATGTGGAACTTTTAGCTCATTATCGTGTTTAGGTGTGTCACTTTTCATATTCATTTCACAGATAATAAAGCAAAAGGCCTCACTCTGTACACTGTGGCCTTCAAAATTCTGTGTAGAAACTGTCTGGTTATTCCACATTGTCTAGCCAAAACATACCATCTTGCTGCCTCTGTCTTTTGACTGTTTCTTATACCAACCTTGAGGATCTCCATCCACAATATTTTTATGTGAGATTAAGTGGTGGTGGGTTTTGCTTCCCAATTGTAATTCCTGCAGCTACTTATCAAGACATTGTATTATTTAGATCTTAATTTCAAAACCTGCTCTTCAACAATGATTTTCACTAGAATAGTCTAGAAATCAAGGGGCCTAACATCACTGTATCAGGAACTTTTGCTGTCTTATGTAGAAGGGAGAAATGCAGGCTTCATACATTTCTCATTTATTAGAAATAAATCTTTTGTCATGCTTTACTGACATTTAAAGTTATTACAGTTGCCATAATGCAGCATCAACCTCATGGACTCCTTTTTTGCTTCCTCCAAGTTATAATCACATTCTGTTGATTTTTTCTGACCAGAGAGTGAAACATGCTATTTCTTTTGCTGCACATGACAGAATGTTTTGGTTGGTGAGCCCTCTGATACAAAAATTGTTCCTCTATGCCTTACACTATTTAATTCTTATGCTTTTCAAAATGTCGATACTAAATATTCTTCCCTGTGTTTTCATCAGACCATACATCCTACTACATCATCCTTCTTGCCTACCTTCTCAGCATACTTAACATAAACTGAAACAATCAAGTAAGTAAGGTTTAAATTTAAACAATCAAGTACATAAGGTTTTCAAGGTCAGGAGATGTAAATATGCAGTTACAGCTATCTCAACATTGAGTCAGCTTTACATTTCCAGGGAATCAAACATTTGCACATCTGTCATTTGGACTAGAAAGATGGTTATCACTGTCTTGGCTAGCACAAGGAGAATTTCACAGAAAAGATGTAGAACCAAAATGACAATCTCTTACAGCTGATAATCTTTAGTACTCAAGATGTCTCATACTATCCATCAGCAGGTCAAAGATGAGATGAAGTGAGCAGTCAAAAAGATAGGAAATACTGAATTACAGCATGTTAGGGAGAAAATTGCTGCAAGTTCTCCATAGCACAATCTGAATCTCTTAGTCTTGTAAAGGGTTAAACAATTTCTGGTACTTAGACATCATAAAAATTTCAGCAAAATTCTGGCAACATATTCTTCATGGTATGCTTGTCCAACTAACATTTAAAAAACATTTTCAGCACTGTGATGCAAATGTGTAATGTATAGTTCCCCTTTATTCTCTACATCCTTTGAGAATGTAAACTTTTTAGCTGTTTCCAGAAAGTGTCTGAACAATGACGAATGTTTGGAAAGTAATTATATTTGTGACTTGGTCTCAATGGAAAATTAGTTATAATGGCTTTTAAACAAAAAATACTTTTAAAACTGGGAGGGGGGTGGGAATATACATGTGGGAGCAAATGAGCTAGCAAGCTCTTCTTGGAAATGGAAACAGCAAGTCAATTTATTTCTGTATTTAATATTTTTGGGACAGTACTGAAATGCACAGCCAAGAAGAGTGCTTAAAATATTTGTGATTGGATAATGCTTGCAGTTTCAAAATGTACATATAGTAGGGCTGAAGAAAAAGCAAGGCACAAGGCACCTTCTCACAGCATATCTCTTGCTGAACAGAAAAATACCCTATCAACCTCTGACCAAAGGACCATAGGAAATGTTCACGCTCCTGAGAGGTAAGAAAGTTGAACAAGAGATAAGAAAGCTGCAGGACTAGGGGTCTTCTGTTTCCTTACTAACTCGAACAGTCTCAGCACTGACTAAGATAAATTACTAGGAATGGAAGATAAAGCAGGCTACCCTGGAAGGCACTGATACTGAAGAAACAAGTACTATGTTGGGAGCACAAGACCAGGTGAACAGATAGCTGCTTACAGGATAAAATTATTCTGAATTAGAAAGGGATAAATTCTGAAACGAGGACAGTTATCTCAGTTCAAAGAGTACCTTATCAATTATTTTCTGCATTGAGAAGATTATATATTCTGTACATACCCAAGTTCTTATGCAGCCTGTCATTTTAGGTTTTACTTGACCAAGGTTCTCCTGCATGATGTTTTAGGGTATGTTCCATGTAATGTCTTCAGTTCATGCTGATAAATCTCCCCTAGCTGTGGATACCAAAGCATTGTGTTCAGCACAGGATGCAAAAACCTACACAAAACATGGGTTAAAATTCTGGCTATGAGGTTGCCCAAAGTTACAGGGAAATAATCCATTTAGCAGTACCCAAACTAGTTAAGAGTTGTCTGGGAACCTTCAGTCACTGCAACATGAATGTATTTTAGCTTCATCATCAAGCAAACAGGCCAGCGATACTGGCACAGAAGAGGTATATCCTAGGAGTGTTGGAAGGTTAACCTGCATTTTGAACATGCATGCAAATGCTAAACATTTTTATGATTCTCCCACAAGCATATTGAGGTCTGATGAATTCTTGTCTTTCTCTGACAGAGTGAAGTCTGCCATTGCTCTCATTATAAGTCATCATGTAAGTTACAAAGACAGATTTTGGGGACTGATGTTCAAAGATACAGAATTAATCTGAAATTACTCCTCTCTCATTTAAACATCACTTTTCATCTATTTTGTTTTGGAACAGAGCCTCCCCTTTCAAGAAATATGCTTTGTTCATCCAGCTCCTACTCAATTGTTAAAAAACATCTCTCAACACATTTCTAGCTGAAGGTTTGCTCCTGTAATGTAACTTACTCCAACTGTCCCATCATTATTCCTCTAGGACTGTAACACACTCACAAAAGAACACACAATAACCTACCGCTAAGCATCACTGTCTCCTAGATCTTGAAAATCTTATGACGTTTCCATGAAAGAATGTAACTTCCTGCTGGGAGTTCAAATGTAGAGCTGCGCATTTCACCTGTACACAGAGACACTGGAATCCCAAGGCAGTTCCACTACCCATCCTGAACATCGCAGCAGGGTTGATGCATTCCAGGATATTTTTCCATGAACCAAAAAGTCACAAAACCCAAAAAAACTGCAAGAATATTGTCAAATTTATTTTTGTTACTTTATTGAACCAGTCTGTGTGGCGCTCTCATTGTCACAGGCAACAGATACACAGGCTGAATTTTAAAGACCACTGTTTTTAACCTTTTCTCTCATTTTTCCTCAACATGCTGAGGGTCTCTAAATGATTGTCGCAACATTGTATGTAGTAATGTAGGAGTCTGAGGAATAAATTTTCTTATTTGTACAAAAATCAAACCAAATAAATGGGACTGTTTATGCTACACTTCTCTGTAAGCTATACCAGGTGCATAACATGAACCTTAACACAGCAACCCTAATTAATGAGACTATTATTGTCTTTTAACAGTGGCCTTTTGACACCAAAACACTTTAATTGGAAACAAGAAAAGAGAAGACCAGAATCACCTAGATAGTAGAACTGCATAAGGTACAATTTGGCCACATCCTAATTTTCTACTAAATAGATATAATTTACATCCAGACTGGACTCAGGGTTTAGAGCATTTTTATAACTGCTATGCCATACAAAAATATTTTTGGTAAGATACGAAGATTGCAGAATTTTCTTTAAACTTATGATGATTATAAGCATTGTGATCTCTCCCAATACAACAATACCTTCTAAACCTTCTTTGTCTTAGAATCTCATTCAATGCAAACCGAAATAATGGTATGAACCACTACTGACAATAACAGAACACACACTTTGCAAGTGCTTCTTGAATATGATAAAGTTAAGGAGCTACAGATTTATAACAGTATATGTAATGAACAGGTGAGAAGTGAAACAAGCCTTTTAGAATTAATTAATGTGAACACAGAGGTATTGTTTTACTGTCTCCAAAAGCCTGTAATATATTCTCCATCAACAGTTTTCAAAGCCTCGTGCATGGTAAAAGATCACAGGCGGCTCTGTACAGAGATGCTCACAGGTACAAAAAAATTATGCTAATTCCCTTGAAAAGATGAACTGTGACAACTAGATCCAGGATAATCTTTTAGGAAAGTGCAGGAGGGAGTTATACCAGCGGTGCTCTGAGAGTGAAAATAACATACTTTTATTATACATGGTGCCTTTGTAGATCATACACCTTAAAAATTTAAATGTCTGGTATTTTACAATGAGATTGCAGATATGCAAATTATCCATGACTGAAAAAAAAAAGAGAAGACCGGATTCCTTGAGCAGAATGAGATGACTTTCTAAATGTGAAAATGCTGATAGAAAAATTTGTGTGGTTTAAATTATCCCATGAGTAAATGCCATATTTTATCATCTGATTTTTAAAAAATCCTATCAGAACCTGGGCCTGCAGCTTAAAATCACATAGACAGCTGTGAACTAAGCAATTTAGGATCTTGGCAAGGTAACTAATCCACAAGCTAAAATTACAATTGACTCAAAATAAATCTACCACTAAGTACCTCCTACAGATGAACACTTCCCTGCCTTACCTCTTACTTATTTTCCATATGCAATCTTTCCAGTGTCCCACCAGATTCTCCTTGCCCTCTTTCATATTAGCTATTTTTAAATGACAGTTACCTTCTAATTTAGAATCGCAACAATTTTACAATAAAACTATTTTCCTTTCTTGAAAGACACTGTTCTTACTCATGACATGGACATACACTGTTATTCACCAGATATTCTCAAATTTCAGCAATACAACAATTAACTGATTTGAGCAAAATACTGTGGAAGAATGATTAAATGTGACAGAATGTGGTACAAATTTGCCAAGGAAAATAATATCTACTTTTGCCTTTTCAATGTTTATCATCTCCACTGCTAAGTATAAAAAGTAAGCATTAGAAAAATAAGCATTATTACTATAATAATATGGTTGTATTACTAGAATGAAGGGAAGTGTCACACAAATTTCATGACTCAAGAACAAGTCAAGGCTTACCTACTAACAAAGGGAAGTCTAATTTTAATCTGATGTTTAAGATCTGATGGTGGATATAAGTGCTTTAGTACAATTTTTTTCTGCATTGGAAAGCATTAATAACCACACTTAACTTGTAATTCTTTATTGTTAAGCACACAGCAAAGTGATACTAAAGGGTGAATAAATCAAAGCAAAATAACAACAAATTAGCACCTAGAAGAGGTGAAGTAATGTGCTTGGTTGAAAATTCATTCATCTGGATGAAGAAAATGGACTGAGGCAACACCTCTAGTAAATATCAGGCATTTCTTCACTTGGAATGTCACACCAGCCGTAGTTGCCTCTTAAACTTCTTACAATTCTTGTCAGACCTGCCAAAATGTAAGTGTTCTGATTGTCTTACATTAAGCTATATGCTATATGCCCCGCATTGTCACCTGTACATGTACTACTCTCTGCAGAGACAAGCAGAATTACACACCACAAAAAATTGTAGAATCTTCTAGGCTGGAAAAGACCTTTAAGATCACAAAGTTTAACCATAAACCTAATTAAACCATGTCCTTAAGCACCACATCTACACGTCTTCAAATATGTCCAGGGATGGTGACTCAACCACTTCCTTGGGCAGCCTGTTCCAATGACTGATAACCATTTTGGTGTAGAAATTTTTTCTAAAATCCAATCTAAGAGGGCATGACAAGCCTGTTTCCTCTTGTCCTGTCATCTTGTGAGAAAAGACTGACACCCACCTGGCTACAATCTGCTTTCTGAGCAAGAAGTTCTCCTCCTTTTATCCAGGCTAAACAATCTCAGTTCCCTCAGCTGTTCTTCCTGAGACTCGTTCTTTATGCCCTTCACCAGCTTCATTGTCCTTCTTTGCACACACTCTAGCACACCATTGTCTTTCCTGTAGTGAGGGGCTCAAAACCATACACAGTATTCAAGGTGCAGTTTCAAGAGTGGTGAGTACAGAAGGACAACCAATTCTCTAGCCATTCTACTCAAGTCACATTCCTTACGATGCAAGCCAGGGCTTGTTGTTGGGCTTCTTGGCCACTTGGTAACACTGCTGGCTTGTATTCAGCTAGTTGATGACCAACACTACCAGGACTTTTTCCACTGGGCAGCTTTCCAACCACTCTTCACCAAGCCTGTACCCAGTTTATTGTTCCAGATCTCTCTGTAGAACCTTCCCACCCTCAAGCAGACCAACACTCCCACCCAACCTGGTATTGTCTGCAAAGTGTCTGAGGTTGCACTACATCCCCCAGTCCACATGATTGATAAAGATATTACAGGGAACTGACTCCCAGTACTGAGCCCTGGAGAACACCACTTATGACCATCTACCAACTGGATTTGACTCAATTCACCACAACTCTTTGGGCCCAACTGTTCAGACAGATTTTTACCCAGAATAGTGTACTCACATCCAAACTATAAGCAACTAGTTTCTTCAGGAGAATGCTGTGGGAAATGGTGTTAAAGCTTTACTAAAGTCTAGGTAAACAACATTCACCACCTTTCCCTCATTCACAAAATGAATCACCTTGTCATAGAAGATCAGGTTCGTCAAGAAGGACTTGTCTTTCATAACCAGTGCTGACTGGGATTGATCCCTTAAGTGTCCTGTAAATGCCATGTGATGGCACTCCTGATGATCTGCTCCCTAACCTAACCATCGATATCTCAGACTGAGAGGTCTGTGGTTCCCTGGATCCTCCTTCTGACCCTTTTTGTAAATGGCCATCACTTTGGCTAACCTCCCACCAACTGAGACTACCAGGTTAGCCAGGACTGCTGACAAATAATGGAAAGTGGTTTGGGTTGTATTTCTTCCAGCTTCCACAGTGCCCATCAAGTCCCATAGAGTTATGTGTGTCCCAATTACCAATTTATAAGTTGAATATGGATTATGAAGTTGCAGGGATGCAACTGGGAATTATGTCTCTTGTTTCTCTGCTAATAAAAGACATTAATTATTTTCCTTGTATAAACAATGGTGAGTTTTGCTGGGGCTGGAGGAGGGAGACACACAACAAGCCTTGCTACTTATTTCACATTTTTTCAATGCAGGTGAGTTTTTTATATGGTTACTTTATTCTCCAAAGTTTTTCTTCACAAGAATTATTCAAACAAATGACTTGCTACTTTTCTCTGCTGAGTTGTTACACAAATTACATTCACCGCACATGAGGTTGCTTTTACATTCTACAGAGGCCTGATTTTTTTCCCTTCTGCAAAAGAAAACATCTGAATATTTTCTCATTTCATGGTGGAAAAGTCCTGTTTGAGTGCGTTCTTAAAAGCTTAATACCCAGGAGAACAGAAATCAAGCATTTGGAAAGATGGAAAGGTGTCTGTATTCTAATAAAAGTGATGTTTTGGTTTTCTTCTTCAGGCATGGATGTTGTTTGTCTTGGAGCTAAGAATTCAATAAAGAGTTTTTTTCAAACACATGCTCATTTGTTAGGCATTGGAACACGCTGCCCAGGCAAGTGGTGGAGTCCCCATCCCTGGAGATGTGGTGCTTAGGCACCGGTTTTAGTGGTGGTAGGCAGGTTAGGGTGATGGTTGGACTTGATGATCTAAAGGGTCCCTTCCAATCAAGACAATTCTATGATTCTATGATTCTAAGTGATGTAGCAAATAACCATTTACCTTTGAATTATGGGGGCTTCATTCTGCTCCGCATCCCTGTCTTCCAGCTTCAAAGGGCTGGATACCCAGAGAGCAATTGGTGTTACTATTAGACTGAAGCAAAGGCTGCATTAAGTACCTCGTCCTTTGCCTCATCCTTTGTCATTATATTTCTGCCCTCATTCAATGAAGGATGGAGATTCTCTTTAGCCTTCCTTTGGTTGCAAATGTATTTCTTGAAACATTTTTAATTGCCTTTTGCAGAAGTCAAATTTCCTAATTAGCCTTTGGCCCTTTTAATTTTCTCCTCCTCACAACATCCATGTTTTCCTGAGTTTCACACTCCTTCTTCCAAAGGCCTAAATTCTTCTTTTTTTCCCCAAGTTCCAGCCAAATGTCTCTGTTCAACCAGGCTGGTCTTATTCCCCACTAGCTCTTCTGTAGCCACATGGAGACAATGGGATTCTGAACCTTTAAGATTTTGCTCTTTTAGTCCTGACTCAACTTCTTTGCACTTCAGGACTTCCTCCTAAAGGGCTTTGTCAACAAGACTTCTAAACAGGCCAAAGTTCACCCTCCAAAAGCCCAGGGTAGCAATTCTGTTGACTTTACTCCTTACTTCTCCAAGAATCATAAAGCCTACCATTTCATGATTGCTATGCCCAAAACACAACCCACCACATTACACACAAGTCCTTCTCTGTTTGCAAGGAAAAGGTCCAGGAGTGTCTTCCCTAGCTTGCTCACTCACCATGTGTGTCAGGAAGTTATCTATGACACACTGCAGGAATTTGCTTAACTATTTCTTCTCTACTGCATTGCACCTCCAGCAGACAATTGGAATGCTGAAGGACCCCATAAGAACAAGAGTTGTGATTGTGACACTTATATCTGCTTATCGATTTTTTTTTCATCTGCGTCTTCATCCTGGCTGGGTGATCGATTACAGACTCCCACCATGACATCTGTCTTGCTGGTCTTCCCTCCAGTTCTTAGCATAAACATTCACTCCTATTATCAGTATCATTAAGCTCTAGACAATCAAACCCCTCCCTAACATACAGGGCTATCCCACCATCCCTCCTTCCTTGTCTATCTCTTCTAAAGACTGTGTAGCTTATTCATTGCAGCAGTTCAGTTGTGCAAGTCATCCCATCATGTTTCTGTGATGGCAACTATATCATCCTGTTATCATTGTTCCTGATGAACAATGGCTTCCAACTCCTCCACTTTGTTGCCCATGTTATGTGCATTGGTCTAGATGCACTTCAGTTGGGCTGTCAATGCTGTCACCTTTTTGAGAGGAGAAACCTTGATTTCCACATGCCCATTCTCAGGCACATCTGTGTTTTCTAACACATCAATAAGCTTTGTGTCTTTGCTGCCACATGGATCTTCACCCCCTACCTCCACTGGCAAGACCTTTTCAAGTATATAAACAAATTGAAAGTGACAACTTCAAAGACTTTATGTCAGTTCAAAAAGAGTTCAGCCTCTGTTGAAATTTTCAGAAGTAACAGAGAATATTAGGGCTATAAATATACTTCTAAAACTAATGTAAAACGAATTACCAAATACTTTCTTTCCAAAGTTGAAAATAACACTTTACACTTAAACTGAGATCAAAACCAAGGTGTGATTAATTATGATTTTTAGCACCTTACAAGAAATATTTGAGCACCAAATTAGAAGGAACAGAAACTCAGTTCTAGAAAACAGTGTTTTGTGTTTATATTTGCATTCTTCTCTCTTATATCCTTTGCACAGGACTCCCTTTGTTTTGTTGGATTCTACAAATATCACATTCGGCCTTCATTCCCTCCTTTATTAGTGTTTTTCAGGCTGCTCAGGTAATTCTTTCTAACACTCTTGCAGATAGAACCTTCTTTATTTCTTCTATATAGTCTAACCCAGATTAAAAATCTTTATTTATACAAATGACAATCCTGGTTTCTAGCTCTCTGCCTAGAAGGTTAACCCAGTGTGAAACACCGAGTTACAAAGTGAGTTTGTTTCTCAATGCTTTTAATATCAGTACCCAAAGCTATGGTTTTTGAAGAAAGGCTTCAACAGGGAAGATTTAAAATTAATTTAAAAATTATTCAGGCAATGACATAAATTCACTAGATAGTAATCATCCAGTGTTAGGGTAGACAGCCTGACATAACCTTAAGTGAGGAAAATAACATCTAGGTTGGTTAAAGGTTAAGTCAGTCATTATTTACTTTGAGAAAGCGTATGCAAAGATGAAAATTCTGTGTATAATCTCCTATAATTTTTGCTTGTTCTCACCTTATCAGTATTGATAAATTACAGAATTATAGAATCACAAAATAGTAAGAGTTGGAAGAGACCTCTGCACATCATCTAATCCCTCCACCCCATCCCCAACCCCACCCCCCTCCACTCCACTAAAGCAGGATCTCCAAGAGTAGGCTGCACAGGATCATATCCATGTGGATTTTTAATATCTCCGGAGAGGGAGACACCATAAACTCTCTGGGCAGCCTGTTCTGGTGCTCTGTCACCTCAAAGGGAAAAAGGGTTTTTTTTTGTATTAAGATGAAATTTTCTGTGTTCCAGTTTGTGCCTGTTCCACCTTTTCCTGTCACTGGACATTGTTGAACGGTCTGGCCGCATCCACTTGGCATCCACCCTTTAGATATTTATAAGGATTGATGAACAAACCATAATGAAGACCTCTTAAAATCTTCATTTCTGAGTGATTCCTAACAATTGTCACATTCTGTCATGCAGTCAGATTATGTAGTGATTACAAACTACCTTCTTAGTATGTCCTGCAACATTTTATGAGTAATTTCTATTCTCCATCTACTCCAAACTGACTCCTTCACAAATCCTTCTCTCTCTGACTTCATGGATCTACTACATTGCTCTGTTTCCCTCTGTGTTAGACTATAAGCCTCTGTGGCCATAGGATTTGTCAAGTGCTGTATAGGTTCCTAGTAAAATAATTAACAATATAATTGTGCATACAGTTATCAAAATTCTAACTAAGCAAGATTATTGATCTCTCTTACAAGATAGGTCTCACCCAGACAAGGAGAAAATATTTGCCATAATTAGTATGCACAATTTGTATGATAACTGTTACAGTATAGATGAAGTTGCAGCAACTGCCCATAGGAAACTGGCAGGAGGAAAAATTCTGCAACATGGAATCTCTACTTATCAAACCAGAAAGATTAATCTGAAAAGCTAAACAATAAGGAAAAGATCCTACTAAGAACAATGTGAAACTATTATCAACATGCTGAAATTACTTCTTTTAGTCTGACATCAACAACAAAAACAGACTGAAGAAAACGTTCTTTCAAACATAATGTTGTCTTTGAAACATATTATGTAAAATATGAAAATAATTATATCTGAAAAAGGTGCAACACTGTATCATAATGCAGTCTGTTCATTAGTTTTCCTTTTAACTCTTTCAACAAACATTGTGAATATAATCTCAGAATTTAACACTTTATTTCCTCATGTACCTGCCAAATCAATGGCACTTGAGCAGCTCTACCACTTCCATCAATGGCATGACTCAAAGGTGTATTTTAAATGCAAGGGTGGGTGGGGTGGATGGGGGCGGTACAAGGGACACCAACAGCTAATCATCCTGATCATCTAAAAGAGAGTGAGAAGGGAATAACTGGCTCCTTAGTAGACTCGGATTGCCTTACTCCACTATTTTGGAGTGGAGTAATTACAAACAAGAAAGTGAAGAGGAAATGGTCAGCAGTTAGATTATAAACCGCCCTGACTTTGCTTTAATGGCCAAGTCCCCCACAAATGGCAAAATGAGTTCAAGGGTGAAACTAAGGAATGCTGTAAGTTCTCACCTAATTAACTTCTTGCAAATTTATGGGGACAATCTATGAGTGTCTCTTCTTTTTTTTTTCTTTTAATTTTTTTTTTCCTCTTTCCTTTCTCTTTGTGTTTTCCAGATTTGTTTTGGGGTTTAACTTCTTCCTAACTGGTGCAGTGCTTTGAGTGCAAAATACTATATCACTCTCCTACCAACTGGACATATTTGAGTGCTGTGTTGTGTTTGTGGGGTCCTGTTCTTGGAGTCTTTGCTTCCAGCATAATCAAGTAAGAACTGACTGTATTTTAAAAATAGGCAAACATATATCAGTCTTTAAATTTTATAGCCTTTCTGTCACAGAATACATATTTTACCACTTTTTAATGTGTCTTTACCCAGGCAGAAACAAGAATAAGTGGCTTTAAAAGAAGGACATCTCACACTATAATATGTCCTAGCTCTTACTGACAGCTCAGGGTCAGTGTTCGGCACTAGGTTATAGAGAAATGCTGATTAATAACCCTTTGCAAGACTGCCTTAGGTACCATAGGACAGTGACAAATGCTCAGGTTCTAGAACAAATGGCTCAAGACCTTTCCTGCATCTCAAAACTGCATTTTCAAAAGTTGAGTAAAATTTTCCACATCAGTAAAACCCCCTATTGACTTCAGCATTTCAGGCTTCTGTATAGCCTCCAGAGGGTTTTTAATTCGCTGGATTTATTCTGTTAAGGGGGATAGAAGGAGGTAGCTTCATACTCACAAAAAAAATATTTATACATGATAGTGTCTTTAAATGTGGTGGTTCAGCCCCAAGCAGTGGCACTACACACCACTCACTCACTCCTGGAGGAAAAAAAGAGTCTCCACAGAGCCTCTGTGGGTTAGGATAGAGACAGCTTACTGACAAAATCACCATGAAAGTAGAACAATAACAGCCAATTTTACTCACACCTGATGATAACACAGAGTACCTTACTGACCCAACAATTACAGAGTGCTGCACAACACAAAGACCAACTGGGGTGTACATCTACCGTGGAATGATTTTGTTATATACCAACAATTTAGTGGCTGTCTTCATCTAGAACTAAATCCCCTTGGGGTACACACAGGACTTCCCCATCCTTTCACATCACCCACCAAGTGCACCCAGGTCCCTGAGCAAAAGCAGTCCCACAAATGGCTTTGCCTTTGCCTGATACAGGAACAACCCAGACGGTCTTCCCCAACAGGTTTTTCATGTGCACTAAAGGGAGTTTATCTATCTCTACATTCTGTGAGAGTTTCATTTGAGTAAGGCCAGTTCTATTGGTAAACTCCAGGGAATTAACTAGCTATGTGGTAAAGTATAAGCACACAATAATTAATCAGTACACCTAGTGATGTCCATATGTGACTACCTACAATGGTCTTTTAATATTTCTCTAGTAAAAATGCTTTTGATGTTTATTTCAATTGAAAGGAACATAATGGGTTTATTACAGACAATGTGTGAGATTTTTTATATGGTGCATCCAAAATAACGTAACATGCTTTTTTATTATTATTTTATTAAAATAGAAATAGATACGCAATTGCAAATTATGTATGTTTTTATGGCAGATGAAAAAAAGTCTTAAAACTGCTGCAAAAATATTATTTCATTTCATCTAAAATGCTAAGAGGTTATTTATAATTTTAAAATAAAAGTGAGGTAAGTTTCTCAAGGTTAACTTATTTTTAACAGTGAAAGTAAAAAAAAAAAAAAACCAAGAACTTGAAAATTTTTAAATACAACTTTCAAATGAGTCTGAATTTGGGGAAAAGGGGGAGATCATTCTGATGAGACAATTTGATGAATGTCATACACAGTTGCTGCTAACCAAGCAGGATCTGCATTTTTCAGCCTTTCCAAGAAAATTTCACTTTGTACTCTAGAACAAAAGTACGCTATCAGACTTTGTCAGCTGTATTAAACAATTTCTTCCTTCTGTTAAACTGCCTCACCCACAGTTGAGTTTTTAATTTCTACATCATCTGTAACCTTCTAGTCTTTCCAACAAAGACCACATCTGGCTTGGAGTCCAGAATAGTGACAAATACATGGGTCACACCAAGCTGTAGCTGCTGACTGCTAACACCAAGAACATATCTATCTCCTTCTCCTGTAATACCCAACCAGGCTCATGAGTCGGGAAAAGGATGTTGTTGATGTTCCTTGCTTGTCCAGAGAAGTTCACATAGAACAGAGAAATTACTCCAAAATTTTTGTCCTGATGCATCAGATGTCAAATAGTCTTGGCAGGAATTCAGATCATGGTTTCCTTTCCTCCATTGCAACACACAGTACTAGTAACAACCATCTGTATGCAAATTCCTGCCATGTCAGGATGCTCTTTAGAATTTTTCCTCTCATTGTTTTTTGTTTGGAGTTGTACCTGAGTGTCTCAATCAAGTTCCTGAAGAAGAAAATGTTTTCCTGTATATTGCACCAGATTTTTAAATTGTTCTATTCCTTTTTACTATGTTTTCTTTGAAGCAACAGAAAGAAATCCATTGGGACTAAACAGCCAATGTGACTAATTTCTTGCAATTACAAGAAGTGTACATTGCTTTTTGTTTTCTCTCTCACATGCAAGCACTGGAAGTAGACTTTTGTTCACTGAGTGTCTCTATTTCTGTGACAGACTAGAGAACAGAACTTTTATCTCTTAAAAGCAAAGAAAATTTTGTAACAGTATTTTATGTCTGTTTTTTAAATCGTTGCAGATGCTAATATTTGCTATACTATATATCTTTGCAAATCTGTTGCACTGGCCCATTATTTTCCCAGTGATCAACCCACCCAGCTTAAATCTGCAAATTTTACACCCAACACCATCAACACAAAAACACAGCCAGGTAGTTTCAGAAGTGCTGTGTGATGATAAACTAGATTTGAAGGAAATATTTTAATGGCTATCCAAACAAGGAAAGAACTCTTACATTTTTCTAATGAGCTGCCTTACACAACACCAGTTTTCTTATAAATAAAGACATTAGTACTCAGTGCTATAGGGGCACTTCTGCTGTGGTGCTTGCCAACTCCATCTGTAGAGAGGCAAGTAATTAAATTTTTGTGAAAAGTTCTTCAACAATACTTCAAATGTAAGGATTCTGTATAATTATATTATTTTGCATATGACTGTTCTCAGTAGCTCAAATTAGCCTAGAATGAAGCAGTTTGCCATCTTAACTGGTGATCTGCCCAGCTAGTTTTGAACTGCAATTGAGTCTAAAATGTAGTTCGTGCAACACAATTCAAAGGAGAGCTGCTGGCACTCAGTTTGCATTTAGTTAGACCTGTCCTAATTAACTCTCTCATGCTGTGTTTTTCAAAACATTGTCACTCATTGGTCGTCTGCCTAGTCACATCTATTACTTAAATAGATCCAAGTTAGCATACTCATCTATAGCAATTCTTTTACACTTTTATAGGAGACTGTGATGTGATTGCCATCATAGAAACATGGTGGGATAATTCACATGACTGGAGTGCTGCAATTGCTGGTTACAAACTATACAGGCGTGACAGACTGGGTAGGAGAGGAGGTGGGGTAGCCCTGTATGTCAGAGAATGTTTTGACAGCCTGGAGGTGGAGTATGGTGATGACAGGGTTGAGTGTAGTTATAGGAGTCTATTACAGACCACCTGAGCAGGAGGAGGAAGCTGATGAGTTGTTTTTTAAACAACTGGGAGAAATCACTAGCCCTCATCCTTATTGGGGACTTCAACATACTGGATGTCTCCTGGAGGTACAACACAGCAGGGAGGAAGCAGTCTAGCAGGTTCCTGGAGTGTTTGGAAGACAACTACCTGACCCATGTGGTGAATGAACCCACCAGGGAAGGTGCCCTGCTGGACTTGTTTGTAAACAGAGAAGGCCTAGTGGGGGATGTGAAGGTTGGAGGACACCTGGGGCATAGTGATCATGAGCTGATAGAATTCTTAGTACTGGGAGAAGTAAAGAAGGGAGACACCAGAACAAGCACCTTAGACTTACGTAGGGCTGACTTTGGACTGTTCAGAAATCTGCTTGATAAGTTTCTATGGAAGGCAGCCCTTGAGGGCAAAGAAGCCCAAGAGGGTTGGTTGCTCCTCAAGAAGGAAATCTTGGCAGCACAAGAACAGGCTGCCCCAGTCTGTTGGAAGAGGAGTCAGCAAGGAAGGAAGCCAGCTTGGCTGAGTAGAGAGATCCAGGAAGATCTTCAGGAAAAGGGGGGAAAATATGAGCTTTGGAGGAAGGGGCAGGTGTCTTGGGCCGACTACTGGAATTTAGTGAGATTGTGTAGGGGGAAAGTCAGAAGGGCTAAAGCTGAACTGGAACTCAAACTGGAACTCAAACTCAGTTCTGTAAAAGATAATAAAAGGTCTTTCTATAGGTATATTAACAGTAAAAGGAGGGGCAAGGAGAATCTCCTGCCCTTGGATTGGATGCAGAGGGAACATCAGTGACAAGAGATGAGGACAAGGCTGAGGTCCTTAATTCCTTCTTTATCTCAGTCTTTAATAGTAAAGATGGATATTCTCTGAGTACTCATCCTTAGGAACTGGCTGACAGGGAGGGGAAGAATAATAAAGCTCCTATGGTTCAGGAGGAAATGATTAGTGACCTACTTGGCCAGTTAGATACCCACAAGTCAATGGGGCCAGATGGGATCCACCCGAGGGTGCTGAGAGAGCTGGCAGATGTCCTTGCCAAACCACTTTCCATCATCTATCAGTAATCCTGGCAGACTGGGGAAGTTCCACTCGACTGGAGGCTGGCAGATGTGACACCCATATATAAGAACTGCTGGAAGGAGGATCCAGGGAACTACAGGCCTGTCAGTCTGACCTTAGTCCCGGGGAAGATCATAGAGAGGGTCATCTTGGGAGCTATCATGCAGCACATACATGATGGCCAGGGCATCAGGCCTAGTCAACATGGGTTTACAAAAGGTAGATCCTGTCAAACTAACCTGATCACCTTCTATGACAAGGTGACCTACTTAATGGACAAGGGGAAGGCTGTGGACGTGGTGTACCTGGACTTCAGTAAAGCCTTTGAGACTATTTCTCACAGCATTCTGACTGAGAAACTGGCTGCCACTGGCCTTGACAGGTGGACCCTCAGCTGGGTTAAAAACTGGCTGGATGGACATGCCCAAAGGGTGGTGGTAAATGGAACAAAATCCAGCTGGAGGCCGGTCACAAGTGGCGTCCCTCAGGGCTCACTCCTGGGTCCAGTTTTGTTCAACATCTTTATCAATGACCTTGATGAAGGGATTGAATGCTCCCCTAGTAAGTTTGCAGATAACACTAAGCTGGGAGGAAGTGTTGAGCTACCTGAGGGTAGGGAGGTTCTTCAGAGAGATCTGAACAGACTGGACCCATGGGCTGAGACCAATGGGATGAAGTTTAACAAGGCCAGGTGTTGAGTGCTGCATATGGGACATAACAACCCCATGCAGCACTATAGGCTTGGAGGACACTGAATGGAGAGCTGTCAGGCAGAGAAGGACCTGGGGGTGTTGGTTGACTGCAGGCTGAATATGAGCCAGCAGTGTGCCTGGGCAGCCAAGAAGGCCAATGGCATCTTGGCTTGTATCAAAAACAGTGTGGCCAGTAGGTCTAGGGAAGTAATTGTGCCTCAGGACTCAGCATTGGTGAGGCCACACCTTGAGTACTGTGTCCAGTTCAGGGCTCCTTACCATAAGTAGGATATTGAGGTCCTTGAGTGAGTCCAGAGAAGGGCAACCAGGCTGGTGACGGTGATGAAGAAAGAATTGTCAGGGCCTGGAACAGGCTGCCCAGGGATGTGGTTGAGTCATCTTCCCTGGATGTGTTCAAAAAAAGGGTAGATGTGGTACTTAGGGATATGGTTTAGCTTAGGATGGGAATAGTTGGACTTGATGATCTTCAAACATCTTTTCCAACCTTGTGATTCTGTGATTCTGTGATATGCATGAAAAACCAATGTTGCTGGAAACAATATAATAGAAGGAAAAGTCTATTAAATCCATCAGACAAAAGTTATTCTATCAATTTTATTTTCTCTGAAATACAAGCTGATTTTCATCTTGCACACAACACATGAACCTCAATACAATTTTTGTTGTTAAAAACAGTAAAACAACTTGTCAAAATTCTAGAATATCATTCTTTACTTTGCTACTCAAGATACCTAAACTAGTTCATTTCCTAATGAACCTATCCTTATGATGGGCAGTCCATACAGTTCGGTAAATTTGGCTTGATAGAATACTGATAACTTTCAATATATACTGGAGATCTCAATAACCAAAGCCAGGTAACACTTCTCTGACTGCATCCATATACATTATTTTTTAGATCAGTAATTATGGTGATATTTTGCATTTTTAGTTATTTTACCTACAGATATTTTACCTCAAAATCACAGCATACCTGAAAGAAAAGGAAAATACTCACTTGCATTGCTTGTCAGTTGCAAAGACAACATGGTCTTGGACATTTTCAAATTAATAAAATAAATCTACTGTCTAAACCAGACAAACAGGTAAGAAATACATAATTTAACTTTCCACAGTTGACATGATCTAGATTATTTGGGATGCATGGGATCCCTTTTTTGGGAATCTGCCTCAAATTTCATGTGAGTTCTGAGCACTGCCTTAGAAGTGCACCACCACCAAATAATGAAGAGATGAGATAATGAGATGAAGTCAAGCAACACAATCCATCTGTGCAGCAAATGATTGCTTTTACTTCTTCAGGGTTGCTAAGATTCATAAATTAATCTATTCTGATTTTGTAATTGACCTAGAAAAGGTAAAGACCCTCCAGTGTATCAACTGGGTCTGTAAACAATGAGGGAATGAGAAATAGCACTTCTTCAAACTTGCATTCTAAACCCATTTCCATTCTACAGGCACAAAAATAAGAAAGTGAAAAATTAAGTCCAGGCTTATAGGATGTGATATGGCCAGTTACAAAATATATCCTTTTTGAAAATAAGTATCTATATCTGACCCAAAAAGTAAAGATGCTTTGTTTGAGGATGTTAGCTTCAGAAAAGCTTCAGAAAAGCTTCAGAAAAGATGGTAAACTTTCTTATGCTTATATCTTGTTTTCAGATGAAAAATTATTTTAAAAACATAAATTGTTTGTACATTATTTTCCTCACTTGCTTTAAGTGAAGCAAAACCCAATAAAGCAAGTTTTTCCAGCCAGCTAATGTTATGATGTCTTCACCTTCATTTTTCTTCAAGAGGAAAGTTGAAGAAAACATGCCCTCTGGCCTCCTTAAGTAAGAGATTCTTAAAAAACACCAAAAAAAACCAAAAATGCATATTAGAAGAAAAAATGTAATTGAGCGGTATCGTTACAATCACATATAGTTGTTTTTAAATTCCAACTATGATTCAGAAGCTGATTTCTCTTGGAGATTCAGTAAGAACATTTCAGTGAGAACATTTCAGATGGTGGTGATACTTAAAAAAAAGAGAAAGTGCATTGATGACATCAAATTCATTATTTAAAAAGGAAGACGGAGAAAATACAGTGATTTCTACTGTTGTCCTTTCCATCAGGACATGATGTTCTTGTGATCAAGTGATTTCCAGCTTGCTGAAAATTCTAATTAAGTTTACAATGGCCAAGAGCAATACAGGAACCTAGTAATCAGGAGAATTGCGATCTCCTGAAAGGCTTCTGCAACAAGCTATGAAGCTGTATACAACAGGTGAACAGAAAACTATGACCTGCATTTTAAAAATTAAAAATCAGTGCTATAAGTGAACGAGAATTAAGTGAGAATTCAATAAAACTCATGACAGAATTGGTAGGGTTAGATGTCATAGGAAACTTTCAACAACATACAGTAAAAATAATTGTGCGCCAAATCAATTACTTTGATTCAGGTAATTACATGTAAAAAATCCAATACCAACCCGCTGTTGACTTCCTCTTAGTCCTTTGATAAAACGTTTTAGCAAAACTGCTATCTGATCGGATATTCTAATCTTTATGTGCCTTCTGCACAACTAGCATCTTATTTCTTTTCTGCAAGAGCTCAGAGACCATCTGAGGAAAATAAGCTACAAAGAAGTTTGAAGCAGCAATTTTGGGAGTTTAAGTTTTTTTACTATTTATTACCTGAAACTAAAATGCTATAGGAGTAACAAATGAGGTGAAGGGCAAACAGATTGTTGCATTCTTTCTGACATATGGGCAGTTTTATGTTTGTTTAACATGATTTGAGTGGTTTAGGTCCTCAAACCAACACCTCCAGACCACACTTACTAGACATTATAGAACTTCTGGATAAAGACGTTCTTTGCTTTTTTTTTTTTTAATTTGCCACCTTCAAATTTTTTACTTCTTTCATAAAACCAAATATACAAATATGCTTCTTCCTGTGATCCTACACTTCAGTAGATACAGTAACACTCCCAGTTTATGTGCAGAGCATTGAACATGTCACAAGCATCAAGTCTTGCTTGTCTTATATCTACTACAGCTTCTGATGTGAGACCTAATAGCCTCTCTGATCAAAATAGAGGTTGCTGTGCTTCATAATGGAGGAAGGATTTTCAAATATCACATAGCATTCGTCCTACACACCATCCCATATTCACTGAAAGAAAATTCAAAAGCAGGGTATTTTATGCAGCTGCCAAAAATTATTACCATTAACCACAATACAGGAGCACTTCTGGCCTGAACAGAACAACATAGTATCTAACTGAATTATCAAGGAATCTTTGACAGTTCTTTGCTTACTAGCAAGATTTATATAAAAAAAATAGGCAACTTTTTTGTTCTGTTAGCATGTCACTAATAAGGAAGCAGGAAACAGTAATTATTCTCTATTTTTCTGTAGGAAACACTGAGACCCAAATCTGACATGGGCAGATCAGGCTGTTCAAGGCCCCATCCAACCTGGCCTTGAACTCTGCCAGGGAGGAAGCAGCTGCCACCTCCCTGGGCAATCTGTTCCACTGTCTCACAACCCTTGCAGTGAAGAATTTTTTCCTAATATCCAATCTAAATCTACTAATTTAAATTTAATTTAAAACCATTCCCCCTTGCCCTAACACTACATGCCCTTCTAAAATGTCCCTTGCCATCTCCCTTGTAGGCCCCCTTCAGGTACTGGAAGGCCACTGTAAGGCTCCCCTAAGCCTTCTCTTCTCCAGGCTGAACAACCCCTAATCTCTCAGCCTGTCTTCATAGGAGAGGTGCTCCAGCCCTTCAGTCATCTTTTAGGCCCTCCTCTGGACCCAACCCAACAGTGCCATGTCCTTCTGATGCTGGGGATTCCAGAACTGGACACAGTACTCCAGGTGGGGTCTCACGAGAGCAGTCACCTCCCTCGACCAGCTGGCCACACTCCTTTTGATGCAGCCCAGGATACATTTAGCCTCCTGCTCTGCAAGCACACACTGTCAACTCATGTCGAGCTCCTCATCCACCACCACCCCAAGTCCTTCTCTGCAGGATTGCTTTCTATCACTTTGTCTCCCAGACTGTATTGATGATGACGATTGCCCCAACCCAGGTGCACAACTGGTCCTTCCAGAGTGTCAACTGCACCACTGAGCTTGGTGTCATCCACAAAATTGCTGAGGGTGCACTCAACCTCATTGTCTATGTCATTGATGAAGACATTCAATAATACCTATTCCAGTACGGACCCCCGAGGGACACCACTTGTCACATCTCTCCATCCAGACTTTGAGCCATTAATGACTACTCTCTGGATCAAAGCAATTCCTTATCCACAGAACAGTCCACTCATCAAATCCATACCTCTCCAGTTTAGAGAGAAGGATGTTCTGGGGAACAGTGTCAAAGGCTTTATGGAAGTCCAAATAGATGATATGCATTGCTTTTCCTCTGTCCACCAATGCAGCCACCCCATCATAGAAAGCCAGTCAGGACCTGCCCCTGGTGAAGCCATGCTGACTGTCTCAAATCACTCCCCTGCCTTCCGTGTGCCTTAGCATAGGTTCTATAAGGCTCTGTTCCATGATCTTCCCAGGCACAGAGGTGAGGCTGACAGGTCGGTAGTTCCCTGGGTCGTGTATAGTAAAAAATGTGTATAAACTGTCAAAGAAAAAGTAAGACATTTGTGGTGGTTTAGCCCTGGCGGGAGGCCAGATGCCCACCAGAGTCATTGTATTACTCCCCTTCTTAATTGGACAGGGGAGAAAATATATATTAAGAGGCTCAGGAGACAAAATCAGGACAGGGAGAGATCACTCTGTCATCAATGATGTGGGCAAAACAGACTCAACACAGGGTGAAGAAGAGAGAAACTATCAAATTTATTACACTACATCACAACTACAAAGAACAGTGAAGAAAAAACAGATTTGGGAGCATGACCAGACCTTAAAACAAATGTTACCAGATCGCAAAACACTTTCCCCCCACCACTCCCTTCTTAGCAGACTTTAGTCAGAATTTTGCTCCCTTCTTCCCCCCTGTTCGCAGTGCAGGGGGGCAGGGACTGGGGAAAACGTGGTTCTCGGCAGCACCTTCCCCCCACCCCTCCATTGTAAGCAGAATTCCCTTTAGCCATGATCTTGCTCCTTTCTTCCCCCTGCTCACAGCACAGCGGGGCAGGGACTGGGAAAAAGTGGGGTTGTCGGTTACTTCTTCATGAGCTGTTTTCCTCTTTCAGATCTTAAGACACCTCTAACCTCCACCCCCCCACCCCACTCCCTTCTTAGCAGACTTCACTCTAGTCATGATTTCACTCCCTTCTTCCTCCTGCTCGCAGTACAAGGGGACAGGGACTGGGAGATGGGGGTTGCAAGTTGGTTTCCCTCTCAGCCGGGGGGGTGGGGGAGTAGGGGCATTCATTCCACACCCTCCCCCTTCTGCACCGTGGGGTCTCACCCACAGGAGACAGTCCTCCATGACCTTCTCCAACATGAATCCTTTCCCCAGGGCTTTATCTATTCACCAGCTGCCCCGCCGTGGGTCACTGCAATGGCGGGCAGTCATAAATCACAATGTCTCTCAGTCCCAGTCCTCTGTGGGGTCACCAGCCTCTCCCAGCAAACCTGTTCCAGTACAAATCTCTCTCTCACTCAACTCTGTGTCTCTGCTTCTCCTCATGGCTGCAAGTGCTGGCAGCGGCTTGTTCCAACGTAGGGTCACAACATCTTCTCTATGTCTCCACCTGCTCCATCCAGCGTGGAGCCCCTCCACAGGCTGCAGGTGGGGTCTCAGCCTTTTCCATGGGTTTCTCCACGGGCTGCAGGGGCATCTTTCTCTCCGGCACCTGGGCCGCCTCCTCCCCAGCCTTTTCCCAGCCTTGGAGTCTGCACAGCTCGTTACATCTTCTCACTCGCTTCTCGGGTGGCAAAATGCAGCTGCTTCTGGGTTGTTTTCTCCTGTATGTGATTCTCAGAGGCTCTATAACTATCTCTCGGGCCGTGACTTTGGCCTTGAATTGCTCGTTGTTTATAGTTTAGGCTGGCAGAAAACTCTAACTGCTGCTTACACAAACCATCTTAGCAGCACAGCCTCACAAAACTGCAACAACATTCCATAACTGGGGTACACTGGTGAAGGCTTATGCATAAGTTTTTCCCTTTCTCCAGAATAAGCACTTCCACATGCATAAACCTGGATAAGTATTTTTAAGAAGAAACATTCTACATGCCATGCAGAATGTAAATGCCAAGTCAGTACTTTGAATTTCACCCAGAAACTCACAAATAACTTTTGAAGTTCACACAACTCCAGTATTAAGCACTTCAGAGTGTGTTTACGACTTAAAAATAGAAAGGAGCAGCCACATAAGCTACTATACTGAGGCTTCCATTGAATATAGATTTCAAGATTTAATACAAGAATGAGCTCCTACAGGAGCAAGAACAATCCAAATGCTTTAAGGCCAGACCAATAAAAGATTCACATTCTTCCCTTATCACACTAACCTGTCTGAAACAGCACATGACTTTTCCACAAAGAAGGGTTTATGTCAGAAAGATGCTCCTGATGGTAGGTTCTCAGGATTGGGAATAGCTTCTTTCTACTTCAAGTTCAAGCTACTGCTAAATCAGTTCGATTTATCTCCTTTTTTTCTCTCCAGACATAGAGCAAGCAGGTGGGCTGAGGACAGGTACCTTTTAAGATACTACAAGCTTCTTGCACTGTACTTTGTTTTTTTACAACAGGATAAAAATAAAAAAAAAAGGGGAATTCTCATACCAGAATAAAATTAGCAAGTACATGTGTGGTGGGAACAGGCTAATGAATCTGATGAGATGCAACTGAAAATAAGTTCCCTCAGCTATTTCTCCTTGTGAATGCTTTCAGCCATGCCAGAACTTTGTAGCACCACAGACTGGAGGATTTTTCCTGTTACCTTTACAACATGCCACACCACAGTTTTGTACATACATTATCTGTTGTACAACTAATCGAATTAGCTTCAGTAAAGAGATTGCTTTTCAAGGTTTTTGATGTTGAATAAGAATGGCAAAGTGGGCTGATAAAGACAGAGAGAAAACAATTAGGGAATATCACAACACAGGAAGTGCTGGCAACCGTGTAAGAAAAGAAAAAGGAAAAATATAAAAAACATGGGGGATATGGCCCAATGTGCTGCAACAGAAAGATCCTGCTACTCATGTTCACCACATGGGCAGTAGGATCATAAAGTTCAGTGTCAACACATTTTCTCCTTCAATCATAGCTTCTTAAGTCCACTCAGAACAAACTGTAAGTGTACATTCACCACCCAACAAATGATACTCATGCTATTATGGATAATGGGCTGCAGCCTTAATACCAGCAGCAAACTTCATCACAGAGTATAAAAACGTAGAAATTGTTTTTCACCTCATGACAGATGGGTACATGCTGCTGAAGGATGAATACCTCCTTTAGCTATTTTCTTGCCAAAGGTTCTAATTCTAATTAAAACAGCCTTTCTTGATAAGTCCTCTGTAACTCATCATGAAGTCAGGAACAATATTAGTATTATATTGCCAAATTTTTTAAAGCAGTGAACCTTAGCCTGGCCAAATGTTCTGTGTTTCTGTAAAACAATGCTGTAGTGATGCATGCAGCACAATGGTGCTCTTTAAAAGACCATATGATTATCATTCAGACCATACCTAAAATTTGCTTCCTCTTCCCTATTAAGAAAAAGGGAACAACATTATTCAACACTCCAGCATTTCTGAGAACACAACATTTGTTTATCTGCATTTCTAAGGTTAGTTTGAGAAAGGGAAAAATTCTTTCAAGACATCACTGGCATTTAATCAAAATTAGTGAAATTTTGAAATATAGTATTAATAAGATTAGGTGATAGAAGTACTTTGAACTGTCTAAGCAGTCAGGATGTATTTCAGTCTATATTCTTATAAATTTAGCAAGCACAAAAATAACATGTTATGCTGCTGAAGGATTCTTGCTGCCTTTGCTAAATAAGTCAAGTGGAAGCAGGGAATGAGGGAAAGGACCCTTACATGTCAGGATCACAGGAAGCTTTGAACTTCCTTATGAACAAAACATAATCACCTAGTGTCATGGTTTAGCCCCAGGCAGCAGCTGAACACTACCAGGCCACTCACCACCCCTCTGCCTAGTTTGGTGTGGAGGTTGGGAGGAGGCAAAGGCAAACTTCATGGACTGAGATAATGCAGTTTGCTGGGAGAGCACAGGGAGAGGGAAACAAGAAGATTTAGAATATAAATAACTGGTGATAAACAATATAGTTTATCATCAAAATATCCAACTCAGACTGTACAGCTCAGATCCATCATGAAGCCAGATCATTCCCCAGGTACATATCCTGGAGCCATTCTGCCCCTCCGCAGCTAACTCCCTTTTACACTGAGCATGATGGTATGAAATGTCTCCTTTGCTTGCTTTGGATCTATTGCCTGTCCTGGTTGTGTCCTGTCCCAGCTTCTGGTGAAAATTAACCCTATACTAAACAAACCCATGATATTATTCAGCCCTCATTCTATACCATCTACATCATGCCCAGATCCAACATGTCCCGTAATCACCACCATTTTTCCCTGTCTTTGATATAGAGACAGACAGGCAGATTTATATATGCATGCACACATCATTCCCTTAGTCTGTAGCCCATACTCCTAAAATGTCTGCTCAGTTAATTTAGTCCATGACTTTGGGCTTTGTCTCTTCATCTGCTATAGCAGTCTTTCATGGCAGGAGAGATACTGTGCGGTGTTGGGTGGTTGCATGCTGCATCCAGAGCTCGCAGTTGGTGTGTCTGTGCAACCTATGCTCACTGTCTACAAGCTGAAGATGTCAATTTCAAGGAAGTTGCTGGGCACCAGTTTGCTGAAGCTGATTCTGTTTCCATCATTGCTCAGTTTCATCAAAGTTCATCCATCATTAATTTGGGTGATTCTTACTGTAATACTAATGAAAGAGAATACAGTCATTGTAGAAATAATCACATACAATGGAAGGTTTATTTATAAAAAAAAATGTTAAATTAATTTTAAAATTAAGCATAACATTTAATTTGTTGGCCATTCTCAGCCAAAATCAGATTCCCTTGGTGTACACACTGGACTTCCTCATCCAGTGGATGGAATTTTGGGCCCTGAGAAAAAACAATTCCATGGAAGGGTTTGCCTTTGCCCAAAGCAGGGATAACCCAGACTGTCTTCCCCAACATAACCTTCATACACACTATGAGGACTTGCATCTACAACATGTGGAAATTTTGATTGTGCAGGACTAGCTCAGTCGGTAGATCCCTAGAGTTAACTAACCAGGTGGCCTTTGCTAAACATGTATCCCAATGTTTGAGGGTCCCACCAACCATTGCTCTCAGCGTAGTCTTTGGCAGTCCATTGTATCAGTCGATTTTCCAGGAGGCTTGTGCATGACAGGGGATGTAATACACCCACTCAATACTATGGTCTTTGGCCCAGGTGTCTATGAGGATGTTTCAGAAATGAGTCTCATTGTCTGACCTTAATTCTTTCTGGAGTGCCATGTCACCATAGGACTTGCTTTTAAAGGCTCAGGATGGTGTTCTTGGCAGTGGGCTAAAACATGGGATGTATTTCCAACCATCCAGTGGTTGCTTCCACCATGGGTTGTGATTTTATCAGTCAGGCCTCCACATATTTATATTTCAGCCATCAACCTCCACACCAGAGAGGCTTTACCCTCTGGGCTTGCTTAATTTAAGCACATTTCACATTCATGGATGCCCTATGAGATAGTGTCTGTGATCAAATCCTTCTCTCTGTCATGAACCCATCTCTATACTGCATCTCTTCCTTGATGGCTGCAAGTGTCACGGGCCCATCAAGCTATAAATAATTCACCCTTATGTTGCCAATCTAGAACCATCTGAATCTGAATGCTCATTCAGTCTGAGCAGCCTGATCCATCCACTTGTTTTGATGTTCTTATATGGCCTGACTCTTGGATATGTGGGCCTACATGATGTACTTTTACAACCAGCTTCTCTAGGTGGGCAGCAATATCTTTCCATAATTCAGCAGTCCAGATGGGTTTGCCTCTACATTGCCAGTTACTCTGTTCTCATTGCTGTAACCGCTGCCACAACACATTGGCCACAATCTGTAAGTTAGTCTATAGGTAGAGCATTGGTCACTTTTCTATTTTTGCAATGTCCAAAGCTGACTGGATGGCTTTCACCTCTGCAAACTGGCTTGATTCACCTTCTCCTTCAGCACCTTCTGCGACTTATTTTGTCGGACTACCCAGAGCAACCTTCCACCTCTAATGCTTTCCCACAATAGAGCAGGACCCATCAGCAAGGAGGGCATATGGCTTCTCATTTTCTGGTATTTTTATTGTATAGTGGGGGTTTTTCAGCACATGCATCCTGCTTCTCTGGTCACATGTCAAAACCTTTGCCTTCTGGACAGTCTGTGATAACTTCCAGAACTCCTGAGCAATTGAGGTTCCCTATTTGAGCCCACTGTGTGACTAGGGCAACTCACTTGTTCCACATAACATCATTTGCATGATAAGTAGAGGGGACTGCCACCCACCAGCAACAGGAGGAGATGGGCTTCACTACTAATCATCTCCGAAGGTGCTCAGACATTTTGTGCTGCCAATCCTTTTTTTTTTTTCAGCTGTAGTGTAGCAGCCTCAGACTCTGTGTAGCCCCAACATCAAAACCCAAGGGGGTCAACCTCAAGTCTCCCCTGGTGTTTTCTGCCAGGTACTCCAGGTAGGTCCATTCTCACTGGCTGCATTGTAGAGCAAATTCTTTACATCTGGCCCTGTCCAGTTCCGGCCAAGGGCTACTGCATGGACTGTCTTAAGGGCTACAGCATGGACTGACTTCTGTTTGATCTGCTCAAAGGCTTGTTGCTGCTCAGGGCCCAATTGGCAATGTTTTCCCTTCTGGGTTACATGGTAGAGAGGGATCACAACGAGACCGTAGTTTGGGATATGCATTTTCCAGAAACCCACAATGCCTAAAAAGTTTGTGTTTCCATTTTATTTGTCAGTGGAGACATGGATGATATTTTATTGATAACATCCATTTGGGATATGACAACGTCCGTTCTGTCATTTTATTTCAAAAAAACATATCTCTTGTACAGGTCCCTTCACCTTCATTTTATGGGAAAACCAGCTTCAGGAAGGGTTTGGACTATTATCTTCTCTTTCTCAGAAACTTCCTCTACTGTCTTCCACATACAATGGTGTCATTAATGTACTGCAGGTGCTCTGCATCTTCACTCTTTTCCAGTGCAGGCTGGATCAGCCCATGGCAAAAGTTTGGGGCTGTGTTTCCATCTCTGGGACAATCACAGATAACTTAAAAACTGGAGTTTGCAAACCATTCAGATTTTTGAAGAAATACACTCTAAAAAAACATGGATATGACAGTTCTAATCCTTCAGATAACTTTTTCAAAACATACATTTAATCATGAAGTAAAACTTCTTTGCACAGGACAGAAAAGTACTGACATTTGAGCACAGAATGCATCTGCAAAAAGAAAAAAAAAATTCAAAAAACCAAACACAAAACACTTCAAGAGATCACTCTTCTCCAGTCTACAGGACTCTCAGTGTAATTCAGAGCCCTTTTCTGGGCACTAGAATTACACTGAGAAGTGATGGATTCCAATTATGAAGCATGAGTTTTTATAAAAAAATGAAGGGTTGAATTTACAAAAGTCTGAGCACCTTGAGAGTGCAAGGCTGACATTTCCCATCACAGAAACCCAGTAGTTTCCTGTTGTGAAGTTCAGATCCTGATCAAAATATCCTCGAAGTTGAAAGGGATTCTGATCTTCAGTTTTTTCTCAGAATCTCTCACATGTTGAAGAGGCACTTTGAAAATGCACCACTCTTCTGCTTAATCAGATTTGAGATAAAACCCCAAGCAATGTATTACTTTTTATTTTTTTCTTTTCTTACTCTCAGTCTCTCCAACTCATGATGCAAAGCATCGGCAAAAAAAAAAACTCCAAGGAAAACATTCTAAGTCTCTAGTGGAAATAATCTGTTCAGGAGCTGGAAGATGAAGTCTCTTAAACTGAGATATCGGTCTCTTTTCTGGATCCAAGGCCTCTGTGTATTACTCGGCCACATCACATTACCAAATTCTGCATCAACAGCTACCACTAAAATAATACCAAAGTGTGCAGAGTTGAACATTTTTACTTTCATTTCCTTTCCTTTCACCAGTGTAAACCAGAGGTAAGTCACCTGAGGTCAGGCTAAATTAAGTCACTGAACATACATATAAAATGAGAGTCAGGCCACTGGTATTTGAAGATGGATAAAGACATATAGTAACAAAACTTCCAAGTTAAATCATCGTTCCTGCAGGTCCCAATGACCAAGAATCTCATTAATTTCCAAGAAAGATGACTCAGTTACCGTGGTAACACAGCTAGCACTGGCTTTTATACTTGAAAAAAATGGGGTTTTCAAAACTATTATAGAAACCTCTGCAAATGAATGGAGAGGCTTGGCAAAAGTGGGGTCAAATCTGAATGCATCAGGGACCAAGCTTGTAAGCAGAACAAAACAAAGATTTTGAAGATAATGTGACTAGATTACAAAAGAGGTAGCAAAACCTAGAATAGCATAGAAGAAATAATACATGAGGCAGTAAACAGAAATTGGGTACAAGATGTTAATCTGATTAAGAGTGTCAATGAGAGCTGAGGGGAAAAGCTCATTCAGGCCAACATGAACTTCATTTTCAACTGACTGGAAATACACTTCTAAGAAAACCATCACTGAGACTTCACTTCATATTTCTTAACTGAAAGAACCCTCCTTATGCACAGCATGACATGGGTTTAAGACCTTTAAATTAGTAACTCTGGGAGCAGGGACCAGTGCAGAGCGAAGAACAGCCACCCTGGCAAAGGGTCAATATTTGGCTCAATATTTTGCCCATAACTGGGAAGAATTCCTCAATGGATTAAACTTAACCTGTAAATTCCTGTCTTGCATTTTATGTTACACCTCAGGATAATATAACTAAAATAACTGAAATAACTGAAAAATTACATTTTAGGAGTTCATTCTCAAGTCCAGAGGAGTAGGGTTCTCCCAGAATAAGTGGTAGTACGTCCTCATTTAGTTTGGGATCCTCTCACTTGCTTTGGTTTTTGGAATAAAACTAGATTATTTCCACAGCAACCCTGGAGCAATTAAAAAAAAAAAAAACCAACAAAACCAACCAAAAATAATTTGGAATTGGAACAAGTGCCAGGCAAAAGCTTAGGTATCTGGTTTTATGGACAAAAGAGAGACTTTTTCACCTTCTCCATCATCAGAAACTGTTAGTAAATGATCCCATATTGTATGACAGGGTCATTTCAATGCTCACCTACTGTCTTTGCTTCTTAGCTGCAAAGTTAAAGCTTTAAGTGGCAGATCAATGCTCCCAAAACATTACTATGCTATCATGCTTTATAGCTGAAGTCAAAGTCAAATAATGAAACAAATAGTTTTTCTATTAAGAGAAATGTCCTCTATGTAGAATAGGATGAATAACAAAAAGAGTCTTCAGGAAATCAACTCAGTATTTTAAAAGTTAATCCATTTGTGGGGGCGAATGCATCCAAACCTCTACAACATTTAAAGTTTGAAATACCATTGTGCTAATAAGATGCTGTACAATTAGCAGCAAGGGTATTGAAAAGCTCTTCATTTTTTCACATTTCCTGTAGCAGTTATTTGCACAACCAGTTCAGGACCTTGTAAACAAGAAAAGGTGTAAAACGAACATGCAAACAAAGAAACAGGAGGAAGGTATAAATTGATCTGGATTTTTTTTTAAAAAAAAGCAGTTAAATTCTAGAGATATATGTACCAAGATGTTTTCATAATGTGGCTAAATGCTACTTTGTATCCTCTGTGAATTAAAAAGAAATGTAACTTAAATGTAGATAGAGTAAGTCGATAAACACATAAAAGTAAGAGAGCCATTAAAAATGTATTTGAGAAACAAGCTCGGCAAATAAATCTGCCATCAATAACTCGGTAAGCTTGACCATGAAGAGAAGTTACTCTATTTCATTGATTAATAAATTCCAGGAAAAGAGTGCAGATACTAAATATAAGCAAATTCCTTGGGAGAGGCTAGCTGACTCTCATAGGTCTCAGCGAAAGAATGGACCCATATATTATCTACAGCTTGCTTTTCAATAACCTGCTCTAAATCGCATAGAGATAATCAAGTCCTTTCTGTGATTCGGTTCCTTCAGTTCCCTCCCTGCATTCTTACCTGGCCTTGTTTGGAACCCACTAAAAAATAAGAAAAGCTCGTTTAAATGAGCTTTAAAGTTCATCCCACTATGTTAATGATGGCAAGTAGCCCAAGTATACCTGTCCCACCATCCATTTCTTTTTGCATGCCACAGTTTAATAGGTTTTGCTCAGAAATTAGCTTTTTGTTTGATATCAAAACGTCTCATTTGCCATCCTGGTCAACTGATAATCTTTGTGAGGAGCTATATGCTAGCTTTTGAATGTAAATGTAATTTTTAAAATGGTCAACATTTTGGTTTCAGCTGATCTCAAGGTGATTTTAAATAATGGGAAGGACATTTTTCAAATTTCCTAAGATGCATGGTTAAACTAGGTAATCTGCTCTTACAAGACATAAAAAGCCTGCTACTCCAGGGATCACACATTTCCTAATTTCCAAAAAATATTAATTTTACATATCATTGCATGAAAGTGTGAGCCAAATAATATGATTATTGCCCTGTATAAAAGAAACCATTATTTGCTAGTATGCCTACAACAGATACTGTCAACTATACAATTGTTATTTTTCTACCTACACTTTAATGTTGCAAATGGACAGAAAAACACACTAAGCACAGACTCAGAAGTCTGGAAATTCCCATGGAAAAGCTTAATGGTCACATTTGGTAATTCCTTTCTTTACTTTCTGTCCTAAGAAATCTGCTTTGGCAGGGGAGTTGGACCTGATGATCTCTTCAGGTCCCCTCCAACCCCTACGATTCTGTGATTCTATGACAGTAGTTTCTAAATACTCACCAGTTGTTCATTTGAAAAAGAAAAAATGCTCAGTCTGAGAAAATATAATATAGTATGTAAACAAAATAATAAGAGATACTCCAGTTCCAGGAGTACCCTATTAAGTCAGTTAACATTACTTTTATGCATAATGTACCCTGGAAATGCCTCTTGCTCATTCACTTAGGAGACTGTTGAAAAAGGTGAAGATTAACAACATCCGGTTTGTATAAATAGGACATTTTATTGGGAGAGAGGGACAACAAAGTAAATCCTCATGAAAATATTAGCATTTGAATATGAATTTGTCCTGGTTCCAGCCAGGCCAGGGTTAACCTCCCCAAGCAGCCAGCCCAGGTGAGCTGAGTTAGCCCTGGGCTGTTTTCCACACCACCTGGCATCACTTCCCCATAAAAGGGGCTGGTTGCAGGGTGAGTGGGTTGGGACTCAGATCTTAGATGCTTCTAGGGTGGTCTGAGCAGGGATGAGGTGTCAGTGCTCTGTGTTATCACTATGGACTGTTATTGTTCCCCTTTCACGGTGGTTTTGTCAGTAAAACTGTCCTTATCTCAACCTATGGAGGCTCTGTCTCTTGTTCCTATGGGAGTGAGGAGTGTCATGTGGTGCTCAGCCGCTGTTTGGGGCTGAACCACCACAGTCCTTCTGAACCTTGCTTGTGCTGGCAGCTTGGGAGGGTTAACTCTGGCCTGGCTGAAACCAGGACAGAATCTAGTAGTAATTTTATGCCTGTTTTTTGTTACCATAGGGCAGGTGATTAGTAGAAGTACATTACCTTCACTGTACGTATTAAGCTTTCTTGTAAATATGTCTGAGTTAAATGATGATCTACCTGTGTTCACCAAGTGAGATACAGATATATTGTATGCACACAGAAACCTAAGTGAGCTTTAATTATCTTCATGCTAAGGAATCTCCCCAGGTGAATGGAGAGTCTGGTAGACTTGTCACAGCTGCTGAGGAGGAAAAGAGTAAGCACATTTACATTCAGGCAACAGGCTGGAAAAAAACAAGACTCTGGGTTAAAAAACCAGACAAAACATTGGAAAATGCTGGTAGCCAACCACACAAAAGTTACCATGTCCCACTTTACACATAAGCCCAAACTGGCTCTACTTTGTCTATTTCTTCGACTTCCTCACAGTGACAATCACCTGTTAGACAAACTAAGATTTCTACACAGTGGCTCTGAGAGAGAGAGGAGTGCCCAGCAAAATACACAGGGATGTTGACAAAATTAAAATTAAATTATCAGAAGTATATACTTACAGGAAAGAAAAAAAAAATCAAAACCAAGAAAACAGGTACTCCCTGGTTCTACTTTATTCTCACCTCACTCCACCATCAGCCTAGCCCCATTCACATTTGATCTTCATCACTTTACAGATTAAGATCTCTACAGATCATCTCTAATGCCTTACTGAAGCCATGTTGAATGTCATCAATCACCTCTTGATTTTCCACAGCTTCCAGGAGGATCTGTTCCATGATCTTGCTGGGCACAGTTGAGGCTGAATGGTCTGGAGTTCCCAGGGTCTTCCTTTTTTTTTTCCCTTTTTAAAAATGGGTGTTATGTTTCCACTTTTCCATTCAGTGGGGACTTTGACAGACTGCCACAACCTCTCTACTTCTCACTACTGGCTTAGCCACTTCATATATGCACTTTTAGGTGTCTTAGATTCTCTAAAACCTGATCTTCTCCTAGAGCAGACAGCTCTTCATCCTTCTAGTCTCTGCCTTTGCCTGCCATGCCCTGGGCATGTGGCTAGAGACCTTGCTGATGAAAAGTGAGGAAAAAAATTGTGAAGTACCTCAGCTTTCTCCATATCTTGGGTAACCAGGTCTGCCATTACATTCTGACGGGAGCCAGACTTTCCCTTGTCTTCCTTTTATCAATGACATACTAGTAGAAGCTTTCATTGTCCTTGCCATATATAATTCTGTCAGGGCTTTAGTTTTCAAACCTGATTACTGGCTGCTTGGACTTTCTCTATATTACTTGCATACTGCCTGTCCTCATTTTCACCCTCTCTAGGCTTCTTTCCTGAGTTTGAGTTTGCCCAGGAGCTCCTTGTTCATCTATGAAGCCTCCAGACACTTTTGCCCAACTTTGTTGGGATGCATTGTGCCTGAGGCTGGAGGAGGTTATCCTTGAATACAAGCCCACTATCATTAGCCCCTCTTCACTCCAGGGCTTTGTCTCATGGTACTCCACCAAGCAGGACCTGAAGACACCAAAATCTTGTCTCTCGAAGTCCAGTAGTGACTTTGTTTCGTGCCTTCTTTGGTCCCCTAAGATTCTTGGATTCCACCATTTCATGGTGTCATGATTCAGCCCCAGGCAGCAGCTGAGCTCACTCCTACCCAGGGAGGAGAAATGGACACATGGACAAAAGGCCCCATGGGTTGGGATAAGGAGAGTTTATTGACACAGCACAAGGAGAAGGGAAAAACAACAGGACTCATGAGAGAATACACAAACAGTAATAACACTTTACTAACCCAATGACTGAGCACATGCTCTGCCACACTCAAAACATCCTGGAGCCTTGCAAACCTGCCCCTCCCCACCTAGCCTCCTTTTATGGAGAGCACAACTTCATGGTATGTGCTTTACATTGCCTACCTTCTTTTTTGATAAGAACACAGCCTAGCATAGCACCTTTCCTTGATGACTTCTCTATCACTTGGAGAAGGAATTTATCATCAATGCATTTCAAGAACTTCTTGGTTTACTTGTGTCCTGCTGTGTTGTCCCTCCAACAGATATGGAGGTGATTAGTCCTCCATTAGAACCAGGAATACTAAACATGAGGCTGTTCCTATCTGCCTATGACAGGACTCATTTTCTCAGCCAACCTGGTGAGGTGGCCTGTAGCAGACCACCACTATAATGTCCCCTGTCTCTGAGGTCCCTGTAATCCTTACTGATCAGATCCTTATCCATCTCCAGATATAGCTCCATGAACTCCAGCTGGTCACTGACATAGAGAGGAGCACACCCTCCTGTCTGTCCTTCCTAAAAAGTCTATATCCTTCCATTCCACCACTCCAGTTCTAGGAGGTATCCCACCACATCTCTGTGATGCCAATAAGATCATAGCCCTGCAGTTGTGAGCACACCTTTAACTCCTCTTATTTTTCCCCATGCTAAGTGCATTTGTGTAGAGACATTTCAACCAGACCTGCAGTGAGACTGACTTACTGGCTGGAGAGGTTGGAATTCCTGTGAGGTACTTTACTAGGGAGGGTTTGGAGGCTGTATTCACCTCTCCCCTTTTGTGCATGTTTGGGTTTGGGTTTTTTTACTGTGTTCCACTAGGAAATGGAGCACTGTTGCAACACTAAGCTTAAAAACAGACCCTACACACACAAGGCAAATTATTAGAAATGGCACCCCCACAAATACAAGAATAATCACTGGACTTACTTCATGCTTACAGAGCCTGGACCTTGACAAATGTGTTTATGCCATCCAAAAATTGACTGTTTTGCATTTGTACCGCCATTTATTCTCACAAACCATCTGAACATGAAAATAATCATTTAGATTCCTTAACTACCTCTTCAGGAATCCTAGTTTCCAGCAGAAGTAAGTTATTTAATCAAATGCCAGGATGGGTCTTCAACAGTTATCATTATGACATTAGTATTTTTTTCAGTGTATCTTTCTCACCTTTAGAGAATTTATTATTCATAGGCTGATCTAAACATAACCATTCCTTAGGGATCATTATGTTGCTCAAAATATGAAATAGAGACGAAATGGAGCAATGTTTGTTCGTCCTTGCAACTCTTTACATTAAGAATTATACATTTACAAAATTTAAACATTATAGACACTGACAATCAAAACTGTCCCATAATTAAGTAGATCTGTGAGGGGTACGCTGCTTGTTTCTTTTCCCAAGCAAAGGAATCCAATAGTAACATGATGCGTTACCGTAATAACACTCTGGGAAGTCACCACCAAAAATAACACTCTGGAGTCACCTCTCATTGCGTGATCTCCCTAAAAACAGGTTGCTAAAATGCAGCTAATCAGTTCTACCAGAAAACTTATCCAGACCTCTTCCTACACGTAGTGCCCATGTTACCCCAGGCCAGAGTTCAAAATTCAAAGTTTTCCATAAACAAAATATTTCAAGATAGAGTCATCTGCAGCCATAATCTAGGAGGTTTTCACGCAGCCTTTTGGAATGTTTTTGAACACCTCTGACTGGTGAGCATATGAGAAGCATGAAAAGCTGCCATGCTGGTCACAGCAAAGGTCTTGATTGTATATAAGACAGTTGTTGGGTAGGAGGAGGGGATGTATGTCACAATTTTTGTTCCATCTTCAACATTTCACACAGACCTTTCAAGGAAAGTTATTGTAACTGTGACAAGTATCTAGAAATCTCTTCACACAAGCGTAAACTGCAACAAATTTTAAAAGATGAGGAGAGGGAGGTAAACAGTCAATGGACCATGCAGGAGCTGCTCTCTATAACATGCAGTTCAACAAGAACATTGCCATATTGAGCTGATGAATCTGTCAGAGGCATTTGTCTTAGCAAACATTCCTCTTCATACCCTGGATCATCCAGCTGTGAAAAAGCATACACAGACTGCAATTTAAAGAATATTGGCCTAATCTATGTAGTTCACTAGCTGAGAAAAATTCAACCTGCCTGTCCTTTCCAAAGCATAAGAAAAGGAAGAAAACATAAGAACAGAGCATCTGTGCCCTGCAATCTCCGGTGACAAGATTACAGAGTCAGGGGATTGGCACCCTGTGCTCTGAACACTCTTGCTCTACTCTGTTAGAAGTATGACAGCAGCTTGGGAACATGCTCACTGAAACCAATCACAACAGGCTGTGTGGTCTTTGACAGCAATAACTTCAAGGAATCCTGTAACTAGAGGACTGGCAGACAGAAGTACGTTAGGAATACATAGAAATGGAAAATTTGTAATGATTCATCAGTGTCATCTGCAGACTTCTAATGCACCTTTCTAAGAATGTATTAAGGATGTTTTACTGCTTTCTGGAAAAGAATCCACTGTTAGAGATGCTTCTGAGAAAAAAAAAAAAAGAATAACAAGAACAGTCAATATAGTGAATGTTCTCCATCAGATCTCAAGCAGCTTATGTATACCATCAGTAATACTTTTTGCCCCTCCCTGAAGGTGGTAAATAGAGGTTTATTACAATACCAAGGACAGTGTTTGTGCCAGTAGCAAAGCTTGTAACTATCTCCAGACACCACATGCACTCATCCCCAGCTACAGCATAAGGCCATTTGCTAGAGTCCGTCATTGCCAAAGATACTGGCTTTGGCAGTTTTTCTACCAGAATCATCTTCTGAAATTCTTTGACTTGCCAAAGTTAGAAATTTAAAGATAAATTTAAAAATGGGAATACAACCTATACACAAAATTTATATTCTGGAGTGTGTAGTAAAATCTCCAAGCAATGGCTTATTTTTCCTCAGCCATTCATTATCTTAAAGCTTTGATGAATTAAAGGATCTTTCCACCTAGATCCCTAAAGTACGGAGCTGATTGAAATACCACATTGATTTTGCAAGCAGACACTAAGAGAAGCGCCTCACCATAGTTCATAATTCACTGACTGTCTGAATATTTCAAGTAGCCCATGTTTTATTACAGTATAAACCAGTAACAGTACTAGTGACAACATCATTGGCATATGAACATATCACAGCACATAGGTAAGAAAATTCAAGGAAAGGTAAACAAGGAAAGTTTGACATTTTCCTTTGTAGGCTGAGGGTGTTTTTTTTTTCCTTTTTCTTGCCTCAGGTTTGAAACAGAACCAGGGACTTGCAAAGTCAGCTAGAATTTACATACAGTGCAGACCCCATACAGTTCTGGCAGCATTTAACTGTTGGCCTTAGCACTTTTATCAGTATCGGTGCACTGCATGTCTGTATCTGTGAACGGTATCTCTGAGGAACATTCATTAATAATGCACAAATGTCTTGACAAAATGAAAGATCCATCAAGAAGCATGTATGATGATAATTATAAACAGGGTGAACTGAACTACAGCTTCAGCTGAAAGAAATTTTTGTGTGACTGGCTTTGACATCCTACAGTTTTGAGACACAAATTTAGCCAGAATGGGTAAACTTTGGCACGTTTTATTAAAAAAAAAAAAAAAATAACAGCATCATGTCTTTTGCAGTCTCAAAGATTAAAGGCTTTATGTGGTGTTCAGTATAAGCTTTTAAATCTCCAACAGTTTATACTTAAATAATGCAAGATTTTGCCAAATCCTGAGTGTAAAAAAATAAGATAATATAGTAACCATACAGTCATAAGAACAAGAACAATAATGTTTCAGCTGGCAGCCAGCCACAGAGCATCTTCTCAAACCAGTGATTGCTAAGAAGAGGCGAGCTTTCTGAACCTCTCCCATCAGCAGATGCCAAGACCTACTACCACTGTACAACTCCTGCTGACTTGTTGAACTGATGCAAATCATACCATCTTTGAAATATGTCACAAGGAAGGGGCTTTCTAGGCAAAATCACATACAGTCTGACATATAGACCAGTCAATAACTCAGAAGGGATACAGGGTACATGGCTATTGTTAAAGCCAGACTCCAATAGGAAAAGGGAAGACATATATGTGTTAACCAGACTCATTCTGTTTAGGACTGGATGATAACTCACTCTGATTTCCAACTCAGTTCTGATTCAGTTATGTTATTTCTGACTTATTTGGAAAGGTGTGGAAACAGCAGAAATATTAGAAGAATTATGTGTTTCTGGGCAGGCTTCATACTCCTATAAATAACATCTGCTCAGCAAGAAACCCTTCCATCATACACTCACTTCTTTGTTGCTTCACTCTGACAAAGATTTCAGTGCACCCCAAACATTCTTTAAAAATATAATCTAGCAAGAAAAGCAATCACACAAAAACCATTCTGAACTCTATTTATCATGTAGAGAGAATCAGTCTGTCTGGGAAAGCCACAAAGATAGTGGGAAAGGCAAACATATAGTAGTTAGATATTTTCCTGAACGATCTTTGCAGCAGCCAGCAGCACTGCTGCATACAACCAAGTCAAATGCAAAGCTCTGCACTTTTTTGTGTACTTCAAACATCCAATTGCTGTTACATCACAGCATATGTTGACTTTCTATTCAAGCAGGCATATATTCCCTACCGTGCCAGTGATCACAGAGGCTGCTCCTTCTACAAAGCTGCGAGAAGGCTGGCACTGCTTGTCAAACACTTCTTTCTTCCTAAGGACCCTGCCCACTTGCTTTGGGTTCTGCAGATACCAAGAAGGTAGGCAGAGATATCTCTGTTGCAGAACACCAGGTTTGGGTACTTGCGTGTGAGAAAAGCTTTTCCAAGCACCAACAGATCACTGGAACAAAATTTCCCAACTACTTCCTCTACACAGAGGCAACCACCCAAGAATGGTAATACAGCAGGTGAAGTGCAGATGAGTAGCCCAAAGAGAAAAATTCTGGGGGAACAGGATTACTTTATTAACTTTATTTTACAGTTATCGCTCAGCAAATCTGAGGTAGTGTCAAGAAAAGAAACTACTGTAATGCAGTCAGTTTGTGCTGCCACACTCTTCCCTTAGAAAAGTAGCTAATTTGCTGTAGGTGAAAGCAGATTGTTCTTCCTTCTCTGCTACCATTTCTGCAGTTTAGAGCAGACTGTCAGAGAAATTAGAGCTTTGTATGCCAAGGCGATGAAATGCAATTTCAGATAAATTAGATGAATAATAAAGACTGAAGTGCTGGTGTAAAAGGCCATCAAACCTTGTTAACACTTTGCCTGAACTTCTTGCTCTAAGGGTGGTTCCTGCTGAGAAACACTAACTCTGAAACACAGTCTATCACTTGTTAATACACACTAGGCAAAACGTAGGTTTGCCCAATTAACCATCAGGACTTTAAAAAAAAGAAGCAACAAACAAGCACAGCAACACAAACAAACAAAAACCCCCAAATCCCACAGTAAGAACTCAAGCAAAGCTGATGGAGGAATCTGAAGGAAGATGAAATGGAATGTACTTTCAGGTGTTGCCGTGACTCAGATAATCCTATGCAATTTCAGCATTTCATTTTCTGCCAATTTAAATGTCTTTAAAAGATAGCTATTCACTTGCTTATTTTCCTTTCTCTCCAATTTCATACTAGTTATGATTTTCTAGAAATCCAGTCCACAGGTCATGGGGGTAAACAATTCCCCTTGCCACAGCTGTAAAGACACAAAACACAGGTGGTTTCTCAGCATTGAGGCAATATACTCCAAGGGAATTCAGCAGCCACATTATTACTGGATCAATTTTGCTATCACCCCAAGACCCTGTCACCAGATACTGTATTGAAGTAATAAACCTTTAAATGATATTCCACTCACTCTCACTCTTTCTTATCTAAAACACATTAATACATAAAGGGATTTAGGCACAAAAGTGCCATAGAGGAATCACCATCCACACTACACAACACAACATAGAGCAGCAGCAGATTTTTCAGCCTACAGTATAGCCTGAACTGGCTATTCACAATAGTCAGTACCATTGAGCAGCAACAGTATAAACTAACCATCATATAAGTGTCTATTTGGGAATCGTAACACATTACTTTGGTTTGAGGGAAGGTTTTCATGCAGTTCATCATTATCTAGCCTCCTAATAGCATCTGCTGGTAGGTAGCCATACCTTTTTTTCCTTGAAACACAAAGGTCAGTCCTCTCCCTCGCAGGACCGACAGAGGAGGGTAAGCTTTTCTCCTTGGTCCTTTTCATTTAATAGGCTTGTGATTACAGCACTTGCAGAGTGTGTTCATTCTGTAGCTAGTAAAGATTTTTTTAAACCATGCTGGATAAAACTTTAAATCTCTATGCTTTTAATGTATTGCAGAACCCTGCTTCAAGCAGGATATCCTGAACAGATAATGTGAAAGAATGGATGCCATTTTGAAAGGTTAATTGGCACAATAAATGTTCAGCAGTCAATGACAATCTGGAACCTTTCATCCAAACTTTTTAAGATTTTGGTATTAAAATAATCTTTCATTTAAAGCTAATTATACAATAATTGCTCTTTTTCTTTTTTTATTAAAAAATCTGAAATACAGGAAGTCTCATTGATCATAAAAGAATATAGACATTAAAAGATTAAAGATCCATTTTTAAAGCATGACAAAAGATATAATAAGAATTTTTTATTATTATTTCTCCAGTTTGGATCTTCTAAGTTAAGGTTTTCATAGTTTGCAAAGTTTGCACTTGGAATATACTGCACATAGAACCTTACTTCTAGATATTCCTAAGATAACCATTCACTTCAACCCCTTGAAAGATTTAGAGTCAGCTTTGAGTGATCAAAGCAATGCACTTTCTCCTTAAAACTTTTGACTTTTTTTGTTATGGCTATCTAAAGCAAGCTCAAAAAGAAGGGTTATGTATTTTGAATTATTTTGGTATCCCCATTTTTGTTTGCAGTTTTGTTGTGTTTTAAATTTAACTATAGTTTCATGAGTATCAAAAATCCCTGCAGTAAGCTGCATTTGTATCCTCTGACCTAAAGAGCTCTACCTCAATTCAGTAAAATGTTTTGGTCTAGTTTTCCAAAGCAAAGCTGCATGTCAGTATCTTCTCTAATCCAGCTTTGAGAAAATAAACTTTTGTGGCTAAACCATGTAGTCATTTCCTCCAGAGATCACGAGAACTTTTGCCAGAGAACAAATTGATCATCTGTAGCAGTCCTGAAGGAACAAGAAAGTCATTCTTGCTTTGCAGTATCAAAGTCTTTGAACAACAGACAACTCACTTTCCTCTCCCTTCCATGTCTGTGGAAAAATAATTCCTCTATGTGGCTTTCCCATATCTTCTCTTAAAACGACAGCTCTTTCATTTTTTACAAAATCTGTGCCCTGATACTAATCACTCAAGAGGAGATACTACATCACCAAAAATCATGGATCGCATTTGATAAATTATTATACTAATGGCATTCCATTGTAAAAAAAGATATATACATAGTTTCAGAGATTAATGTATAATGTGTAATGACAAAGCCATTTGGACTGAGAAGAACATTTTCTTCAAAGCATACACATATCTACACTCAAAGCCCTGCCTATGAGAAAAAATTTACTTCTTTTTATTCAAAATGGTGTCATGATGAAGTTTGCCTGGCTACACTATCATTAGGCAAACATATCAAATACAGAGTTAGAAGAGAAAACGCATAAGGAATAGGAATATTAAAAGAAAAATAGTGCCACTAAAAGCTATATAACCTTCTATAAACTATGCTTCCACATATTCACTGGATCATTAAAAAAGATCATATTCACATAATCTATTCTTACTTTCATCATAAAGAAAGGTGTACAGGTGCTTAAGCACAGCATCAAATGAACAGATTTCCAGCAATGTGTACTACATTTGTTGCTCAGGACAAGAACACTTGTCCATCACCCACCATGTTCATGCTTCTCATTTCTTCATGTAACTATCCTGCACTTCAAGAAATAGAGTCAAAGGAAAAAAACTGGAACCAAATAAATGGAGATCCTTACAGTAAAAATTAAAATTTGACAAAAGTTTAAGGTAAATATCTGTCTCAACCCAAGGCCTTCTCATAAATAAAATCTGTGATATTTTTTACTGATGCTGAATGCAGTCTTTCCTTTCCTTTTGCACCTTGTTTACATTAACACACCACAATTTCCCTTTTTTTAATTCTTCATCTCACCTCATGCCAAGATTATGTTCACTAAAGCTGAACCATTCCCCTAACCACAAGAGAACAGTGCGGAGAACTTAAAGAAAGGAGACTGCATTAAGCAAAGTTATCTTAATAAAGTAGAACAGAACCCTGGTTTACATCAGGTCTCAAAAACTGAGATACCAAGTATAAGCTTTAGGCAACTACATCAATGGGGAATAAAAGGTTTGATGGGTTTTTTTTATTTTGGTATTCTTTTTTGGAGACAATCCTTAGGCTCAGGGACACAGCAGTTTATTTTAGAATTCACTCTACTTCAGCATACATTTGTCCCACAAAGCACACAGGACATGAAATAGAGATCAAAATCAGCAACAGTAGTACTAAGTCATATCAAAACATGCTGTGGGATTGAATGGATAAGGACCTGGTGAGTTTTCACTTGGCAAACACTGTGCTCTGTTAAACAACAGCACAGTAGGAAAGTGGCTTCATGCAGCTATTACTTATCTTGATTGTTATTTACATGTAAGGATTTTTGCATGAATGATAATGTTGATGTACTAAAACATTATTTTCACAGAGGAAGGAATATCACATGGATTCAGATGTCATAGAATATCTTATTTCAAATTTGAAGCACATTAACCATGCAAGTCATCACCAAAACATGATTTCAGTCATATATCCATGGAAGTCAAAGGCCTCTGTGTTCACCTCATCTAGGTCATTTGCAGAAAGAAGATCCAGCTGCTGCAGTCATCTAGTTTTATATAATCACCTTCTACAGAATCTCAAGATGCAAACTTAGAAAACGGTCACCACCACCTATAGTCTCATAGATCTTCATTCCATAAGGGGAAGTTGTCTTACCAGCTTTCATTTACCAGATAATTCAACACAAATAAATCTTCTAGAAAGTTTTTATTTTTCCACAGTATCACTAAAAATGGAATTTTACTTTGTGTTCATTAAGATACATAAACAAATTATAACCTGTCCACTCAATTCTCTTCCAATTTCTTGGGAAATGCCTCAGGATCCCATTACTGTGTGTGTGCGTGTGTGTGTGTGTGTGTGTGTGTATGCATATAAGTGTGTATATATAGACACACACTCTTTTACAGAAGTCTTCTGACAACAGCAGTTTCTTCACTGTACTTTTATTTTTGCCAGTATTTTATGTATCTGTTTTTAAATCATTTCCATTCAAACAGATTTTGATCAAGAGGTAAATTTGAGGGTAAACTTTTCATAATGCAATATGCAAAGATCTTTGAGGAAGTGAATTGCTTTTGACCATATCAAGAGAAATTTGAGAAGCTATCTAGAAAAGATCTATTCCTTTACAAAGTCAATCTTTCTTTAAAAGTTTGCTATTACCAATATTTGTCATAAAAAGTCTTGCATAAAATACCTGAGCATTGGACATAAAAAATTTTAGTTTGTTTTAAACAGAAATGTCAGAGCCCTTCCTTACATACAATATTTCTCTATGTAGCAAAGCAAATGAAATTTACATTCCCTTTGGTTAAACAAGATATTTGTTATCAGTAGTTTCTCTTTGTTTTAACTTTCATTTTATTGATTTTTAAATAAAAGAACTATGCAATTCTTGATACATGACAGCACAAAATCCCACAAGAAAACATTTCAAAAGGAATTTAACAATACACACCAGTTCTGTCAAATAAAGTCATACAGAAACAATGCCTATGGGAAAGGTCCTCTTCCTCTGGGTAATAAAGACATCTGTCAAAACTTGTTCTGTAATCAGGACTGGATATGTGTTCACACACAGAACAATAAACAAAAGCTCATAGGCACAATGGATGAAAAAACAAAATATTGTTTAAACAACTTTCTTAAAAATACATTTTTCAAAGGAGACAACAGTGCTAACAAGCCCAAGATGAAAGATGCCAACATACTTGGTGAAAACCTGCCTCAGAGATAAACTTGTGTTGTTCTATCTGTAATACAGAGGAAAGAAGGAACAAATCTGAAAATCCTAACTCATCCTGTCACATTTCTCAGCGTCATTAATCTCCATTGTTCTAATAGCTATTTCTTTCCTATTTTCTAGATATAGTTGCAGCTAGTAGTTGTACTGTGAGTATGCAAGCTATAGATAACCAACTGTGAAAGGGCTGCTCTCATTGATTCTCTCCCGAGTCACCTATCTTTAGAACACAATTCATCTACTGCTGACGGTCATCTAGATGGCATACGTAACTCTTGCTGTCTTCTGAAGATAAGACATGAGATCTCCTCCATGTTTCTTTCAGACTCCTCTTGTGGCTTGCCATTCTTGATACTGGCCTTGCCTCTGCAAAACCTGTTCCTACCTCTGTGAAGGACTGTGTCTCTCAACGGATGTCTGCCTCAACAGATGTTTGCCTCAAAGGATGTTTGCACCACTGGACTAATGGATGTCTGTGCCAATAGATGTTTACACCAGCAGACATCGGTCTCAACATCACTGAAATATTGCATTTCCTGCTATTACTGCTATCTTGAGCAACTCCTATTTCGACGGAGCGTCTGTTTGACCACAAAGCCATATATTTCCTGAACACACCTGGGAGAGGAGCAACACACCTCAATAAAAGAGCTGTGACAACTAGCATCAAAAGGAATTCCCCACCTGATGTGAAGTCAATTCGGACTGACAGGACACCGCAGCTCTGTGGTGGTATCTATTGCACCTTTACTTTCTTTTTTTTTTTTTTTTTTCCCCATCATTCTCTTTCTTTGTTGCAACACTGTGAATTTTGGTGTAACTATTAAACTTCTTTTCTTTATGGTGTCTGACCTCGCTTGTGTCTTAATCTCACTCTGAGAATAACAACCAATCTCCCCAGACCAGGCCTTCCTGGGTTGGGACAACTTCCTGTCACAAACACTGCCTAGGACATTACAAGAAGAGATTATGGCAGACTTCACACTGGTTATGCATATCCTTCAGTGCTCATGAGTGTCTGCTGCTTCAGCTCTTAGTTCTACTAAACACAATATATAAACATGCTATTTCCTTCAGATACAGTAGAAGCTGTGTTATGGGTTTGCCTGTACCTATTTATTCCTCTTAAGTATTTTTCTTTCTGAGCATGGTTTCCCCTTACCACAATCTCTTTTTTGTTTTCAACACTTTTTGATGTATGTTCATAATTACACTCATCTTATGCACCTCTGAAAATAAAAATTATTTGACAGGCAGCTGAAATGCTTTGAGTTGTTCAAAGCTGTAGAGATTCTTTGCGAAGTTATTCACATTTGATTCAAACTTTTCAGTGTTATTTTCCTCTGTGTTATTCTGTGCTGCAAGTGAGTAGCTTTTCCAGAAGGAAAACATGCTCAGCATTAATAGGGACTATGTGGAGCCCCTTTCATTCTCCTTACTTAGAACTGTTTCGTTAAACTCTTGATTTTAGGTAAGTATCTTCCTTGCCTTTGAGGATCACTAATGTAACCAGATAACAAATACAAGTGTATTAATTTGGATGTGATCTTCCAGTCTGAACCTTCACCACAAAATTAAAACCATTAAAAACTTAAAGCCCTAGACTGTCCATTAAGCTTCTAGAAGTCTAATTATTGGACGTTCAACAATAACTGGAAGGTAATGATTTTCTCCCTTGAACTTATCACTTACTTTCCAATCAAGTATAATAGTTACAAAACTTTCCTAATGAGAACACAGTGTACGTTTCTTCAAATGGAATATAAATTCATGTTAAATTGCAGTGTTAAAGAAAATAAATAATTAATACTTCTGTAGGATTTTATAACTTCAAAGAGATAATAATGATTAATTTAAAACATGTCAAACATGTCCAATTTTTGACTTTGGCTAATTTTTTTAAGTTTGGTTCTTCAAATTTGGAAACAACTCCTTTATTCAGGCACCCTGAAGAATAATCTGGTTTTAGAGGCTGAGCAATGGAGGATGAATTCCGTTGCTTCATTGTCAACATCTGTACTTTGCTTCAGCTTTGTCTTTCTATTTTTCCTCCTCGGTAAAACACATCAAGTCTTAACTCATGGTCTTCATTTATTCAGAGTGGTTGGGTTTTTTTCAGATGGCAAACATTGCATAGTGTTTGTACCGTACATAGGGCAGAAATGTGTAAACCATAAGTGGCCCTTTCTCTTTTGCTGTTTCTGTGGCTTATCAGACAGTCATGTGGATGCCAAGATCTGGAAGATCCAGATTCAGAAAAGGTCTCTGGCATTCTGGCAGACTTCAGAAGCATCATTCACAATCCTTCTGCATTTGCCTCTGGCTTTGCCAGCTGCTCACGTTGTGATTCTTTTTCATAGCTTGTAACAGGCCCCCTAATTGCTTTCTAGATCACTTTATACTATTGAGGTGTCTGTGTTTTTACCACATGCATTCAGTACACTTCTTTGATTTATAGCAATATACAAAGATCTTTGATGGGTTTTGAGTAGGTGATTTCTTCCTTTCCTGGTGCAATGTTCACTTGTTAAAGTGTATGTTCCCCTTTGCAAGCAGCTGCCCTTCCCTTCCACCTTTACAATGATGGAAGCAAAGAACTCTAACACAAAAACTACATGGAATTTTCTCATTAATATATCACAGAATTTTCAGATATTATGTTTTCAGAAGCAGAAATATTTGAAGAGGAGGAATTTTTCTTAACAACCTAACTACAAAAATATTCAGATTTATCTGACTTTTAGGATAGGCAGGTTGACTTACACACCTGTGTAACTTTGCATTACCACACTATTGCTCCTTTTTTCTGTAGTATCATATCTTAACCTAGCCAAGAAAGGGGGAATCTCATGCTCATGATAAATTTTAAAAGCTAGTTAGGCACCATAGACATTCCAATTTCATTCTACGCAAATACCAGGATTATTTTTAATTGATCATCATCCTTGACCATCTGAATTCATTGCATGAAATACATGCATAACATTTCAAATTGCACTATAATATCATTTACAATTGTTGAACAAAATCTATCATATACATCCTACCTACTGGATGTGTGTGTATTCTCATGAGTCAGTCAAATATTCTTCTATGAATACCTCTGTGCCAATCTGAAATTGGTAAATGATCAAATGTTTGCCAGTTTTTGATGTGGGTTAATTTCTGAGTGACTTTTGGAACCTCTGCAAGAAATTTAAGACTTGGTGAAAGGCTACAGCTGATCATACTCTAATAATAACCTATTTCATCCTGTTCATATTTGATGTATTTCAAGGCCTGAGACGGAACAGACTACTGAGAAAAACAAATGGGGCTTATTTGTATTCTTTCATCTGTTATTGAAGCTTTGGTAAAAACGTCTAAGTACAAAGCCTATTCAATTAATTCCTTAGGAAAGTATTGGTCATTCACATTTTACCCACTTGAGTTCATCCTGTTTTCTTTGTAAAGTGTAAAAACTGTCTAATTAAAAGATGCTTTTCTTGAGGGTAAGGAAAGTGAACAGGCTACTTCACACTATTTCCCCTGTAGTTGAAAGCAATATATTTTCCATGCAATGAACACAGTAAGAAATGGAACTGGTGAGGGATGTTTCTAAGCTATGAACTGACCCAGAAAACATTCACCAGAATTATAGCCCTTTCTGATATTAATTTTATATTGAGCAAAATATAACTGCAGTCAATATCTTAATATTAATTGTTATTTTTATATCATTTTCTATAGAAAATTATATTGTTGGCTATAGGAAGAAAATGTGATAAAATGATTAATTCCAGGAAAATACAGACAAAAAGAACACCCTGTCTGTAGGGTGGGTTTTTTTCATGAATACTCTCTCTTCTGCTATTGTCTGTGCCAAAGTCATTTTGACAGAGTTAGACTTACTTTCACCTAATTTCCTTTGGCAGACCAAGGCAAGTTTTCAGCATTATGATTGATCTCTGGGTTATCTGGATATTCTCATTTTATGATGCTATTGCAAAGACTTGAATAATTTACACTTCCTGCCATGAACTTGGCAGCTTTTTTCAATAGTGCTGATTTATTGCACCTAACAGTGTGACAGTTCTCTAGTCTGTATAAAGGCAACATGCAGTTACAAAGAGTAGTACATGTAGTGGTGAATTAGAAACTTCACTCTGTCATATAGAGTTTTCAAAGGCTACTCCGAGCTGGCACAAAATAAAAATTTATCAGAAATTAGCTTAAAACTTAGACCAAGCTTTGGGTTGTCCCTAGCACAATCAACTAAGAACTAGAAAATGGAAACCAAGAACAAACAAACAAACATACATACAAAAAAGATGAGTTACTAATATCCCTGAGCAGTCATCTGCAGTATTTTTCTTCAAGGATTATATGACTTAACATCTGAATTTATGCAAACCTGAGAAACCTCAAAAGTTTCAACTGGGGTTAGATAACCCCAGTTGAGTGTGAGCAGTATCTTGGGCATGAGCAGTATCCTGGGGACTCTAACTACATGCCTGAGGTTTGCAGCCTGTAGTCTAAAAAACAGAAAGGGGCAAGAATGGAAATGAGAGAAATGAGAGAAAGGAGAAAGGGAAAAGGGAAGGGGAAGGGGAAGGGGAAGGGGAGGGAGATGGGAAGGGGAAGGGTCTTTCACTCAGGTGGTAGATTTATGTCAGAGAAATGTTTGAGTTCAGTGTTTTGTTAATTCCCCTGAGCCTATCCTGACCCACAACTATCCTTGAAGTAGCTTCTTTTCACTACTCAATGTAATTGCACTAAGTTTTTGAGTCTACTATATGTTGGCAAAATTATGGCATGGATACTTTATTACTATTGGTTCTACTCAGCAGTACCATTTGGACATCATGTCATTCCTTCTGCATGGAATAGGTTTCGATAGCTCAAGTTTACTGATTATCAAAGAATCAGAACTTGTTTGAATATGAACTCAGTGGCAAGTTTTGTTGTTGTTTGTTGTTTTTTTTCTTTTTTTGAAAGATGGCAGGAGTAAGAGAGAAAATTGCCCATGTCGTTATTCTGCTTGTTTAAAATCCATATATCCAAGCCTATGCAAAATATTTTAAAAGCCTTTGGAAAGAAAAAACAAAAATTATTATAGTCACAGAATCACAGAATGATAGGGGTTGGAAGACACATTTGCAGATCATCTAGTCCAACCCCCCTGCCAGAACAGGATCACCTAGTGCAGACTGCACAGGCCAGCATCCAAGGAGGTTTTGAATATCTCCAGATGGGGAGACTCCACAACCTCCCTAGGCAGTCTGTTCCAGTGCTCTGCCACCCTCACAGTAAAGTTCTTCCTCTCGCTTAGGTGGAACTTCCTACATTGAAGTTTATGCCTCTTGCCTCTTGTCCTGTCACTGGGCACCACCCCCTGACACCCCCACCTCAAGTATTTATAAGTATTGGTAATATCCACCCTCAGTCTTATCTAGGCTAAAAAGTTCCAAATCCTTTCATAAGACAGGTGTTCTAGTCCCTAGGGTTGGTAGCCCTTTTTTGTACCCTCCAGTAGCTCCCTGTCCTTCTTAAACCGAGGAGCCCAGAACTACACACCACATTCCAGATGACGCCTCATCAGTGCAAACTAGAGGGGAAGAAGAACCTCCCTCGACCTGCTGGACATACTTTCCTTGGTACCTGCAGGATGCCTTTGGCTTTCTTGACCACCACAGCACATTGCTGGCTCATGGTTAACCTGTTGTCCATCAGGACAACCAGTCAATAGTTTTGATTATTGTCTACAACTAACTCATCTTTGATTTTGTTTCCAACATTGTTCTACTAAAGCTTATTTCAATACAAGTCTAGTATCACTTGTTCATCAACATTAGTGAGTTACTAACAATGCAGAATTAATTTTTTCTAAGTTATAATCTAGCAAATTCAGTTTGCCTGTTGCAGTATTTAATAATACAGTTCAATTATCCTTACACAGCAACATCAGAAAAAGTGGTGTCAACATAAACAGTACCCTCTCAATATAGGTGCTCAGGCAGATCAGCATCAGCTGCCACACAGCTCCATTCAGTCTCTTAAACTTGTGGGATTTCACCACACTTAACATCCTTCTCCTTCACCTTTGCTAGGCAACCTGTTCTCAGGTTTTCTAGTCTTTTATTTCTCATAGCACTCAGTACCCCTGAGAGGAGAAAATAAAAAAAAAAGCACTGCAAAAGGTCTCTCAGCTTAACAGATCTCCTTTTTAACTCATAAATAATTAACAGATTGACTGATTTTCTCCAAGTGTGTGTTAGCTTTCATAGTTTGGCCTAACCTGTAAAGCTCTCAAAAGCATTAGGTACTTTTCAAAGTGGAGAATTTGTCCCAATACAAAGCACTAAATTCCCTCTGGTATGTTATAACAAAGAATTTAGTACTGATTTTCTGAAGAAAATTCAGACAAGAATTCAAAATCAGAGGCCAAATAACAAAGCAGCACAGAAGTCAAATATTGTGGTGACTGCAACCTCATGAGCAAGAAAGTTTGATTCCCTTAAACAGGTTCTGCATAGCGGAGATTACTCTTAGAATATGTCAATATGGATCTATAGTCCCAACAAACTTCAAGGGGTTCAACAGCCTATGAAAGGGAGGAAAATATTCAGAATGTTGCCAGATGAAATCTCTGTATTTGGCCTGGAAATGTTCACAAGTAGATTTCTACTTGAGAATCATGCCCAAACTGCTAAATTTACGCAAATACTTTTTCTCTTTGCTGTAAGACTCCTCTGAAGTATTTGGGCATCAGTCTCATTTTCCCTGGTGTTTGAAAAAGACCTTCACCCACATGTGAAATACAGTTGTACATTTGGTGTACAATAGTTGCTACACAACCAAACTAAGGATTGTATTTGGAAGGGCTCTGGTTCTGATGTGGAACAGAAATATTTTTGTTAATAGCTTTTCTCATTAATTCATATGGTTTCAGACTATTTTGAAACTGGTTTTATTGCATCTTCTAAAATATCTCTTTCCTGATATTTCTAGAGATACATTTTATGTCCCAAGTTTTAAACCTACTTAAATGCACTCTTCCCTAATTTTGTTCTTCAGCAGCTGTCTAGTTTTTTCTTCTTTGCCCATGATCTCTCTTTATCCTCAGTTTCCTTTAAAGATCACTTTTCTTTGTCTCCTGTGTTCTGTCTGTCGTTTATATTTCTTCCTGGCCCTAATTGCATGGCTCATTTCCCTAATCAGTTTCTTTTCTGTGCAGCTTTGAGTCTTATTCTTTTATGTCACTCTTCACTGTTGGCTTCTCTGGCTCAATTTTGCCTGTGACTGGCAACATCTCACTAATTCCAGCTCAGAAGTTAGAAGAGACCCAGCACAAAGGGCTGGATCCTCAGGATCATCATATCTTTGTACTGCCATGCAGACACAAAAGAAATTTTAAAGGTGGCTGAAAATAACTTCTCCCTTGTGCAGGGAACTCAAGAAGTGCTCTATTAGAGAAGTATCTGCCAGAGATACTGAGAAGACCTCAAGCTGTCACTGATACAGATCTACCTTTCAGGTGCCACGTTTTTCTGTAGAGGTACATAGAAAATGGATCAAAATCTGGGTTAACAACATAACTGTGGAAAGACAATACCATTCACCCATACTGTACTACTGACCTAAGTATAGGTTATTTTTCTTGCTAAAGAACTTCTATTTTGGTTTCACTTACAGTTTTTAAAACCAGGCTGCACTGTCATCAGAACTGAACAAACACAATAAAAAAGCAATACTAAAATGTATGGCAACCAGGAGTTCTAGGGCAACACCACCCAGGTTATTTTCATTTACTTTGAACTACTGTGATTTAAGGAGGAATTAGAAGGTGGTAACTTCTAAAAGCCTGCCACAAATTTTTCCTGAACATAAGGGATAACATGTGCTTGACAGTGTGTCCAGGAGTGCCTCTGAGACTCTCCTCTGTAGGTTTGTTGACTCAAGAACTATGCTGCTAAAGGCACTTTAAAAAGTCTCACTTTTTATTAAGAGAAATATTGCAATTGGATCACAAAAGCTCCACTCAGGATTCAGGCCTATGTGCTTTAGAAGCAGTCAAAGGGATCTGCAGTCCGAAGAAAAGCACACATAAAAAGATGAGTGAGTGGAATACAATATATAGACAAAGTGATCATGGAATCACAGTTTATTATATTTTCTTTTATTTCACACCCACTTATCCACCCACATATACACTTACACCAAAAGATAAGCTGTCTATCGACTTCAGCACACTTCTGATGCATCCAGGAGGAAAGCAGTATTATGGCTGTAATCTCTTGTGTCTCTTAGAGGAACAGTGTATTACCCCCCTGGAATGCAATACAGGCTGGGCAGCAGTCCCTCCTACTCACACCCAGTAAGTCACATTTGGGAGTGGTACTTGCCCACACATCTTAATACAAACTTCTCCCTAATTTGCTGTATCTCTTTGTAATGCCTTTTGGAATATTTACTTCCCAATTACTCTGCATTTCAGACAAAATGTGTGCAATCTTGACTACACACCATGTTAGTTTCATTAAGTATTTCCATATGAGATAGCTTTTATCCCACATCTTCTGTAAACAGTCACAATACAGATAAGTGAGCCCGGCAATAACAAGGGCCAAAAAAATTTCATCTGAAATACAAGAAAAGTCTCAAAGGTACAAAGGATTCCTGGTACCTATGTGTTTTTCTCATTATTCCCATGTTTTTAGCTCTTCTTACACAGAAATTATTATAATTTTAAATTAGAAGACTGTAAATTTAAATTACAATACAAAGGCAGTTCCTACAGCTTTTGAATAATCACAGTTATAGAACAATGGAGACTGAGAGAGACAACTGGACGGTCAGCTCCCTGCTCTAGTGGGGGCTAACTTTGCAGGTAGACCAATCTATTCAACACTTTCTCTAGCTAATTTTGAGCACCTTTCAGAAAAAACTCCCCAACATCTCTGGGCAACCTGTTCCACTGTTTAACAACTCTTATTACCAACTTTTTCTGTCCTTGGTACAAGCCACTAACAAGGTTCTGGATTTGTCTTTTGTATTCTCTGTCATCAGGCATTTATACACACTGATAAAATGCCCCCCCAGTGTTCTTTTTTTTAGGATAAAAAGCCTGAGCTTTTTCTGCCTCTCCCTGTATGACAGATTCTCCTGTGCCCTAATCATCTTTTTGGACATTCACTTAACTTGCTACAATAAGTTCATTTATGTATCACACTGTAGATCCCAGAACAAGAAACAGTACCGAAATGTTGTCTCTCCAGGGAGGACAAAGGAAGAATCACCACTCTTCAATTTACAGGTGATAGTTTTCCTAATTCATCCCAGGATGTTGTTAACCTTCTTTTGCCGCAAGAGCGCATTGTTGGCTCATGGTCAACTCATTCAGCAGGACACCCATGCCCTTTTCTGCCAAACTGCTTTCCAGCTTGTTGGTTCCCAGCATACACTGGTGCACAGCCTTAATCCCCCCAGGAATTTGCATTTCCATTGATAAACTTCATGAGGTTTCTGCCTCCTGAATTCTCCAGCTTGTCAAAGTCCCTGTGAATAACAGCACAACCACCTGGCACATGAAACATTCCTCTCAGTTTTGCATCACCTGAAAACTTGATGTGAGTGACCTCGGTCCCAGAATCCAGGTAGTTAATGAAGATGTTAAACAGTATTGGCTCTGATATCACCCCCTGGAGTATACCACTAATGACTGGTTGTATTTTGGAATTCATACCACTGATCACAACTCTTTCAGCCCAGCAATTCAGTTAGTTTTTAACTCAACTCACTGTCCACTTACACTGCGCTGTACTTACCAGTCTTTCTGTGAAGATACATGGGAGACAGTTGAGAGCCTACTAACACCCACTGTTCTCACCTTACCCACCAAGCCATTTCTCTTAGCACAGAAGGTTATCAGTTTGATTAAGCATGATTTTACCTTTGTAAATCCACATTGACTATTCCTGATCAACTTCTTGTCCTTCATGTGTTTTGAAACTGTTTCCAGGAGGACTTCTAAAATTACCTGCACAGGGATCGAAATGAGGCTGACTGGCCTGTAGTTTCCTGTATTGTCCTTCACATCCTTCTTAAAGAAAGGAGTAAGGTTTTCTTTCTTCCACGGCATTTGTGGGCATGTCCTGTTGGGGTCCATATACTTGTGTATATTCACTTTATTTAAATATTCACTTTATTTAAATATTCACTGATCTGATCCTCCTATATTGAGGGTAAGTCTTCTATGTTCCTTACTCCCCAGGATTTCTGAAGGCTGATCTTGACAGAGGTCAAGAAGGCATCAATTTCTTCAGCTCTTTCTGTGTCCTTTGTTCTTTCTTTGCCCTTTGTCCCTATGCAGCAATAGACCAACACGTTCCTTAGTCTTCACTGTGCTGCTGATACACTTGTAGAAACTTTCTTTATTTCTCTTCATGCACATTGGAAAACTCAATTCCAGGTGGGCTTTGCTTTCCTAATCATGTCCCAGAGTATTCAGACTGCATCTCTGTAGTCTTTCTACTTTTCCACTTATAGTATACTTAATTTTTTTCATCTGAACTTTGTCAGGAGCTCCATACAGGCTCCTTGCCACTTAAGCTTCATCACCTGCTCATTGGACTCCACCATTCTTTATACTGGAAGAGGTGATCCCTGAAAATCAACCAGTTCTCCTAGAGTCCTCTTGTCTACAGAAACATATCACACAGGATTCTTTGAAGCAGATTCCTGAGCAGGTATAAGTCTCCTCTCCTGACGTCATATAAATATATAACCATAGAACTATACAATGGTTTCGGTTAAAGATCATTTAGTACCCTGCCATGGGCAAGGACACCCTCCACTAGACCAGGTTGCTCAAATTCCCATCCAGCCTGGTCTTAAACACTTCCAGGGAGGCAACATCCACAACTTCTCTGAGTAGCCTGTTCATGTCTGTATTTTGGAGGTTCATAACATCATTTATCTATTATGTAGAACTTCTGCCATGGAATTTTTTTAATTTTGTCCACTGAGAACTGATTTTTGGAGTAAGGATACTTTTAAATATGCAGTTAGGTGCCTCCCCTTATCTCAGTTCTTCTCTCTCTTCTACTAATTAATATTTACTAATTAAGAATATGTTTAGAGACCTTTTTCTTCCAAATACAGTGTGCCTAACACTGGAACAGGGGACCTTCCAGATATGTATTATTTTAAAATTTTTAATTAGCTATGCATCAACAATGCTTAAATATGAAAAATCTTTCCATAAGAATACTTTCTAGGCTTCAGTTTGCACGTCTTTCTATTAAATACATATACAAGTATAAAATTTTCCAACAATCTAAGTGATTTTTAAACTTACATCAAGATAAAAAAGAGAAAATTCCACCCAATTTAAACTGATCAGTTTATGCCCTGAAGCATAAGAATTAATCATTCTTATTTTTCCATAATGAGCAGAATTACAGATGCAATTCTTATTAACACAAGTGGTATTTTGTGTATTTTTTTTAATCTTGACAGTCTAATTTGCTCTATCTAGTTTGATCTTTTTAAGTAAATCCTCTGTTTGATAATGCTGCAAAAGCATAAAGGCTTTTCTTACAAGTTTAGTATTGCTTTTCTTTCTTTTTCTGTGATTCTGTGATTCTTCCAGTACTTCAACCTGTTCTTGCGACAATAGACAAATTATCCCTCAGACCTCCCAGAAACATTCAAGAGTGGAAAAGATTGAGTCATCCATTAGAACTGATAACTAAAAAAAAAAAATTAAAAAATCAGTGTAATTAAAGGAAGACATTAGAGAGGTTTTGAACAGGCTTTTTTTCATGCATTTAATCATGAGAGGTCATCAGATATTCTCCTCTTTCAGCTAAGTACTGTAAGTAGCTGACCCAGGACCTCACTATCTGTAAAAGTCTGATTGGAAATATTCTGAACTATGGGGAAAAATCATTTGAATAACTAAAGAAAATGTTATTACATTCTGTAATCCAATAACACACATCAAAGTTATTAACACTACACGCTTAACACTGATTGAACTTCACCTAAATATCAATCCATTTTCAATTCAGATTAAAATGAATTTGGAAAAAAATTTTTTGCAGAAATAGAAAGGAACATGACCTTGTTCTGACTGAGTGGAAACTAGAAAGTATGTCAGTTCCTCTTCATTATTTGCAGCAAGGGAAATAGTTGTCTTTGGGAAACTCTAATTTAAAGAGGCCATGTTGCAAGATGAAAACAAGAGTCTCATTTTTTAGCATACTTTCTCCTACAACAGAAATAAAACAACCTTAAATTTTCTATGTAAAGGACAAAAAAGTTATTTTGAGCATTTTAGATTGGAGAATAATCCATGGCTTTCCTGCTCATAGTGCAGAAAGTTAAATTCGTCTACAGGCTTCTATAGATGCAGTTAAAGCCAACACCTGGCCCTCAGATAACACCATACTAAAAATATATCCTAAGAAAGTACAGTTCAGGCTCTTATTCTTATCTCAGTCATCTTCTTTCTCTTAGTCTTCCATCATCAAATAGTCATTCTCTCTAATATAGGAGACACATTTCTTGTGTCTTTACAAAAACTGCACAGTTCTTGACAAAACTGCAGCTCATTGGGAACCTATCTGCTTTACTATAGTTGTTGATTTCAAGCCCAGTAATCTAAAAGTAGTACTACTTAACCTCATAGAAATAGAAGCTAGGTAAACAAGATTGAGATAGTATTTCAGTTTAAAATCACTGTTTCACAAAGGAAATTTATGGAAACTCATTATGTATTATGATGAAAGCTGAGTTCCCTCTCCCTACCCCCCCCAAAAAAAAATCTAGGTCTGATAGAAATAATCTAGTCTAATTTTTTGTCATTGGAGTATAACAGCAATATATGTCTTCTCAAAAATCATGATGGAAGGAGTTAGTTACCCACTTGACATCCTTAGCATCAATGACAGCAATCTGAAACCTGCTAATTAGAAGCATTTCAAGCAAAAAATATCTATTCTGGCATTGGTGATAATAAGTATGCAGGGTGAAGAGCCCTCACCATGGCACCCCTCATGGAAATTCACTCCACTGCCTGAAAATATATTTCAATGAATGTAGCACATACCCAGATTCCAAAATAGACTGTCCAAAAGTCACATAGTGCTTTGAACAAACAAAATAAAAGTGACAAAGAAAAACTAGATATCTTGTTTTAAAGGCCAAAAATGCAAACCATAACATGATGACTAAAGAATGGAAGGAAAAACACAGAAAGAACCTTAAGCTTATCAGAGCTGAGAAAGTACCATAGAAACATTCCTATTGCCTGAAGTAGCTTTTTCACAAATTACCTACAAAATTTTCACAGAGAGACATGGATCTCACCCAATCTAAGGTGGGAATAGGGGGTGGGGGTGAAGAAGTTAAAAATTAAAACTTGAGAATCTTATGAAGAAGTCTTACATACATGAAGAAACATACATAAATAGGACACAATTTTTGTGTAGGCAATATAAGAAAAAGAGAAAAAAAAACCAAAAGTGAAATACAAATCAATATAAAAAATGGAAAATAAATATATAAAGACATTCTGATTTGAAGAGAAAAATACATTTTAATTCTCTGTCATGTGTTAAAGAAACTGAAGGCAACCGGCAACAGCAGAAGAGCAGTGCAAGAGACAGTGTGATTCAGTATTTCTAGAAGCCAACATTACTAATTCCACCTAAAGCTAGAAAAAGAGATTTGTAAAGCTAAACAGAAAACCAAATGGGGTGGATGTGCATGCAGGATGTGAAAAGCTGCAACGTTTTCCTTCTACTCTTTTTTGGCCCCGTAGTTTGAATGATCACACCAGCAAAAAATTTGAATTCTATTCTAGGTAAGCCATCCTGGCATTGCAGATAAACAGTCTAGAACTAAGTGCTGCAATACAATCAACACATTCATAAAATTCCAAATAATCAGCAAAAAAGCATGTCACACATGGCTCAAACATGGACATAACAAAACAAACAGCCTTGAAATCCAATGACAACCAATGTTACATTAGAATATCATCAGGAATTTACATGCACTAACCTTTCTAAGGCTACAAAGCCAACACAAGAACAAAAACTAGAGATGCCTCACAACATTGATGCCTTATCAATATTGAGGAGAGAAAGTAATACAACACCAGAGCAGAAAGAGGTAATCTTAGTGGGGAAAAAAGAGAAAAATTAAAGCTTTTGCAATAAATTAGTAAAAAAATTATGGACACTTTATGAAAATGCTCTACTACCTATCATAAGAAAAATCAACAGTTCCCATCAGAAGGAATCATTATGTGTTTGTTTGACAGTTATTCAGGCCTATATCCTAAATCCCACACAAGTTTGTCAAAAGGAAACTTGTACAGAAATGTGGGTACTCATTAAAAAACTAATTAAAAACCTTAGCATGGAGAACAGTGTATTTGATCTCCACACCATAAAGCATGTGGAAATAGCTGCAAGTGCCAGAGAGTAAAGGAACAGACTCATTTTCTTCCCTTGTAGCATTACTGCCACAGGAAAACAGCAGGAATGAACAAGGACATAAAGCAATTCTACAGTTTCTGTTGTTCAACCGTATTAATTGCCATGTCCAGGCTGGAGTGAATAGTACAATGAAACCACAGCTGATTAACAGTCCGTATTTCAACTCCTATATGGCAGTCTGTTTAACAGAGGATTTTTATTACACAGAATGTTATCCTTACATAATGTAAGAGTATTTATTAATTTAATAAATATTCAACAGTCACTCATAAAATAAAATACTTTAAGTTCAGTTCAAATTATATAAATTATTACAGAACTTCAACTTTCTAGAATCTTTTTATTGATGCTAAAATAGATAGGACAAGTTTGAATCAAATCCAGTTTAGAACACAATCCCAAATTCTCTTTGATGTGGCAGAATAAAGACTAATGTGAATATACTATACTTAATCTAAGTCTTTCCAATTTAAATTTAATTACACACATTATAATAAATATATCTCTGTATAAATATATGTATAACCCACACATGAAATCAGCAATTTAAAGGCTACAAAAAAACAATTTTCTCAAACCATAGATACACCATAAAAGAAAACAAAATGGTAACTAAACTTTGTTTCTACATTTTCTGTTTCTCTGAAATTGTCCTGTGATATTTTTATTTCAAATATGAGGTCCCTGCTACAGGTATATACAAGACCAAATTTGTTCATACAATCTTTATTGACTCCAAGATGTTTCAATGTCCTGAAGAGATAAATGACAAATTCCGTTCCAAAATGCATCTTCTGTATTTGATTGACACAATTGAATATATCCTAGCTTTGCAATTTACCATGCTAACTTTTTATAAATCCACATCATAGCAGCAACATGGTCTTGCTCTGAATTGGAATTAAGCCCTTCCGTAGAGAAGCGATCATTAAAATTGTACCCATATCTAATTCTTGTCCTACACTTGAAGTACAACAGTGGGGGCAGTTAGCACTGAACGTAGCAGGGTTATGAAATGGTTGTAGTCCTGAAGCTAACTTCACCTCACTGATCCTCTAAGCCTTCAGGAAATTCTTTCATCACTGGTTCTCATTCTGGTCCCAGTTGGGTCAGAGCCTTAAGGGAGACTATCTGTGAGGATAAGAAATACTTCAAAATCTGCAAAATCACTCATGACTCAAGAATCTTCAGGAAAACCTTTCTTTATTCTTCACGTTACAAGAAGTAATCAGGAATATTCCAAAGAGCAATACATGTCTTTCTTCCAGATAAAGCAAGATAGACAAAATAAGAGGCTCTATCAGACATAGAAGTTTATAGCAGCTTCTCATAGAAGCCACCCCTTTAGCACCACCCCCCAACCTACCCCCCAGCTACCAAAACCTTGCCATGAAAACCCAAAACATCCTCTCAGAATCTATTCTTGTGTCAGCTGTCATCGGCAAATATATGTAAATGGGATGTTTTTATTGTGAGGATTTTTAACACAAGATTAGCATTAACTATCTTTCCAGAATTCAAATGATTTTAGAAATTCAACTCCAGATCACAAGCTCATTCAATAGAATCCAAGTCCTTGTTTTGCAGGGAAAGCTGCTTTCAAGCTACAAGAGATGCATGGGAAAACAGTGGCTGTGAGATAAAGATCACTTGGTGCCTAAAAGTTACTGTCATCTTAGTGTGTCACTAAGGGTCTCTTTCCACAATACTGATTATTTAGTCCTAAATCCCTTTAATGGCATACAAGTCTCATTTATACAGATGTCTGGTTAGTTGTTCTACACAATACTATCTTCTACAAGATTAAATCAATTTATTTGATTACTTTCACATCTAGTGAGGTTTGAACGCCATTTTAAGCATTAAAACACTCTCTTTGTCTTAAATATTTTGATATTCGTAATTCTCCTCAGGTCCATCTCTCCTCTGTCCTATGTGCCATCTACTTTCAGGTATCCCTTTGTCTTATTCTTTTCATCAAGTATTGCTTGTCTTTAGTAGCTCCAAGCAACATGTGTGTCTAACACATTGTCGTGGTTTCACCCCGGCTGAGAGCCAAGATCCACGCAGCTGCCTGCTCCTTAAAGGAAAAGAGCAGGGAAAGAGGGAAGGGGGGTGAGAGGCAAGGGAATGGAAAATGAAGGGGCAAATAACCCCAAAACCAAGAAACTAAGAGGCCCATGGGTTGGGATAAGGATAGTTTACTAAGAAAACAGAAAGATACAATATAACAATGCTGACAGGACTTTAGAGCAAAAGTACATGAAGCTGTTGATGCACAATGCAGTTTCTCACCAAACCCACAACTCAGCCTGTGCCACCCAGAGCCATCCTGGAACCCGACTGTCCCCCAAGAACCGCGCGTCCTGGAGCCGCCCTCAGCCTTCCTCCCATCAGCCCCCCAATATCCTGGTCAGGATGTAACTGGCATGGAATACTCTCTTTGGTCAGTTGGGTCACCTGTCCTGGCTTCGCCCCTCCTTTCTCATGAAGAGCTGAGAAAGTCCTTGACTGTCTGACAGCAACTAGAAACATCAGGGTGTTATCAGCAGTACTCCCATTTTACTCTCAAACACAGCATTCATCCGCTGTTACAAATGAAGTTAACTCCATCCTGACCAAAACCAGGACACACATTATATTTTTTAAGGAAAATGTGGATACAGCCATTATGGTGAACCACGCTCCTGTCAACACTGTTGTGTTCAGAATCTCTCCTGTGTCTCAGAATCCATCAGATCTCTCCAATGCTCCAAGAGTCACAGACTCACTCAGCTGCAAGCCCAAAGAGAATACTTTTATAATATTATCATCCCTGTAATGTTGTGCTTAAATATTTTTTTATTTAACTGTGAGGGTCTAATATCTATGACAGCACTGTCAGTTTAATTTACCGTCTGTACTTTACAATAGGGATGGTTGCACATCCATTGGTACATTTGCAAACTGAAAAGTGGTAAGACTGTTTACAAACTGTTAGCTGCCATTTAAGCTAAGATATCTCACTAAGCAAAAATACTTTTATTATTACTTCCATGTATTTAAATGGTACAAATTTAGTTCTTCCAATTTTTAGGAAATGCCTGACAGCTTTTTACTGCTAATTTAATCAAATAAAATTCATCAAGACTTGTGACTGCTTAAGATTTTTTTTAATTCCATTTGTGAATGAAGAGACAGTGTCCCCTGCAGAAATACTGCACTGAGTCTGATTTAATTTTATACTAAATATTTGTAATTTCTAAGTATTTTATAAGTTTGTTTATTATTTTAATTATAAAAATTCCATAGAAAATTAGTGTTTGCATTTTGATTATTTTAGTGTGCTTTATCTGACTGCTTTATGATATCAAACAGAGCGGAAAAATAGACACCTCAGAAGGGAGAGCTGCCCTGTGGGAAGACCTAGATAGGTTCGAAGCATTGGCTAACAAGAACCTGATGAAATTCAAAAAGGACAAATGTAAGCTCTTCACCTAGGAAAACTTAATCCAGGAGTGCAGCACCGTTTGGGATCCACCTGTCTGGAGAGAAGCTCTATGGAGAAGGACCAAGTGAACAACAAGCTCAATATGAGTGTGCAAAGAAAGCCAACAAAAGCATCACCAGCAGAAATAAGGAAGCCATTATCCCACTTTACTCAACACTTGTCAGGCCACACCTAGACTACTGCTATACACTATACAAAGAAGATGAGGACAGGCTGGAAGTGTCCAGAGGAAGGCCATCAGGAGGATCAAAGGACTGAGAAGCCTGATGTATGAAGAAATGCTGAGAGAATTTGGTTTATTCAACCTTGAGAAAAGAAGGCTTGGGGGTGACCTCATCATCATCTTCTAGTAATTAAAGGACTGCTGCACAGAAGCTGGAGACTCTCTTTTTGCAAGGAGTCACATGGAAAAGATGAGGGATAATGGGTGGAAATTGCAGCTGGGGAGGTTTACTTGCACTCTAGAGGAAAATTTTTCACACTGAGAACAAGAAGCTACTGGAGTAATCTCCACAGGGGAGTGGTGGATTCCTCAACATCGACCACTTTTAAGATTCAGCTGGACAGGATGTTGTGTGAACTTGTTGGTCCAAACAGAGCTTTTCCCAAGAAAGACTGGACCAGATGATCCTTGGTGTCTCTTTTAATCTGGTATCCTATGATTCTATGGATATGACTAAATGACTAAAAAGACTAATGACTAAAACATTTAGTCAACTGAAAAATATCCCAGTAAATTCAGGGTGGATTTAACTGAAATTACTTCTACATCTTTTACCCTGTTTGAAATTTTGTAATACTTATATTCCAGGGGACATATTTTAATCTTGATGCAATACATTTTCCAGTAAAGCAATGTTGTCTCAGTTCTATATGTAACACACATTTCAATGACAAGAATATCCTCATACCTCCAATCCTCATTCCAGAAATTACTCTTAACTTTTAGTTAGGACTTTGGAAAACAGTTCATGGTCCATAAAGACACTTGCACAGAAATTAGCAGGAATGCTACAAACCACAGGTGCTTGACTTTCATGGCTAATGAGGTAATCACAACTTTCTGAACACCCACTGTTATCTCTTAACTCTGAGCTCCTACAACATTCTATTTTTTCACAAGATCTGTAGAGATTACCTACAGATTCTAAAAGCTGTTCCTTTGATTAAATTAGTTGCAATCAAGTTTAGTGCCTTCTGTGATGTGAACTTTGTTCTAAATGGTTTCTTGATGATTGGTGTTCCTTGTGATTCTTAAGAGAATTATAAAAAAAAAAAACTCCATTATTATCTTGAGCCTGGGCATCTGGGGGTCTCAGAATTAACATTAATCAGAATTTATGAATCCTGCCATTGATGTAAGGTGCTTCTGGGTTTAGATCTAAAACAAAATTCAATGAAATTTCCTTCATTATTTTGTAACTAGAGAGACACAAGAAAGATGAGTATGTATTCTCTATTGCCCAGAAATTCATTGACAGAATTTGATAAATAAGGTGAGTTGTTCCATATGCACTTAGACCCTTTTAAACCAGCCAGAGAGTGGTAATTTTTTGGTTGATGGGTGCATTGTTATGAGTTATGATGTACTATTATTCTGACACTTTAGATAAGGTGGTTTGGAAAGTGGGAGAAATAAGTTCTGTAGAATTTTCATTACTATTGCAGTACACAATTCTGTAATGTCCTTCTTTCTAGCATGTACTGCCATTATATAGAAATAGAAGTATGTCATTTCCCTCAAAGACAAAATCAGTGCTCCTTTAACCTTCTAACCTGCTCCCCTCCCAATACAGCAGATTAAAGCAGTCTGTGGAGAAGATATATTGTTCTTACCTGTTTTAGGGCTGGGGGATTCCCCTTCACTCTAGACTTTCAGTTCAGGTCTTAGAGAAATTTTAATGCAAAATCAAAAGAATTCTGCAAGTTTTATCAGATAAATGAACTACTATGGCTGAACTGGACTTCAAGGACTTAGAAATCCTTGACCAGTTCAGTAATTCCTACACTAATTTTTTCCATTTTCATAAAGGCAATATCAAATATTTCCACCTCCAACATTAGCATCTACTGAGTTGGATTTCTCTTACATAGGTAGCCTCAAATCCATTCCAAGGCACTTGAAACAAAACACAGTTAGATTATCACATAGACAAAAGGGTTAAGTTCTTTTTTGCATTAAAGTTATTACAGCTCCCTAGCTTTTTTCTTCATCTTTCAAGGTGTCCCCGACAACTGAAGACACTTAAATCCTGCACAGTTAATTCCACCAACCCTGTCTGTCTGAAGAAAACATCTTCCATCACATAACAGTCCACTTGCTTTCTCATATAAATCTGAGAAAGGATTTAACCCACAGGAAAAAAGGATAACAAGAATTAATTAAACAATCACATTAACAATAAAGATGGGACAGGGACTGCCTTGTCAAGTAAAAAAAAGTTCAAAAAATAACTAACTCTAGTTGCCACACTGCAGTAACAGTTTTCATAGACAAATTTGGGAAAAACCTCTTTTTCTCACGTACATAGCAGTTTTATCTTCAACTTAATATAATAGCCTATTTCCTTTCACCTCTTGTGCCCACTCCCCCTTAATCTGAAAGGTTTTTGAAGCTGCTGATGGTCTCACACATACATAAAGGGCAGATTTCTTCTTCCCTAGAAACAAAAATGAAGTATAGTGTTTGAAGTTCTGTGTCTGATTAACACAGAAAAGCAGTACATTCTCTTGCACTGCAACAAGCAAGAAGGGAACTTTTAAGAAACAAAAGACAGAAGAAAGTTTACATTAAATTCTGGAAATCAAGCTGAGGTCAAATTTGAAGTCCAGAATAGAAGTACAAAATCCTTATACAGTTGGAAAACTACCACGGAAAAATCTGTTATTTTGATCTTTCACTTACTACCCTGAAAAAATGCTGAACTTGTTCTTCAACACTGAAAAGCTTAAAGTGCAATTTTAGAAATTATCAAACTGAAAGGGAACAGAAGTGACTGGATGTTCATTCAAAACCTGTCATTTATGTTATCCACACTTGGTCGAATTCAAGTGTCAGCCAAAATAATCTGAATGTCCTGATGCAGCCTAAGAACTGCCTGAAATTCATCATACAGGTGGATTTTGCAAAGATAAAATTACACATGTTCAGCCATGACCTTTTTTGCACAAAAAGGAGGTTAGATCAAGGCTGAAAATTAACAAGCCACTTATTTTTATAATTTTTTTATATAATGAGGAACAACTCTTTAGTATAGAAATAATTGCTGCCTCAGAAATCTGACAGGGAATTTGCCTGCTCCAGGTGTCAGTTATAATTGTAATAATAAATATCATTAGAAGACCATAGTTCTCTAAGCTTAAAAAAGAAATGCAAGGACAGAGGTAGAAATGAATGACAGAGGAAAGAGTGGAAATGGTCACCTGGTGGTACTTAATTTGAGCATAAGAAAAGTATAGAGCTGAAATCAGTGGGCAAGAAGTAATACTACATCTTAATCAGCTTTCAAGTAAGCAGGTTTAAGCATGTTGCACTTCTAAGCATGTTTATTACACCTACTGAAAAGGTTGTCTTCTGCATATTCCTTGTATACTAGAAATACCAAAACAAGGCATTTTGCTTTTAGGACTCTCTGGTCATAGACTCTCCCTTACAAAATTTCACTTTTTCTGCCATGCTTTAGTTGTGCTACTGAAAAACCAGAACTGCTCTTACCTAAATGTAAGGGGTGTAATGGGGCTCTCTTTCTCTACCTCCATCTCTTCTGTGTTGTCTCAGAAGTCATAAAGTAGAGAACTTCCAAAGTGCATTCTTACTGAGAGAAAGTAAACAGAAAATCCCCCATGACATTTGATGATAATTCCCCAAAGCATTGTCTAAGCAAATAAGTTGAATCATTTGAAACATGTAAGAGAATGAAACGTCACATCAATCTTTAAGGTCAAGTCTATCTTATCAAGAGTCTGCTTTTAAAGTAATCTTGTAGTTTAAGAAGGACCTGTGGCAAAGCACCTAAGGTTGTTATCTTCAGCTCATAAGCAGTCTCAGTAAAAGGTAAAAAAAAGGTTAAAATGTCAACTGTGGGTTTCAAGCTTTCATTTTCTTTACAAAGAGAATGTATCTCCCTTGCTCCAAATCTCAACTTTTTCATGGTCCCATCAAAATTTCCTGAATGTATATGTGCTTTCTACTCTATTTTTAATGCCCTGGGTCCAGCCAGTCCAAGTCATCAATTCTTTCAGGAGGTGGGATGTGAAATTACATAAGTAAGAGGAAAAAGGAGAGGTGGGATAAGAAAAGGGAAAGTGATATGGCATAAAGACTGCCTGGGCAGTGGGCAGGGACCACTGTAGTCTATAACAGAGTATGCCTCACATAGTTGGAGAGCAAAAATCATAATTGGCTTGCTTATTTTAACACAGTTATTGTTTGTGAAACGAATAATAATGAAATTGTCTATCAGATCTGTTCCAAAGCCAGGATACATAGAGTTTAGCTGTGTGGTATGAAATTGTTTCTGCTCCTTAAAGGCATAATAGGATACAAATCATAATTGCAAGATAACACATTATTTCTCAAACAGCATAAAATACACACTTCTTTCCATTGCAATCTTAAATAGCCTATATTTTCCTCTGCAGTTTTAATGTACCTGCCATGTAGTTCTGAATACTACTATATGCATTCTGGACATGGAGCCCATTAAAGTAATTTAGACAAAAGGTATACTGCAAGTGATTCTTACACAACAAAGAGCAGAGTAAATGTAGCAACAGTAGTAGTGGAAATGTTTTGAAATATGCACTGTTTTGTGGCTTATTTTAACTGGGAGTTGGTTAACTTAAGCCCATCTATTGAACTTAAGAAATGGTGTGCTGTCTAGTGACAAGGAATAGTTTGCTCAGACTGCTCACTAAATTAGTAGATTATATCAAATATCAAGTTTATCACAAACAGATATAAATTCTATCTTCTACTGTGATTCATTTAGCAAAGGAAAAGAGAAAGGCAACCAGTGACCACCCCTGATTCTTAAATTCCCCTTAATCTTCCCTACACTCTGGTTAGACCTGCCTCTAATGTTAAATAAGAGCTGGTGGCTACTGAGGGTAAGATTTGTTGCACTACTAATCATCTAAAACTTTAGTGTCTAGTCCACATTCATCATACAAGCTCTAGTCAATGAAGAAAAAGAGTTCTCTTCAGCAGACAATTTATCCAATTTTAAAATGGGTTTCTAAAAGAGATGAGATGAACTACTCTCAGAGGTAGTATGCCTTATTCCATGGACTCAAGAGGGAGTTGAGACAAATTTGATGAGAAGCTCTGTTTTCAGCCTGACTCAGGTGAGATTAATACCATTTTAAATGATCACCTGGCACTTGTCTGCTTGTCATAAAGTTTTGGGGGACCACCAGCAACACCACCACCCCTTCACCACAGACTTTTCAAGAAAGCAGCTGGCATTGAAATTGTATATCTGCACAAATAAAACAGCATTACATAAGAAAAATATTACTCAGCCACCACAGTTGCATAGCTGAAAATTAATTCTACTGAAATCTGCTGAGTGACATCAGGGCACTACCAATGTCAGAAAAGAAGTTAAATAATGATTATACAAAAAGAATATAGTCAAATTCTCCATGAATGTGATTCATTTGATCAAGTCCTCATACATGACATGTCTGAAGTACAAAAATCCTTCATACAGTTTTTTAACACTCTCAATCTCCACTGAATACACACAATGAGTATCATACGCTTTATACACACGTATGTCTTACGCTTTGTGAAAACACTGTAGTGTCTGCTCCCACCACCAACGATATGAACATTTTTTCAAGTTATGACAAAATGTTTCCAAATAGTGCCTATTCTTCAAAGGCTGTATTTTTTCTTACAACTTATTGTTCTTTGATGAGCACTATGTTTTCAGGCATTTTTCTCCTCCTGAAGTCCAAAGAATCCCAGGGTCAGACTGAGATCCACACATTGTCATCAAGGAACATGCACTGCATAGTGTTCAATAACAGTGTGCCTCTCTCAAAATCTCCAAAATCCCTTTGGAGATTAAAACTCAGTGAAGCTTTAATTCAGGTGGGCTACAAGATTTTGTTTTTCTCACCCTTGCCTCAATTTTTCATATAGCTTTAAATATGACCAAAGCATTGTATCTTTCTCATTCTTTTCCTCAGCAGCCAAAAACCCAAAGTGACTTTCTACTTAGTACAAATTTCTTCATAGGTGCTCCACCTGGAAATGAAGAAACCATTCCTACTGCAGCATTTGCCACTGGCAACTCAGGATGAATTATACCAGCATTGCCATCCATATTTCTCTAATATCACATCCAAGACATCCACCACAAGCTAATATTGCTTGCTATTATTGCTGTGTTAACTACTTGTATTTGCTGTGACTTCTCATTTACGACCATTCACAAATGTCACTTGCAGTATGTTCTGCAAGATCTCTATATTGTAAAAAAATTACTGTATAAGGCAATTTAGAGTTTGAAAAAAATATTAATAGGTTGTAAGATTGTTTATGCAAGAAATCAGTTCTTAAAAATGTTCCATTCAAGAATGTCAAAGCAATTCATTTCTCATGGGTGTTCTCTCAGTATTGGTATTATTCACAGGACTTGTGATCCTGGATCCCAAATATCTCTGCTGTCCTTTGAAATGATGATCCTTGTCTCTATCACAGTCTCTAAACATTTTTTACACCTCCAGATTTACACAATCAGGAGTGGGAGTTGAGGGAAATACAAGCTGGCTGGTGAACCATTTTGATATATGCTTGAGTTTTGAGCTTCCTTTTTAACTGCAAGCTGAGTATCATCATTTTGCTTTGCACTAAGATGTGAAATTGATTGAACCTACAGACACTTCAACCATATTTGGAATCTGAAACTATGAATGATCTTGTAAGGTAGTTCCCAACTGAGATTTCATTTTTTACATTAGCTAATGATTTTCATAACTCATCACCATGCACCTGATGAACAGGAACATGTACAGAAGTGGATAACTTCTATAATTTATATAGGAAATTTCTAGATAAGGCTCCAAGTATGAGTTGAAAGAAAGCAAGCAGATCATCATAGAATTATAAATACAACTCTATTATTTGATAGAATACATCAAACAAAGCTAGATCAGGTCAAGTTTCTTGTCCAGTGCGTAGGATCAGAACAACAAAAGTAATGACTCTTTCCATGCTGCACCTGGCTTTTCAGCTTGCTCCAATAACTCAACACCACAAATGCAGGGAAGACACATTCTCTGGCAAGATACTGTGAGAGGTGGTAAAAAAGGCAGCTTTGCTTTGTATCCTGAGCCACATCCTCCTATTTCACTAACATACGCAGGCAGGAAGAGGTTTCTTGCAACCAGGTCTTTTGGAAAATGCTCTCCATCAGCAGCAAGGGAAGAAGTTGTTTCTGTCTCGAACTGAATTAGTCCCCTGCTTTTTCTAGTTTGATTGTGTTGACACTATCATAACACATGGGTTTTGGTAAAGGTCTAAACACAATCCTAATATTGTTTTGCAGTTTTGTAGTTTAGAGTAACAATGGAATTGGATAACACTGAAATCACAATTCCATTTATAACACTGTTCTATGTGGAAGATTTTTTGTGTTTAAAAAACATGAAATTGTGAGTATGCAAGATAGATATACTAAAAAATTAACCAGGTGAGAGCAAGACAGCAAAAGGTCTGTTATTTCTGTAGATGTCAGGTATAGTCATATTTTCATCTTAACATGTTTTCTTCTTTGTTGTCTTAATATATGTGATTAGCCTCCCTGGCATATTTTCTATTCCTTTAAATTTATTTAAAATGCGGAAAATAAAATAAAATAAACATTTCCAATAACTGGCTTTTTATTTGGGGGGAATAAGTGTATTCCTGAAAGCTTCCTTATGACTCAAATAAAGTGTTCATTTTGATAAACACAACTGATACAAACAGGTAAAACCCAACATGCTCACTCTATATTAGCTTAAGGCTTTTGATTGTAATCATAGTTTATCATCATGCAATGTACTCATTTTACAATTAATTAATTTAGTCTTAAACCTGGAGAGGAGCACTTGCAACTTTTATCATATAGCTGTGCAAGAAAAATAGTTTTTAATGTTTTCCCAGACACTAAGGCAAATTGCCTGTTAGCTCAAACACGTCTTGCCTGATAGCTTGAAGAAGGAATTGCCTTTATAAGGGATAAAAAATTTGCCTTAGGAAGCAAAGGATTTTCCAGGATATTTGCACTAAACTGTAATAATCTACTTGTCCCTATCCTGCTGCCTAGTTTGTGGATGCCCCTAAAATCCATATGAATCAATAGATATTTTTGCCTGACCACTTTTCACCTCCACATTGCCATACACTTTCATTAACTCTTGTCAGCCATCATAACTAGAAGGTCATGTGACGGAAGAGTAATGCCAGCATTCCTTCATGCCAGGGCAAGAAGAAATACATATTAATTCAGTTATATGGGTTATATGAACTGCCTCTCAGTACCTGAGGCAAATAAAAAACTAGATGATCTGTCAAATTTCTAGAACCTCAGAGACCTCCTGTTGTGGTTTAGCCCCGGCTGACAACTAAGAACCACGTGATCACTCACTCACTCACTCACTCACTCACTCACTCACTCACTCACTCACTCCTCCCCTTCCCTCGCAGTGAGTTGGGATAAGAACTAGGAGGAGGAAAATAACAGCAACAGTACAAAATGGACGATAAACAAAGGAGTTTGCTCCCCTCCCCAATCCTGATGCCCAGGCTATTTTGGAGAAGTGATCCCTCCTTCCCAGCCAGGCACCTATCCTTATACACTGATCATGACATCATATGGTATGGAATATCCCTTTGGTTAGTTTGGGTCAGCTGTCCTGGCTGTGTCCCCTCCCAGCTTCTTGTGAAAATTATCCCAACTGAAAACCAAGACATCTCCTGAGCAGTGATACTGGCATAGATTTGTCATCACCACTCATAACTCGACTAAAAGCACATCTTGTCATTACATATGAATGATATTTTTGAAGTTTATCACAATAAGTGAAAAACACTTTCCAATCCATCACCTGTTATTTAATAGACTTTCTCTAGAGCAACCATGACAAATATATTTAGATACACAATATCAGGGAAAAAATACTCAATTCTTTAGCAAGATTTGGCAACTGAAAATAAAGAGAAAATTTTATTCCAGTGATCAACAAGACTGGACAACTTTACTTCAAAAAGCAGTTGGCCCTGTTCTTCATAACTACCCAATCATCTGATAATCCAGCCTTTCATAGTTCAATTTTATGATATGATTTATTCAGTGCAGAGGGCTATCACAAACAATGCAGGGGAGGGAGGGTGGGGAAACAACACAAAACTTGTGTGATTGTGAAATATCAAAAATTTCCATTTCCAGAAAGGAGATTTTTTCCTAGTCATATTAATAAAAAACGTCAGCTAAAAATTCCTCACTTTATTTTGCAATTATTCTAAATTGAAAGATATAATTCCGCAAAACAAACTAGTTCCTGAGATTATTTCTTTCAATCTGCTAGGAAAATAAATGTTTAATCTAAAAACTGTTTTTCCTTTTTACATAGATACGTAAAATTGCATGTTAGGGTGCTCAGGGGAATATCATGTGACATTTCAACATGTTTTAACAGCCTTTTATGCAAGTAGAGACCTGGATTAGTAGAGACCTGGATTACCTCCCAGTGCATTTAAGCTTTTCACACTGCTATTTTTCACTTCATTGTGAGTTTACTCAAACATATGTTGGGGCCACAAATCTGTTGTCCCCAGTATTTTGCATGTTGAATTATGGTTTTTAGATACCAGATCTTTCCTGATGTCAAAATCACTACTTCAGCTGAACTTTTCATATCTGCCTATCATTATGCGAATACCTGAAGTTTCAGGGAAACAGCAAATGCTCACAAATTACCACAAATCTGCATTTTTTTTAGCTTCACTGTGTACCTGGAAATGTTATTTTAAACCTTTTGTGCAATAAACTTCTGGGAAACCAAAATGAGCTGACAAATCCCTGGAAAATGAAGTCACTTAATATGAAATAATAAAATCACATCCATAACAAGCAATATATTTTCTAAGAATTTCTTAAGAAAAGAGGTTTTATAAGGTTGTGTAGTCTATTTGAAAACAAGACAAGTTCAAGACAGATTTCCACATTGGCCTCTAAGAGTCTCAGAGGCCACTTGAGGCTTGCTACAAGTGCAGAAAAGATTCAAAAAGATTAAAAAAAAGAAAAAACAGAACAGACCCAACTTTCTCTAGGTCTTCAATAACCTTTCTGCGTTTTTAATATCCTGCCTGAGACATACAAGAAACTGCTAGTTCTGCTCAAGCCAGATGTTAATCCAAAAGTAGCGTTCAGTACTTCAACCACATCAGAGCACAGAGCAGAACAAGACAGTCTTATGTGCACACTTCAGAGACATCATTAGTTTTATTTTTCTTTCATTAAATGCTTGTTTTCACTAAAATGTCACTTCCCTGAGAGGAAGTCCACCTTTTCTTAGGACTCAGCAATTCAAAATGCCTGCAAGCAAAGTCAAGGCAAGGAAAACAGAAAGCTATTTTTTTCTGGTACCTCTAGCACACGTGCTCATCACAGACACTGAGCTAGTGGCATTCCCAGCCACTGATTCCCTTGGAGATGCCTGCTGGCTAATGCACTCTCATGGGACAGCATATCAACAAACATTTTTATTATTTAAAAAAACTGAAGGTGGGGGTGTAATGCAGACTCAAAAAGCCAATCTGAAACAGCTGACATGCACACCTTTAACAAATTTGTGTGAGACAAATATATAGTTGCCCATTTTTTTATAGCCCTTCAAAATTAAAGTGGTAGCTTTGCTACCGGAATCAAGCTGAAGCTCCACTGCTCACTTTTTCATCCTCCCAGTGGGAAGGCAGCTACCCAAAAGACTTTACAGCACAACAGAGGAGCAAGGCTTACCTGTGAGAACCGCCTTTAAAAAGAGGCATTAGCTCAGAAGCAGATGATGTGATTCAGTGCATTGTCTGAGAAAGGTGTGGAGTACTTGATACAGTTTAAAGCTGCCATTCACTCTGCCTTTCTTTTCTGAATTATAAATCCCACAGGACATCTGTACTCCCACTGACATATGAAGGTACAATCTGCACTTTGTAACAGCATCAGCGAATCTAGTTTTCTGTGAGTTAGTCCACACAGACTTGTAAATATTTCTTTACTTTGCAGCTTCCAGAAAAAATCCTGTAAGATAGAAGCATTGCCCCAGGGGAGTTATAATGCATGGAGAGCAGATTCACACATCTGGAGGGAAAATTGAACACTAAATTTGAAGTTCTTCTTGAAAAAAGATCCTACAGTCTTTCTCACCAGGATGAGTAGTGGAAATACATAGTATTTTTATTAATTGACAACAAAGCATGACATATTTAGTTAATTAATTATCATTATTTTGCAATTTTACAACACAGTAAACAGTTAATTTGCTGTGAAGTCTTCTATGTTGCAAAATCATGACATTCCTTGGGAAAATACCAAAAAAATGCCCAAAAAAATAATATACTGATGCTGCAAAAGCTGCCAGCTCAGATTTAAAAAAAACACCTTTGTTTTTTTGCAGGCACTATGAAACTTCTCAGGTCTGATTTGCACATACATGTTAAGTACTTATAAATATGTTTGAGGACTTTTTTATCCAATTATAGCCATACCATCACTGCATTAAATGGATTGCATAAAAATACCTTGAACTTCCTTGTACACCTGACTGATAGAATGCGTGCAGTAAAGAAGAAAATAAGGTTTCCATGTGCAAGTACTTTTCAAAAGGACTGTGTTCTCTCGTTTTCAGTTTGAAGCTTTCATATTTCTGACTACCAGAAGTGACACAAATACATCTTATAGCTAAAGAAAACTTCTCTGCTATGGGAAAGATATAAACTTCAAAAACCTGGGTTTCTAAGAACTTTTACTACAAGAAAAAGCTCTGTGAGAGTTATACTACTACAATAACTAGGATTAGGAAGTATATAGTAAGATTTTTTAACATAGTTATCCTAAGGACTATTCCCAAAAGTTTGTAGATGCCCAGATATAAGGCTTTAGAGTTCACACAAAAGGGTAATTTCAGAAAGTATATGCAAAATGTATTGTTTTTTCCAAATATCCTTATTAGTTTGAAGGATCTTACACTGACTGATTTACAGGCCCCACCATCCCTCGCAATACTGACCATAACTGGCACGCTGCCAAAACATCTGGGGCAGGCAGAGCCTATGCTTCTGCACAAATTTGTTATGTTCCATGCATTTCCAGTAAAAACACTGGGACACAAACTACAGTTGGACCCTCATGACAGGCATCATCTCAAAAACAGCCTAGCAGTGCTGTGGTGCTGTCTCAGAGACTCAGGCAGGAAGAAGCTCCATCTGCTACTAAATTTTGGGCCATCATTTCGCACATCATTTTGTGCATGCCATCCGTCCAGATTCTGGATTTAATCACATGGTTCTACACAGCAATCATATCACCGACAAAAAAATTATAAAAAGGAACTCATGAATTTAAAAAAAAAAAAAAAAATCAAAATCATCAACACCAGATGTGTGTGCTGCTGGCAGCAATGAGGTTGGAACTGCCTCTGGCTGGGACGACCGCAGAGGCTGCTGGCTGATAATGTGCCAACTGACAGGTTTTAATCATACCGGTGCCGGGAGACCTCACTGAGCAGCACTTTGCTGTTTGTTGCCTTACTGGTGGTATTCCATTTATTCTCCTGCTGCCTAGCCCATGTTACACCCTGGTGAAGGGCATACAGAGAACTTCTCACAGCATCTGAACAGCAAAAAGCCACTTGAATGTCAAGTGGAAGCCAAGCCAGAATGGGCCTTGAAAAAACAATGTTGCTTGAGTGCCCATGAAATAAATGTGCAACAGGGAAATACCTCAGAGATATGAAGCTGCTTGCCACAGCTGGCCTGACATGGCTCAGCCTCAGGCTTCTATGGTGAGAAGGGCCACAAGCTGTGGCCTGACAGGCCCAAGCAGGTCCTGCTGGCCAAGCCAGCCTAACTAGGACACTGCAGCTAGGGCCAAGCTCCCCGGCATGGTCTGCCCCATGGCCCAGACTGACCCAGGGTGCAGGGGCCCTGTCACTGTCTGGCCTGTCTCCTGTCCCTCTCTTGCAGGCAGGATCCTGCACACCTGCAGCAAGCTGTGTGCAGCAAAGCTGCAGCACGGCACCCAGTGCTCCCCAAATCCAGGCACAAGGAGACAAGCTCAAAGGAAACTGCTAATAAAGCCTAGATATATTAGTCCTCCCTAGTTTCTGGTACACCTGTGTGTTTAGGAAGTTTGGCCTGGTACTTGTAAAATCATAATGATAACGACGGTATACATCAGCAAACAGATTTTCCAAAGGGTTAAGCCTCTACAGTAAGATCATCACATATAAATTGTAAATTAGGACATTTACTTAAATGTTTCTCGAGGTTGTAGCCTTCCAGCTGGGTATGCCAACACAGTAACTTACCTTCTCCTCTATACAACCTTTTCAGCTAACTCATGCCCATATATAGATTAGACCATCTGAAATGTCCAATGAAGAGATGAAAATCAAAGGCAGGCAGTGGAATTCAGACTGGATGAAATACATGTCTTTTTGTTTATAACTGGTGCTATACCATTGTTTTCAAATATACATTTCAGCACTGAATGTATTAACATTTACATAAGCAGGGGAGTCAACAACGAAAGTCATTAGTACCCTCTGCTGGATGACTTTATATTAGCAGACAATACACACGTCCCTCCTTGGCCTAATGACTTTTATGCAACCCATCTTCTTAATAAGATCTATGGCTAATTAAGAGAGCTAATTATTCCTCTATAATTTAAAAAAAAAAAAAGTGGAATTATAAAAAGACATTAAAATGTGGGTACAGTTTTGTTATCTGATATGTGGATTACTCAGAACAAAGCCCAACTTGGAGTCTGTTTCAAAGTCACACCAAACCAGCCAGCTGTGCCAGGGGACAAACAGAACACAGTCTCTCTTCTGCTTTGCTGGAAGTACAAGCCAAGTCTTTTCATACTGCTTGCTTCCAAGCCTTTAAAAAAGTACGTCAGCACTATGATCTTTGTGCTTTGTCCATCAACTTCTCTTGCTTTTTATAGAAACCAATCATGAACACAGGGATAAGAGTACCAATGCAATAGATAGAGGTGTGCAGACAGCAGAGCCCCTGAAGTCACTGCTTTCATTGTAAAATCTACCTGCCTCCCACAGCCAGCCAGCCAACCTACATCAAGCCATCTGGGTGCACACATTGTCCAGCTCAATCCTGGCTTCAAGGCAGTAAATGAAACAGTGGTGCCCTTTACTCTGTGGGCCACAGTATCCCATTGTGCTACATCAAGGCACAGAGATACATCTCTGAATCAGAACTTCACAGTGGGAAATAAAGGACATAACACAGAGGTGCTAAAAGCTAGTGGAGAAGATACTGGCAGTGAGCATTTTGTGTTACATCTTCAGAGGCTGGGCCACAAACAAACTCTTTTCTCTCCATACTTCAACTTTAGAGGAAAATAAGAGTTTTCCAACTATCTAAATTACTTCTGGATGGCTTGACATATCTGTGATGATAATCAAAAGGAAAGACAACGTAGCAACCACCATTCTGTAACAAGAAATCACAGCCTGCTATGATCCACCTGGTGCCTTTGAAAGCTTTTGCTTGAGCATTTTGCTCAGATGCCATTCAATCCAGGGAAGCAGCAGACCAGATCAACAAAAGATTAAATGACTGAGAAGGAATCCAGAAAAGCTTTGTAGGTCCAAACATACCTCTGCCTTCACAAAACAGTTAGAGTAATTCCTTTCTATAAGTGCTTATAATGAAATGTGCTGACACGAGTAATGAGAATAAAGCCGGCTGTTGTATATCTTAGCAAGAAGCTAATGTCTGGTACCTGCTGGACATAGTTTATGACTTTAGCTTGTTAGGATCATTCAGTATCCGGAGCAACACAGCAAGAATTTTGTCTAATAACCCCTTATTAGACCACTGGGCTCAGGGCAACAGAAGATGAGAAACCCAAGTATTATGGCCCCAGCAAAGGATGCTTTCTGTATGTCTTTCCAGTATGTACATTTTATTTTAGAAACAAATGTTAAGCCTAATTAGGCTGTAAGCACATTTCTGCTTTATTTAGACAATTGTGCTTTGTTTATGTTAATAATAGAAGTACCTACGTATTCCAAACAAGGTCAGGACACATAATGATAGATACCAGCAAGCACATTTAATTTAAGGTAAACTGACATTCCAGTGAGTTCATAATTTGATGTAAAAAGTAATATCAGTACCCACGGTTTCAAACATATGTTTGTGGCAAAACTGTGTACTACACCCTTGCCATGTGCTAAACTTGTGCCTTAGCTAAAATCCAATGTCTTTCCTTGATGGAATTACATCATCCAGGTACTAGCAGGCAAGACAGACAGAAGTATGGAAACTGTCTACTGTATGTATTTATCTAGTCAAATGTCAACTCTCAATCTGTTGATACTCAAATTTGGTCCAAAAATCATTACTTAAATTTAAGCAGATAAAAAAGGAGAATTGCAGGCAACTTGAAATAAGACAAAAGTTTGTCACGTTTTGATACAAAATACATTTTTTCCTTAACCTTACTATCATGACTTAGGACTTTTTATGTAACTAATTTACAGAAATGCAAGATCTGTATAAGGTGAAAAGTGAAGTAACTTTGAATCCAATTGGGAGGGAAAAGCTAAGTGACACTATTTCATTACTATATTGATGGGTTGAAGATTATGGATTTTAAAGATGATCCGGTAGTAGAGACATAGATAGACACAATCCAAATTAGAAATAAAAACAAATTAATCATATGAAATATCTAAAATCAAAGACAACTGCCTCCTGGCTATTTTTAATAACTATGAAGCATTTACTTTTATCTAAAATTCGTGAAAATTATTTTCAATACTCAATGCCTAAAACAAGGTATCTTCATATGTAGTTTACTTCTCTAAACTTACAAAAGCATTTCATATTGATTTGAAGTCCTTTAAAAAATCAGTAAAATAAATTGTTTTCCCTATGATCTATAGCAGTGGCTCTATCGACTAAGAAACTGTGGTCACTATGTAAGTATTAAAGTACATTTTTGCTCAGGAATTTTGGTACTAATGTCCATACCTTTCTTTATCATCTGCTATGCATGCTATTTTGGTGGTAAATTAAAGAGATTAAATGAGAGCAAAGAGATACGCAAGACTGGAGACAAATGAAGACAAGTATTTTGAACTTTCAGCATGATTTACAGAAAGTCACGGAATCACAGAATCTCAGAACCACAGAATGATAGCAGTTGGAAGGGACCCCTAGAGGTCGTTTACTCAAATCCCCTGTTAAAGCAGGATCACCTAGAGCAGGTTTCAGAGGACTGTGTTCAAGCAGGTCTTGAGTATCTACAGGGTAGGAGACTCTCTGGAAAGCCTGTCCCAGTGCTCTGTCAGCCTCAAGGTTAAGAAGATTTTTTTCATGTTGAGATGGAAATTCCTGAATTCTGGTTTGTGCCCGTTTCCCTCATCCTGTCACTGGGCAGGACTAAGAGTCTAGCCCCTTCCTCTAGACATCCACCCTTTAGAAGTTTATAAGCATTGAGATAGATACTTTCTCAGCCTGGTCTTCTCTAGACCACACAGCCCCAGCTCTCTAAGCCTTTCCTCATATGAGAGATGCTCCAGTCCCCTCATCATCTTTGTAGCTCTCTGCTGGAATCTCTCCAGAAGTTGGATTATTTTGCTTGTAGATAACTTGTTGTCCACCTGGACTCCCAGGCCCTTCTCTGCAGAGCTGCTTGCCAGCAGGTCAACCCTGAACCTGTACAGATGCCTAGGTGCAGGATGTGACGCCTGCCTTTGTTGAACTTCATTTCGTTCCTCTTTGCCCAACTTTCCAGCATGTCCATGTCTCACTGAATGGCAGCGCAGCCTTTTGGTGTGTCAGCCACTTTTCCCCCTTTTTTATCATCAGCAAATTTGCTGAGGGTGCTCTCTGTCCCCTTATCCAGGACAACAATGAATATGATGAATAAGACCAGACCCAGCACCAACCCCAGGACACACCACTGGCCACAGGCCTCCGACTAGACCAACTCTGCATCACTTACAAATTTAAGGAAGACCATTCCCATTTTAAAAAACTGCCAGTGCAGATTCCAGTTCCCACCTTCAGATACATCTTTCATCTTCATAAAAAACTCTCAACTTCTAATCAATATGAATAGAAAAATGCACTTAGTGGCATAGAAAGCCAAATAGTCTTCAGTAATGTAGAGGCTACATCACTGTTTATGAGCCCTACTGTTCACACTTATGCATATCCAAGTCTAATTCAAGTTCAGCATCCCAAAATAAGAGGGTATGCATAATATCTCCTGCAGCCTGATGCATGAGTTAAGTCATCTGCCAGAAGACTTAACTCATGCCTAGTATTAGTAACATTAGTAGGCATTCCTCTACCATGTTTATCTTGATACAAAGGTGTTTTTAGGGAGTGAAACTGGATTAAACCTTGTGCAAAAGGCAGTAATTAGCAAAACTTTTGGAAGGAAGTGCTCTTTGGCATATCCAGCAAATCAGACCATGAATTTGATCCTCCTCTCAGCCTGATTCAGATAAGGATCCTGTAGAAATTTTCCACACCTCTCAACAGTACCTGAATTGCACAGTATCATGGAATTATAGCTTCCCTATTTCTCCAGCTGAGGCCATTCCACTTCACAGAGCTAAAGAGATTCCCAGGACAGGTGGTAGGAAGCAATAAAAGAGATAATCCAGTTGTTAGAGCACTCACCTTATTAGCTTAAATCCCAGCTCCATAAAATATTCATAGGAAATAGCTTCAAAGGAGTAAAAATACAAGCTTGGAGTACCTAATAACAGTGCAATGGATTAGATCTCTTCTCCAAATCACACAATAAATACATTTTAGAATGTACCTCATTGAATGTTCTAGCCACTTGTTTAGTGGAGAGGTTCTTCGTATTTTGTTTCTGCTCATTACATAGGGTTGACCCCAGCTTTAGGAGAGGGTTTACATCTGAGCAGCATTAGATGTTTCCTTCTATTTTAGGCTTTACTATCTAATTACCTGCAGATAACAGGAATTGCAGTTTTATTCCCCTCTTTGGTATTCTCCACCACTTAGCTAAGACACCTTTTTGCTCAGATTGCTGGATACAGTGAATGCTCTGCTTTGGCATCAAGCTCTGCAGGCTTTGCGAGAGAAGCCAGTTACTATTCAAACCAAGCCTGACAGTTGCAAAGGCATACACAAACTGCTGGAATAGCCTGCTGTACTGAAGAAGAATTTCCCAGGGTTTCAGAATGGGTAGAAAGACTGAATGCTTTCCATGTCAGTGTCATAATGCTTCCAATAGTACATTTAATTCCTGAGCATTTTTCATGTGGAAATATGTTTCATGCTAAGTATGTTTCAGTACGATATTTAAGAACTTGACCTAAAATTAAAGCAAGGAAGAATAAATATCACAGCCAGCAGTATTTTTGTGCATTTCTGCCCAAATCAAGCAGCTGCATTCAGCATTTCTAAAGCAGCTATAATTAACCTTTAATCCAAATTTAATAAAGGCAATAATTTAATTTATATAGCTGTTCATACACAAAATATTGTGCAACACTCATGATTGCAAATCCTCTATGATGAGGTGCACATTTAGAATCAGGTTTTTAAGCAACATCCTGCAGAGTTTATATCAGTTTATATCATAATGACTTCAAGGTAGAAATGAGCAAATTCCATGTGAGGCTACCGTCCAAATTGCTTAGTTAAAACTGCAAATTGTGGGTGCAGGCATACACTTGTTTGTACATTAGGGTAGGAATTTCTCAACAGCAAACACTCAAAGACTTTCCCATTTTTGTCCTGGTAACAGTTCAGATTCAGCTTGCCTAGAAAAGCACAATAAGGAAGTGTATGCAAATCCTTCAACAGTAAACTGTATTCCATTTGAGAAATAATTGAAGATTGTCTAGCACTGATCCCATTCCACACACCATTTTCACCTAAAGAAAAACAAAAGTTCCAAGAAAAGAGATCCACGTGGCACTACAAAATTTTGAGACCTGTGACTTTTTTTGAACCAAGCATTTTTCCTGGGTGCAAAAATTGTTTGTGGGAGAAGGAATGATGACAGTACCACTACAAGAGACTTTTTCAGCTAGCTATGGGGATAACAAACCAGGTCTAAGGAGCTGCACTTCAGAGTTTGGAAGCAATTACTGAGAAGGGCACTTGGCAAGAGGAAATATTTGAGGCAGAAAATGAGAACATGAAGAAATATGCAAACAGTTTAAATGTGTCTGTTCAATCTCTCCCTGCAGTGAGCACAAGGCTCTCAAACAAGAAACAGTGCAGCAGAAGTTCAGCTGTTAAACACCACTCCTTTGCGTAACATAAAGAGTTCAGACAGCAGCTCACCAACACGCTGCCAGCTCCAGCTGGGTATAACAAGCAGGAAGTAAAGGAGTGATTGCATCCACCAGGCCTCTACAGATATCTGGCAGCAAAGTTGCACAGATACAGACAAACTGCAAAACTGGTAATTTAGGGTGTGCACCTTCAAGAACTGTGTCAGAAAGTTAAAGTGAAGAAAAAAAATAAATCTGCCCAGAGCATGTTTAAACTGCATTTTGTGTATTGGTGAAGAGCAGAATCAGTATATTGTGCTATGTAAAGCATGTGTTTCAACATTAGATATTGCTGGACTGACTTTGACAGCAAGCAGTCCATTCTACCAGGCCCCACTGAGCCATTCCCGCTATATGCATTGTCAGTCATTCCTCTGTGAGCATTACTTAATCCAGTGAGTTGTACTTGCATGCTCAGTAAAGGGTTCAACATATGCCATAAGGATCATATATAAATCCTAGACTACAATGCAGGAACCAAGGTCTGATGCAGTTGCTATTACCTGTACTTCTGGCAGGGTGTAAAGTGGCAGTGATGTGTAGGGTACGAAGAAACTAACTTGATATCCAGGGTAAAGATGTTGTGCTTCCTTATGGAAAAATAAATCCTCATCTTTACTTGTAAATTTAAAGCATTAGATATGGAAATTATGGAGAAACAACAAATACTGGTTACTGTCACTTCTCAGAGTAAAATTGTTCTTTGCTTTTTTTTTTTTATTTCAGTTCTTCTTCTCCCATATATGTGCCCTTTCTTATAGGCACAAAATATATCTGCATAAGAAGGATCTCAGACAGCAGATCTCACTTTGCTCCTGATTATTTTTTCTTATGTCAGCAATGTTCAAATCACCCTTACAAGAGAGGCAAGCAAAAATAAGAACAGAAAACTTTCTACATTATATTTAGCATCTAAACTAGAAAGGTTTGGATTCTTTCTCAGTGTGGTTTTCATCTCTCTCTCCTGTTCTGCCTAACAGAGAAACTCTGCGTAGATTCTATTCACAGCTACATCAATATATTCTCCCCCTGTAGCAAATTTTCCAACCCCTGTCCAAATTTTTTTCTTTAAGTCAACAAGCAGTCTTGACAGAGTTGAAAGGCCAATGTCATCCCTGGCATATACAGTCACTGCATCAGCACAGCTGTCAGTGTTGACACCAGCACTTAATTTAGATGGGCCAAGCTTGTTTCCAAAAACCGTTTTGACAAACCACCCCAAGAAAAGAATTGCCATCTTGTCAGGACAGCTTGTTGCAGTATCTAATAAAGCAAGACTCAGTTTCCATAATATGGTGAAGAGCTAGGAAGCCAATACTTCCCCTTAGAGATATTCTATGTCCCCTTCCACTAGTGTGACGAACCCAGCCCAGAATGTTTTTCTTCCGTAAGATTATTTAAGCATAAAAGCATGTGTCACCAAACACTTCCCTTTCTCATAATACCCAATTAGGGACATCAGGAATAAAACAAATCAAGAATGGAGTCAATCTGACATCTTATCCTGTACTAAACACCAAGTCGTCTAAATTAAAAAAAAAAAAGTTACTGCCAGAACCAGTGTGGTCAGGAGCAATAAGTCCATGCCAGGCATCCAGCACCTGCCCAGTCCTCAGATGGTGATGGCAGGCAACTAACTGGGCAGCTCTGCACTCCTCTGCCCACCCTCTGGCAGCCAGCTCCCCCATGACACTACTAAACCCAGTCACTATCATAATGACAAACTGGTCATTACTCCCGTAATGTGCCAGCTAACAAATTACAAAATTAAACTTTGGTAGCTGAAGTCTCCAAACCCAAAGAGTAATTATCATATTTTTCACACAATGAGTGCAAATTGTGTTTTAAAGAAAAGTAACCCAACATTCAGCAGTGGGTTTGATTATAATGTGTGTTGTGACAATATGAGGCAAGTTGACCTCTCCTGAGCAGTTCCCTGGCACTGCTCGCCCCTTCTTTCCTCCATGTGCTTCCCTGACAAGGTTCCTGCCAGAGCACCATCAACCCAGGTGCTCCTAGCTTCTAAATTGTTTAGTATATAAACTAAAAGACATTGTTCATGAAGTATATATAACACGTTCTGAAGTACCTCTATCATAAATAACAGTAGAACTTTTCTCATTGACTGTAAAACTCCAGGTCTGCTCAGGTTTAAATTTTGCATATATGTTCTTTGCCAACACAGTCAAACATGGAACTGGTTGGAAATCTTTTTTAGCTGGTTTATTCATGTGGAAATACAAATGGAGGTTGAAAACAGAACTGTTGGGAACTACGTCCCAGATCTAGGATGGATTGGGCAATCAAAGCCAGGAGTCCAGAGCAGGCGGCTGGTCAGAGCATCTACCTGAGTTTGGCAGTACAGGTTATAAATTCCTGGCCTCTGTCAGAAGGAATGGAATAACACCTGTGATTCTCATATGCTGTGAGAGTGCTCTCTTTCCTATATTTTCTCTGCAGGGAAAAAATATACTCTTAGAAGGCCAACATTTTATCTCAGTGTAAAGTGGGCAAGATCCCAGATTTCAGGACTTTATGAAGTAAGGAAGAAAAATTATTTACTGTCTATATTTCATAAAAGATGATAAACATTCTATGGGGCAGTATGAAATTCAGTGTTAGAGAAAAAAAATAAATTTGTTCGGCATAGTTTCTAGGATGTGTTTACAGCATTTGTCTTTATTGTGTTATATTGGGTAGAGAACCTCCAGTATTTATAGGCTTGAATACCTTGCACACTGAAGAGTTAGCCTTTTTGATGCTTCATCCCAAAACTGGATTTTATGGAGTATTTCATATTTCCTTTGAAGCTGTCAACACTCCCAAGGAGTGATGTAGTTATGAATTCACTGGAAATAACATAATCTGAATTATTCAAGAGAATCCTGATCAACTTCTACAACTCCAAGTTTCCAAATTTGTGCATATACACAATTTTATATGCAGAAAGTAAATACATTATTTGAATGTGCATAACTTTCTCTGACAGTACAAACCTCACAGACAGTATGCAACTCCAAATACTCAGATTACAAAAAAAAAAAAAAAAATTCTAAATTAAAGCTGCATTAGCTCTGTATTAGTTATCCATACACTATCACAGCTCCAGATGTAGAAGGATAGGAATCACTCCAGAACCAGTTCTGAACCCACCTGCAGTAATAAGCAATGGGAACTGCATCCACAAGCAGTGCTCCACAGGTGAAAATCTGATAAACTGTAATCTCAATTCATGGGTACTGGGTATAAGAAAAATTGATTTTGGACTGGGCTGAGGCAACATATTCTGCAGTATGTATTTCTGCTAAGCTTCAGGAAAGCACAAGAAATAAAAACAGCTAGATAAAATCCAAGGTGATAGCTGAAATGTAAGAAAAGATGGAAGAGATTCATCTGTCAGCACCTTAATGGGATAGTTGCACATATAATAACATGAAGAGGGCAAAAACAATACCTGGGCAAAATTGCTGAATGCAATGCATACCAAAGTCTTGTCTGGGTAATCAGACATCTTGGTGGTCTAATTGCCAGAAAGAGTCAAGTCCTGAAAGGAGATACAAGCAGAAGATCACTACCAGATCACTAACATTCATGCACCAAATGATAGAAACACAAAGAACACCTTTGAAATGCAGAGTGACTGAAGACTGAAGACCATGGCTTCATGTAGAAATCACTGAAGAATGGCAAGCTATATCTGCAGTTATTCTGCAAATCTCTAAAGGTCTTTCTCAGTATATTGTATATTTATATAAAAATGTTTCATTTCCTCCAAGTACACTGCTATTTGTGCTGTACAGTATAATAAAGCATTGTTCATTTCTTACACTATGAACAGACCTTTCTTTCCAAGTTCCAAAAATATGAAGCAAATTTCTGGGAAATCATTTCCCCAAAACCCATTCCTCTTCCCACCCCAAACTGTGAGATTTCAAAAGTTTTTCTGCTCTATCCAGCAGTGAAATAAAAAGACTTCTGAAATCTTTTCTTAAAAAACAAACAAGAACCCCCATCCCAGAAGCCAGAAAAATCAGGTAGCCTTAATGACACACCCATTAAAGTTCAGATGTTCCGTTCCCTCTCCTATTGTCTCTCCTGGAATGAGTTTCTTTCATTATCTTCTTAGAGGTATTTCACTTTCTACAGGTAGCTCTTTAATTGAGGTAAGATTTGAACTTCAAACCTGTATATGAATGAAGTACTTTCACCTCTTTGTTTCTGTGATTTTGACACAAAACTAAATCCAGCAGACTGAGCTTTCTTTCTGAAAGTTTAGACATACCTGGTACAGTCCCATGAAAATACATTTTGTCAAATATACTCCTAACCGACTAGCACTCAAATTCTGTTGTGCCTCACAAAGGTGTCTAATATGCAGGATTGGAGGAATACTTGAAATGAGGAGAAGTGAACCTGATGAAGGGCCTAGAAAGCAAGTCTGATGAGGAACGGCTAAGAGAGCTGGGATTGCTTAACCTGAAGAAAAGGAGGCTCAGGAGAGACCTCCTGGTGATCTGCAACTACGTGAAAGGAAATTGTAGCCAGGTGGGTGTCAGTTTGTTCTCCCAAGTAAGAAGCAATAGGATGAGAGCAAATGACCTCAACTTGCACCAGGGGATGTTTAAATTGAATATGAGGAAAAATTTCACTGAAATGGTTGTCAAACACTGGAACAGGCTGCCCAGAGAAGTGGTTGAGGTATTTAAGAGATGTATAGACGTGGTGCTTAGGGACACAGTTTAGTGGTGGTCTTGGCAGTGCTAACAGTTGGACTTGATGATATTAAAGGTATTTTCCAACTGAAATAATTCCACAATCCTATGAAATGAAAATACTGCAGGCAAAAAAGACACCAATAAAAAAATCCAGCATGGTGTTCTCTGATTCCTTTAAAGCAATTTCATCTTTTCTGTTTTCCGCATAAAAGGTGGGGTCAAAAATGTGAGGATTTTTCTCCCTTCAGTGCCTTTAAGATGGACTCAGGAATTGCTGATTGCTTCTTCTTAGAGAGCTGAAGAAATACTGAGAGAACTCTGAGAACAAGTCTCTCTGTTCCCTTACCAAAGATAACTGTGTGAACCTTTTCACTTCGAGATAAATTTATATAAGGTATTTCACACTGATTTTGGAAACTCATCTTAAGAAATAACGATCAATCTTATATTAGACCCCCACAGCCCAAGAGCAGAAACAAAAAGGGATTTCTACTATTCTTTTCCTGATTAGGGGCAAAACCTTAGAAACATTTTAATTATCTGAACCTCTTACACATACCGCTGAAGTGCAGATGATTTCCTTACAAATGGTCCGTGCTCATTCCCTCAAGTGTTCTTCAGATTCTAAATTTAGCATCTTTGGCAAGTATAAAACCACCTTGGAATAAAACTGGAAACTTTAAAAAGAAAATCTGAAAGCCGTGCAAGGGAGATTTAGCAGGTGTCAAACAGCCAAAAACAGACACGGGAATGACACATATGATCATACTGGAATTTCAACCATGAACACAAGTATAAGCCAAGTCTAAGAACGCCAGAACATTCCCTAAAATCAAATAATCTTTTAACTGACTATGAAAAATGTTATCATAAAAGGCCACAAAAAGTTCTCTGTTCATTAGGGGTCCATGTGATTTGATACTTTCCAGTAACAATGTGAAATCTAGCTGACCAATATTTTTGTCAAAAAGAACACAGAAAAAAATAATACATGGAGACTATTCCCCTGTTTTTTCCTCTTCAGGAACAGATTTAAATTCCCGCATTTAACTTCTCAGGTTTGAGTAACTTCTTCAGAAGGCTGTTTTCAAGGCAGTTTCTAGAAAGGCTTTTTCAACTGAGAGACATTAAGTTTGCATATCCTGTGGATTATTCTGGCCACAAAAAGAGAAGAGACTGAGGCAAGAAAAAAACATTTCATTCTTGACTGCAGGATTGGTGTGGTATTGTCAAAAGTCTTCCACAAAGGTGGTGTGTTTATTTCCTTGAAGTTAAAACACTAAGTAGATATCACTCAGGCTTTCAGTTAGTAACCAATTGGGGGATTAAGAATTAAAACTGATCTCCTATTTTTCTTTCCAATGACAGAAGAATGCTGACTGCTTTCCTGAAGATCTTCCTTACCTACTAGAACTGGAATTCATTGAAAGTATTCATCAATGTTACAGATAACAGAGCAGGCTCTACCCAGAGACAAAGTCAACAGGTGCTTGGAGTAGGTCTCTCCAGAAAGCTAAATGGTCGTAGCCTCCCTATTTTGGAAAGGCAGTCTTCCTTCCACTGTGGTCCTGGAAGGCAAATGTGGGAAGCAGGTAGGGAAGCTGGTCACTTACAGTCAGTAAAGAAAATGTTTGTACTCCCAGTCTCCAGTTGCTCCTGAGGGAGTATGTACATCAAGTCAGAAATACATTTTTTTTTTCTTAATCACTTCCCAAACTAGTTCCAACTCTTTTCCAAAGTCATGACACTCCAGAAAGATCATGCTAATCAAAATTCACTTTTTGCTATGAAGCCAGGATTCTCATCCTCTGAACAAATAAGAAAATCTTCCTCTAGATTTGTATGTATTCTCAGCATAAGAAAAACATCATCAAATTCACTCAAAGCAGAATAGGCAAACCCTCCAGTTTTGATGTTTCTCACAGCTACAGTAAAAGCTTGTTCCTGTAAAATTAGACATAAAATAATCAATATAAAAGACACTCTGCAGTCTAGGAAAGCCTGTGCAGATTGATGATTTAGTGTGAGATTTATTTGCAGGTGTATTCTTTCTTGTTCAAGAATAAAACAGGCAATAAAGAAGTACAGTTGATACTCTTGCAATGTATGGTGCATTGATCATTGTGGAAGACAATCTGAATCCGGAAAAATCTCAACAAACCCGATGTCAGTCTTGCTGTCAGTCAAATTTCCCTTTTTCTCCAGGACACGCAGGAAACAAGAATTATTTTCTCCACTTTATATCATTATTAAGTGGTATTAATATTACAAAAAGAATCATAGAATCACAGAATCATAGAATCATAGGGGTTGGAAGGGACATCGAGAGATTATTGGGTCCAACCCCCCTGCCAAAGCAGCTCCCTAGCTCATATTGCTGTTTAAAGAACAGTTTATAGAAAAAATCTGATTTGGAAACAAAATGAAGAACATATTTTATATGCATTTGAGTGGCTAGTTATTTTATGATTTTATGAAAAAACACTTCTGCAAAATAATATCTATTATAACTTTTCACATTAGAAAATTTCATTTTATTATCTTTCAAGCCAACCTGCATCATGTTCTTTGAAAGATTCCAGGTTCAGAAGAAAAGCTCAAGGAATAATTGCTTTTCCTCCTCTTTGATAATGCTCAGGTGGAACAAAGCAGCTCTTAAAGTAGTCAAAAGAAAGCTATTTTTCAGCTTTTGTGATACCAAAGATTGACAATAATGTCTCATGAATGTCATGACAATACTATCAGGAAATCTACCCTGCACATTATTAGTCACAATTTCTAGAAGTGTAATTCTAAATCAACAGAAAATCATTCTTGGCTGAAAGGAAGAAAAGGATTTTTTTCCCTATCTAAAAGAGAAAATTACTAGTGATAAAGGGTTAAACTATTCTCTGTATTTTGCCTTAAAAATTTACAACACAATGAACATATTTTCCCTGATTTCACTGAAATCTCATGAGTGATGAATAAAGTGCCTGTGGAAGTTTTTTAAGTTATTTTCCTATGAAAATGTCCAAAAATAATGCATGATAGCAACAGAATTAATTTTCCCTCTAAATACCAAAAATACCTAATACAAGATCAAAAGCAAAACAATTACTACTTTTACAATGCAAAGAGACTTAATATTCATAGTTATATTCAAAGCCCAAATTCATCAATATGTACAAAGCTATTTACTATTTCATTTCAAGATGAATTTCACTTTGCTTTGCTTTTAGTACATCTCATGTGCTAGAAGGAACAACATAAAACTTTCATTTGGAACAGTTAAAGATGTACATTGACAGACAAGAGTCCTAAAATATTCATGCTTTCACTCAAGTTAACAACTTCAAGAGCTTAAGAGTTCAGTAAAACATTGTTTGCACAAAATTTAAACTTAAGTAATTAGGCAAATAGATGTGACCTCTTGCATTCAATTTCAACTATGAATGCATGTCTGCATTTTTCCAGACACGGTAAAAAAACAGCTTTCAAAAACAAACCATGAAAAGCACCAGGTATTTTTTAAGTACCAATTTCATGTGTCCCATAGTTCCCCAATTACAAACTTAATTTGGAATATTAAAAGTACAGAATATCTACCTAATTGTTCCCAAATAAATCAATGCTGTCTTCGTCATTGACTTCCACAGAAAGAGTATTAATTTAAAATAAGTGCTTCTGAAAATTCGACTTCTGCAACTAATAAGCCTTAAATAATTACAGGGAATCCTTGGCAGACATAACACAAGAAAAATACAAAACAGAAAAAACCCAAAACCTAATTTACAGTGGGCTGTCTTCAATAAATACACCCAATAAAATTTTAGCAGTAATATACATGCAAGAAATTAATAAATTTGAAACAGGAAAAGACCTTCCAGATCTTTGGTAATCTTTGCCAACCAAGTCCACATTTTCAGAAGGAGATAAAGGGGGGGTTGCCCTCTTTATCATCACAATGTAGAATTTCACCTTTACCCTACCTATGTGAAAAACTTTTAAGACTTCTCCCTTCCCCTTGCTCTTTCTGAATTTTACCTCAGGGCTGTCAGGAAAGCCCAAATCCTCAGGTTTTGCTTGTCACAACAGAAAAGCTACGAATAAACTGATGTTTTATTAATTATGGCTTTGTATTATACAAGGATATTGTCACCTCAAATAGGATGGCTTTGCCACATAATGCAGCCCAGGGACCAGACTTCAGTCAGTGTGAAGGATCCCATGGATTCAGAAATTTTCTAGCCTTAGGGGAGGTCATGGAGGGAAAAAAGTCTCTCAGACGAGACCCCATCAGGTTCAAGAAAGTTTGTTCCTGCACACTGCAGGTCTGTGCTCAATCCTTTGTCATAACTCAATAGGAAAGGTGCTGAAAAATCCTGACCCTTACATTTAATAATTAACTAAGTTCTCCTGGGTTCAGATTGCTTCCACTCTATGCTCTCAATCTGCTGAAACAGACTTTCTAATTAAGCAGAGAAAAATATTACACACCTCAGTAAAATATATCGTGTCCTCATATACCCAGATTATAAACTCTTTTCTTTATTCTGTATATAATACTATATAGAAATCTATTTTTGAAAGTGCAATCAATATCAGCACTTTAAAATTTAACACTAAATAGGCAGTATTATAGCAAAAAACAATCAGAAGATAATGTTATATTAAATCTTTCCTCAGAAGATTGGATTAATGGTTTTATTCATGAGAAATTTCAAGATAGAAATAACTACCAAAAAGGTACTGCTATGCTCCAGCCTTCTACATCACAGCACAGGCCATAAGTTCTTGCTTGAATTAAAAATCATCAAAAAAACTAAATCTCAAGAAACAGCTCAACAGGACATCCACAGTACCACCTACTACATTGTTCCAATATTTTACTGCCATTGCTGACAATCTTAATTTCAAAACTGAATTTGCCCAGTTCCAGCTTTCAAACGTTGGGTCTTCTTTTATAATTTCAGTCTCTGCTTCTCACATATCTATTAGCAGCACATATCTATTCCTTTTCAGATGCCTGTAGGCATCACCAGAAGGCTGCGCTGACATTCAACAAGATCTGGACAGACTGGAGAAATGGGCAAAAAGGAACAAAATTAAGTCCAACAGGGGCAGGTGTAGCATCTCGTACCTAGGCACAAATAATACCAGGTACCAGTACAGGTTCAGGACTGACCTGCTGGGAAGTAGCTCTGCAGAAAAGGGCCTGGGAGTCCTGGTGGTACCCTGCAGTGTTTTTAAGAAGACCATGTCCAGTAGGTTGAAGGACATTTTTCTCCTCCTCTCTCTCTACCCTGGTGAGACCACATCTGGATAGCCACATCCATTTCTGGGCTCCCCAGATCAAGACAGACAGGGAACTTCTGGTGAGGGTCCAGCAGAGGGGTACAGAGATGATGAGGGGATGGGAGCATCTCTCATATGAGTAAAGGCTGAGAGAGCTGGGACTGTCTAGCCTGGACAAAAGAAGACTGAGAAGGGATCTCTGAGGGTAGATGTCAAGAGGATGGGGCTAGACTCTTCTCAGTGGTTCCCAGTGACAGGACAAGAAGCAACAGGCACAAACTGGAATACAGGAACTTCCATCTCAACATGAGAGAAAAAACTTCTTAACCCTGAGGGTGACAGAGAACAGGAGCAGGCTCTCCACAGAGTTCGTGGAGTCTCCATCTCTGTAGATATTTAAGACCTGCCTGGACACTATCTTGTGTAACCTCCTCTAGGTGATCCTCCTAAAAGAGGGGACTGGATGATCTTCAAAGTTCCCTTTCCAAACCCTACTATACTGTGAATCTGTGAATCTGTAAATCATAATAACTTCATGTCACATCAAGGATATGAGTCTGAAGTATGTCTGAAGGAGGCCCACCTGTTGACTCATGAGGTTCAGAAAGGACTCCCTTGCTTCCTAAACTCCTTCTCAGAGAGGAGCCTAGGTGTGACTAAACCCAGTTTTAGTCCCACACTTGGTCAACAGTTAATGTGTAACAGATAATGTGTCAGCGTTCCCTCAGGGACTTTCACTGAGACAGTTTTGCAATGTTGGATTATTAAGGAAACCTATATTAAATGTTCTGAATTGCCATTGATTGCAGTAGCAGTAATATATGATATAGCTAGCAAAAATGCTATCCAGGATATTCTTCACCAACAGATGAAGGCACAACACTTACCAAGACATCCCTGTCTTGGGTGGACAAGACAGCACAGCCTGTCAACTGCCTCTCCTGTGTCTTCAGTCTCTTCTTTCCCCGCAGGGGTATTTTCCTCCATATCCTCTATACCTTAAACTTAGCTTTTGTCTTCCCTGGGGTGAGATTTAACATGATTTGGGCAGAGAGTTGAGTAGTACAGTCATACATATTTAGCATTCACTTTTTTAAGCTCATTATTGTATTCAAGGATGCCAATTTCAATATTCATTTCATGGACAATGGAATTAAAGATCTCTCTCCAGACTCCATGGCCTTCCAAGATTCTGTCTAGAAACTCCCTATTTGTTTCTTCTCTATTCTCTAGCCAAAACAGGGTCATCTTGCTGCCTAAGACTCCCTTCTTTGGCTGCTTCTCATATCAACCTTGTGGATCTCCATTCACAATGTTTACATAAGATGTATGTAGACACCAATGTTTTTAAACTCTTATGTGCAATTCTCACATTCTCCTTTCGCTTTGATAAACCACATCTTTCCTGGAGTCTTCAAACTAACCAAACTCACTCTCATGACCCTTTTCTGATTATTTGCAGATTTGTCAACTTCTATTTTGAACTTTGGACATTTAAAAAATTATACAAGATTCTGAGAAAAGCTGCACCAGGCCCAAATACAAAATAATCCTATCTTCTGCTTTTCTACTACATCCCTGATGTACTCTATGCTTTAATTCAAATAATTAGAGAATACAATCAAAGGTGTCAGCTCTATTCTCATGCAGAATTAGGATGTACTATACTTCACAGGTAGCATGCTTTACACTCTAATGAACTAATAATTTTTTCATTCTTCAAGTCTCACAGATAATAGTGAAAAAGAAGACAAAAGAAAGTTTAGAACAGGCCTACTACCTTGGAGACTTGTTTTTTTGTGGAAAAAGTTTTACTAAAAAAAGAATGAATACATTATTCTCAAAATACCTTTATCATTAACATGATTTGACTCTTGACCTTTACAAGATAATCTAGAGCACTACATAGAGTAAGGAAAAAACTGTCGTACTGTGCAGAGTGCTCAGCAGCAAGTGAGAGACAAAACATTCCTTAGAAATACACAGGCAGGAAGGAAATATTATGTCATTTGAGATGGTAAAAAGATAAAAAAATAAAATGGAAACTAGGAATGGAAACTAAATATCATTAAAAAAATCCAGTAATTTATTATCTGGTAAGATTTCTGCTTCAAGCCAAAAATGATTACACTTTGTGATTCTCATATTTTCATATTCAAAACAGAAATAAAAAGAAGAAAAATCCCATCTCTTTACCACATTCAGCAAACAGTTCAACTCCAGAGGAGATACAAAGGAAAATTTCTAAGTCAGATTTTATGTTACTGAAATCTACTCAGAAAGTGATCAGGTGCAGTCAAGCAGAGTATGGAAATGACAAGACCATCTGAACAAATTATATTTCATACAAATGACAACCACAGCATCATTTTATATGTTTGAACCAGTTTGCTTACATAACCTCTGCCTGCTGTTGAGGTCTATATCTCAATAAAGCAAATGTGCAAATGGCATGGTTCCTGTTAGAAAAGACTCTTCTATCAAGTTATATAGCTGCAGAACACATTAAAATCCATCAAAGAAGCATTCAACACAATTTTTGCATCTGTTTAAATTCTTGTTGCAGTAACCAAGACAAAAAGAGCTAGAGATACACACAGAAATTAACTGCTTTTTTGGTTTTATTCTATGATTCACTGGCTCTTCCAAGACAATCCTTACAACGAACAGAACAATAATAACAACAATCACCACCCAGCTAATAAAAAACACTATCTGAACCAAACAATACTGTGTAGATTGAGGCAAACTGATACTGTGGGTTCCTTTGAGAAATTCTTGTTGATATTTTTTGGACAAACAATTACCTACAAATTCTTGGACAAATTAAAAATATCTCCATTACCACAATTCATTTTTTTTTTTTTTAAGAAATCCTGGTGGACATGCAAAGAATAGTGGAGCAGTATAGTTGGTGCCAAAACTGTATACATTTATTGTAAATAAATGTAATAGCAATCAACATAGTTCCAACTCTTCAGTTGTTCCTATTGGTCCAGCTCTTTTCCAAACCTGAGTGTTTCTTTGTTAAACTTTCTCTGGTAAACACTTAATTCTTTCAGTAACCCATAAAAACAAAGGGTTTTTAATAACTTCTATCTTAATTAGCTCCAGTGTCACCATTTTAGAGAAGGCACTGCCTTAGGGAGATCATAGGATCATAGAACAATACACTCATTCAGATTGGAAAAGATCTTTAAGGTCACCTAGTTCAACTGTTAACACTGCCAAGTCCACTAAACAGTCTCAGTTTCTTCAGTCACTCCTCATAAGACTTGTGCTCTAGACCCTTCACCAGCTTCATCCCCCTTCTTTTGATGCACTGCAGTAACTCAATGTCTTTCCTCTAGCAATGGACCCAAAATTGCACACAGTATTCAAGATGCAGCTTCATCAATGCTAAGTACAGAAGGACAACCACTTGCCTAGTCCTGCTAGCCACACTATTTCTGATGCAAGCCAGGATGCTGTAGGCTTCTTGGCCACCTAGGCACACTGCTGGCTCATATTCAGCCAGTTGTTGAACAGCACCCCCATGTCCTATTCTTCTGGGCAGCTTTCCAACCACACTTCAACAAGCCTGTAGTTTCTCATGGGAGTGCTGTGACCCAAGTACAGGACTCACCATTGAGCCTTGTTGAACCTCATACAGTTGGCCTCATCCCATAGGTACAGCCAGTCCAGATCCCTCTGTAGAGCCTTTCTGACCTTGAGCAGATCAACACTCCACCCAACCAGAAATTGTCTGCAAACTGTCTGAAATTGCACTACATCCCCTCATCTAGATCACGGATAAAGATATTAAAGGGGACTGAGCCCCTGTACTGAGCCCTGGAGAACACCACTTGTGACCAGCCAACAGTTGGATTTAACTCTATTTGTAGAATCACAGAATCCTAGGTTAAAAAAACTTTAAGATCCTTGAGTCCAGCCATTCCTGTCCTATACTAAACCGTATCTCTAAGTACCTCATCTACACTTTATTTAAACACCACACCTTTTTGGGCCCAACCATCCAGGTTTTTTACTCAGAAAAATATATACATGTCCAAACCATGAGCAGTGAGTTTTTCCATGAGAATGCTGTGGGAAATGGCATCAAAGGCTTTGCTAAAGCCCAGGTGAACATCACAGCCTTTTCCTCATTCACAAAGTGAGTCACCTTGTCATAGAATGAGATCAAAATATCAGGCAGGACCTGTCTTTCATGAACCCATGCTGACTTGTTCTGTAAATGCCATATGATGACACTCCTGATGATCTCTAAGCGTCTCCTAACCTTGATATATCAGACTGAGAGGCCTGTGGTTCCCTGGACCTTCCTTCTAGCCCTTTTTGCAGATGATCATCACTTTGGCTAACCTCCGGCCAACTGAGACCACACAGTTTAGCCAGGACTCCTGATAAATAATGGAAAGTGAGAGTGTTCTGTCAGGTCCCACAGTACCCTTGGGTGCATCCTATCCAGTCCCATAGACCTGTGTGTGTCTAAGTGGTGTAGAAGATCATGAACCATTTACAGTGGGATTATATGGGCTTCATTCTTCTTCCCCGCCCCTGTTTTCCAATTCAGGGGGCTGGATACCCAGAGAACAAATGGTCTTCATATTGAAGACTGAAGCAAAAAGGCATTAAGTACCTTATCTTCTTCCTCATCCTTTTATCACTATGTTTCTACCCACATCCAATAAAGGATGGAGATGCTAATATATTTATAGAAACAATTTTATTGTATTTTATGGCAGTAGCCAGATTAAGTTCTATTTGGCCTTTGTCTCTACTAATTTGCTCCCTGTATAACCTCATGGCATCCTTGCTGTCCTCCTGATTTTCCTCTTTTCTTTTTTTCTTGACTTCCAGATGGCAGAGGAATCAAAACAGAAATGTAACATACTAATCTACAGTTAGTTTCTTTGCATCTGCAAGAGAAACCAATTAGAAGGCATTAGAACATAGGTATCAAAGGAAGAACAGATTTACCATTTTCTAATGATATAAAATTCTCAAGTTTATAACGTGAATTTTTGCATAGTGCATTACCTTAAGAGTGTAATTTAGCAAGATGTTCTATAAGCTTGATATGTTTGTGACCTGTTCCATGTGAACAGAATTTATTTTTTTTAACTTAAAAAAAGTTTCTTAGATATTCTCAAGCCTGATCTTCTTCTACAGTGGGCAGTTCTTGATTCTCCCAGCCCTTGACTTTGCCTGCCATGCCCTAGGCTATGTGGCTAGAACTGGTGAAGACTGAAGTAATGTATTTGCCAAGCACTCCAACCTTCTCCATATCTTGGGTAACCAGATTGCATTCATTACATTCTGAAAGGGGGCCACACTTTCTCTTGTCTTCCTTTTATCATTGAAACTTTTATTGTCCTTGATATTCCTGGCTAGATATAATTCTGTCAGGGCTTTAGCTTTCCTAATATGATCCCTGGCTGCTCGGACTTTCTCTGTGTTCTTCTGGGGTTACCTGCCCTTGCTTCCACCCTCTGTAGGCTTTGGTTTTGAGTTTGAGTTTGCCCAGAAGATCATTAGAATAGATCTCCTTAGACATACTGAGAAAAAAAATATAAGACAAATCCTAACATCTGAGATATGGATAGGATTTCTCCCTCAGGTATCAGGTTGTTCAGAATAATTTTTGTAATTAGTGTAAATTACGCCAATATTTAATATTACAACTAGAAGGATATTTCATTAGTAAAGAAGTTTTTCCATCACTGGTCCAGAAAGCATCCGTCCTTAATGAATGCTTATTAAGAAAAACAAGTGTAGTTTTCACATGACTTGAGCTCCAGCTTGGTTCCTTTGTTACCAGTGAGCACCATCTGAAAATTTAGCCAGCACAGAAAGACATCTAGTGACTAAACAGTTTCCTGAAGTAAACATTTCATTAACCTTTCTAAACTGAACAGTTTCTCCCAAGAGAGAAATCATGTTTCAGATAAAAGAACAGTAAGGCAAGGTACATGATCAAAAGAGCTTTCATATTAAAGACTAGCTGGCACATATCAATAGTGCAAAAACCTAAGAGATATAGAGGCAGGTAATTACATCCAAAAAAATCCACCTTTTTGCTAGCACCTCAATCATAGCCAAACTCCACTAAGCAAACAGCTGGTAGGAAGCAACTTTTTATTTTTAGATAAAAGCATGTTACATCTAAGCTACAGTTGTGCTGTTCACATATCCATTCACTCCAAAGATAGAAATGTTCTCAAAGCAGGGGATTCTTCATGTGTAGAGACTTCAGTGGTCCAGATTTCCTCTTCATTTTCTGTAGTGCTTGGCCACCACCTTGATGAGTAAAGAATATGATTGACTCTTTATGCTGAACCTATTCCATGCTGAAGCTGACTTCAAGAAATCCTCCCTTAATACATCTGCCTTCTAAATGCCTGTTAAAAAGATTTGCTGTCACATCTTCTTCCTTTCCTTCTAAGAGTTTTGTCTCCACCAGTGTCTTTTCTTCTCCTGCTTATTTCTGAAGGGACCAAACAAAAGCTGTGGCTAGAGAAAGAAAAGTGAACGCTGAGAATTGAGTGTAGACAAGCCTATTTGCTAACTGAACAAATGGTAACCAATCTGTTTCCAAAAATTTTACAGATATAAGTATTTCGGTGACTGTAGATAAAACACTTTCAGTCACAAGTATGATTTCTTTTCCAAAATCCTTTTAGAATTAAAATCAGGGTTTTAGCACAACTTTTTATTCCCCACACTGGTCTTTCCCAGGATGAAACATGCGACTTTTATAGTATAAAATACTGTAAACTATTCTTAAACTCATTTGTCTCAGTTTTTCATTCTCTTACATTTTTCTTTGTATTAAGAAATAAAAGACTCTGACCAGTGTGTTTCATACAGTCATGAGTCCCAATGTACTTGCAAGTATGAGACCTGGTAGCAATAAGAGTGCAGTGAATAATGACAGTTGGAGTATCCCGTGGCATGAGGCTAGAACAGTAGTCAGCTTGGGCTGCCAGCAGTACCCATCCTCATTGCCATTAAGTTTGGAGTAGCTCCCATTGTTTGTCAACATTTTGATTAGATGTTGAAGAAGACATGAAATGCCATCATAAGAATAGGGGATAGGCAGGACGGGAAGCAGTTTTAAGAAATTTGAAGGTGATTTGAAGGGAAAGATACTTGAAGTAAGTGCAATGAAGGACACCTATACAGGAGTTTCAAAGAGGTGCTGGTATAGACCAGGCTATCAGCAGATTAAATTATTACACAAACTTCATTTTCAACATGCTAGATGGTTTGAGGTAAGTAAAAGGCATCTAAAATCAAACTAAACACACAGAACTGGAGAAACAAAAGAAATCCTATAAGCAAAGGTTATTACTTCAGAAACTATTTTTGTCCACTATACTTCCTATTTTCTTTCTAATCTACACTGGAGCCTTAGTGGTGAAATATTCAGAAGTGCCCAGCCCCACTGAAATCCAATTTCTTTTTCTATTTTTAAAATTAAAGGTCTTGAGTCAAACCATGATATATTATGCAATGAATCTGCAACAGGAAGAGCTGTATAATATTGCCAGCTAGTGGTCACTTGACTTCAGAGCACAGTAACTCAATTTTAGCACAGTTTTAATATTTTTTAAATGAAATAAAATCTTTTGTAGTTGTAGTTTAAGAAGATGACAAATAAATCACAAACATATTTCAGTGGCTTAGCTATCAGAACCTAAAAAATTGCATGAAGGTAACATTTAGTTCATTAATATGATAGTCCTGCATTTAAGTTTAGCTTTCCCATTCAAGAACACATGCACAGTTTTAAGATTGTAACAACACTGCTTCCCACTGTGCATGAAACTGTACTATAGCTTAATTCATATTTAATTTTACTGTCTGTGTCATCTCTTTAGCTATGTATTCTGACATCTGGATAATAAGATGATTTTTTTTTTTTAAATTACGATTGCTGCTGATAAATACCATTTATCAAATAAAAGTGATTTCTCACAACGGCACAGGTAGCAAAACAAACTCTAAATGGATACTAAAGGGGCAGGGAAAATGGAGTGTGCATTATAATATGGTATTCATTATAATATATACATTTAAAACATCAGTGATGCAGCTTTCTGAATTCCCTCTCTTCAAACAGCCTGTTTTGTGAAGCAGGGTATAAAAGAACATGAACACCAAGTAATACAAAATGCATGGTAAGAGAGTAAAGGAATGGAAAGAATGGATCCTAATGTCCTGTCCTGCAAAAACATACACACTTAGCTCTGTTTCTATAGATATCTTTCCCGGTTGTGCTACCATTATAAAAATTAAGTCCGTCAGCACTTGCCTATCAGGATGTAAAGGTCATAGACTAGAATGTACAATTTGGAAGCACACATTTCTTACAGATGAACATAAGAAAAATGTGATTTGTAATAAATTATATAAGAAATTGCAACTAATACAAAATTTTGAAGGCAAAGTCTATGATGCTATAAATCGTTTTTACCAAATAGTTCCTATTAAAGCATTGTAAGGATTAATAGTGTCTTGGTATGCTAAAGGGTAAATCTATGCCACCATTTGCAGGCAGTTTTAAACTTGTTCTGTTCACACGTGGATGAACTGGGTTTGGGAGTTCTCATCACCTTGCAACGAATCTCTGTTGATTCATCTCACCTTACAGCCAGATTTATTGTGTGGGCTTCATTTCTGAGCTAACTGTGTTTATGGGGCCCAGCTGACTCACAATGAGAACACACCAAGCTCATATTGGCAGGGAGCAAGAGCATGATCAACCTGGCTTTTCCTGTAAAGGACCAAGCAAACATATCCCAAAAAACAACATGTTTAAGGTCCTTTCAGCCTCAGGACGTCATTCTACAAGATTTACATATGCATTTAATTTTATTCCGAATTCAGCAGGACTACTCAGCATGGATAAATACAAGCATAGTAGGCATCTTTGCAAATGATCCTGATAGCCAGGATAAGTACAAGGTGAGAATTGAGACTCTGAGTCTGAGAGCCAAGCGCACAGTTGAATGAAAAACTATGTTGCCACTAAAATTCATAGGAGGACTGTCCCTAGAGGAACAGATCTGTCAATAAAGGCACAGAGCTACTGCTGAGGACAGAATCTCTCTCCTAGACTCAGAATCCTTTAAAATTATCCACTACCTGTTGATGGAAGGCCTAATTTAGGAGATGTCTTTAAAAAGAGGATTGAGGACAGCTTTAACCTTTTACCCTGCTACAGCTATTAAAACAAGCAAAGGAAAATCTGTTCCCCTCAGGCTGCACTAGTGACTTGGTCCAGACCAGTTTTGAAGCTCTTCCCTTAATTGTCTCTACTCAACAGTCTCTTTCCTCAGAGTCATTTTCCCATACACTGAACAGATTCCTTCTTCAGGCTCTCTGTGTCACAAATTAACCCTTAAATTTTTTTGCCTTTAGCTTTCTCCAGGTCATATGTATCACATGTATGATGGGAACATACATCCCAGGGGATCAAGCTGGATGTAATGTTCAAATCTATTGAACCACCATTGTATAAAGAAACAGAAACCCAGGTCCAGACTCCAACTGTTGATCCCTTTCTATTGTGCCAAATTACGTAGATATTGAATAAGGAACAAAAAGCCAAGGTCCTCTTGAACTGTTAGTCACCACTGACAGAATGTAGATCTTCAAACACACACAAACATTGTTCATTAGCAGATTATTTAATTAGCCTCAGTGTCAGGAACTGTGATGTGCACCTGTAAGCCTCAAAGGCTCAAGCATACTTTGCTGCCAAACAGTGAAGCTAATAATTCCAGACAGGCCACTGCCATCCCGCAAGCACCAAGGAATGACTTAGGTTTTGCTAATCATAACTGCACCATGGACCTCATATCATACAAGTTCTTAGATTCTTTTTAAACGTTTGCAATAGTATCCAGCTGCTGGGAAATGCCTGTTTTGAAGCTGTGTTTTCAGGCACCCACATCAGTGCCTCACATACGTTCTCCTCCAGCCCAAGGATTCTCTGTAGCTACAGCTTCCCTCTAGGGTCACACATGGTGGCCTCAGTCTTGCTGAGATTCAACTGTATGCCGCACATTTACACCCCCCTCTTTCAACAACAGGAAGTTTTGATTGTTTGCTTGCTGAAAGATGTTGGCAATGCTTTTCTAACCAATTTGGTAGTTGACTCACCAAGCAGATTGTGGAAAAGTCACACCATGCCAGATCCACATGCTGTCCACAACTCAACAAAGACCAGCTCATTTTTCATCTCTTGGATCATTCTGTGCTGTGCCAACACTGGCCAATTTTTATATAAATAGGATTTATATAAATCCTCTACAGCCCTCAGTCTCTACAACATAAAAACTTTCAAATGCCAAAGGCTCATTGAGATCAACTTCCAGTTTTCACCTTCGGTCCCACATAATCCAATACCTACTAAGGGACATACTTTAATCTTTTTTGCAATAAGTGCCAGTGCATGTTTTCCTTCTTTTTGCATATTTAGAACTTTCCTTGATGTAGGCTTCACTTCTGCACAGAGAGTAGCATAGCTAAATTTTCTGTAATGCAGTTACACTGTTAGCTCATCTGTCTGATATAATGGAAAGACACTAAAACCAAGCCATTTCAGAACAAGTGGTACCACCAAAGAAATTATCCTTTGACAACCTCCTGCTTGGTGGCACCACCTGCTGCTGCTGTCAGAGAGCAAAGCACTCTCTAGCCACCACCCACTCTACTAAAATGCTGTTGGTCACAGCAGGGCTATTAACTCACTCCTCTATTTGTGGGAAGTTAAAGTAGCAAAATTCAGTGTAAGATATTACAGAAATGGAAGCAAAAGTATCTCAGATAGGCTGTGCATGCAGTGGCATACTAACAAGTGCCAAGGCATGCAGTTAAACAGTGGCCAGCATCATTTGGGCATGACATGAAAGAAAAGCAACACTGTCTGTCACACACCTCTTACACATCTTGATTTTTCTTTGGCTGACTGTGATATATTGCCTTGGGGGTGTGTTTTTAAAAATCCTTCATCCTGGATACTGCTTGAGACCATTCACCTCTGTAACTTGACTCACCCTTTGTAAACTTTGAGCAAAGTGTCTGAGATACATGGTTATTTTGTTTTCCTATATGTCTATTTTATGGCCCCAGACCTCTCACATAAACATCATAAAGATTTCAGGTTTTTTCTTCTTGCCATCAAGTCATATGAATGAAACTACGCACAGCATTCTGCAGCATTTACCACATACTTGTTCACCTCTTTCTAAAGCTTTAACCCAGTCTTCCTTCATATTTGAATCATATCAGCCTTATTATTTTTGTACAAATATCTATAAATTCTTTTAGACTAATTATCTTAGTTTATTTCCATTTGGTTTTCAGTAATTTAGCCATATAACCCACAGAGGCACAGCTCCTTAGTGTCTGACTCCTTTCATTCACAAGTTCATTTACCGTAACAGCTGACTCTCAAGAAATGTATCCTCCTACTTCCCACCTTCAACTATGAAACAGGAATGTATTCAAGTTTCCATATTGCAAATATATTTCTGTAGCACGGAGGGTGATTATTTTTGGAAGATTTTACTTTTTTTTTCAGTTTAGTGAAATCCAAACTAATCTCTACACAAACAGGCAGAAGACAACTACTCAAGCTCACAAAAACTTTTGTGAGATGTGAACAGAGACTATATGGCATCATATATAAGCAGGTGAGGATTTTTAGTGCATCCACAGAAAGCGTTAATGGAACTGATCTCAGGCTGCACAACTGGCATTTTCAAAGAGAAGAGCACAATAAGGACTATTCACTCCCTCAGTCTGTCCTTTACTGGAGATTGCCTTGTATAGCATTAGAAAAAAATATTTGCATCCAATTGATAAAGGTCTTCATGGTCTTTTAAGTTGAAGCATAATGTCAGATGTCATTTTTTAGACAGTTCAACAGCTTTTTTGCCATAATGGAGGTATTACACTTTCTAAAATAGCTGACAAGAGAGTCTTAGACTTATATCCAAAAAAGCATGTGTGATGTTTTACCTCAGCATTTGAAGGTCAGTGCCTTAATGTGCATTCTAACTCAAACTCAAACATGCTGCCTTTTGTGGATGGATGTACTACTTCTGCAGCTAAGAATTTCTCCTATGACTAATTCTACTTAGGAATAAAATGGTACAATCTTTTTACAAAGACACCTACACCTTAAAGTACTTCTTAGACCATGATGTGAAGGCTAACACCATAACAATGAAAGTCAAGATTTCCTGATATTTTTACTACTAACACCAGGTGTTTCAGACAGCTGCAACTAGCAGTGTCAGGTCCCTGATTAATTCAGATTAATCACCTGAACTTTGGCTAGTAAAGAAACGGTGCATTCAAGGCTGAAGTGACCAGCACATCCAATGCTCTAAATAGCATTGCTGTGTGACCTGCACATTCAATGCTCTGAACAGCACTACTTTGTGACCCTTTCTTTAGCTTTTTAGATCTTTTTTTATGCAGGACAAGAAGGACATGAGAAAGCATTAGATTAGTATTCCCCTGACATCAAGCATCTGAACTCTTTGATTCAAGCATGGTTATTTGTTGCTAAACACCATCATATACCTATCTACTAGAAATCTTCTCAGAAATTGCACAGTCAGAAATAGGGTGTTGTGGTTTTGCAATTGTCATCTTAGGGGAAAAAATACTGGAGCATGAATGTCCTGATTTTGGCTAGCCTAGAGTTAATTTTCTTTCTAGAGCTAGTAGACTGCTCTACTGGCTTGGATTTGGTATGAGAATACAGTTAATTACGCACTGTTGGGTTTATTTGTTGCTAAATAGTACTTACACTAAGTCAAGGACTTTTCAGTTTCTCATACTGCCCTGCCAGCAAGAAATCTGGAGGTGCACAAGAAGCTGCAAGGGGACACAACCAGGACAACTGACCCCAACTGGCCAAAGGGTTATTCCATACCATATGATTCCATTCCATAACATCTACAACTACCTGCAAGGCGGTTGCAGGGTTCGTCTCTTCTCTCTGGTGACAAGCGATAAGATGAAAGGAAATGGCTTAAAATTGCACCAGGGAAGATTTAGGTTAGATATCAGGAAGAATCTATTTACTGAAAGGGTTGTCAAGCATTGGAACTGGCTGCCCAGGGAGGTGGGGGAGTCACCATCCCTGGAGGTATTTAAAAGACATGTAGATGAAGTGCTTAAGGACATGGTCTAGAGGTGCACTAGTCAGGGTTAGGCTGTGGTTGGACTTGATGATCTAAAGGGTCTCTTCCAAGCCAAGTGATTCTATGATTCTATGCTGTGATGCTCAATGTATAAACCGGGGGGAGCTGGCTGGGAACCAGTGATCACTACTCAGAGATGGGCTGAGCATTGATCAGTGGGTGGTGAGCGATTTCATTGTGCGTCACTTGGTTTTTATATTGCCGCTGTTGTTATTGCTATTATCGTTATTATCATCATTATTTTTCTTTGCTGTCCTGTTAAACTGTCTTTATTTCAACCTGCAAGTTTTACCATTTTTCCAATTCTATTCCCCATCCAACTGGGACCAAGAGGAAAGGAGTGAGTGAGTAGCTGTGTGGTGCTTAGCTGCTAGGTTTAACTCTTGGCTAGAGTTAAACCACATTAGTTGGTTTTGGCACACAACATGGGGCACAAAGGTTTGAAATAATGGCAGATCTGGTCAGAGCATGTAAAGAAACAATTGTTATAACCATTCATTACATTAGTTTAATAGTGGCAGTGTTGCTTTATTTGTTCTTAGGGTTCTGTTATGTAATACTTCACTTGCAAATATATATTCCCTGTGGTGCTTTATCACCTCACAAAGATGGACCAAGGTTGCCATTTCCTTGTACTGTGTAACACTGGTTTGCAGTATAATAAAATTATTGGTTGTGAGATTAATCTGGTATCTGTACTCAATATTTATGTTATCTTCATAATTTGGGAACCACCTCACAGAAAATTATTAACAATTACGCTCTTTGCCTTTTCTACTTTGAAAGCAAATTTGTGGAGGAGACAAGCAGAGACACTTTCCCCTTCTCCTTCACCTTCTGCTTCTCCTCCAAGATAGTTACAATAGCTCTTGAAAATTTCAAACATCTTTGGGAAGTTCAGACCAACATGGCTCTATCACTAAGTGTCCTGAATGTATTTCTGCACATTTGAGGTTTTGTTCAGTATTAAACTACTATTTAAGAATACTATCCAGAGATCTGCTCTGAGGCTGGATAGTTACAAGGGGCAGACTTCACTCCTGAACAAGTGCAGAATCCTGAAAACCTAGTAAAATATTTGGAAAAAGTATACTGTGACCATAACAATTTGTGGTGGTTTCACCATGGCTGGAATTTGACCCACCGCTTTGACCCACCAAAGTCATTTTATCACTCCCCTTTTCAGCTGGACAGGGGAGAAAATACATATTGAGAGGCTCAAGAGTTGAGATAAGGACATGGAGAGATCATTCCGCAATCAGCATCATGGCCAAAACAGACTCAGCATGGAATAAAGGAAAGAAAACTCTCTAATTTATTACACTACACACACACACAGTGACTTCAGAGTCAGATAATGAGAAGTGCAACCAGATCTTAAAGGACCTTCCCCCACCCCATCCCTCCCTTCTTAGCAGACTTCATTTTAGTCATGATTTTCCCCTCCTCCTCATTGTGGCACAGGGAGAGGCAGGGAATGGGGAAAATGAGGGTTTCTGTAAGTTCCTCATGAGTTGTTTTCCTTCTTGGCCAGGTGGGCTTTCCTCACACCCTTGCCCTGATGCACCATGGATTCCTACCAATGGGAGACAGTCCTTCAAGAACTTCTCCAACATGAGTTCTTTCTTGTGGGGCTTCAGCTCTTCACCAGCTGCCCCAGCATAAGGTCACTTCTATGGGCTGCAGGCATAGAATCATAGTATGTCTTTCACAGAATCACAAAATCATAGGGGTTGGAAGGGACCTCGAGAGATCATCAGGTCCAACCCCCCCTGCCAAAGCAGGTTCTCTAGGACATATCGCACAGGTAGGTGTCCAGATGGGTCTTGAATATCTCCAGAGAAGGAGACTCCACCACCTCCCTGGGCAGCCTGTCCCAGGGCTCTGTCACCCTCACTGGGAAAAAGTTCTTCCACGTATTGGTGCAGAACTTCCTGTGCTCCAACTTGCAGCCATTGCCCCTAGTCCTGTCTCCACAGAGTATTGAGAAGAGGCTGGCTATTTTCCCTTGTGTCCCACACTTGAGATATTTATAAACATTAATCAGACCCCTCTCAGTCTTCTTTTCTCAAGGCTGAACAGCCCCAGTTCATTCAGCCTTTCCTCATAGGGGAGATACTCCAGGCCTTTAATCATCCCTATAGTCCTTCTCTGGACTCTCTCCAGGAGATCCCTGTCTTTTTTATACCAGGGAGCCCAGAACTGGACACAACACTCCAGGGGGGACCTGACCAGGGCAGAGTAGAGGGGGAGGATCCCCTCCTGTGACCTGCTGGCCACACTCCTCCTGATGCACCCCAGAATCCCATTGGGTCTCTTAGCCACCAGGGCACACTGCTGGCTCATGGCCAACCTGTCATCTACCAGGACCCCCAGGTCTTTCTTGGCAAAGCTCTTCTCCAGCAGGTCATCCCCCAGCCTGTACTGATACAAGTGGTTGTTCCTTCCCAGGTGCAAGACTCTACACTTGCTTTTATTGAATCTCATCTGGTTTCTCCCTGCCCAGCTCTCCAGCCTGTCCAGGTCTCGCTGGATGGCAGTGCAGTGTGCCTGCATGTCAGCCACTCCTCCCAGCTTTGTATCATCAGGTACTTGCTGAGGGTGGATGCTATTCCTTCTTCAAGGTCGTCAATGAAGATACTAAACAGGACTGGACCCAACACTGAGCTCTGGGGAGCACCGCTAGTCACAGGTCTCCAGTCAGATTCTGCTCCACTGATCACCACCCTCTGAGCTCAGTCCGACAGCCAATTCTCAACCCACCTCACTGTCCACTCATCTATCCCATGCTCTCTCAGCTTTGCTATCAGGATGTCATGGGAGACAGTATCGAAAGCCTTGCTGAAGTCAAGGTAGATGACATCCACTGCTCTCCCTCCATCTACCTAGCCAGTGATGAGATTGTAGAAGGCTATGAGATTGGTCGAGCACGATCTTCCCTTGGTGAATCCATGCTGACTACTTCTCAGAACCTTCTTCTTTTCCAACTGCTTGGAGATGGCATCCAGAACAAGCTGTTCCATCACCTTTCCAGGGACAGAAGTGAGGCTGACTGGCCTATAGTTACTCACATCCTCCTTCTCGCCCTTTTTAAAGACTGGAGTGACACTGACTATCCTCCAGTCTTCAGGCACTTCTCCTGTTCTCCAAGACCTGTCAAAGATGATGGAGAGCTGCTCAGCAATCACCTCCACCAGCTCTCTCAGCACACGTGGATGCATCCAATCTGGACCCACGGATTTATGTGCATTGATCCCTTTGAGACACTCCTGGGCAGCCCCCACCTCAACCTCTTCATTTCCCAAACTCTCTCTCTTTCTTCCAGGGTCCGGGAGTCCCAAGGGGGAGTCTTTGAAGTGAAGACCGAAGCAAAGAAGGCATTCAGTATCTCCACCTTCTCAGCATTCCCTGTTACCAGCACACCAGCCTCAATCAGCAGGGGACCCACATTATCCCTGGTCATCCTCTTACTATTCACATATCTGAAAAAACCGTTTTTATTATCCCCTTTTTATTATCCCTTGCCAGTTTCACTTCCAAGTGGGCTTCAGCCTTCCTAGTCGCATCCCTATAGGTCCTGACAAAATTCCGATATTCTTCCCAAGTGCTCCGACCCTCTTTCCACAATTCATAGACCTTCTGCTTCCCTTTGAGTTTAGACATGAGCTCCCTACTCATCCACACAGGTCTTCTGCCTCTCTTTCCTTATTTCTTACTCAAAGGGATGCACTGATCCCAGGCTTGGCTGAAGCGCTGTTTAAATGCTGATCAGCTTTCAGAGGCTCCCTTAACTTCTAACAGCATAGCCCATGAGGTAGCTCCTATTTAGTCATGGAAGAGATCAAAGTTTGCTCTTCTAAAGTTCAGGGTCCTGATCCCACTCTTTACCAGGCCCACCTTCCTCAAGATAACGAACTCAACCAGGGCATGGTCACTTTAGCCCAGGCTGTCTCCAATCTTAAAACCTTTAATGATTTCTCCCGTGTTGGTGAGCACCAGGTCCAGCAATGCATCACCTCTGGTCGGTCTGTCCAAAACCTGAACCAGAAAGTTGTCATCCATGGACACCAGGAGTCTCCTGGATCTCTTGCAGCTCTCCGTGTGGTTTTTCCCAGCAGATGTCCGGCTGGTTGAAGTCCCCCATCAGGATGAATGCCTGGTGACCATGATGCCTCCTGCAGCTGAAGGAGGAAGGCCTTTCTCTCTTTGATCAGGTGGCCTGTAGTAGACCCCTATCACCTGCTGTCCTATCCCTAATTCTGACTCACAGGGTCTCAGCCTGCTCCTGGCCACTTCTCAGAAGGAGCTCCTCACAGTCTATCCACCTTTTAACACAGAGGGCAACTCCATCACCCTTCCTACCTAGCCTAACCCTTATAAAAAGGCAACACCCTTCTACAGGGGTGTTCCAGCTGTAGGAATCATCCCACCATTTTTCCATGATTGCAGCTAGATCATAATTTTCCAGTGACATCACGGTTTCCAACTCCTCCTGCTTGTTACCCACACTGCATGTGTTCATGTAAAGACACTTCAGGTGGCCTTTCTGACTCACCACCTCTTTTGACAAGCCCTCCCTCAAACCTCTGGGAGGAATCTGAAGTTTTCCCACTGCTTCCTAGAGGGATATTAGAAGGTTCCAGAAGGGGAGGTCAGCAATACTACCTCCTCTGAGGAGTCCCCAGAAGTTCCTATGGGACCCTTCAGAGGTATTTCCCCACAATCTTGCAGAATGTCAACATCCCCAAGACCTTCTCTGTCTTGTTGAATTTTACCCTCTTCCCCCTTCAAATCTAGTATAAAGCTAGAGGCTACTTGCTCTACCCTAGCAAGCCTCACTATATCCCCTTCCCCCTTCCTACCTAGTTTAAAGCCCTGTCAATGAGGCCTGCCAGCTCTTGAGCTAGGATTCTTTTCCCTCTTGGAGACAGGTGACACTCGTCCACAGCCATCAGGCCAGGTGCTGAGTAAACTGCTCCATGATTGAAAAACGCAAAGTTCCTGAGGTGGCACCAGCCCCTCAGCCACCTATTCAACACCTCTACTGTCTTAGCCCACTTTGTGTTCTTCGCTGCCCCAAATGGGATAGAAGAAAACACTACTTGCACTCTCCCTCCCTCAATCAGCCTCCCTAAACCCCTGAAGTCTCTTTTCCTACTCCTCAGACTTCTCTGAGAGATTTCATCACTGCCTGCTTGAACAATGAGTAATGGGTAGTAACCAGAGAGGTGAACCAGATCCAGGAGTTTTCTAGTTATGTCCTTGATCGGAGCCCCAGGGAGGCAGCACACTTCCCTATGGGTAGGGTCTGCTCTGCATATGGGGCCCTCTGTTCCCTTGAGAAGGCAATCCCCAACCAAAATCACCTTTCTACCTCTCCTGGTGGAGGCAGTCTTGAGGGATGAAGTTGACTTCCTCACTTTTGACATCCTCATAGGAGGATTGTCCCCCACGTTCCCATTTGCCTCCTCTTCAACTCCCAGCACCTCAATCCTTTTGCTTAGTGGGACCTTGGGAACCAAGGGAGGCAGGGAGGAGGTTTTCCCACAGTCCTGAGCCAGGACTACCTTCCAACCCTCTCTGTCTTTCGGGTGTCCCACTTCTCCCTGTTCTGTCTGATAGGGCTGGGGGTCCATCATTTTGGGGGGGGAAAATCTCCCTGCTGTTCCAGCCTGGTCCTTCATGGAGTCACAAGACAAACTGCCCCTCACCCCCACCCAGCAAATGTGTTCCAGCACAGATCTCTTTCTGTCTCTCTCTCTCATGCTCATTTCTGTGTCTATGTCTCTCTCCACAGGCTGCAAGTGCTGGCAGAGGCTTGCCCCAACGTGGGTCACAGCGTTGTATGTCTCCACCTGTATGGGTTTCTCCACACGCTGCAGGGCCATCATTCTCTCCAGAAGGTGGGCTACCTCCTCCCTCTCTTCACTGACCTTCATGTCTGCACAGTTTCTTACATCATCCCCCTCCCTTCTCTGGTGGCAAAAAGCAGCCACTTTTTCTCCTAAATGTGATTCCCAGAGGCGCTGTGACTGTTGCTGATGGGCTTGGCCTTGGTCAACAACGACTCCAGCCTTGAGCCGGCTGGTGTTTGCTGTCTTGGGCCTGGAGAGAGCTTCTAGCTGTTTCTTGCAGAAGCCACCCCTGCAGCCTGCAACCCCGTGCCCTTCTCCACCAGAACCCTGTCACACAAAACTACAACTCAATTCCAGAGAGACACAAAACACTGCAATGTGCTGGGTAGTATCATTTAGTAAAGCTAGCTAATTTAGTAAAAGATGAAGAAGCTTCTCCTAAGAAGGAGCAAGAGGAAGAAGTGGAAAAAGCAGACTACCCAAAGCAGGGCCATCGCAAGACCAGGAGGAGGAACAGAGGTGGCTGCTGCATGGGGAGCAGAAAGAGGAAGCTCATAAACAAGTTGGTAACCATCCCAATTCCCCTTCATGGATGAGCTTCAAGATCTGCAAAAAAATTTGAGCTGTCACCCAGGCGAGCACATTATTGCTAAGCTCTGATGCTGGGATAACAGAGCCAGTAGTTTGAAGTTAGGGAATAGGGAATCCAAGCACTTGGGATCCCTCTCTATGGAAGGAGACATTGATGAAGTGATTGGAAAAGGAACACAATCCCTCAGCTTCTTGAGGTGACTGCTGTCAGGTGTGTCTCAGTGATCTCTTGAGGTGCCTTCCAACACTTACAATACTGTGATTCTGTGAAGGAAAGCTATCCCTTCAAAGATGATGTCATATATCACCCATCACACAGGTAAGCAGATAATCATGGAGAGATATCCAATACCTGAGGGAATAAGCCATGTGGGACATGGATTATTATAACACAGACAACAAATCCAAAGATCCATTTGAGGTCCAATGCACACAACCCATGTGGTGGAAGTTAGTAATCTTTGGCAGTAATGGACTGGAAAGGCAAAGAGGCACCAGTAGTGGATGAAATTAAAATCTCCCTTCCTTTATTATCTTGGCCCTGGAGAAACTGTCCAGGAAGGTCCGGAAATTCAAGGAGAATATGGCCTATTCCCCACTTGTATGGGCCAATATCTCACCTATTAGGAGAAAGCACTCTTCTACTGAAGAAACAGCATACAGATAATCTGCAGGCCACTACACTCCAACTAAAAAAAAAAAAGATACTGGCAGCATATGAAAATGTTTCAGGAGCTCTGGAGGTGATTGGTACTGAAGCACAGCACTTCCTGGAACTCTGGCTGCTGGTGCTGGGCTGGATGTTCAAAGGGACAGTTCTCTCTACTTGTCATGTAACTGATGCTACATGGAGTAAGTGTGTTGCACTGATCACATAGCAGGCTCAAAGATGAAACCCTAGTTATCCAAGAATTCTGGAAGTGATCACAAACTAGCCATAAGGTAAAGATTTTGGCATGTCACCAGAGGAGCAGGTGATGCCTGCTAAAGAGGCCCCATTGCATAATAAACTACCAGAAAATGGGAAGCAATATGCCCTGTTCATTGACAGGTCCTGAAGCATAGTGGAAAACCATTTGAGGTGGAAGGCTGCTGTGTGGATTCCTACACAATGAGTCACAGCAACAGCTGAAGTGGAATCAAGTCAGTATGCAGAAGTGAAAGTCATCCCGCTAGCTTCAGACACTGCTGAACAAGTGGCCAATGCTCTACCTCTATACTGACTCATAGATGGTGGACAATAGCCTGTGTGGGTGGTTGCAGCAAAGGAAACAAAGCAACAGGCAGCACAAAGGCAAACCCATCAAGGATGGCCCATTGTACCAAGAATTGCTGTCTGGGTAAAAAAGCTGTTTGTAAAAGTACATCGTGTAACTGTCCACATACCCAAGAGTCAGGCCACCGAGGAACAACCGTCAGGTGGGTCAGGCTGAATTGAAGTGGCTCAGGTGACTCTGGACTGGCAACATAAGGGTGAATTATTTAAAGCTTGGTGGGCCCATGACACCCATGCTGCAATCAAACAAGCCAAGTGGTTAAAGCCTGTCTGTTGTGGAGAATAATGGCTGAAATATAAATATGGGGAGGCCTGGCAGGTTGATAACATCACACTCCCACAAAACCCACTAAGGCAAGTGCTATGTGCTTGGTGGAAGCAACCGCCAGATGGTTGGAAATAGATCCCATGCCCCATGTCAACATCCAGAATACTGTTCTGGACCATGAAAAGTAAGTCCTGTGGTGACATGGCACCCCAGAAAGAATTGAGTCAGACAACAAGACTCATTCCCCAAACACTCTGGTAGACACCTGGGACAAAGATCGTGGCACTGAGAGGATGTATCACATCCCCTGTCATGTACCAGTGTCTGGGAAAATAGAAAGATACAATGGGCTGTTAAAGACTGCACTGAGAGCACTGGGTGGTGGAACCCTCAAACTTTGGGATACGCATTTAGCAAACTGGGCAGTTAACTCTAGAGGCCCTAGCAATAGAGCTGGCCCTGCCCAATCAAACTTCCACGCACTGTAGTAGATAAAGTTGTCATAGTGTGTATGAAGTGTATGTTAGGGAAGACAGTCTGAGTTATATCCCTGCTTTGGGCAAAGGCAAAACCTTCTGTGGAATAGCTTTTACTCAGGGACTGGGGGTGCACTTGGTGGGTGATGCAGGAGGATGTGGAAGTCCAATGTGTTCCTCAAGAGGATTTGATTTTGGCTTCAGCAACTTGTGCCCAGCAACTTCCTTGAAATCGACATCTTCAACTTGTGTATCATGGGCACAGGTTGTATCCGATACACAAATTACAAGCTCTGGATGCAGCGTGCAACCACCCAACACCACACAGTATCTCTCCTGCCCTGAAAGGCTGTTATAGCAGATGGACCGTAAAGTTATGGATTAAAGGAACTCAGTGGACATTTTAGTGGGATGGTCTATAGACCAAGGGAATGATATCTGCGTATATACAGGGTTAAACCAGGCAATGAACAAATACAACAGAAGACATTTTACATACAGCAGGAAGCGTATCCTATAGGAATCAGTTGCAAAATGGGCACCTGAGACAGCAACAGTTGGACTCTCCCAGATGTAAAAAAATACCTGAACCTGTAAGTTTTACTCTGAGGATATGAATGAATACTTGGAAAGCTTGTGTTCTCCAGAGTATCACAGGAAAATGGGTCTGTGAGATGGGTTTGAATTCTCTTATTTGGAAGCCAATTTTTTGAGTTTTCAGATATAAAGTTTGGTGTGCAGGTTTTGCTTTTAATTTATATGATTACTTTTTTAAAAAATTATATATTTCAGATATAACTCTGGCCAAAGTAGCTGATCAATGCAATGTCATTTTTTTTTTCATTTCGAAGCTAGGTCCTACTATAAGTAAAGCACTTTTTAATTAAATTATTTTAACTAAATGTTCTTGCAACCAGTACTAATCTTTATTGTCTCAGCTTCCAGATAAATTTTGCTTAGTTCATGGAATTTTTATTGGGTTGAAAACTCCCTTGTGAAAATCAAGCTGTTTTCTTTCCTTCTCTTTGTGGAGTAACCCCGTGATATCTCAAATGCACTTTTATTATGCTCACCCTATACCTTAGGTAGGTCAACCTTTCTGTTAATTTTGTTAGAAACAGAACAGCATAAGTTGAAAATTTCAGGTTGAATTCGCAGACTCTGTAATTAAAGAAAATTAATATCCCATTTAAAAATTTTTTTTTTAAAATTACCTTGAAAGGCACACATGGAATATTTCCTATTCCATTTTTATGGTCTTTTTTTTCCAAATATAACTAAATTCAACACTGAATAAGAGCAAATAAATTCAGAGATATTTGCCCTAGGCTTCTTCCACAAACTTAGAGATACGCTTTTACCTTTGCGGATTTCCTAATAAAATAAAAGACCAAGACCTCAACCAACTGCTTGAGGCACCTGTGCAGGAATTTTTAATATTATTGCTACATGGTAGCTTGACTTCCCCCCCTCTCAGAGATGGGAGAAATAGGATAAATGGATCGGTTTTACTACCTTCAGTTATTGCCTAGAGTCATGAGTTGTTTTTCCTTTTTTGACAGATGCTGTAATGTCAAGGTGGCACCAGCCCACTCTTGGTGAGGCTTTACCCCAGGAAAGTGTTTTGCTCATAATATGCTGCCAGACAGTTTGACCTTTATCACATTTTTCTTTTTTCTCACCTTCAAGAAGGGCAGCTGTGGTGCTGCTGATGCATCTTATATACAGATAAATAATTTCAGAATTATTCTGAAACACTAAAAATTGAACTTTTCTTCTGATCTTGCCACATCTTCTGTTTTCATGCGATTTGTACTAAAAATTAAAAAACCCTCTGGATTATTTTTAGTTATCTGGTTCCATGATCATTACAAGCTTCCAGTGCTCCACATTTCCCACAGTATTTGTCTCAATTTGCCTTCGGGTTTGAAAAATGAAAGCTAGCTCATTGGCAAGGAAAGCTTGCTTCTTGAGGAAAAATGAAAACCCACAAGATTGCAAATCAGTCGCTCTGCAAATGGCTTTTTCCTAAGGATTGCACAGAGGCCTGCAACATCTTTTGGATGTTTTGGTCAAAATGTGTGCCTGATAAAAAAAAACCACAGCAAATGAGACAGCATGCAAATAAAGAGAGGACTAGAAATTATGTTTATTTACCATAAGCATATAAAGACAGGCTACTCAGCTTGTCTTGGTTCCCGAACATTTTCATATTGACTGGGAATTCTATGAGCTTAGCTAATTAAGCTTGGAATATCCTTTGAGTGAAGGCTTTTGAACCACATCAACAGAAAAGTCTGAGTAGGAGATTTTATTTTAAACCAAATTTTCTTTTTGTTAGAAGACATTCTGTTGCCAGTATATATAACAGATTGGTTAACACATTCACTTACTCTAAATCATACATCAAGGTTTTACTATAATCTCCCAGTATGTTGTAATCAAAGTACAGTAGTATTGTATTTTTGTGACAAATGAATGTAGGCAGCAGCACAAAATCTCTGCACATAGGAAAAGGAAACAAGCAACCCAAGCATCATTTTCCAGGTTTTTCAACTCCCTTTGCTCCTCACCTTCCCTAGTTTATTGTGGATGAGACTATGTTTCATTTCTCCCCATAGCCCCCCCCCAAAAAAAAAAGAAAAATATATTGCAAGAGAACAATAATTTTGCTTCTCTAGATCAATAAAGCACAGCTCAGTGCAAAAAGACCAGCAGAAACCCTTAATAAACACGCCCATTACCTCCCTGTGGAAGTGAGGCATGTATTGCACACTCTTACTAACACATGCTCTGGTTCACTCCCAACCAGTGGGAGGTAAACTTGTCAGGGGTGTGCAAGCCAGTCCATTGGGGTGCAACAAGAAAATATTAGAACTTGTGTTTATTATTCAAAATGAAAGAAACCCAGCTTTACTAATATTGAATATGTCTTGACATTGGCACCCCTATTTGGCCCATGTGTCAGACGGTCTCGTACCACAGAGTATGTGAGGTATCACTGAGGAAGAGTGGGAACTTCACAACCCAAATGGGGCTTGACAGTAGCACCCTCCCTCATTTGTTCATTTTCAGTGCTGTGCTAAATGTCACAGTTTACATGTGCCCAGTTGAGTAGATTTATGCATCGTATTATTTAGTAAAAGCCCTGCAGATTTGAAGGTAATACTAACATGAGCACAAACAAGCAAGCTGCAGAGCTGACACTTCTGATGAGCACAAGCCCCTCGTCAACCTCATTGCATGGTAATATCTGTGACAATGGAATAGGATTGGACAAAGTTGATCCAAAAAAAAAAAAAAAAGTCAAAATTATCAAGACAACTGTTTAGAATATGAATTTACATCCATTATCACCAACAATGAACCTCAGTTTGAACTTATATTGTGCCTTTAGGTGTTACCTAGTAACACCACGAAGCCATCAGGATTAACAGGACATTTGAAAATTTAACGATCCAGGACATGAGGAGAAACTTTTATAAGTTTTTTCAGCTGTGTTTCGGTCAAGTGATACTCAGTCTAGTACTCCACAAAATTTCCTAGAAGACAAGGCTGAAGAATTGAAGAAACATGTATCAGAGCAAGTTATGGGGTGTGGGAGGTTACTTGTACAATTGGAGGAAAGTACAAGTGTTCCTGACACGTCTCAGCTTGTGCTATTTGCTATTTTTTTTTAAATAATAGGTTTTGTGTGAGTGTGTGTTTGTGAATAACTACTGGGGAAGACATTTTCAACTGTAAATTGTTCAATTAAAACAGTGTTTTATGGAAACACTGTGCAACTATAATCACTGATGGAGTGACTGCTTTGACTGGAATCAAAGAAAGGATCCCAGGTTAAGGTCACAGCGATCGCAAAATTCATTCAGAAGATCACTCATGGACAAGCTCATGCAGCAAAGAAATTGAAGCCAAAAGTGCTCAAAGTGCTACAGGTTGTCATCAATGTGGTTAATTTTATAAAAACAAGACCTTTCAATACCAGAATCTACACCACTTTTGAAAGAGATGGGGAGTGACCATGAAAGTCTTTTGTATCACAGAGGTTCACTGGTTCGTGACAAAGTGCTTAAAGGAGTTGTCAAACTTGAAGATGAGTACGCATTTTTCTTTCACAGAAAGACAACTAAGTGTTCCAAATCTGCTTTCCAGTGATGAAAAGGGCCTGTCAGTACTATGACCAGTATTTTAGAAAAATAAAAACATTTAATCTGTCTCTTCAAGGTAAAGGTGGTGTTTTAACAATGAGTCAGAAAATAACTGCTTTTTAAAGAAACTCATTGTAAGGAGAGAGCATTTTGAAAATAGAAGTTGGGAAATGTTTCCATCATCATGTGATTTTGTTGTGAAAAAGCAGTGCAAAGGTGTCACCTATAAAAACTCTTCTACCTGTACACTCAGAAACAATTTCCTAACCCATTTAAAATCTTCTCAATTAAGGGTTTTGGTGGGGTTTCAATACATTTGAATAAAAAAACCCAAACAAACAAAAAAAACAACCAACAAACCACACAAAAATTCAAGACCTTCCAGAGAGTTCTTCCAACTGATTGACACCAGGGAAGATGGAAACCTACTAGTTGAGTTTTAGCAAACATCTTTTCAGGTGGGATTGAAAGATTGAAAAACGAGTATCACCATTTAGTATGCATAGCCAGCAGTGTACTTCTCCCATTTGGATCTACGTATCTTTGTGAGGTATCTTTTTCAGCAATGACAGACATTAAAACCAAACACCAAAACAAAGTGGACTAAGAACCAGATCTTCAAATCTCTGTACCGCAAATGTTAAACCAAGAGTCTCAAAAATAATAAAGCATATTCCACAGAACCACTTTCTAGTTTTGTAGCAAGAGCGAAATTATATTCTGTACCACTAATATCTTTAGATATTAGGACACTGATCTGTTGGAGCAAGTCCAGAGGAGGGTCACAGAGATGATCTGAGGGATGGAGCACCTCTCCTCTGATGAGAAGCTGAAAGATGGATTGTTCAGCCTGGAGAAAGCTCTGGGAAGACCTTATTGCAGCCTTCTAGTACCTGAAAGTGGTCTACAGCAAAGATGGAGAGGGACGGTTTACAAGGGCACAGACTGACAACACAATGGGTAATGTTTTAAACTGAAGGAGGCAAGATTTAGATCAGTTATTAGGAAGAAATTCTTTCCTGTGAAGGCAGTGAGGCCCTGGCACAGGCTGCCCAGAGAAGCTGTGGCTGCTCCCTCCCTGGCAGTGTTCAAGGCCGGGCTGGATGAGGCTGTGGACAACCTGGTCTAGTGAAGAGTGTCCCTAACGATGATATTTAAGTGTCCCTTTAAAACCCAAACATAATGTGACTCTAAGGCTCTACTTTAAAAATTTATATTTGATCCATTGCTGGAATACTATTAGCAGAAATAAATTATACATCTACTTTTAAGACTAACATACTGTATAATCTCTTAAGTTCCGTATCAATTTTAGGACATTCTTCATGGGGATCATACAAAACCTGTATGCCTGCAGTCTGGCCTGCAGGAAAAGATAAAATATCCAGCATAAAAATCCAGGCTTGAATATGAAGTAATGCAAAGGGGAAAAACAAAAAACAAACCACACACACAACCAACAATCCCAAACGAAAACCAACAAAACCAAAACAACCCACACAACACAGAATCGGAGATCATTAAGGTTGGAAAATACCTCAAAGATCAACTAGTTCAACCGTCTCTGTACCACCTATATTACTTACCATGTACCTCATCCAACCTTCCATTGAACACCCTGAGGGCCACTGACTCCACCATCTCCCTAGGCATCCCATTCCAAAGCCTAACCACTCTTTCTGGAAAGAAATTTCCCCTAATTTCTAATCTGAACATCCCCGGCGCAACTTGAGGCCACTCCCTCTTGTCCTATTGCTATTTATCTGCTAGAAAAGGCTGACCTCAACTCACCACAACTTCCTTTCAGGTAAGCAATAAGGTCTTCCCTGAGCCTCCTCTTCTCCAGAGTAGACAGTTCCAGTTCTCTCAGGTGCTCCTCGTAAACCCTGTGCTCCAGACCCCTCACCAGCTTCATTGCCCTTCTCTGGACACGATCCCGGGCCTCGATGTCTTTCTTATGATAAGGGGCCCAAAACTGAACACAGTATTCAAGGTGCAGCCTGACCAGAGCTGAGGACAGGGGGATGGATGGTCACCTCCCTGGTCCTGCTGGCTATGCTATTCCTGATACAAGCCAGGAGGCCATTGGCCTTCTTGTCCACCTGGGCACACTGCTGCCTCATGTTCAGGTGAGTGTCAGACAACACCCCCAGATCCATTTCCTCTGTACAGCTTTCCAGCCGCCCTGCCCCAAGCCTGTAGTGTTGCCTGGGGTTGTTATGACCAAACTGCAGGACCCAACACTTGGCCATGTTGAACTCCAACCCGTTGGCCCCTGCCCATTGATTCAACTCGTCCAGGTCCATCTGACGATCTTCCTACCCTCTGACAGATCAACACTTGCCCGCAACTTGGTATTGCCTGCAAAGTTAGTGAGGGTGAACTCAATTCCTCATCCAAATCATCAGTAAAGATAGTAAAGAGGATGGGCCCCAGTACCGATCCCTGAGGATCACCACTTGTGACTCATTGGATTTAACTCCGTTCACCACCACTCTCTTGGCCTGGCCATCCAGCCAGTTTTCAGCTCAGTGAAGAGTGTACCTGTCTAAGTCTTGGGCTACCAGCTTCTCCAGGAGAGTACCGTGGGAGGCTGTGTCAAAAGTTTTGCTGAAGTCAAGGCAGACTACATCAGCAGCCTTTCCCTCATCTACCAGGTGGGTTACCTGATCATAGAAAGAGATGAGGTTGGTCAGGCAGCACACTTAAACTTCATCAGAAAAAGCACCTTAATATGTTAATTCTGTAGTAGTGTTCAGATAAGCTATGCTGCTGCTTTTTTTTTTTTTTAAATAAACTGTCTCACTTCTACTCTTCCCCCCACTTTTCTACCCTGGTGGACACCATGTCAGAAACCAAATGGACTTCTGAGCAAAGCATGCTTTTCACTATGCTTGATGACATGACCCAACACAACAGTACAACAGAAATTCAGGTACCTGAAGACAGTACTGGGATTAAACAACTTCTGTTCGGAGGCAGGGATGGCACACAGGTGAACTCAGAAGAACACACACTTACACAGGAAACCTAGAAAGCTTAAGATGTAGATTTATTATGCATTAGGAAGCTTATTAACTTAAAAACCAAAGTGCATAGTACAAAAGGTTTGTTATCTCTGCTCAATGTGGAACAAGTTTCAAAATATATATTTTTAAAATCTGTTCAGTCAATACACAATCTTTTTAAAAAACTGTATATCTGTCATTGCCCTCATTACATTTATAAATACATGATTTACACAGTACCCCATCTGGAAAAATTAAAACTCCTTACAAATATCTACATATATTGCATACATATAAAACATTCATAGGAGTACTTTATTAAAGTTGGGTTTAATGATCCATTTACACTGCAGTAAAATACATATAAATCTGATATTTTTCATAAAATGTCTCTAAAAATTAGCACATTTGTACCACAACGCCTTTAAAGCATCTTTTAGAAAGGAAATCTGATATGAATATACCCATGAGATTCAGCAGTGATATGAAGGCTAAATATGATTAATAACTGAACACTAAGTAGTAGTTAAGGCAGGGGTGAAAAGAATTAATAGGTAAGATTATTTCATATGGCAGATAAAGTGACAAAATGCAATAAATACACATACTTCTTGATGTAAACTATTCTGGCACCCACAGTTTTTTCCTGCCTCAGAAGTCAGGAGCATCCATATTTCTGATGCTGCTCATTTTGTAATTAAAATTCTATTTTTTAATCAGCAAAATGTTAATGTGATCAGAGCTCTCAGGTGCCATCTGGATTTGCTTTAAGAGCTCAAAACTGACTGTTCTGGAATGAGGGTCTAAGACTTCAGTATGACCTTCATTTATGGGTAATGACTGTCACGTGTGACCAAAAGTCATCCCAGTTTCATTAATGCTTTCTGGTAACTACTGGACTTCTTGTCACTAAATAATGTTTGAGTATGTGTCTTCATGAAATTTAATTACTTTTATTGATAACCACTATCTCAGCTATGAGAACTATGTAGATCAATCCCCTTCACATCATGAGGACTACATGTGGCATACATGCAGACAAGAGGCATAAGAAAAGCAAAACAACTTCTAGCTGTGGTGGCAGAAATTGTGCTGCCCCAAACCTGACTATTTTGCCTACAACTTTGGGATCAAACATTCAAACTTTAAAAAAAAATCCATTATGTCCATATAGTTGGGGTTCTACCTACTACCAGGATTTGACATCGCATCTGCAGCCCAGCATTGGGCCGAATCACACCTAGTTGTGACCTGCCATACTAAACACACCTTTCTGCACCTATTGTATCATCCCCAAATACCACATAGGATGTGAACTCCCCTCGCACACAGCTGCCCTCCTTTTTCAGAGGCCAGACACTCTGCTTCCAGAGCTGCAAGTCAGTGTGTGAGTTTGTTCCACTCGGCTCCTGGGCAGTCGGCCTTCATACACTGCTGTCTTGCAACAATGGTTCAATGTCCTCTTCGCTACTGCGGTCTTGGCTGTTGCTCAGAGTACTGCTGATGGCACTGCCATGTTTTCTAGTACTGCTGGCTTTGCTGTGCTCAGGAATAAATAAGGCAACTAGAAAAGCCAGAAGAACAATGCACGCTCCAATCAGGAAGGGCGGACCAGGAATGATTGCTCTCTGCACGGAAACAAGCACAGCAAAGAATTCATGAAGCTTCAGGCACTGATTTCTGCATTTAAGAACTACATATAGTGTTAAGGCAGGACACAGTAAGAGACATATTTACAGCGACTATAAAGTTGAGGCAAACAAGGTCATGTGTGCATCATTTCTTTTTGCATCTACAATCCCTAAGAATTCTTAATCTAATCTGCAGAACAGAACTGAAAAACAGAAACTTGCACAAAACTGCCAGTTGACAACAGGACTACCTAGAAGGTGAAACAGATGACGACTGATGCTTCTCTGTAGGTTTTTTTTCCTTTAGGCAACATGCCTGTTAAGTCAGCAAGAGCCCTCTGAAGATTAACAGGATACAGTTTCAACATCCAGAAGTACAAATGTTCAATAAATCTTTAACAGCCTCACTTTCTTCACTTGCTTCCATGGCTGACTTGAATAAAGTGAGTCAAATAAACAAATACCCCCAAAAATTAATACAGGAGTGAGGAAAGTAACAGCAAGCTATGCAGTACATAGCGCGCTCACTGCAGTGACAGCTTGCTGGCATTTATGGTAACTTCACATTTGGAGTTATTCTTTAATTTTTAAAATAAACTGCTTAGAAACACAAAAATAGAACTTATCCACATTTCATAAACACAATTAAAACACGCACTAGAGAGGTTATAAAACTAGATTTAAAACAGTAAGTTTGGTGACAAAACTCTACCAAAAAAAGTGTCAGTAATTCAATTTTTTCTTAACAAACAACTTTGCTGTGCTTTTGCCAACGAAAACCAAATGAAAATTGTCAATCCAATGTACTTTTTTCCTACCAAATGAAATAGAGGAAGTTATTCTAATATGAAGTGGGAAAGCAGTTGAAGTTAAACATACAGGAACGGGGTATTTCCCTTGCTTCAGTTCTTGCTACAGAGACCCGATTTTTCAGTTGATGGTCTCTAAATTTATATTAACAGAACACATATGAACAGCATTACTTAAATCCAGTGCTAAGTCCACAGGTACTTTAACAATGACATAAACTCCCATAAATTACTATAATCATTTGTAATGTAACATCTGGTTTATCTCAGCAGCTTTTGAATAGTACACTGCTGCAGTTTCCCTGAAGGGAGTAAGATGATTTGAAAAGCTGTCCGAGCTGACTGCACTGGCGTTATTATTACTCTCCAAACGCAGCCTACAAGTGCACTGCTTGCTGCAGGGACTCACCGTGGATAATTATAGTGATGCAATCCTACCCTGCTCTTCAGGCTGTCCGATTTTGAAAATATTAATTCAAATGGGAATTAAGAGAGAAATGCTTAATTTCTGTTATTTATGATCTGCAGAGCAAACACCATCTTTCTCGAACAGGCACATCAGACCTTTTCTTTTATGGAAGACAATCAGAAGTGTGACCTGTTGTAACATTGCAAGTCTCCCACTTCCATGAGGAAAACAAAATAGTGATATTCAATAAAATCCCATTTTTAAGCCCTCTAGAGTAGTAGAAAATAATACTTAGCTCTGTTCTTTCTGTGAATTGCCTTTGAGCTCTTTAAAATAAAGACTAGAACTGACCACTCGGAGGATGTATTCTCCCCTTTTTACTCTGTACATTAAATAACTGAAATTTGCATCCAGACTTCCACTGCGGGAACATCAAGGTTTACATAAGCTTGTATCTAAAAAGCTGTTTAGCACTCTATCAGTGAACACAGAAAACTTTATATCTGAAAGATACAATACTAAATTACAACAATAATCAGCTCGCAGTGGTAAAGTTAAACTTGAGGGGTCTTTTTTAATGGGACAAGACAGCTTTCAAAGCAGAGCATCAAAAGTTATATACCTTTTTTTCTTCATATTCAGAATTTTAACAGTAACTACATAAACAAACTATTTCTGATAGCAACTTAAAAATCTACCTTCTCTAGGAGCAGGAACAGCATATTACAGTAGTGGAAACGAAGGAGAAAGAACTGGTTTTAATTCATCTCAGCAGCACGCTGGGTTTGATCAACATTCAGCACAGTAAGAGTGCATTCTCAGTTGAGTTCCTGTACACCCACTGCATTTGACAAGCAGGGGGAGAATGCAAGCTTAAACTTAAAAAAAAACCTTAACAACTAACACTGCTTGTCTCACACTAAAGCAAGTTCTGTCAGTTAACTGCAGTTCCACAGAGACCCAGCAACCTCTTAGAACAAGGTACTTGAATGTTTAAGCTTGTTATTAAAATGCTTCTTAATGAACATTTATTAACATTTAATAAAATCAAGAAAACCTTTCTTCGAACTACATTTCTCTGTAAAACAGCTCCTAGTTATCAATTTAAAACATTGAAAAAAATTAAGAGACAGGTATCTTGCATTTGGCCCTTGAAAATCCAATATACTAGCAAGATCACTGTAAACCAGGCTTGTATATATTTGTAAACTTCCTTGTCTAATCTTGATGCATTCTCTGTTTTCCATTTCCACCCATTTTACTTAGATCAATTTTAAAAGCTATATAGCGTCTTAATTGTGGAGTTCTTTCCCACTGCTATATTAGCTTTGAACATAAGAATTCATTGGAAAAAAAATGTATTGTTATTTTCCTGAATGATCATTTCTCATGTTAGGTGCCTGGTAGCTATTAACATGGCAAGATATAATTACAAGTATTTAATGAAGTTTATGACTGCATACATAAAAGCTGTCCCACTGAACACAAGAGTAAAAAGCAATCTAAGTTTTGCAAATCCTTACTGATTTTGCTGTACTGCTAAGTAAAGAAATGCCTATTTATTTATTAACAAGGTTTTCAAGAAAACAAGCACATCTGAAACAAGTTTAATTTACACTTACAGCTTATAAAGCAATGATTTTTTTCTTTGCAAGGGAGCTCATACATGAGGCTTCAGCAAAGGAGTTTCCTCTACCACTGGCTCCAGAAAACCCCATTACCTAAGTTTTGACTCATTTATAACTTACTGCAACAGCCGGTTGCTCCACTGTAGTACGTCTGGGCTACTTCAACAAGGACATGGAAATTCTTTAAGCAACAGAACATACTGACATTACTTGTAACACAAATGTGTGTACAAGGTCAAAACCACAACACCCTCTCTGCCCTCATGAAAAGCTTATGTGATTCAATGCTTACAATAAACCAAAAAAAAAAACCCCACCAAAAAAACCCCACAAGAGTTCAAAATCAAAATTTTAGCTGGCAAAAGCATGACAAAGATCTTTAAACCCAAAATGATGATTATAAACGTTTTCTCATATTTTACTACTGTTTCCTTTTTATACACAAGAAGAGTGCCTTTGCCTTCTTTACCTTCAACCCTTTGCCCTCTTTACCTCTACAGCCTGCTTGAAAAAAATTAGAGCAGAGTGAAACATGTTCAAACACCGGTTAAAGTTAATACTCTGAAAGAGGTATGGACTGGGAGATGAACAATGAATAGTTGTTTCCACAGTAATAGCCAGCAGTTATTTACATATTTAGCTAATCCATTGTCTTTCTTAATCCGTTTAATTACAAGCTAAGAGATCATCAGCCCTCTGAATAATCCATTGTTAGTATTTTGGAAAAGCAGTTAAATTGTAGCTGAAGAGGTCAGAGTGATCAAGCTAAAAAGAAAAAAGGGTCCATAAGACTCTCCATACTCTGGTAGCCAAGCAGAAAACAACAAAGGAGACAAAATGCAGACCTGAAGCAAGGAGGTAAAGGATACAAGAGAAGACTGAGGGGAGTTCCAAAGTAATGTTGTATAGGACTGACTTCTCCCCTCCCCACAAAGTTTATGCAGGTAAGGAAAAAATCATGAACAGCATTGCTGCTGCCACTGGGGAAAAAAAATAGAAGTTGCCTCAGCTGTATACTGAATAATTAACCTATTGCTGTGAGGTTCAAAAATAAAACTCATTACAATTTCCTGAGTTATCAAAAATGACCTTCCTGTTGTCAGAATTTCACATTCCACAATAATTCAGGATTACAGCTGTGTTTTCAGTAAATTTACATCAAAAGACCTTAACTTGTTCCATTAGAAAACTGAAATCAAAGCTGCTACTAAGTATTTACAATTAGATTTAAAATACTACTTTTCATAAAGCTGACATGTGACACATAAGTACTTCAAGAATTAGATATCAAGATTTTAAACCAACCAAAAATTACAGCTATTTATAAGTTCAACACTGCAAGCTTCACACCAAATTTTAAACTTGCCTCATTGTTGGGATCTTGCATTGGTTTTTTTTCAGAAGTCTGATCAGGTGGCAATTCATTGAGCTCCACATGAAAGAGAAAGAAAATAAAGCCATACAGCGCTGGTCCCAGGCCATTGCACAGCCCTCTTATTCCAGTTATTATTCCTTGGACAACACCTAATGAAAAGGGGAGGAAAAAGTAGAATTTATTTATTTTATTTTTAAATAAAGAATGAAACATTCAGAGCTGTTGGCTCCAAGTGTATTATAATGGCTGTTCTAAAGTAGCACATCTCATTTTTTTTTCTACATAATAGGATTTTAACAAATGTAATGAAGATAACTAGTTTAAAATAATCCTCTGCATGACCACAGTTCTGACACCGTACTTGCATGCCACTGGAAGCAGCAGTAAGAGCTTTGAATGCCAGTGACTACATTTATGTGGATGTCTAAATTTCTGTGTTGAGTTCTTGCACTGTCACCCACAGCCTTCAATGAAGAAAGCAGAGGTTAAGTATGGTACCATTCAGTTTATTTTCAAGGGAAATTCTGAGTAATGTCTTTACATACTAAAGGCTGTTACTGGCAAAACATGCTCTAATTTTAACTGATGTTTTCCCTTCACCAGTCTAAACCCATGATTTTTTTATTTATTGAGTAACAAGTAACTTATTTGGGGCAGCAAAGTCAGCAGTATCACAGAATCACAGAATCACAGAATCTTAGGGTTTGGAAGGGACCTCAAGAGATCATCGGGTCCAACCCCCCTGCCAAAGCAGTACTGCAATAAATTCTCAACACTAGATTGGCGGCAGTTTTACATGAGATTTTAAAAGCTTAATTAATCAGGAGGTCCATGAGCATATATTTCTGCTTCAACTTCATTAAGTAAATTTGACAAAAAGGTTTTTGTGATCTTGTAGATTAAAATTCCACAGAACACTATTTTTACAGTATTAGTGGTCTGTGTGTTCCCCTCCTTAAGGCAGTAACTTGCAAAATGGAAGAAAAAGAAAGCATGCCAAAATGAAAGCTGTCCAAGATTTTTCTCCACACGGTGACACACACAGGCTTAAAATCTTCATGCCACTAGGTGGCAAAACATCACTCCAGAAATTATTGTATGCCTCAGCTATTAACAGTTGTTTCCTCCATTTAAAATGAAAGATCAGTGACTTCTGTCAACTTTTCATTTCACAAAATAAACAGAAAACAACTCTTTTAAAATTAATTCTTTTAAATGTCACAATTAGAAACAAAATTATGGGAGAAGGGAAATGATAAAGTCATGAGATCTACTGTCTTTGACACCTTTCAGACTCTATAGGAATCTGCCTTCTAGACCTGCACGGCCTTTGTACCTCCCATTATCTAACTTCAAGTTTTACACTGTTAAAGGAAGAGTTATGACTTATTTGTCAAGGATTATTTTAAAGAGAACACTAAATTCAGTTATCACATGCCAAAACTGTAGTTTGTAATGACTCCTTCCCTCACTTCATCCTAAATGAAGAGTGATTTCTGATTTCTCATTACCCTTCACATCAAATCCATTAATTTTTTTCCCCATCTTCTCAGATCGATTACTTAGTTACGTTTCCCTTTCTGTTCTTTGAAAATCTGATGGATTATAGCAAATATGGCCAACTTTTCCACACAGAATACAGCTTCTTGTGTACGCTTATTTAAATCTGGATAAATGTGCTTTCAGCTTCTATTAAAAAAAGATGGTATTCTTACATTAATCCTCACTATTCTACTTACAGAGTGTTACTTTTCTTTAAAAAAAAAAGGAAGGAAAAACATGAAAGTTACTACTTCTGTTGCTGTAGTGCATTTACAGGAAGCTTGAAGAGAAGTAGCTGGTCAGATAGAAACTATGTATTCTGCAATGCAAATTCGATATATTTGTGCACCTCCTTCCCCTCTATCTAAAATTAGGAGACTTCCACAGCTACCAGAGAAACCCATTATACATAAACACATTTGAAAATTACACACAGATAAGAATTCTACTTTCTAGACAGAAGAGTCATCCAAGAACACAGTCTGATGCTGAAACAGAAATTCTTTCCATACTCACCTTGTTGATCCGACTCTGCATTTTGTGAAACCAGAGCACTGATAGCTGGGAACGTAATGCTTGACATTGCTGCTACAGCTCCTGCTGCCCACATCATCCTGTGTTAAATGCACAACATGAATTTAAAATGCCACTGCCCATGTAATTACTCCCTACCCCCCAAAAAGGGGGCACGAGGCTACCATTATTTAAAGGCTTAATGCCCTTTCAAAGGTTCACTTAGTAAAATACCTAAAGAATGGAAATTATCTGGTCAGGACCTTCTTCCTGCTCCCCTTGCAAAAACTACCCAGCTTGCTGAAACAGCACATTTGATTCTACGCTACCTATTACCGTAGAGGAAAAGAAGGGAGTGGGAGTGAAGTGATGCACAGGCTTTCCCTTTCCAAAGGCTACACAAAGGAACAATTTCACAGGGTGGACCAATGAGGCAGTTCTTTAACACGTATAACTCACTAGGAAGTGCTCTGATAAAGAACAGACATTCATCACTGCCTGCAGGATAAAGTCTGTGAAGAAAATTACGATCCAGCTTACAGTTCTAGTTCTACTTTACTTACAGAGTTTTTCTCAAAAAAGTGGTTCTATTTAGAATGACACATTAGAAAAAAGTAGAGGTCCGGTAACTGATGAGAATGGATCTACAAGAATTACTAGGGAGCTCAATACTTATAACCTTGTGAGTTTAAGAAAAAGTTTTAACCACACCTGCAGACACAAAACTCAGTGGATCAAAATGGTGCAAAAATTTCATCCTCAAAAGGGCTATTAGTCTGCAACTTACACTATGTAACTGGAAAATTCTAACATCCCTACATGTACAAAATACAGACTAAATATCAGTAGTGTAATGCAAACAAGAATGACTAATTTATATAATATGTAAATGGGCATGACAACACAACTAAATGGTAGAACTTCTTTAAAAGCATTTTCAGTTCCTTAACAGGTACGTACCTATGAAAATGTGTGCTTACCAAGACTGAGATCCAAAACCATACCAAGCCAACTGAAGGATTTGAAAGCCAAGGCCAAGGAGAACTGTATTTTTGTTCCCTATTGATTTCATCAAGATACTGAGAAATACAGTCTGCAAGAGAAATTGGTTAACCCAAAAGTTATTTTTAGTAGTAAGATTGCTATAGTAATTTCTACTACACAAAGCAGTGCCGAAGGCCTTTCAACTGCTGAGGAACTTCACACTACTCATATTCTTACTTCCCCTGCATTAAGTTCAAAATGCAGACTGATCATACCAACTTTTCATGTGCAGACATACATACCTAATACACAGTTTCTGTTCCAGAACATGGAGAAACATATGTATTGTGTTCTCTATGGACATTATATCTCAGTGTCTGTTTCTACGACAAACAGGGTTACATCTGCACCTCAACAACTCTGTTTCATTACAGACTAGAAAGTTCTACAATAAATGCTGGTATTGTATTTTGTGTTTGCAGGAAAAGGTTTGGGGGGCTGCAGAGCTGGCTTCTGCATGAAGCTGCCAGAAGCTTCCAGTAGGTCTGACAGAGCCAATACCAGCTGGCTCAAGGATGAACCTGCTGCGGACCAACACTGAGCCAATCAGCAACAGTGGTAGCACCTCTGGGATAATATTTTTAAGAAAAAAGAAAAAAACCCGCAAGCACTAGCTTTTTTCCACCAGAGAAAGGAGTGAGAAGATGTAAGAAACTTTGCAGACACCAAGGCCAGGGAAGGGGAACAAGGGGAGAGGCTCTCCAGGCACCGAAGGAGAGATACCCCTGCAGCCCATGGACAAGACCATGGTGGAGCTGGTTGTCTCCCTGAAGCCCATGGAACATAATGGGGAGTAGGGATCTCATCTGCTGCCTGTGGAGGATCCCACAGTGCAGACGGTGGACACACATGAAGGAAACTACAATCTGGTGGGAAACCCACGCTGGAGCAAGCTCCTGGCAGGACTTACAACCCATGGAGAGAGCGGACCACGCTGGAGGAGGTTTCCTAGGGGGACTTCTGACCACATGGGGATCCGTGCTGCAGCAGTCTGGTCCTGAAAGTGTGCACCCTATGGAAGCCACACTGTGGCAGCTCATGAAGAATTGAAGCCCTCATGGGAAGGACTCACACTGGAGAAAGTCATGGAGGACTGTCTCCTGTGACTGGGACCTCACGCTGGAGTAGGGCAAGAGCCTGAGGAGTCCTCCCCCTGAGGAGGAATGAGCAGCAGAGACAACACCTGATAACTCACTGCAGTCCCCATTCCTCGTCCCCCTGTGTCACCTGGGGGGAGGAGGTAGTGAAATCATGAAAAAACTTGAGAATGGAACAAAGGGAGGGGTGGTGGGAGATGTTTTAAGATTTGGTTTTATTTCTCATTTTCCTATTCTATTTTGATAGACTAATCAATTAGATGCCTTTTATTCCACATTGAGTCTGTTTTGCGCATGACAGTAATTACTAATGACCTCTCCCTGTCCTTATCTTTACCTGTAAGCCCTGTCCAGCTGAGGAGAGAAGTGATAAAGTGGGCGACTTTCCTGCAGCCAGGGTCACCCAACCACATATGTGATTCACCAAGGAGGGGAAGTTTTGGGTTTGCATGGCAAGGTTTTGGTAGTGGTGAGGGGCTGCAAGGGTGGCAATTGTGAGTGCACATAAAAGCATCAAAACAAACCAGAGAGCAAGGATAAAATAACAACTTGAATCAAGGACACAGCCAGCACCTGTGAGACTGGTAAGTGCTGGGGAATGCATTCTTTACATCAAAACAGCAAGATCTCCCCTCTTTCCTAAAGACGGTAACTAGGTTACAGCCCATTGTATCTGCCATTTCTGCTCCTGTTAACACAGCAGTAAAACAAACTATACCCATACACATACCAAAGACCACATCATAAAAACTGTGATTTCTTAAAGGCATATAAAGGACCTGTCCAAAAACCAGCTCACAATTGCCAGTTAAAGAGATATGAAAGCAATATTCCAAGACCTCGCCCCTCCTCAGCCTCAATGCCCAACCTAAGTAGCCCTGGACAGACCATAACAATGGATGCATTGTTTCTACACAAGTATGGTAGCATAAGCCAACTGAAATAACATGCCTTTTGCTGAAAATAAATAATGCATTTCCCTTTCATAAGACTTTGCACAAAGTAATCAATTTCCTACATAACTTTAATCGTTTAAAGTCAGAGTTGCAGGAAATTTCCTGATCGAAGCTTAGCAAATTTTAGATTCATTTTCTGATGCTCAAGTCCAGTATTTCTAAGGAAAACAGATTTAAAGCAAGACATTTACACAAACTATACAATAATATAGCCTTTAGTGAATGCAAGATACGTTGCCATTTTAAAGCATGCAAGAAGTTTACAGACAAGCTTGAGACAAGCCTGCCTCAGTATTCCGTTTGCACTGTTTAATAAAACACCAAAAAGAACAAATCTTACCTGAGCTATTATAGATAGAATGCCTACCACAGCTATAAATGCTGCAATGCTAGCAGATCCAAAACCTATAATCTGAAGAGAAGCAGAAAAGAATAAAACAAATGCTAAACTCAATCCAGGACAATTATTAGCAAACAGATAACTTCAAAGAAAACACTGATCCCCGCTTACAGCCTAAATCCATACAGGAAGTGTCTGCTTTCAAGAATAATCCTTAACTTGAGTGATTGCCAAGAAAGCAACACGAGGAAAAAAGACTGCCTTAAAAAAAAAAAAAAAACAAAAAGAGGAGACACAGGAAGTCATGTATCTGGAAACTGCATCTCTCCATCCCTTCCCACAGACACAATAGCTTTTCAACTGGCGAGATCCCATCTCAGTACATAACACAGTGCTGCACTGAATATGAACAAAGGTCTCCTTCACTTTACAAACACGTGCTTAAACTGTGGCAGGCTTACGCCTCAGCAGTAAAGTGTTAGTCAGTTCCTGCCTCACCTAAGTACCCTGCTTTTACTGTTTTAAATTGTATTTTACCAGAAAGCAGTTTTCTAAGCAAAGTCTTCAACAAGAAACAGGTCTTAGGGAATAGTTATTTAAACATCCTCAGTAGGATACGAAGAGACCAACTTTTACCTGTCTCAAGTACAGGAAAAAGCTAGAATACTGGCCGGCCTCAGGCAGATAGGAGAGAAACACCGTAATGCAGATTGGGAGAACTGTAGAATCTTTCCTAACCTTCTTCAGAGACTATAAAACAGAGAAACAAAACAAGTATTGCAACACTTGTACAAAGTCACACAGTTAAGATGAACTTTAAGGTAGAAACAACCCCTGTTATACAAGGTTTGTGGTATCTGAAGCTTCTGCAAACTTTGGTTGATTTTTGAATCTACTGTTCAGTGCCAAATTACAAGTATTAACTGAAATGGCACCATGCAATATTTAGGGAAATGCAAAACATCTTCTAATTGATCTGCAAAATAATCTGTTCTAAAAGATGCTAACAAATAATATAGCTTCTTTGCAACTCTTTCACTTCTCAGATTATGTATTTTTCTTTACACGTCTCATATTTCTTCACCCACAATATGAATCAGTTTGAGTAAAAAATAAATCATGGAAAACAAATTCATTAACTGCAGTCTTTCAAGCAAATTAGTTATCTCTCAATATTCACAACTAGTTCTCAATAGAATGGATCTCATTAAGAACAATTGCTTTTTCCTCTTATCGAGGTGTAAACAAAACACAAATTAGTTGAGTAAGTATGAATAATTGAACAAGTTACTAGAAAGACTGTATTCAACCCTTCCCACATATGCCTGTAGAAAAAATAAAACAAAATCAGGCTTTACAAATTCATTCTCTATTAAAAAATAAATCACATATAACCAGAAGTGGAATTCAAGAGTATGGAGAAATATTACCAACCAACCAAAAGTACAAAACATAAAATGAATATGGAAAAGTCTTAGAATATCAGGTTTTGGGGTATGTAGCAGTGTAAGAACTCAGCTTTTTTGTTACACTAAAACAAAGTAAATTAGAAAAGTAAAGCATTTTCACTATGAATTTTGCACCCAACATTGTTTCAAGAATCATTTAGTCCACAAAGTTTAGTTTGGTTTTTAAATGTAGCTAGATCTTTTTGTGCAGGAACAGAGAACAGAGAGCATGGTATACTGAATAGTCAATCTACCCATAAGTTTAATGATTTGTGAAGCTTACAAAACGCATTGTTGTTATTATTATTATTATTATTAAAACATCAATTAACTTATGCAAGTGTATCTTACTGCAAAAGGGTCTGCTTGTTCCCATGATATCGAAGCACCCCATGAAGCAGGTCTCATTTTTTCAGGCAGAGATTCTGGTACAGCCAGCAGGATGAAGCAGATGTCCACAACAGCCACCAATGTGGCTAGCAGTACGACAAGGTTATCTCCATAGCTAGCAGACAGGTATGCTCCAATGGCAGGACTAGTTACCAAACTTGCTGCAAAGGTGGCAGATACCTACACACATGAACAGTTCACAAATTTGTCAAAGTGGTTATTCTGCCACTGCAGAAAAATTAGGTAACTTGCTCAACAGAACCACCCCTTCACAGAAGTTTGGTTAAAAAAAAAAAAAAACAGGTAAAAAATTAATGACTTATGACATTAAATACAGGTCGAAATAAAGTTTCTCCAACCCCCTCTGCAGCTGACCATACACGACAGGATTTCCAGTCAAAGAGTGAATTTGGCTCTTAGGAAAACAGCACTTACTTTGAAATAGACTAAAGTGGTTTTGTTTTCCAATTATGAATTTGATGAGATTTCAACGAAAAAAAAAGTCAGCATATTTAAATGCCTAACTGAACCTGAGCCTCAGCACTCTGGGTAATAAATTAATGCATAATGCCTTTGTTAACAGTTTGCATTTTAAATACATAGCTACCACTGAATAGCACAGCAAACTGAGACATCATTAGCTACAACATCAACAACTACTGCATTGCATCTTTTCTAGGTTATAGTGAGAAGCAGCTACTAACAGATCACTTCTTATATTTACCTACAGCAGAACATGATGAAAAATCAAATGCTATATTTAAATTTCACTACAAAAATCATCAGAACATGTAATAAAGCTAGGTTGTTTTTCTTTAATTGCTACACTTTTCCAGTGCCCAAAATAAAATCCCACTGCATAACTATTTTATAAAATAAATAAGAACACAGCTAGTTTAGCTTTATACCAAGCTAGGAAAAAATCCTAAGGAAAAAATATAACAAACCAATTAGAAAGACATAGAGGCCACATCAAAACAACTGCAGTTTTCTCTATCGCTTCATATAGAGTTTTGAATCAAGCTGTTTCAGTTATAAAAAACCTGTTTGAAGGCAAGCAAATATATGCTCAAAATACACTTACAGCCCTCTTTGTAGGCAGGAGAAATAAAGTGGTAACTTTTAAACTCTTTTTGTGCTCTACCATGATACACACAAGTTTAGATCAGAAGAACTAAGTAATTTATTTTCTTAACTGGAAATCAACATCTGAGGAATAATATATCTTTAAGGCTAAAAACCCCCACCCAAAAAACCCCAGAAAACAAAAAAAACCCAAACATACCAAAAAACCCAAACACAAAAACCAACCAAACAAAAAAAAACCCACACCTTAAGACTTTGAAATACAGTCAGCCAAGAATCAAGTCCTTGAATATCTGTATAGATGGATACACAGAGCATGAAGAGATAAATTATGTTCAAAGGCTAAGGACATCCATTGATGGGCCTCCAAAACATAACCCAATGTACATATACAGGAAAGTAAACCAAGGAAGAATTACAGAATTACTGGAAAAGTTAGTTTGCAGTAACTGAAGTATTCTTCTTTTCTCTTGCTAATTAAGAAAGCTCATGGCTATTACTAACTATACTGCATTGAGCATTTCTGCCCTCCCTGCCTGGTTTGACTACAGCAAAAAGAAATTCTATGTTAAAAAGAAATAGAAGTGTAGTTTACAGCCAGTGGAAAGACATTGGTAGGTCAAGTATTAAATCCACATTGCCTTTAACAACATTCCCTGTTCTGCCTGCGAAACTGGAAAAAAAATAGTAATAATTTGTTATATGTGCCCTCTGAAATTGCCAAATTCTTACTGTGTTCCTATAGACAGAGCTAAATTCCCAAACTCTAACACATTCACACTGACCTGCTGCACAGTCTGTTGCTTTATCTATCTCATTACATTACTCAGGAAACAATCTGTGCATCAAAACACAAGTTCAATATAAAGGCTATAATATGACACTTTTGAAGTTCAGTTTATCTTACCAGTCCATAGGCTGCAATTCTTTCGTGTTCTTGTGTTACATCAGCAACATAGGCAAATATTACAGAAAAGGTAACAGAAAAGATTCCAGATACCGAAATCATGGCAAAGTACCACCTAATGATATAAAAGCAACAATTAGAAAATTTAAGCTAAGACCTCTTGCTTTTATTAATCAAGAAAATTGTATTTAATTTATGAGAACTAACATAGAGCTTCACTGGAGACAAGTAATTGCATGGGAAAATGACATTTTAATTTTTTATATTCTACTGTCTACTGTCTATATTCATCAGCCTAAAAGAAGCGGCTACTTCAGGACATTGGACCTATACATTTTCACACTCTCAACTGGTTTCTCAACCAGTTAAGGAATAACGTATAACACATGCTGCTTCAGAACTCTGAGTGCTTTCAGGATTCAAGAAGTTCTTTTGTAACCCTCCTACATTTCACAATGAATGTAAATGAAACTGAAACCAAGTTAATTCCACTCAGTTACAACTTTGAAGTTGCCTAATCAAAGAGTTAAAAGACCTCATTTGCTGCAATTACATCTTTCTTTGGTCAATAAACTCTAAGGTTCATTTAGCTTCAAAATAATGTTTGTTACAGCATTGTCAGTCCTCAGGGGAAAAAAATAACAGCTGAGCTTAAAACCAAGTTAGACAGGGCTATCAAACCATTTCAATTACCATTATTTGAATACAGCAACTAAATCTCATTCTGTAATTGCTACTCGTAAGATGCACAGTTCTAACACCTCTTAAGCAGAAAAGCTCCAGAGTAATGCAATCACATGTTGAAGACAAGTGAAAGCCTCTTTCCTTTATTGTCCCTCTCCCACTTCCCCAAACTACTCCTTTGACTGAATTTCTGCTGTACTGACAAGCTCACTCCTGTAATCTGTGCCACTTACCATGGACTTATTCTCATTAACGGAATTGGAGCACAGGTGAAGAAAACTGTAAGAAGAAGAAAAGATCTTCTTCCCCATGCATCTGATAGAGCACCTATTAGTGGAGCACTGAGAAAGGACAAAAAACCCTGGTGACAGAAGAAAAACAGTATGTCTATTTATACTTCCAACTTTCACTTTAATCACACTATAAAAAGGACTTATTTGATTAGAAATCAAAAACAAAAATCAGAGATAACAAATTTTACACAGTTTCTTCTACAGTCTGCTGTGATTCTGATGTCATGTTACAAATTTATTAAACGTCAGCGCATTAAAAGAAAAAAAAAAGACATGCATTTTTCATCAATTTGATTCAATAAAGAAGTAACACAGGGTGCAAAATCATCTAAAAAATCTCAAAAATCGACAGTCTAGTTTCACAAAGGACATCTGAGCCTCTATCAGGAGACTTAGGGACAGATCCCAAACTCAAGTTCCCCTCTACTTAGCAATGTCCTAAGGGAGAGTTCTGGGTAATTTAACTGCTCTCTAAAAGTAAATAAACAGAACTGCTTTAAACTACATATTTATCATGTATAGGAACATCTGTACATTGCAGGAACTATGAGGACCATTTGAGTAAACCTGACACCAGGAGACAGTGGAACACCATACTGATATTCCAGTGGCAGAAGTCAAAACTTAGAGGTATGGTTGTCATGCAAAAAATTGCCTAAGGACTGAGGATCAAATACTAGATTATTCGACGTTTCATAAAGTCCTAGAATCTAGGCCTCAGACCTGTTCTATATGACACAGAAAAATTAAAATAAGCAAAGTCTTTCACAGGTTTGTTAATTGCAAAACCTCCAAAACAGACGCATCTCCCTCCTAATCAGTATACTGTTCTCTCATCCATCCTGTTCTGCCATAAATCCAAATACATGGTTCTGTAAACACTTTAATGCACTGGAAGCCTACTCCAGATGAAGTTTTAGAGGTTAAAGAAAGTTAAAATATGTGTACAGGCTACTGTACTAAATCACTATAAAACATAAACAACTCCAATTCCAATTATTTCAGTAAATAAATGGAGAGCAAAAGGTATACAGCAGACCACCAGACCCTATGAAACTCACAGGTCGTAGTTGAAATTAATGTTCTAGTCTCTTAGAGTCAAACTACAGTAAAATACAAACTAACATGTTCTGCTGTCACCCAAAACAATTTCTCTGTTTCAATAACAGGATTTTAAAGGTAATATTGGACACTGAAGTGCAAGCTCACTCTGGTCTATGCTCCCGTTTATCACACCTGTTACAGTAATACACACATTTATAGCATGGTATTCATGCAGTTTTCTACAGATACGTTCATTAGAAATGTAGAGGAAACTCTCCACTACTTTGATATTTGTTGTTACACTGCACTGTGAACAAACAGAGTTGAAAGAAAACCCCAAGAGGAACATAACCCTTGTTCTTCTAAGAGAACAAAGCAAAGGAAACTTCCTCTTTCAGTTTGAGACATCGTGACATCCCTAGTGCATGGCGTTACGCCAATCCACCACAAAAGGTATCAAAATGGCAAGTCCATCCTATAAAGATGTCACTTTCCTACAGCTAAAAACATTTTAGATCTGCTACAGAACACAAAGCTAAGTAATTTCTAGGGGCTATAAATTAACTTAGTCATAAATTACTGAGAGGCTTCAAAGCACTTTGTGTTAAGACAAAGCAAACCACAGACTTTCACATTTTAGTTAGGCTAGAGACACTTTGCAAGCTTCACTGTTTCTCTCTGGTATCACCATGGCTACATTAATCTGATTCTAATAGAAATCATCTACCATTAGGAAGCAGACATTAAAAACCTGATCCCATTTTAAGAAGTATCATTATCAAGATTACAATACCTACAACTGGTACCTATCCAAACAAGAGGAAATTAAAACTCCTAAGAAATACTCCACTTGTTTCAAGATACTGCCATTTAGCAGTATATCTTGAAGTGAGCCCAAGAACACAATCATTGCAATGGAAAAATGGTTTAAGAATTAATTACATTCTCAGTGTTTTGGATGTTTTTATGGAAAATGCAGGAGACACATATTAAAAAAACACACAGAATATTTAGGTCAGACATTTTTAAAAAAATCTTACCTTAACACCCTGAATAAGACCATTCATTAAAAACATATGATGAGTAAATGTTTCATGTAACACCTGATTGGGGGAAAAAAACAAAAAATTAACCCACGCAACATTAGTTGAATCAGGAGAAAGTCAATTCAAAATAAAATACAGATAGCTGCATTGGGACTTGCTAAAAAAGTATGTTAACCCAGAATTATACCCTCTCTTTGTGAGAAAACATTGAAAAGGTTTAATATCAATTTATTGGCATAAATTCCTCTGTTGGCACAGACTCTATGGTACTGCAGAGATGTTTTTGTCTGGGGTACTTTGCTCAGAAAGGAGATCAATGTAAAGAAAAGGCAACAGAGGTACAAATCACAAAATTTTGGAAGTAGATAATTCCTCCAGTGTTGTTCAGAATTGCTACTAATTAGGAGTGAAAATGAGACTCTGCTATGTAACTCTGACATGGAAAGAAACACTGCTATATTCACAACTGCCCAAAAGGCACTCTGAAAACTGATTTTGAAAAAATTGCAGATATTCAACAGTCATGCAGTTAGAAACACAACTAGATGCTTTTAAACACTAGCAACAGTTCTGAGTGCTTCCTGTAGCCTTTAGGTACAACTATGAATTCATTTAAGGTGCTTTACCAGCAGTCTTAATTCAAGGGCAAGCGTGTTAATCTATACTAAACAGATTTACCATAAATATGCAAGAGAGTTAAAAGGCCTCACAGGTGCTACTGTGTTGATTTAAAAGTTACTGCGATGATCAAAGTGTTTATGGCTCTGCAGATAACTGCCAACAACTACAAAAATTATTTACACGCATATTGAGAATGTCACTAGCCCAAAGAAGCACAATACTCTAGTGACAGTAGATGCTGAAAAATATCAGCATCTTTTTACAAGGATGACCAAGATGCTCAAATCATAGCTTTAAATAAAGGTGGTTGTTCTTAAGTTAACATACTCGTTAGATAATTCTGCTTATTTACAAGCCTTTTTCCTGCTGGTCCCATCTTCTGTTTAGATTATTTAAAACAATTTTGCACGTATTTGACCACTGATCTTATGATATGAGTGAAGAAAAAAAGTCAGGGCTTAAATTAGAAATCAAGAAAGCAGATGTCTTTCAAGTAAAAAAAAAAAAGAAATAATAAAAGCAAGGAGGAAGGTCACAGTCACAAATCTAATTATCTTTCTGTGATGCATTTTCCAGTACTTTTCCTGGGAGGCAACAACTGCTGGTATTTTTTTCAAGATTCTGAGATCAATTTCTGCTACTTTATAGACAAGAAGAGTGCAAGTTGAAAAACCAGTTGAGAAAACCACCTTACTCAAGTTCTGCCAACAGAAATATTTATATATTCAAAAAATATTATACTGACAACAGAATATGCAACTAAGCAATTAATACTGTTTATGGTGATTTACTAATATTGGCTTACATATCCATACACTTGTAAGACATAAGGAGTCCGTAAAGAGTAGTAGCTATAAGCTTCCAGTACTCTGTAAGCAGAATAGCTTTTGTGTCCTCTAAGCACATTGTAAATCTTTTCTTCTCTATGCAGAGTGCCGTGTGTCTCTACAGCTTTCAGGACGCATGTCAAAAAAGAAACAGTAATCTAAAAATAAACTTTAAGTAATCTCATCTATGAGAGAATACATACAATTGATTTTGATAATACACATTTTATTCTGATTGAATGTTGATAATGACCTGGAGGAATCATGACACAACCAGAAAACACTGGAGTGATCTTGAGCTTTGATCAATGGACCAGACATCTCCACTTCTGCCTTCCCTCCCAGACAAATCTGCTTGTGCAAAAGCAGGCAGGTGGCAGTTCAAAGGCTGAACTTTGCTCATAAGAAAGCTCTACATGACTTCTAGTACTTCCGACTGAGCAGCAGGCCAAGGTAAGTTACTACAAGCACTTTGCACCCTTCCTACTTGTAAGGTATCAAACCAGATTCAAAATTATTTCAGACAGCAGCCTTTCAGTGTGGGCAAGTTGATTACAAATAAATATGACCACCCCCAAGAACACAAGTCACTTATACCCATGCAAGGTAAGTCTCACCATTATACTTCACTCAGCTTTTTAAATTAGGTTTTCTATCCAATGCAATAGCCTTTTCAGTGTTAAAGACCCATAAGAGATGAAAACAACATTCAGAATACAAGGGATTCAAGACCATGACTGAAAGCAGATACTTCAGTCAAAGAAAAAATTTAGCTTTACATTAGAAGCACTCCATAACAAGAGTTCAATGACAAGTACTAATTTCAAGAACTAGTATCTCAGCTGCCTGTCACCAACAGCACAAATTCACATGGAACTACACTACTGAAGAACCCACCTAACAGTTTTATTGAAGTGGAGGTTTCTTTGAAGACTGCATAAGAATTACTATTTGCACATTACCCCTTTAAATGTGATGTGTGAAATTAGGGCAACCCGAAGTTCAGCATTTTATTTTTTGAAAAAAAGGGAAAGAGTAAAAGAGACAAGAAAGGCCACCTGGTAAGCGTACCCATATTTTGGCACTGGCAAGACAGCATGACAGGATGGTAATTTAGTAAGGTTTACAGAAATGTGTTAACTGCTTATATAGACTTTTTATTATTTAGCTATGTTAAAAAGATGAGTGATTGTTTTATAGCAAGGTTGGACAAAATCTCTTCAAGAGTTATGCTGATGTTTTTATTTGGATTTTGGGGAAGGAAAATGATTAATTCCAAATTCAGGAGGATTCCTCTGTCAGGAGGATGGTGCCAGGCTCTTCTCAGTGATGACCAGCAACAGGACAAGGGGCAACAGGTGTAAGCTGGAGCATAGGAAGTTCCAAGTGAATGTAAGGAGAAACTTTTTCACTGTGAGGGTTACAGAGCACTGGAACAGACTGCCCAGAGAGGTTGTGGAGTCTCCTTCTCTGGAGACATTCAAAAGCCGCCTGGATGCATTTCTGTGAGAAACTCCAGAGAGTTTCATTGATACACTAAACTGAAGCTACTCTAAAGGAAAAAAAAAAAAAAAAAAAAAAAAAAAGAGTACAGTGATTTGCTAATTTATTTTTCACTATTGTTTAGTCTTTCAGTAGTACAGATCTCAGCTGTAGTATGCTGCTATTGCACAGTGTTAAATGTTAAATCTCCTGGAATACAGTTAATGAGATAAACAGGAAGCATGAAACTAATTAAAATCTCAATGAGTAGAAATTATCAAATTAACTTTTGTCATAACTGTCAAAACAGCAGCTGATCAGCAGTACTTACCGTTAGCATTGGAGTTGTCAAGAGCCCCCAGGCAAAGAATTCTAGAAATATGACCACCACCGCATGGTACACACTTGGCCGACCAATACCTTGTTGCTAAGGAGGAAAAACACATGCAGTGGTTGTACACATCCAGTTCATCACACGTGCAAACATCTCTTACAAACATATTTTGAGCATAACCAGCTTTCAGGATGACCTTCTACCAAGCCCTTGGGAACAATAAGCCAAACAAGGGTGGAAGAAAGTTATTACAAAACAACTAAAGATCTCCAGGAAACTTGAGAAAATTTATTCCCTCTAACGCTTGCCAACTAAAAAGGACTATCTTCCCCATTCCTGATATTGTCCCATTCACTGCTCTCACCTCTGGTATGCCTTCAGGCTTCCCTCCCTTGAGCACTACTCATTGCAGTGTGACAGTGAAACTCTCCCAGCTACCTCCACCAGTGGCAACGAAACAGATCTGCTTTATGAAGATCACATCACTTTAACAACAGACTTATAACAGTGCAGTGACAAATACAACCCAGACTGTGTCATTTTAGCAGGTGTAAAGTAGGAAGAACACGAAACCCAGGGTCTCCCACTGAACCCCCCCAAAAAGTCCAGACAGCCTATAATGAAGGTAGAGCAGAGACACATTTGGTGTTTCTCTCCTGCTTTGTACCTTTCACCTAGATTTGCAGGAATCACATGTTTAGAATGCACTTGTTTCAAGATTAATTTAAATATTTTTAAAGAAATCACTACAAACTGGACAGTCCCAAGTGCCCAGATCTCTAATCAAAACCTGTAGCAGCACAGTAAAAGTAACCCAGACAGCACCTTTTCCTAGCTAATCAGATTCAAAATATTTTCTACACTGCAACTTGCTTCAGAAGAGCTTGAGGATTTAAAGAAAACAGTTCTCTTTGTCCTGAGAAATAATAGGATAATATCATAGATCAAAGATTATCTCTGGTAGGCTGATAACTTTCAAACATGGCTAACATTTCTCTGTAGGTTACCATGCCACCTTTAATCTCCAAATAGCAAAGATTCCAAAGATTGGGTGGAGGGGGGATGGGGAAATTCTTCACATAAGACGTCTGCAAGTACTTCTACACAGTATAACTTTATAATACATAACAGTGTAATTTTAAGAGTATTTTTTGCTAAGATGAATGCAAGCCATACTACCATTTAACAAAGATTACACTGAAATCTGAAGACCCTTACCACAGCAGTTTCCTTTAGCAAAGGTACATTTCACAGTGGAGAGTAGGTATGGGACTCCTCAGGCATCCTCCTGCCTCTATTTTACTTCCTCTCCTCCTCTGCATCACTAAGCATAATGCTGGACCATAAACCTCTGGTCTGCATTCAGTAAACAGTTCTAATGCCACTAGAAATTAAGTTTTTGAGAGTCTGGGCTTTTTATTATTGATTTATTACATGCAAATTTAATCTGATATTTACGTGGTTTACCACAAAAATTACATACATACTCAAAAGGACATGAGTGTTCTTCCTTAGTAGTCATTTTAAAAAATTCTGTGAAAGAAAAGTCTTTTTGCTGACCTGTGCCTAAATTAGTATTTCCTGAAGATTAAAGTACTCTGCAAATCAGTTTTGGCAGTAATGTGCAGCTTACAAATTGTTGCACTGAACAACTGAAAAACTAGAAATCTCTACAGCATTCTGGATTCAAGACATTAACCTGAAAAAAACAGAATTTAAAGCCTGAAAGGAAAATGCACCTCTCAAAATCAACATCAAGCATTGCACATTAGATACAATAGTAGGTTCTGATCTATGATCTACATAGACTGTAGTGGATGATTTTCATTTTTCTTCACAGCCCTAGACATCTAGATTTGATACAAAAACAGTTGTATCAGAAAAAAAAAATCATGTAAAAACTAAAATGCACTGACACGGTCAAATGGAACTACTGCAGATAGTTACTTTTCAACGTCCACCTTTTCTGTAGGTCCTAAGAACTCACACCACAAAAGCTTTCCATCTTTAATCAAGCATCAACTTTAAAGAAAGTACCTTATGACTGATCACGCACACAGCTTGGACCACTGGTAAAAAATGCAACAGAAACCCTTGACTCATTTTGAAATCCAAGAGCTTGCTAAGAGCACTTCACACTCCTTTTTAAGATGAAGCCACCCCTGAAGAAATGGGTGTGGCTGATTTCTATATTGAGAAAATACTTTGCAACAGAACCCAAGCGCATGCAGCTAACCAAGAATGAACTTGAGATACACATGGAAGAAACAGTAAGAAGCTTGAAGCACAAAGTGTGTTAAGGCTTCTTGAATGAGACAATACAGGACAACCTACTGAATTCTTCACGGTTAAAAAAAATTAACTATAATTTCTGAAATAGCACAGATACAGTCAACATACAAGTTGCTTTCATGATCCCCTACCCCCAAATTTTAAAGGATTAACGTAAAAATTAAGTGCCCAGAGGGAAGTCTTAAAATCTGCCACAGGCTTATTTTCTATCCACACAGATCTTCATATGACAGCCCATTGTGTGGGCTGAGAAACTATGCATGAGCATTACAATTATTTTCAAGTGCAGCTGCTGGTCAACTTGCACAATCAATAATAAGCAAAACATTACGTAATCTCAAATGCTTAACAATAAAAATTTAAGACTGTCATAAAATCTTAAGTCCTTGAAGTTCTACCAAAATATCTACTATACCTCCAATTTTACACTCCTGCTCCTTCTACGTTTCTTTTTGCCCATACCCAATTCTAAACCCAATTTTTTTCTTCTGCCTTTATTGGAGGCAGAAGGAACCCAAAAATTAATCTGAAGAGAACAGTGAGGATTGCTGGGATGCAATACAACCTTTTTTTTTTTTTTTAAAGAAAACACAGCTGTTGAACATTAATAAACCCATGAAAAGATGTCAAGATCATAAATCCAGCTGGCAAGGAATTGCTAGCAGAAAAGGGGAAAAAATACAATGTATCATCAGTAAGAATACCTTATCTTCGGTATTTTGAAGTAGATACAATTTTATAGGGAGACCCAGATCTTCAGAGCAAAGCTCTGAAACAGTATTCGTTTAGCCATCCAACTTTTAGGTAACTATTTATCTGTTAATTCAAATCTGTAATTTAAGAAATGAAATTGTTTAAATGGCTGAAAAAGTACCTTAGCATCCAATTTCCAACACGTTTAACTGCTTGTTTCTCTTAAGCAATATATTTATTTCAGAACAATACCACTTCTCACTGTTCAAATCCTCAAATCCTGCAGTGCACTTAATTCAAACATTCCACAAGGGCCATATAGTCCCACCAGGCAGATTAAGAAAAAGACTTGATTTGATAAATACCACCTGCTTTTTTTTCCTCTCCCACGAGTGTGAGGCAGCAGATCCCACTGCCCACTGAGCTGACCTGTCCTTGAAGGCTTTCAATCCCCAACTGGAAAAGCCCCAGGCAACTCACTCAAGCCTCACACCTGATCTCACCCTGAGGAAGAAGGGAACTCCCTGAAGCACCCTTCCAGTAATCCTGTTATCTCTCAGGCAAAAAATCACCTAACTCAAGCTGAAAATCTGAGCAGACAATCACAGGAAACTGCTTTTCTTCCCCCCACACCCTCCTCTGGGAAATTCCCACCAAGCAGCAGGATCTCTCAGGAAAGCCTGCTAATTGCTTTTTCTACTTCCAGCACAGACGACTTTGCAAACAGTACTTGCTGTCCTTCTATGTAGTACGCAAACCAACATTCAAGTGCACTAGTAAAATTTCCTTTCTTTTTTAAAAGTGTCTATAAAAAACTTCTCCCCCTACAAAAATTAACCACTTTTTTTTTTTTTTTCACAACCACCTGCACTGCAGCCCATATGTCAACACTCATGTTTTCAGGAAAACAAAGAACTGAACTAACAGAATCAGTAAAACATTTTGAGAAACATGTTTTCACACATGAATCATTCAGACCTTGAAGTTCACGCCAAATTATAAAGCACATTCCCTTTCCCCACTTACTGTCACTGTTACTTCCCTAGTTTCCCCACAATATTCAACAGCTTCAAATGCAAACTTTTTCTGGTATGCTTCATTGTATCACTAATTAAATATTTTAGCTTATTCTACCACAAATACAATGCTACCAACCCATCTCGCTGTGTTACGGGTGCTCATTACTCCCCATATATTATCCAGGTAGCTCTCCGGGCACAACTGCACATTTCCCTCTTCCCAGTGCCTATGTCTTTAACTTTCAAACAGAAGTATTTCAGAACAACCTTAACTCCAACTGTTCCCCACAAACACCAGATTTATTGCAAATAGCAAGAATTCACTCAAGCGTAAAAAAATCACCCTGAAGATCTTTAGCTGCTTTTGTCACATGAATCACCAAGTGACTATCCGTACAAACCCCAGCCTAAGACATGTAACTTGGATGCAGTGCAAAAAGCACACCAAGCAAAAGTGAAAGCACTTTCCAGTCTACAACAGTCTTCAGCATTTTAGACACGCCTTCTAAGCTGGAAATCAAAACCTAATTTAACCTACATGTTGTCCAAACTTGCATTTCAGGTGCAAAAGACCAGATCTGTGTCGTGACAGCAAGACTGCAATGCATTCTCTCCATAAAAAAAATAGGCTAAAGCACAGATCTAGAGTATCAGAAACAAAAGTCGTTCAAAATGAAAAAGCCTGAATAGATTTTGTAAAGAGAAATCGTGGCTTAAAAAAAATCCTGGCATTCTGAAAAGAATATATGAATATATAGATAAGAGAGATCATGTTAATAAACCTTCTGAAAATTCAAAAGACCCTCAACAAATGCTCTTGAATCAGAAAGAGTGCAAGCTCTTTACAGGTATTTTTTTAAAATAGTAAAAAAAAATTACATATATTGGATAAATTATTAAAAAAAAAACCCACCAACTATCTTTCCACAGCAGAAGAAAGTTACGAGTCCCAGTGCTCTACCCTAGGGCATATGTAGTTCAAAATATTCATAACTGATCTGTAAAAAGACTGAAAGTAAAGTGACAAAGTTCACTGATGACAAAACAGAATTCATGTTATAAAGGTCAGAGGGCAATGGTGAAGAACATCAGAAGTTGATGGAATCAGTAAAACAAGTTAGATGGCAGACTAAAACTAACGCAGATAAATTTAACCAAGGCAAACAAAAAAAACCAACTTTACTTCCACATATAAGATGACTAATAGTTAGGAAAGTGGAAATGCCAGTTTAACATTCAGCAGTTGATTACAAAAGTGCATTCAAAAACACAAGCTGCTAGGAAAAAGGTTATCACTATACAGCATGTGATGTGCCTGCCTTGCTTAACCCTCTGCTTCTGGTATTCTAACCATCTTTTATCAGATTCATATGAAGATCCTTCCTCTTATCCCATGACTGCTGGTTTTGTTCAGAAGCTTTAAGGCATACATTGTTGAATAGTCCATTTTACAAAAGGACAAGCCAAAGAGGCCCACAGAAGGACAAAGAACATTGCCAAATGTATGAAGGAATGCTGAAGTAGACTCCTCCAAGCTGCAGTCAAAACATCTGCAGAGATTCACAACTGGGATTTACTGAACTGAACCCGGAGTTCAGCGCCATGAAGTGCGCAAAGAGAAAACAATTGTCACTGCCCTTCCTGTACTAAAAAAAAAAGAAAAAAGTAAAGTGGTATCAGAGACAGCAAGCTTAAATAGCATGGCACTTCCCACAATTTACTTGTAGGATCATAACTGTCTTGCCACATCATTTTTTCTACCAGGAACTCATTAAGTTTTAACTGGACAAGATTCTGGAGCGGGAATCTTCTGAGGAACACAAAACATGAAAATACCATTCCTGCTCCAACTCTTCGAGCCCAAGGCCATGGACAATCACCATATGCCATGCCACTAGCTTTAGACAGCATTGCACTGTCTATTGCAAGCTCACTTATCCACTGCTGAAGTTTTCTTCCTTACAATATGAAAAGATGTAGGACAACGAGAAATTCTTCTAAAAAAGGACAGGCTGCTCAGTTATTCCACATGCTTCTCCACAGGACAGGTAATTACTCAAGCTCATGGCTTAAAGCCAGGTTGGATGGAGCTCTGAGCACCCTAGTCTAGTGGAGGGGTGCCCCTGGGGCTCACAGCAGGGCGTTGGAAATAAATGATCTTTAAGGTCCCTCACAACCCAAACCAGCCTGTGATTCTCTGATTTCCTAGTAGTTAAGTCTGGATCTTCAGAACTAAAATACAAAGTCTTATTTATATATTTAAATCTCTATTGCTCTAGCCTAGCATACTTCTGTCTGGACACAAAACTGTCCAGACTGTTACTGATCCTCCACGTTCCACTAAAGTCAGAACAGCAAAAAATGCCTTCTCAGCAAGAATATAAACAAGACTGATTTGGTTTTATAGACAGCAGCTAATAACTAGTTTAGAATTTAGATTCACTGTTAATTTAACACGATGGGTAGATTCAGAGTGACACTGGCAACCTTGGGAAGGCAACACCATTTATCTCTAATATTCCAATTTAGCAGGAAGTCTAACCTTGGGAAGGCAACACTATTTATCTCTCCCTAATATAACAGCAAAAAGCATTTCGGTAGAGGATAGTGTCCCCCAAAGACTAAATACTCAAACTGCCAATTTGAACAATATGCTTGCTACTAGTCATTCAATGTATATACTACAAGCAAGAAGTTTAAGAAAACAGCTTACTGGGCTGAAAAGTCTTTCACTAGAGTCTCAAAATATTTAATCATGCTGCCTCAGTTTCACTACACTGTATTTTTCACAAAGTATTAAGAATAAATCTGCTAGCAGGAAGGGTGAAAATCTGTAATTTTTTGGGTATACACCAGTTGTGCTTTGCTGTGTTTAATGAATAAAGGCTGACAGACTGAGATGCACAGTTTTTACCTTCAGAACACTTTCATTATGTTTCTAAAAACAAAGAGGTCTTAGGCTTTGAAATACATTCTGTAGCGTCCAAGAGCATAAGATCAATGCATGATTAATTCTCCAAGAAGTATGTAGGTGTGTTTTCTCCTTATATATTCCATCTGGGGACTTGTCCCATAAAAGCACTTTATTTAGACAGTACAGTACTGTATATTACTAAAAAGCTTCCTTATTATGGTACTATTTTGCTGACAATAGGTTGCACAGAAATGAAGTATGTGATATGAATATTCTGAATAACATGTTTATTTTTATACCACCAGTGTTCACAATTCAGATGGAACAAGACTGTACATGTACTAACAAAATGTCCAAGGCATCAGTTACTTCCATTTCTGAAGCTCACTGGATTTGGGGTAATACAGCCAACAGAAACATTTAATTCCTGAGGAAGTTACTTAAACATACTATTGTTTGTATTAGTTTTGAGACAGTCACTCAATTCACAGAGTCATTTGTTCAGCATTTGTATTTCAATTCTTCAATTCAGTAGAATTGAATCCTGAATTTAACAGGCTGAAGTTCCAGCGAAACCAAAAACCAGAAGCTTGTTACTCTCAAACTGGAGAGATAAGGGGAGAAAGCCTTGCACAACCTGACAAACTTGGTCATACTCCTTTTTCTGTGTCCCACCACCTGATACGTCAAAAGAATCAGAATGAAAAAATCAAAACATAGTTCACAGACCAAAGCAGCATCCCAGAAAAATTTCACTTCTGTATTTGCTTGTCAGCCGCCCAAAGGACAAGCTTCCACTTTCAAGGATCAGGGATGCGCACTCACCGATATCAACGAGCTCTCTGCAATTACATCTAAAGCCATGACCTGGCCCCTTTTTTAGTCTGAATAGGCTCTTTTAAGTCTAGGCAGAGAGGGTTCTGGCAATATGACAGCCACATGAGAATCACAGGGCGGTGCAGTAGCAAAGTAGGAAACAGACTGTTCAGTCAAGAACTGTGAAGCAGACCCTAAGCTGATACAAGTATAATTGAATTACCACTATACCAACATATGGAAGATAAGACTAAAGCCTTCTGTCTTTGTGGCTTGCATTAGAAGATGTATTACAGGCACATAAAGCCCCTTAGGGGCACAACTAAGGGGGAGGTACCAAAAACTGCATTTGAGTTCCATTCTTCTTCAAAGTTAGAGAAAGAAACCAAAGTTCTTAATTTTTTTTTTAATTTCTCTACCTGTAGCCTCCGTTTCCAACCCTCTGTTCATACTTAAATATAAATTCATCTGTTAGGGGTTTTTTTCTAGATAATGGCATCATCCTTCACGTCTTTCAAATCCTTTACGTCTTTCACATGGTGATAAAAATGAAAACTTGACTTCTTAGTTAATAAATGCAACAGGCCTCTTCTAGATTCCTATCCTGACTTCAGATTGGGTTACTACACCATATATATCTAGAGTACTAAATGGAAACTGTACACAAACCTAGAATAGCAAATATACCACACAGCAGGCATCAGTTCCACTTCCTGAAAGAATCCAACCTGCTTTTTGGAATACATAACCATTAGTACAATAACTGAAAGAGTTGAATACAGAAATAATGTTACAAGAAGCATGAAGCAGTCACTTTGGAATTAACTTACATTTAGCTAATTTGACTAATCTATTCCATAGGAGGTCATTTTTTCTTACATCTTCTCTGTGTTAATCACATATTTAAAGTACCTTAACTTCTTCATTAGTTATGAGTAAAAGACGAAGAACCTGCTGATATCAAAATGAGTGTTTCGAGATTACTCTTTCACATTCCTGAGCTGTAGCCATGACCATATTAATGCTACACTATTAATGCTCAGCTAAAGATATTACAAGTTTGTTTACTTCACATTAACATAAACCAGGGAACTATTATTTCTTCAATAGCAGGGAAGTTTATCTGCAGGAAGGCAGATGACAGATGTTGGCTCCCTGACAGAAACTTAACAGTGCTTTAAAACTTTAGGCATAAGCAATGCTTTAAGCATATCTAATTTTGTAGTTAAACTACTACTAAATACAGTATTCCGGAACACCCTAACATGAACATCTAAAAAAGTACTGGTGTCTGTAAATCAAGGCTGCAAACAAGATTTACACGATTTCAATTCGCCTAAAGAAATTTACCATAGCAAAACTTGGCCTTGTTTTGTGTCTGTACCTGTCAGTACACTGACAGTTTTTGAAGGGGATCATGTTTTGTTACTTTAGGTGTTCCCCCGGGTTCCTACAGCTTACCCTCTGGGCTTGCTGCCAACAAAAAGAAGAACCATTTGTATCGTGTCAGCCTCGAACAAGTCACTCGTCCCCACCTACTACAGAAAGCTCTGGAGGTGTCATCTCAGATCTGCTTTTAAGGCATCTTGCGAGCAGGCACGTAAAAAGGGAAGGGCTTAAGCAACCCAGATGATGTTGAATCATCTGAAAAAAGTAACTGCCACAACAACACAACTTTTTAAGAGATGCTTTCAAGGGCGTGCAAAGACCACTCCCTGCCAGCTCCTTTTATTTGCTCAAAGATAGCTCAGAATGCTTTGGTACTGGGAAGGGATGGCACCGAGCAAGCTCTCTAAGTTATTAGCACTGCACGTTCACCACGCGGCACCTCTTAGAACTCCAAAGGAAAAGTGAGGTTTAACTTCCAGGCACCTCCGATGTACCAAATGGTTTACAGCCACCCGCTAGCAGGTGTCGCCTCTGCTCGGGGCAGAGCAGTCACCCTGCGAATGGCAGTGACGAGGCGGCACGGCCGGCCCCAGGTGCCGCCAGCCGCCGCCCGGCATCCCGCCGCACCTCAACTCCCACTAAGTTTCCGGGGCCGCGGGACGCACGGGGGTCGCTCTGGGGCGTCGGACGGCCCCTCGCCGGCGGAGAGCCGGGGCGGGCGCTGGCCGCCGCGGGCCGCCCGGCCCGGCCCGCACCGCACCGCGTTGGGCCTCGGGGCCGGCGGCGCCCGCACGCCGCCGCCGCGGTGCCCCGCAGCCCCGCCCCGCACTCACCGCGCTGCCGCCGCCGCCCAACTTCAGACCGACCCTCTTCACCAACATGATGCAGCCGTCCCGCCGGGCACCGCCACACTCCCGCGGTGGCGGCGGCGGCGCGTCCTCGTCCGCCTCCTCTCCCTCCCGGGTCGGGGCTGGCGGCGGCTCCGGCTCGGGGCTCATCTCGCTCCCACCATCCTCCCTGAGCGGCCGGGACGGGGCAGCAGCCGGTGCGGAGCGGGCTGGGGAGGCGGCCACCCGCGCCCGCAGCGGCCGCCTCCGCCGCGCCGCCTAGGCGGGGCGTCACCGCCCGCTGGCGTCACGGCACCACCCCGCCCCGTCGGCGGAACTGCTCCCGGACGGCCGGAAGCCGCGCAACCGCTCTTGCGGTGAGGTCGGGCGGTGTGACGGTACGTGCGGTGACGGCATCCGCCGGGGGAAGCGAGCCTCCTCCATACGAAGCGGCCTTTCGCTGGCCCTTCGTCGCCGGGCGGGTGTGACTGCCGGTTGCGTGTCCTCCTGCCGAGCACGACGAGGTCAGCCGCTTATCGTTAGGAGCCGTTATTATCAGAACCGTTTCCTTTCTGCGCGCCGCATGCGCAGGAGCGGAGCGCTAAGGGGCAGCGCAGTGCCGGCGGTGTACATTGACGGCTGCCGGGGGACCGTGGCAAGCGACCGCAGGAGGCCGGCTGCCCACCCGGCGCAAGGCGCTCGCCGGAGGCACGGGTGTGTTGCCGAGGCTGGGGGGGGCTTCCATCCCGCCGGCACTTCCTTCCCGCTTGATAACGTTACTGGGGTCGGGTCCTTGTTCCGCCTGGTACCGCGGGTGTTCCGCGCCGAGTGCCGGGCTGAACTTGTGAGGGAGCAGAACTCTTCGGTTTGGCAGAGCGATCAGCGTTGGCTTAAAGCGCCGTTTTCTGTGCGCTCTGGGGTCAGTGTGTAACAAGCCGTGTGAGAAACGTGCCGCCTTTGTCTCCCGCCGCAGCTGACAGGTCTTTCTTTTCTGGCAAACTAGCACCTGAAAGCGTTTCTCTACGTGACGGGTTTGTTTTTTTTCGAAGCTCTGGTTTGTTTGAAGTTGACGTTTTAAGAGGAGCATCCCGTGGGAAAGGCCTCGCGTTGGAGAAGTTCGTGGCGGTCTCCCGTGGGTGGGACCCCGCGGTGCCGCAGGGGAAGGGTCTGAGGAATGTCCCCCCCCGCACACACACACACACACACACACACACACACCCCAGCTAAGGAGGAAAACAACTCGTGACGAACTGACCGAAACCCCCATTCCCTGCCCCTCCCCACGCTACAGGGGGGAAGAGGGAGAGAAGGGAGCGAAATCGTGACTAAAGTGAAGTCTGCTAAGGCGGCGGCCGGGAAGGTGCTTTAAGGTCTGGTCGCACTTCTCATTATCTGACTCCGGTTTTACTCTGTGTGTGTGTCTAGTGTAATAAATTAGAGAGTTTCTTTCCTTTACTCCGTATTGAGTCTGTTTTGCCCGTGGTGCTGATTGCAAAATGATCTCTCCCTGCCTTTATCTTGACTCCTGCACCTCTCCATATGTATTTTCTCCCTTGTCCAGCTGCTACAAAGGGGAGCAATAAAGCGATCTTGGTGGGCATCTGGCCTCGACCCAGGGTTAAACCACCATATCATCTAATAAGGAAAATTATATTTGTGATTACATAGGTATTATTAAATCAACACCTATTATTTAAAATTACTTTTGTGCCTGCGTTCTGCTGTTCCTGGTAGCCTAGATGCTCTTGCAAAACCTTTCATTTCTTCTGAAGTAGTCACTATGGTAAAATACAGTCATATTTTCACTTTTTTAAAGGCTTCACCATTTAGTAACTTCAATACCAGGAGACTTAAGTCCTTACAGTTTTGGGTTGATAGTTTGGTTGTTTTTTTTTTTTTAATTAGCGGGCTTCAAAGTACCACAAGTTCTTTTGGTACAGGCAGCTTCCAGAGTTAGAAAGATACAACTTTATGAGCTTATATCAGCTGTTGCAGGTAGGTGGGTTTCTGGCTACAACATCAGGTTCATGTAAAAATTATTGCTTGAAATTTCTGTTGTGTTTTGAAAACTTCATTAAAATATATATTTACATCAACTAATTATTTAATCCAGTTAATGTACAAATTGATAGAAAGCCTTCCATAAACGTTCATGGTGGTTGAGTCAGGCTCAGCAGACAGCTGCTAGCAATTACATCATTACGTCCTTGTCCCATACAGATTTTGAAGTCAGAAGCATTTTTGTTTCCACATGCTGAACTTGTAATATTTATTAAGAACTGGTTAACCAGAAACAAAGAGTAAGTATGTAGTTTATGAAGAGCTGTTATAGTTACACAGGTGTACAGTTTCTCTCAATTCTGTGCTCTTTTTGGATTATTCCTAAGCCATATTTTTAAGCTATGTGGAGGGGGATTAATAATGAAGATATAAAGTTTATTACAGAATGCTATTCAGCATGATTAAAACAGTAAAAAGTTGTAAAAGAATATAATGAACTTGAGAGAATGCTTAAAATGTCAGCTGAAAGTGTTGATCAATGAAGATCTAATTAGTATATGGGTTTATAGATCTCTGAATTAGTGATTTCTACTTGGGAAAGATACTAGAAATTCTATAGTTAGTTTTGTGAATGCTCAGAATTGTTTTAAAAGGACAAGAAAAAAATCATTTGGAAATAACTGGGTAAGAAAAAAGTTGAAAATACCATGTCAGCATATCATGAATCCATTGATTCTATCTGCTCTTCTCACCCCCATCTCAAAAAGGAAGTAATTAACAACAGCAACAACAACAAAGTAGAATATGGAAACCAGGATGAGCAGAGTAGTGGAATGGCTTCAGTACATGTGAGAGAGCTGAGGGAAGGCAATGATACCACAGCATCCTGGCTGGTATGGAGAAAGTGACTGTTACCATTATTTGATGCTCTCTTACAGTTCAGGAATGGGAGGCACTAAATATAATGATCAGGCAACATGCTTAGCACAAATGGAAGCAGGTGTTTTTCCAGGGAAACTGAAACTAAATCATGGAACTTACTTCCAAATGGCAGGTACAGGTGGTTTAAAAGGCATTCACACAAGTTTGTGGAATAAGACTCCATTAAGGGCTGTAAGCAACAGAAAGTTCATAAGCTGCTGGTTGCATGACAGTGGGCTAGTTTATTGGAATATCCCTCTGCTGTTGCTCGTATTTTCCATAAACACACATTAATGTTTCAGAACCAGAATAGGTGAAAGTTTGGTGTAGCTCTACATAATGTTCTCTTATAAGGAGGCTTTAGCCTTGGCAGTCTTACAGACTGAAAGCTTTCAAAATGGAAACCACAGTAGCACTGTCTGACCAGCATTGCAAGTATTCAATATGTCAATGCTGATTGAAGAAATACCAAAAATGACAGAATCATTTGAATACAGAAGGTGATGCCATTGGTTGAGTCCATGTAGGCACAGTTTGAGAGAAAGACAGAAAGATCCCTGCAGCTTTTGAGAGTTCTGTGTCTTGGCAGGGTGCTGATGAAGACGCTCTTACTCAGAGAGCTGTCAATAAAACCAACTTGAAGGTTCCTGTCAATGAAGCAGTCGTTGTGTGCGAGAGGGGGGCCAGCTCATTCTGCAGGGTGCCATAGTTTTTTGCATTCAGTGTGAGTTGTGTGTTACAGTAACATGAGCGGTGGATATGAGCCAGAAACACCTGGCACGCACTCCTTACTCCATACATCACAGTTCCTGGTGAGAAGAGTTTAGAAGTGGTGACCCATGGTTTCACTTTCTTTGTGTGAGTAAAGGCAAGAGAAACAAAACCAATGGAATATGCTCATATTGCAATTTAGGTGTGTACAATGCCAAATTTATTACTCAATTTACTCAGATTTGTTATAGCCTCGTACGCTCATTCATTACAGTAAGTTTCCTTCTTTTATGCTTTTGGGCCACCTCATGATTTATTATTTCTCTATGACCATGGGCTACTTTGAAGGAAATTGCTGCAGCCTGGGTGCTCCAGGAACCGTTGACCTATGCTACTTCTGCCTTGTACTTTTTTACCTGGAATCACTTGTATCTCATAAAACTGGATACTTTTTTTTTTTTCCTCCACAGTGTTACTTTAAGCTTTTTCAGAGCTCCACCAGATAATATGATATAGTAGATAGTTCATTGCATGCACCAATCCTTTGTTACTGATAAAGTAAGTGTAATGGCAGCAAAGGGAATATACTTCAAGGAGAAATCTTGTGCAGGCAAAACCTGGGAATCTCCCGCTTTTGCTTGATGGTCTTTACTAAGTAGTCAAAAGCAGAGCAAGGAATTGATCAAATCCTGTCAGCTATTAAAAAGGAGTCCCACTAGGTGGGGTTATAGTTTCAAATGAATAGTATTGTCTAGTTCAAGGACAAGCATGGTTTTGCTTCTTATTTTGTTCAAGTTACCTACAGGATTCTATGCAATTAAAATACATTCTTTTTAGCCCTTCAGTTACTGTCCCTAGTACTACTTCAATACTGTTTTATATGCTACCAAATAGCAATCACAGGGAAGAAAAAACCCAAAACTCTGGCACAAATCATCTCAATTTGGGGTTAGTAACATTGTTGGTGCCATAATCTATGAAACATTTGGAATAGAGGTTTTATTTGCTTAGTCATATTTGGAAGGAAGACTGGTTAGTATGGGGGTGTCCTGTAGCAGGATTCCAGTGAAAACCAATGGAGATCAGAAGGCAAAATTAATTTTTGCCATTGCCTAGTTTGTGATTATTTAAAACCTTGTATCAATATCCTGGTAACCATACTTGTTGTATATTATGCTTAGCACACTTTCATTCCCTCATCAGATTAAAATGCCAAGGCATTGCTGTAATTCTTACACTTTCAGAATTATGATAGAAATCTCAAGGGTCACCCCCATTTTAATGTACTTAATAAAATCCGATTAGTACTAAATCACTTCTTTGTACAATTTTTAATACAAAGGATGACAAATGAAATTTAGGGGTTTTTAATCACTGAAATAAAAAGGGTTGGCAGATTTTGACAACGACAAGAACACAGGGAAATTAAAAGCAATCTAGTGATAATATCAAATGCTGTGGGTTCCAGGAAGAGGTACTGGAAAATCAAGCAACTTTTGTAAATTATCTAAAACTTAGCAAAAATCTATTTTCAAAAGTGATTTAACATCAGGAAATGGTCAGACTGAACTTCACTGATTTCAAGAAGTGTCTGGACAATGCATTCAGTCCCATGCTCTGACTTGGATGGCCCTGTGTGGAGCCAGGAGTTGGACTTGATGATCCTTATGGGTCTCTTCCATCTCAGGATATTCTGTGATTCTGTGAACTCCCTTCCCTAGCCATGGTGTGAGTTCTAATTTAGTTTGAATTCTGAGGATGGGCCTTCTAACAATACATTGAACCTATAGATAGTCATTACACTGCGAGTAAAAACAAGTACAACAGGAGTGTAGAACACGAGATAAAGGAAAAGAGAAAAAAAAAGAATACAGTGGGGTTTTTTTGCTTCACTTTTGATTAACGTGTGGTGGAGTTTTGTGGTGGTGTTGTTAAACAAAAGATTTCTAGCTTGGAAACCGTCAGAATTACTGTCCTTTACCTTATGAAACAATCACAAAAATCATAATAAATATACAACAGCTATTTGTTTTCTTCCACATCCTTTAAGTGAAAAAGTTCATTCATACTTTTTTGAATGTTCTTGCTGAACTCCTTACTTGATAACAGATGAGGTCATTGGAGATCATCCAGTTCCAAGATATATTATGTGAATTTAGCTGCTGTTTGCCAGATGTCCTCTAACTGCATGTCTACATTGAACTATAATTCAGCTTTGATGAAACAAATTTGTGTTGCTACATTTGCTTGACCCCTGAATAAGAAATTCAGCTTTTGCTTATATTACCTTTTTTATTTCTCCTCTGTGCTTGAAACTTTGCATTCAGTAAAAATCACTTAGCCCTCAAGTATTATAATAACTAGGGATGTTGATCTTTTGTGGCTACATTTTAGATTGTGCATTAGTACAATTATTGCACAATTAAGGCATTTAGCATCACAGTTTAATCCATTAATTTTTTTAAAAATTCCCTGTTCCTACCACTACTCTGGAGCATTTTCATACTGGAATGATGTATATGTACATCATAGTTGTAAGTGTATAAACTGTTTGCATAGTGCTTTGGGTCCCATCTGAATGAAGAATTCTATAGCCACATATTATTGTACGGTTTTGGTTGCAGAACAGTTTTACTACTTTGCAGGAAGATTAGGTTCAGGAAAAATTGGTTACAGAGTCAAAAAAAGTGTACTTTTTTATTATTATTCTGTGATAAATTTTACACAAAAAGGTGGGTGCTGCCATGCTTCTCTCAGTGCCAGTTTTTCTATAAAACCAAGTAAGGTTAAGAGACCTGCACACAAAATCCAGTTTTTAGAAATAAAATGTCAAGATGGATATCATCTGATCCCAATGGATGTTATCAATAAAATAGCATCTATGTCTCCACCAACCAACAAAAAGGAGACACAAGCTTTCTTAGGCACTGTGAGTTTCTGGTGAATGCATATCCCAAACTACAGTCTCATTGTGAGTCCTCGGTTCCATGTAACCTGGAGGAAGAACCATTTCCAGTGGGGCCCTGAGCAGCGACAAGCCTTTGAACAGATCAAACAGGAGACAGTCCATGCTGTAGCACTTGGCCTGATCTGGACAGGGCCAGATGTAAAGAACGTGCTGTACACCACAGCCGGGGAGAATGGCCCTTCCTGGGGTCTGTGGCAGAAAGCACCAGGGGAGACTCGAGGCCGACCTCTGGGGTTTTGGAGTCGGGGCTACAGAGGATCCGAGGCCCAGTGCGCTCCAACAGAAAAGCTGCTGAATTATGGCAAGATATTGCTGCCCAGATGGAGAAGCTTGTTGTACCCAAGAGGAACAACAAAACAAGCAGCACAAAGATCAGGCTGATGAGATTTAAGTGGCTCAGGTAGATCTGGACTGGCAACATAAGGGCATATTATTTGCAGCTCGATGGGCCCATGACACCTCAAGGAAAAGATGTAATTTATAGATGGGCTTGCAATCAAGGGGCAGATGACTATGGACGCGGTCTCACAGGTCATCCATGAATGTGAGACATGCACTGCATTCCTACAGTCGGGCAAGGCAAGCTGTTAAAACCTCTTTGATATGGAGAATGATAGCTGAAATATAATTACAGGGAGGCTTGGGAGATTGATATTGCACTCCCACAAGCCTGTGTCCTTAAAATAAGATTAAAAATAAGATTAAATAAAATATCAAATCATATCCAATCAACAATGTAAAATGAACCATACTAAACTATATTAAATATAAATAATCACATGAAATACAATAAAATGCATATAATAAATAAAATATTAATTAAAATTCAAATAATGAAATAAACTTTTAGAATAAATTAAATTAAACTAAACCCAAATGCAAACAAAGAAATTATGTAAAATAAAATATACGAAGTGAACTACAATAACAAAGGAAAATGAATGACATGACATTTAATGACATGATATGTAATGAAATTACGTGCAAGGAACTGACATGTATGAAATGGTACCATTAAATTAAAAAAAAATTGAAAAAGTACAAACTGAAATGAAATGATGTGTAATGAAAAGATAAAATGATGTGATATATAATAACATGCTATGTAATGTAATGACAAGTATATAATGACATGAAATGAAATTAAATTAAATTAAATCCTGTTTCCACTTGAAATCTTTCTGATTCTCTGCTTCAGGCTGAGGTCTTGATCTTTCAACATCGCTAGAGCTGTGGGGTTTTGACATCCTGTAGAATCCCAGCTCAGCTGGATGAACATAAAATACTTTCAAAAGCACCAAACTTCACACTTATTTTTGCAAGATGGTTCAGACGGCCAACATTATCTAGAGATGATGAAGTTCCACAAGGCCAAGTGCGAAGTTTGCACATGTGCCAACTGTATCCTGGGGTGCATGAAGCACACCATTGCCAAACAATCCTGAGGGAAGGAGGGGAAGGTTACCAGTGCCTCCTTTTGTTCCATACTTTTCCCCTCCTGCAACCCTGAGACAAGTGTTGCCCATGCAGCGTTGTTTGGGGTACTCCTCAACAAGTCACAGTGGAGTTTTCAGCTTGTCTGACCCTGGGGATCCCGCCAGCTCCAGCCCTACCCCAGCCCATCCCATCTCGCACCCATGGATCACTATATCGTGTAACACCTCCACCCAAGTCATAATACATGTGGGGCGGTACTGAGGGTGTTGACGACTGCTCAATGTTTGAATTCTTTCTCTCGGAATGAACGTGTGTTTGCAAAGCACCCTGCCATCGCCTAATAAGAGGTCTGAGGTGGCTGGGGTCTACCAGTGCAGCCACTGGTAGCCTTGCTGCCCTCCTTCATACACTGCCTGGATACATGCGGCTTTTTGCACCCCTTCAGCCAACTCTGAAAGTCCTTCTATTTAATGGTAAAAGGTTCTCCCTACAATTTGGGGTCCATACCCCCAGTCCAATAAGCCACTCGGGAGGTTAATGGCTAGTTGCCCTGCAGTCTCTTACTCACAAACACTCCCAGAACCCAAAACCCTCCATCTTCGCTCAACAGTATCTGATCACCCTCCCCCCCCCCCGACAGTCTCCACAAATACTTCATTTGAATCTCCAGGTTTTCATGAGAACTTCACTTGCAATTGTTAAGCTCAGGTCCTGGTCAGAGAATCATGCAGGCTGTGGTCCGGGGGTCCATGCGTGCCTCTCTGTTTTAACACAGGATCCAGTTTCTCCATTTCCTGGGAGAGGAGGGAAAGGGAAGGGGAAAGAGATGTATCCACCTGTGCTAACATCAGTTTTCATCTGCTCTCTTTCCCTTTGCAGTTCTAATTTCAAACAATCTATTATTTCTAGTTGTTTCCTTAGATTGTCCATGGTTAAGCTTTTGCAATCATTATTTTGCTCTGTGCTCAAATCAAGCAGGTGCCTAGGATGGCACACATGGTTTCTTTACTTTTGCCATTTCAGCTGTTTCCACAGCATCGTTCTATCCTTTCCACAGCCACTACAGTGTCAGGACACTTTTCCTTTGCCCAGTCTAAATCTGTGGGAGAAGGATTACAGCCATGCTTCTGTATTGTCTCCTCTGTAGACATCCTGCCAACTATGGCAATTTAAATGCCACAGAAATTCACAAGCCAAGCCAGGCCAATTAATAAGCTAAAACTGAGATTTATTTTCAGAAGATGGAACAAAAATGAAACCACGTTTTACTCTAACTGAAACAGCTCTAAGACTCCAACAGACGTTAACAGTACAGAGGTTCAGGTTGTCGGTCAGAATGTTAACACTATGCTGTTGACTTGTGAGCTCCTATAGATTTATAGTTGATGATTCAAAATGTGCAAAATCACTCCCCCATGTAAGATGCCGCTCCACTATTGGAGTTTCAAGACCTTTAACCCTCTCACTAAAAACCAACAGTTCCTTGTTTATGTCTTTTCAAAATTACTCCTAACTGGTTTGGGTATTATTTTGCCTCTACAAAAATTATACTTTATAACTCTTCATCCCTACTTGAAAATTGCTGGAATTTAAGAATATCAGAAGTTATGATACTGATACAATTTAGCGAGACAGAGGGACATTGTAATAAGGTCTGTTTATGCACTGTGCAATATGATATGCATTAGCAAGCATGAAAGCCAACATCATAAAGTATGATTATCTAAAAGTGATCAGCTTAAAGTGATTATCAGCAGTGTTGGGTAACTGCAATTTCCTCAGATACCACCAGAGAAAAAGGCAAAGCAAGTCAATGCATTCCACCACATTCAACTCCAGTGAGTAACACAGATGATCAAAACCTGTTGAGATAAGGGCATTGGTGGGAGATATATACGGTTTAAAAAAAATCAACATATTTAAATTAAATCCCTAGAATTCTAAACATGCTTTTATTGATTTAATTAAAATCATCATTACTTTCTGCATAGTGACTTATCATTTCATAGGTGTTAGCTGAATATTCCTATTATTAAGGAACATATCGATCCAGATCATGATAATGAGTGTGCAAAGTCAGTGGGACAATATTGAAAGTGAGCACACTATTATGGCCTCAGGGTGATATGTTAGGAGGATTAAGGAAACGAGGACACCTATTTGTTAGTCAAAATGGTATTACACGCTTTCAGTCTGAGAAGGGGTGCTAGCATAAAGGAGAATGGATCCACAGGCAACATGAGAAATCTTGCTGACTCACAGCAGAGCCTCAAAAAAAATTGGACCACTGTTCAGAGGTTCAGAAATCCATTTAGCTGATTTCCAATGGGAAATGAGTCAGAAGAAAGTTTTGATAAATTCTTGTGTTTTCAGTTACTCTGCAAGGAAATAACTTGTTCAGCAATGCTTCAGGCATGCAGCAAGGTTGACGGTGATGCCATATTTCCAAGACACTCTCATGTCTATTACCGTGCTAGGCCTGTGTGTGTGTGTGTGTGTGTGTGTGTGTGTGTGTGTTAAGACCCGTTGGCAATCAAAGGAAAAGAAACATCGTTGTGAAAATCACCATTATCACAATATGGCTTCATGAAGTGAGATTCAGGTTGCAACAAATAAGGGACACTTTTACTTACAATTGTTCTGTATTTTTAAATTGTCTCTACTGTATGGGTATATCCTGTGTTGTCTGTGGGATTTAGTAGTAGAAACAAATGATTTAGAAAGGAAAAGAAAAAAAATGCTGAAGAAACCTTGGCAGGGAATGCCAGGTTAGTTAACTGTGCTAGTGCTAGAAACTCAGATGCAAGAGTTCAATCTCAAAACATAAGTGTCCTGGTTTCGGCTAGAATAAAGTTAGTTTCTTTCAGCGGGTGGAATGCTGTGATTGGGAGTTGGGATGAGAGCAGTGCTGATAGCACACGGATGTTTTAGTTGTTGCCAAGCAGTCAAGGGCTGTTCAGTTGTTCACACTGCCCTGCAAACGAGAAAGTGGGTGGGCAGCCAGGAAGCTGGGAGGGGACACAGCCAGCAGGACAGGTAACCCAAACTGGCCAAAGGGCCAGTTAGGTCATGCTCAGCATAAAAGAGGGGCTGGGGAAGGGGAAAGAGCACTCAGCTCCAGGACACGCTGTTCTGGGGATGGTCCGGTTTCAGGACGGCTCTGAGCTGTGCGGCCAGAGTGGTGCGGTCCAGTGAGAAACTCCACTGTGTATCACCAGTTTTGTGTATTTTGCTGTAAAGTCCTGTTGTTATTAGTGTTATATATCTCTCTCTGCTATCCCAGTAAACTATACTTATCCCAACCTGTGAGGTTTTGGTTTTTCTGGTTTTCTTTTCCCTCCCTTCCCTCTTCCCCCAGTTGCCTCCACACACCCCCACACCCTCGTAAAGAGCGAGCGGCTGCGTGGTGCCCGGCTCTCAGCTGGGGCAAAACTACGACAATAAGAAGGGAAGATGGTGTTTGACATTTACCCACGCAGATCCTGCTTATGATTTAAGCTGTGCCTCTGATGAATTTACTGCTCCTATACGTGAGGGATGGAAATCAAAACTCAACCTTAACTGCAGTGGGAGCTACTTACTCACTTTATATTACAATAGTTACTCAGCCACAAATAGCTTCTGTCCAACAGTTTACTGCAGCTTGTATAATTGAATAGATTAAATAAGGAATATAGGAGAGTCAATCTGAAATAAAGAAAAAGAGCAGGAAGGCAGAACACACTTAGTTAAACCTGAATTTGCCCAAGAACTAGATACTGTAAATATGAAAAAAATCCAATGTATAAAGCAGCAAACCAGTTATTATCTCTATTAGAATTTCAGCTAGCATTGCCCTTATCCAGTTAAATCTGTCTAGTTGCTAGTGTAATTGTTCCTCTACTTCCCTGGTATGAAGTAAAAGTTTATTGAGCAATAGCTTGGCCTCACTACTGGGGTAGTAGAAAAGCCACTCTTGTCGTGTATTGGCTTGTGTATATTCCTGACCCTGCATATCACGTATGTCACTGATTAAGGAAGAATAATTCACTCCTCACGTTTTTATACTTTTCCTAAGATAATATAATAAGAATTATAACAGTAGTTTAAGGTGTTTGAAAGTGCCTAGCGGATAGAGCATCCACAGCATTTCACCATATATTGCCAGGCATCGTAGAGCAGTGTTTGGTAGCTTTCTGCAATAAGAATGCTCATAGCTGCAACCACTACTCACCCCTTGGCTCAGATTTCCCCTGGGGTATCCCATTCAGAAAATAACTAGCTCCAGTTTTCAGTTTCTAGTGCATGGTCATATAAATACCTTGCAATAGTAAATCCTCATCTTTTTTACTGGAACATTAAAGCTATTCCATAAATTGCTCATTATTTTGGATCCCTCCTTTCAGTCTGTAGAAAATGGCTCTAAAAACGTTCACCAGGCAAAAGTTATCACTAGTAGCTAGTGATTAACAAAGTAGCATTATTAAGTCAACCTAATTAATGAAAATGGATATGTAGAGTCGCAGCTTACTTATTAAGTGTATCCATATAAGTTACTGGTACAGAGAAATTATGAGTTCTGGTGATATAATTTAGCCTATTATAGCTTTTTCCTAAGAATTGCAGATGTTATAATGTGTTTTCAGTACAGAGAATGTTAACCTTTAGCAGAATCAGTTATTTTCCTTGTAACTATGTTTACACCTGTATCATATTTCAGAATTCCCCCTTGGGTGATTATTTCATTCTAATTCATGATTCCTTTATTTTTGGGGGTGTATTTTCAATATGAAGCCTTGGACTGTGCCTTCACAGCTTCAGAAACTATTTTTAAAAAACAAAGCCATACTAGAACTATATGTGTATTTCATATATACATATAGCCTTTAAACCTTTTTCCTTCTACACAGAATTGGAGTTCTGTATGATTCTGTACAAACGTAGTGGAAGAGAAAGGAAAAGCAGGTATTTTCCATAGCCCCGCCCCCTCCCCCCCATCGTCCCAAGAAATGGAGAGAAGCAAACAAAACCAGACAATTGTATAGGTAATCCTTTACAAACAAATGAAGAAAGACACCATTCCGGAAGTGACAAAGAACATTTATGACCCTTCCTATCTGAGGAAAAAGGGGACAATTTAAAAGGCCTGTCTTTTATTTTATCAATCTAAGTAGCAGCTTTTGTGAATACAAGAGTCTCATGCCTCTTTGGCCCATGAAACACATTTGCAAAGGATCCCTTTTTCCTGTACATATTTCAATCTCCCATTTTCTTTGCTAGCATGGTGGATGGATGTTTTGGGTCACAGTAGACCTAATTTGCCTCCAAGGTCCCCGAGGATCCAAAGAACCAAACAAACCAACATGATTTGTAGGCTGCACCTCAGGTCTTCCCCTGAAGACACTAATTCCCCTTGGTGGAAGCATAAGCCAACATGTCCTGGAAACTACAGAGGCATAACTTGTAAGTGCTGTCAGGCGAATAGCTCATTGACTTCATGAGGAGGCCACTATGGACTTCTCTACACATGTGTAGGGTTTGTCCTCGTCTTCCCTGCCCTCCTCCCTTCAACAGGCTTAAATCCCTCTCCCTGCGCCCACCTAATTCGAACTCTGCCCTAGTCAGGCCCCACCTGGAGTGTTGTGTCCAGTTCTGGGCTCCCTGGTATAAAAAGGACAGGGATTTCCTTGAGAGAGTCCAAAGAAGGGCTGCGAAGATGATTAAGGGCCTGGAGCATCTAAGCCTCAGGAGAGGCTGAATAAGCTGGGGCTGTTCAGTCTTGAGAAGACTAAGGGGGGATCTAATTAATGTCTATAAGTATCTTAAGCGTGGAATGCAGGGGGAATTAGCCAGCCCCTTTCAGTGGTCTGTGGACATAGGACAAGGGGCAATGGCTGCAAGTTGGAGCACAGGAAGTTCCACACCAACATGCGGAAGAATTTTTCACAGTGAGGGTGACAGAGCCCTGGGACAGGCTGCCCAGGGAGGTGGTGGAGTCTTCTTCTCTGGAGATATTCCAGACCCATCTGAACGCCTATCTGTGCAATATGAGCTGGGGAGCTGCTTTGGCAGGGGGGTTGGACCCGATGATCTCTCGAGGTCCCTTCCAACCCCTGTGATTCTGTGATTCTGTGATTTCCATGTACAGTTCCATGCATTCCAAATCATGGTGATGTATGCCTGAGCAATTTTCTAGTGCAATATGCTGCACTGAGGTGAAGCAGAGTATTTGCTGGTGCAACTGCCTCTGAGCAAGAGAAAGCTCTGCTCACAGGATTTTCAGGAAGCACACCTCAACAGAACTGCATATGCAGCGCAGTAAACAGTCTGTGTGCCAAGTGGAAACGCACCACAGAAAGCATCCCACAGCAAAAGATTGCATTTGTTAATGATTTTGGAATAATTTGTAACGTTCCTTGACATTACCCTTGATTTATACGATTGTCTTCACTATCTCTTGCACAGGCTTTTCCAATATGGATCCAATTAGTCTATTGGAGAGACATAAATTCTTAAAGAAAAGTGAAATTTACAATCTTAAAAGAAACGGGAACATTTTGCTACTTCTAAGAATACAAAAGCTCTCTAGAGTATCACGTAACCTACACTTGCAGCATTCCTGTGAAGTAGCTTAGTATTCCTTCAGTTTAAAAGATGAGGAGAGTAAGAAACAGAAATGGTTTAGTGGCTTTGTGAGTTAGTGGTCAGATAAGGCCCCGAAGCTCTGAGCCTTGATTTTCAGCACTTCCCTCTGGTTCTCTGCATTTATTTTTCACTGTAATATGTACTCGCATAAATAGAATTGTATCAAATACTTAAAGCTCGTGACTGCTTTCTGCTTTCAAAAATATTTTATTTTGCTGTTTGGAATCAATTTAATGTGTTGCAGCCAAAAAAACCCCAAACTAAAAACATGAGAGCCAAATAGTTGCATAGCAGGGAGTCCTTAACCATGAGACACATGTGGAAGGACTGTTAGGAAGACAGCTGACATCACTGTATTTTGAAATCGTCTGTTTCTGAAGCACATATTCATAATCCATGTAATCAGTATACCAGTGTCCCATTTGTCCTGTAGCAGTAGTCTTTCTTTTTAAGTTTTCCACTTCCTGCATGGACTTCAGTGTTGGGTATAGAAAAGACACGTGGGGTGATGCTAATAGATTAAATTTCCTCTTTTCAAACGAAGTAGCTGTCTGGATTTTTGCTCTCACTGCGTGTGTATTTCTGCTAGCGCATTGTTGTTTTAGAGAGAGATTCTTTAGACAGAAAAATACCAAAGATATTTTATCTAACCTTTTCCAAAACTGTATAAGGGACCAGTACATTAAAATGGCATATGCATCCTTCATCCTTTAAACTCTATAACTATATGAAAATCCACAATGTTTAATCAGGAAATAGTATACAACAGCTATGTATGTGTAATAGGTGACACAGAAGAGGACTACGGACTTCCTTGGCAAGAAAAGCTTAGCAAAAGTCTCAGTCAATGTAGTGCAGTACAGCAATGGCTTCAAAGCACCAAATATAAAGAGTTGGTGTCAGGAAGACAATGTGAAACATTAAGATTTGTAACCATTAAAAATGAAAATTGTTGACATCAATCAAAAGATTAAACCAGAACAAAATCTGGGAAAATATGACTAGAATCATATTACTCAAATTGGAGGAAGAATATTATGGTTCTATTTCAACGGCAGTGATGAATTACAGGTTTTGCTCTTTGCAGCAATGTACTTTTGCTTTCCAAGTTTTTAATCTATAGTAATTTTCTTTAAATACATGGACATATATCTGGTTTCAAGTTAAGACACTACATTCTACTTTCCTTAATTTAGAAATACCTTTAATTTTCAGTAGTACTTTTTTAGAAACTTGGAAAGAAAGTGCACTTTGTGTGTTAACGTCAAACACTGTCATGAACAAGCAGTACTGGGGATTCACAGTGCTTAAAGACATGTTATAAGGACAAAGCAACACTATTCTTTTCACCAGTTATTCAGTAATAAATCAAAAATACAAATTTTAATTTCTTAAAAATCAAAGGAAAGGTTTTTCTGTACTATTTTGAAAGTATTTAAATTTATTTGAGGCCTTTTTGATACACTGAGGAATAAACCAGAAGCTTCAGATGCAAGCAATGTTAAGGTGAGAATTTTCATCAGATTGCAGATAAAGTTTATTATGCCTGAATCCAGTAAATGTTCTACATATATGATTTGCTATGAAGAACAAATCTGAAAACATGCTGGGTTTTATAGAAATTCTACTTATTAAATCCATGTTACGAACCAGACATTCAATTCTTACTTTGCATTTCAGTGTTATATTTATTGGCAGGATGCTGAAGATTGTCTTCCAGGAATCTATAGGTGTGATCATAGAATCATAGAATCATAGAATTGTAGCGGTTGGAAGGGACCTGGAGAGATCATCGGGTCCACCCCCCCTGCCAAAGCAGCTCCCTAGTGATCTTCCTGAATAAAAAAGTTCAAAGTGAATGCTACTTATAGTTTAACTAAGGCAATGTCAAATGCAAAGGTCTAGTTACTCAGTCATCTTTCTATAAATAGAGCAACTTTTTTCAGTGCTGTTTTCATAATACAAACTAGTGATGAGAATTGTCATCTATTCAGCTTGTTCCCTATTAGGACTCCCTATATCCTTATCACCTCTTAAACCATCAAAGTTATATTATGAATAGTATATGGATTCATATTAGAATATCCTATGCTGAAATACAATACTACTTACAATACTTAAAATTACCTTAGCATATTACTGCTTTATAAATATGAAAACTTAATAAAATCTGGTTTAGATTCTGAAAATATAGCGCATTGGCCCAGAAAGAGAATGCTTTCAGGCACTTTAACTACCAGGCTTTAGCCTGGTGTGTTTCTTGGTGTTTTAGTGTGTTTCTTGATGTTTTAATAGAATGAAGATGGATAAAAGAATAGGTTAATTTTCCTTATTGGTATACCTGCAGGTGTAATTTTAGACCCTGTTTCTGAGGGAGCATAGGGACCTATCTGGAATGTAGCTTTCTTAGGAGTGCCTCTTCCACATATCTCTTACTTCATTCAGTGAAGGCAGCTGGGCTCAGCAGGTGAGGTTCCTTGCTGTGAGCTTTCTGACTAAAAAACTTATTCAGTGCCAAATGTTAGTTCTTAGTGTATAGTATTCCAGGTCCCACTTCAGACTTCCACATAGCACTTGAAAGAATGAGCAGAACACAGGGTCAACACGGGTTCTTTCAACAGTGTCATTTTTATGGGGTTCATGTAAAAAAAAAAAAAAAGGACTTTTGATAAATACACCTTGAGAAGTGTTTCCAGGCATTGTGTGTAGAGGTTGGTGGGAGAAATATCTTAGGATTTTCCATCAGGATAAACTCAATATATTTTGAAGTTTCTCTTTCCTTAATCAGGTCCCCTGAAAAAAAAAAAAAAAACAACAAAAAAAAACCCCAGTGAGATATGAATAATACGTGGTCCAGAGTCAGGACATGTCCATGAGAACAAGAAACATGTGAACCCAAATTGTCCATAGCTGAGTTACCCTCCCACCTAACTAGACTGCATTTATCCATTCTCTAATTCTCTGGGTTCAGGACAATTCTCCCAACTCTGGTGAGAAAGTTCAAGAAATGTATCCTAGAGTTTATAGAAAGTGTCTTATGAAAAGGCACTTACCAACAAAATGCAAAAAAATGTAAATACTTTCATGTTCTGAAATACTAGGAAACAGGTAAAACAGCTCCAGCAGGTAAAGTGACATTGAATCAAACACCTTCTTATCTGATGCATATATGCAATATAGGTCGCTTCATCCATATAGCAGTAAGATCCAGCTCCCATAGTTGCTCCAGTGACTTCCGTGGATCTGGCTTGAGAAAGGAAGGGAAAGGTCACTGCAGATGAGTGTTGCTGAGCGGGCAGTCACAAGACAGGCAATGAGATACTCATCACTGATGGAGAGGGAATAGAAAGAGAAGGGCCAGAGTGCAAAACCTGACTTGTTACATGATGTGGGTTTTTTTATGTGAATGGGGTGGGCTACAGGAATTTAGGAACGAATCTGAGGGTAAGCCCTTCTCATGGGCCAGCCCCAGGCAGAAACTGAGCACCACGTGCTGCACACCCCTTCCCAGGAGGAGCCCAGCAGGTTGGGATACGGACAGTTTATGGACAGCACCTCGAAAGGGGAACAACAACAGAGCCCGAGGACCGACCCAACCGTATTCGGACTGTCCAGGAGTCACTCCAACCCACCCCTCCCGGACCAGCCCCTTTTACAAGGCAGTGATGTCACATGGTGTGGAAAACAGCCCTGGCCAGCTGGGCTCACCTATACCAGCTACTTGGGAAGGGTAACTCTGGCCTGGCCAGAACCAGGACATTATCCACCCCTTTTTCCACACCATCTTCATCATGCCCGGATCCTACATTTTCAGTTGATTTGGGAGGTTCATAACATATCATTTATACCTTGTTTATACCATCTGCTGGACTGATTTCATTATACCAACAATTTAGCAGCTGTCTTCACCTAGAATTAAATCCCCTTGGGGTACACACGGGACTTCCCCATCCTTTCCCATCACTCACCAAGTGCACCCAGGTCCCTGAGCAAAAGCAATCCCACAAATGGCTTTGCCTTTGCCTAAAGCAGGAACAACCCAGACTGTCTTCCCCAACAGGTTTTTCATGCACACTACAGGGACTTTATCCCCTTCTACAGTATGTGGGAGTTCTGGTTGGGCAGGACCAGCTCAGTTCCCTGGAATTAATTATCCATGCTGCTTTGGCAAAATGCATATCCCAGTTTTTTAGGGTTCCACCGCCCATTGCAGATGTTGTAATTTTTAACAGCCCATTGTACCTTTCAATTTTCCTGGAGGCTGGTGTATGGTAGGCTATATGATATATCCATTCAATACCGTGTTCTTTGGCCCAGGTGTCTATGAGATTGCTCCGGTAATGAGTCTCATTGTCTGGCCCGATTCTTTCTGGAGTGCCATATCACCAGAGGACTTGCTTCTCAAGACTCAGGATGGTCTTCCAGGTGGTGGCATGGAGCACAATATATGTTTCTAGCCAGCTGGTGGCTGCTTCTACCGTTGTGAGCACATACCACTTGCCTTGGCATGTCTGTGTGGGAGTTATGCAATTTATCTGCCCATCCTCTCCGTATTTGTATTTCAGCCATCGCCCTCCATACCACTGAGGCTTAAACCGCTTGGCTTGCTTGATTGAAGCACATGGTTCACATTCATGGATGCCCTGTGAGATAGCGTCCATGGTCAAATCCACCCCTCGATCATGAGCCCATCTGTATCTGGCATTTCTTCCGTGATGGCCTGAGGTGTCATGGGCCCAGCGAACTATAAATAATTTGCCCTTACATTGTCAATCGAAATCTACGTGAGCCACTTCAATCTTAGCTGCCTGATTGACCTGTTGGTTGTTTTGATCTTCAGTGGCTCAACTCTTGGGCATGTGGGCATCTACATGATGTACTTTTACACTTAGGTTCTCTGGCTGGGTAGAAATCTTGCCACAATGAAGCAGCCCAGATGGGTTTGCCTGTGAGCAGGCAGTTGCTTTGTTTCCATCACTGCAGCCACCCCCACAGGGCATTGGCCACTATCCAGGTGTTGGTATTAAGGTACAATTTTGTCCACTTTTCTTGTTTGGCAATATTACAAAAAAACAGCTGGATGGCTTTTACCTCTGCAAACTGGCTGGATTCACCTTCTTCAGCAGCTTCTGCAGCTTGTCATGATGGACTACATACAGCAGCCTTCCACCTCCTCTGATGTTTTCCAACAATGCAACAGAACCCATCCATGAACAGGTTATATTTTTTCTCATTTTCTGGCAGTTTATTATATAATGGGTCCTCTTCACCTCCCTGAGGTGACAAACAACAGAGTAGGGATTGCGTAAAGTGGGTGTGGGTTCACATACCAGAGCCAGGTGATCAAACAAAACATCATCTTTGCCATCACCTCTTTAAATAACACGATAAACATCTACCACAAATTTTTAACACAATGGGTCATTTCTACCGTTATGCAAACCCTTTGAGCAGCACATTGTGTGCCAAAAAGGACTGTGGTGGTTCAGCCCCAGGCAGCAGCTGGGCGCCACGTGCCTCTTCACTCACCCACTCCTGCCCAGGAGAACCAGACAGAGCCCACAGCACCATGAAAGGGAAGCAAACCAACCAACCAACCAACCAACCAACCAACCACACACACACACACACACACACCCTCCCCCCCCCATGCCCAACCACACTCAGACCGTCCAGGAGCTGCACTGACCCATCCCTCCCCGACCAGCCCCTTTTACAGGTGAGCGATGCCACATGGTGTGGTACTCGGCCCCGGCCAGCTGGGCTCATCTGTGCTGGCTGCTTGGGGAGGTTACCTCTGGCCTGGCCTGGACCAGGACACCCGTACAGAAAACTTTGTTTTCTTCTAAGTGTTCCTGCTTATTATTACACAGAGCAGGATAAGACTAAGTCTAGGTTGCTTCCTATTGCCATGGTGATTACAGAAGTTGGTTGTGTTTACTCCTCTGATCCTGAGCAGCATTAAAATTTTCCAGCTTTTTATGGTGATTATTTTATATCACACAAGCAGCATGAGAATGCAATTTTCAGCGCTAGAGCAGTATGGATGTTTAGGCTGACAGAAAACCTCTTGTGCATTGAATGATCCTATAACAACTTGAATGCATCATACAACCTGCTGGTACTGTAGAAAGAGCTGTGCAGATTTTTGGTTGATATTTCTAGTGGAGTGCACAATCTGCAGGGTGTTCAGCCAGCAACCTTAACTGGGTTCACTGGAATTAAGAATTTTATTTTCTCTGATGTTGAGACAGATTTGAATCAGTGCTTCACACTTCGCTTTTGGGTAGATCATGAGGCAGAACATGCATAACTTAACTTACGTTTTGGGGGGTTGCATTGCCACTTTAGGATATACCAATCTTTGAGTAAAAGAATTGTGCTAGTATTGTTCATGCAAGGTGACATTTAGCACATTTTTGTTTAGATCCCTTGTTTTGCTTTCCTTGACTCTTTTTTTATGAATTATTATTCCGATACCAGGCAGCATAGATAAAATCTATCCGTTCCAAAGAGATGACATAATATTATTTTCAATGACCTTGATACATGGCTTGTCACTACAGTTGTTTATGAAGAATAAATATGGAATTAAATTCAGGTCTCAGTCTGCATCAGATGTATATCCAAAAATCGTCATTTCTGAAGAAGGAAAGATAGACAGGTTATGACTCTACAGTCATTTCCTAGGATCCTTAAAATATCCTTGTCATGCACTTTCTGCCTGATTTCTGTCTATGAATATATACTTATGTTTTTTATAATATACAAAATGTTTGTGTCTAAAATGAACTGTGGGACTTAAAAGTTGGTGGTAGGCATATGGGAAATCACTGCCTTTGCTTGATACAAGCGTATTGCGAGTACTATTAAAGAACAGATAATGTAACTTTCTTTCATTTTAACCAAAGACTCTACCTCTGGGATTTTTCAAATGTTCTGTAAAACACTGTGGTGGTTTGGCCCTGGCTAGAGGCCCAATGCCCACCAAGCTGCTCACTCACTCCCCCTTTCAGCCAAAAAGGAGAGAAAATATAAATATTGGGAGGCTTAGGACTTGAGATAAGCACAGAGGGATCACTCTCCAATTAGTGCAATGTCTAAAACAGACTCAGCATGGAAAAAAAAGAAAGAAAAGGTGATTAATTACTATTACAACTATACACCCAGTGAACCGGAGTCTAGATAATGAAAAGTAGCCAGGTCTTAAAGCACTTTCCCCCTACCCCTCCCCTTCTTAGCAGACATAAACTTCATAATCATACTACTCCCTTCTTCCCCCCCACCCCAACATGGCGTGGAGAGGGGCAGCAAATGGGGAGTGGGGTTCTGGCAGTTCCTCACAAGCTGCTTTCCTTCCCCTGATCATAACACTTCTACTTCCCCCCATCCCTCCCTTCTTTGCACACTTTAATCATAAATGCTCACTCCTTCCCCACTGCCCCTCACCTGCCCCATTGCAGCACAGGGAAGGGCAGGGAATGGGGAATGGGGGTTTTCAGTCCGTTCCTCCCGAGTTGTTTTCCTTCTTAGCTGGGTTGGAGGCATTCCACGCACACCCCCCTCTCCTGTGGGGCTGTGGGGTCCCACCCATGGGAGACAGTCCTCCACAAACTTCTCCAGCGTGAGTCCTTTCTGTCAGGGAGTCATCTCCTCACCACGTGCCTCAGCAGGTCTCTCTTCCATGGGGTGTTGATCTTTGGGCCCAGACTGCTGTGGCCTGCTCCTCCACAGAGTCACAAGTCCCCCGGCAAACCTGCTGAGGTGTGGATCAATCTCTTCACAGGCCGTAGATGTCTCTGCTCCCCATCCTCATCAATGGGCTGCAAGGGGACACCCGCTCCACCATGGTCTTCACCACAAGCTGCAGGGGAATCTCTCTTTCAGCATTCTTCCCCCCCACCTCCTTCAGGCCTGGCCTTGGTGTCTGTGCAGCTTGTTGCATCTTCTCACTCCTTTCTCCAGTGGCAAAATGCATCTGCCAGCAGTTTTTTTTCTCCTACATCTGATTCCCAGAGGTGCTGTGACCATCACCAATTGGCTCAGCCCTGGCCAGCAGCAACTTTGGACTTGAATTGGCCAATATTTACAGTCTGGGGCTTGCTGCGAGCTGTAGCTGCTGCTTGCAAAAGCCATCTCAGCAGCACAGCTCCACAAAACTGCAACAAACACATTAATATGTGTTGCTTTAGATATATTTACCTAAAATTTGATTCTTTTGTTACCTAAAGACAAGTTGCAACTGTATTACTACATATCTTTGCTAAACCACTTCTAAAACTAATTCAAGATTAGAGTTATATGAGGAAATAAAATAAGAAATCTTAAGTTTTCATGTCTTTATTTATTACCAAGTTTGTTCAAATCTTACTGCTTAACAATGTTTAAAATAATTTCTGACTTCTTTCCAGGTAGCCAAATCTCCTGCCTGCAACTTAAATGTCCCAGAATCTTATAGTCAAAATTTCCTCATTTCTTTTTTTCTCTCCCTAGCACTTACCTCCTAACACTTACACCATCACAGAATCGTTTGTGTTGCTCTGTCCATTTTACTTAACCGTTTTTTTGGATGCTTCACTATGCCAAACCTCTTTACTGTTTTCCTAGATTTTTTACAACTCTACACTGTTCCTTTCTACCATTTTTTTCTCATTTTCTCATTTGTCAACATTAATATCTTTAATTTATCTCCTATGATGTCTCTGCATTTTTTTCTCTTCCTAGTCTCTTCCAAAAGTTATTAGACTTTTCCCTTCAGTGACTCTACTAGAATTCTGCTGGTAAGGGTATTTCTAAATAAGCCGTCATGAATAAAAATTAAGATAACGATTATATTTATATTAGTATGGAAAAATATTAACACATTTACTGTCACACATTCAAATACAATCAGCTGCTTCCTCTGCTTCCATTATATCTCCTTCTGCCCCATCCATACTCTCCCCTACTTTCTCACCAAATTCACATACCCTCTGCTGGTTGTGTTCTTAGGTTATGGTTCTGTTGCCATGAAATGTCCTCAGTAGTACCAATGCATGTTTCTTTTTAGGAGCAGGGCCTTTTTTTCGACCACCCAATCACTCAAGTTCTTGCTCACCCTCCTCTTCTGTCCTGCAACAGAGTTCTCTTCTTTCTCAGTTTGTGGAGTAGTCATCCAGAACAACAAATAACAAAAAATGCATGATATTATGATGATAGGGGTTTTTTCAATAACAACAAAAAAAAAATACTATTGAATCTCAGAATTGCAGACACTGGAAGAAACCTCTAGTGATCAGCTAGCTCATTGTCATGACTCAAATAAGGGAGTGCTGCTTCAGGTTCCTCTGGACCATGTCTACTCTGGATGTGAATATCTCCAGAGATGGGAATTTCTCAGCCTTTCTGGCAACCATTTCCAGTGTTTGACCACCCTCGCAGGAGACAGTTTTATTATCTGAAAGAATATTGTAGTATTTTCATTCAGTGTAGGATGTTTAACACACTAATTCCAACAGTATTTAATTGCAATTATTATTATAACCTTCATCTCCCTGAACTCCCCTCAATACTTATGCACACAGGTAAAGAAATGTAATTAAACTATCCTCTTTCCCCAGATTCCCTTCACCTCCAGTGGAAGTGGTTAGGGATCTGTGGCTAATCAATAATGCTATGTGAGAAAGGCAAGCCAGCAGGAGGTGACTAATATCAAACAAAAAAAAAAAAACAAAACCCCAAAACCAGCCAAACACATCAAAATCGCACACACACACACACACACCCTCGCACCTCTACACAGTAAAAAAAAAAAAAGAAAAAAAAAAGCAACAAGGGATTCACCATCTCTGTCCCCTCCCATTTCAAAATAATTAAATCAAGGTGGTGGGTGGATGGGAGGAGTGGTGTTATATCTACTTGTTCTTACTTTGGTTTTTTTTAACATGCCAGAAGATAAAAAAGCTGTTAGTGTCACATGTCAGACTCTCAAAGTGCAGCTAAGCTGTGGTAGGGGCAAGTGTCTGTCTGTACCGTGTTATCCACTGTGAGAACATCCTCAGTCAAGTAAATCAAGCCATCCTAAGCTGTCTCTCTGTTTAGGAAATATGTTTTACAGTGGTGAATGACATTCAGAGTAAGTCTGTGCAACCTTAGGAGAAATTGCAATTCTGTGTGGGGTTTCAGCTGAGATGTATTTAATTTTTCTTCATAGTAGCTGATGCAGTGCTGAGTTTTAGATTTAGTATGAGAATAATGTTGGCAGCACAGTGATTCTTTAGTTGTTGCTACGTAGTTGTGTCTACAGTAAGTCAAGGAATTTTCAGCTTCCCTCATCCTGCCAGAAGCTGTCAGAGCACAGCCAGGGCAGCTGAGGCTGTCGTTCCTGACCCTGGAACGACATGCTCTGAATGGAACAGAAGAGGGTAACCACGAGGTCAGCTAGCTGCTGGGAAACAGACTTGGCAACAGGTTCCCTTCTGCATGTGGTGAGACATTGTGTTGGTGCATTACTGGTTTTATATGTAGTATTATTGTTGTGGTGGGTTTTCTTTTTATTGCTCTTATTATTGTTATCCTCTATTATCCTATTAAACTGTCTTTATCTCAGCCCATGAGGGTTTTTTCCATTCTTCTCTCCAGCCACTTTGGGGAAGGGAGAAGGAATCAGTGAGGAGCTCTATGGTGCTCACTTACTATCTGGGGTTAAACCATAACAAACTGGAAAGTGGAAAGCTGTGTTTGCATATACAGCATTGCATTAGATGAAGTATGCCATTAAAAATGTGGCTTAGAAGACTTTATTCATATGATATGTAAATATTGATTTCTAAATAAGCTTTTTACTGCATCCCATGAGATCAACACAACATAGGACTTAAAGACATGTATGTAATTTCCAATCTTTCTGCTCACATTATTTACCAAAACATACATTTATGCACTTAAAAATTAACCTAACTCCTAATGCAGCTGAAGCTCACAGGTTATATTTAGTTGGATGGAATGCTTTCTGTTATCTTTAACTGTAAGACCTGTACACAGCTAGATAACTGTAGGCAGTTTGTTTTGGTAAAATATTGGATTATATTGCATATAGAAATTTATTTCTTGCTAAAGTAATGCCAATACCTTTTGAATCATTAACATTCTCTCTGTGCTGTCATGGAGTCCTTCGTTAGAATTTACAACTCCTGCAGAAGGTACAAGTTATGATCAATTACCCTGCTGTTACTGTGACTTTTGGTTTAAAATTCCGTATTGTATTTCAGAATTTTTTAGTTAGATTCCTGTTAAAACCTCTAGCTCAGCATGTGGTAGCAGATTAATGATGAAATATTTTAAGACAACTGCAGTTGAGAATAAGGAATTATCTGGTTCAGAGTTTTGAAGTAAAACGAGCTAATAAATTATGAAGAATTTACCAACTAAGCTACAAACACCATAATGTCACCAAAAGTGACAGTTTACCACTGATAATTTTGGGAAAATTCTGTATTTAAAAAAAAAATCCCCCAAATTATCATTGGAAAAATGTCAGTTTTCAACATTTAAACCCACAGAAAAAAATGCATTCACATTTTTAGGCTGTGACAAGATAATTCAAGGTATATATTTAAGAAGCATTTATTTGGAAACAAATAGGATACACCTCTGCAATTAAAATTATCTTCATTTTAAGAGACAGTCTGAAAAGTTAATATCCTAGAGAATAAGATTAAACAAATTGAAGTCAAAATAACAAAGTCTTTGGCAGAGATATTACATGGATGCATAGGACCCAAGGTAAGACAAACATTGTTCTTCAAATATTTCTGTAATTTAAGTAATAAAAAATACTTATCTGTCCTCAGAATATTAGAAAGTCAAAGTCAGAAAACTGAAAGAAGAAATTTTCAGTGCTGCTTTAAATGTAAATCACAGAGCAACTTCATTCTTTTTTTTTTGTCATTACTGCTCCCTCCATAAGGCAGTTCTTACATAATGCCATTTCCAAAGGCTACAGGTTTTTTTATTCTCATAGAATAAGAAATAACACTTTTGTTATTAACATTCTGCAATGCACTTCTTATCATGAGAAATATGTAAGTGATAAATGTGCAGCCAGTGTTGAAAACATTAAAAGAGACAGTATGACAAAACACAAAATGACAAATTAAAGGTTACTGTGTATGGTGTTTCTAAGGGTAAAAATATCTTCATTCATTCCTCAAACAGCATCTGTGCTCATTTACTTCCAGAGTGAAGCTTTCATACAATTTAAAATTACAGACTAAACCCCATTAAGGGTGATAAGAATATGTACAATTCAATGCTGCTAAACCTGAAATTCAATTGGGGAAATTATCTTTCATCACCTACTGCCATGAGAAAATGCCTGGAAGAGCTGAGCAGAATTCTTCAAGGTCTAAAGTAAATTAGAAATTAAGATGGAATTTGCAATCTTTGTTGGTGTTTTTTGGAAGCCTTATCAAGGTATGTTGAGTTTTGATTTAATTTTCTTCATGTGTCCGTAGATGTAGCAACATCAATATGACAACCATTTCTTTGAAGTTCCATCAGACATGGCTTTTAAGTTTTATTTAAGTGAATTTGGTAAAAGTAATGTGTTTTTCTCATTTGCATGTGGGAAGTATTTGCTTATTACTATGTGCATCCATAGTCTGTTATTGGTCAAACTCCTCACAAACTCTGTAATTTGCACAACCTAGCAAATGTATATCCACACTAGCAGGGTGACTTCTCTAGAACAGGCTCTTGAAAAATGGGAATAATAACTGACAGCAAGTGTTTATGTTGAGTCCCCTTCTTTGGAGAAACAGAGCAATTGCCAGCACTGAAACGTAGATCACTGGCTAACAAACGCTTGCTGTCAGTCACTACGGCCTTTTCTCACTTTCCCACCTCCAAGGAACCGACTTCCTCTGCAGTTCACAGGAAATGAAAATGCTGCTGCTGCTTTCTGTCTCTTACCAACACACACATCAAGTCTGGCTTGAGGGTCTTGACCTGTCGTTTGAGGATTACAGCTGATAGAAACCGATCAGGTGTCATTGTGATGATCAGAATGACAGTCTCATAAGCATCTGAAATGTTTAGGTTTTTCAGCGAACTACATAAATTTCAAACATTCCTACACACACACATGCAAATATTTCATGCAGATTTAGTAATTTTAAGGTCAATTATTACTTCTCATCATAACATGCCTTATAACTCTGCAAAGTAAAATCCTTACAGCTTTGTATTTAAAAAACATATGTGTCTCCCTTGATTCTGGCTATTTTGTTTTATCCAGGATTCAAAATGCTGATGAAATTCTGGCAAACATTCTTTTTAGAAAGCTTCGGTTTGGGAAATTACAGAATATTTTGTGGAAAGTCTTTCAGAGGTCACAATAACCCCATGGATTAATACAGGCTTGGGGAAGAGTGTCTGGCAAGCTGTCCAGAGGAAAGGGACCTGGCGCTGTTGTTTGATAGCCAGCTGAATATGTCAGCAGTGTGCCCAAGGGGGCCAAGAAGGCCAACAGCATCCTGTTGCTGAAAAATTACTATCAGAAACAGTGTTGCCACTGGGACTAGGGAAGCGATCCTCCTCCTGTACTCAGCACTGGTGAAGCTGCATCTCAAGTCTTGTGTTCAGTTTCAGGCCCCTCACTACAAAGAAGATATCGAGGTGGTGGAGTGTGTCCAAAGAAGGGCAAAGGAGCTGGTGAAGGGTCTACAGCACAAATCTTAAGAGGAGCAGCTGAAGGAACTGGGGCCTGGAGAAAAGGAGGCTGAGGGGAGACCTTCTTGCTCTCTACAACTACCTGAAAGGAAGTTGTAGCGAGGTAAGTGTTGGTCTTTTCCCCCAAGTAACAAGGGATAGTACAAGAGGAAATGGTCTCAAGTTGCATCAGGGAAGATTCAGATTGGATATTAGGAAAAAAATATTCACTGGAAGAGTTGTCAATCATTGGAACAGCCTGCCAGGGAAGTGAGTCACCGCCCCTGGAGGTATTTAAAAGACACATAGATGTGGTGCTTAGGGACATGGTTTAGAGGTGGGCTTGACATTGTTAGGTTTATGGTTGGAGTCAATGATATTAAGGGACTTTTCCAACCTACATTGTTCTATGATTTAAAGTTTGTCTACCCATTCCGTGTTCATAATGTCCCCTTTCACAACCTTTTGAGATGTGAAGGTAGAAAACTCTTCAATTTAACTCTGGATTCTGGAGGTTCAGTACTTACTTGGGACTAAAAATACACAGGAGTATCTCATCTTCCTTTAGGGCTTGTCCAAAGATTGTCTAGCAAAATGACAGACTGTTACTCTGTTCAAGCACTGAGGTCAGTGCAGAGAGTTTTCAGATCCAAAGTCATCAACTGATGGCGTGAACGGGAATTACAGTCTTGTGCAATGCTATTTCTCTTTTTCCTTTTTTTTTTTTTTATTTCCTGTGATATGTGCACTGAAAGGGACAAAGATCTAGAGCAGAAAAATATAGGCTACCATGAAGTTACAGACTACATCAAAGCACAGACTCAAGAGAGATAAATTAATTCCAATTATTTTCCGACTTTGCAAGTTGTGCAGGAGGGGAAGATGCTTCATTTACCTGCAACTCTGTTTCCAAAGGCATTAATAAAATGGTTTGAGGGCCTGGAGGTGGTAGCTTTAACAATTTTGCTGGAATTTCCTCCTGTTACGCAGTTTCTCCAAATATTTCAAAACATTATCAAACATATGAACAATCTATAGGTTACTTTCTCTCCAAATAAAAATATGACTTTTTCTTTCTTTATAATATGCTAAATTATAGGAAACTAGCAAGATCACAGGGGTTGAAATGGAATATATAGACCTTCACTTCTGCTTTGCTGACTTATGTCCGCCCTATGTTGGCAATGACCATGATGTTAATATTATAATGTAATTATGTGAAACATATTTGGTGATTTCCCTTCTTCTCCAGTAGACAAAACCCATCTCTCTTAATAACCTTGTTACAGAAGCCACAAACTCTGTGGAAATAGAGAGTTACAAATTTTCTCATACTATAAATACATGTCCAAGATTTTGCTAAGGTCTTTTGGTGAAATAATGTAGGATATAGCCATGTACGTCTATAAGAAAGACCTCAGGGGTGGGGATAGATTCACTTTATAAGATTCCAGTTTGCAAATTGAATAATTCTGATCAATTCGGTGCTTTTCAGTAATGCCAACGTCATGCTTAAGGAAAGAAGGAAAACATTTAGGCTTAACCCGGTTACAACCAAGCCACTGCTGCCCCCAGGTGTCCATCAGGCACTGGCACATGAGCTGGGCTGCAACCGTAGGATCTTTAACTACAGGCAGGGATGGAACATGTAATCTAGAAGTGAGATAACACGAGTACCTGGCTTCATCCGTATCTCCGAATCACAAAAAGCAGCAGAACTATTTCACCGAATCATCTCTAGAGGATAAATAGTTGTTATTTAAGCTACTCCTACAGGTACATTTAAGTCATCTCAGTTGATGACCTCTTCCAGGTTTTCCAATTAAGTAGGTATAGCAACTATTAACAGTGTCTTCAAATATAGTCTCTATACAAAATCTTAATTGGTTTTCATAATGAGCCGGAAAGGGGTCCTTTTTTCTGTTGTTTGGATTATGTAGGGCCAAGGACCAGCTCACAAAGTTGCTAAATTCTGACTCATTTTTAGTTCCTTTTAATCCATTATTCAGTTTATAACTTTATATGTAAATTCTCAGACGATTCATTCAGTATTCAATTAATTAGTACTAAACATTTGGAGAAGATATGATGAATTCCATATACTTAAACACACAAATTGAATCTCAACCATATAAACAAAATTTAACTCAGTCAAGATTTCACCGGTAATCACTGCAATTAATTATGCCCTAAAGTTAAGATCTGTTCCTTCATGGCACCTAACAGGGAAAGGCAGTTCTTTAAAAAACTTGTAAAACTTCAGTGCTTCATGAAAAAGATGAATGTTAAAATGCATCTGCACCAAAAACCAACCTAGTAGGATGCTTACCTTATGAAGGCTATAATCGTAAGACTCGTAACAGGTCACAAATTTCCACATGGGAAGGGAATCAAAATATTTTTAATAAATAGCCTGGTTTTGTATATCACTAAAAATTATATTAATCTAATCCATCTTGGCAAGGTTTTTAAATGGTTAGTGAGTCTTAGAAAATATTATAGGCAACTACCACTGGTGTCTTTCTCAGCTAAAAGTAATTTTTTCTAGTTCAATGAAAGAGAGAGAGAGAAACTTATGGGAAAGTTTCCCAGCATTTAAGAGTTTAATTGAATATGCATGTCATCCCAGCCATGAAAGATGGTAAATGAGTGTGTATGTAAATAAAAGAATATGAGAAGAATTGTCCAGGATAAATGCTCATATTAAGAAATAATATGATAAGAGGTCTTTTCTGCTAAATGTGAAGCTTTCAACTCTCAAAATAAAGTTCACTGAGACTCTTTGAGGGTGGAATAGCAAAAAGCCTTAGTGCTCCAGGAAAACACAGTCATTGGGCATATTTTTAAATGAAGCATTTTCTAGTACCAGTAGAATCAAATTATGTAATGTACACGAACATGATTTGTGGTGTAGATTCTTTTCTTTGCATTTTTGCTTGCAGAATCAAGGGACTTTAATTATGAAATTGATTTTATAATCATCTGTCATCCTCTGTTGTTTCTGTTTTAAGCTAAATGTGTTTGTAATTATTGATAGAATCATAGGTACCATATGTTTTAGAATGATGCAGATGTGTTAATAATACAGAAAGATTTTTCTTACTCATCTTGCTTTTACTTTTCTAATTAAAGGGTATGAATTTGGTTAACAGAAGAATGAACGTGATTGTTAAAAACAGAATAACTGCACTTTATTTATAAATAGCAGATAAATAGCTTTGGGCTGTGTTTACCTCTGTCAGAAACATAACAGTCATTGCAGCACCCCACTTACACCAGGACTGAATTTATACACTTTGCAGTGGAGTTACCGAAGTAATCTGAGTAAATATGGAATGCAGAATCTAAGAACACTGTGACTAGAGTTTTTTCATGGCTATAGTTCCAGCTGTATAATCGAAACACTAATTAGCCACCTTGTTTACTGCAGCTTTTCAGAGCTGTAATTGTAATGGAAAAATATTTCTCATGCCTCCACCTATACCATAAAAAGCTTTTGAGCAAAAATCACAAGGTCTGCTTTATGAAAGAGGTTCACAAAGAATGGTTTGTCCTACAGAATGTTTTCTGACCTTGGCTTCCTATTTACATTTGACAAAGTGTTATTCACTACAAATAAAACACGGGTTAGTACAAATGGTAAGCAGACTTAAATCCTCTCACCTTGATTAAGTAGGCTTTGAAGAAAAGGGCTGTGTGTGCTTGCAGTGAACAGCATCCTACTCTGAAGGTCCTGGTGTGCAACAGAGCTTTTCTGTGACTCTTGCTAATTGTAGCCCAATGAGATATGCATGACAGCTGACTGTACACAATGTGCACAAAAAGGTGGAATTAGTGAACATTCCATGATGTAGACTGCAAAAATTGAGGCATTAGCATCGCCATTTTTTCTGTGTTTATGTGGTACCTAGCATTATGTGCTTTTTTGCAAACTGTGGGGTTTTTCAGAGTTTTTGAATAATTTTATGTAGAAATGGATGACATTTCATTCAGGTTTCTAAATGGTTACTGAGTCTTAGAAAATAGTTCTTTGATTCAAGGAGGAATCTCATGATCTCTTATAAAATCAAACAGAGCATGAATGATTCACTGAGCAATGTGAGAATATGCACTTTTCTTTGTCTCTCCTGCAATTAATATCTTGCTCATTTTGAATGCTATCTTTTCTAACTTGATAGAGGACCTGAGGGGAAATCACAGGTACTATTAGAGAGGTCAGTATGACAATGTCAAAGAGACCAAGAGATAATGCCATTCATATGGTTAATTTTATCAAGCCATTTGCTTTCTCTTCCTGCTTTTTCTGGTATTCTTCTTGAGTGACTCACTATCCCTTTTTCTCAACCTAGTAATTAACATACAAGGAGAAGTGAACTTTGGCTACGGTAACAGGAACTAAGTACTGCAATTCATCCAACAGTGACATTCAATTGGCTGGACTACTGAATCACTGAGTAATTTAGGTTGAGCAGGATCTCTGAAGGGCATCTGTTCCAACCCCAGATCAAAACATCGAAAGCTTTGATCAGGTTGCTCAGAGCCTTGTTCACTGTGTGTTGAGTATCTCCATGGCCATAGGCAGCATAGTCATTTGGCAATTGTTTCTAGTTCTCACATCTAAGCTATTTTTTGCTTTATCTATGTATTGTTTCTGACTTCATGAACCTTAACAAACTAATGTTGCCATGTTTCTTGATAATGAACACACCAGGGAGAACCTGGATATTTTCTTGGATCTTATGTTCCATAAAATATTGGCAAAATGGAGAATAATCCTGACACTTATTCAAACAAAACTTTTTTTTTTTTTTGCAATGACATTTCTAAATATGTTTACATTATCTTTTAGAGAATTAAATTGTTAATTAAATAATTTACAGTACTATTTATCTGTCAAAAAATGCACTTAAAATACTCCTGATGGTACATTTCAAGTAATTAACATTGTAAATCAGTGGAATGTCTGCTCTTTTCTCTTAAGATGTTAAAAGGCATAACCATGACTTATTTTTCCTAGAGGTCAACACGTGGAAAACTTTGGAAAAGCCTTATGGTTTCACAAAAGAGGATCACTGTCCTCCAGGACAAGTTATACAGATATTTTCACTTGCATTCTGCAATTTAACATTTTACCCTATATGATATTTTAAGCTTTCTCTTTGATTATTTGATATATACATATAAATTAAAATTTGGAATTGATGTGTAGGAGTTACTGATGTCTGCTTTTCGTTAGTTATGCTTTAATTAGAAAACATATTTTTCATACTTTTGAAAAGATTATTTTAGAATATTTTGTATAAATTTTGCTACTGTTTGCTTCTAAAATCTACTTTTATCTGAACTGGGATAGTGTGGTCCCAAACGTTGTAGCAATCTCCTGGTACACCAGATCTTGTGAAAATACCAGGTTCTGCAACAATATTTCTAGCTCAAGGTCTTGACCAATAATTTCCACCCTGAAAGAATAACTGTTTGGCATATGTGGAATTCATCCCAAGATGTAGAAAAGTGGATAAAGGAAAATGAATGGTAAGAACAATTACTTTAGGGATCCCAGAGCAAACTGGGAACATGGATAAGTTTAAAAGCCTCGTCAGATAAGGGAAAGAAAGTCCTACTGATAGCAATATATAGACAATATATTTTCTGCAATATTATCCTACCTTCATCTAATGCTACTCTGATTTCCTTGTATTTAATAATCATGTTAATTTATTTAATTCTATATACATTCTTTGAATAAGAAGTACTCTATTCAGGTCGTGGTTTGATTACGGTGTGACAAATTATGTTTGGAGGCTTTTCTGATGAAAATACGTAGTCTATTGATGTGTATATGTCACAGAATCACAGAATCACAAAGTTGGAAAAGACCTTTAAGGTCATCGAGTCCAACTGTTCCTGTCCTGTGCTAACCCATATCCCTAAGTACCTCATCTGCCCTTTGTTTAAACACATCCAGGGATGGTGACTCAACCACCTCCCTGGGCAGCCTGTTCCAGGCCCTGACAACTCTTTCCGTGAAAATTTTTTTTCCTAACATCTAATCAGAACCTGCCCTGTTGGGTCAAATTTAGGTAGCTTTCTGGATCAGAAATTATTCTTTTCATAAGACATTTAATGTCCTTATGTTCTTATCAGGTTAAAGAAGAGCTTCTTGTCAACTGCTGATAGCAGCTTCCTAGGAGACAGAAGAATTTTGCAGGCAACACTGATATCCTAAGGTATGCTATGCTCCCATGAAATATTTATCCTTTGAGACTTATTGCTGAAACATTCTTCTCTTTCCCACGTTTTCCGCTCTCAAACCCTGCAACCCATGCTTTCATTCCGTTCATTTGGAAATTAGTCATTTTTTGCTGAGATGTTGGCATTTTACAAGGAAACAAATTTGTTCCAAAATAAAAGTGTGGCCCTTTTGAGTGGCTCCAGAAACTCACCTTGTTCCTTCTGGTGTGAGGTGTACAGGCAGCCTGTAATCTTCAGCAAAAAATAGGAGTCTAAAAAGATGAGGGAGATGATTCTCTTTTATTGTATCACCTTCTAGACTACAGACAGTAGTATTTATTATTTATGGTTATCATTTTCTTGATAGCTGCATTTCAAAGAATTGTGATTTGTTGAGGAGGTGGGAGAACTTTAAATAGTTTTGAGACAGCTAAGGAAGTAATGGAAATAACATAGTTATTCTAAGCTATTTTCCTTCAGACTGATACATCAGCAACTCAAAGTGAAAGAAGATACACCCATTGGAAGGACATGTCATTACGTTTACAGCACATTGTGACAAGGTAACAACTGATTTAATCTCTCTGTCCAAAATTATTTTCTTTGTGGTGTGTAAAAAAATTCATCAATGACTCATTTTCAGAGTTCTAACATAGGCAGCATCAATGGGGTGTCTACTCATTCTTCCACTCTGTGGCTTGCTGAACAGAGGTGTGCTTAAACAGCCTGAGAAGTGGACCAAAAGGCAAATGCTGCCTCTGACATCCCTGAGCTGTATCTCAGCCTTGCATACGTATAGGCCTCTGTTTCCAAAAGGGCTCTTCACTCTTCGGCACTCAAAGAACTTCAGGGGACCAATAACTGAATAGATTACTTTCTAGTGGCTCTTTGACTTTTGAAAGCAATCAGAAAAGTGAGCTGTTGCCCGTATTAAAGAATAACGCTGTTGTTGGCAGACTTATAGGTCAGCCAGGACATATAAATAAGAGAGGAACTTAAGACTATCTGGACGCTTAGAGCAGGATTTTTCCCGCACAAGCAACACAACAGATACTTCTCAAATTTCACTACTTTTCAGAAATGTGTAAGTAAGAGATTAATTTCCGAGACTGCAATGTTGCGAGCACAAAGTTCACATCATAAGAAAGAAAGCCAAGCTTTGTTCATTTGAGTATTTTGTGATCTGTTCATTTTACCATTTTGTGATCTCCTCTTTTGCCACACAACCAGTCTGCAGTGGTATCTGTGGGAGTGTTGTCTGGCAAGTCTGTTTTTTTCAAAAATCCAGCCATGCTGTTGTCATCAGAGAATCCATGTGCCAGACCTGTGGACCAGATAACTTTTTTAGCTGTAATCCCAAACTCTACTCCCTTCCAAACAGCCTGAGTTATCTTTTTCTTTCACTAGGACAAGGGAAACATCTAGGATGCCTAAGGATCCACTGAAATTGCATTAGAATACTAGATACTGTAATACTTGAGGAGTTCCCTAGTCAATGAGATATACTTAGTTCATAATAGATTTCTTCAAAGCCCAGACTTACGTCCTGTCCTTAATAAGAGATAATATTTGATGAGCGCCTTCATTCTTTCCCCCACTTTTTATTTTCTTTTTTCCTTCATCAGTGAGAGGAATATTTTTATGGTTGTATAAATAGTTGTCAGTGTATGTTTATATGTGGGAACGACTTTGCATATGGTTCACAGTATGGCGATGTGTATATTTTATTACAGGTTGTATGGAGCAACACATGGGTCCAAAGATGGCAGTGAAGTACCAGGGAATGATATAAGGAAATTAGGTCTAGGTGAGTGAAATTGCAATGATGAGTCAGCCATAAGGCTGGATAGAATAGCATAGCATATGGAAAAATCCTGGTTAAACATACACCAGGGCAATAAAATAAGAGAGTATACCTCTTCGCATCTGGAACCATATAGAAGAATATCCAAACAATGCTAATCAGTTTGTGCTCATTTAGCAGTTTATTGCAAATCTGTAAGACGTAATGATGACTGTATACTTATGCATAAGAAACACCGGATTTAAATCTCAGTCTGCTTTGTTGCACTTTAAAAAACTCACTGTGCCAAATCTGAACAGCATTTTATGTGTTAAATCAGGTTACAATATTTGTCTACGCAAGTTTGCTAAGCATCTTCAATACACCTTATTTTGCCCAGAAGACCTCAAGATACAGCCCTATTTATCTTTGATAATGCAAATCCTCAAACAAACATTGAGAGCCATTGGCTTCTTTTGTACAGTGAGCTTTCACTCACAAAACCTGTACCAAAGAAGTCTGTGTGTCAGCCTATATATGCAGTTATTTACCCATTAAATTATCAGGGGTTTAGTGTGATTCACTGTGAAAAAAAAAGCTCTAAGCAAACACAGTTACACCAAAATCAGTTACAATGTTTGTTTTTCTTTTAAACCAGAGTGGAAAGAAAGAAAGGGTGACTAGCCATGGACTTGTACCATGCATTTCAGAGAGGAAGTGGTAGCATAACTGCAAATGGCAATTTTTCCATTTTTAACAGTAAAAGAAAAATAAATCAGATACAAATAAGACAGTCTGGGGTTTTTTGTAAACACCTTGTTGTTAATTTTCTCCGTGTTAGTTTGATGGGGGGTTTATTATTTTTTTTCACCAGCTTCTCCTCCTTTGAAAATTAACATACTCAAATATTTTGAAGTACCAAAAGTTAAACCAATTAAGTGAATTTTTATGCCTTATGCTGTACTGAATATCTGCATAGCAATGCCATGTTACATGTATTCTGCCCTTTCTCTTGTGGCTAGTTCTGCTATCTGTCATACCTCTTACCTCCGCACAGTAAATATCACAGAATCACAGAACATTAGGAGTTGGAAGGGACCTCAAAAGACCGTCTAGTCCAACCCCCTTGCCAGAGCAGGATCAGCTAGACTAAATCACACAGAACTGCATCCAGGAGGGTTTTGAATATCTCCACAGAAGGAGACTCAACGTCATCTCTTGGCAGCCTGTGCCAGAGCTCCGTCACCCTCACAGTAAAAAAGTTCCTTCATGTATTCACATGGAACTTCCTATGCCTCAGCTTACAACCATTGCCCCTTGCCCTATCACTGACCATCACTGAGAAGAGCAAATTTTTTTTTCAAATGCCAAAAAAACCCATCCAAACAAACAAAAAACCCAACCCTGCTATGGCTTCTTGTGAGTCCTACTTCTGTGCCTTGCCTTACCTTACAGCGTTTTCCACCATTGCATTCCTTTGATGGCAAAAAGCCTATATGGACATAGAGCTGTTATGCAAAACATTTCTGATTTACTCTTCCAGGAGATGTCAGGGCAGATAAGAAGTATTTGAAATACTGAAGCTGTGGGGATTAGTGCCAGGATGTTTTCGCGCTTTCCCACAATCTGCACCACCCCTGTAACTCTAACTGGTTCTGTGGGGTGAAATCGCCCTTTCCCAGAGGGTGGCCAGTTCAAGTCTGTATACTTCTGGAAGGAACCAGCTTACGATTCCTCAGTGACTTTCACCAGTAGGCAAAATGACTCCTGAATACCACTTATAAAACATGTGAGATTAAAATCTACTCTGTCCATATAAAATATTTTTCCATAATAGTATTATCTTTTCTGACATTACCAATAACTGTCCTTTCATCTGTCATCCTTTGAACATTTTCTTAGCACCTTGTTTCAAATGCAGCATATGTTAACACCCGTGTAATTTTATGAGATAAAGACCTTCATTTTAGGCATTTTGAGCTTCTTGAACTCAACCTATCACTCTTTGGAAGAATGAAAAATGTTTGCTTGACAGAACCCTCCTCTCTGTGATTAGATGACTATGCAGAGACCTGCATATTGCTTTTCCAGTAGGTTTCATTGCTTCAATTATTTACTTGGCAAGGCATATAATTATACAAGTACCTTAGACCTGCAAGTATTACATTAAGCACTTGTTATATCAAGAACACCTAGGATTAAATCCACTGCAGACGTGTCTCTCTTAATGCATTAGCAGTCTATTTCTCTTCTTTTGTATTTGTTTTTTTTCTGTTGTGTTTTACAGCAAAGATGAAATGGAAGATGACACTGTACATAGAAAAGTCTCGTGCTTGTAGGTGAAGCTATAGAATTGTAGAATTGTAGAATCATAGGATGCATTGGGTTAGAAGAGACTATCTAGTTCCAACCCCCTCACCATGGGCAGAGACACCTTCACTAGACCAGGTTGTCCAAAGCCCCATCCAGCATGGCCAGGGATGAGGCTTCCACAACCTCTCTCAGCAGCCTGTGCCAGTGCTTCACCACTCTCATAGTAAAGAATTTATTTGTAACATCTAATCTAAACCTCCCCTCTTTCAGCTTAAAGCCATTGCCCCATCTGCTATCATTACACTCCCTGGTGAACAGTCCCTCTCCCACTTTTCTGTAGGACCCATTTAAGTATTGGTCAGTTATAATTAGTTCTTCCCGGAGCCTTCTCTTCTCCAGGCTGAACTAGCCCAACTCTCACAGTCTGCCTTCACAGGAGAGGTGCTCCAGTCCCTTCATCAACTTTGTGGTCCTCCTCTGGCCTCACTCCAACAGCTCTATGTCTTTTCTGTGCTGGGGACCCCAGGGCTGGATACAGTACTCCAGCTGGGTTCTCACAAGAGCAATGTAGAGAGGCAGAATCACCTCCCTTGTCCTGCTGGCCACACTGTTGTTGCTGCAGTCCAGGACATGGTTGGCCTTCTGAGCTGCTAGCACACTCTGTTGGCTCATGTTGAGCTTGTCATTGATCAGCACCCCAAGTCCTTCTCCTCAGGGCTGCTCTCAATTCATTCTCCATGCAGTCTGTAGCTGTGCTTGGGATTGCACTGATCCACATGCAGGACCTTGCACTTGGCCTTGTTGAACTTCATGAGGCCCACCTCTCAGGCCTGCCAAGGTCCCTCTGGATGGCATCCCTTCCTTCCAGCATGTCGACCTCACCACGCAGCTTGGTGTTGTCAGCAAACTTGCTGAGGGTGCACCTGATCCCACTGTCCATGTCACTAACTAAGAAAGATGTTGAACAGTGCTGGTCCCAGTACTGACCCCTGAGGAACACCACTCATCACAGACCTCCATGTGGACATTGAGCTATTGGCCACAACTCTTCTTGTGACCATCCAGACAGTTCCTTATCCACTGAGTGGCCCATCTGTCAAATCCACATCTCTTCAGCTTAGAGACAAGGATTTCATGCTGGACAGTGTTGAATGCTTTGCACAAGTCCAGGAAGATAATTTCTGACATCCTTCCCTTGCCCACCATCTCTGTTAGTCCATTATAGAAAGCCACCAGATTTGTCAGGGATGATTTGCCCTTACTGAAGCCATGTTGACTGTCACCAATCACCTCCTCATTCCCCATGTGCCTGACCATAGTCTCCAGGAGGATCTGCTCCATAATCTTGCCAGGCACAGTGAGACTGACCAGCCTGTACTTCCCTATGTGCTATTTATTCTTTATAGCCACACCAGGAAATACAGTATTGGAAGAAGCCCTCTGCCAAAACTAGATCACAACAAATTGGTTTTGCTGATTTTAGTGTTCTTCAAGCAATTAGTATTTATTCAAGAAATACACTGAGTTACAGTCTCTTCAGTTTTCACACACATACTCACTACATAGTCATTAGTTGCTGCCTGAAATTTTGTTCTTCAGTTACTACAACTCATTTGTGTTGTTTTAAAAATGGAACTGAAGGCAGATAGATAGTTGTTTTTAACAATGAAAAACACAGTTTATATTAAGTTGCAAAGCTGAAATATATTAAAGATTTAAATATACTAAAGATTTAAATATATTAAAGATTCTTTTTTCTACTAGAAAACTATTACTAGTAGAACGGGGGATCATCAAGGCTTTGGACTTAACAAGGTTATCACCACTTCTCAAATTTGTTGTCAGACTCCAACCCTGCAGACAAGTATCTTTCTTACCTGCAGACAGAACATGAGCACTTGGTAAGGCCTGCAATACATAGCCTTTAATTGGTCTTCTCTCCAGACCTCAGCAATATCTGGTTGATACTGCTATCTTGTGAAAGAAACTTTTACTAGTAGTCTCCAATCTTGTATTATCTTTTCCAGTCATATCCAGTGCAGGTTTTGCATTACAGAAGGATTTCCCTGGGGCATTTTTTCACATTGCTTCATAATTTTGTGGGTTTTTTCGGCACTGTTTAACTTTTAGTACCTCTGCTTGCTTGATGTCTTGTATTGCCCAGAGAATGTAAAACCTGTTTGGTGCATGTGCTTTCTTTTTCACAGTGCTACCTGTAAATTCTGACTGCTTTTTCTTAGATGTTTGGCTCTATATCACTTCCCTTTGAACTGACATCCATTTTGTTACTTGGTTTTCACTTTGCTCCTTCACTGCTCTGAACATAACAAATACTGAAGGTCTCCCTTTATATATAAAACTTCTCCTACGCTGCAAGAGGTGTATAAAAATACTGTATGATCAAATGTGACATAGGGTAGAGAGACTGTAGATATCACTTGCACTTCCTAGACAGGATAGTGAGTGTATTGGTTGTAAGCACTCCTCTACTTGTTCCAAGGCTGTAGCTTAATTAGGTGTTAAGGAATTTTCATGTGGGTTTCATCATGATACTTTGAAGCAGTGTTATTTATATAAGAAGGGTACAAAGGATGCAGAGGCTATCAACAGACTTTAAATCACATGATTTTTGTAATTAGGTGCTCTTGGCATTTGCTGGTTTACACTGAAGTCTCCAGCATTTATCCAAATTCCCACCTTTATATCTTTGGCAGAACAAAAGAAGACATTTCAATGATATCATAGATAAGACTTAGAAACCCTTCTAATGGGCAACTGGTAAATATCTAACCTACTGTTTATGTTGAGCCATTTGGTTGAGATCTTTGTCTTCTTCCTGCTTTCATCTAAAGCTAGGTTCTGTAAGAGAATTTATTACTGCTTCAGAAGGAGAGCACTCTGTTGTTAGGCAGTAAAAGACTGACTCAGTCTCTGACTTCAGGTCATAATACAAACCAGAACTGGATGCCCTTAAACAAGGTGTGGTAATAAATTAGTCTGCATCATCCCAAATCAGGCTCAGAAGCACATATCAGCCACAAATGTTTGTGTGTGTAAACAGCATGAAGCCGACAAAGTTCAATTATGAACAGATTTTGGTGACATGATATGACTGTCCCCCCTGAAGGTCATGGAATCGCTATGAGTAAATGCAAGAAACAGACTGAATCTGTTTCGCGTATTTCTTGTTTGGTCTGGAAAGTAGCTATAACTTGTTTAGCTGTCTGTTCCCATTGAAATCTAAGTCCAGTGATCTTCACAGAATGCCAATAATATACACAAGATTATTTTCATTTCTGAAGACATTAATTGTTCATAACTAGCTTAAAGGAAAAAATCCAAAATGAAGGGTGCACCATCAGCCAGGCCATGTCTTTAAGTAGGACCTCTGACTAAAGGGAGGAAGGCAAAGGCTCAGATCTTGGTAGTGATAAGAAAGGTATTTTTAGAACTGTAGAGCAGACCTTGACAGTGTTCTTGAACCACTTTATAAAAAAATAAGACAACAAAAAAAGGAAGAAAAAGAACCTAGACAAGTCACAAAATAGAACCCAAGGTATTTATCCATATCTCCAGCAAAAGAGCAGAATACTCATACATTGACCTGAATCCTTGAACAAGTCAGCATTATTCACTGATTAAAATTAGGTACATGAGGATAATAAAGTTGACTGTAACTCTTGATTGAAAAAAATTTCTCCAAAGGTCTTCTAATGCCTCCTCTTTTAGTATTTTTCAAGAAAAATATGAAACAATTGCCTGTAACAGTAAAAGTTCCATTTATACACCCTTGCCCATTTTTTCTCTACAAATCCACCAAAATTCCTGTCTTGCCACAAGAACCATTGTAGAAGACAGCTTAAGACTCAGTTTCACTCTCCATATTTAGGACCTGACGTAAAAGAGCTGAAAGAAGTGCCACTGATTCTCTCAGTAAAAGCATGGCAAGTTCCCCAAATGAAACTTGTGAAGGAAACCTAGGGAGAGCCACTTCACCTTGAAATGCTCAACTCTAAGTCAACAGAACATTCAGATGGACCCACCTACTTCACAAAACACTGAAATGAGTAGTGTAACAGTATTTAAGTCTGGGAAAAACAAATGTTATTGTGCACATTCATCCTCAGCCTTCTGGTGAGGGCCTGGAGATGCTTTAAAATGGGTAGAAATAGTGGACAGCTTAGATACCAATGGACCAGTTTAAGTTCTGCAATGCATGTGTCTGGGTTTCAAACATTTTGTCAACTTTATAACATTTTTTCAAAAATAATCAAGGATAGGACCAAAGTTTGGGACCCTAAGATATTAAATCATCATTATTAACATATAAACTATCTCAAATTCAAATTAATGTGGTGTTGCAGTTTTGTGTAGCTGCATTTTAACAGAGAAGGCAGGTGCTGCCGAGATGGCTTCTGCAAGAAGCAGCTAGAAGCTCTCTGCAGGCCCCAGAGAGTAAACATCGGAGGATTCAAGGCCCGAGTTGCTGCTGACCAAGGCCGAGCGAATTGGCGATGGTCACAGCACCTCTGGGAATCACATTTAGGAGGAAAAAAAAATTCAGGCAGACACATTTTGCCACTGGAGAAGGGAGTGAGAAGATGTAAAGCCAGGGAAGAAGGAGGTGGGGGGAAGAATGAGGCATTCCAGGTGCCCGGGAGAGAGATTCCCCTCAGCCTGTAGAGAAGACCATGGTGGAACGGGAGTCCCCTCGCAGCCCATGGATGAGGATGGGGAGCAGAGACATCTACAGCCTGTGAAGAGACTGATCCACACCTCAGCAGGTTTGCCGGGTGACTTGTGACTCTGTGGAGGAGCAGGCCACAGCAGTCTGGGCCCAAAGATCAACACCCCATGGAAGAGAGACCTGCTGAGGCACGTGGTGAGGAGATGACTCCCTGACAGAAAGGACTCACGCTGGGGAAGTTTGTGGAGGACTGTCTCCCATGGGTGGGACCCCATGGCTCCGCAGGGGAGGGGGGTGTGTGTGGAATGCCACCTCTAGCCAAGAAGGAAGATGACTAGGGAGGATCGGACTGAAAACCCCTATTCCCCATTCCCTGTCCCTCCCCACACCACGATGTGGGGGAAGAAGGGAGAAAATTTGTGATTAAAGTGTGCAAAGAAGGGAGGGGTGGGGGGAAGTAGAAGCGTTAAGATCTGGAGAAGGAAAGTAGCTTGTAAGGAATTGACCGGAACCCCACTCCCCATTCCCTACTCTTCCGTGTGCCATGTTAGGGCGGAGAAGAAGGTAGTTAAATCGTGATTAAAGTGAAGTTTGTTAAGAAGGGAGGGGTGGGGGGAAGGTGCTTTAGGACCTGGCCACACTTCTCATTATCCAACTCTGGTTCACTGGGTGTGTAGTTGTAGCATAATGAATTACTTTATTCTGTGTTACTCTGTCTGTTTTGCCCATGACACTAAGATCCCTCCGTCCTTATCTCACTCAAATCCTAAGCCACTCAGCCCATATTTTCTCCTTTTTTTCACATTCCTAAGTGTTCTGCTGAGTTCTGGTGCAACAGAGCCATGGCACGTGACCTTACTGGCTACACTGGGCATTCATAGGTAGAAAATGTTTCCTGCACTTGGGATACTTATTGTTCTAAAGCAGGATTGATTTCACCATAAAAGCCTTTTAAAATAGTAGCATAGCAATTTAACAAGACAAGATTATCCTCAAATAGTTGAGCAGTTCCAGTAAAGCAAAAATAGCAATAATTTACACTTCTTGTAGCTTTTTAATCAAGAACAAGTCTACTTACCTCCAGATACAGGGAAGATTTTAAAAAGGGCTATAAAACAATGAAAAACTGCCTCTGGAATACTAACCTTTTAAAATTAGTAGAATCTTTAAAAAATCAACCTGTGATTACTCGGATCTTTTATTCTTTCAGATCTTCTTAGGCACTTAAGCTCTGACTCTGTAAAACTGGAATTTGACTTTAATAAAATGCACAGCTTTAATAAATCAGTTTCTGCTCACTCCTGTAGCCATTTGGTATTCTGGTTTTTGCCTAGAAAAAACCTAATTTTCAGAAGAAACTGGTAGGGGACATAGCCAGAGCAGCTGACTCAAACCATCCAAAGGTCTATTCCATACCATGCTCAATACATGAGGAGGGGGAGCTGGTCAGAGGTGGAAGCCTGCTGCGTGGAGTCCTACAGGACGAGTCACAGAAGCTGCTGATGGAGAATGTGAATCGACACAGTTTGTCAGGGTTAAAGACACACAGTTAACCCTGGACATTGCTGCAAGAGAAAAGTGGCCAACACTCTGCCTGTATACTGGGAGTATGGATGGTGACAAATGCCCTGTGGGGGTGGTGACAGCAATGGAAGCAAAGCAACTGGCAGCACAGAGGGAAACCCATCTGGGGTGACCCACTGTGGCAAAATATTGCTGCCCAGCTGTAGAAGCTGGTTGTAAAAGTATGTCACATAAATCCCAACATAGCCAAAAGTCAGACCATGGAGGAACATCAAAGCAACCAGAAGGTGGATTGGGCTGCTCAGATTGAAGTGGCTCAGGTGGCTCTGGACTGGCAATGTAAAGGTGAATTATGGACCCATGACACTGTGACGGAAAGACACTGAACCACAGGTTTTTAAAATAGAATTAATAGCAATTTATTTTAAAAAAACCAGAATGCAGATTCAGTACGTCACTTGCAGGTTATTGTTGGATACAATGGGGAATTCGCTATTGCAGTTTGGAAGTATGACCACACTGATTACAATCACAAAAGATCCACAAAATACTCTTATTACAACCACTGTGGCTTCCCTAACACATAGGATCACAGCTCACAAGCACACAAAATATTACAATCACAAAGATCCACAAAATACTCTACTGCCAACACAACACACAATAAAATGATCTGCAACACAGTCACAAACCCCACGGTTACACTCGCCGTAGGCAATTAGCTTCCCTACGATCACAAAGATCCACAAAATACTCTTATTACAACCACTGTGGCTTCCCTAAAACATAGGATCACAGCTCACAAGCACACAAAATATTACCCATACGTTAGTCACTCAGAACGACACACTTAAAACATATCACATAGTCACTTACCCTGTCTCTCAGGTAAGGGTTCCCAATACATTACCTCAGCCAGCCGCCCGGCTAAGGGTGAAGGGTCTCCTCCTAAGGTTGGAGGAACGGCTCCCCATATTAGCTCGAATGCCAGGGCTTTTATTTGGTTCATTTTGCTGATGTGTGTGACAGGATGCAGGGCTGGGCCTGACACCTCCGGCCCTATCTCTTGCATATTTCCATTGTCTTGGCCCATCGAAACCAAATGCGGACCCTTAGGGCTTGTCAAACAGTTTGAGTAGTGGTTTGATTGGGACTCAGGACATATGTTTGTGGAAGGAAGCCAAGGCTTAGCAAGGGTCCATGCAGGTTTTCCAGGTTCTGTGAAGTGCCCGCTTCAGTCGGTTTACAACACGACTCAAGTCGGAGCCATCTACACAGCTCCCCATGAGGTGTCTCCGCAGACAAAGAACTTAAAAGCAGCACAAGACTGAGTTGTGTATTACAACTCCCCGTAGGCCGCCTGCTCTGCCTAGGCACTATTGAAACCTGTGTGTATAGCTCAGCCTTACATTCCACCCCGTGACCTGAGTCACAATTCAACCACTTATATGTTATTATTGGCAGATGCATGGTTTCATCTGCATACTTTAACAGAGCTACTTATTCCTCGTTTTTTAAGTGAACCCTTATGTGAGAGATGGACTTTACCATGATTCTTTTGATACAACTGATAGCAATACTTACTATAATAATGCAAATTATAATAACAATTAAGGTTTTCAACAGGTTAGTAATCCACCCCGAAAATACCCATCCTATTCTACCAAAAATATTTCCCAACCAAGTGTCCTTTATTTGTTCTTGCAGTTCATGTGTGACTTCAGCTATCTTCTTCATCTCCTGGAGGTTTTCTCGAAGAGGTAGTGACACATTAGGGATTGTAACACAGCATTCTTCCTGCTCATGGTTTGCTTTCAAGAGTCCACATACCCCTTGTTCTTTAAGTAGTATCATGTCTAGCACAAGCCGATTTTGAAGTGCAACTTTCGAGACGGCTCGTACTTGTTCATTGAGCAAATCAAAATTTTCATTAGTAAGGGCTGCTAAGGCTTCCACTTGTGCAGTTAAATTGGACAACATAATTCTGGTCCTAAAATGACCTATTCCTAATCCAAAGAATCCTTCAGCCCATACTACCAGCTTCTGAGATACAGTCCATCCAGCAGTGTCTGTAGTCCGTTTGGTACGGGAATGCCACAACCCTGGGAAAATGAACTTCTCAGAGTAAAAAGATGGACATAATGATGGTATTCCAAAGGTACACTGCAAACCGGGATTAAGAGGGTTTAACATATCTGTAATCGTCCCATCTGAACATACCCAAGTTAATTGTCATGGAGCATATGTAGGGGAGTCATCACAATTGCCCATAGTTTGAGGGACTTGACAGAGGGATTTCTTTGTATGTTCTAAATTTTTATAGCTTGTGCTACTATCACACCTCATTGCTGGTGGGTATGGCTTTGAGTAATTCTGACACAAGCAGGCGGCACTGACTAAATGCCGTAATGAAGGGATCAGCCACAACCAACTGTTTTTTAGGTCCCCACCAGCGGTACAGTTTATAATATTTGTGCAATTCCACAAAGGTGTTTTTACATCAGGTTTTGCTAAGACCCTTTGTCGAGGCCGCCAGGGATAGCAATCCCTGCTGTCATCTCTCCTCTCCTCATGGGCTTGAGACCATAAACAATTGGCAGGTGGTCCTTGCATCACATCAAACCAGGTACATGAATTGCTAGGTGTTGGAGGAAATTCAAAACACCACTGTGTATTTACTGGTTCCACATACCTCAGGACCAAACACTTTCCCCAGTATGGTTCATCCCCATGTCGTGTATTCGCCCAAGGATGTTTGTAACATGGCTGGTTTAGGGATGGTGGCTGTTTGTCTCTGCATCCCAAAGTCCTATTGTCTCAGCAAAGAGGGGCATAGGAACAATTTAGGCTCCAAAAGGAGGTTCAATTTAATGTATTGTTAAACAACCACTTCTATTTAAATTGTCCCCAGATTATAAACTTATTTTGGTTCCAGAGCCAATCTAGATTTTTACCCAGGTCCACAGGGAGAGCTGTTATGGGGATCCCTTGAGTAGGGGTATGTGGTAAAGGCAGACAGGTAGTGACCTGAGAAAAGTTAAGCATATGAGCAAAACCTTGTATCATTTTATAGACCACATTGTCTGGTTCAGCGTGATTTATAATAAGAGAACCATCATCATGTTGTTTAAAAGCTCACACATGTCTATCCCGTATACTAGATTGTTCACTGTTGCCTAATGTAGAAATCGTAATTATTTTTACAATTATAGCCATAATATAAAACTTGTGTAAAAACAAGTATGCTACTTAAAAAAAAAAAGAGAGAAAATAAAAAGAAAGAGAAAACAAAGATAAAATAAAACTCAAACAAATATATATATAAACAGGCAAACGAGCAGATGAAACCTGTGTGTATAGCTCAGCCTTACAGACACCTCAGCCCACAAAGGAAGAGATACCACACAGAGATGGTCCTGTACATTTGCATGGCAAGATTTTGGTGGTAGAGGAGCAGGGGCTGAGGGATGCCTTCTGCAAGAAGCTGCTAGAAGCTTTCCCTAGGTCTGACAGAGTAAATACCAGCCAGCTCGAGGAAGGGCAAGTTGCTCACCAAGGCCAAGCCAATCAGCAGTGGTGGTTGCCCCTCTGGGATAATATATTTAAGAGGAAAAAAATGCAAGCAGTAGCTTTTTTCCACCAGAGAAGGGAGTGAGAACATGTAAGAAACTTTGAAGACACAAAGGTCAGTAAAGAAGCAGAGGATGAGGCACTCCAGGTGCTGGAGGAGAAGTCCCACCTGCAGCCCATGGAGGACCCCCCACTGGAGCAGAGGGAGACACATGGAGGAGGCTGTGACCTAGTCAAAAGCATGCATGGAGCAAGCTCCTGGCAGGATCTGCAGCCCGCAGACGCAGTGGCCCATGCCAGAGCAGGTTTGCTGTGGGGGCTTGTGACCCTGGGGGGGACCAGGCAACTCCAGGATGCACAGTTTTGGGGATGGTCTGGTTTTGGGACAGCTCTGAGCTGTGCAGCCTGAGTTGTGCAGTTTGATTAGAAACTGCACTGTGTGTCACCAGTGTCATATTTTGCTAAAAAGTCCTGTTATTATTATTATACATATCACCCTGCTATCCCAGTAAACTGTCCTTATCCCAAGCAGTGAGGTTTTGGTTGCTTGGGTTTTCTTCTCACTCCCTTTCCTCCTCCCTCAATTTTCCCTCCCCCCTTTCCCCTCCCTTAAAGAATAAGCGGCTGCATGGTGCTCAGCTCTCATCTGGGGCAAAACCACGACCGACACACATTTAGTAAAGGCTACCCAGTTTAGAGGGTTTAGCAGCTGATCTGGCTCTGCCCAATCAAAATTTCCACACACTGTGGAAGGTGATAAAGACCCTCTAGTGCACATGAAGAATATGTAGGAGAAGACAGGCTGGGTTATCCCTGCTTCAGGCAGAGACAAGCCCATCCATGGGAGTGCTTTTGCTTAGGCACCTGGGTGCACTTGGTGGGTGAAGCACAAGAATGGGGAAGTCCTCAATTGGATTTGATTTTGGATGAGAATATCTAATAAATTATATTGTATGATGTTAATTGCTAAATAATCCTGACTTTGTATGTGATCACTAATACAATTGCTATAGGCTGTATCAATGTTATTACATTAAGAATTACAGAAAGAAGAGAAGGATGAATCTTGATGAAACTAAGTATAGAGCCGCAGTGATGGAACTAGAAATTACTTCAGCAATTGGAGCCCAGCAACATCTTCAGCCTGCAGACCATGTGCTTGGCACCACATCAGATACACCAACCACAAGTTCTGGATGCAGCATGTAACAATCCAACAGCACACAGCATTTCTCCTGGCCTGAAAAGGCTGTTACGTCAGATGGAACCCAAAGTCATGGATTAAATGAACTCAGCTGACATTTTAGAGGGATGACCTAATAGTTTCAGGGAATGATATTTTTATGTATATATATATATATATGTTTATGTGTAAGTATACATATAAGATAGGAAAAGTGGTATAGCTGGTATAGAATAAGGGGTGGGTACTGTCCTGGTTTTCATCTGGGATAGAGTTAATTTTTACAAGCTGGGAGGGGACACAGCCTGGACAGCTGAGTCAGGCTAGTCAAAGGTATATTCAACACCACGTGACATCATGCTTAGTATATAAGGAGGAGGTGCTTGCCAATGACTGGGGATCACTGCTTGTGGATGGGCTGGGCATCAGGTGCCTGGCAGTGAGAAAACTGCACTGTGTATCATGCACTTTGTATATTCTTTTATTAGCATTATTCCTACTATTTCCTCTTCCTTTACTGTCCTATTAAACTGTTCTTATCTCAACACATTTTTTTTTCATTTTTCTTCCAATTCTCATATCCATCCCACTGAGCTGGAGGAAGAATAAGTCAGCAGCTGCATGGTACTTAGTTGCCATCTGAGGCTAAACCATGGCAGGTTGTCTATACACTACAGCACACATTTAATGCAAATGTAAACAGCTTTAAAAGCAGTTTTCCACACTGAAATAATGCCCAGTGTGGACACAATATTATTATCTATGTCTGTAAAAACACAGACTCAGATGTATAATCAATGGCTTTGGATTCTTGCAATGGTGGAATGACTTTAATTTGTAATATTTTAAAGACCGTTAAAATATCTTAGAGAGTAAGTTCTGTATCTCTTCCATAAAAGGCCAGGTGAATCATTAAACAGTACAGTGCTCATTTGTGAATTATAGAGCTCAGTCACCAAAGTCTCAGTAATATGTATCTGTTGTTTTCCTAAAACAGCATATTAAGGAGTGAGAAATTTCCTCATCTATAATGAAATGTCATCACCTTATGCCACCCCTTATATACAGCACAGAAACATGCTTCAGTTTCCTTTGCCCTCTGCATTCACAGACCATTTTACTGATATGCACTCCACAGTCCTGCTTTACAATTAGCAAGGAGAATATTTTGTCAAGTACAGCAGCACTCTATGACCTGCTGTACAGAGCACTGGACCATTTATAGCATGCCACTCCTTACCTCTGAAAAGGCTGAAATTGCACTCTCCCCTGGAGTGTGGCTCTGCCTTCCATAAAACCCATGTTCTTTTATCAAGTGGTAACAGTCTTTCCAGAGGTGTGAGCAACTTCCTATTTTGGTGGCAGGTTTGGTCTGTTGTTTGTTTCTGGAGAGGATGGTATCTGGCATCTGTTCTGCACTAATCAAGAATCACAGAATCACAAGGTCAGAAAAGACCTTTAAGATCATCAAGTCCAACCGTTCCTGTCCTGTGCTAAACCATATCCCTAAGTACCTCATCTACTCTTTTATTAAACACACTCAGGGATGGTGACTCAACACCCTCCCTGGACAGCCTGTTCCAGGCCCCAACAACGCTTTCAGTGAAAAATTTCTTTCTAACATCTAATCTGACCCTGCCCTGGCACAGCTTTGTGCCATTTCCCCTTGTCCTATCTCCTGTCATCTGTCTGAAGAGACCATTGCCCACCTCTGTACAGCCTCCCTTCAGGTAGTTGTAGGTGGTGATAAGGTCTCCCCTCAGCCTCCTCTTCTCCAGGCTAAAAATCCCCAGGTCTCTCAGCTGCTCCTCATAGGATTTGCCCTCCAGCCGCTTCACCAGCCTGGTTGCCCTTCTCTGGACTCACTCGAGGACCTCGATGTCCTTATGGTGAGGAGCCCAGAACTGGACAGAGCACTCAAGGTGTGGCCTCACCAATGCCAAGTACAGGGGCACAATCACTTCCCTAGACCTACTGGACACACTATTTTTGATACAAGCCAGGAATGTCTCTTGTTAGAGGCTTATTATTTCTTATTATTGCATGAGTATTATAAACCCCTAATTTAAACCCTGCAACCTGCATGAGGAAACAGCTAGGTAGAAAGCTCTGCATGATTCATTTCAAATCAATGTGATCTCTCTTGGTTTCATCCTACAATGTATTGTCATATGTCTTTTTGAAGTCAGGGATCATGTGTAATCTCATAGTTGATGCATTCTGTGACTCAAAGAGGAGTAAATCCCATCATTTTTATGGAGCTTTAGTACATCAGCTAGACAGAAGACAGTAAACCTCTGGACAAGCTGTCAAGCTCAAGCAGTACAACAAGGGCAACAACAAAATATTTGGACCAAGACTGATTTTGTTCCCGGCTGTTCCTGTTTTCAAAGTAGATTTCCAAAGCAAGTGCTTGAACCGAGGAGTGTATGTAAACTCAGCTAGGTTTTGGTTAATTCTTCATGCACAAATGAAATTTGGTTTAAATCATCTGGGATACTCAGCATTTAAATAGTAGGTTAAATTCTATCATGTCAAGTAGCTATGATGCATTGTCCTGGGCTCAGCTAGGTTGTTAATTTTTACCAGAAGTTGGGATGGGATACATCCAGGACACATGACCCAAACTAACTAAAGCAGGTACTCTATACCATGTGACATCATGCTCAGAATAAAAAGGGGCCATTCAGGGAAGGGCAGCATGGCTTCAGGACATGGGCTCAGGAACTATTCAGCTTTGTGGCAGGTGTCAAGAGTGATGAGTTGTGTGGGATTTGGTGAGAAATTGCTTCATGTATCATTAGTTTTGTATATTCTAAGTCCTGTTGTTGTTTCCCACTCCCTGTGCTGTCCCAGAAAACTGTCCTTATCCCACCCCACAAGGTTTGCCTTTGTCTCCCCATTCTCCTTCCCATCCCACCAAAGGTGGCTGGGGGTGGAAGGGGTTCTAGTGAGTTTTGTAAAAAAGAATAGGGGGAAAAGACAGATGAAGAACCAGTTTCCATAGATGACATAAAACATGGAGCGTAAGATGTCTGCACTTCCAAGTGACAGAAGTATATGAAAAAATTAGGGATAGATCTGTGACTGTACGGAGCTGTGAGCATATGCTAGTCTGAAAGAAGGTTCTACCTTCCCCATAGTGCCATCACATGCTTGGAAAGCGTCCAGGTGGTGCATATCATCATCTTTGGTCATTCATGCAAGCTGTCCACCCTGTCTTTCTGTGGCAAGGATGCTGTTCAGCTGTTCATAGGTGAAGACAATTCAGTTAATGTATAAAGACAAATCAATATTTCAGTGTGTTAATCTGGTAGACTCTGAGCTCCAGCAGCTGAACATCCTCATTCATTAGTCCTGTCAGATTTAGATTAAAAACCTCTTCAGAGGGCTCAGGAAAACCCTGAGACAGGGACCATATAGCAAAGCACTACTCCTTCAGTTAGAGTATTAAGCCAGGCAAAGTGTAAAAAAACCTGACATCTTACCTAGGTCTGCTGGAAGGCTTTTCTAAGGTATGATCACGTAAGTATGGCCTTTTTTTTCTTCATTATTTCTTCATTATTAAAGCAGAATTGTTTACTCTTCACTATTAAATTTTAGTTCTTTAATTGATACATCCATTTAGACAGATATATTAATACAACTAATTTGTATTTATATATACAGATTTGCAGCATTTGTAAGTACAGTAAATTTTCAAAAATAGTTTTCACATTTCCAAAGTTTTAAACCCTGGAGATCTTAAAATTAAATGAATATATCTCCCTTTCCTGGCTACAGGCCCTTCTGATGCAGCGTGACTAGTTTGGTGAAATAAGCAGTGTTTGACCTAATGATAATATCTTCTGCTATAAGTAATTATGGATATAATATTGACACAAAATACAAATCGTGAACACTAGATTTAGTGTAACAAAGAAAATAAAATACAGTGCTCTATGTTCAGGTACTCAAATACTGTTAATAATTTGCCAGTGGCTCTATTCATTTCAGCCCAATATACCAAATAATTCTGTTGATATGAACAGTTGGACTTCCATTCACTAAATCAGATTTCTAGATTAAAATAAGGAAAAGAATTATTCATCCCCTACAGAGCCATCTCCTTTGAAATTTGTTCAGTTGCAGTCTTGTGTGTGCATGTGTGTGTGTATGTAGGTTTATTCCCACAAAAATCCCAAAAATGTAATACAAATTAACAGAATCACCTCTTAACACCAGGATGGACACCTGCCTGCCATACATAAGCATCTCAACTTGTCATCAGCAGAGCTAGATGCTCAGTTTCTTTCTCTTATTAGAGCTATACATCTATTAGATAAATTGAGAAAATACATGTTTATCTGAAAGTAAATCAGGAAGGGGCAAAGTATTGTGTCTGTTTCATTTTGTATTACGTTAACCCTTGGGTTTATTGCAAGGAAGAAAGACAGGTGTCCTGAATCCCCTGGGCACAATTTGTACCTTACTGTGCCTCAGGGCAAATACACAATGGCTTCTTTGCAGGTACACTTTTCTTCTAGTGTATGTTCTCAATGCTGTGTTTTGGGTTTGGGGGTTTTTTTTGTTTGTTTTAAAGTGTATGTTTGATATAGAGGTCTCTGCTTTAGAGAGAAAGAATTACAGGAGCAACACTCCTGCATCAGAACTTGCATGCCATTCAGGAAACACGGGAGGGGAGGGAAGGGACTTGCTTCTTTCAAAGAACCCTCAAGGACATATGGAGGGAATATATGTATTGAGAACCAGAGTTATCTGGCAGTAGTAGCTGCTCCTTTACTGTTTCTCTAGCCTCTGACAACATGGGTCCTGCAGGACTTGAGTTATATTGGCTGATGCACATCTCTGACTTTTAGTTGCAGCTGTAGAGATGACTCAGAGGGAGCTAATATATCTGTATTTGCTCCCACCTAGATATCTGCAACACAGACCTGAGCTTGGAAAAGCTCTGAAGCTAAGACACCAGTCATCCAACCCTTCTGTTCTCAGAATTTGCAAAGGGAGCCCAACAGAGTTGAACACAAGCAGGTTGAAGTCCCATAGAGAAGCATCAATGCTAAGCAAGGAAGAGCTGATGTTGCAAAAGGAAAGAATAGTCCTTTTGTTCCAGAAAGTGCTACATATAAGAGCTGACAGTATCAAGTATGGAGATGACTGTGCAACCACCACTGGAGGTGACAACTTCTATATGTGTTGTATCATACCTCTGAATCTGTACAGATCCATCAGTACTTGATTCATCCAGAACCATGGAGAAGAGAAGCTAAGGCAGTGAACGGGCTTCCTCTGACTCCAGTGAGGAGTGAAGACTCCCCTTTAACATAACCTTGTTGTATGTGTGCAGTAGGCACATTTTTGATTTCTGGATTAGACTCAGGGTTTCACAACAGTGTCAATGTACTGTTTGGACTGGGGTGACAAGTAAATAGCTTTCATTCTCCATGACACAAGAGTAACATTTAGATTCCTGTCTTTAAGACAAGTTTCTTTATTCTTTTTTTTTTTTTTTTTCAATTTTTATTTTGCTGGTTAAGATCCCAGTTCCACAAACCATTCCCTCAGCTGTATAAAGGCTTTACTGCATAGCAAAGGACAGTAACAATGAAGCAGGTAGAGGCAGATAATATCATCCCATCACCACTGTCACACGCATAGAAATTTCAGCAACAACTATCAAATATATTCCTTATATAATAATGATGTATTCCTAAAATATTCCTTGTTTGGTCGAAATCATTCGAGTCTATTTCATACATTTTTATGGTATCACAAGAAAATTTGAGTTTGCAAGTTCAATGTACAACCTGCATATGTGGTCTTCTGGGAATATAATTTCAAAATTATTGCTACAATACAATTACTAGATAAACTATTTGCTGGAGGGAACAATTTAAATGGGTCATGTGTTCTTTCAATTACTTGCTTGGGAAGATTTCCCAGATTACCCAGTAACAACATTAGTGAACAGATAAATTATCCAGTATTTAATTTACTTAGTAAAATATATAATTAGTGATTCAATTACTAAGTAAAGACATTGCTCAGTAAAGGAATTAATTAATCCTGAATGGCTTGAAATTACTAAACAATCCGCTACGAGTTATTTCCAGAATGGGTGCGTTATTTTATTACTATTAATAATTTCAATGCAAAGTTGTTCCCTTTAGGGGAGGCTGCAGATGATTCAAGTCTGAACTTGAGAAGTCCTGCCTCCAGGACTAGTGGTAGAAGCCTGTTTTACCTGAGAGACTGGAATTTAATAAAGAAAGCTGTCAAAGGCATTAAATAAGGAAAATCCACAGTAGAATAAATCTCTTTTGGGAACAGAGAAAGAAAAGTGGCTACCTAGTGAGACAGGGTGAAAAACCATAAAAGTAATTGACTTGAGCAAACTACAAATTCTGAGATGGCTCCCTACTGTGGAATAATGACCAACACAGGTCAGTGCTGAAGCCAAACCTGACTCCACTTATCATCACAAAAGGAAAAACAGGTTACCAGAACAGTGGGTCTTGATGAGAAAATTCAGATGGATTGTGACATGCTATAGTAGAGATAAGTGGAAGCTAAATGTATTTAAATTATTCCCCTGCTTCTGTGGTTCTCTGTGGTATCTCCAGCTGTGTTAACTAATGACTTTCTACACGGGCAGTGAAGTTGGCAATTTCATTTCAGTGGGTAACCAGGAAGTGGACCCTACTACTAGAGACTTTGTCTTGATGGGCTTGGAGTTTCAAAAGCCAAAAGAAACTATAATACTTATACCATGTACTTAAAACTTGTCCAAGGTTAATATAGTTTTATAATGTCAAAGGTTTTAACAATTTCAAAAGTCAGTAAAAATGGAATGAAAATTTGGAAGAGCTGCTATTTAATTTAGTGCCGGTTTTCAAGGCATCAGATTGCTCCTCTGACAGAATGATATCGGCATATTATATGTATGACTGTATAACTATGAGAAGACACATGTATGTGCATAGACTTAACCTGTACTAGCCTAGAAATCTGAGAAAAACTAGAATGATCCACATGGAAACCCTTTGTTGCCACAAATGTTGTAGTCCCCACAAAGGATTCTGACTGCTGCTGTATTTTTAGCAGGGCTTTTCTTCAGATGTATCTCCTCGGGGTTGGAGGGGTAAGTTCTGGAAAATTGAGACACTGAAACATAACAAGGAACAACTAATTGCACAGAAATGTACAAGTATACACTTGCAAAAGGATGGGTGCGGAGTTCGGAAATCCATTCCGTTCTTTAATAAGGTGGATATGGAGCCAGTACACTTTGTTCCATCAAGTGATTTTTTAGATAAATAAGTAACTCAAATACAGTTCCTAAACAAGGTGGACTAAGCTCCTGATGCTACAGCCTTGTGTTACCTGCTGCAGATTATAAAACACTATGAAATTGGTCAAGGGGACCTTGAAGAGATGAGATCTTCAGAAAGGTCTTCTGAGAGAATGGGCTGGGGTAGGAAATCATCCTTAAAGAAAGAAGGATCTTGGTGCTTGAGATTCTACAAAGACAAGTCTAGTGTAGGAAACCTGCCATGTGCATTTTCAGCAGAACCTGGCCAGTTCTAGTCACAGCTTCTGTGATGGAGGTTGAAGCAGAAGGGCTGACAGGAAACTTTCAGAAGTCCTGAGGAAGCAAGGAGTTGGTTTGACCAGTCTCAAAGAGCTTTATATCGTGAGGGAAGGTAACGTAAATTGTCCTTTGTTAAAGGACTAAGGAACTGAATTGCGGTATCATATTGCTCAATCATGTCACAATTTTGCTAGAGTACTGGCTGCTACAAGTGGAAGAATGTGCTTCATTTTGTTTAAAGATGGTTTCCCAGCATTAAGGTATCTTCCTTATTCCTGAAGACTTCATGTTCAGGGCTTCTGTGATAATTTTTACTTTTTCTGTTGGAATTCATTTCTATCTTTTACCTTGTGGAAATTATATGACTGGACAGACTTCTCTCTGGATCCCAACTACACTAGGAGCCACGCTTTTAGAAGTTCATCCTCTCAGTCTTGGCTGATGTGGAGTCAGACACTCTGGTATTCTCAGAATTGTAGACCAGAGGAACTTAGGAAAGATAACTCCAAAGCCCCTGAGACACAGAGTTGGGTTTTTGTCTGATTCCCTTCTACATATCACAACATACCAATTTGCAACTGAACAGGGTCTTTTCAATTTATTGAGAATGTATAAATTCTTTGGATGGGGATCTGTTATGCATCTTGATATAAAAGTGTAGTTTGCCATCATGCTGTCTCTCTCTTTTTTTTTTAATGTCTACAGCAAAAATTGTCTCTGATATCCTTCTTGAAGAAGATATGTATAGCCAGTTCAGCCTACGTTGCTTGAATATTGCTTTAGGTGTATCTCAGTACAATAAAAACTAAGTCTTTGCTCTTATGCAGCTTCTACATACCTTTTTCTTAGGAAGAAAAGATGTCAATGATGGTTATTACATCCTCAAGAAATTAGAACAGGCTGAAGTTGAGCATGTTTCAGGTGTCTTACTTATTGTATCACTCTATTCTGCATGCACACCCAGTAGAAACACAGATCTCCAACATCAGATTTCTGAAAACAGTTTTCCACTTCAAATGATAGCATGATTTTGTTAAAGAAAATTTAAAATATTAATATCTTTACATTCTGACTTACACAACTTTAATACAAGAAGTATTCTCTTTTCTTATTTATTTGAATTTTTAGGGAGAAAATCTGAATTTTTTCAGCCCAGTGTTACCTTTTCAGAAGAAAAAGCAGCAAGCAGGACTGATACCACAAATAATGGTTTCATTTTCACAGACAGCATTTCTTCTTTGTGTCATATGGATGTGAACAAGAACCTCTTGTGGTGCAGAAAACTTTGGTCTAGAGTTCCTTCTTCTAGTCATTGACTGTGGAAGGCTTTTGTGATGTGAGGATCCTGGAGATAACAGCAGAAAAATTAGTTCTTGTGACTGGTATGACCATACCTTTCTTTCTCTGCACTCTCCATGCTCTCTGTGTGATGGAAACACCTTCTTGGTGTGATCTTTTATATTTATACACCTTTAGTGTGTTTTCTGCATTACCTCAGAAAATGAAAATTCTGCCATTAAACAAGGGCACATGAAGGAAATTTCTTGGGCAACAGCCAGGTGGATGCAGTTTCTCTTCTTAACGCTTATACATGGAAACTATCCTTGTGGGATAGAAAAAGTAATATGATAGGAAGAGAATTAGTAAGTCAAATATAGAGTTAAGCTGACATTGACTGTCTCCCCTCTCATTTTTCCCAGCTTAAAAAAAAAAAAAAAGAGAAACACAGTGATAAATCACACATGGATACTGTGTATATTTTTTATTTCAAGAATATTAATCAGAATGTAATGACAAATTCACAGCAAACCTCTTGATCTAGAGTCTTGAGGTGGCCTTCAAGATGAAATAGTCAGTACCCAGGAAGGAACAGGAAAGAATCAAGGGAAAGTTGAATAGATTGAACATTTCCTACGCACCTTTTTACAGAAAATTTTGCACTAGCAAGCTCCTTACAGAACCTTTTCTCTACTCTACTGCACCAGAGTTTGTTTTCTTTTATTTGTGCTTAGACCTGAGCACCTGTTCTGTGCTGCACCCTTTGCTGAATGGGGTGAAATGATCCCCTGTTGCAAATATGAATTCAACACTGCAAAGGATAAGATGGAAAATGTAGTAACACTTTCCCACAGTGTGTTATGAGAGGGTTATTTCTACACAGACCACAGACATTGTAATACGTCACTACATAACTTAGCCAGCTGTTATGTCCCTTGGCTACCAAATTCCTAGGCAACCTGCTGTTCGTCTGAAAGATTAACTGTCTGGGCTTCTTTCTGTAATATACAGCTTCTTTTCTCCATGTTTTGCATTTTGTGGTAGTAGCTTGGAGGAAGAAGAGTTGATTCTGTTCATTTTGTAGTTATCTTTCTTATGTTAAATAACCTACATATATTTTTATTTTTATCTAAAAGAGTTGTTAATTTTGTAGACTTCTAAAAATGCTTGTTTCACAGCTGAAAGTTTTGGAACTGGGTTTTAAGTGCTGCTTACCCTATGAACTAAGGCCATTGGTAAAACAAACTTCTGCAAAGACTAGCTGGCACTAAAAGATCTCCCACAAATAATTATTGCATCTTAACAACTAAAGTGGAATTTTCTTATCACTCAAATAAATAGAAAGACACAAGTGACTTGCATGTCCTATTCTGAAAAATATACCCTTCCTGATTAATTGATAGGAAGTCATCATGCATTTGAACTTCAACCTCAACCACATTACTTTCTCTGTGTTTCACTGTTCAAGTTTTCAATGAATCATAGTAATTTTCTCATCTGTCTCCTCCCTCTACTAACTTACAGATGTTCAAACAGTGCTTTACACAGTTTTTCCAAAGCAGTACTATAGGTACTAAATGTAACTTGCTTATTGACAAATATGATCTTTAACTATATTATGGTATTTATACTTGGCATCATTGCATCCTGCAGCAAATTCTTGCTTTCAGCACCTTACTGTCCACTGCTGGTGTGTGTTTCATTTCTCTTCTCCTCCATATTTTGCCCTTTATTTGTGGCAGGTCCTATTCTGATGGTTATCATGCTATGCTAAAGAAAGAGTGGTGCTGTGTAAAGAGTTATTTTTATTATTTTTTTAACCAGAAGTATATTTTTCAGTCTAAGCAGTGTTTGCACTGTTCCTTAGAAACTGTTTCTTCTCCTTTTCTATTCCAAGTTCCTGTTTCATTCTGTAAATGCAGCAAGATTTTGGCTTTGCTGCTATCTGCAATGACCCATCTATGTTCAAAAATAGCATAGCTATTACATAATAGCTTGTCTCAATTAGTTTTTTTACTAGGATCCCATCCTGGTTTCAGGTGAGATAGAGTTAATTTTTTTTCTAGTAGAGGTCTGTGCTTTGGTTTTAGATTTAGTACGAATGTTAGTAATACTCTGATGTTTTAGTTGTTGCTGGGTGGTGGTAGTGTCAACACTAAGTCAAGGACTTTTCATCTTCCTGCACCCTACCAGGTGCATGAGGAGCTGGGAGAGGACAGCCAGGGCAGCTGACCCAGGCTGATGTTCCCTGTCATAGAACATCATGCTCCAGGTATAACTTAGAAGGCTAGCTGGAAGGCAGGATCTCTCCTTGGAAATAGACTGGGCATCAGGCTGGTTTTTCCCTTCCTCATCTGGTGAGCGTTTGCATTTGTGGATTACTTGTAGTTGTTACTGTTGTTGTAGGATGATGATAATTATTACTATTATTCTCTTTCTTTGTTATCCTATTAAACTGTTCTCACTTCAGCCCATAAGGATTTTTCCATTCTCCTCGCCATCCTCTTGGGGCGGGATGAGTTGTGCTCAGTTCTTGGCTGGGGTGGAAATATTGCAGTCCTTTTCGGTGCCTGAACACAGACATGAAGGGTTGAGAAAGTGACACATCTGACTAGAGCCTGTTATAAAAATGTGATATGAGAATGTGTTATTAGTTTAATTTAATCATCACTGGTCTTCTGGTCACAATGTTGTTCTATTTGTTCTGAGAGCTGTGTCACGTAACACCTTACTTGCTGTATATAGTGGTTATTGGTGTTTATGTGTGGTGTGTCATGTCTGGGCTTTGGATAATTGCTCTGCTGTTGGGTGTACGAGTTGCTTATGGTATTGATAGGCCCAGTAACTGTATTCATCAGCAGCTGAATCTGTATACTACAGCAGCAGAGCAACAGCACGCTTCAGGAGCCATCTGTCAGAAGCAATTAATTATTACAGTTTATTTTTTCTCCTTGTAGAGCCAACATGTTGGGGAGATATCTTCCCTCACCTTCTTCTTCTCCAGGGTAATTACAATAGCTCTTGAGAAGAGATGTTCTGTGGTGACAGTGTTATAAATTTGAGACATACTCCAGTTGATAAAGCCAAACAACAATTTATTAATTAAGCAAGCCCACAAGATATAGGCAAATATCAGCGCTGGGCGTCCGGAGGAGACCCTTGCTCCTGCAAACGGCACGCACCTCACCCTTCTGGAGTCCCCTTCCCACACTGGAATATGCCACATGTTCCGGGTACACGTGGCATATTCCAGTGTTTTTCTGTAGCTGTGTAAGCTGGTAGTGGGGGTCGTCCTGGTCCCCTGTAGTCCTCCTCTACATTGTGTTCAGTATCTTATTTGGTTAACTCATTTAATCCTATCAGGATGTTGCTAGTGATAAAACAATGGTTCCCCTTTTGACCTGGTTACCTATTCACAGCCATAGTCTACCACAGGCACCAACTCAGCAAGATCTGAAGTTCTTTCAGGGTGTTACTAGTGATGGAACAATGGTTCCCCTTTGCCCTAGTTGCTTATTTACAGTCATAGAAGGTTTGAGAACAATTACTTATTACAATCCCCCCTTTCAATTTTGACCAATTTGTTTCTCAAACCGACTAACAGCTTTTTGAGATAATAGCATCGATGCCTCTTCTTTTTCTAAATCGGTTTTAGGTCATCATTCAAGAAACATTAACGTGATCACCTTCGTTACATGGGTACTTGGCAGCATCTATGTATATACAATAGCTGGTATTCAAAGAATCCATTAATTCCAGTTCCTGTGGTTCTGGACCAATTGGGACTCTATCATCCCAAGAATCATACCTTGTCATGCCCTCACTGGCATTATAAATATAAGGACATCTTGCTATTTTACTCATTGCAACCTCAAAAACTTTCCAGGTGGAACTATTCAGTGGCACTCCTACCAAGCACGTGATAAATGGAGTACTTGGTGTGGCAAGACTAGCACAAAAAGTAGTAGCATTCAAAGCTTGAGATAATGTAACCCAATACGTTTTGCCTTGGATCTAATGCGGTCCCAGTCCCCAAATAACAAAATACAAAATTTAAATAAATCTATAAAAATACAATTATTAGCCCCCCTTTATTTAAGGCAATTGGTGGGTTCATAATAACTATTCTAGAGTGGTGACGCTTGGACTCAATCGTTTTTGTTTGGTATTTTCTGGTTCTTGGGTATCTGGTGCCTTTTTCAGCCTTGGTGTATGGAGCCACCTTGTGATAGGACTGGAGGGCTTAATACCCCACGATTTCCTTATGCCTCTGCCTCCTTTGCCTACTCCGTTGCTTGGAGCAGCAAGGTGTTCCATCTTCTCGGCAGCAGTCATAGTCTTCAGGGGTTCTTCCTGTCCTCAGCTTACGAGTGTTATAGGCTTCCCAATTTTTATGTTTCACTTCCAGGGCTGAACAGTCCAAATGTTTCACCTGGGACCGGCACACTACCCGAATTATTTTTGGGCTACCTTGTTTATATTCATTAGGATATGTACAACCTAATTTGGGATTTATCCCTTTTGTATATATCCTCCACCACTCTTCAGACCCTTGGATAATCTCTCCAATTTTTACTGCTAATTTAAGGGTTAATTCGGTTAGTTTTCTTTCTGCCCAATAACATTTTTCACAAATGTCTGGGGTATATTCTCTTTCTCTATAATGTACCCACCAATTGTCTTTACACACTCGACACTCAAAACAAAAGAAAGTATAACATACATCCAACATTTGAACAAAATAAATTGTCATTCATAGACAGTTTTACTCGCTGGTTCTTCGAAAGGTGGCGTTTAAGTTGTCAGGATTGTTGGTAGTTTCCCACAGAGATTCTGGAACCGGTCTTTATTCTGCTAGTGTGTGTCCAACCTCTTTCGGCCATTCAAACCGCAGTATCTGTGGTAAGCAACACAAGAAAGGGTCCCTCCCCCCCGGTATCTTTTTTTTTTTTCTGAGTTGTTGTTTATTGACCTTCTGGGATGTCAGGCACTTTCCCACCATCCTTTTGGTGATTTTATAAATTCCAGTACACATATACTTGGTTCCAAAGTGGTCCACTAGTGCCTGTACTACCCAGTGGGTAAATAAACGGAGACCTGTTGGCAAGGGTATGTCCCTCAAGTCAGGTCACACTTTAGTATGATATTGTATTATGTCTAAGCAGTTATGCTCAAGTTCTTGGTTATTAGTCTCCCCTTTTGATAAAAAGGTGGCAGGATTGAGGCATGATTCAGCAGTTATAACTAAATCATCTTTTTCCATTAAAATTGCCTCATACTTCAAAATCCTAGAATCAGTGAGACCTCTTCCTGCCTTTTGAGTCAGAATTGTCCTTACTTGATGTGGAGTGCTTACTATAAGTGCTCTTCCAAAAGTTAGCTTTCTGCTTTCTACCACCAAGAGGGCTGTGGCTGCTACTGCCTGTACACATTCAGGCCACCCTCGGGATATTGGGTCCAGCAGTTTAGATAAATAGGCAATTAGCTGTCGTTTGCCTCCCCACTTTTGAGTAACTCCCCCCCCCAGGGCTGTTTCCTTATCTATGGTAGCAAACAAGTGGAATGGTTTGTTAAGGGAGGGCAGTGCCAACACAGGAGTAGTGATCAAGTTTTGTTTTAATCCTTGTATTAATTCTTTTTCTTCATTACTCCATACCAAGTCATTAGGCTCTTCTAACAATTTAAAATATAATCCCTTTGTTCTTAGTACAAATGATTCAATCCATAGGCGACAATAGTCTGTCAATCCCAAAAATTTTCACAGCTCTTTCTTAGTTTTCGGGAGAAGTAACTCAACTACTCATCTTCTCAGGGTTTATTTTCTGTCTCCCTTCACTGATTAGATGTCCTAAATATTTAACTTTCTTTTCCATGTACTGCAGTTTGGTTTTTTTTTTTGATACTTTTAGTCCCTGTTTCCCTAGGAAATTTAGCAAAGCATTTGTTGTTTCCTTTATGATTCTCTTTTTTTTTTTTTTTCCCTGAGATTAAAAGATCATCTACATATTGTAGAAGGGTGACTTCAGTTGGGACTTTAAACTTTTCTAATACTTGTTTCAATGCTTGTCCAAATAAATTTGGTGATTCAGTGAATCCCTGAGGTAAAACTGTCCATCTAAATAAATTGTTGCTTTTGTCCTGTGAAAGGATCTTCCCATTCAAAAGCAAACATGTCTCTACTATCAGGGTCCAGTGGACAGGTCCAGAAAGCATCCTTTAAATCAATCATACTAAACCATCTGTGGTCATCTGGTGTTTTACTCAATAGAGTGTAAGGTTTAGGAACTACTGGGTGACGCACTTGAACTATTTGGTTTAACTGTCTTAAATCCTGTACCAAAGGATATGACCCATCGGGGTTTTTGTTTGTTTGTTTGTTTTTGGGTGGTTTTTTTTTGGTTTTTTTTTTTACTGATAAGATTGGGGTATTAAAAGGAGACATACATGGTTTCAGAAGCTTATCCTTAATTAAACTCTCTATAAATGGTTGGAGACTTTTACAGCCTTCCAATGAAATAGCATACTGTTTTTGGCAAATAATGTCATTGTCCCTTTTAAGTTTAATCTTTAAAGTGGTAATGTTTAATCCACCTCGATTACCCTCTCGCACCCACGCTATTGGATCAATTTGGTTTTCATCTTCCTCTGTTAGTAAAGCCATGGATACCACAATTTGGTCATCCTGGGTTTTCAATTCCAATCCTAATTGTATTATCGAATCTCTTCCCAATAAATTAGTTCCGGAATCAGGGATATATAAATTGCCCACAAATTTTCTCATCACCTAATCTTAAAGTGGTATTTTCAAACATGGGGACTGGGAATCCTTTCCCTTTTACCCCGATACAGTTATACTTTGGTCTGTATAAAATTTAAGGAAGTCCTAGAAGCTCAACCAGGGAGACAACGTCCTCCTCCTGGGGTCCCACCTTCAATTTTATCAAGGATTCTTGGTAGGACCTTAAATTAATAAACCCCTGACTTCCCTATTCATGTTCAAAGGACATGAAGGGAATTACCCTTTCTTCTTTTCTTAGCTCAGGACATTCTCACTTAAGATGTCCCTGTTTGCTACACCCGTAACATCCTGCTGAGAGAAAACCAGCCCATAGGGATTGCCAAAGTTTTCCCCTACCTCGGCCAATTCCTCCTTCATTCATGTTTCTCACACCCCTCCCACTTCCTTTTGTCCAGCTTTTCCCTCTATCTCTAGGTGAGACTGGCTCTGTTCTTTTCTTTACTACCTCATCAACAGCAGATACCATCATTTTTGCTTTCTGCTTCTGCTTTTCTTACTCTCTTTTCACAAACACTTTCTGAGCCTCTCTTAGTAAATCTTCCAAAGATCTTTCACTCCAACCATCTATCTTCTGTACCTTTCGCCTAATATCAGGTCATGCTTTAGTCACAAAATAAACTTTCAGAAGACCTTGTGCTACAGGATCTTCAGGATTCATACCCGAATATTTTCTCATTTGATCTCTCAGTCGCTGTAAAAACACTGAGGGTGTCTCATCTTTTTCCTGCTCAATCTCAAAGGCTTTAGTAAAGTCTTGAGACTTAGGAGCAGCCTCCTTTATACCTTCTATGATTAGGTGTCTTAAATCTCCCATGTTAAAACAGGCTGTTTCTGCTAGTTGGGGTAGCAAGTATTGTGATCAATTGCTCGCAGAATCTTTTCCTTTAGGCTTTGCACATAGATTTTCAAGCTATCAGGAAGACCCCTAATCAGTGTTTTAAGGTGGACCGGATATACCGGAGCAGCAAGGGGAATGCCCTGCCCCCATGGCTCATACATGCTTGAATACACACAGCCTTTTTGCACTGATTCTGCCAGCCCAGATAATTTAATGGAGCCAGCAGTTTTTCACCCAATCCTGTCCCTGGGGTAAGGGACAAGATCAGTGCATCTCAAGATTGCAAAACTTATCTATCCCCCAGGCCAGGGAAGAAGCATCATTAGAGATACTGACTGCCTTAGAGGCGGCCATCCTATAATTACGTACAAACTTCACAGGGGCAATACATCCTGAGAGGGCCACACTGTAGTATCCAAATTTCCCCTATTCACTCTCAGGAGGTCACACTGTAGTTACACAGTTTACGTTACCCATATCATACACTCTTTATTCTTTCATCGCCTAGACAGCTAGTCCCCTCAGTGGGCAATCATTAACCCCAAAGGACTGTCTGGCGGCTTACCGTGTAGCACTACCCTTGGGCTACCCATGGGATCAGACAGCTTGCTCTTCTTCTGTCCCATCGTCTGGAGCGCACTCAGTCAACAATATATTCACTCGCTTCCCCTGGTTCGTGGCTCACGCCCTCGCGGGCAATGAGAACCGCACTACTGAGGGTCCGCACTCGCTTGGGGAATCCGAGCTGCCGGTCCCCCTCTCATGCACACACACACTCGCCGCGCTTCCAGGATCCCTGACCCAGACCGAACGGATTTCCCCCCCAGATACTCACGCGTCCTGCGTCTTCGTCCGGACCTTTGTGCACAAAGTTTATAGGGTCTGCCGGCCTCCCTTGCCTAATATCTTGGAATTTGGGTTCGTCGGTGCAATCGAGATGGGAAATGGGCTACCAAGGCCGCCAAACAACAGACGGGGCGCCTCCCTGATAAGACCAAGAGTCCCATCTCGTGAGTTGCATCCGAGTCACGGCACCAAATTGTTATAAATTTGAGACATACTCCAGTTGATAAAGCCAAACAACAATTTATTAATTAAGCAAGCCCGCAAGATATAGGCAAATATCAGCGCTGGGCGTCCGGAGGAGACCCTTGCTCCTGCAAACGGCACGCACCTCACCCTTCTGGAGTCCCCTTTTTATAGTCCTGTAGTTCCGGGTACACGTGGCATATTCCAGTGTTTTTCTGTAGCTGTGTAAGCTGGTAGTGGGGGTCGTCCTGGTCCCCCGTAGTCCTCCTCTACGTTGTGTTCAGTATCTTATTTGGTTAACTCATTTAATCCTATCAGGATGTTGCTAGTGATAAAACAATGGTTCCCCTTTTGACCTGGTTACCTATTCACAGCCATAGTCTACCACAGGCACCAACTCAGCAAGATCTGAAGTTCTTTCAGGGTGTTACTAGTGATGGAACAATGGTTCCCCTTTGCCCTAGTTGCTTATTTACAGTCATAGAAGGTTTGAGAACAATTACTTATTACAACAGCAATGGAAGCAGAGCAACTGACAGCACAGAAGCAAACCCATCTGGGTTGATCCATTTGTGGGAAAATATTGCTGTCTAGCTAGAGAAGCTGGTTGTAAAAGTCTGCCACGTAGATGCCCACATGCCAAAGAGTCTGACCATCAAGCCATAGCAATGGTACTACACAAGAATCACCCAGACTAATGAAGAATGAACTCATGAAACCACGCAAGGTGCAAAGGTGATGAAACCAGAACTGGCCTCAGCAACTGACACCCAGCAATTTCTTCAAGATAAGACAACTTCAACTTGCAGATTGTGAGCACCAGATACACTGTTTATGAGCTTTAGATGCAGCATGCAGAAATTCCACAGCACACATCATTGTTCCTACCCTGAGAGACTGTTATAACAGATGGGGCCCAAAAGTCATGGATCAAATCAACTCAGTGGACATTTTAGAGGGATGGCCCTTGCAGTAAGGGAATGATATATGCGTGTACATATCAAAAGACAGGAAAAGTGATGATGATTAATTGGCATGTATTGGGAAGTGTAGAATCTGGGAATGTGTCACATAAAAGGGTATGAGTCTGGCATGTGGCTGAGGGAGGCCATCCCTAGGAAGGACTAAGGTCCAGTCTTAGTCCCAGACTTGGTCAACAGTTTATGTGTAAATAATTATATGTGTAACCACTTATGAGAGACAATGTTTGCCTGTCAGAGTACCCTAAGGGACTTTCACTGTGACAGTTTCACAAAGATGAAAAAGATAACTTATTAAGGAGAAGGATATAAATGTTCCAAATCATCATTGATAAATACACTTCCTGCAGAAATGCTAACAGAGACAGAGCTAGCAAAATGCTATCCTGGGTATTCTTCACCAAAAGGTGACGGCATAGTGCTTAGCAAGAAGCTGTCCCTGTCTTTGGTGGAGGAGATTGAAATACCTTCACTGCCTCTTCCAGGATTTCAATCTTTCCCTGCATGGGTACTTTCCTCACTACCCTTTATACCCCAACCTTAGCTGTTCCACTCCCTGGGGTGACATTTAAGTTGATTTGGGAGGAGAGTTAAGTGCTATAGTCATGTATGTTTAGCATGTACTTCTTTAAGCTCATTAACACACTCAGGGGTGTCAACTTTAATACTAATTTCACAGGAAATTCAGCAAAAGGTCTCATGCTGGGCACCATGGCCTTTCAAGATTATGTGTAAAAACTATTTATCTGCTTTTTCTGCATTCTTTAGCTAAAACAAGACCATCTTGTCACCATAAGACTCTCTACTTCAGGTGCTACTTGTGCCAACCTTGCAGATCTCCACAGTATAGTTTTGCAGAAGATATAAGTGCACATCAACATTTTTAACCTCTTACATGGAATTCTCCAAGTATGGCATAGATGATAACGGAAAAAGGGGTGGATACTGTCCTGGTTTAAGCTGGGATAGAGGTTACTTTTATTTCGGTCATCTGATATAGTGCTGTGTTTTGTATTAACATGAGAATTATGTTGATAACACCATGATGTTTTAGTTTTTATTGGGTAGTTATTGTGTCTGCACTATGTCAAGGACTCTTCCATTTCTCATACCCTGCCAGGTGCACAAGAGACTGGGACAGCACAGCCAGAACAGTTGACCCAGACTGGTCAAAGGAATGTTTCCTTGATGTAACTGGGGAAAACAGCCAAGAGGCAGATTCAAGGCTCAGAAACAGACTGATCATTGTGTTGGGTTTTTTTGCCTTTTCACATGCAGTGAGCAATTGCATTTGTGCACCTCTTGTTTTATTATTACCTTTCTTGTTGTTTGTTGTTACTGTTGTTGTTGCAATTATCATCATCATCATCATCATCTTCCTTTGTTCTGCTATTAAATTGTCCTTGTCTCAACCCATGAGGTTTTTTCCATTCTTCTCCCCAACCCCCTGGTGAGGGAGAGGTGAGTGAGTGGCTGCGTGGTGCTGTTACCGTCTGGGTAGCCCATGACAGAACCTTTTATTCTTATGTCTGTTTTCCTGGACCTAAGGAACTGATAAAATTTTTTAAAATTCTACTCTTCAAAAGTCTATTCCTCCACTTTGCTAAGCATTAATCTTTCTAAAGAGAGAAAAACGTAGGCTTCTGTAGAAAGGCTGGAGGATTGACTTCTATTGATGATGATGGTACATTTAAATAGATTTCTGGACATCATCCTGAAGCAGAGGAAATACATCTTTTTTCCTCTTTTGCAAGCTCTGCTCTGAATATATGTGCACCAGAAACACTGGGAAACCTTCAGCAGAGTGATAGGAACAAACTGTTAAATCTGAACTGCCACAGTTGTCTTGCAAATTTACTTACCCATGCAGTGAAGTTAACCAGGAAGAAATCACCAGAATGCTTATTTTTGATGTACGTAAGTTGCCAGATCTTCTAACCTTCAAGCTATTCAGACAATTGTACTGGAACAGGGGAATGGATACCAGCCACGTGTAACTGAGAGTGGGATTGATTCTTTTGATAGGACTGGCTTGCATCAGCTTAAAGTATTGAATGATACAGCCCAAAGGAATGAATTGTTTCATCCGTTTTTGGAAGTGTCTTCAGATGAATTACAGTTAAATATTTTACATAAAATATATTTGTGCTTTGAGAATGAATATTCAAGAAATAATGATTGCAAAATGAGTCAATAAATTAAAGCACATATTATTTCTGCAGGCACATTTTGAGCTAGGAGTAAGAGATTTCCTGTTTGAGGTGTAGTGATGTCTAATAAGTGTCACTGAAATGGCTTGAGACTAGATTAACTGCATGTCCACTGAGACATTTCTGCTGTTTGTGGAGGAAGGTTAAAATTCACTTATTCTAAATTATTCCTCTCCTAATTGTCTTGTTTCTAATATTGTTTTGGCAGATACATTCAATCTGTTTCACCACTCCACTGAAAGATCCCCAGAATACTGTACTTCCCAGCACTTATTCTTTTTTGTGACAATAGCTGGAATCAAATATCAGCAAAGGAATTGACCACAGCTTTTATACAGAACATCTTCCACAGAATATGGAAACTTAAAATCCAGTTGTTTATCCTTCATTCTTTTGAGCTTCTGCTCCAGCTTTGCTTGGGTAAGCTCAGCTGCTTACCCTCTTTTCCAATGCTCTTACATGGGTTTTTTTTTTGATTCCTCCTTTAGCCAGACCAAAATCAGCCAAGTAAAGCACAGGCCTTCATATTTTTGCCTGAATGACTCCTCTAATAATTGCCAAATACGAATGCATGCAGAGTTTGTAAGCAGAACAAAGAAAAAATGATCTTTCACCAGCTGCAGGGTCACCATAAATATCCATGGATTTAACTGTATGCGTACATAAACCAGAGGCAGTCAGCTTAGCTCCTCTTAGCTATATTATCTCTGTAAGTCTAATAAGAATAAGCAGAATAGGACCTGGCTAATTACACAAGCTCAAAGCTCACTTTACTACTAGAATAGGATATCTAATTAGAAATTTAATCTAGTTTTTCTTATGTTGTTTGTCTCCGTACTTTTAGTTTGTCCTTTTGACTCCTCCTGATTTTTTTCATCATGGAGTTAGCTGTGTCTTAGAAAGTGCATGTAACAGGTTAGGTACATTTTGTCAGAAGATACCTTTTCCCATAACCACTTTATGATTAATAGCTCAATACACATTTAAGATTCCAAATTGCCTCCCAGTGGCCAGGGAAAAAAATTAATTTTAAGAACTGTGAGCAGCTCCTTATAATAGACTGTTTGTATTTCCTTTTGTATTTATTTAAGAACAACTTTTTTCAAGCAACTACAATAGGCCACGGGCCTATAGACTCTGCAATGCTGGAGTTCAATTTGCAGACCAAATTTGCAAAAATAATCCATACTTGTGTAATTTCAGACTTGCATAGGATCTGCCCTGGGAGCAGTAATAATCTCAGATGTGCTTCTTTGTGATACTGACAGAGATCCAGTGAAGCTACAGAAAAGGTTTAGATTTCGCTCACTAATTAAACTATGCAGCTACCAAGGTTCATGGGGTACCACTCACCATGCAAGCAAAACTGAGCCAGGTGAGTGTGCACCGGGGTACGTAGGACCTGACATTGAGATGGTAAATGTCTACGTTGTGCAAAGTTTCTTGTTGCTTACTAAACGGAAAAGTGAGTGAATTACGATGTAGAGAAAAGACAACAGAGAAAACTCTAGTTAGATAGGAATGTGTTTCTGAGAAATTTTGTCTTAAATATGACCTTTCTTAAAATTTGGATTATCCTTTTATTTGTTGAATCATGTACAGACATATTAAACTTATAGATGTTAGAGATGGATATTCAATTTTGCAGTATTTTATTTTTAAATCATGAAGTGCAGGGGCCCCTCAGAAAGCAAAAAAAGCCCGAAATGGAGTCTGGCTCAAAGCCAAGTTGGAGGAGAATAACAAGGAAAGAGGAAAGATCTGTGAACTTTTTCCAGAATAGGTTGTGCTGCTCTGGCAATAACTGAAGATTCCACTTGGATCATCTTAATATGTGTTTTGGGTACAATTCTTACTGCAAAATGTTTTTCTTCTTTCTTGAAGAGGGCATACCAACATGATAAAAAAACACTATTATCTAAATACTCCAGGGACCAATTCAGTGACTGCTGGTTCTGGGTAACATTTTTAAACTGCTTTCAAATACTGTACTTTTTTTTTTTTCAACTTCTTCATTCTATTTTGTGGACATGGGGGATGGAGAACTTGCATGAACACTAAACACACTTTTTTCACCACAGCTTTATTTGAGATCTCATTTGTTATTATGGAATTCCCACATTACAATCTAAACCCATAAAAAGCTTATTTCATAGGAAGGTAACAAAACCTCTTTTCTCATGCTGCTTTACTAGACAGATACATTTAAAACATCCTAATTGGTCCATGCAGAGCCAGGCTTTCTTATCATTACCAAAACACCTTAGTTTTATTACTCTGAAGACAGACACAGCTCAAGTATCCCCACGAGCCTTGTAGGGAGGGGATGCTTGTTATAGCTGCAGAAACTTGGGTGTTCCTCCTTCTCACAAGAGGAGCAGATGAAGACATGGCTTCAGGTCTTTCCATGGACAGAAGCAGAACTTGGGCTGAAGCAGACAAAATGCGGTGAGGAGACAGCAGCGCCTCTCCACTGCCCAGTGGTGGTCAGATGACACTCCACCCACCTAGAGGTCTCTGCAAACTCTGCTCTGGCCTTTTTGTATTGGAATGGACAGTATGAGGTGAGAGAGAAAAGCCTCCCAGGGATCAAGCGGGTTCTGAAGGAACATCCTTTCCTTGGCTGTGGCTTTACACACAGAAACCTGAACTGAGACAGTGCTGTTCCCACTACCATGAGGACATGCTGAGTGATGAAAGAATTAGGCTCTTTCTGAGTCTCTTCAGAGGTGCACAACCTCCTGGACCTGTAAATAGGCAGAAAATAAGGGCAAAATACGCTGGCCTGGAACCATAGATGGCAGTGATAGTCACAGATTAAGAACTCACATTCCAGCATACCCAAAGAGAGTCTGTAGGTTAACTGGTCTGTCCTGTATTTTAAAAAACTGTAAACTGGACAAGTAGCCACATGCCTCCTGTCCTGAATTTTCTTCAGCCTCCCCTCTGCCCTGCTGTAGTCTGTGAACCTGGAAAAGTGATGTTCTTCTCAGAGACAGCAGAGGAGGAGGAGAAGGATTGCATGTCCTGATTTGTGCCTGTATTTTCTGAGGAAACCCATAGAAAGGGGTTACAGGATGGGAACAATGACTCCATTATCTTTTTTTTTTTTTTAACTTGACAAGTTAAAGATGATGAACTTCAAGGAAGGCTGCTATCTCCTCATGGTGTTCCCTCCTGGTGTTGCCTCCTCTACTTCTGAGGATTAGGAAGGTCTCTTTCTTGGCAAGGCTGGATGTTCCTGTGGGGTTGAACAGAGCTGGGAGAAGGGCAAATGGCTCCACAGTTTTTGCCCCTCTAGGGCATGTGACCTGCAACACTGGACAACACTAGTAGTGTAGAAAAAGCCTGAAATCTTCTCAACTTCTAGTAAATCCACTGTGGGGCATGATAATCACCCTAAGTTAATAATTTTCTGTCTTGCAGTGGCATCACATAAGAAAAGACTGTTCCCTGTAAATCCAGATTTGAATTATTCATTTTCTTGTGTTTATTTGCAGAGGGTATGCCCAAATTAACAACTTTTCTGTTTGATCATGAGGATTAACTTTGTAGAGTTCTGTTTCTGGATATTTTGTGGTTTGGTATTTTTAGTTTGGTTTTTGAAGCTAGCTAAAAAACAAGTCATTTTACCAGAGGAGTAGCTCACTAGCGCTTGGGAAGCTTGGATGGAGAATGGCTGGGTAGCAAGTTATAATATTATAACTCATTCTCCATGCTAATTGCTGTATCTGGATGTTTCATGTGAAGCTTCAACTCCAGTCTCCCTGCAGGACGAGATTCTCCACTGTGAGGAACAGCTAACAGAAGAACAGTGAAGTGTTCAGCAACATGCTCAGCAACTGCTTTGTATTATGCAAGAGTTTAAAGGAATGTGAACAGTCTGCTGAAAGCCTCCTCATGTGACCAAGATCACAGCAACAACCCAGCTCCAAATGAACAACTGAGCTCTTATACACTAGTACAAAGACACAGCTAGAAGACCCTGGTGAAAGTCTAGCTTCAGATACGGTGAACAGAGTTTAATCTCAGCAGTTGCTCAGCTGGCAACTTTTCAGCTGTAGGACAACATTTTAATTAAATTCTCACCTCACCATCTTTAGTGTATTTTCCATTATGACTCGATGTTTTTAATCAGATCCTTGAAAATCCAGCTTTTTACCCTCTGTGAGCTTTAAAAGGGGGGGGGGGCTGAATCCTGTCTGTCATATGAAATTTGTGACTGTTGCATTTTACTTTTCTATTGTACAGGTAGGATAAGAATGGGTCTCATACACAACAAAACAGATGGATACTTGAGCTGAACCATCATTTCAAAAAAAAAAAAAAAAAAAAAAAGGAAGGGAAGGAAGGGAAGGGAGGGAAGGCGAGGAGGCAAGGGAGGCAGGCAGGCAGGCAGGGAGGAAGGCAGGAAGGCAGGAAGGCAGGAAGGCAGGAAGGAAGGCAGGAAGGAAGGAGGGAAGGCAGGAGGGAAGGCAGGAAGGCAGGAAGGAAGGCAGGAAGGCAGGCAGGAAGGCAGGAAGGCAGGAAGGCAGGAAGGCAGGAAGGAAGGAAGGAAGGAAGGAAGGAAGGAAGGAAGGAAGGAAGGAAGGAAGGAAGGAAGGAAGGAAGGAAGGAAGGAAGGAAGGAAGGAAGGAAGGAAGGAAGGAAGGAAGGAAGGAAGGAAGGAAGGAAGGAAGGAAGGAAGGAAGGGTTATCTATCTTTAGAGACATTTTCCCTGTTTGAAGTCAGAAGCTATAAGAGCAGTACCATTGCCTGCAATGCAGACATTTTGGAGAGGGCAGAATTTTAACGTCATATAGAAAGATCCAGATATGAACCATGTTGCAATAATTTGGTAACAGGTGAAAATCTTCAGTTTCTTTTGCTGACAGCAGTTGTCTCCTGTTCCTGGGGCCTCTTAATTTTTTTACATTTGAATTGAGGAGGACAGGCATTTCAGTCATCTGTTTCTCTGTATTAAGCTATGCCTTGGAGATCCAATCTCCAAAGGAGGTGTCTTTTGCAGCTGGCTGGTTGTGTTGGAATCCAGATCTTATCTACCCAGAGACTGCTACATGTCCAACAAGGCTGAAAGAAAATACAAAATAGGAGAGCACTATAGTTCAAAGAAATCAAATAACAGATTTTAAGATAAACACTCCAGATGTTATTTTGCTGCAGGAAGAGTCAATGATTTATTTCCTTCTAGGAAAAGGAACATACCTTACTGTAAGAAGATCAAATGAGTTCCAATTTGTTGTCAGCAAACAATTATGAAATAGTAAAATATAGCACTAGCAGCTTAGTAACTAAACAGCTATTGAGAGAACTGTTTACCTTCTCAAACAAATCCTTGCATAAAAACAGTGCAAGTGATGAGATAAGATTGTAGCAAACTTTGCTACAGGGTTGGAGCTTTTTCCAGCAAAAGTGGATTTTTAATAACATGGTTTTATTTACTAATAAAATCTTTGTGGGTGTAAAAGTACATTGCTTTTTTGGACTGAGCAGGCCAGAAGGCTGCACTATCAAATATGTCAGATTACAGCGATTTCAAAGTTATCATAGCTTCTAAACAAGGAGAAGCTTCAGATGACTGTGAGCTTCAGACACTTCTTTATGCTGTATGTCAAATACTCTTTACACTTTGAGTATTTTAGTAAGGTGGTGGAATTTTGTTTTGTTGTTTCTGATGATGTTGATGTTACTATTGTTGTTGATGTTATTAGTACTACTATTGTTCCCACCAGACAAAATATAATGGTAGATGGCAAGTGGCAGCCAGCTGATCTGCAGGGCTGCTCTTAAATCTGGCCTGCAACCACAGTCGGTTTTACTTTGGGTCTGTACAGTCACATTTATCATCTCTTCTTCCTTATTTTGTGGGACTGTTCAGCCTGACAACACAGAAATTAACACACACCTGCGCTCCACTCACTTTCTGTCTCTGAAGCACTTTTTATACACTTCCTGGTTCTGGAATAACCTTACACAGTGATTTTAAGAAGCTGTTCATGGCTATGAAAAAGTGATTGTTTTTTTTTAATCATAAAAATTATACAGGAGTAGTTTCTCTTAGCACTTTGAACCTCGTAACTAGTTCATTACCATGTAAACTAGCAGTATCTCTCTCAGGAGCTGGATTTAGCCCCTGTTAGCTACAGATGTTTTACTAGATCCATGTTGCAATAACTGCCTTTATGGTCGTGCATGCTTTACAAATGAAATTGTAGCTGCAAATTATTTTCCTCTTAGCAAATGAGTGCATTCATAGCTTAACTACTTACGTGCTTTAAAGGAAACTTCTCTTTCTAATATGCCTGCCCTCCATTGCAGGTGGCTTCTTACCATGCTGCCAGCAGTGTGGCTTCACTGCTGTTACTAAGAATGAGAACGAATGAACAAGTCTGTATAAGACAATGTAATGGGTTGACTTGCAGCCAGACTCAGATCAGTTGAAGAAAATAAGATGAAAACACCCATGAGCTGAGATAAGGACAGGGAGAGATCACTTACTAATTACCACCACAGGCAATGGTCATCTCCATGTCTCCATGGGCTGTAGGAGCATCTACGCCCTGGTGCCTGGAGCGTGTCCTCACAGCTACTTCTTCACTGACCTTCGTGTCTGCAGAGTTGTTCCACATTTTTCTCTTTCATCTCTCTCATAGCTGCTGTTCATTATTTTTTACTCCTTCTTAAATATGTTATCTCAGAGGCACCACCAGTGTTATTGATAGGCTCAGCTTTAGGCAGCTGTTGATACATTTTGGAGCTCACTGTGTCCAACATGGAGAGCAGCCCCTAGTCTGTTGTTACAAAGACCATCCCTGTGGCTCTCCCACTGCCAACACATTGCCACATAAACCAAATACAGATACTATCTAACTGCATTATTCTTTTCTTAGCCACCAAAAGATAATAAAATTACTCATTCATTATATTAATCAGAATAGCTAAGGATTTAACCTAACTTGCTACATATTAGTAGCATGTTTCTCTGATAATGATGTGTATCCTTGAAATACCACACACCAGAAGGATGTTAATAACTTCTTAAGATGAAGTCATTAAAATAAACATAACTGCATAACAAGGGGGTGGTTTGATATTTTTTAAAAAAAAATCTTTACTTAAGGTGGTTTTATAGTTTACCAGCTATGTGATACTCATTCAGATTTTAAATTTCCTTCATGCTTCCTTTACATTATTAGAGTGTATAGGAGATTGATACATCAGGCCAGTTTTAATCTTCAAAAGAAACTGCTAAAGTGGTATTGACTGGCGGCTTTTATTTGTTTTATTTGCTTTCCATCATTACCACTGCATAACCAAAGTTAGTTCTTAATAAGAACTGTCTGAATCAAGCTATAAGTGAGGAGCTGATGCCAGATCGGTAGCAGTGATAACTATAGTTCTCCATTGTATTAGTTACTAAGCCCAGATGATCCAGCTTCAGAGCCCTTTGAAGAGGAAATGATCTGAAACCAAAAAGGGCAACATATTTCATCCGGATTTCAACACTTTTGGTGGTGTTAAGCTCCTCAGTCCCACTGGTACAAAAATAAAGCACAGTATATTTCCTGTTTCCCTGCTTGTTCTGTGTCCACAATGCTTGTCTCCCTGGTTTTCTACCTGAACTCCTGGTGTATTCCTGCACCCTGGTTGCATTCCTGTATCACAAGTCTGCCTTTGACTCTTTGTTGTTTAGTATTATTTGTGGAATGATACTTCACAGTGTTGCAAACTGCTACAGGTTGGTACTAATTAAGCTATTAGCAGTATTACAGTGTTATGAAATGCTTACATATTGGCATTTACACTATTTTGGTGTGTTTATGCCTAGGTTCAAGGTATGCACATATTAATTAGACTCTTTTGAAAGCAATTCTACTTTATGGGAAGCTATAGGACTTTGCTTTGGCTACAATTTATTTCGCCTTAAACATCTGATTTCCTAGCACTTAAAAATCAGAAAGGGAAAAGACCTCTGCTGATTTCCACAAAATTCAACTCTTAAAGGAAATTAATATTTGAACATAAATGTTTACCAGAGAAATACTGTCAGGAATTTGCACTGTAATTGTTAACTGGGGATCTTTAACTGTAATAGCATCATTTTGCTGTGTCATAGCCCTTTTTCATGCCTCAAGGCCATCCAAAACTGTAGCATTTGATTTATTGACAGTTGTTATCATGCAGTGTAAAGGACCATAAACAGCAAACCCAAGAGGTATAATACAGCACAACAATTCTTTCTACATTGCCTTCTCCAGTAACTATTTTTGATTCCCTTTATTTTTATATATGACTTGTATTCACTTCTGTTCACAGCACACAAGCAGTTCCCACTATGCAATTTTATTTTAACAGAACCTTGACTGCTCTCTACAATTACCAGGACATTTAAAACAAAGTATTTTACCAAAAGTGGATTTATACCATCTACCAGCTATGTGATACTCTTTCAGCCTTGGAGTTCCTTTATAGGTGTATAGGAGAGTGACACCTCATTGACATCACCATTTCTTGTTATTCAGATGGAAATTATGTCATTCAATACAACCACACTCTGATTTCCACTGCAAATGTTGTTTTTTGCTTATGATTGTTAGGACTGATTAGCTTCAGAGTTTCCACCACTGCAATTGACCTGACATTTAAATTTTAAAGTATTAGTTAGTTAGTTTAAATCCCATAGCCAGCATCTTGTCTTGAAACTGAATGTTCTCGGCAATTTCCTTACTATACTATTTGATGAATGGCCACCAATGCTTTCCAGCTGTAGCTTAGAAGATGTCTCAGCTATACTAGTATCTCGATTCACAAGCAAATTCTGAACATTTAAATCTGAAGGCCTCTTATCAGTTCAAGCAAGCATCAGTACCAGATCCAAGAGCATGACACAGATTTCAGGCAAACCTCACCAAACCCAGATTCCACAGGCAAGAGTACTCCAAGAAACACAAGAATTTTAATGGTCAGGTATGTGTGGCTGGTTGTCCCTATTCAGTCAAGATGTTGTCATTCTGTGGAGTCTGCATAATGTGGAAAATGGCTAATCTCATGCACACTTAATTGTCATAGCTTCCAGAAGGAAGACTGAGGTGCAGAAGGAGAGATTTCAAGGAGGGAAATAATTTTCCAGTGTTCTGTTACAACAACCAGAGTGTGGGATTCAGTGCTTGTAACCATGTTTGGTAACCAAAGTGTGTAAACACTTCTAGGCAGCAGCTGCTTGCTGCCCAACATGTGATACGGCAGTGTTACACAGGTAATAAATATGGGTAAATAACAGCTCGTAGGTTACTCATCTGATTGTCAGAGATCTTTTCAAAATGTTCCAAATCTGAGAATTTGTGTTGTAACTGAAAACTGTTGGCAGAGCTGAATGTGGAAGTACCGAGGTTTGCAAGGGCTTTTTATTTCACCAGACAGCAAGTATGTCAGCCCCACTAATTTCTGAACTACTCCTCAGTAACAAAGTTACAAGAAGTGCAACAAGTTCTGTTGGAACAGGGAAACTATAACCGGGACTGAATTTAGACCCATCTGCCAAATCTTGGGGGTGCAATTGTGTATATTTCACAGTATGCAGGCATTTTATTTTGTAAGACTCTGTATCAACTGCACATGATAAGTGACCTTACAAAATGTTGTCCCAAAGCAGGGTTCTTTGCCTGGTGTGCAATAACCAATGTCACACAGGGTCAGGATATTTGCTTTAATACATATCTGCACAGAGGTGAGTGCTAGGCAGTAATTCCACAAAGCTAGCACACTGGTTACAGATATTTTGCATATATATACAGGTCAGGATGTTAGTTTCACCTACCAGTCACACCTTCTCAAATATAATTGGTTAACTCTTTCCTCTCTTTGATTTAAAGAGGCAGTACCTCTAAAATTTACTGCGTATGTTCTGAGAGTAGGGGTCTTTGTCTGAATGGGGGGGGGGGGGGGATATTCAGCACTGTAAGTATGGTTTTCACAGTATTATGAGACAGTTCACTCTAAGGACATGAATTAGAGGAATTTTGCTCACTTTTAACTCCCAAGGATGTACCTCTCCTCCTTTTGACAATTTGCTCCTCTGTTCAAGGTTCCTTTGCTACATCTTATCTAAGTACTCGTCATTCTAAAATGAACTTAGTGTGTGGTATATTAGTTACGTTAGTTGTGTCCTTAAGCAGATAAGCAATTAATCATCAAAAATAGCTGCATTTTTTACTGCAAGTCAACTAGCTCTACTGCGATAGCATAAAGCATCACAGTCATATCTATCAAACTTAAAAGTTGTAGGTAGTTGATTGTAGGTAGTTGCTAGGTGGTTGCTAAGAAAAGGATCAAAGGCAATTGCTTAAAGGTACATCTGTAAACTAACTGTCCTGGAACACTAAGAACATCTAAGTAAGAGATCTCCTCACACAGAGGCAGTTTGGCAGTGGAAAGCACAGTCCAGTCGTCCATAACAGAACTGTCTTCATTACAATACTAAAAATCACATCCACAGGTCAAGAAGACCCTTGCCACGGTGAAGCCCTTCCACCAGGTAGACAAGGTGATTGAAGAAGATGACACAACAACTGTTACAATTACATGCAAATCATTAGTGAATCATTGTAACAGGGAGTGTCCTGCCTTCTAACATTTGTATATAAATAAAATGAAGGAGCCAGCTTTGGGCATGCTCAATTTGTCAAAATCCGCTCAACTCCCACACCTAAATAAAAGCAGTATCATTGCTCTGTGTGTGTGAGAACTGGATTGTTACACACCAAGTAACAGATCTGCTTTTCAGACAATAATGTTTGGCCTATGACAGCATAAGCTGTGACGTAAAAAGACAAGGTTGCAATACAATGGGTGAATATTTGAATGATGGGTCAGGCTCAGAGGTATATAGTGTATGGTGTTACATCAGGCTGGCAATCAGTCATTGGCAGGGTTCCCCAGAGCTTGATTTTCAAGTCAGTGCTGTTTCATATTTGTATAAATGGTCTAGACATAGCAAGCAATAAGACAGAAGAAAATGGAATGAAGCAGCATCCAGACTGGAAGTTAGGAAAAGGTTCTTCACTTGAAAGGGTGGTCATGGCACCATGCCTGACAGAATTCAAGGAGTATCTAGATGACACTTAGTCATATGTTAGACTTGATGATCCTTATGGGTCCCTTCCAGCTCAAGGTATTCTGTGATTCTCTAATTTTCTCATGGCTATTTGAAATTTAAACCCTGGAAGACTAACATTTCTTTTCAAACTCAACCTTAATTTTGAAAAAGGATGTGACTTGACTCAGCCATGTTAAATCTGACCTCATGTTAATCACTACTGTTTCAGAAAAGACATCAGTCTACCTTGTATTGTCTTGTTCAAATTTGTTCCTACTTACATACCAATAGTTTCTTACAAAAAGCCTGAGAAAGATGCTCCAGATGACAACAGCCACCAAAATGTGAATGTCCAGTCTTTTGAATTGAGAGGTGAGAGCAGCATTAGCTTTATCAAGTGATCTCATGTTTCTCAGAGTCGCTACTGTTATACAAAGAAGAACCATCCAATCTCTATTGCTGCAATTAAGTTTGAACACAATGGAATAGTTGTTATTTCATGACAAATTAACACAACGCATCAATTCACTTCCATTGTGGATTCTGGTCCCACATCAAGCCTGAGGGTTCCAGTAAGACCTGGCTGGATTTTTTTTCAGAATAATATTTCTTGGAAAAATGTTTTTTCAGCTAATACTTTTTTCTTCCACAAGAAAAAAAAATCACTTGAGGTGATTTTTTTGATTGTTGTATGTGGAAGCTTCATTGCTGCAACTAGTCTGTATACTCCTTGACCTGCCCATCTCCACCTGTTTACATTAAATAAGCTTTGGATCTGCTGAATCGTTCAAGTTAAATTATTATTTCACTTAAGGAACTACAATTCCTTAAATTTTTGTCAATGGTATCCTTTGAAACAGCATTAAAAATTTACTAGTACTCCTTGATCTAGATAAGAAGACTGCACCCCATTAAAAAAAAAAAAAAAAAGGATCCACCAGGACTTGAGCAGCATCCTGTCCTGACAATGAGATAAACTTTAGGACTCCTACTTACCTGCACATGCAAACAAAAAGATATACATCCATTCACCAGATGCTATTCTTTTAAGTAGTAAAAAAAAAAAGTGCTTAATTTTATGTATTAGATTATTTTCAAGTACTTAAAAACTTATTGTCATTTTTGGTAGAAAAAAAGGAAATGTCCGAGGTTTTAACCAATAAACAGAAAAAATCTTTTTAAGAGTACAAAGAACCATGGAGTTTGTTTCTGATGTTTCTATCAAAAATGATTTATTTTTTAGATAGGCTTATTTCTACTTTCAGAATGGTACTTGCAGATAATATTGTGAATAGTGAGACATGCGATGATTTTATGTTTCTGACAGTTAACAAGGGGCTTCAACACAACCAAAACACAGACTAATTTAGTTCTCATAGGATTAATTAAACTGATTTGAAGCAGCAGCAAATTGTATTTTATTTAACTTAGATTGTTAAAATGAGGCTAATAATTTAGATGAGGATTCTCCTTACTTTAATTAATTCACTGACTTATGAGGGGAAAAATACAAAATTACATGAGAGGAAAAAATGAAGTTCATATAACTACAGCTTCTTTGTCAAGTCATAAAGGGTTTAAATTAGAAATATATACAAATTCAGTACAGTGAAATAATGTCAGTTCTGTGTTATGAATTATGTGGTAATTTTGTTTCTGTCACATCATTCTATGTTCCAGTCCTCCTGGTTCAGCCTACAGATTTAGTCAGTTTTGTGTGTATGGGTCAAACATTTTGGTGAAATAAAAGCACAAGAGAAAACAACAAATGGAGAGGGAAAAGGGAAAAAAAAAAAAAGGCAAAGTACATCAAGGGAAAACCAGCTAGAACAAAAGTCTCTACCAGTGAGAACAAACCTCATCTTTGGAGGAGGTCACTGTTCCCTGGAAGGTACTTAACACTGGTCAGCTAAATGAACTCTGCTAAACTTTGTTGACAGAGTCCTCCAGTACATGGATTTTGCTACCAATACTGCTTGAAACAGCCACACTTTTGATGAGCTGGAAAGCTTCCAAAATGCAAGACAACCTCTCAAAGCACAATGCTAGGAAGTGTTTTTTTAAGAGGATATTTATTGTTAGGGTAATTCTCCTGCTTATCTCTAATCAAAAGGGTTTACTCTTTTGATCTCTTGGTGTTCCTTCAAGCCATGACACTTGCCATACCACTCTTCTTTGGTAAATGTTCCTCCCTGCCTTACCTTGTGTTTTTGTACCTTGGTTGCTCAGACCCATTGCAGACCATATAGATATACAAACCATTCACATGAAATGTCAAGAAGTGAGGAAAATATGAGAAATAAATGGGAAGGAAAGTTTCTGGGGAGATTGGAAACTTATTTACCATTTCTTAGATTTTAGCTAATTAGATGTGAAAAGTAAATACAATGACCATTTTCTGCAGAGTAAGAGTTCTCTGTATTTGAGTTGAAAATACAAGAGGCCTCAAGCAAAGTCTCCTGCCACTCAGAAAATCCAGTACAAAACTGTTCAGAGCTAGAAATATGTAGAAACTGAGTTTTATTGACCAACTGTCACAGACCCAAAGGAAGCAGAACCTTGAGAAAAATCCTGAGAGTGAACAGATCAGCCAGCAAATTAAACTTTGGAAGAACAATCTCCTCCCAGCATTTAATTCCTCTCATATTCAGGGAAAGAGACTTTAGACAATATCTGTAAATAAATGGGTTTGTCTCAAAGATACTGTGCCTCCAGTCTGCGACATTATTTTCTCCCAGGCTTGTAAAGACTTGAATATCTGACCAGTCAGTTTGATAAAAAGAGATCATACAGCAGTTATGATTACCCTATAGGTTCAGTTCCCAAGAAAGTACCATTTTCTTCGTTTACCAATTATGCTGGCATGTTCTGACATGGATCATATCTTACATATTGTCTTTGGAAACTTCAAGGTAAAAGTTCACTCATCCTGAAAATGTAGGTGCCTAACAGTTTCCAAATTCTGCTATCTTTTGTACTGCAATATATTTTGAGCAACTGCAGATAAAGATAGTTACTACAGCTTTGTCCTTGATGTAGGTCTACAGTCTACTGCTGACAGGACTGATAAAACTCCCACTGACTATGGTGGTGAAGGATTCAGTACTTACTGAAAATGTTAGATTAGTTTAATATTTGCAAACACGAATTTTTACCTGCCACCAAATTATATTTAATCCTTAAACTGTATGACAAACTGCTATAATCCCAATATATTATTTATGTATCAGTAGTTGTCAGCTGTATTTAGCTCTTTTTACTTCTGTTCACACTGATCCAGTTACATTTCACCCATGAATTAGAAAATAAAAGAAAAGGAATGCCTGTGCATATGCACAGCCACATACACCACTATCTGTCCACAGACAACAGTCATGATCTCCAGTTGTTTCACAGGAAGAGCAGCAGACCTTTCCCTGTCTGGGAGCATGACTAATCAGGGAAGAATTCTCAGGAATTAAGTGGGATTATGTTGGGCTCTCATCTCTCCCCAGCGCCTGCAGAAAATGATCAGGAAACAAACCATTCTCTCCAGAAGTTTCTCACTTCCCTCTTCTCAGTCATCCCTGTTTTAACATAAAAATCCTCCAGATCTCTCCACTTGATTGCTCTTTCTCAACATATGTTGTCAGTTTGGGACAGGGATTTAGTAAAAAGTGGAGCTATGTAATTTGAAAACCCCAGACTGAAATTTACATGTTCATGGTAATAACCTCACTGTGATCCTGTTTCCATTTAAAGGCTTGTTTTCCAGGCTCTGTCTAATTCAAATTTTTTGTTTAAAGCCAAGATCTCTAGGCTTCCTCTAATCCAAATTTATTTGTTCTGGAACCATTCCTAAACTGGAGTGGCCAGTGTTTTGTTCTTGAAACCCCCTTCCTTGGCTACCTGTAACAGAAAGCCATCTTTGCTGTGGTTGAGGTGTGAGGCATCATGTTGTTATAAATTTGAGACATACTCCAGTTGATAAAGCCAAACAACAATTTATTAATTAAGCAAGCCCGCAAGATATAGGCAAATATCAGCGCTGGGCGTCCGGAGGAGACCCTTGCTCCTGCAAACGGCACGCACCTCACCCTTCTGGAGTCCCCTTTTTATAGTCCCGTAGTTCCGGGTACACGTGGCATATTCCGGTGTTTTTCTGTAGCTGTGTAAGCTGGTAGTGGGGGTCGTCCTGGTCCCCCGTAGTCCTCCTCTACGTTGTGTTCAGTATCTTATTTGGTTAACTCATTTAATCCTATCAGGATGTTGCTAGTGATAAAACAATGGTTCCCCTTTTGACCTGGTTACCTATTCACAGCCATAGTCTACCACAGGCACCAACTCAGCAAGATCTGAAGTTCTTTCAGGGTGTTACTAGTGATGGAACAATGCCCTAGTTGCTTATTTACAGTCATAGAAGGTTTGAGAACAATTACTTATTACAATCCCCCCTTTCAATTTTGACCAATTTGTTTCTCAAACCGACTAACAGCTTTTTGAGATAATAGCATCGATGCATCTTCTTTTTCTAAATCGGTTTTAGGTCATCATTCAAGAAACATTAACGTGATCACCTTCGTTACATGGGTACTTGGCAGCATCTATGTATATACAATAGCTGGTATTCAAAGAATCCATTAATTCCAGTCCCTGTGGTTCTGGACCAATTGGGACTCTATCATCCCAAGAATCATACCTTGTCATGCCCTCACTGGCATTATAAATATAAGGACATCTTGCTATTTTACTCATTGCAACCTCAAAAACTTTCCAGGTGGAACTATTCAGTGTCACTCCTACCAAGCACGTGATAAATGGAGTACTTGGTGTGGCAAGACTAGCACAAAAAGTAGTAGCATTCAAAGCTTGAGATAATGTAACCCAATACGTTTTGCCTTGGATCTAATGCGGTCCCAGTCCCCAAATAACAAAATACAAAATTTAAATAAATCTATAAAAATACAATTATTAGCCTCCCTTTATTTAAGGCAATTGGTGGGTTCATAATAACTATTCTAGAGTGGTGACGCTTGGACTCAATCGTTTTTGTTTGGTATTTTCTGGTTCTTGGGTATCTGGTGCCTTTTTCAGCCTTGGTGTATGGAGCCACCTCGTGATAGGACTGGAGGGCTTAATACCCCACGATTTCCTTATGCCTCTGCCTCCTTTGCCTACTCCGTTGCTTGGAGCAGCAAGGTGTTCCATCTTCTCGGCAGCAGTCATAGTCTTCAGGGGTTCTTCCTGTCCTCAGCTTACAAGTGTTATAGGCTTCCCAATTTTTATGTTTCACTTCCAGGGCTGAACAATCCAAATGTTTCACCTGGGACCGGCACACTACCCGAATTATTTTTGGGCTACCTTGTTTATATTCATTAGGATATGTACAACCTAATTTGGGATTTATCCCTTTTGTATATATCCTCCACCACTCTTCAGACCCTTGGATAATCTCTCCAATTTTTACTGCTAATTTAAGGGTTAATTCGGTTAGTTTTCTTTCTGCCCAATAACATTTTTCACAAATGTCTGGGGTATATTCTCTTTCTCTATAATGTACCCACCAATTGTCTTTACACACTCGACACTCAAAACAAAAGAAAGTATAACATACATCCAACATTTGAACAAAATAAATTGTCATTCATAGACAGTTTTACTCGCTGGTTCTTCGAAAGGTGGCGTTTAAGTTGTCAGGATTGTTTGTAGTTTCCCACCGAGATTCTCGAACCGGTCTTCATTCTGCTCGTGTGCGTCCAACCTCTTTCGGCCGTTCAAACCGCAGTATCTGTGGTAAGCAACACAAGAAAGGGTCCCTCCCCCCCGTATCTTTTTTTTCTGAGTTGTTGTTTATTGACCTTCTGGCATGTCAGGCACTTTCCCACCATCCTTTTGGCGATTTTATAAATTCCAATACACATATACTTGGTTCCAAAGTGGTCCACTAGTGCCTGTACTACCCAGTGGATAAATAAAGAGCGACCTGTTGGCAAGGGTATGTCCCTCGAGTCAGGTCACACTTTAATATGATATTCTATTATGTCTAAGCAGTTATGCTCAAGTTCTTGGTTATTAGTCTCCCCTTTTGATAAAAAGGTGGCAGGATTGAGGCATGATTCAGCAGTTATAACTAAATCATCTTTTTCCATTAAAATTGCTTCATACTTCAAAATCCTAGAATCAGTGAGACCTCTTCCTGCCTTCTGAGTCAGAATTGTCCTTACTTGATGTGGAGTGCTTACTATAAGTGTTCTTCCAAAAGTTAGCCTTCTGCTTTCTACCACCAAGAGGGCTGTGGCTGCTACTGCCTGTACACATTCAGGCCACCCTCGGGATATTGGGTCCAGCAGTTTAGATAAATAGGCAATTAGCTGTCGTTTGCCTCCCCACTTTTGAGTAACTCCCCCCCCCCCCAGGGCTGTTTCCTTATCTATGGTAGCAAACAAGTGGAATGGTTTGTTAAGGGAGGGCAGTGCCAACACAGGAGTAGTGATCAAGTTTTGTTTTAATCCTTGTATTAATTCTTTTTCTTCATTACTCCATACCAAGTCATTAGGCTCTTCTAACAATTTAAAATATAATCCCTTTGTTTTTAGTACAAATGATTCAATCCATAGGCGACAATAGTCTGTCAATCCCAAAAATTTTCACAGCTCTTTCTTAGTTTTCGGGAGAAGTAACTAAACTACTCATCTTCTCAGGGTTTATTTTCTGTCTCCCTTCACTGATTAGATGTCCTAAATATTTAACTTTCTTTTCCATGTACTGCAGTTTGGTTTTTTTTGATACTTTTAGTCCCTGTTTCCCTAGGAAATTTAGCAAAGCATTTGTTGTTTCCTTTACGATTCTCTTTTTTTTTTTTTTCCCTGAGATTAAAAGATCATCTACATATTGTAGAAGGGTGTCTTCAGTTGGGACTTTAAACTTTTCTAATACTTGTTTTAATGCTTGTCCAAATAAATTTGGTGATTCAGTGAATCCCTGAGGTAAAACTGTCCATCTAAATAAATTGTTGCTTTTGTCCTGTGAAAGGATCTTCCCATTCAAAAGCAAACATGTCTCTACTATCAGGGTCCAGTGGACAGGTCCAGAAAGCATCCTTTAAATCAATCATACTAAACCATCTGTGGTCATCTGGTGTTTTACTCAATAGAGTGTAAGGTTTAGGAACTACTGGGTGACGCACTTGAACTATTTGGTTTAACTGTCTTAAATCCTGTACCAAAGGATATGACCCATCGGGGTTTTTGTTTGTTTGGTTGGTTTTGGGTGGTGGTTTGTTTTTTTTTTTTTTTTTACTGATAAGATTGGGGTATTAAAAGGAGACATACATGGTTTCAGAAGCTTATCCTTAATTAAACTCTCTATAAATGGTTGGAGACTTTTACAGCCTTCCAATGAAATAGCATACTGTTTTTGGCAAATAATGTCATTGTCCCTTTTAAGTTTAATCTTTAAAGTGGTAATGTTTAATCCACCTCGATTACCCTCTCGCACCCACGCTATTGGATCAATTTGGTTTTCATCTTCCTCTGTTAGTAAAGTCATGGATACCACAATTTGGTCATCCTGGGTTTTCAATTCCAATCCTAATTGTATTATCGAATCTCTTCCCAATAAATTAGTTCCGGAATCAGGGATATATAAACTGCCCACAAATTTTCTCATCACCTAATCTTAAAGTGGTATTTTCAAACATGGGGACTGGGAATCCTTTCCCTTTTACCCTGATACAGTTATACTTTGGTCTGTATAAAATTTAAGGAAGTCCTAGAAGCTCAACCAGGGAGACAACGTCCTCCTCCTGGGGTCCCACCTTCAATTTTATCAAGGATTCTTGGTAGGACCTTAAATTAATAAACTCCTGACTTCCTTATTCATGTTCAAAGGACATGAAGGGAATTACCCTTTCTTCTTTTCTTAGCTCAGGACATTCTCACTTAAGATGTCCCTGTTTGCTACACCGGTAACATCCTGCTGAGAGAAAACCAGCCCATAGGGATTGCCAAAGTTTTCTCCTACCTCCGCCAATTCCTCCTTCATTCATGTTTCTCACACCCCTCCCACTTCCTTTTGTCCAGCTTTTCCCTCTATCTCTAGGTGAGACTGGCTCTGTTCTTTTCTTTACTACCTCATCAACAGCAGATACCATCATTTTTGCTTTCTGCTTCTGCTTTTCTTACTCTCTTTTCACAAACACTTTCTGAGCCTCTCTTAGTAAATCTTCCAAAGATCTTTCACTCCAACCATCTATCTTCTGTACCTTTCGCCTAATATCAGGTCATGCTTTAGTCACAAAATAAACTTTCAGAAGACCTTGTGCTACAGGATCTTCAGGATTCATACCCGAATATTTTCTCATTTGATCTCTCAGTCGCTGTAAAAACACTGAGGGTATCTCATCTTTTTCCTGCTCAATCTCAAAGGCTTTAGTAAAGTTTTGAGACTTAGGAGCAGCCTCCTTTATACCTTCTATGATTAGGTTTCTTAAATCTCCCATGTTAAAACAGGCTGTTTCTGCTAGTTGGGGTAGCAAGTATTGTGATCAATTGCTCGCAGAATCTTTTCCTTTAGGCTTTGCACATAGATTTTCAAGCTATCAGGAAGACCCCTAATCAGTGGTTTAAGGTGTGGCAAGGGGAATGCCTTGCCTCCATGGCTCATACATGCTTGAATACACACAGCCTTTTTGCACTGATTCTGCCAGCCCAGATAATTTAATGGAGCCAGCAGTTTTTCACCCAATCCTGTCCCTGGGGTAAGGGACAAGATCAGTGCATCTCAAGATTGCAAAACTTATCTATCCCCCAGGCCAGGGAAGAAGCATCATTAGAGATACTGACTGCCTTAGAGGCGGCCATCCTATAATTACGTACAAACTTCACAGGGGCAATACATCCTGAGAGGGCCACACTGTAGTATCCAAATTTCCCCTGTTCACTCTCAGGAGGTCACACTGTAGTTACACAGTTTACGTTACCCATATCATACACTCTTTATTCTTTCATCGCCTAGACAGCTAGTCCCCTCAGTGGGCAATCATTAACCCCAAAGGACTGTCTGGCGGCTTACCGTGTAGCACTACCCTTGGGCTACCCATGGGATCAGACAGCTTGCTCTTCTTCTGTCCCATCGTCTGGAGCGCACTCAGTCAACAATATATTCACTCGCTTCCCCTGGTTCGTGGCTCACGCCCTCGCGGGCAATGAGAACCGCACTACTGAGGGTCCGCACTCGCTTGGGGAATGCGAGCTGCCGGTCCCCCTCTCATGCACACACACACTTGCCGCGCTTCCAGGATCCCCGACCCAGACCGAACGGATTTCCCCCCCAGATACTCACGCGTCCTGCGTCTTCGTCCGGACCTTTGTGCACAAAGTTTATAGGGTCTGCCGGCCTCCTTTGCCTAATATCTTGGAATTTGGGTTCGTCGGTGCAATCGAGATGGGAAATGGGCTACCAAGGCCGCCAAACAACAGGCGGGGCGCCTCCCTGATAAGACCAAGAGTCCCATCTCGTGAGTTGCATCCGAGTCACGGCACCAAATTGTTATAAATTTGAGACATACTCCAGTTGATAAAGCCAAACAACAATTTATTAATTAAGCAAGCCCGCAAGATATAGGCAAATATCAGCGCTGGGCGTCCGGAGGAGACCCTTGCTCCTGCAAACGGCACGCACCTCACCCTTCTGGAGTCCCCTTTTTATAGTCCCGTAGTTCCGGGTACACGTGGCATATTCCGGTGTTTTTCTGTAGCTGTGTAAGCTGGTAGTGGGGGTCGTCCTGGTCCCCCGTAGTCCTCCTCTACGTTGTGTTCAGTATCTTATTTGGTTAACTCATTTAATCCTATCAGGATGTTGCTAGTGATAAAACAATGGTTCCCCTTTTGACCTGGTTACCTATTCACAGCCATAGTCTACCACAGGCACCAACTCAGCAAGATCTGAAGTTCTTTCAGGGTGTTACTAGTGATGGAACAATGCCCTAGTTGCTTATTTACAGTCATAGAAGGTTTGAGAACAATTACTTATTACAATGTTTCTCAGTGTTGTCACCCGTGAATCAAAACCAAAAACTAAACAACCAAACTCCCCATCCAAAAAACCCACACAAAGCAAACACCACATACTGGGGTGTACAGGAATTAGGCACTCTCTTTGGACTCTCAGCTACCCCACGGGCCTCCACTCTTTCTGAGGCTTCCAGATGCATGCCAGAGCATCAGGGTGCACAGAGAAAAACCTCAGCTTTTTGATTTGCTTATTTTTTAGCAAACATTTTATGCAACCCCCACAGTGCCTGTGTTTTCCTTCCTGGTTTGGTTTGGTGGGGGATGGGGGTGGGGGGTGGATGAGTGTGTGTGGGTGTGTGTAGCAAACAGCAACACTGCACTCACACACTAAAAGATCTGAATTAATCAATCATCAGTTAGGCTGACTCTGAGTAAAGCAAGCCACAGGCTTCACCTGGTGAGTCCTGCACCTAATCTTGTCATGAGCTGTGCTTTTCATGTCTCCAAGTGATGCATGATTTCTCATATTTGTTCCAATGTTTAATTATATCTCCTGTTAAAACCGCAGTTCCTGCATGAACTTTCCTGATACCATCTGACAGCCAATGGATGTTGTTAAACCTTCACCTCCAAGATGAAAGGGCTTTCAGGCACCTCCATGACTCCACACTCTTCTCCTCAGAGGTTTCTTTGTTCACAGAACTCCAGCATTCCTGCAAAGGCATTAGTTGCTGAATGTTGCTGCTGTGCTCTTGCAAAAGTGACACTATATTTCCTCTCATTTGCATGACTAGTTTTGAAGAACTAGATTCACGCACTGAAGAAGTTTAGGAGGGGGATAAATAGCTGTTGTGTGGAATTAACTTCGTCTCTGCCTAACAAGATCGTTTTTCAATCAGGTAATGCTCCTCAAGTCTGCTGGCTGCCTGCTGCCATGACATCCTTTTGTAGTTCTACCTTTCAAGACTGAAAATTTTCCTACTTTTGCTTTAATGAGACACAGCCTTGACTGCTGCTATGTGTAAAGAGGCTGCTTCACAGAGGCATGTTGATTGCTGGCACTGCATGCTCACTTTTCCTTGCAATGTCTTCCTGTTCTTCTTTCAAAAACCTGGATAATTTTTATGCCCATCAACTCAGAACAATGTGTTACTGGTACAACTCTGCCGCCCTCATTTCTTTCCAGCTTTACTTCCTGTACCTCTCCAGTGCCCTCTCCCAGAATTTGAGCTTTATCAATGAGATAATCTCATAATCACAAAAAGCATATACTTTTCCAGTGGTGCACAGGGATCTCTGAGCTTCTGCCCAAGTACCAGTGTTCCTTATCTTATAAAAGTCCCAGATACTTTATTAATTACAAGGCTGAGGAAAATATGTAAATTTAAATGAAAAATTTACAAATCTGTTTATTCAAGAAACTACTAATCTGTCTGAGTTAAGGACCAGGTTGGTTAGATAATTTTTACTTCTCTTCAGGTTTTTTCCATATAACTACTTGGTGGAACGTGAAATAATTTTCCAGGTAACAAATGACTACTAGTAACAAGACCTTGTCAGAAATGCAAGCGGAAGATAAAGGAAGCATTTAAACAGACTTCTCCTGAGCTTTGACAGTTCCCTGCATGCTAATGACTAATTAGCCAAACTTAGTGTTAACTATTTTAGAATATGTTAATTTTCAAAAAGAATGCTTATTAATTCAGGATGAGATCATGAGCATGCTGTGTTCATGCTCTTCTTTGCTGTATGCTTTGCTTGGGAAACACAGCTGATTCTTCTACTCTTCTGTGGGGTTTTTTTGTTTCCAGGTTGTGCAGCTACCCAAGGGAGTAAAGACTAAGTCTAATAAAGAAGAATGATTAAGCCTGATGATCCTTTCCCAAGAAGGATGCTGTAAGCATAGGTTGTCCTCTGTCTGGGACAATTGGTTTAACAGCACAAGATCACCTAGCAACCAAGTCACCAGGCAAGCAAGGATGTAGATCAAGTCACCCAGGAACACTGTGGTGTGTAGCTACAGACACCAGGTAAAATGAGGGCAGTCGGCAGATCTCAGGTGTCTCCACAACATGCTCAAGAGGGAAAGTCAGAGCAGAGAACTCTTCAGTTTATTGACTGTTTTATAGGCAATCTATATTTAACTGCACCCAACGCTGTCAGTAAAGTGAAATGCACTTGTTTTTGTAAAGCTCTGTAGAGACTATTTCAGTGATGGGATGCAGTGGCATGCTCTTGGAGAGACAAGAGTGGAAATCATGAAACTTACATTGATGGTGGAATACTAAACTGGGAGGAAAATGCTATGAGTAACAGCAATGCATTCACAACAGGACTGAGTGTCATCGTGTTTCAACTCTGCACTTGAAATCTTTGCTGAGTTCTGAATGAAGACAAGGTGATATGTGATATATGAAGGTTGTCTAACTCTACCAGTTGAAAGTACACTTTGTTTGACTCAAGAGTCTCTAACAAGGAAAAATAAAAAATGCCACTGGCACCAACACAGTCTGCTGTTTCTTCTCAGGGGCTTGTGTTTCGGTCATACTGCTCAAGGAGTTCACCAAGCCAGAACTGGCATCTCCTTTTCCTCTTTTAGAGGCCTCTCATATAGATACTAGGACTTCCATCTCTTTAGTCTCCTGTCTTGACAAGACAATGGATGTGGCCTCCTTCTCTTCTCAGTACTTCCCAGCTCCTTAGAAACTCTCAGGACTGAAGGAAACTGGGATTGTTCCAGGATCTTAAATTCTCTACCATGCCAAAGACTAAACAACTTTTTTTTAAATATTACTGAATCATTTTGGATACAAATAAATCAATCTTCCTCTGAAGTCCTTACATTGAAAGATAATGGCATACTGGCAAAACAATGGCAGATTTATAAAAATAAATTCCTGGAGATATAAGAATCTGAAGGAGCAGTCTATCAATGAAAAAAAATCGTATGTTTTGCTCATCTTTCAGAATCCCTCAGCTAGTAGCCATCTTGTGAGTCACTCACAGGGACAACGGCACTTTACTCACATTGAAAAAAGTCTTATAATGGGCAGACTGTTTAAACAAATAACTTTACAGGGCTTGATGGCACTGTCCTCAAGCACAAATATCCATCCATTACTGAGTAGGATTCTTCTATTCATGTATGCACATGCATTCCTTAGCGGTGGTATTCTTGAACAAAAAAAGGTAGTTATCACAATTTTTGCTCCATTTCCTTTCAATATTAATCTTTCTTCAATCTTCAGACTTTCACACCATACTTGAAATAAGATGCTGCCATATAGTAAGACAACAATCTCAACGTACCTTGATTTTCCCACCTATAAAATAGGTATGAATTTAAAGCTTCATCGACAAAATTAAATCATGTTGATAAACATTGATAGATGTCATTACACATGAAATCCATAGCTATGTGAATTCATGTGTATGTCAAATATGAGTATGATTGTTTTTTCCATTCTTTCTTTACATTTAATCTTCTTTGCCTTTTTCTTCTATCATAGAATGCAAATAGTGAAATCCTGGCCCTGTTAAAAATTTTGGCAAAACTTCCTAGTCTGAAATGGAGCCAGGATTTTACTCAGTAAATCTGGTTGACTGCTTTCAGCATTTTAATAGTATTATATCATATAATCTTTTTTTTCTGTGTTGTTTTCATGCTGTATACCTCTATAAAAGCTTCATTTTGAATTAGCTAGCATGTAACTGTGAGTACATGTATATAGAAAAAAAACCCCTGAATATTATTTCACCAGGTTTAAAATAGAGTGCATATGAGCTGCAGTCCTTTGTGCTCCTTTAATGGATATTCAAAAGTGTCTGAAACCTCTTTTGATTTCTCACAACGATTTGAAGCGTCTATTACTTTCAGCATATTTCGTAAAAAATTTCCTCAGCATTTTCCAGCTAAATTCTGTGCCTTACTTCCATTTATGACGATAACTCTTTTGTTAGGTCTTTTCAATTTCTCCACAATCCCAAGACATCCTTTGATCACTTTGGTGTTAGTGACAGGGTACACTCAAACTCTTCTCACGTAAAAGAACAGGCAAGGCAGTAACGAAAGCTATGGTAACGTCACCCCAAAGGCACTGGTAGAGTTGTTCTGTTCAAGAGCTTGTATACACCACATGTAAGGCAGAGCAGCAGTAGGATCAGCGAAACTAATAGGAACAATTTAAAATTCTAAACAAGTTTTAGAAGTTCTCACTGGATAAAAGAGCAAGTAATTCAGATTAGCCTGTCTCTTACTTAAACTGAGAGAAGGGCCTCCTTCTAGCCAAATTTTTCCATTGTTCTCACTAGAAGACCATTTTAGTCTACCTACAAATGGTCTCTCAGAACTAGATAAGGTTGATACAGGGATCTATGTCTTGATGAGCATTCTACTTACAGCATTTTCCATTAGACCTACATGACCAATCACGCCACCCTCCTAAGGAGAGAGACATAGTCAATTCACGGGTTTCAGTCAGGCTTTTATTTGTATTTGAGAAGGGAGGAAAGAGCTTATATTTTGTCATCTTGTTCGATGACTCTTACACACACACACCCCTACAGGAAAACAATGCAGACATTAAACAATTGTTCCTGGTACACTGATGATGAGGCAACATTTCATGCTGTCTTCAATGAGCGAGTTTCCTAAGCGTTCATCATGGCTAGGTACACTGACATGCTGTGCTTCAGCTGAAAGATAGTGAGGCTTACAATATGATGAGATTGTGCCATCATCTACCAAGAAGAGAGTTTCCCAACTAACTAGTTAATAGAAGGGGGGTGGAGGAGTTTCCCATCCTTATTCAATGGGATCTTCCTTCCAGGATGGGCTTGAACTGTTTTAGTAAACCACAATGGACCCTGCCATCTACTTAAAGCTACAGAATCTTGTGTGTTAGTTTTCTTGTACCTTACATCTGACATACACCTTCACTGGAACAAGCCCTGTTTGACTCACTCCTCTAATAAGCTCAAACTTTCCTTCCCAATAGTCATATAGTTTATTCTGTAGGTTTCTAAGAATGTAAATAACTGGAAGAACTCTGTGTTGTGAACTCTATCTGTTATGAATATACTCTAGAAAAATAATTACTGGTACAACTTTGGCCAGTCATTCAATCCCACTCTAAAATGCTATTTTAAGGAAAAGTTTTATAGCCAGAAGCAGCCATAATACCTTGACACTGAGCTTTAGTGGAGGAATCTCATTCTTTCCCATGCAGCTAGGCACTGTTTTAAAAAATGAGCAAAAATTTAGCCATTTCTCACTATCTGAACTTTTTCCTTTTTCTGTACTTAGAGAGGAAAAAGTGCTATTTGAAACAGGAATTTTCCCCCTACCTCATTCAGTGTGCTACTCGCTGCTCTGTGGCATGTCTTCCACATAAAATTATCTAATTTTATTCATAAAAGAATCAGATTTTTATTGATAACTTTTGATTATTAACTTCTGCTAAACTCTACTATTAATTATAAATTCATTTCACTTAATATCCATTTTTTTTCTAAGTAATTTGATTTTAAGGGTATACTTATACTACATGTGCACACATGTATGCACATGTCCTTGTGTCTCTGACAGAATTCCAGCTGTAATGAGTGTATATTAAGACTAGAATATTATTTGAATGGAGAATTGATAGTTTAGGTTGCTTGCTGTATGTTTTTGCAGAACAAATGAGGCTTCAAGAGGTAAATGCTACTTCTCTTCCAACCTAGGACAATTCTGTCTTCAACCACTGATGGCTAATCAGGTTCTTCCGGTCCTTTTGTCTCAAAATTAATGTTTGGGAAAAAAGATATAAGCATTTTAATTTTTATACTAGGCCCTGCTCCTTTTTTAAACTGATATCTGTATTTCCGTACGTTAATTGAACGACCACCTAAAAGACATACTATTTTTTCTGGCACTCAAGGCCTGTAATGTATCCAATTCTAATTAAGACACCAGTAGTGCCAAACAGCACAGTAAGATAAGGCAATTTTTTGGTTCAACTTTAGTTTTTGTTTTGAACAATTCATTCAAGATGGAAATAATTTCAAGTATGGCAAGTAAAACTTGCTGGAGAACCTTCACAATGATCAAGCCACAATACGTGTAGATATTCCTAAGTGAATCATAGTGAAGGCTGTTGAAAATGTACATAAACAAAACCCTCTCTGAAAATTACAAGGAATAGGGGCAGGACGTTCTCACAAAAGTTCTCTTCAGTCCCAAGACTGACAGTGGGAGTCTGCTTGACAATCTCCTGGAGTGGAAACCAGCCTCATCTTGCTCATGCTTGCCTTTACCATTTCATTCACACTATTTCAGAGTGGTCTAATATACTCTTTAGTAACACTTTGTCACATAGTTTAAATTACTTGCATCACATTTCTTGTTACAACAGGAAAGCTTTTCCCTATTTTTGCAAGCAGTTTTCATTGAACTGTAGAAAACTTGGCTGGGAGAACTCTTGACACTGTACGTAGATTGTCTTAGCAAATGCTTTTTTCTTTTGTAATCTTCTTCGATGTTCACGTGATTCTACCACCTTCTTAATCATTTTATACCTGTGCTTACCCACTCCTAAGGTTTTGCTATGCACCAAATGGCACCTCATCTGCTGCTATCTAAATTAATTACATCTTGTTTTTTCCACAGTGGTCATATGGATTAGATTATTCTCCTCCTGGGGTTGTGGTTAGTTGGTGGATTTTTTTCAAAATTTCCCATTCTCATATGGATTTTTTTGTCAGTTCTGGAGGCTTTTGGTGTAATAGTGGGGCAAGGATTTTGTCAGTTCTCAGCCAGCTACAGAGAGAGATGTCCTGTCTACCCTTCTCCTCCCTTCAAAGAGGACTTAAAATGCTTACATGAAGCTGAAGAGAGAGTTCAAAAAACTATTCCTGTCCAGGATCAGAGTAACTTTTTCCAAAAGAACAAAACCACACCACAACTTGTTTCACCTTGGGACAGAAATGCAAGTATACAGGAAAATTAGCAACTCCATGACATTTAGAGTTCTATCATCCTGACAAGAAGATTGGCAGGAAACATCTGATATTTTATCATCCCAACTTTTATAAATGGCTCTCAGTTACTAAAAGTCAGCACAAGGGAGTAGCCTTCAACCTGCTAAGGTTTATTGGTGATGAAAGAATGCTGAGCACCAGTACAATGGGCCCCAGGATCAGGAAGAGAGGGAAAACATGTGGATGATATAATCAAATAACCTCTACCAATGTTGTTTTCTGGATTGTAACAAGTTGTCCTCAGTTGTAAGGTGAAATTTGAACAATCAAATTTGAAGCCAGTGCTACATAAACACTTTCCCTTTTCAGTAGTTATTCTTTTTAATAGAATGATTAAGTGTTTTGGTTTTTAATTTCTTCAACCAAGTATTCAGTGAACTGTGCAGACAAAACAAAACCCAAACAACAACCCATACCAAAATACCCAAAGTCTACATACAGACCTGGATCTCAGTCTGATAGGCATGAGATCACAGAATCATAGGATCATAAAATCATGTTGAAAGGGACCTGTAAGGACCACCAAGTGCTACTTTGTTCTCCTTGAAGGACTATCTAAAATTCTGTATGTTCTGATGCTTCTTGAACTCTGACAGGCTTGATGCTGTTACCACTTCCTTGGGCAACCTGTTCAAGTGACTGACCACCCTCTCCATTGTCACAAAATGAGATTAAGGTTTTATTTATGTTTTGAGAGTTTGGCCGCACGTTGAGTTTATATAAATATTAAGAGCACTTAATCATCAAGCAATTTATCAGAATTATTCAATAGAATTTGTTACAATCAAAGTAGGGACTTAGGTAAAGGTTCAAAAGTGGCAAGGATCACATGAAACTTACAGCAGGGTTGCAGATGCAGACACGGGTCAAATCACATCATATACATGGGCAGGAAGACAAACAATCCTGGATAATATTACAGACACACACAGGTAAATCGTTCTGAACCAACTGCATACACACACAGATGTTAACCTATAATTAAAATTTCCCTTTTTTTGTGAATTTCATAAATTACTCACATTTATGTACTAACATTTATCAACAGTCAGTGAACCTCACAAAATCAGACCTTCCAAGTCCTTGTGAAATCATCAACAGACTATCTTTCAGTCCTCAAATATCTGAGACACATCCCAGCTCAGGGGAGATAAAATATCACACAGTTCACTGCAGTTCCTTACAGTTCTCATTCCTAGAGAGCTCAAAGGGTCTCACTTTGTATCACTGTTTATAGGGTCTTGAGATGATTTGCTTTGGTCATGATTCTCCATTCTGGCCATGGTTAATGCTGAAGTCATTCTAGTGCACAATTGAGGCAGCAGGCGGCTGAGGTATGGCCGGAGGGAGAGGTGGGGTGCGGGGCCTGGACTGGCCATTCCAGCTCCAGGCTACTGCTCTTGCCACCAAGATAACAGCACAATGGAGCTTATCCTGAGATCACTGAGCATGCCCTGGGGACAGACACACAACTGCACCAACACATCTTGAAGAACCTCTTCCTAATGTCTGAACTTCTGGTGCAGCTTCATTCCATTTCCTTGTGTCTTGTTGTGGTTCACCAGGGACAGGAGATCAGCACTTCCCCCTTCACCAGCCCCCTTGAGGAAGTTATAGACTGTGATGAGGTCCCCTCTCAGCCTTCTCTTTGAGCTAAACAAAACAAGTGACTTCAGCTACTCCTCATAAGTCTTGCCATCTTCCCCTTTTGCCCACCATCCTAAATTGCAATTAGCTAAACTCATTATTTCTGTTGAATTTTGTGTCTTCTTTCTCAAGTGGTAGAAATTGAATGAAATAGAACTTTGTTTCTGATGTGATTGACTGGCAAGAAAAGCATCATGTGGCCCAAAGAGTCTGCAAAATTTATAGCTGAATTTTGAAAATTAATCTTCAACTATGGTTTTCATTTTCACAGAAAGGTGAATGTATTAGTAATAATGCAGGAGAGGAAGGCTGCCATGGCAATGGAGGAAAGAAATCGAGATATTTTAGCCCTGAATAACAGAATATGATATTCACAGAATCACTTAGGATTTCATGGACATGTTATTGTCTTACACCACAAAGCATATAATTCTTTTATCATTTTTCTTTGGCAGTCCTTTAAATATATTCAATTACATTAAACACAGTGCAAAGTTAATTTCTCAACACCAGATGCACATCCTGCTCAGCTAAACATATTCTAATGTAGAATAAATAGAAGTCACATGTTGATTAGTCCAGTTGTAGAGAAAAGTTGGTCCTTCAGCTGGAAAAGGGACTGGGAAGTTGAGATTTCTTGGTTGTGTATACTTCTAAATTAATATTATTTTATAAAGCTGAGCTGTTCATTCTGCCCTTGATGTCATACATCTCTCTGTAAAACCCAAAGATTAAATACTTTGCACATCTGTGATAAAACTGCATTTATGGACTATTTTAAAATACATAATTTCTCAAATCTACACACAAGAATTATATATGCTGAATAACGATAATATATTACAAAGCAAACCTGGTCTAAATACATACTCAAAATACAGGACAAAAGAAACGGAGCACATATGTACTAGGTCTGGCTGGGATGGAGTTAACTTTCCTGGTATCAGACTGTGTAGTGCTGTGCTTTGCATTTGTGTCTAGAACAGCATTGACAACACACCAGTGTTTTGACTGTTGCTGCACAGTGCTTGCACAGCTCCAAGGCTGTCTCCCCAACAGATCCCACTACCACCAAAGGCCAAAGGCTGGGGAGCTGGGGTTGGGTGATGATTTGGGAAGAGGCAGAGCCGGAAGAGCTGACCCAAACTGACCAAAGGGATATTCTATACTGTGTGATGAGTTCAGGGGTAAAAGAAGAAGGAGGGGGACACATTTGCAGTTATGGTTCTGGTTTTCTGAAGAAACTGCTATGTATGCTGAGGTCCTACTTCCTAGACACTATATGGGCATCAGTCTGCCAATGGGAAATGGAATAAAATCCTTTATCTGCTTTGTTTCCACATGCAGCTTTTGCTTTTCTAGTTAAATAGCTCTTAGCTCAGCTCACCTTACTTTCTGCTGCTGTCCTGTTGAGGCAGCTGCATGCATCTAGCAACCAGCCTAGGTCAACTCACCACAACATGGTGCCATTTGATGTCATTTATCCCTTTTTCTGCACTCCTTGGAAGACAGATCATATTTATTACTCTTAAAACTAATGCTGTGTTTAAAAACCTGCAGCACATACCAGGATCTGAATACAATGCAATACCATTGAGAGAACTAATTTAGGATAATGGAGCAAGAGAGTTGATACACAGATTATCACATCACCTGAAATGCTATTTTATATTCTGGATCCTTAAAGGAGTTATGCATTAGTAGAAATTCCTTGACAGTTTTCTAGGTAGAAGAATGGCAATTCAGTAAATCAGCATTTGTTTGAAAGTTTCTGAATGTTTCACTTTGAACATTGAATTAATTTGTACAGACAAAATGTAAACTTGAGATCTGCAGTAAATTCAAATCCTACCATCTTGATGGATTTCTGGTGTGATTACACAATCTGTCCCCAGGTAATTATGTATGCAGGTTCATAACCAGGTTCAGGTTCAGATTAGAAGTTAGGAAAAAAATTTTCACTGAAAGACTTGTCAGGGCCTGGAACAGGCTGCCCAGGGAAGGGATTGGGTCACCATCCCTGGATGTGTTTAAAAGATAGGTAGATGAGGTACTTTAGGATATGGTTTTGCATAGGACAGGAACGGTTGGACTTGATGATCTTAAAGGTCATTTCCAACCTTGTGATTCTGTGATTCTCTGATTCTGTAATTTACTTTTGTGGAAATGTTGACTTAATTGCACGATAGTAATATTATTTAGATTAGATTAGACTATGCAGTATAGATGTGTTTGGTAAGTTAAATATGCAAGTAAATCAATATTTAAACATTGTGTACTTTTATTTCATATGATTTTTTTTCTAATCACAACAGTAGAAAACATCAGAACAAGGTATTTTTTGTATTCAGAAATACACAATTTCCTAGAATCTTGCCAGAAGCAGCTATATTTTAGATATAATTTTTGACCTTATTACTCATGACATTAAAAAGAAAAGTGATGTTGACCTCCATAATGAGGTTGTCCATTATTTCCAAAATAGATGTAATTGCTCCTACGTAGAGATGACTATGTTTAGAAGCAAATATTTGCAAATAGCTCACATTAACCTTCACAATGATTATAGATGTCTAAAAGCTAATAATAATCTATTCATTACAGATACAGAAGACTAATCCAACAAAAAAGAAAAAGGTATGACTAGTTTTGTGACCATGTTGAATTCTTCTTTTAGGCATTCTACCTGGAGTTAATTGACTACAATTAGGTCAATGTTTTTAGCAGTGTGACATGTTCTTGCAATTATTTGCTCTGTGGTGGAAGCATTTGTTCATTCCTTTTAATACAGTTCTGTGTAATAAAAGACACAATGGTGAATGTATATTTATCCAAAATACTGACTAAAAAGATCTTTCTTTGGTATTCACTTCAGGCAGTTTTGGAGTTAAATGGACCAGATGCTGAGCTGATGTAAAAAGGAGCAGCCCAACCATTTTCCTTTTATGCCCAACCCCCCTGCTTCCCACTATGCCGATTCAAATAAAAAATCCCATTTTGTATTTTGTACAGATACATTTTCAATGGAAAGCCAGCTCCAACTCACCACACAACTTCACTGTCACCAAAGCCAACACTGGATAATCAGTAGAAGGGCAGACTCAAAAATGCAAGAAGGCAGGACCAGGCGGCAACAGCACAGCTTCAGGTGAATGCATCATGAAGCATCACATCCCCAGAGTATGAAAGATGTGAATGGGATACTTCCCTTTTTTTTTTTTACTTCTTTTCAAGCTCAGATTAATTTTTGACTGCCTATCAAAGGGGAAAAGGGGTAGCCTGTAGAACTGTGATATCAATCTTACACATAGTGCCTGGACATCCTGAGCACAGGAGTTCCTGTGATTTTGTCATCTGAAAAACGGATTGATTACCCCACGTGGAACAAGCCAGTTCTCACACACACAGAGAAGAGATACTGCTTTTAATATGGGTCCTTGGTAGATTTTGACAAATCAAACACACCGAAAGCCAGCTCCTTCATTGTATTTATACACAAATGTTACAAGGCAGTACACTCCCAGTTACAATGATTCACTAGTGATTTACATGTAATTATAATTGTTGTGTCATCTTCAGTCATAGAATCACAGAACTGTAGAATCATCAAGGTTGGAAAAAACTTCAAGATCATCAAGTGAAACCTTCAGCCCTACACCACCAAACTACTAAAACATCTCCTGAAGCACCTTGTCTACCCAGTTTTTAAACACCACAGGGACAGCAACTCCAAAACCTCCCTGGGCAGCCTGTTCCAATGCTTCACCACTCTTCTGGTGCAGAAATTTTTCCTAACATCCAATGTGAACCTCCCGTGACACAACTTGAGACCATTTCCACTTGTCCTATTACTAGTCATTAGGGACAAAAGGCCAACCCCCACCTCACTACAGCCTCCTTTCAGGTAGCTGTAGGCAGTGATAAGGTCTCCCCTCAGCCTTGACTTCTCCAGGCTGAACAGTGCCAGGTCTCTCAGCCTCTCCTCCTAAGACCCCTCTCTTCCTAAGTCCTCCTTCAGACCCCTAATCAGCCTAGTTGCCCCTCTCTGCACCCTCTCCAACACCTCAACATTCCTATACTGTGGCACTCAAAACTACACACAGTACTCAAGGTGCAGACTCACCAGGGCGGAGTACAGGGGTAAGATTACCTCTCTGGCCCTGCTGCAGTGTTCCTGATACAGGCAGGATGCCATTGGCCTTCTTGGTCATCTGGGCACACTGCTGGTGTTCAACCAGGTGTTCACGTTCAACCAGGTGTCAAACAACACCCAGGTCCTTCTCTGCTGTGCAGCTCTCCAGCCACTCTTCCCCAAGCCTGTAGCGCTGCTGGGGGTTGTTGTGGCCAAAGTGCAGAACCGGTCACTTGGTCTTGTTGAAACTCATACCAATGGCTTTGTCCCATCAATCCGACCTGTCTAGGTCCCTATGCAGAGCCTCCCTACCCTCAAGCAGATGAACACTTCCACCCAGCTTTGTGTTTGTAAGGGACTAGAGATATGCCTTAACAATTGCCAACAGAACCATGCCCCTCTCTTTCCTCTCTCTCAGTCACCATAAAACCTAATCCCCATGGCAACAAAGTGAATTCCACCTGTCAGGAACACATCCTGTTTATCTCAAAGTGGCTACACATACTGTTTATCTCAAAGTGGCTTCTCTCAAAGCATATAGTGCAAGTTCTCTGTGCATGTGCCTGGGACCAGTGTCAACTGAAGGACAAAGTATGGGGTCTTGGACCCTCTCCACCTATTGAGGACCCTCTGGAGATGCTACTGGGATGCATCACACTGCCCAGTGGAAGGTGTGGCTATGCCAAGGATTAATTGACTCAACAACGAGACAACACTATCAAAAGGTCAGTGGTGGTAACTATTGCCATCTCTCTCTTTTTTTTCTACTCTTTTCCCTCTTTCTTATCCCACTTCTCTTCCACACTTGTTGTGGGCCAAATAAAGTGACTTTACACTTGACTCCATTTTGAGTCTTAATTCTGTTCCTAAGAATTGCAAAGACCTGGTCACAATAGAACACCTAATTGAATCTCACCCAGGAATTTGGCCAAGCCACCCCTAGCCACCCAGAGCAATCTGAGGTCAGTTGGAAGGCAAGGGAGTTTAACTTCTACCAAATTAGTCTATCTGTCTGTGGATTATGACAGTACCATCTGCAAACTTAGTAAGGATGCACTCTATCCCCTCATCAAAATCATCAATAAAGATGTTAAACAGTGGTGGGCCCAGCACTGAGCCCCAGGAAATATCACTCATTATTCCTCAATCAATGTATCTGCATGGCAGAAGGGTTTTAACCGGGCCAAGGGTCTTCTTGGCCTGTTGGTGTGTTTTTTAATATTACAGTGAAGACAGTTCTGTTATGGATGACTGGACTGTGGTTTTCACCGCCAAACTGGCTCTGTGTGAGGAGATATCTTGATTACACTATCTCAGTGTTCCAGGAAAATTAGTTTACAGATGTTCCTTTAAACAATTCCCTTTGATCCTTTCCTTTAATTTACAGATGTTCCTTCAGATGATTCCCTTTGATCATTTTCTTAGCAACCACGTAGCAACTATCTACAATGTTTTTAACTACAGAATCATTGTTAACTTTAATTTTGATGATAGGTATCAATTTCATTAATCATGAAATGACTGTTCTGCAAGCACTTTCCAGGCCTTTGTGCTCAGACTGAGGAAACAGTACAGACTGGATCCAATCACATCTCCAGCTTTACTCATTGAATTTTTACAGAGTAAATTACTGAAATTCTTACTTTATCATGTTATCATTAGGCAAATGTTGTATACAAAAATTTAATTAAAAAAGCAATAATAAGACCTTGAGTTTTTTCTGCATAAACCCAACTTGTCACACCTGCCCATATTATATATTGATCCCTAAAATTACTCTCATCTTGATCACTAAGTCACAAAATTAACTTCCCAAGATTCAATAGTTGTACAGAACTCACAAAAAAAAGAATTATTTTACTTTGCGAAATAGGTACAGAAAATTACTGTAACTGACCCCATTATTTCTCTTTAATCCATTTATAAGACTAGTTCTCTATTCTGAGGTTGTGAAGATTACTTTGCTGCAACATACACATTTCTCAATTACATCAAGAGTTTCAGTTTTGCAACTTGAAAGTTGTTAGATTGCTAAGACTGCTATAGAAGTTGCATTAGTTTGAAAAGGAGATAAAGTTACAGGATGCCAGTCATTGAAATAGCGTATCTTCTTGCTATTGGGGTTAACTACCTCCAGGGATTGTGACTCAAACACATCCCTGGGCAGCCTGTTCTGGTGCTTGGTAACCTTTTTACAGTGAAGAAACATTTCCTAATATACAATCAAAACTGTCCCTGATGCAACTTGAGGCCGCTTCCTCTTGTCCTATTCTTTGTTACTTGGGAGAAGAGACTAACACCCACCCCACCTTCCTACAACCTCCTTTCAGGTAGTTGTAGAAAGCAAGAAGGTCCCCCCTCAGCCTCCTTTTGTCTAGGCTAAACAACCCCAGTTCCCTCAACACTCCTCATGAGACTTGTGCTCTAGATCATTCACCAGCTATTTTTGCCCTTCTCTGGACATGTCCTACCACTTCAATGTCTTTCTTGTAGTGAGGAGCTCAAAACTGGACATGGTACTCAAAAGGCAGCCATACTATGGCCTAGTACAGGGGGACAGTCACTTCCTATCCCCACTGGCCACACTGCTTCTGATACAAGCTGGGATGCTGTTGGCCTTCTTGGCAACCTGGGCACACTGCTGGCTCATATTCAGTTAGCTGTCAACACTCCCAGATCCTTTTCCATCAGACATCTTTCCAGCCACTCTTCCTCAAGCCTGTAGCATTGCCCGGAGTTGTTGTGACCCAAGCACTGAACCTTCTTCATACAGCTGGCCTCAGCCCATCAGCCCAGCCTGTCCAGCTTCTGCTGTAGAGCCTTCCTACCCTCAAGCAGATCAACACTTCCCCCCAACCTGATGTCACGTGCAAATTGACTCAGGATATGCTTGATCAAGATCACTGATAACGACATTCAAGAGAACTGGCTGCAGTAACAAGCCCTGTGACCAGACACCAACATCTTTTAACTCCATTCACCACAACTCTTTGGGCCCAGCCATCCAGTTTTTACTCAGCAAAGGCCCTTCCAAACCCTAAACAGCCAGTTTCTCCAGGATAATGCTGTAGGAAACAGTGTTGAGGTAGCCAACGTGCACAGACCTTCCACTAAGTCTGTCACCTTTTCATAGAAGATCAGGTTAGCCATTTACTTTGTTCTCCCCAAGTCAAAGTTCTATCTTGCCGTTACTGTGACTTCTAGAATAGTTTGACTACCTAACAAATGACCTCACCTTATTTCAGTCATTAGCATATTCATTATATACATATATTCATATGGAGATAAACCACATACAAAGATTATAAACTATTTGATCTATCAGCTCATGATAAGTAATAATATCTGTTTCTAAGGTGTTGAGATGTTAACTAAATATTTGGATTGTACAGCTACAGTTTGTCTTTTTTTAGGCTAATTGGAAGTAAAAAGACCAGAAGATACTGGAAGAGATAAAAAACAAAACTGAGAAAGGATCTGAGATTTTTCTGGAAACAAGATTCACCAGCCAGCTTGAATAAAAAAATAAAAATTAAAAAATAAAAAAGAAGAAAAACAACTTGTTTGCCTGACACAGATGATTAACTTGCTATTAATACTGTCCACTTATACAGTTTAGATAATATTATACTAATAATAAGCATATGAAAGGTCTTGGAGAGATGTTTCTTTTTCCTATAACTCAACTCTTACTGCACAGGTTTTCATCTGCAAGTACCCCATGTTTTCTTTAGAATTTATTCTTGTAATTTAAGCATATCTAGTGCAGTTTCCTCCCCAACAGAATCACAGAATAATTCAGATTGGAAGAGACCCCAAGGTAATTCACAGTCTCAAAGGTACAGTTTTAAGTGTTGGATTTGTATATTTATTTTACATTGTATACAGTAAGAGGTCTTCTGCTGCTGTTACATGTGACTTTCATATGTTTTCTTAGCAGTTAATAATTCTTTATTTACACATTTCTTCAGATATGAGCTAAAAAAATATTAAATCTGGTTCAGGTAGGGTAGCTTTCTTAAATTGCTGTAGGTCTCATTTTACATCCAAGAATCAGTAGGAAAATAAATACTTTTGTTAGTTAGCTTGAAAGTAGACATTACCAAGAAAAAAAATAACTTTCAATTTATTTTTTTTTAAATTTATGATGCACAAACATATAATATTCACTGTAATGTAACTGTTTAGCTGGTACATTTTATTGAACAACCACCTCATTTCCTGCTCTCTGACAATTAGATTAATGGCTGTGGATCCACCTCTAACCATCAGATAATATGAAGCCAAGAAAGTAAAACAATTTACATTATTTCATTTGAAAACACTTCAGGAATTATTCAAATAATCCTATCACTCCAGTTTTCTTAGCACAAAACTTGAATAGATGGCAAATACTTTCAGCTTCTCACATCATGAAAAACCCATTTAAGGTGAGTCACAAAGTATTTCTGGCTTATCTTCCTACAAGGAATCTGATAGTAGCAAAAAGCCAATCAAACCAACAAACCAACCAAACTGGGAGTTTGTGTGTTGAAGAGGAAGAGAATCTTAATTATCCCCAGGTCTGTGATCTCTTGTACCACTTTCACAGTCAAGAATAAAAGCATGGTCTTGAAGCTAATGACAACATATACAGCATATGAGCCTACAAATCTATTTCTGATCAGGACTGCAATTCAAATATTAGCTGTGTAGCAATACATGGTGTATCAGTTGGATGAAAATCAGCCCTTCTACGATCATACCCTCATGAGACTGGCATGCCCATATGACAACCACATGCTTATCAGGGATACCAACAGACTAGACAACCATATCAAATATGTTTGGGGTGGTGTTTTTTTTTTTTTTTTTTCTGTAGGTGAAAAGAAAAGGGATAGCTCCTCTAAAGTCTCAAGTATCCTGTATTACCATGACTAAAAATAAGCAACTGGGTTTCAGACATACCTACGGTACCTACCCACCAGAACGTGAAAGAATTAGATCCTTTTGCTCTTCACCCTATCTCATTTGTCATGAGTCAGTGGGCAACCTTGCCAATGTAGCTATTTTTTTACTCATAAAACTCCAGCTGTGCTCTTCATCTTCCTTCTCTATTTTCTCAAAGGCTTCACTGTCTTTGTTTTCCTTATCTTGAGAAATGCACCTACTACGTGCTTTTATCTTGACGACCTGCTTCTCTAGGTGCTATTGATACATATAATTTTTCTAACCTTTGTTCTGCAGTTTTTCCTGTTTTCACAAAATTATGGTCATACTTTATTTATACAAATATTAATATTCCTAATGCAAATTCCTATATTCTCAAATAGCCTCTAGAGAATACTCCAAACCATACATCTTAGAAGGAAAGGACTCCACCTGCAGAATATGAACTCTTGACTCCACCTGCAGAATATGAACTCTTCACACCTAAGGAAGCAATCTAGTCAACTATTTTTAAAGCAGCAATATTTATGTCCAGAGAAAATATTTTCTTAGACTGGGCTATATTTTATATAGATATTCATACTATTCTTGGTTTTGTAGAGCTTAAACTAAGACCAGTCACAGGTTATTTTCACAGTTCAGAAAAAAAGTACATTGCATAAGGTGACTTTAGTGGATAGAAGCTTGTTTTGACAGTCCAAAGAATTTCTGGTAGAAGTAGTCCAGTAGAACATCAGAGCTGAGGCTGAATTCCATCACAAACTTCATCCCAAATATTTTGGACTATATCTTTAAAGAAACTAGAACCATCTGTAGTCTGTGTAAGAGCTAATTTAGCAGCAAATCAGACTGCTGGAGTCTAGATTACTAGTCTCTGTTCTGAGGACATCTGTTTTGTTTCTTCCATCAAATAGTTCACAGAGACTCCTAAAAATTATCTAAAGTGTTTTCACTTATGAGCCAGATTACCATAACACAGCAGACAAAATTTGTTATAGTTTTCATTAATGGAACCACCCTTTCAACCAGCTATTAATAAACTGTTCATTACATCACTTCTCAGTGAGTATTTAATTTGTACATTCAATTAATTCAGCAAATAATAAATCAGAAACAAGCATTTACAGTAAATCTTCCTTTTGTTTTTTTGTGGAACAGACAGTAAAAAATTTAGACGTGTCCTACATTTACCTCACTGGTAGTCACAATGAAACTTTAGTGATGTTCTTCCCAAGACTCAACTCATGGGCAAGGTGCTGTGCTGTATGCCTCAGGTATCAACAGAGCAAACAATTATGTTCATAGATGCAATACAATCACAAATCACCTGACAGAAATGGTTGCAGATTCAAAGGAAAATTGTTTCTGCCTCAGATCTTCAAAATGGACTGCTGGTTTTAAATGGCAACATATGATATTAATTGGATGATTCATTCAGATATTTCTAGGACTTACCCACTAGAGATGCAAATTAGATTGATACAGTAGAATTTCCTCAACTGAAACAGAGTGAATATCCACACTGGTCCATTTGTGTATTCCCTGTGAGTCCTGAAAAAAAATTCCACATGGAGCAAACAATATCCTCACCAACTTTAGGATTCAGACATAAGAATAAAAAAGCTATGTGTACAGTAAAAATGGTGTTTTATAGATGGATTTTAATCATGGCTCCCATAACATGACAATCTTCTCCACAGTTTGGAGTCTTATCATCTGGATTACAGGTAGAGTCATAACTTAGAAGCAAGCAAGCTAAAGAGTTTTTGGTTGCTTTTATCTGTATGCCACAAGAGTTCACAAAAAGGACTGGTGAGATCTAAAGTAAGCACACAGGGTATTTTCATACTTCTTTGCCTTATATCCTGAGGAGAACATAAGCAATAAGTATCTGCAGCATTTACAAAAGCAACTTGCTTTTATAGTCATGCCTAACTCCCTTTAAGCATTGCCCTTCTAAGAGACAATTAAAGTAGTCCATTAAGAAATTCAGGTCTTTTGTTGTTCCTTCTATTAATATATGCTGCTTCATGCATCTTGGAAAACTGAAATCAGACTTGCCTGCTTCACTCCCTCAGGCTCTAGTAACACCCCACGGCTGTAAAACTGCCCTGTAAAAGAATATAAAAACAATGGGAACTAGCAAAAACTTGCTTGTATGGCAGTGCTTCTGTCACAAAGCCTTTGTAGTCCATTCAGTTTTGAGAAAGCCATTGCTTATTTTAGTTGTTGTTTTCTTACTTGTTTGTCCATTCCCTAGGCTGCTCAGGGGCGGTGAAGATCCTCTGCATGCTCCCTGCAACCAGTGGGCTTCTATCCACAGATTTTTACAACAGAAGTATCAGGGATATTTTTGTATTCTGCCATTTCTTGGAAATCACCCAGGTACATCCATTAGATTGTTGATTTTGATAGTGTTACAGGTGTGTGCGGTGAACAAAAACCACTGTGGTTTTCAATAGTACAGCTGTGACAACTAAGAGCACTATTGTGTTTCACACAAGGGGAATATGATTCTCTCAGGGGTTTTTTGTAATAAATGTCACTGTGAAACAGCAATAAAATTTCAGTTGTTCCTATTCAGACAGGACTTTCTTCATTCTTGACCAAACCTTCCTAGATTCACAAACCTATTATTCTCTCTATGGATGCAATTAACAAACATTTTAGGTGTTATTGTGGTTTTGCACCAGAGAGCAGCTAAGCCCCATGCAACACTCACTCACTCCCCCAGCAGTGGGATGGGGTAGAGAATCAGAAGAGAGAAAGTGAGAAAACTCGTGCATTGAGATAAAGACAGTTCAGTAGGTAAAGCAAAGGGTGTGCACACAAGCAAAGCAAGACAAGGAGTTAATTCCTCACTTCCCATGGGCAGGCAGGTGCTCAGCCATCCCCAGGAAAGCAGGGCTCCATCGTGCCTAATGGTGACTTGAGAAGACAAACAACACTCCCTTCCTTCCTCTTCCCCCAGCCCCTTTTATGCTGAGCATGATGTCATATGGTATGGGATACCCCTTTGGTTAGTCAGGGTCAGCTCTCCAGGATATGTACCCTCCCAATCCCTTGCGCACCCCCAGCCAATGCTCTGGGGAGGCAATGTGAGAAGCACAAAAGGCCCTGGCTCTGTGTAGGCGGCTCAGCAATAACAAAGACATCTCTATATTATCAACAGTCTTTTCAACACAAATCCAAAACACAATCCCACACAAGCTGTGAAGAAATTCAACTTTATCTCAGCCAAAACCACCACAGGTGTTAATTTCAAATCCCTAAAAAAAGTAATGTCTTCCTCATAAGTCATGGAAAAATATCTCTCACTGCAAACAAGAAAAAAACTTCTCACCTTTTCATAGAAGGCAAGATTTGCCCCCTTCAGAGTGTTGCTTCAACTTCCTATTGGAGACCTAGCTAATTTTAAAGAAAAGCAGAAAGAAGCGCTAGCTAATGTGGGTGGGGAAATCAGCACCTGACCTTCCTTTCAAGAAAAACATCCAAAGTCAACAAGCATTTCACGGAGAAAGCATATAGTGTTGGTTCACATAAAATCACAGCCCTCTGCAAATAGTCCTGTTGATACCAGATTATACACATAAAATTACTCAAATGTGTATTTTTAAAACTGAACTGTTTTGTCCAGTTGAGTTGAAACGGCTGGCAGGGTAGAAGCGTGACAGAAAGATCTATCTTTGTGTTTCACAACCTACACATACCATGCTGAGGCATGTTACCCACTTCTCAGGCAACAGCAGGTTTGCAAGACAGGAATACTACCCTCCACTGTTCCCCATGAAGTGTGCTGTACAAGCCATACTGTCTGAAGAAATGTAAATATTCAGCTAGTGCAATTAAACTAAGGTAAAATAGCATTTCTGGTGAAAGAGTAGCTACCTGCCAAATTAGGAAAACCATGGCATATACCTCTGCCACGCTGGGCAGTTTGTCCTCCTACAGCTCTTTCCTTTGACATTTCTGTGTTGGGGTTTAACAGTGGTGTGTAGAGCACTTTAAGAAACACCTTATTTTGAAGTGCATAGTAGCTTATATTCTTATACAGTTAAAAATGGTACTAAGAATATAAGTTACTATGTATAAAAGTAATGTAGTATATCATATTTGCTGTGCTTGGCAAGGTTTCAGTAGCCTGGGAACTAGAGCTACAGGGGTGGCTTCTGTGTGAGGCAGCTAGAAGCTTACACTAGGCCTGACAGAGCCAATGCCAGCCGGATCAAGGACAGACCCACTGCTGACCAAGGCCAAGCCAATCAGTGACAGTGGTAGCACCTCTAGGATAACATAGTTAAGAAGAAAAAACAAATCAAGTGGCTGCTTTTTGCCGCCAGAAAAAGGAGTGAGAAGATGTGAGAAACATTGCAGACATCAGGGAAAATGGAGAAGGAAGGGGAGGAGGCACCCAGGTGCTGGAGCAGAGACCCTCCTGCAGTCACTGGAGAAGAAAATGTAGACGGCTGTCCCTCTGCAGCTTGTAGAGGACCACACCAGAGCAGAGATTCACACTGCAGCCTGTGGAGGACCCCACACTGGAGCAAGTGGAGGCACCTGAAGGAGGCTGTGATCCCGTGGGAAGTCCATTCTGGAGCAAGCTCCTGTCGGGACCTGTAGCCCATGGAGAGAGGAGCTCACGCCACAGCAGGTTTGCTGGGGAAGCTTGTGACCCTGGGGGAAACCACACTAGAGCAATCTCATCCTGAAGGACTGCACACCATGGAAGGGACTCATGCTGGGGCAGTCAATGAAGAACTGCAGCCCTGGGGGGAAAGAGGACTGACATTGGAGAAGGACCCCATGCTGGAGCAGAGGAGGAATGTGAGGACTCCTCCCACTGAGGAGGAAGGGACAGGGGAGACAACACATGATAAACTGTCCATAAGTCCCATTCCCTGTCCCTATGTGCCAAGAGTGTTTTGCTTGTGACGGTAACTGGTGAGTGATCTCTTCCCACCCTTCTCTTGACACACAATCCTTCCATTTTTCTCTTTCCTGTCCACCTGAGGAGAGCAGTGATAGAGCATCTTTAGGGGCCACATGGCCTCCAGCCATGGCCAACCCACCACTTATATGTAAGATATATATATATATGTACTATACTACAGTATATTCATATGGTTCATCCCAAGCCTTCACAATTAGGTTTCTCTTCTCTAACACCATCGTATCTATTTTGTAATATTGATTCCAAACTATTTTTTTCCTGCAGTATCACAAAAACCTGCTTTCTGCAACACAGAAGTTTTTACTAGTGTAATCTTAGTTTAACAATGTTAACTATATTACATATTTTAATTCCTGCATACTCAGGTTGTGTAAGCAAAAAGGTGAACAGTGCAAACTTTCAGGCTCTTTGTGTTATAAGCATTTTCCAGTTTGGTGATGGGTACACTGGAAGACTGTGACATACACTTTTTGCTCCTGATCAGCCAATTCCCTGTTTAAACTTGTCAAATATTTCCTAACACACTGTACATTGGATGGTTACTTTTTTCATATTAATCTTCTTATTGTAATTATACTGCACGCAGAACAGCTTTTATTTTACTTTACCTTCTCAATCTCTTTGAGTAGCAGTCCTGATTATAAAGATAGTAAATTAATGTGAATACCCATTTATTAATGAAAATGGATCTCCTAATTACTATGCTCCCAGAGGCACTTATGTGATCCTACTCTTTATCTCCCTTTTTTTTGTACAGAAAAGTGTATGATTTCTTCAGGTAGACATAAATATTAACAGCTTCTGTTTATTACCACCTGGCCTAATTTCCTCATAACACTATCTGAGTTACAAGAAACAGCAAACAGGGGGTGGTGCAGATGTAAAATAAAACAGTAGAGCCAGTTATTTTGTATCTATCAACAGCATTTTTGCCAAGTACACAGGTCACTGGCTGCATTGTTTCTACCACCCTTTTATTTCTTTAAACTCATCCCATTTAATCAGCAATAAAAAACCCTATAGATTCAATCAGATCCTTGATTATTGCTGATTGTAAGATCTAAAAAGTCACACTGCCATGTAAAACAAGGGCATGTCTTACACTGAAGTATCAAAGTCAAGGTAACGTAACTGCAGAATTTAGTCAGGAAAGACTTCAAAAAGACAAATCTATTTTCTGTCATTCACGCTATACTAAAACCCTCTAAACTGTCTTGTATCTAAACTAATAGTGTCAATTTGGTAATTTGAAAACCAAACTTTTAAATGTCCAATAATACCAATTATACAGGTTATGTCCTTGTCTGGTTTTGCTGTTCATGGGAGAGAGGAAAAGAGAAACCCAACACACTCAATCTAAGAACCGTTAAGGACACAGTAAGTTATCACTCGTAATAACCAATACAGAGTTACAAAATTGGTTCTTTATACATGGAAGATGAAAAGCAGCTGGAGGTTCTTCCGTCACTGCCCTCAGGCTGCCAGGCATTTCACAGACAGTCAGTAATTCTGAATGTCAAGGTATGGAAGAACGTAGTGATAAGCACAACTTTTTTTCATTAAGGATCCCTGGAGCATAAACAATACCCATGCCCAGATTTGGAAGGGTAGGAGTCCTTCCTATGCAAGCCACTTGAGAAGACTGGATGGGTGTTGTGCATGGCCCTCATAAATCTGTCTCCAGTGTTTAAATACACAGCAGATGAACTTTGCAGGCCAGTTCTGGTTCACTAGTTGTTCAGGCTGCAGGAAATAGAAAAACATAGCTGTCTTCCTCCAGCATGGTTACACAGATTTTGCAATATACATAGGGAATGCAAAAGGATTTCCTCAGGTCTCATTCACCTGAGATGTAGTCTGGACACAGCTTTTAAGGTTTCCCTATCTGGACAAACTCAGTGCCTTCCAAACCTATTGACTCAAGTAATTTAGAATCGTAAAATCATAGAATCATTTGGGTTTGAAGCGACATCAAAGACCATCTAGATCCAACCCCCCTGCCATGGGCAGGGACACCTTCACTAGACCAGGTTGCCCAAAGCCCCATCTAACTTGGCCTTAAACACTTCCAGGGATGGGGCTTCTACAACCTCTATGGGCAACCTGTTCCAGTGTCTCATTCAGAGTATAGAATTTCTCCTAACATTTAAGCTTTATCCTTCTCCAGCACCAGGCACACCTGCTTATTTGATGCTTGAAAATTTTTGATGCATTAACTCTATGTGTCTGTGTGTGTGTGTCTCTGTGTGTGTCCCATGGTGACTACTGAGATACATTAATCAAACAATTAAAAATCATACAAATACAGGACTAAGTGTCAATTAGTCAGTTGTTTTCTGCTCCTTCTGCTTTAGAGATGTGTGGCCAGTTCACATTTCTTTCACTTAATCTTCAGTGCAATAAAAGCCCCACAAAAATGTAAACTTTCCTGCACTATAGACACTTTATCTTCTTCTATAGTGGGTGGAAGTTTTGATTGGGCAAGGCCAGTTTAATGGGTGGACTCACTGCTGTTGAATAACCAGCCTTTGCTAAATGTGTAATGTTTGAGGGTCCCACCACCTGCTGCTCTCAGTGTAGTCTTTAATAGCCCATTGTATAGTTTGATTTTTCCAGAGGCTGGTGCATGACAGGGGATGTGATACATCTGCCCGATGCCATACTCTTTGGCCCAGGTGTCTATGAGGGTGTTTCAGAAATGAGTCCTGCTGTCTGACTCAATTCTTCCAGGTATGCCATGTCACTATAGGACTTGCCTTTCAAGGCCCAGGATCATGTTCTGGGTAGTGGCCTGAGACACAGCATGTGTTTCCAGCCATTTGGTGGTTGCTTCCACCATTGTAAGCACATAATGCTTGTCTCGGCGGGTTTGTGGGAGCGTGATGTAATCAATCTGCAAGGTCTTCCCATATTTATATCAATTTCTTGGAAACCCTATGAACTACGCAAACATCTTGAATAAAAGCTGTGTAACTGACCCTTCAGGGCACACACATTAGGAAGAGCAATCCCCCATGCACCCAGCACTGCAATAAAGAATACCTGTTTAGTAGTCCGCAAGACCATTGAGTCTTGATTTTGGCTTTTCACGGCATCAGCCTCTAGCAGAGTCACCTGTTGGGATCCCCCTGTTGCAAGTATTCTGACAAAATAGTCAAGAATAATTGTATAAAAGAGAGAGGTTGGGTTTGATTAGGAATTAAAATTATAAAGCATAATGTGTCAGAATTGTTTGATTTAGAAGGATGGGCATTCATAGAAAGTGATTGTTAGGTTTAGAAGAGTAGGTATTCATAGAAACTTCACTAAGGAATTGTTAGGCTATTGTTTCTTATGTTTTGTTTTAAGAAACTAGGGAGATCACTGTAGATACCAGTTATGCTGCTAGGAAAGCCCTTCAAATCTTGATTTAAATAGCAAGGATTAAAATCAGTAGAGTTAAATAGAAGTGAATATGATTGGCTTACGTTAGGAATACAGCCAGTAAATCCAATCTTTTTTAAAGGTTAAAGTTAAGGTCGAACATTTTAAATGTAACCAAAGCAGTCAAAATTAGGTTGTTTGATGTGTAATTTTGTAACCAAGGTAATAGGTAATGTTAGATGAGGTAATAAGTGGTGAAACTAATTGACCATGGCAATGAACAACAGTGCTGCACTTGTACAGTCCTACCCCATCTTGATACAGGTCAAGGAACATTGATCATGAAGATCATTCTGAATAGGTGAATTACACTACATAAGATTGATGGTACTGTGCATACCCACTAAGAAAGGGTCATCTAGCAAACATCGGTGTGCAACCACCAATGAACACCACAGACACTCAAGGACCATCAACTCAAGTCACTGACCATGCATGATGGAGAGAAGAATATGCAGGCAACTTACAAGAAACCATACAATAAGATGGCCTTTTCAAAAAAATATAATGAGTATCTTTATTCTGTGTAGCATGTGTGCTTTTGATTGTGGCATACACATTCAGTGGAGCTACCCCCTGTGAATCCAGTGCCACAAAAAGAACACCTGCCTTTTAACACTACGTTGGTGTTACAAGGTTTATTCCTGGTTTTCAGTATGTCCTGGTTTTGGTCAGGATGGAGTTAACTCCATTTGTAACAGCAGATGGAATGCTGTGTTTGAGAGTTAAAATGGGAGTAGTGCTGATAACACCCTGATGTTGTTAGTTGCCGTCAGACAGTCAAGGACTTTCTCAGCTCTTCATGAGAAAGGAGGGGCGAAGCCAGGACAGGTGACCTAACTGACCAAAGAGAGTATTCCATGCCAGTTACGTCCTGCCCAGGATATCGGGGGCTGACGGGAGGAAGGCCTGGGGCGGCTCCGGGACACGCGGTTCTTGGGGGACGATCAGGTTCTGGGACGGCTCTGGGTGGCACGGCCTGAGCTGTGGGTTAAGTGAAAAACTGCCTTGTGTATCAACAGCTTCATATATTTTTGCTCTAAAGTCCTGTTAGCATTGTTATATTTGATCTTTCTGTTATCTTAGTAAACTATCCATCTTAGTAAACTATCCTTATCCCAACCCACGGGCCTCTTAGTTTCTTGGTTTTGGGGTTATTTGCCCCTTCCTCTTCCTTTTCCCTTCCCTTGCCTCTCCCGCGCCCCCCCCCCCCCCCCCACCCCCCCCCACCCCCCCCACCCCCGCCACCTTCCCTTTTCCCTGCTCTTTTCCTTTAAGGAGCAGGCAGCTGTGTGTATCTCAGCTCTCAGCCAGGGTGAAACCACGACACAGTAACACTCCCTTCAGTCCAGAAATACAGACGGGTTCTGCCCCTTCATGGCTCAATGCCATTAGGGTACACTGTACTCTGATGTCCACTAGAGCCTTGTACACTTAGGGACCTGATATGCCCAGCCACTGGATCCACAGAATCCAACAAACCTGGTTGTCCCTTTCCTTTACCTGGCCAAAGGCAGGGCCCCTCTAATCCTGCTCATCATATTTGATAACCACTTCTTGCAAAAGGACTCAGACATCCCTTTAAGAGGATCATATGTACAAGTAGACCTTCCACTCAGTCTTGGGGACTCCCCACTGGAAACTGAAGCAGCATTTTCCTAGAAGAATCCCGTCTTGTGACTGTTTTACTTTGCAACTCATGCCTGTAGGGTTGAGGTAGGCTTTCCATCCCACTTCTTCCTATCTTCTCCTTGGCCCCACAGGTAAAACCACAGGTAAAGTCACAGGGTGCCTTGTGGCTTATATATACCCTCTATATCCTCTCTTTGGAGAAGAAAGAGGATAGCTGCTGGTGGTGAGTAGAGCAAACTCTCTTCAGGTTGCTGGACCTTCCAGGACATTTTTTCCACAGCCAAGATGTGAGAGGAAGCAAGACTTTCTTTATATATTGTCATACTCAGCCAGCCACTTCATCCTCTGTCAGTGCCTCTGTGCTTTTCCAATTCATTACTGCCACACTGGCATACGATGAGAGTATTCTCCATCCAAACTTAAGTCACATGGTTCTGGTACACTGGACTTCATCAGGATTAGTGGGTAACTGCACGCTGCATGGATCATAATGAACCATCTCCAACATGGCTAATTCTCTCAGGTGCTGGATGCCTCACTCCATGGTTGTCCACTTGCTTGTCCAACAGATAACATCTTCAGTTATCTTCAGAGGCTCAGGACTTGGGAATTTTTCCCAATTGTGTTGTAGATGCCCCCTTGCCCAGACTGGGATTCCAGCTGCTTGACCACCCTACTCTCCAATTACAAGCTACATGGAACAGCCAGGTGATAATGTCCCCACCTAGAAGGCAGCTGAAATCTTTTTCCGTATTGAAACGGGGAATGTTATAGGAATGTTATGTTATATATAGGAATGTTAGGTTATAGGAAGGTTATAGGAATGTTTGTTATAGGATTAAATGGTTGAGGGTCTGGCCAGTAGGAATGTCACACCCTTTATTCCATGGATGGCCTGCTTAGATAACAGGAAGCTCCCAAGGACTGGTGGTGCCTGGTGTTACCCCCTGCTTAGATAACGCCTGGTGTTACCCCCTGCTTAGATAACCGGCGCCTGGTGTTACCCCCTGCTTAGATAAAAGCCCAGCTTGCCTAGTACGCATGCTTCAAGGAGAAAGGTGAAAAGTTTATTTCTGAGGAAGACTTTGAGCCTTCATCTTGGGACCCCCGACGACCACCCTCAAAAGACACTGCGCCTGCGCCACTAGGAGGAGACTATGGAAATGCTCATCTTAATACGAAGCGGGACAGGCCATGCATATGTATAGGCGTGTTGGGCGACCTTATGAATTTTGTAACAATTTGCGGTATAAATATGAGTGCGTTACTGTACCGGGCACGCACGTCTTTGGAGGAACTATACCCCGTGCGTCCGCCGGCGATTAAACATACCTTCTTTATAACTTCTTAAGTTGTAAAGTGTGTTTTCCGCATATCAGTATCTTGCAGCCCGCTCAGGGACAAGTATTGGGTGATGACCTCTGGTTCTGCCTCTTCCTACTGTTCTCATGGTGGTCCTGGCTCATCATCTTTCACTAAATAAACTGACCTCCTTGTGTATTTCTTTTTCTGTATAGAGATACAGGTGGATTTTTTGGATTCAGCTGCACTGCCTGTCATAGGGGTTGGGGTATCTGCAGTGCCCACAGGTCTGTTTTCTCTCCCTTCCCCCTGAGGGTGCTGCCTACTATCTACTACAAAGAAGCATTTGGTAGATAGCAGACAGGGCAGAGCACAGTACAGTGAGTTGTGCTTCCTGGGAATAACTATAGAATTTTTCTTTCAGATATTCTATATACTTTATCAGGCTCCTGTCATTCAGGAGTGAAGTTCCAAACCAGTGGGGGTGAGAAGTTCTCTAGATACCTCCTTATACGCTGCAACATGCCATGTCACCCTCAGCTATCCAGCCTTGGGGAAAATCTCTGGGTAGTATGCTTAAAGCAATATTTTGTAACCCTGAAGAGGACATGAAACACATTAATGAGACCTAGGAATAGGAACAAGCTAGCCTGAACATTCCACATGGCCAAACACATCACCTGACAAATGACTGTTTAAATAATACAATGAATACTTACCACAATTCTGTTTTTAAGCACTTGGGACAGATCTACCATTATCCCAACTCTTTGCACTCCATGCTGGGCACTATAATGGGCTGTTGTAGCTTAGCCCCAGCCAGCAGCTGAGCACTATATGGCCACTCACACAAACAGCCCCCCACCACGGGAAGGGGAGGAGAACTGGAAGACAAAAAGAGGGAAACAGCAACAACAGGACATCACAGAATACACATAACTTGTGATACACAATGCAATTTCTCACCAACAACTGTACAATTCAGACCATACAGCTCAGATGTCAAGAAGCCTGATCATCCTCAAGCTGCAGGTCCTGGGGCCAAGCACCCCTCTCCAACTAGCCCGATTTTGTACTGAGCATGAGGTCATCTGGAATAACCACTTTGGTTAGCTTGGGTCATCTGTCCTGGTCGTGTCCCATCCCAAATTAAACCTATCATAGCCAAACCCAGGATGAAGTCTGCATGACAACTGTCTGACTTGGTGTATTTACTAAACCCTCTTCATCACAGGATTATGATGATTTGAAGCCAAGGACTTTCAGAGAATAGAATTCCTTATATGTAAGTATTAATAACAGGTTCTGGATGAAATTCACAAATAATGGGAAACCTTTACAAGTTTAAACATCACATCTTCAACAAGCTTGTGCTGTGACTTTGAAATTATATGCTACCAGTAACAAAATAGTTAGAAAACAAAAAATTGTTAGAAATACCAAAGATCCTAAGAAAGGACTCACGCTAGTGAAACAGCAACTTATTTATTATACATTCTGGCAAGACTGGGTATCCCAGCAAAGTAGGCACACCTGTGGTCAGTTTTCAGCATTTTATACCCTATTCCCAGCCAAAATCCCTCCCTTCTTCACCTCCAAAGTTTACAGGCTCAACAGAGGCACCTTCTTCACAAGAGTACATAATATATCACACATTGCATGTCTGGCAGGTTCCTGCTTCCCCATGGTGAAGAAAAGAATATTCATGAGCTTACTGAGAAAAATGCAGTGTCTTTCTAAGTTACCATCTTGCATAGCCCTTAACTGTTGCCCGTCTATTAGCATATCTTGATCCACAATCATCCTTTATCTTCTTTTTACCCTAGTTTTAGTCCTGTGACAGTTTCCTGTAAGACCACTTAAGTCTTTGGTAAACCTTTCTTGATGATTCTTGGTAAGGTAGCCTGAGTCTTTTATTCCTCAAGTCAGTACAGAAAAGTATTATACTTATTCTACAGTTTACAAAAGCACTTTGGTCAGCATTTTCTACAATATTAACAGCATTACCATTGTATCTTTAAATACACCTCTATAATTAATTGCATTGGTTCTTTTTACCACTCTATCTTATGCTACATTACCAACTGAGGTGAACAAAAGCCCTTAGTTTTATGCAACTCAGAGCAGAAGAGTTGGTCCTCACATTCATGTTGAGAAGAGATGGCACATAAGGGAAGACTTCTCTTTTCTCACCACCTGACACAGTTGCCTACAGTGGGATGTTTACTGCTGCCTGCTACAGTGAACTTTCCTAAAAGATGCAGAGGAACTGCTGTCTACAGAAACAAGTGCATGTAACATAGAAAAGAATCATGGAATTGTTTAGATTGGAAATGACCTTTAAGATCGACTCCAACCATTAACCTAACAGTGAGCAGTCCAACCACACCACCATATCCTCAAGCACCACATCTATGTGTCTTCTAAATACCTCCAGGGGTGATGACTCAACAACTTCCCTGGGGAGCCTGTTCCAGTGTTTAACAACCCTTTTGGTGAAGAAATTCAACTTTATTCCATTTACAGGAGAGTTCAGTTTAATCCTCTGAAATATTTCTGGACAAGGTATTTGATACAGATCAGCTAATTAGAGTGTAGACAGCAGCTTTCCTGCCTTTTTTTTTTTTTTAAATGTCATCATAACACTGTCTTTTTACTTTACTAGAAAACTGTAGGGTGACATTTCTTTGATATTTCTTGATTTTTAGGGAAACTGTTTCTGTCTCACATATTTTATATGAGATGTTTTGAAAAGTTTTTTAGGAAAGCTCAGAGTTGCCTCCACAGAGAAAGATGCTTAGCCCTGAAGCAGGATGATGTTAAAGAACCAGGATTTTCTTAACAGGATCATTAAAAAATAAAAAAGGTTGGAAGGAACCTCTGAAGGTCACATAGACCAATTACACGCTCAAAGCAGATCTTAGTTCAGAGTGAGATAGGGTTGCTCAGGGACTTGTCCTGAAGATGGAAAGTCCACACTGTCTCTGGGCAGCTCGTTCCAGGACCGTCATGATCCCTTGCACTGTGAGTAAGTTGTTCTTTATTTACAGCAGAACATTCAGTGCTGTGATTAATGACTACTGCCTCTTGTCCTTTTGCTGTGCACCTTGGAGAAGTGTTTGGATGGTTAAAACTGGAGCATGCCCATTCATGTTGAAGAGAACTGTTTACTGAGGTGTAAAGCACAAGTTCAGATATCATGCAATTTAATGCATATACAGGTGGTGAAAAAAGGCCACATTCAGGAAGGAAAAGAGCAGGTAGCTTGTAATTCATGTTGAATTTACCTTACCTGCCAAAAGAGATTCTTCATAATATAGTTGTTCCCACATATTCTGATGATACAGCAAATTTTCAAGAAGCTGGTTATACTGCAATAGGCATACATTGGTAGGAAGAATCTGACAACTCATCATAGGCCTTATCTGAAGTATAAAGAAACCTTGTGGCTAGATTATGTGATTTGCCTGTCTCTAGGTGAAATGTGAGCCTTTAACATCCCTTTTGTCCTCTGTCAGCACCCCCTTTTACAAAGCTGTTGTCCGTTAGATAAATTTTGCTAATTATCATGCTAGAACATGTCTTTATGTTTTAACAGTGCTTTCACAGCAATTCAGACTTAATGGAGGAGCCTTAAGAGAGCTGTGTTCCAGTTAAGCAAGTAACAGACACCCTCATAAAAACAGGCCTCCAATTTATTTACTTACAGCCTTGCTTCTTCTGACCTTGTTTCAGTTTTCAGCATTTCCTTTACCACACAGATCTCTGTATGGGAGGTAATACTGCAACACGGTCAGAAAGGCTCAAAATGAAACCTTATAGGGAGGGAAGATGTTTTCATTTTAGAACAAAATTGATTTCACCCACAGTGCCATATCCTCGTACCTACAGGCACCAAGAAATGTGTGTCCAAGAGGTCTGAAAAGCAACAGGTGCCACGAAGCTTGCAGCCAGGTGTGTCTTCCCAGCAGACATCCTCAATGATGCAAAGGTGTGATGCAGGTACGCAGAGTATTGGTCCTCAACATTTCTGTAGGCCCCTTTTTAGGTTACTGGCCAAATGCTGATTTTGGACATACCCTTTTTTTTTTTTTTTTCTCCTATGAGATAAATCTCTTCACCTCCTCCCAACCCTGAATCACTGGGATTTACTGATTATCCTTTGACTCCCAGTCTGGGTGCCCTACAAAAATGAGCTTTTGATGATCTCATAATCAATACATTCCATACCTGCATCTCCTTTGCTGCTGCTTGTTGCTTATAGACCCAGATATACCCAGTAATACCAACCCAAACCTTCCTATCACATTTCTCTAAATGACTACCTAAACAAAGAGCCATTTGTCAAGGCTCTTCAGCAGCGGTGCTGATACCGAGCTGCTTCTCCACTACACGTGTGTATGTATGGACATCAGAGTGTGACCTGCAGCAGTCCTGACGTAATTCCCAAACTGGTGGACAAATACTGTCTATGAGGTGATGAGATCATGAGAACAACCTGCAAAGAGGGCAGCAGCAATTACTTAAACTCCACTACTGAGGAACATGCAGCTGCAGCCTTAATCCCAATTTGGCAATCGCTCCTCCCACTCAGGGTGTATCTGGATGTTGCTACTAGGCCAGTCTATGTTACTCTTCTCCTCTGGTTTATTGTCTACAGAAGGAGGATTTACTTTCTACCTGCCTGACGAAAAAAAGATACCTTTTCTGGATTCTCTGGAACCACAGGCAGAGTGCTTCAAGGATCGCCTCACTCGCTCTTGCTACAGTATATAACAATTACGTCTTAAACCCTGAGAGACTCAGATGTTACCCTGTTGTGAAGACTGGTGATTTTTGCAAGCAGTTACGACTCCATCGCACGGTAAGCTTTTTGCAGGTTAATTCTAAACATCCGCTAGCAGCAGCAGCTTCTAATTTGTTTTGCTTTCCTAATGAAAAGAAATCCACTCTGGATCAGGAAAATTAATAGAAACAATTTGCCTTAGTATTTTTCAAACCGTTTTCTTTCTGCCGTATCTTTGCTGGAGGACGGTTAGCTTGAGAATGATTTAGTTCATTAGAACCATTTAGTTCATTAAATTAGGAGGCAAGAAAAGACAACTTTCCTATATTTTGCAATATTGATTTAATGTGGGATTTATTTATTTTTCCCAGTTATACCTGATTTCAGATTATATGTAAATTTATCACTGTAGATGAGAGTTGAAATAGAACTTTCACCAAAAATTGAAGTAAAATTCTAGTTCTGCTTAGACAGGAATGTTTTCCCCAATGGAACACGTGAACAAAAATAATATGGGTTTGTTTAGAACACAGTAAATTGGTTTACTCTCTTAAGACTATTTTCTACGCCCTGCAGACCCCATAATACAGATGGTTATAAAACAATCAACTCCGTGTCATGAGTCATACACCCAGATTACAAATTTGCGTGTGAATCTGAAACAGCACACCAAGTCTTGTCAATCATTGCTCAGTACAGACCTATAAATATATGTTCGTGAAAAACTGGGGGGAAAAAATGCATTTTAGAGCCATCCTCTTACCTGTGAGACTTCCATGAGAAATTTTATTAAAAAAAATAAACAAAACAAAAAAAAAACCCAAAAAACACATGGAAACATTCAAGATGTTTAAAAGGCAAAGGTAACCCACAGAAAGGAATTAAAGAAAATGTTCATTTGTAATGAGAATGACCACTAAATACTATAACTTGGAGGACAGGGTAAACATTAACAATTTGCTTTCTTGCCTTAAAACCTAAATGCTACATACATTTCTCTTTCAATTTAAGAAAGAAAAAAAAATAACATACAGGTGCTGAGAATCTCTGTAAGTTATGAGTCCTCTTAATTCATCGCAAGATTTACAGTGTGATCTTTATAGTGCGTATTAGAAATACACAATGTGTATTAGAAATGCATGTCTGTCACCTATGTGTTGGCTCCAGACTGCGAAAAGAGTGCTCAGGCTGACTTCTCCAATAGTGTTCTTAAATATAAACAGCCTGAGAAGACTTACTTTTACACTGTAGATTACAGAATTTCACTACGTGAATACCCGGTATGTGTGGTAGTGTAGTGAAGCCTGGCACAAGAAGCATGGGAAAGCCTTAGCAGTCTTCATCTAAGCACTTGGGCCCACAAGAATCTGTAGTCACAGTAACCAGCGGTCACACACGCAGAAATCGCTGTTAGCGCATCTACCAACGAACCTGACAGGGATTTGGAGGGGAAACCAAACCAGATGAACTTTAGGTTCTTTTGAGAAATCAAACGGAAATAGCACACATCAAGCTAAGCGAATGTACTGTTAAAGTTCATTTAATCGACGTGAAAACAAAAAAAATAGACGAGAAACAATGCTCTACACCACAGGGCTGGCAAACGTTGCCACGGATAAAGAGTGCTAGCAGTGAATATGTGTGTGTATAGACAGAAACATGTCAAAACCCAGAATTTTTACTAAATTTAGTTAGGTTAGGCATTTTTAGTCCCCTTGTGTGAATGCTTGCTCCTTCTGTACCTACTTTAAAGCAAAAATTCTCATGATGGAAATTAATGGCATGTATTTGCGAATTAAGTTTAAGTTGTTCATCTAGTTTATCATGTTTCAAAGGCTATATAAGTGAACTACTAAAGAAAAGGTGTACTTTGGGGTACGTATCTTCCTTATCTATCACTGAGATTTCCTCTACCTACATGGAAATTATCCGGGGGGGGGGGGGGGGGGGGGGATTATACACTTCATCTACCAAAAGGCTGAGTGAGGATCTACTACTACTGCTTTTGTGTTTTGTGTGTGTGTGAAAGGAAGGAGGGAAGATAAGAGTGGGAGGAGGGTTTAAATTTCTGCAGTAGTAGTATGATTCATTCGGTATTCTCTCTTGCTGTGACCAAAGCAGGTCTGTGAAGAACGGTCTCATTTTAAAGGAATGCCGGGTTAATACCTGTGACTCTTCTCTCCAGGCACATTTATTAGGCTCTTTTCCCCATTCAGAAGTTTATCATCCCCTGACAGAGTAGTAGATCATTCACTTACAAAGGGGATGTAACTACACTGGTGGAATGAAGACTTTCGTTGATAGAAAAATCTAATTGTTAATTGAGACTGAGCTATAAAAAATAATTTTGCCATGAAAACTTCACCATTGAACTTCTAAAACCTCAGTTTTTGGATTTTGCTCAGATTTAAGTACCGGTTTAACTTATTTTAAAGAGTTAGGTCTTTTATTTATATTTTACATATGTTTCAATTTTAAGCGGATTTATTCTAAGTCTCCAAGAAGCTAAATAAATTGATCAGAAGTAACTCTCTGCAAAGAGAAGATAGAAATACCTGATAGAACTTGAGTTTTAGTTCAGTAAGAGTTGGCACTTTCCTTTAAAAGCTGAGTTTTATTAATCCCTTCTGATATATGCAGGGATTCATTCGATAGATAACATAAATTTGAAGCTTATTGCTCTTTTACTGAAACTGCTAAAAGGCGTGTTTGGTTCCTGTAGGCATGACGTTTCATAAACGTTACAACCATATCATTCACTGATCACAGCATAAGGAAGCCTCTGTTTCTCTTAATATTAAATAATTTCTATACCCGCTTTACAATAACTAGCTCGGAAAAGACCGTTTGACCAGGCAACCAATTAAAGTTGCCCTTTAGTAAAGTAAAGCCCCTTTAATTTTTACCTTAAAGTGAAGTTAGAGCAGATCTGGCTTATCGATCCAAACATTTAAAAATGCTGGTTGAAAATCAAGATGTCATTCCTCCTTCACATTCAGATCAAGCAAAGATCTTCTCACTTGGATTCTGATTTTTATTTGTATTTTACATACGTAAAATATAAATAAAAGACCAAACTCTTTAAAATAAGTTAAACTGCTACTTAAATCTGAGCAAAATCCAAAAACTAACTGAGATTTTAGAAGTTCAATGGCGAAATTTAGTCTGATTCTTCGGTAGTTAAGGCAGATTCTTCTTAGGCTGGGAGGATGTTTGATAATAAAAGGGTTTTAGCACCCAAAGTATCACAATAGCCTTCAAAGCTTGTGGAAGAAAAGAATTCAGCTACTCTGCTCCCTGAAAAACTAGTTAGTCCTACGGGACCGGAAGAGTTGGTTAACAAACTCTTCTGAGACTCAATTTTTGAGTTTTCAAAAGCAGGCATGCTTTACTGCAGCACTGGATCCACAGGGGGAATCACTTCAACTTAACTGTGCATACCTATTCATTAAGAGGCAGGTATTTTTATACACGTCATAGTTTGTAAATTCACAAAGTCATTTACATATATATCAGAATTCCCAGAATGGTCATACATATTTTGACTACTTCCCGAAACTAATTATATTTGCATTTTCATTACGCATGCATTTTAATTCTCTGTGAGGGTCTTCAGCGGTCCTTCCTTTTTCCAGGTACTCTTGAGTATTTTCTTCTTTATATGGTCTTCTGTAGCTCGTAACTTTGCTTGCAGAAGATAGGTTCCTCTGGTCTAGCTGTATCCCTCCTGGACCTGTCAGTCACTGTTGTGTGATTTTCAGCTACTGGAACGTGGGAAATGAAGAGCAGCCTTGGAAATGAGACACAGTTGTGCTTGTTGGAGGGAAGCCGTGCAAGCAGGAGGAACAGCAGTGAAGCACGGGATGCGGGGTCTTGTAGAGATGTAAATTCGCGTGCTGCTTAGCAGGGAGGTGGTGGCACGGCGTGCTTTGTCATGTTATGGAAGGTGCAGACAGAAAGGCTCCGGCACAGCGGGGGGTTTGCCAGGATGGGATAAGCTCTGTGTAAGAAAGTTGTGGTTCTTGTGTTAATGAGAAGTACGGAAACCTGACTCCAGGCTGCTGCATCAGCCATCCAGAGGGTGTAAAGGTTTGTTTAGTTCTTATTAAAGTTGTCTTTGATCCACCACAATGCCACACTGGAAGGCCACTGTAACATCCCCTGGAGCCTTCTCTTCTCCAAGCTGAACAACCCTAACTCTCTCAGCCTGTCTTCATAGGAGACCTCCGATCACTTTTGTGACATTCCTCTGGACACACTCCAACAGGTCAATGTCATGTACTCCTTATGCTGAGGGCTCAAAAGCTGGCCACAGTATTCCAGGTGAGGTCTCAATTCTGAGAGCAGAACAGTAGGGCAGACCTGCCTCTTGACCTGCTGGCCACACTACTTTTGATGCAGCCCAGGATGCAGTTGGCCTTCTGGGCTGCACATACACATTGGAAGCTCATGTCCAGCTTCTCACCCACAAGCACTCCAAAGTCCTTTTCCCGAAGGCATCTTCCAAGCACCTTCCAATCTCCTAATTTGTATGGATAATGGGGGTTGTCCTGACCCAGGTGCAGGACCCTGCACTTGGTTTTCTTGAATTTCAAGAGGGTCACCTGGGCCCACTTCTCCAGCCTGTCCAGGCCCTTCTGGATGGCAACCTGTCCCTCTGCCACATTAACTTTACCGCTCAGCTTGGTGTCATCAGCAAACTTGCTGAGGGTGTGCTCAAACCCACTGAAAATATCCTTAATAAGCACAAGTCTGGCACAGACCCCTGAGGAACGCTGTCACAGTCTTCCTTATGGACTTCCAGCCATTGACCACCACCCTTTGGATGTGATCATCCAGCCAATTCTTTATCCACTGAAATCCATACCTCTCCAACTGAGAGAGAAGGATGTTGTCAGGGACTGTGTCAAAGGCCTTGACAATGGACAGTTTGGACAAGTTTTCTTGTAACAGTAGAACTTTAAGTATTCAAAAATTTTAGGAAGCTTATGTACAGCACTTTTTTTCCTGAACATTAGTAAGTTATGTTAGAAATGCCAAAGGTACTAAGAAAGGACTCACAATACATGTACTAGTGAAGCAGCAATTTATTTATTATATGTTCTTGCAAGACTGGGTATCCCAGCAAAGTAGGCACACCTGTGGTCAGTTTTCAGCATTTTATACCCTAGTCCCAGCCAAAATCCCTCCCTCCTTCACTTCCAAGGTTTACAGGCTCAACAGAGGCACCTTCTTCACAAGAGTACATTATATAATATTGCATGGCTGGCAGGTTCCTGCTTCCCCATGGTGAAGAAAAGAATATTCATGAGCCTACTGAGAAAAATGTATCTTGAAGCTCATCTTGCATAGCCCTTAACTGTTGCCCCTCTATTAGCATATCTTGATTGACAGTTGTCCTTTTACCCTACGGCTTACTAAGGCTTTAGGCCTCAGTTTCCTGTGAAACCACTTAAATCCTTGGTGATTCTTGATAAGGCAGCTTGAGTCCTTTATTCAAGTCAGTAGAAGAAAATACTATACTTTTTCTACAGTGGGCAAAAGCAACATTCCTCAGCATTTACTACAGTTAGAAGACAGTTCACAGGATACTACTGAATAGGCTTAAGTTCATTTTAATTTCAGAACATGATGGCCTCCAATCCAACTCTTCATCAATTCTTCAAATACAGGAAGCCAAATGAGAAGTGTTTTATGGCCGTCTTCATGCATTAGTTTGTATTATGATGTTGTAAGACAAAAAGTCTTATGTCACACTATAATTGCCAAGTTCTAATGGAAAGCTTGCCAGACTAGTGGAAACTGAAAGCCAGAAGCACTGACAGTCCACCAAGTCTATCGAGACTACATAAAGAACTTGCAGCCAGTGCTCTTTTTATCATCAGGGTGATTTTAAAAGTGTTCCTCTGCCTCTTGTTCCCCTGTTCTACAGATGACAGACAGGATGCAATTTTAAAGGAATCCTTTTGAAGGAATTACTCCATCAGGAAACAATGCTGGTTCTCTTCCATAAAGAAGACGATTTAGTGCAAAACACAAGCATTCTGTCTGCTTTTGTCAACATCTGAGGGCCTCTATTACTCTAGCTCATCTTCAGACAATCTAACACTCTCAGAGTCTGACTGAAGCAGATCAGATCCAGAGCTGCAAGGGTTAAACGGTTAGGTTTGCCCTGTCCTGCATAAGGGTGAACCAGACAGGAGCTGCCAGCAATTCAGAAGGAACAAATGGCCTTGATGGGCAGTCAATCTCAATTCCTCTCAATCAAGTGAATCCTAGACCAGTCATCTCAGGGATCATCATACTTGGGATGAATGCATGATCATGCATTTCTCCTTCCAGTCATGCAAATGCAGTCTCCTGCTGTGGACAATGCCCAGTACCCCAAGGAATTAGGAAGGGAGATTAGCTCTTGAAGGAGCCATTGGCATTTCATCATCTGCTGTGGGAAGGTCTTCCTAGGTAATGGCTCTCTAGAACCTCTGTTGTCCCCTAGTGAAGTATACAACTCCCTTAACCCAGGATTAACAGCTTTTTTATGCTCTGCTGGTGCTGCAGCAAACTCATCTCTTAAACGTCCTTTTTTGTTACTAAGATTCAATGCAAATTTAAAAAAAAAACCCAAACAACTAGGATCTGCAGGAGCCAGAGAGAAAAGGAAAGGAATGGAGGTGAGAGGTCCAAAGCATACCCTCTTTCCCTCTTTTCCTAATGCTCTCAGATTTATCCTTGACATCACCGTCATTCCAAGTTCCTCTAAAGTGATTATCAAATGTCATAGATTCTGGGAGATCCCCTGTGTTAGAGGAATTACTGGGGATATAGTCCATCTGATGAAATTTGAGAGTTGTGAAATTAACAAAGGATTGACTAAAAATAGCATTCTTTTTCTCCTGTTCTGCCAGCAACAAGTTAAAGCAAAATATGTATGCCTTTACATTCATGTTCCTGGACTTTGTTTTCTGTTAAAGATCCTGAATTTATGAATGTGATCCATGTGTACTGGGAATTTGGATCTTATCCAGATTTGACTACTGTCAAATTAAAATCCCAAATATATACCTATCTTTTGAATCAAACCCTTTCCTCAAATCCATTTCACTTCTTCCACTGCAAGTGTACAGGTGGCTCTTAGCTGTATGCAAAAGCCCTCCTTTAATTAATAATTTCTTAGGATGTTGAGACAAAAAAGTGCAATCATGTCACAATACTCTTGCAAAGCTCATATTTTGGAAAAAAACTATGTATTTGACTTAAAGCAGACTGGACCTCAGCTGTTCACCTGTTTTCATTGGTTAAATTACCTGTCAGAGGAAAACCCAATCTTACTGGCATTTCCCATTTTTTCAGTCTGACGCTATAAATGGCTTAGAAGTCTGTGTTTGAATGATGTACCAAAGTGATGCACTAGGATTTGATGACACTCAACAGTATGCCTACAGATTAGTTTTTTCTTTCCTATGATTAAGGGATTATAGAGTTTCACCTGAAAAATTGTTTCAGAGTTTTCAATTTAGTCCTTGTATTTACCTCCATTTAACTCATGCACTTTAATTAGAAAATGCTCTCCATGGCAGTTAAAAAATCTGTTACTTGTTTTTGTTTGTGTCCTGGGATTTAAAACTAATGGTTCAGTAGGTGACACTTAATCGTGGTCTGGCAATTCCTGAACAGAAGTCTTCCAACTACTTGCAGGTTTTCTATCGACTGCCCTCTCAGGTCTTGTCTGCTGCTGGAAGCGAAAAGCTGGGAGCAGTAAGGACAGTCCAGAATCACTGCGTGAAGAGCCTGTAACCAGTGCTTTTGTTAAGCTGTGATTTTTCAGGGTTTCCCCTCTTCCTGTTTCTCTCTTCCACAGATGACAAGAACACATTTTTAGAACAATCCTTTAAATTTTGAAGGAACTACTCCTCCATCCCAAGAATCTGTTGCAGTCGTAAGACAGTTCAGTGCAAAATGCAGTCTTCTGCTTTCCTTTCACAGTCACTGTATTTGGCACAAGCACGAGCCTCTATTACTTACCAACTCTGCCTAGTCACGTGAAATGCCAGTCAGCCTTCAGGTACCCGCACACTCTCGGGCTTCTCTGTACTAACATGACCACCAAACACCTCCCCACAACACCTGAACGTTGTTTGAAGGTTAGAAGACGCCCAAAGACCCCGTAGAAACCCGCCATAAAATACTGGGCGCCCTGAAAGCTGTGAGGCAGCCAGCCATGGCCCTGGGCTCCAGGTAGGCCGCATCCCCAAGGCCTGCCTGGGGAGGAGCCGCCGCTGCTGAGCGGCACCGCCGCTATGGACCGCTGCGGCCCGCCCGTGAGGCGGTGCTGGGCGCGCTGCGGAGAGCGAACGGGCGGGGGGGCGGGGCGAGGGCCACCACCGCCCCAGGGCCGGGTAGGCCGTGTTTCGAGACGGCCCGACAGTCGGCCGCCAGCCGAAGGGCTCCGGGAGCGGCCCGCGGCACCGCCACGACGGTGAGTACCCGCTGGGACGAAGGGGCCACCACCCAGCGTTAGACGGCGGCGGCGGCCGCGCAGGCGCGCTGTGATCGGTGACGGCGGGCGGGGCGCGGGAGCGCGTCCTCCGCTCCTGTCGCAGTTTGGGAGTCGCAGTGCGCCTGCGCGCCGGCCGGGGGGGGGGAGGGGGTTGGGGGGTGCTGGGAGCGGGATGGGGGGGGCTGGGAGCAGGGTGGGGGAGGAAGGCGGGGTCCGGCCCTGTGTTTTGAACGGCTCGATGCGGGTGGCTCACTATTTGGCAGGAAGGTGAGGAGGCCTCTATCCTGGCGACAGAGCTGGCGTAGGGAGAGGGGGCTCCAAATGTGGCAGAGGCGAGCAGGAGGCAGCGGCGGCGGTGGCGGAGGGGGGCAAACGAGACAAGGGGAGCGGCCGTCCCCGCTGCCGCCGCGGAGGAGCTGAGCGGCCTGGCAAGCCAGGGGGCTGCGGTAGAGGCTGCAGCGCTGGCACCCCCGGGCCGCCCGCCTGGCACCCCCGGGCGCCCGTCCCGCCGGCAGGTGAGCGAGTGGGCAAGGCGGGGGAGGGGAGGCAGGAGAGGGGGGGGGGAGAACGCGGGGGGAGGGGAGCGCAGCCCGTCGCGCCGCCCTTGGCCTGGCCCGGCTCAGCCCAGTACCAGGCAGAGCCGGAGGGAGTCGCTGTGGGGGCAGCCGGAGCCGCCGCTCCCAGCCCGGCCTCGCCTCCCCTCCCCCGGGGCTGACATTATGTCTCCACCCGCGGTATCCCGGCCGTGCGCCCCCTCCTCCGCCGTGGTTCGGCGCCCGTCCCGCCCCCGCCTCGACGAGCAGCCCGGAAGCCGCGGGGGCCCCGGGCTGAAGTTGCCGTCTCTGCCCTCCCTTCCCCCGCAGCGGCCCGGCTGCCTGGCAACCCCCACCCTTCCGGGCTCTGGGGGTGCTGCTTCCCTCCCTTGGCACGGGCCCTGCTCGGCATCCATCCCCTGCCGTAGGGGAGGGGTTAGTGCCGCCCCCTTCCCCCCTTCCCCTCTGCGGTGCTATTGTATGGGGGCTGGGGCCCGCTGAGGGGTTGCCGGCTGATAAGCGGCCCCCTCGATAGCGCACGCCAGGGGAGGCGGAGGGAAGCGTGCCCCGGCCTCTCCCCCCCCACCCCCCTTCCCGCGGGAGAGCGGGGCGAAGGGGGCGTGAGTGCGGTGGCGGCGGGGCCGGGCCGCGCCGCGGCCGCCGGAGGGGGAGCCGCGGCGCTGCCACCCCGGGCTGCTAGCGGCGGGGTTGCGGGCAGCGCTGCCGCGGTGTGAGGCGCCCCGTGTGTGAGTGCGCGCTCCGCTCGGGCTGCGCTGGGATCCTTTGTCTGCCGCTGCCGCTTTCCCCTCCTCCCGCCCTCCCTTCCCCTCTCCCTGTGCCTGCCTCTCCTCCCTCCTCGCCTTTCTTTCTCCCTCCCTTCGTTCCCCTCTCTCCCAGACTCCAAGCGCTGCTGCAGCTGCAGGTTTGTAAATACTGGACCAACACACACACAACATGGCTGACGCTCGCCCTGCTCCTCCACCAGGGTCTCCGCCTTCTCTCTCTGTCTCCGCCGCTTAGCCTCTCCTCCGTTTAGGCTTTTGTTTCTTCCCCCTCCCCCCTCATCTCCCATCCAAAAAAAAGAGGAAAAACAATTCACCCTCCTTATTGCGCACATGGCGGGATTTCAAGGGTAAGGATCCTCGCTTTGGACGCTTTCTCCTTTCGTTTTGCTGTTTACAACAAAATGAAACCTAAAATCAAAGGGGATTTGGGAACCTGGCAAGGCCTGGGATGAGGGAGGAAGGGAGGGAATGCGGGGGGGAACTGGGTGAGCCCCGCTGAGAGAGGCTTTATTGGAATGTGCGTGTCTTTTTCTGTGTGGGGGGAGGCTGATGCACCGAAGTGCTAGCACAGATGAAATACTGTATTACACTTGAAGAATGATCTAGGGCCATTTCTTCCAGGACGTAGTTTGGTATAAGGTATCAACTCAGCACAGTCACGTTAAAAAGACCTGAACTAGTTATGTCAGAATTGGCATTGTGTCGGTAAAAACCGTGGCATAGCCTTTTTGGACTCGTGTATCTCCTTGTCAGTATCTTAAACTGCTTGCATTCATGGGATGCAAAACTGGAATTAACACTTGCTAGTCTTTGTGTTGCTAGTTTTATGTCACAGATTAATTTGCCCTTGTGATGACAATAGCACAAACCAAAGCAATTACCTTTTGCTAAAAGGAGTGCTCCTGCTTTTTTGTAATAAAGACATGGCATCGTAAACTTAAGTGAGCTCCCGAACTAAAACAAGGCAGCATGCTTCTGACCTCTCCTAACACAAGGCAAATGCTCAGTTCAATACCCCCCACCTCAGTTATTCAGAGCACCCCCTTCTGGCTTTTATGAATAAGGCTGATTTTTTTTTTTGCTTGCTTATGACGTAAGACCATGATAACAGTTGAAGGTAGTTTGGGCAATCTGCCCTGGGACCGGTTTATATCTAGGTTGTAATTTAAGATTGAATGCTGAAGCTGCAAAGGCATGTGTTATACTGCTTTCAAGAGATCTTGATGTAATTCCTAGCGTTTCATTTTTCAAAGGTACTGTTTAAAGTCACGGTCTCTATTCAGTTCTGTGCACATGTATAGCCGTAGCTTTTCTGCTTTTGTTAATATCCAAGCACTGCCCTAAAGTAACAAATGTTCTATCTCTGTCGTCTTTGTCTACTTGCCTTTGGAAGCTTCTAGTGGAGAAGCACTGGCGTGGCACAATCATGCAGCTTTTACTGAGACTGAATTAAATATTACAATTGACTATCATATATTTACACTCTTTTTCCTGCTGTTTCCATCCCCATTTACAAGTGTGAATTAGCTGGAGGTGAGGAGAAAATTATTTACAATAATGAGTATACAACAACGTAAAACTTGAGTGGAGTCATCCAAGTTACAAGATCGTTTTGGAATGTGTATCTACGTCATGGCTCCTGAGCCAACTGTACAGTTTCTAGATTGAAAAGTCTGTAATTTGATATATCCGTGAATTCCAGCAGCAGTCGGTCAGGGGTTTTTTACATTTAACAGCCCAAAAGCAGTGGTAGTAAAGCCACTAGAATAGTTGATCAGTTGTAGCTAACCAGTCATTCATTATGATAGCCACCGAGTTTTGAAATTACTGCTCTCCTATAAGAGTGAAATGTACTGAAGTGTGCAGGTCCTCCCCCAGAGTGAGCCTTTATATATACTTAAGCTGATTCTTAGGCTGAAAAGCAAAATAACCAAAGTAACGCATCCACAACACATTTGTTTAATAATGGATCACTTAAAATATATTCACACTTCTTAACTCTGGTACATCTTAGTTAGGTTACTAGAGCTGAATTTTTACCATGTAAAATTCAGGTCTATTTCATTAGCTTTGTGAAATTTGCTGTTTATAGCATTTTTGCTGTAACTTGGTATTGTGGTCTTTTCTATGACTTTGAGAAGGTCTTTCTTGCCATCTTGGTTGTGTTGATGACTTGGTCAAAATTTAGCGTTGTAGGTGTTAATACGCTACAAACAGCTGATCTAGGTGAAGAACTTGCCAGATCTTTGCCTTTGAAACCACTAAGACAAGACACATCATGGGCACTACTACACTGGGTTTAAACAAATTACAAGTCATGTATTACTAAATTCATCTTTTGCAAAATTACTTATTTTTTCATATTGGGAAACGGGAACGAGAAAAGACAACTCCAGGAAGTGCAGTCTCAGTGATCAGCTTGCTGGAAGATGTTGGAAATGAACTAATTTAACAACAAATACTTTTTCTATCTTCAATCAAGCAAATCATGTCTAAGTGTTAGTTCTAAATATTTATGGAATTGCCAATTTAAAAAGTCCTAAAGGTAATTAACACTTCTAGTTGATGATACACTAATACTGCCTGTGTATTTTCTCAAACTAGGTAGTATTCTGGCATTGACTTCTTACCCTGTGTCTGTCTTTGCTATCTGTTGCCAAGCTATACTCTGAGATGTTCAGATCTGTAAACATCTAGCTGATGCAATAGCTGGTTTAAAGTTGGGTGTTTTTTTTACTGTAATGCATAATTTGCTTAATGTTTGAAAAATTAAAGGTTTTTCAAAGATTCTAGTTTCTGAAAAAATGAAAACACCCCACAACAAAGCAGGTGGAGGGTTTTTTTAAAGAATGAAACCTGTTGCTGTAAACTCTTAATGCTTTTGTTTTCGTTTTCCCTGCTTCCTTTCCTTTCTTTCCCCAGGTTTTAGAAATGCCAAATTTGACCTCTTGATAAGCATAAGAATATGTTTTTCAAGATGACTAAAACTGATTGCACAAAATAGTTTAAAAACCATCTTTTTGAAAGTTGTTTACTGAAGCTGAACCAAGAGGGAGAATCGCTATTACTGAATGTTACTTTCTCTTGTATAGTTAAATAGCTTGTACCAGGTATGAGAGATTTCTTTTTGTTCGTTGGTTTTTTTTTTTTCATTTTCCTTCCTTCAGAACTCTGCAGAGTTCAGAGGCTTTGTGGGATGGTGAAAGCTGATCTTGAGCTGATCTTGCGTGGCACTGGTTTTCCTAAGAGCTAGTTTGTGTTTGTCTAGATGTGTCCCACGTGCTGTGCAGATAGTACCTAGGTGTCTGCATACCACATGACAAAGAATGTGAACTTTGGTATACATTTCCACACTGCTTCCATCCACATCTGTGTGACACAGATAATTGCTGAGTTCCTAGAAAAAATGTAGTTAATTGATGTGTATTTATCTATGAAGAGTTGATTCTAGTGATAAAGGGGCCTTACCATTGATTCATTTCAAACAGTGGTACAATAATGTAATTCAAGCTTGCCACCTTCACGGTGGGGTGGTTGCAGTTACTTGTCCTTGTAGTATAAAATGGGAATTTCCTGATGGCATGCAGAATTCAAGAGGTAAATTGATTTGACTGTTGGGTTGTGGGGACTGGTTCTACAAATCCAGGCTACCTTTTTATGTTTCATTCCTGTAATGTATGTCATGAAATGGCTGTAAATCTGTGCTATGTGACATCTTGTTTGACTTGTTTGCTTGGAAATTTTATTGAAATTGTTCCACAAAGTGCTAGAATATATAGAGATTGTTGTCATTACCTGTGGTGACTGGTACCTAAGCATGTTCTAATCTTTGCAGTTATTGAAAGGTGGTTGAGATACTAAGAATCTGATATTTTCTGGGTTTTTTGAGATCTGATTACAGAGTAAGCTACTGACGGTACACTGTAAGCACTTAAAACAAGTTTTTATAATAAGACTTTAAAGATTATAAATCCCCCAAAGCTTGTAAACTACTGCTGTTGGGGGGCATAGGGGTTTTTTTTGTTGTTGTTGTTTACTTGGTTGGTTTTGTTGGGATGGGTTTTGTTTGGTTGTTTTTTTAAGTGCTGTTGTTTGAGTGTTCCAATATGGTATTTCATATCTGCATCTACAATTACTGGTGAGAGTAGATAACTTGCTTCAAGGGCAGTTCAGTGGATTTCAGTGATTAATAAATGCTGAACTTAGACAGAATGACGGCCGAACTTTACACCTCCAGTTCCATAAGGTAGTTAGAACAAAAATAAAGGGTATCACTTTAGCTACTGCTTTCTTGTGTTTTCCAGTTCTCACATTACTGGCTTATGGTGCCCTTGCATAGGAAGAACATTTTTGTCACGGAAACCAACTGTTGAGTCCACTTGCCATCCTTGAAGTCCACCTCTTCACTGTCACTTCACCACCTTTAGCCCACCTGTGTGCAGGTCCTGCATTGTAGCTGCCTGTCCCCTTCTAACAGCACCTTGGCTGAAGGGCCCTAGGTTCAATCACTGTGGCCGCTTTTCCTGTTTGTGAGTGGTAACCTAACTGTTCTTAATGCTGATTTCCAGACTTGTGTTAATGTCAGAGTCTCGGGGATTGTCTGGTAAAGTTTTAAGGCTGGTTTTATCTGCAGCTTTGGAATTAAAGTGCCCCAGTAAAATGTGTTGATCTTTTAAGGTCAGTGATGGATCTTCCATCCTTCTGTTTTCAGAGAGTCTTTTTGATGGTTCAGAGGTAGCCTTCAATCCTGAGATACCAATTTCACAAAGTAACTCTGTCATTTTGGGAGTGGCTTATTAAGATGACAGTTCCCTCCAAGTGTGTACCTCAGAGGCTTCCCCCCCGCTGCCGGCATTGTTGCTTTGTTTTCTCTCCTAGATTCCTGTTAGAGGAGAACAATTAGTAAAAGGAATGTTTATTAATTTAATCTGGTTTAAGATTACTGTGCTAATTAGGTTGTAAAGAGTAATATTTATAATTGTAGTGATATTAATTTAATCTCCACCAGTGATGCTGCTTCTTAGAGTAATACTTGACCCAGATGTGGCCAGCAGTGTATAAAATGAAAAAGCAATAAGCTTGACATTTTTCCAGTAATGTTCTTTCACTAGTTCTAAAGCATAGTAAACTGTTCAAATAGGTACATGCCATCATGCTGAGATTTCAAAATCACTTATACAGACTTCAGTTTGACCATGTTTCAAAAAACTCCCCTCTTTTGTTTTGTGAGCTTGCATTACTCCAATTTAAAAGTAAAAATGAGCTTTCCTAGATCATAATCTCTTACCCTAAGTGAGTCACAAACCGAAAGATTTAATAGATGTCAGACTTCCAGTCTGCTAGTTATTAAAATAATTTCTGTTGCAAACCTGATTTAGAATTTAGCACAGGCTGATTTGGGTTGGAAAGGGACCTCGGAGATCATCCAGTTGCAACCCCCCACTGCCATGGGCAGGGAGACCTTCACTAGGCCAGGTGGCCCAAAACCCGATCCAACCCGGCCTTGAACAGTTCCTTTCCGTCTTTGCTGTGGGCTACCCTCAGGTACCCAAAGGCTACTGTAAGGTCTCCCCGGAGCCTTCTCCTCTCCAGGCTGAACAGCCGCAACTATCTCAGCCTGTCTTCAGAGAGGGGTGCTCCAGCCCTCTGATGCATTGTTGTGGTCTTACTCTGGACTCATCCTGAATTCTTCCCTAGTATGAAGAACAAAGGTAGTTTAAGTCCAGTGTATAATCTTGTGCTTGCTGTTGAGATTTTTAAGTATGGAAAATTTCAGCTTTCTAGATTTCATGTGTTGTGAATGGAATGACATAGAAAAAGGCCTCTAGAATGTATCCCTGGCAACTTTTCGGTTAAATTTTCTTTGCAACCTTTTTCAAATGCCAAAAATAATGTGTGCTAAAATTCAGTATGTTTTTTAGGATTCTAGTCTGGAAAGGAGCTATCACATAATGGCAAATATTGTGTCTGCTTTTTCAACGTCTTTAACTTATCTCTGGCCTTCAACTTGAGCCGCAGACTCTTACAAGCTGTCTTTATTCAGTCTACTAGGAATGATAAATGAAAATATCACTTGGGTCATGTAGGTCATGTAACCTGTATAATTATTCCTGGAAGACAGTTGGACATGTCTGCATGATTCTGGACAATTGCTTGCCTGCCCTGCTTCATAAATAACTACATGTGTTTTAGGCAGTGATCAGAACACCAAAGTAAAATCATAATGAGAGCAAGTATGTTAGAGTTTAATTTACGACTTTGTTCTGAAAATTTGCTAATTGCAGAGACCTTTATTAAAAATTTAAATTTATTTAAAATTTAAATTTATTTAAATTAAGATACTTTTTTTCTTCATTAATTCTGTTCAGAAGTTTTGTCTTAATGGTGAGTCAGAGTCTTGACACTTTAGGGTTAAGAAGTATGCAGGTGTTTGATATACTTGGGAACTGCAGATGGTTAAATACACATACGGTTGACATCATGTCAGCAGGATAAGGGAGCATTCACAGTGTCTGTCCTCAGGGTAATCTCTCCACTGAGGAAGGGAGGAGGAAAAGGCTTCTTTAGGGGTGAATAGGGATAGGAATTACTTTTAGTCCCTAGACTGCAGGAGTACATCTCAGGTGAATGGCATCTTTCCATCTTCTGCACCTCTCTTTTGTTGATAAAAGCTTACTTTATTGGTAGATGCCAGTCATTAAAACAGAGGGCAAGCAGACTTGACTTCTGGTTTGTGTTCTCTCCTGACCAAGCTGGGAGGAAAGATTCACTCCTACCCTCAGTTACACCCTATGTGTATACCTGTGGCTTGTCTGGAGACAGATATATGTTACTACATATCACTAGAGACACGTGACCATTAGTGGATGAGAAGTACATTTTTACATGGTAATATAATATACTGCTGTTCTTGTCGTGGGGAGCCAGGGGGGGAGGAAGCATTGCATTACAGGTAGTTTTGGGCTAGATGATTGAAGAACAGAATTAATACGTATTAATTTAAAGTGGGTTTTGTTTTGGCTTTTCCCCCGTATGTGTAAAATTAATTAAATGAGGAAAAGTGTGAGGGGGATGAGACTTTGCTCTGAATAAGCATTCTAGTTTTCAGTCATACTTAGGCCTCTAACCACACTTCTAGAAGACTTCGTGTTTTGTTTGGGTGCTGTGGTGGAAGGTTAATTAGGACTGGTTGCTCATCTTTTTCGAGATGCAGATTAAAGGCAAGAGGTCATGGTCCCCAACTTTTCTTTTCAGGTGTGGGTTTGTTGTGTCTTTCTCCTGATCACTGTAAAGATGTGATGAAAATTTACTCAAATCATGTCTATAAGCTTTTCTTAAAATCAGGCACTTATGAGTATGGAGTGCTTTTGAGTATGGACTTAAGGTCTTCATAACTGTGATCATAGTTCAGTTTGCTAAATGTTAATTATTTTCTCTCTCATTACATTAATCCCTAAAAAAATTGTGTTTTCTTGTGACTAGAGGAGGCCTTAGTTTACCCAGTAACTTCATTCTCATACCCTCCCTTACTCCCAGCTGATTTAAGAAAGACAACTACTTTTTACCAGAATAGAGGCAGTCAGTATTTGTGTCCAGTGGAGACCCCAGTCAACTCCTCTGATTAAATACTGTTATGATACCATGGTTTTGATTATGGGACACGTTTTGGCTTGTATGTCTCAAATCCATGAATAAATGGGCTCACAGTACAGCTTGTCATAGTTTTGGTTGCATACAGGGCTACTCTGGGTAACTGTTTTCTAACCTGGTGACTTTAAATATTCTGTTGTCCTGCTTTTTTTGAAGTGCTGAGTTACTATGTGATGTCAATATCCTTACTGATTTCTTAGGTGGAGGTTCATAATAATTAAATTTTTACATTCTAATCAATGCTGTGAATGGCAGTTTGTTGTAATAAGAATTTTGTATGTTCATGCGTTTTGTCTGCTTTAAAAGCTGGTAGGTAGTTGCTGTAGCACAAGTCTTAAGTACTGATGTATAATTACTTGCCTTACTCTCTCCCCTACTCTGTTTTTGGTGTCTTGTAGCCTTCTCCCCCACATTAGTGGCCTGCCACTGCTTCTCTGAAGACAAATAGTGAGTTTTGTCATAAGCAAGTTAGAGAACAGCTGCAGAAATTGGATGTAAACAGTAAAAATTGATGGTTAAAACATGATCTATTGTCTTTGAAGGCAGAAACCAAAGCATCCTCCTTACTATGTATGGCCTTCATGAATAAAGTTAGAGAAACATGCTGTGTTAGAGGGGAAAAAATATGTTTCAAGTGTGTCAGCAGAATAAACTGTTGCAAAACAAACTGATGTCATGTTCTTAAGCTTGGTTTAATAAAATGTTTTAATTATGCTACTTTTCAATTTAGTGTTGCAGTGGCATTTTCGCAGCATTCAAGGCACTGAAGGCTCAGAACACAGTGTCATAACCTGACTGCTCTGAGGGTTTATGTGTTGGTAAAGATTGAGATTGCCAAGGAGACAAATCCAGGTTGCCTTTTAGTGAAGTGATTATAACCTCAGTGCAATACTCAGCTTTCCCTTTGACTGTCCCCCTACCACCCACCAGTGCCATAGTAGGTATACATAGAATACCAAAATAATGTTAGAAAAGCAGGAGAACTAGTACTGGGTTCCAGGAGGCAAGGAATTGAACCACATAAACATCAGGATTGCCAATAAATGTATATGAAGCATCTAAATATTTGCTAATAGTTGCTGTGTTAGCTATAACTGTATACAGATATTTGTAGGTAAATGTTGTTAAAAATTAAATGTTAATAAAAAATATAATAACAAATAGCGCTCAGAATTGGAGTTGAGGCAACTATGACCAGGCATCCCTGACTAGGAGAATGTCCCTGCACTAAGGTCAGCTTTTCTGGAGTTGCTTTACTGCATGCAATTACTTGTGACTTACCCAAAATCAGACTAGTTCAGTCCTGCAGCTTGCACTCCCAGATCAAATCGCAAACCACAGGGTAAAGGGCTTTTCTGCGTTTTCACTGTGAACACTTGTTTTTCATGTAACAGTGAGCACTGTCTTGATGCCCATCATCCAGGAGCTCTTCTAAGAAAAAGAGGGAGGCCAAGGGGGAGAAAGAAGGTGTCTGTCACCACACATAGGTCCAAGATCTAAGAATAATTTGTTACTTAACAACCACAGACTAATGGTGTGCTAAAAAGCTTGATACTGTTTTGTCAGATAGCAGACTTTTATCCCCCCTTCTCCTCTTTAAATTATACTGTGAAACTTTTATTCTCCTAATATTGGAAGGTGTTTGCAGCAGCATTATTAGCCTGGATTGCTGAGAACTAGCTGTTGTACACTTAAAATGTCACATAGAAAGAATAACAAGCCTCTTAAGAGATATGAACCCAAGGGTTTGATTTGCCCTGATTAATTAACCTAACTGACTTAGCTAAGTGCAGTAACTTGCCACTCCATTGCTTTCTAACAGCAGGGTTAGGTATGTTTGCTCTGAGCTTGCTCTTCCAGAATGTTTGACTGATCCTTTTGACTTTGGAACAATGTTGCTCAGACTAACACAATAGCAATTAACCCTAGCCTTCAAACAAAGGCTGGTGACCTAAGTATCCCTAGGAGGAAATGATTAAGCAAAGACCAGAGGCAAGTCTTACTTTTTCAAATAGACGTTTCCCTCTCTGGTTTCCAGAGACCTGTCTCCGTTACCCAAGCAAGCCAAGTATGCTTGTTTACAATTACAATAAATTACTTGGTTCAACTCCGTCTTGTATATGAGCATGAATAAGGTCAAAATATTTACATTATTAAACTTAAAGTTCACTTGCCTTTACCATAGAATTATATCAAGCCTGTACAGTAATAAACTGCCACTGTCATATCCAGGTTTGTGCACCTTTTTTTTCTTTTTTCAGTTCAGGGGAAGAGGATAGCTACCTACCAATAAGGAGAAGCTAAACTGCTCAGTATTTGCCACGATGCAAAAGTGTGCAACTTAAGACAATTACACCAACCTGCCACAACTTAGTCCCCTGGTGTCTGTGTATGCTCTTGCCCTGTGGTTAAATGCATGGTAATTTGCAGTAAAATTAACTATTAGAAGTGAGTTAAAACTTAGCTTTGGATAAAGAGATGCATGGAAGGTTCTCCTGCCTTTAAATAAATATTAGGTCTTACCTACAGTCTTGTTGGATTTGTTTGGGATTTTTTTGTAAAAACTGTCTTTTGAGATATCTGTAAGTTGGAACAGGCACAAGTTTCAGTCTGTGAGTAGTTTTGCATTGCCTGTAAGGAATTAGGTGGATGCTTTTAGAAGTTGTGCTTCGGAGTCCTGGTATATTGTGTTAAAGTCAGGGGAAAAATTGTAACAGTTGGTGAAATTAAATCGTATATTAACATTACTAAGTAAGTGATAAGCTTTACCACTGTTTTTAAAGTTTTTTGGCTAAACTTTCATAGCTGTTTGTGATGGTTCCATAATAGGACTGAAAAATACTGAAATCCAACTGTTGACATTAGTGAATCCATAATAAGGAAAAGAGGTTGTGCTAATCCATGGGGCTTGAGGGAAGAGTAGATTTGAACTCTAAACCAGCTCTTCAAAAATGCTTTATGACTGTGACTTTGTTGTTCTAGTACTAGAAGTATTCATAGTTTTGCTATAATAAAAATTTTTTTCTTCAAAATTAGTTTTGCTGTGCCAAATAATGACTGAAAATTTTGTGCATAGATAATTGTTTTGCTTCTAAGCTGTTAGAAACAGGCTAGAAACTTTCATTAAAAAACCTGTACATGAATTAATGGGGAATTTAAAATTTTACACTGAGAAGCACTTTTTTTTTAAAAATAAAGCTGTGGCAAGCTTATTTGGCACTAGTCAACTCTCTTTTTTATTCTTTAGCTTGATTGCCATTCAGTATAACAGCCAGTATGTGTATATTTAATACCAAATTTTGGATCCTTTTTTTTTTATTCTTCAATTTTTGGAATTTATTTTTTTGACTAATACAGGGTAAAAGGAATTTTTTGAAGGGCAAGCATGTGGCGAAATGTCACTGAGACCTTGTCCTTGTTTCAGCTGAGATAGAGTTAATTTTCTTCACGGTAGCCAGTACAGGGCTATGTTTTGGATTTTTGTGCTGAAACAGTGCTGGTCGTACAGAGATGTTTTGGGTACATAGAGATCTTTTTGTTATTGTTGAGCAGCCCTTACACAGAGTCAAGGCCTCTTCTTCTCACCCACCCCACCAGCAAGTGGGCTGGGATGCGCAAGGAGTTGGGCGGAGACACCGGCGGGATGTCTGACTGCATCTGACCAAAGGGGGTATTCGTACGATATGATGTCATGTTCAGCATATAAGGGGCTTGGGGACGAGGAAGGGCAGGGGCTGGCGAGATTCAGAGCGATGGCGTTCGTCTTCCCAAGCGATCACTACATGTGATGGAGCCCTGCTTTCCTGCGGATGGCTGAGCACCTGCCTGCCCATGGGAAGTGGTGAGTGAATTCCCTGTTTTGGCATTGCCTGCATGCAGGGCTTTCGCTTTACCCGTTAAACTGCCTTTATCTCAACCCACGAGGTTTTTCTTTCTTTCAGTCTTGTGATTCTCTGGTCCATCCTGCCAGGGGTTGGAGAAGTGAGCAGGTAGTGGTGTGGGGCTTAACTGCCAGCTGGGGTTAAACCATGACAGTCCCTTACTGCTCTTTATGTGTCAATTCTGTAACCACTGGCATTGTGTTGCTTTAGTACAGCATTATAGGCCTTTCTGCTTTCACAGAACTACTCCAGGAACATACAGAGCAGGACATAATTAAACATGAGGAAGGCTTTGATCAGAGGTTCCCAAACTGTTTCCAGTTGATCAAGGACCAAAGAATGGGAGAAGCCTTGATCTTTGAACTGGACCAGCTAGGGTGATAATCTGTTGCAAATGTACTTTTATGTTCATCAAGGGAAGATCAAGAACGTTGAAGACCTCAACAGAGGTGAGCAAATTCCAAAACAGCTGTACTGGTCTGAATGATTTATCCACTAATAGAGCTTCTTGTTGCTTTTCATATGAAAAATAGATAGGGCATGATTTAAAAATAGATTAAAGCACTTTCTATTGATGAAAGTGAAGATAGTCATCCCCTTGGACCTTCTTTGTCCATCTATTTTAATTCCACAAATGGAAAAACTCTGGCCTCTGGATAGCTTATTTGGTAGCAGAGGGGTAGGAGTTGCACTTATGTATCTGCACTGCTGGTGCTGCTGCTCTGGTGGTTTGACCCTGGAGGCCAGGTGCCCACCAAAGCTGCACTATCACTGCCCTTTCTCAGCTGGGCAAGAGAGAGAAAATGGAATGAAAGGCTCCTGGGTAGAGGTAAGGACAAGGAGTGATCACTCACCAATTATGTCACAAGCAAAACAATCAATTACCAAGCTAAACAAAGTAGACTAAAAAGAAATTAACTCAAATCTTAAAACAGCTTCTTCCACCCCTTCCTTCTTTCCAGGCTCAACTTCACTTCTGCTATCTCTGCTGCCTTCCCAACAGCAGGGCCCAGGGAACGGGCATTGCAGACAAGTCATTGCACGTTGTCTCTGCCTCTCCTTCCTCCTCCAGCAGAGGACTCCTCACGCTCTACAGCACCATAGGATCCCTCCCATGGGAGACAGTCTGTCATAAACCTATCCCACATCAGCCTCAAGGGCTGAAGTTTGTCACAGACAGCTTCAACATGGGCTGCAGTCCTTCAGAACCCGGCTGCTCCAATGTGGTTCTCTCACGGGGTCACAAGTTCTGCTCCAGTATGGGGCCTTCCATAGGCTGTAGGGAAATCACTACAGTGGGACAGCCTGCCACACTCTCATCTTCTCCATGTGCTGCAGGAGGATATCTGCAAAGTTGTTTCTCACATCTTCTCTCTTTCCTGTGAAAACTATTTCTCCTTTTTTTTTCCTCAACTATGTTATCCCCGAGGTGCTGGTGCTGATGGGGTTGGCCTCAGTCAGTGGTGCGTCTGACTTGGAGCCAGCTGGTATCAGCTCTGTTGGACAGAAGGGAGGCTTCTATAATCTTCCTGCATAAGCCAGAAGCTACCCCTCTAGCCCCCAGCTACCTAAACCTTGCCACCCAAACCCAAGGCAATTGCAAAGGTCACTCCGTGCATTGTGTCCATGCAGGTGTGACAGAGACTGCATGCTATGCAAGTTCCTAAAGTTCAGAAACATCTATTAATTTACTTTTTTGTATTTGTAGAGTTGCAAAATGGGTTCAGTTCAGTGCAGCCATAAAGATATCTAGCTCAATCTGCTTGCCAGGAGAAGGAACGCACTCCAGTACAACAGTTTGCTCAAAGTGCCATCCAACCTGGTCTTGAACACTGCCAGGGAGGGGGCAGCCACAGCTTCTCTGGGCAGCCTGGGCCAGGGCCTCATCACCCTCACAGGGAGGAATTTCTTCATTATGTCTGATCTAAATCTAGCTTCTTTCAGTTTAAAACCTTTACCCCTTGACCTATTGCTATATGCTCTTGTTAAAAGTCCCTCACCAGCTTTCATTTCAGTGACTACTCCCTGATACATAAATAAGGCTGCAAGTTGAAAAGTTGCTAGGGTATTTTATGGACAATTATGTTTTCACAGGTTTTAAAGGAGCCTCAGATTTCAAATTATTTCCACAGTTCTCTGCCATGATGAAGGATAATTCTTTCTCCTGTTAGTTCGGAGTTCAGATAGCTCTATCAGTCACTAATGAGCTGGAGTGATACAAATTTGTCTGCAACTATTTACAGGGTTATGTTGCTTTCTGTTGAGTTTACGTTAGCTTCAAGTAGCTTTGCCAATGTTTTACAACAGTTTAGGAAACATTTAAAAAATGATACAAGAATTTGCCACATCTTGGATTATTTTGATTATTAAAGCTAATTTCTACATTTTTTTGGTGCCTCTGAGGGTTGAGAAATTTCTGTTTGATCACTGCTATTGAAAGTTTGTGAGGGAAAAATAGAAAGAGTTCTTACTATTTATTAGATGAATCTTCTGTCTTACATTTGTAATGCAGATATGAGGTGTACTTATGGACATTTATGTGGTAATTTTTCAGGTGTTTATGTATACCACATTTCCTATCTGCAAATTTGTTATTTCCTTGTTGTGTTGGGTTGGTTTGTTTGTCTTAAATTATGGTGTTTTTACTCCATAAGGATCTGTAACAGGAGTCACAAGAGCTTGTGTGAATTTTGAGAAAAAAAATGTGTAATCTCTTACAACAGAAATACTTTTTTTAGAGTGAAGTATTGTGAGGCAATTGTACTAGAAGAGAGATTGATTTAATCATCTTCTATCAAATCAAAACATCACTTAACCAACTTAAGGAGCAATAAGAAATAAACTTTAGGTATACAGTGAGAGGTAGTTCTTGTTAGGATGTTTAGTTTCTTAACTCTTGGCTGTGGAAGATTTATGTAGGTATAACTTGTTACATGACTTCCTGGGGAGTTATGATAAACCATGTCCTTGGATTAGTTTTCATTCAAGTTTCACTAGTGATATGAAAGATACAATGGAAGCTTGCTTTAAAAATCTCCAAAGAATTTTAGGTATGTACTTTAATGTGGGGGTTTGACCTTGGCTGGAGGCCAGATGCCCGTCAGAGTCACTCTTATCACTCCCCTTTGCAGCTGGACATGGGAGAAAATATGTATTGAGAGGCTTAGGACTCAAGATAAGGACAGGGAGAGATCATTCCACAATTAGTGTCATGGGCAAAACAGACTCAACACACACTAAAGGAAAGAAAACTGATTTTTATTACACTACACACACAGAGAAACTAGAGTCAGACAATGAGAAGTAAAACCAGATCTTAAAACATTACCCCCTCACCTCTCCCTTCTTCATAGACTAAATATGTGAATGATTTCTCTCCCTTCTTCCCCCAAGGATGGCACAGGGAGGAATGGGTGTTTCAGTCAGTTCCTCACAAGTTGTTTTCCTCCTTAGCAGTGTTGGTGGGGTGGGGTATAGACTAGGGAGACAGCACACAGAGCGTTCCTCACACTATTCCACTGCTGCACTGTGGGGTCCCACCCATGGGAGACAGTCCTCCATGAACTTCTCCACAGGAGTCTTTTCCCATGGGGCTTCAGCTCTTCATCAGCTGCCCCAATGTGGGTCACTGCTGTGGGGTGCAGTCATAAATCATAGAATGTCTCTCAGTTGCTCAGGCCCAGACTGTTCCAGCCTTGTCTCCTATGGAGTTGCAAGACCCCCCAGCAAACCTGCCCTGGCATGGGTCTCTCTCTCACTCTGTCTCCCTCCACGAGCTGCAGATCTGCTGCCAGGGGCTTGCTCTAGTGTGGGTCATAGCATCTTCCATATGTCTCCACCCATTCCGGCATGGGGCCTCTCCACAGCTGCAGGTGGGGTCTCTGCTCCCTGGCATCTTTCATGGGCTATGAGGGGAGAACCTACTTCACCTACGGTCGTTCTCCATGGGCTGCAGGGGAATGGATTCTGGCACCTGGATTGCCGCCTCCCCTCCTTCTTCACTGGCTTTGGTGTCTGCACAGTTTCTTATGTCTTCTCACTCCTTTGTCTGGTAGCAAAAAGTGACGGCTCCTGGAGTTTTTTTCTCTTAAATGTGATTCCCAGAGGCTGGTGGGCTCAGCCTTGGTCAGCAACGACTTTGGCCTTGAGCAGGCTCGTGTCTGTCGGGCCTGGGGGAAGCTTCTGGCTGCTTCTTTTAGAAGCCAGCTCTGTCACCCCCCCCACCCCCTGCCCACCTTCTCTGCCAGAACCTTGCTCTATAAAACCACACCACCTCAGCATAGGAACTTGATTCCAGCCAGATTTACAGGCAGGCATACGTTAAACATAATGTAAGTGGAGAGTTGCATATGTTGAGTGTTAGAGCAGGTGATCTGGAGACTTGTTCAGCATTGACATTGAGACCTAGAAAAGTTCAATTTTGTTTTAGATGACCAACAAGACCCAGCCTTACTTATGACTCTTTTGTAAAGAGGTGCAACTCACATGCCTAACACTAAATTACAATAATTTTTCATGACACTCCCTCCCCTCTCTCCATCCCCCGCTCCCCCAAAAATATCTACAGTATGCATTGAATAATACTGTGCCTCTGGGGGCCTTCTATAGAAACAGCTATAATTCGTAGAGAAACCCAAGATGCATTTTGTAGTACTTAGATCCTGTAAAAACGGCATGAGGGAGATGCTGAGTTGCTGCAAAATTGGGCCAAGTGCTCAGTGCATTGTTCACAGCTGGAATATTTGGCCTCTGAAAGGATATTGGCAATGCCTGAAGCATTTTTAATACCAGTAGTATTTGTTGTCACAGGTTGCAAGCAATGTAGAGTAGAAAAAATAGTGTTTTAACTGTGATAAAAGATACTGTTGGAAATAAAACTAAAAATGAGAACTTTCCCTGCTCTGAAAACTTCTTTAGCTGCAGACAACAGGGGTGAAAATCCTGTGCAGTTAGTAGTTACATACTCACATGTTACAATGAAGCAATTAATAGTAAGCAGGTCAGACAGAATTATGTGATTGCCTCCTGTAAAAGGGAAACTGTTCCCTGCCTACATGGAACAGGAATGGATTTCCTGTAGATCCACAACTGATAGCTTTAATGATTTTGTTGACTGGAACAGTAAAATAGGGAACAAACCAAACACCCTGTTCTTGTGCTTTCTCTGGAAATACTGTTTATCTCACATATTCTGTATACCTCAAGAACATCCCTTGCTTAATGTATGCAAAGTGCTTATCTGTCGTATGTGATCATTGCATTTTGTGGTCAGCTGTGGTAAGTGAATTTCTTTCTGAGTTTAGAGCTGTTCAGCCTTTTAAACTCATAAAGTGAAGAGATTACCTGAATTTACCAGTATAGTTGTTTCTTTTGCTGCCTGCAGTTGTGTATGCTTTTTACTTAATTAAAAAAAAAATCTAGTTAACTAATAATGAAGAACTTAAACTGTGAGCCAGTAGGTACTGGACAATGCCTGTTCATGCATGCTTAGTAGACACCCTCTGGGGTTTCGCCTCACAGCTCCCTAAGTCCCTGTGTATGTTTTCTCTCTATCCAGTATTAGGTGGGCTGGATGGGATTACAACTGTAATTGGAAGTGTGTCATTTGTTGTGCTGCTGAAGGTGACCATTGAGACTTTCTGTTTCTGTTACCTATTCTGCTTTACACTTTAAAATAGTTTTGTTATTCCCTAAAATGCAGAGTTTTTCAGAGGTGCTGGCTTAAAGTTATTTGTAACCAGTAGCCCTCCATGAGACACCACAAAGAGGCATGCCTATGGAGCAGTGGTAAAATGACTTAGATAAATGCAAAGAAGACTGCAGAGTGAAGTCACGGAGAAGGATAATGCAGAAAGAACATAAGGCAGTGCTTGGGAAGTAAGGCCTTTAAAGTTCAAGAAAAACTAAGAGCCTTCTTGGCTTGCTCTAATTCAGTAATCTGGAGTGGCAGATACCTTTAGGAACTGTGATAGAGTGACAGGTAGTTCTCACAGGAGAAGAGACCTAGCAAATCTGGAAGGGTAACTGATGTGTAATAAAAGTGGGCTGAGCCAGGCAAGCTAGCTGGTGACAGTGGCAGAGACCTCTTAACCAGGTACCCTCAAAAGAAGCGCTTGAATGCACATACACAATATTAGTAGTCACTTTTCTTGTGCACTTGTTAAGTCATATCTCACCTCTAAAGCAGTATTATCTGTATACTTAAATGCTATGGAATGCCAGAAGATCAGAGCTCTAAAGAGCATGGAAAGAACTAACTGTGTTTCTGTAAAGAAAGGCACAGGTGATTAGAGTGAAACAGTTATGAGGTGCATGACTTTGTCTTTAATGTTTACCTCAATAAATAGTAATGCATTGCAACAAAATCTAAGGATCCTACTAGGAAAAAGAAATTTGTAATGATATATGAAAGGCTTAAAATTTTTAAAATAATCTAGAAGCCTTTTTTTACTTATCAAGCAGTGTCTGTGTGAAAAAAAACACCCTTGCATTTAACTGATGTGTATAAGGTTTGATTTCTGAAATGTACTTTTCTTAAATGTAACCTGTAGATAAGCTTCAAATAGTTTAGATTGCACACTGCTTCTTTGCGCTGTGTTTAGTTTGAATGTTCCTTGAGCAGCTTTTATTACTCTGAAATAAGAAATCTAAGTAAAATCTAAACATTAGTTACATTGACTTTGGGGTACAATGGTTCATATTGCAGTTCTGTGGTTTGACTGTGGGCTGTGTTTTCCAGCGTTCTTAGTGGCACAGAATTTGATGAAATAAGATCAAGAGAATACATAGTTCACATGTTGTGAAGCAAGCTTCTCTATCAGATTTTGTTGATCAAAAGCATACTCATTTGGGTTATTGTTCCCACGTTCATTTTACAGCTCTAATGTCTTACCAGAATCTGAAGTAATAGTTTTAGGCAATTTTGAATGATGTATAAAGTGATTCTGATATAACACAAGTTTAGTTGCAAAACTTTTACTCAGTATTGGTGTCAAAACTGTCACGCTCAATTATTTGCCAGTTACATTTTGCTGCTGCATTAATTGTTGATGACACTGAAGCATGTCACCCTCTGAGAATATTTACAGATCCTTCTATGTTAAGTGGCAGACATACAGTTCAGTCTCAACTTCTGGGTGGTAGTCTGTGTAAGGTAACTACTTACCCTGTGTAGCACTTAAATGTTTTCTTCTTAATGTCTACTTAAGGGTTCTCTCTAAAAGTAGTTCTCTGACCACCATTTGTGAAGTCAGCAAGGATAAAGATGTGTCTGATCTAACTAGTTAACAGGTAAGGTGCTTTTAAACTTAAAAGGGTAAAGGGTAGAGCATTTCTACCCTTTATCACAGAATAATAGAATGGTTTCAATTGGTGATCTTAATTTCATGCTAGAAAAGAAATCTCTTAATGGGAATATTTTTATGTGTTGATCTCATAGCTCTGTAGACTTCTAGCCTATGGTTTCAGTATCATAACTGCACCTGAAAGCTTCCCACACAGTGATTTCTTGAACTACATGAACAGATACTAGAGAGTTAATAATGGAATTTCTTACGAGTTATGTTGAGATTCCTACCTACATTTATATGCAGGAAACTTAGAAAATACTTTCAGGTCTTTAATGGATCAGGCTTCAACTTGCACTCTTGTTTGCTGAGAGTCGTTGGACAATTTGTTCTAAGGGCTTTTTTCATGCTCCACTGAAGAATAAACACAAAAACTTGACTGGTACAACCTGGGGCTTCATAACCCCGAAGCTAAATACCATTTCATTCTTTTATGATGTGTTTGTACATAATTAAGGTTCTGTGTTTGCATATGCTGGAAATACTGTGGTCCACATGAAAGGTTCTGCAAAGGAAGAAAGACAGACAGTGTCTCTTAAGGGTGCCTGAATGGCAGGTGAAAACAATTGGTATTGTGCAAACAGATATTCTGTGAAGATGGTGGGATGAAACTGAGAGGGAAAGAGAAAAAGAAATCAATATAGAGGGCATACAGGATACACACTGCCCTATAGGATATGTGCCTGATTTTTGGCTGCTATTATGGTCAAAAGTTATGCTAACTACCTGTAATAGATATAATACTAGAATAGAGTTCCTAACTCTAGTTAGGAAAAAAAAAAGATAAATTGAAATACATCTGAGGTACTTCTGTTCATTTTGCTGTACAGATGTTCAGATAGCTATTCATCAAATGGTTATTAGGTTCTGCCAGGTTAACAGCTGATGTGCTAGTTTAGTCATCACTGGGCAGTTTATCTTGGGCAATTTACTGTTTACTCTCCAGTTCCACTTGTGGCCCACTGAGGAGAATATTCAATATTTTTAAATTCAGTGCATTTCATGGGGAATCGTGTTTATGGTATGCTGCTTGTGGAGATTGCTGTTTTTCAAGGCCAGATTTCCACATTTACATTGGGTTATGGAGTTTATACTGAGGACTAACATAAAATGTCAAGCCAACCAGATGAGAAGGCAATGATGTCACTGTAATGTATAGTTGACCAGGATGTTTGAAATAGTCCTTTGATTGCAGTAGGATTTAGATGCACTTTACAAAGTACCACCTTGATGTATTTCTAAAAAGCAGTTCAATTCTAGATACCTAAACTTTCAGAAAAGTAGTGCTTACTTTGCCTCCTTCAGTACATAATTTTAGACAGCTAAATTTAATAAGGTTCACTAGTGTATCACTAGTCAGATCCATCAACTGTTTTCTTCAAAAACATTTGGGAAAACTCATGTTTTATGGCGGTGTTCCACCTGTGAATGTTTGAGACAAACGCCTTACTCATCTTTTTAGGAATTAAGTTCCTGAAAGTGATCTTTCTCCCAGTAGTCCAGGACTTGTCAAGGAACAGATGCCAGCAGAATACGTCCAAACAGGGTATAGTGTGCTCTTCCTGTAATTAGGAGGAGTTGTCCAAGATGGGAGTGTCAAATGTGATTGCTCCAGATTTTTATCTTTTTGGGGGTTGGAGGGGTGATGTGGTTTTATGTGGGGGTGGATTTTTTGTTCGGGTTTTTGTTTGTTTTGGGGTTTTTTGTGGTGTTTGTCCATAGAAAGTCAAAAATCCTACTTGGCTGTGTTTGGTGTGTGCCAGGCTATTACTGGGTGTGTGCTCTAGTGCACACTAAAACACACTTCTGTACCTTGCATCTCCCACAGTAACTGCTTATGTAATCATAGAATGGTCTGGGTTGGAAGGGACCCCAAGAATCATACATTTCCAACCTCTTGCCACAGGCAGGGTATCACAGTTTTGTGTAGCTGGGTACTGATAAAAAATGGGGGGCTGCAGAGATGGCTGCTGCAAGAAGCAGCCAGAAGCAGTCTGCAGGCCCCAGAACATAAGCATCACTTGCTGCTGACCAAGGCTGAGCCAACCAGCAATGGTCACAGCACCTCTGTGAATCAAAAAGCGCAAGCAGCTGCATTTTGCCACCAGCTGCATTTTGCCACCAGAGAAGTGAGTGAGAAGTTGTAAGGAGTTGAGCAGACACCAAGGCTGGGGAGGGAAGGGGGTGAGGGTGGGGAGGAGGCGCCCCAGGTACCGGAGAGAAAGATGCCCCTGCAGCCCATGGAGAAACCCAGGGTGGAGCGGGTGTCCCCCCACAGCCCATGGAAAAGGCCGAGACCCCACCTTCAGCCCATGGAGAGGCCCCATGCTGGAGCAGGTGGAGACATACAGGAGATGCTGTGACCCATGTTGGAGCAAGCCCCTGCCAGCACTTGCAGCCTATGGAGAGAGACAGAGACACAGAGATGAGCAAGGGAGAGATTTGGGCCAGAGTAGGTTTGCTGGGGGGAGGCTGGTGACCCTGTGGAGGACTGGGACTAAGAGACTGAGGGACATTTGTGATTTACTACTGCCCTCCATAGCAGTGACCCACCCTGGGGCAGCTGGTGAAGAGCTCAAGCCCTGTGGGAAAGGACTCATATTGGAGAAGTTCATGAAGGACTGTGTTCCATCGGTGGGACCCTTGGTGCAACAGGGGAAGGGTATGAGGAATGCCCTCTCCCCTACCAATAAGGAAACCAAGGGTGTGTGAAATGAATGCCCTCCCTGGCCAAGAAGGAAACCAACTTGGGAGGAACTGACCGAAGCCCCCATTTTCCCAGTCCCTACCCCTCCCTGTGCCACAATGGGGGGCAAGAAGGGAGCAAAATCAAGACTAAAGTGAAGTCTGTGAAGAAGTGCGTGGGTGGCAGGGGGAATGACAGGTGCTTAAAGCTTAATATCTGGTCGTGCTTCTCATTATCCGGCTCTGGTTTCACTGTGTGTGTAGTGTAATAAATAGAGAGTTTGTTTCCTTCACTCTGTGTTGAGTCTATTTTGCCCATGGCATTGATTACAGAATAATCTCTCCCTGTCCTTATCTTGACTCCTGAACCTCTCAATATATATTTTCTCCCCTGTCCAACTGAAAAGTGGAGTGAGTGATAGACTGATGTTGGTGGGTGTCTGGCCTCCAGCCAGGCCTAAACCACCAAGCAGGGCCACAAACCTCGAGGCCTGATCTAGACAAGACAAGGTTGCCCAGGGCCCCATCCCAACCTGGCTTTGAACACCTCCAGGGATGGGGTATCCACCACCTCTCTGGGTAGCCTGTTCCAGCACCTCACACTCTCTCTGTAAAGAACTGCCCCCTAAGATCTAATTTAAACCTTCCCTCCTTTAGCTTCAATCCATTCCCCCTTCTCCTACCATTACCTACCCTTTTTAAAAGTTGATTCACCTCCTGTTTATAAGCTCCCTTCAGGTACTCTTTGTAGGGGAGGTGCTCCAGCCCTCTAATCATCCTTGTGACCCTCCTCTGAACCCTCTCCAACAGTTCCAAATCTTCCTTGTATTGTGGCCCCCAGACCTGGGCACAGGACTCCAGATGGGGCCTCACGAGGGCAGAGTAGAGAGGGACAGTCATCCCCCATGTCCCTGCTGGCCACCCCTCTTCTACCCCAGGATACTATTGGCCTTCAGAGCCACAAGACCCAACTTGTGTTAAGTTTCTCATCCACTGTGACACCCAGGTAAGAGTAATGCAGACAAGGCTAAAAAGTGTTTTATTAACTTTTTGAGGGAATAAAATCTTTCTTGCATTTCACCTGTGACAGTGTTTTAAAACCAAAAATCGGTGTGTTCTGACATGGGTGCCAAGAGTCCTGTGGTTTCCTGCCCTTTTTACTGCTGCTTTTATTACAATTCAGAACTTCAGTGTGGGAGTCCTGAAAATTAATCTTAGAAGATGATACTGTGATGCTTCAAGGGTGGTCATTAAGTCTCTGAAATTAAAAAAAAAAAAAAAAAGTTTGCTTAAAATACTGTTTTACAGTACTGGCTTTTACAAAGTTCTTACCACTGCCTTTACAAAGCAGTTGCATTATACCCTGTCTATTGCCAAAATAAGAGGTCTTAAATGCTAAATTGAAATAATTGGGACAGACTGTTTTAATGATCTATGTCATGAGGCAAATACAGAACTATACTGGTGTCTCAGTAACAGCTATGTGTTGCTAATAAAAGAGGAAAAAAGGGGTAGACAACAGGGAGAACTAGACTTCAAAGATTGCTTTCTGGCTGTTCTTTTTTTTTTGGTTGTGTAAGGATTTTCAATGCAGTCTTCACGAGTTATTACTTGCATGTATTATTGTGAAACTGTACTAATGCTTCACGTTAATGAAGATTACTCAGAAAAAAATCCAACCCACACTAGACTTGAGACAATTTCTGGATAGATCTTTGTGCTGAAAGGTTTAGATAAAACTTGTTCAAACTGTTGTCTGTGATAGAAGAGTAGAATCATTTGTAAAGTTTCCCATCTCATTCTGAACCAATGGGATAATCCTTCAAAATAATAACTCTTAATACGTGTTCTACTATATCAGTTTTAGGGTTTTTAGGATTCCTAAACTATGTCAGCTAGCCTGGTTTTATGCTATAATATGGACTGCATGTCTTCAGAACTTGTCAACTAAACCTTTTTTTGTTCTATATTATCATAAGTGGTCTGTCCATTTATTTCTGATTAAATGTTTCAATAAATCATTATTTGTAAATAGAAACTGCAGCGGACTGTCTCTTACATTCTGTGTTACCAACACACAGTTAAAATACAGGAGTTAGCTGAAAGGTTAAAAGCTTTTTATTCAATTCCAGAATAATCATGAAGTCCTGTAGTCTGATCCCAAGACTTTAAATGTACACATGCTGCTTCCTCTTTAGCAGAAGCTCTACAGTGTTTGCAGGTCTGTTGCATTAAGGGTTGAGGTAACATGGAGGAATGCCCAGTTTGTCATTCTGAGTCTGATCACATTCAGTGTACTGAACTATCACAATTACAGATGCAGAAATAACATGATACACCTTCAGTCTAGTTGCGTTCCTTGAGCTACCACAGCCTCAGTGAGTGAGTTTGGTCGCCTTCAGTAAGAGCTGTCATGGTTAGCTCAATGAACACGCAGTTTATTAAAGCAGGAGATACACAGGTTCTTTGGATTGCTGGTGATGAATTCACTGTCTGCAAAGCACATGCAAATACCAAAGGTATTAGTAACACAGCATAACCACAAACACATTTAAGGATATATACAGCGGCTGTGTGGAGATTTATAGTTTCCTGGGGAAGCACTTGGTGTAACCAAGTGTTCGAATCTTACCCAATGGCCTCCCGATGTGGGGGGAAAGAGGGACTCTGCCTGTCGACTGGTCCCAGAAGTCAGAATAGTAGGCAATGGTATCTTCCCTATGCGATGGTATTTTTCCTAATATCCTCTCTCCCTTAAGCTTTTTTGTGTTCTTATCTCCAAGGTGGAGCTTGAGTGACTCTAGTCATACATAACTTTACTGGAATTGCTGTGAAATTCCTGCACTTAGCATTTAAAGGTATAGACTAACAAAATCCAGAGGTGCATGCTCCATGGGGGTGGTTGCACCTTGGAGGTGGGTAGCTTTCCAGGTGGAAGTTTGGTTTTGTATTATAATGATATTATAATGGGCAAAGCTTAGTAAAGGACAGCATTTTGTCAAGTACATGACAGATTGCTGGCTCAGGATAGCAAACATGCAGCTTGTCAGTTCCATTTAATATTCAAGTTTCCATATTATCACAGAGCCTGTCCACAATGTCTCCGCTTCACCCTCCGTGTGCAGCTGTCTCAGGGTTAAAACATCAAGCTCCCCTGATGTTACCAACTTTCAAGAATGCCTTGGAACTTAATGGGAGGAAGGGTATTTAGGAACTTAATCTGACAAGGATGCTTGTCCTATCAGTTGCTCATCACCCTGGAATGTTTCTTGAATACTGAACCTTTCTTTCAAATGTGAACGTAGGTTTAGTTTCTAAGTTACCCTAGTGATTATTCCACACAGGTCCATTATAGTAACTTTATTTGATAGAAACCTTTTCAATAGGAGACAGTTTGCACAAATTTCAGATTCTTTCAGTGTTCTGGTATATAATTAGCAGTTGAATCACTATAGGTAGCATTGTAGCATGGAAATAGCTTAATTTTATTAATGGTTTTCTGTCATAAAATGGTTTGTTTGGAAAGGACCACTAAAGGCTCTCTAGTCCAACCCCCCTGCCTTGGGATCAAAGGCAGGATCAAAGCCCTGTCCAACTTTCGTGGTTTTACCCCCGCTGGGAGCCGAGATCCACAGGAGCCGAGATCCACGCAGCTGCCTGCTCCTTAAAGGAATAGAGCAGGGGAAGAGGGAATGGGGGAGATGGGAGGATGGGGGGGCGGGGGGGAAGAGGGAAGGGAAGGGAAAAGGAAGAGGAAGGGGCAAATAGCCCCAAAACCAAGAAACTAAGAGGCCCCGGGGGTTGGGATAAGGATAGTTTACTAAGATAACCAAAAGATACAATAAAACAATACTAACAAGACTTTAGAGCAAAAATATATGAAGCTGTTGATACACAAGGCAGTTTCTCACCAAACCCACAACTCGGGCCGTGCCACCCAGAGCTGTCCCAGAACCCGACCATCTCCCAAGAACCGCGCGTCCCGGAGCCGCCCTCGGCCTTCTTCCCATCAGCCCCCGATATCCTGGGCAGGACGTAACTGGCATGGAATACTCTCTTTGGTCAGTTGGGTCACCTGTCCTGGCTTCGCCCCTCCTTTCTCATGAAGAGCTGAGAAAGTCCTTGACTGTCTGACGGCAATTAACAACGTCAGGGTGTTATCAGCACTACTCCCATTTTAACTCTCAAACACAGCATTCCATCCACTGCTACAAATGGAGTTAACTCCATCCTGACCAAAACCAGGACACCAACAAAATACATGTCCATTTGTGTGTGTATGCACATGCAGTCCCTTGCCAATGCTGTTTGTTTCTGTACAACTGTAGACAAATATAACACCTCTATGGGGGAAAACTACAGAAGCTGTCAGAGGCAAGGGATAGGAGTACTTGATTTGGAGTCTTTCAGCTCAGAAATCCACCATTGTTTGTAAATCACACACGTCCAGAGTTTATATGCTACGATAGCAGCATGTAAGGTGTTATTACTCACACAAAACCCTGGTGACAGGATTAATGGAAGTTCTTTACTAAGATACTGGATGAGACTATAGGATACTTCAAAACAAGTTTGGAATTTGGTGCAGAATTCTTAACACCACAGGAAGATGTTTGAGGGCTTTTATGAGGAAGGTAAAAAAAAACCCCACCACAAATGAAAATAGGTTATGTATTGTTATTTCCCCTGTCATTTAGGCAATAAAAATTTAACATTAACGTTGGTGTTGGGGAGGGGGGGTAGAGGAGACTTCCTGTTCATATGGTAGGAATTAGGGAGTCTAAACGACATGCGTTACTTCAGCTGAAACGTACCAGCAGTCCTGAGCTTGAGTTACCAAAATCACAACGCTGCTTATACAGGAATCTTTGCAGCTGATGCGTTTCATTTCAGAGTTACTTTTTCCACAGCGCAGCCGTGAGGCAGTGTTGCGGCATGCCCGTCCTGCTCTGAACAGGTACCAGTGCGAACTTCGCGCCAGGGAGGCGCAGGCAGGAGCAGCGCTGTTGCTGGCAAAGCGAAGGCGCTGGAGTCCGGCAGGTGGTGCCAGAAGTCCTCCTCACTGGGACTGCTGACTGCCGAACAGGCCCCGCAGCTGTAGCATCAAAGGGTGTCCTAAGAGGTGGAAGCAACACATGCCGTTATTTTCCCTCTCCTTCCCAACTTCTACCCCTATATCAGTGCCTCTGCAAACTTTTTGTTAGTGTTCTCTGTGTGTGAAGGTAAAACGTGGAGATAGGTGTCTTAATACTGTGTCTTCCTCCTTACTCTATAACGATTGTGTAATTTTCTTTCTGGCAGCTGGTGTGGGGCTGTGCTTGGTTTTTAGGAGGAGAGCCATGCTGATAACACACAGATGTTTTCAGTTGTTGCCAAGCAGTCAAGGGCTTTTCAGCTTCTCACACCACTGTCTTGATGAGTAAAGGGGGTGTGGAGTGGGGTGGGAAGTGTGCACCCAAGAATTGAGGAGGGGCACAGCCAGGGCACATGACACAAACTGGCCAAAATGCATACTCCATGCCAATGATGTCGTGTTCTGTATATCACTGGGGGGTGGACAGCCAGGAGAAGGCAGTGAGATGCAGGAATCAGATGAAATCAGATCCATGCAGAGAGAAATTGTGCTGTGCATCACATGTTAAGTATATTCTTTTTTATTATTATTGCTGTCCAGCTTTTCTGTGCTATTAAACTGTCTTTATCTCAACCCGTGACTTCTACCCTTTTTTATTTTCTCCAAAGTTCCCCTTGGTTGTTTCTCCCATCCCATTGCTGGCAGGAGGGCACAATGTGTGTGTGAGTTAATAGCTGTGTGGTGGTTTTAGCTGCCTGCTGGATTAAACCGTGACATTATTAAAACTGGTATGATTGACAGTTTGCAGTGCTTGTATTTTCAGTTTTAACACCTTTTTTTTTAGTCTAACAGTTAACCAACCTTCTGTGAAACTCTCCAATGTTGGAAAAAGTCACCTAATTTCCACTTTTTTTTTTATGAATGTACTGTGATCTAGCAAGGTTTGTAAAAGCAAAACATCTGGGATAGTGAGTAGTTGCAGCTGATGGTGAGTCAAAAGAATGCCAGTCTTTAAGTGAAACTTGGACTGCTGATGACCTGTACTGTTTGGTGTTGGAGAAATTGGTGCCTAACTGGTAGACAGCAAGGCTACTCTTCTGAAAGTTGCTGGTAGTCTATAAAGACTAGTATAACTTGGTTTGAACGAATTAGTTTGCATCTAGAAAAGCTGTTTGCATTTGTCTATATCTGCTGCTATTGACATAATTGACCTAATAAGTTTTCCTAACTCATCCTTTATGCATCTAAACAAGGAAATTCTTCTCTTAACAGTATAGCTCATTGCTATTGAGTACATCAGAAGCATGTTAAAAACTTTCGGCTTTTATATGGAACATGCAATGCTTTGAGACTTAAACTTCTGCTATGAAAGGGTTTGAAATTTGTGTGGTTTTTTCTTGATTCTTTTACATCTTAGTGTCCTGGTTTCGGTCAGGATGGAGTTAACTTCTTTTGTAGCAGCAGATGGAATGCTGTGTTTGAGAGTTAAAATGGAAGCAGTGCTGATAACACCCTGATGGTTTTAGTTGTTGTCAAGCAGTCAAGGACTTTCTCAGCTCTTCATATTTCCCTATTAATGAGAAAGGAGGGGACGAAGCCAGGACAGGTGACCTAACTGACCAAAGGGGGTATTCCATGCCAATTACGTCCTGCTCAGTATAAAGGGGGGCTGATGGGAGGAGGAGCAGGACGGCTTCAGGACGCGTGGTTTTTGGGGGACAGTCGGGTTCCGGGACAGTTCTGGGTGGCATGGCCTGAGTTGTGGGTTCGGTGAGAAACCGCATTGTGTATCAACAGCTTCATATATTTTTTGCTCTAAAGTCCTGTTGGCATTGTTGTATTTTATCTTTCTGCTATTTTAGTAAACTATCCTTATCCCAACCCACGGGCTTTTGGTTTCTTGGTTTTGGGGTTGTTATTTGCCCCTTCCTTTGCCCTTCTGTCACCCCCCCCACACACACACACCCCCCACCCCCACTTCTTCCCCTGCTCTTTTTCCTTTAAGGAGCAGGCAGCTGCGTGGATCTCGGCTCTCAGCTGGGGTGAAACCACAACACTTAGGAGTTTAAAATATTGCATGATGACAAATGTTTTGCTATTAATCATATTTGAAAATAGGAAATTTTATGGATTTGGGTTTATTTTTAATCAAGTAGTGAGATGGTTACATGGGCTTTAAAAGTCAAGATGTTCTCAAAGTGAATTAGTTTATTTTCAGAGAACCAGGTTTTGTTCTTCCTTGTTAATCTGTTTAGAACTCTCAGGGTGAAACTAAAATGTAAATTGAACTCAGAATGCTGGTTCTAGGAAGTTTCACTTGCTTTCAACAAAAACTTTCAGTGAGGTTTTAAATTGATGACAAGTTAGTGGCCTAGTTTTGAGAAAATCAGTTTGAACTGCTGAATCACATTTTTACTTCAGTAGCCTTGTGATTTAGGCTGAGAGAGCATACTTCATCAGCTGGCAGCAAATGAATTTAAACTTTAAAAGCAATAGGAAAAAAAATTTTAGAGATAGGATTTTGGATTTGTGGTATACTAATGATTTGGGGCATACCTTTAAAAAGTTAACTGGTAGAAAAACACAACTTTTGTGGTTTGTTGTAGTTATCTTTATAAATATAGTTAGTTAACACCCAGCGAAACTAAAATATCTATATAGTACTTTATATTTTTGGCATGAATAGGAAATCTTGGGGAGGAAAAATATATAAATACAGGTGTTATGAAATATTCATCTTTAACAGGTCAACAGCTTATTGCAAAAGGGTATGTTAGTTTTGAAATCTGAAGGATTTTCAGTTCCTGGGTTTGTGGTGGTAGGGGTTTGGTTTACAGGGTGGGGTTTTTTAAGGTGCTTCTTAAGTGTGTTTTTGGTGGGGTGTTTGGAGAGTGTTATTTTTTTTAAAGTAACAAAAATGCAGACTAGGTTACACTTAATTCTCAACTAATAGCTCTCTGGGGGAAAAAATTGTCTCTTGTATGCTTATGCAGTGCCTCTGAGACCAAATATAGTAGTGTCTCACAGCAGTGCTCTAAATTCAGCGTTTGCATAATCAACAATGCTTCTGTGCTTATGTATTTTAGTCCGTAGTAAAATACTTTTTAGTTTACTAGAAAAATGTCTTCCAGTACAGTAGTTAAGCAAGCTAATTGCTTCCTATTGCACCTTCAAGTGCTTTAAAAAAGTTGACTGTGTGGTTGCTTTAGTATCATTCAGCATTGCTGTGTATATACTGCTAGATTTCAGGAAGAGGTGAGATGTGGAAATGCACCTAAGTTCCTGTGAATGTATTTTTAACTTTAATTTTACAAATTCTTATGAATTCCTGACTGAATGTCTTAAGTTAGCTCTTCCATATATAGTACGGATTTTTCTAAAAGCTGCAAATTCCTGAACGTGTGTCTTTCTGTCACTGCTTTTTTTCTGAAGAATATTTCTGTGTTGCTCTGATGTTCCTAGATGTAGTGGGTTCATTTCATGGAAGAATTAGCAAGTGTTGTTAGATGTAAGTGTACTTTTCTGCATGTCTTACCATACCTCAAGGCACATCCATGTATGTTCCCTTATTCAGTAAGGCACAGCATATGGAATTATTTTTCCCTGAGCTAGTTAAGAGCATTCCTTTGGTTTTAACCCCTGTATGGTGTGACAGTAGACAGCTGGTTCCAAAACTGAAGCAAAAGGAGAAAGACCAGAACTGATTGATTAACGAAATACAGTGAACATGATTACAGCAATGACATTTCTCAAGGACATGAGACTAAAATGTTACCTGACCTCACTTGTCTTAACCCTGAAGTAATCGATAAATCTGGATGTTTCCTATCTGAAAATGTTAGTCTGAAATAAAGTATCCTGTAATTCTTTAGATTTTCAGGTGGTCACAAGTTTCTGTAGTTAAATCCTGAAAAGAATTGAAAGGTTTTTTCATCTCCCTCATCTAAAGGACCCTGGTGAGTTTAGGTGTAGACAGTCACCAAAAGCTTCTGCAGATCTGTGAACCAGTGACTTACTGAACAAACCAGTGGCCTGAGAAGTCATTACAGTAGAATTGGTGTTTTGGTGGCTTTTATGTGTTGGATTTTTTCAACAGTGTTTTTTTTTTAAACTTCTATTAAGCAAAGTTACTCTGCTAGGTGGGTGTGAGGGTATTTTGTTTCTAATAAACTGAGATGGTCAATGTGTTTTCTACTTCTAGTGAATGTAGTACAGTTTCTTTTAAGCTGGTAGTCATTCTTCCCTCTACTAAACTCAATTAATCTTTCCTCTCTGTATGTAGTTGACTGATGTGATATGGAGTATTAAGTAGCAGCCCTAGTAGTTGTTTTGCTCTCTTGCCTACCTGCCCTCTGTTTGCTGAATGTTGTTAGAGTAACAATATGAAGGAACGTCCTGTTGAATATGAAAACTAGCATTAAAGTGAGAGAAAAAACCCAAAACCAAGTCAGTTTATGCTTATCTTAGCCAAGTCTCAAATCAAACTACTTATGTTTTACCTGTTTTGTTTTTCAGAGTACTGTAATTGAAAGTGCATCTGTCTACATTGAAGGACAAATTCATGATTGAATGGTGGATTAGTAAGTAGTTGTCTGATTCCAAGAGTAAGAAGATATCCTGGGAGTTGGGAAGAACTGGATTTTCACCCTAGTCCAGCAGCTTTGCTGCTCACTTAAACACAGATGAATGAAGACCCCATTTGGAAAATCGCCAGGTCAGCGGTCCAGAGCTGATGCAGGTGAGGTGTCTTTCTGGGTGGCCTTGTTTGGTTTTGGTGGGTAAAAAGTGTTCTTACTTTACAGATCTGGGGGTGGGGCGGTGTTAATGTTATGTTAATGGTTTCATGAAGGTATTACATTACTCACTTTAAAAGAAATTTTATTACTGTTCTAGAAGCCGATAAATTGAAAAGGCATACGTAAATTTAACTTAGTAGTACAGACATACATGTAAGAAGCTTCTAATAGACTATATCAACATTAGAACTGTAAGTTACTTAATTCTAATAAGGAGCAAATAAATTTTGTTGTAGGATGGCATTGACATTAAGGGCATAATTCCTAGTTTATCTCAGAAGTGCTAAAACAGATAAATTCACTATATATTTATAACCTAAGTGTAAAACGATGGTTTTAAAGAAGCTAATCATCTAGTAATGTAAAAGAGAACCTCTTGAAAACACTACAGAAATGCAAATAATGTTGCTACTTCACGTGTTCTCTCTGGTGTGCTCTCCAATCTTTAATGTGTGCTCTGTAAACTGGAATAGGTTAGTCAGAGTATTTTTTAATTTTTATTCAGAGAAATGCAAAACCAGAGTGTTTATCTTATGAGTAGTTAGACTCACTCTGATCTAGTTAAAGAGGTGTCCCTGCTTTGCTGTAGGGGGGGTTGGACTAGATGGCCCTTAAAGGTCCCTTCCAACCTAATGCATTCTCTGATTACTCAGTGTTTTTCAGTTTGAAAGACTAGTGAATCTGTCTTGTGTGTTCTGTAGTAAGGAATTATCAGAAATGATACATAACAGCATCCAGTGACCAACAAAATTGGTGCTTTTCTAAAAATCTCAAGAAACTGTCACGTATGAATGGGAAAGTTCAGTTAACTTTTAAACTACCCAAGCAATATAGTCCATTCTGGTGCTTTCAAATAACAGATCCATGTCATTAGGAACTGTAGCAACTGAATGTGGGAAATTTCTCTGAAAGAGTTTGGAAACATTCAAAACTGTGTATACCTCTGATGAGATTACATTCATGTTAATTTGCTGTCACTCATTGGAAACTTTTACTGATTTAAATAGTAACTTCAGCAAACACTTTTAATAAATGGTGTTTAAGGAGAGACCCAGTAAAAAATCTTTTAACACTTGGTTCAGTGAGTTTTCATTTCATCAACTTATGACTCATCCTTCCTCTCGATACTAGCAGAATTCCTGTGGGAATAGAATTGTGTTTGGAAGATAAAAGAAAGGAGAGCAGGCCTTGACCTGGTACTTAGTTTTAATCCTGTTTACTTCTAAGCATTAACTGGGCACCAAGCCCAAGTTCAAAGACTTTGGACACTGGGTTCTTAAAGCAACTGTTAGAAGAATTTTTTTCTAATGACTTCAGTGTGACATGCCATGAACCACAAAACTACAACACAGATTTGAGGTGTCATAATGTGAAACTTAGAGAGTGATTATGTGGCTGGATTTTTTCTGAAACAAAAAAAGGTTAAGGTAGGATATTTTCTTGAAATATGTTGAGAAGAAAATTTTGCTTTCTTTTGACTTAAAAAAAGAGAGAATTCATAGTATTTATTTTGAAGAGTGGTGTTTTATATTATTTCTTCATTTTAGTTATTCTTGTAACTGGCACCATGCCAAACTGTCATTAAAACTGACATGCTTTAGATTCCATTTTTGGTTTTTAGTATCCCTATACATCAGTAACAATTTGTCTTTCTCTCTTTCTCTGTGAAGGCTTTTAATCTTAACTGAGAAGTCCTTCCTTAGCTTCTTTATTTGATTAATGTACTATTGCTGTCATTTAAATACAAGCCATCAATCATAAAAATCATCTGCCTTGACTCCTGACATAGTTGTGGGGTTGCCAACTTTCAGGCTCCAGCTATTATATTATTGAGGAAGACAGCTGCTGATCTTGCTGTTGTTGTTCCTTCAGATCTTTTTCGGTGGTCTGAGGCTACATAGGTTTTATTGCTGGTTTTTGGTTTGTTTTTAGTGGGGTGGGAGAGGGAGAGAAGCATGGAATTACCAGCTGTTTATTTCTTGGTTATGGATATGCGTTAGGAAAGAGTGCAGTAGGTGGCTGTTGTTACTGAGCAAGAGACAGAACTCCCTTGTTTATCACAGTAGTACTTCCACTGATAGTGCTCAAGTTCTTCATTTTGAAAAGAACAGCAAATGCGGTACCTTGAGTTCATCAGAGTTTATAAAATTATTTTAATGGCTGGAAAAGAGATCTTGCAATGTGATATAAATTAAGATCACAGGGAATTAGTTGTTTGGGTATGTTTTTTAAAAGTGTGTTGAAGAGAGAAAACTGTCATAAGTGCAACCAGAGTGGTTTAGGTGGCAATTCTCCTGCTTCTCAGGAGGAGAATTTGGTTATTAACAGGCAGAGATAATCTTCCTTAGTTCTATGTTAAAAGGTTATTTGCTAGGGAGGATTGACTTTTAGTCCTGCCATTGTTGTGTGTGTTCAAAGTAACAACATATCACGGATCCTTGTGACTTTTTATAGACTTTTACAAGCGGTAATGGTGGTGTTTTGGGTTGGTTTTTTTTATTTCTTTATTGGGAATGTTAAGGATTTACCCCAGTTAAGTGACTACTGAACTCAGTACTTTATATGAAATAATTACTATTGACAGTAACACCTCTCCCTGTCTGTTCTGGTGAGACTCCATCTGGAGTACACTGCCCAGCTCTGGAGCCCTCAACATAAGAAGGACATGGAACTCTTGGAGTGGGTCCAGAGGAGGGCCACAAGGATCATCAGAGGACTGGAGCACCTCCTCTGCAAGGACAGTCTGAGAGTTGGGCTTGTTCAGCTGGAGATGAGAAGGCTTAGAGGACACCTTATAGCAGCCTTCCAGTTCCTCAAGGGCACCTATAGGAAAGTTGGGGAGGGACTGTTTGTAAGGGCATGTAGTGATAGGATGATGGGCAGTGGTTTTAAACTAGAGCAAAATAGGTTTAGATAAGGAATTAGAAAGAAGCTATTCATTGTGAGGGTGGTGAGACGCTGGAACAGGTTGCCCAAAGAGATGGTGCATGCCCCATCACTTGAGGCATGCAAGGTCAGGCTTGATGAAGCTGAGCAACCTGATCTAGTTAAAGGTGTCCATGCTTACTGCATGGGATTTGGACTGGATACGCTTAAAAAGGTCACTTCCAACCTAACACATCATTTGGTACCTATGTAGTTGGAGAGATACAGGGTTGAAGGATGGATGTATTGTTATATGAGTAAGGATTAACTAGGTAGCTGCATCTAAAGGACTGCAGTCAACAGCTCAATCTCCAACTGGAAGCCAGTAACAAGTGGTGTCCCTCAAAGGTCTGTACAGGGACAGTACTATTTGGTATCTTTGTTAGATCTCCTAAACAGTGGGATTGAGTGCTGTCATCTGGGAGTATGTAATTAAGCATTAATAATATTACTTCTGTTATTCAGAGTGGTAGGGGACTTGTCCTCTGGAGATCATCTAATCTAACCTTGTGCTAAAAAAGGATCACCTAGAGCATGTTGCACAGGATTGTGTCCAGGCAGATTTTAAATGCCTCTACAGAAGACTACATAACCTCTATGGGCAATCTAATTTTCATTTTTCCTTATGATGAAAAGATACAGTAAAAGCATGGAAATAGAATTAGAGTTTGTATTTCTTCTCATTTAAAAGCAAGTGCAAATTCTTCCAGTACTGTCTTAGTGAACTAAGAAGAGTACCCACTCTTAGATGGGACTTGTTTAGGATTGCAGTGAAATCTTTTAGCAGAGCCAGAACTTACTTTACTGATCATAGAATGGTCTGGGTTGGAAGGGACCCCACGGATCACATAGTTCCAACCCCCTGCCACAGGCAGGGACACCAACCTCCAGGTCTAGATCTACACAAGGTTGCCCAGGGCCCCATCCAACCTGGCCTTGAACACCTCCAGGGATGGGGCATCCACCACCTCTCGGCGCAGCCTGTTCCAGCACCTCACCACTCTCTCTGTAAAAACCTTCCCCAGAATATATAATCTAATCTAAACCTTCCTTCCTTTAGTTTTAATCCATTCCCCCTTCTCCTGCCATTGTCTACCCTTTTAAAAAGTTGATTCTCCTCCTGTTTGTATGCTCCCTTCAGGTACTGGAAATCTGTAGTGAGGTCCCCCCGCAGCCTTCTCTTCTCCAGGCTGAACAAGCCCAGCTCCCTCAGCCTCTCTTTGTAGGGCAGGTGCTCCAGCCCTCTAATCATCTTTGTGGCCCTCCTCTGAACCCTCTCCAACAGTTCCACATCTTTCTTGTATTGGGGGCCCCAGATCTGGACACAGGACTCCAGATGGGGCCTCATGAGGGCAGAGCAGAGAGGGACAATCACCTCCCTGTCCCTGCTGGCCACCCCTCTTCTGATGGAGCCCAGGATACCATTGGCCTTGTGAGATGCAAGAGCACACTGCTGGCTCAGGTTAAGTTTCTCATCTACCAGAACCCCAGGTCCTTCTCAGCAGGGCCTCTAAAGAAGCTCTTCTCCCAGTCTATATCTATGTCTGGGATTGTTCCAGCCCAAGTGCAACACCTTACACTTGGCAGTGTTGAACCTCATTAGGTTCACCCGGGCCCATCTTTCCAGCCTGTCAAGATCCCTCTGGATGGCTTCCTTTCCTTCTGTTGTGTCGACCACACCACTCAGCTTGGTGTCATCTGCAAACTTGCTGAGGATGCACTCAATTCCATCATTGATGTCATTGATAAAGATGTTAAAGAGCACCGGTCCCAAAACAGACCCCTGGGGGACACCACTTGTCACCAGCCTCCACCTGGACATAGACCCATTGACCACCACCCTTTGGCTACGGTCTGTTAACCAGTTCCTTATCCACTGGATGGTCCACCCATCAAATCCACATCTCTCCAATTTAGAGATAAGGATGTGGTGGGGGACTGTGTCAAAGGCCTTGCACAAGTCCAGGTAGATGACATCGGTCGCCTTCCCTTTATCTACCGATGCTGTCACTCCATCAGAGAAGGTCACCAGATTGGGAAGGCACGACCTTCCCTTGGTGAAGCCATGCTGGCTGTCCCGGATCACCCGCCCATCCCTCATGTGCTCCAACATGTCATCCAGGAGGATCTGTTCCATGATCTTCCCAGGCACAGAGGTGAGGCTCAACAGCCTGTAATTCCCTGGGTCTTCCTTGCTCCCTTTTTTATAAATGGGAGTGACATGACCCTTTTTCCAGTCCCCAGGGACCTCTCCTGACAGCCACGACTTTTCAAATATGATGGAGAGCGGCTCAGCAACCACATCAGCAGCTCCTTCAGGACCCTGGGATGCATGTCATCCAGCCCCAGAGACTTGTAGACATTCAGTCTCATGAGGCGGTCTCAGACTTGCTCTGCCCTTACAGTGGGGTGGGATTTACTCCCCCAGTTCCCACCTAGTGGTCCAGGGATGCAAGGTTCTGGGATCTGAGAATTATGAGAATCCTGGCTGCCAGAGAAGACCAAGGCAAAAGAACTCATTCAGTACCTGAACCTTCTCCACATCAGTTGCAGCCAATTCTCCTTTCTCATTTCCCAAGGGGGGTACGCTCTCTTTGGCCTGTCTCTTCTGGCCAATGTACCTGTAAAATCCCTTCTTGTTGTTTTTAACATCCCTCACCAAGTTCAGTTCCATCTGCGCCTTGGCTTTCCTGATCCCATCTCTGCAAGTCCAAACAGCGTCCCTGTATTCTTTCCAGGCAACACACCCTTGTTTCCAGAGCTTGTATTTGCCTTTCTTTTCCCTTAGTTTGACCAGCAGGGCCTTACCTAGCCATGCTGATTTCCTGCCCACTGGTCTTGAGCTCTCAGAAAGGCACCCTTGAAGAGCAGCCAACTTTCCTCAACATTTCTGTCTCTATGGACCACCTCCCAGGAGATCTCTCCTAAAGTTCAGGGTCCTGATCCCTCTCTTTACCAGACCCATGTGCCTTGAGATAACAAACTCAACTAGGGCATGGTTGCTGCAACCCAGGCTGTCTCCAGTCTTAACACCCTTAATGATCGCCCCCACATTGGTGAGCACCAGGTCCAGCAACACATGGCCTCTGGTCCGTCTGTCCACTACCAGAACCAGAAAGTTGTCATCTATAGACTCCAGGAGTCTCCTGGATGTCTTGCAGCTCTCTGTGTGGTTTTCCCAGCAGATATTTGGGTGGTTAAAGTCCCCCTTCAGGATGAGTGCCTAGTGACTGCGATGCCTCCTACAGCTGAAGGAGGAAAGCCTCATCAGTAGTCTCTCCTTGATCAGGTGGCCTGTAGTAGACTCCAGTCACCAGCTGTCCTTCATTAGTCCCATCCCTAATTATGACCTCAACCTGCACCTGACCACTTCTCAGAGAGAGCTCCTCACAGTCTATCCACTTTTTAACATAGAGGGCAACTCCACCACCCTTCCTACCTAGCCTAGCCCTTCTAAAAAGGCGATACCCTTCTACAGGGGTGTTCCAGCTGTAGGAATCATCCCACCATGTTTTCATGATTACAACTGGATCATAATTTTCCAAGGACATCACGGTTTCCAACTCCAACTGCTTGTTACCCATGCTGCGTGTATTCATGTAAAGACACTTCAGGTGGCCTTTCTGACTCACCACCTCTTTTGACAAGCCCTCCCTCAAACCTCTGGGAAGAATCTGAAGTTTTCCCACTGCTTCCTAGAGGGACATTAGAAGGTTCTGGAAGGGGGGTCAGCAATACTACCTTCTCTGCGGAGTCCCTAGAAGTTCCTATGGGACACTACAGAGGTATTTCCCCACAATCTTTTAGAATGTCAGCATCCCCAAGCCCTTCTATCTCATTGAATTTTACCCTCTTCCCCCTTCAAATCTAGTATAAAGCTAGAGGCTACTTGCTCTACCCTAGCAAGCCTCGTTATATCCTCTTCCTACCTAGTTTAAAGCCCTGTCAATGAGGCCTGCCAGCTCTTGAGCTAGGATTCTTTTCCCTCTTGGAGACAGGTGACACTCGTCCACAGCCATCAGGCCAGGTGCTGAGTAAACTGTCCCATGATGGGAAAACCCAAAATTCCTGAGGTGGCACCAGCCCCTCAGCCACCTATCCATCACCTCTACTTTCTTAGCCCACTTTGTGTTCTTGCTGTCCCAAATGGGATAGAAGAAAACACCACTTGCACTCTCCCTCCCTCAATCAGCCTCCCTAAACCCCTGAAGTCTCTTTTGATACTTCTCAGACTTCTCTGAGAGATTTCATCACTGCCTGCCTGAACAATGAGTAATGGGTAGTAACCAGAGGGGTGAACCGGATCTGGGAGTTTTCTAGTTATGTCCTTGATCGGAGCCCCAGGGAGCAGCACACTTCCCTACGGGTAGGGTCTGGTCTGCATATGGGGCCCTCTGTTCCCTTGAGAATTGAATCCCCAACCGAAATCACCTTTCTGTCTTTCGGCAGTCTTACACAGGTGGAATTGCCACCACCATCCGCCGGCCGGAGCAGGCTCAGGCACTCCCTGCAGCCAGAGACTTGCACAGCCTCACTCCTGGGCAGGCCCTCGGTCTGGGTCGCCACACTCTTTGTGGGGCGATCCCTCTGCCTGGTGAAGCCACACAGTAATCTGTGGTTTCAGAGACTTTCAGTGGGTGAGACAGGCCCCCGGGTGATGAGACAGAACCTATCTGCCTGGCCACACGAGCTACAGGGTCAGCAACCTCCCCTCCCTGAGGCTTTTGCCAGGCGACGACGGGCGGTGCCGCGGCCGCTGTTGCCCTGGCAACGCCGTCGCAGCGTTAGCGTCTCTCGCGAGAGAGCCGCTGCGCGCTGCTGGGTCTCTGCTCTCACCGAGCTCCCCTGGCAAGGCAACCCCGAAACTCGAAGGCTTTTCTTTCCCCAAACTCTTTAAAGTTGAGGTTGGACAGTACTGGCTGTGAGTAAGGATAGCGGTCCCTGAAATACTAGAGGAGTTACTGTGTATCTCGATCCTGTTGCTGCTGTGAAGGTTCTGAAGTGTAACATGAGGCATCTAGTTTCTGCCGCCTGTCAGACACGGGGGACATCCAGAAATATAAGATACTGTGGTATGTTTTGATGAGTTCATATGGATTTTCATGGATTGAGTGGAGGGTGCTGTCTGATATGATAGTAAAAAATAAATAAAATAAAAATACTAGTAGCTTTCTCCCATCCTTTTCCCTATCCTGTGCCTCCTAGCTGAAATGACATGTATCATTCTCTTGAAATCAACATCCTGACAGAATTTTTGGTTTACTGAGTCTTGTCTTTTTCTTTGTATAAAGTAGAAGTATCCAGAAACATGGTATCTAGTTTTGCCATTGAATTTTAAGGATCAATTTTAAGTATCTGTGACAAGGAAATTTAACCTAGCCTCAAAAATACACAAGACTGTGTGACACATGCTTAATTCTGTTGCTCTCCTCTATGAGTTACAGTTTGTGTTTACTTTCTGTTACAAAACAGTGTGTTTATACTTTGATGTGACTGAGGTATAAATATTTTCTCCCTCCTCAGATCATCAAAGTTTGAGCCTTCATTCCTTACTATAAAGAAGACTAAGACTAATCCATTTACTTGCATTTTTCTGTTTTTCATGTTCAGGGCAATTTAGTTGCACGGAGTATTTTGAATTTTATCTAGAATACAGCATTTCATGGAGTATTCTAGTTATTACATGTATTTCCACAGTTAAAAGGAGCTAAAGAATGTGAATTTAAACCCATTCATTGATATGGAATGGAATAACTCTGGTTTTTGTAATTTGTATTAACATCTTTGACATCACATTGTGATTGTGGCCAAACTTTGGCCCCAGGATGCTTTGAATGCAAATGTTTTTCTTCTATGGAAAGCTTTGCATGAAGATTCCACTCTTGAAACATTTGAGATTTTCTTAAATGCCTTCCTGTTTTGAACTGAGCATCTGACAGTGACTAAGGCAGTCTAGCTTTCTATCCCAAGCTTTTTAGATAGTACTGGAGGTTTCCAAGAGAATTTATGTAAGCCAGGTTACTGTTTTGTTATGTTATGCAGTCATTGGGTAGAGAAGATCAGCAATATATGTGTATGTTAAAAGGTAGTTAAAAATTTACTTTCTCTCAAAAAATGTTTCAAGTCATTAAGACAGAGCAATACACCACCACAGGTATTGCTCATTAAACTGTCATGCCACTTACAAATAAATACCTCTGCAAAGAAACTCTTAACGGCTTTTGGCAATTCTAAATTGGGAAAGAATAGTCTTCTGCAGATGTGTGATGTCTTGCCGAATAAAGAGTTTTGTGTCTGTTTTATTTTGTTACAGCTTTATTGCCTCTAATCTTGCATAAAACCAAAATACATAGGATTTATGATACCTTCACACATCAGAGGAATTTTATTATTGCCAATAAACAACCTAATTCCTGCAAGGAAAAGAAAAAAATAACAACATTTCTTAATATTTTTCTTGTGAATTGGTTATAATGGGCTTTACCAGTTCAAATGAGACATTTTTGCAGCCATTCAAAGACTACCTTACATTAGCTGCTTGAAACAAGAAGAGTCTTGACATGGGTCAGATGACATATTTTGCAAGGAAGACATAATAGTTGAAGAGGTGCTTTGAGGTCTGTACCTGTTCCTCCATGCGATGGGGACTGCTCATTATATTCTTACTACTGATGCTTGTGTCTGTTGGAACATACTGTCTTTTTGTGCCATCATTGGACTTTAGTGTAGGCTCCTATTAGGGAAATGGAGCTTTCACAGGCTGCTGTTGAGCAGATAGAAGTGTGTGCATCTCTATTGAGGCAATTTTGAGCCTTATGTAATATATGGTTTTCAATCCTATGGTATAAAAATGCATTTCCTTGATTTTATTAAATTATGTTTTATATATCAAAAACAGTATCTGTAGTTGTTTTTGCAGTTTCACTAACAAATGGGAGAAAAAGCAGTTTGAAACAATTTAGTCTGGACATCACCCTTGTTTTTTGGTGACTGAAAGAACTTCTTTATTGTCCTAATTTCAAAATCCTCACTGAAGATTGCATGGAGTATAGATGTTCTATTTGAGTATACCTTGTTAACAGTAAGGAGGATGCTGTCCCAAGTGATAATTAATAAAGGGGTACTGTTGACATCTTGAATGCTTGCCATCCTTCTCACCTCCTTCCCCAGCCTACCCCCCCAGAAGTTTAGATACAGCTGCAAACTGTGGATGTAGCTCCGAGTTCTTTCCACTTTTAAGTAGCAGTGGGAAAACTTAGCGCTGAAGGAATTGTCCTGGACAAAGAAAGATTCAGGCAGGTTTATCAGATAATTCTGGTTTTGACCTTGTTACTTGAATATGCTAAATGTAAGGATTTTGTGCAAAGTGAAGTGATACAGAATTCAATCATATAAGCTGAGATGTCTTTAAAAGTAGTTTGCAAATCCTTGAGGCATTATGGAATTCAGGCGTGCAAAATACATAGGTGAATTCTGGCAAATAGGCTTGTAGTCCTTATGAGAGTGGATTTGTTCTAGGGCTTTCAAATACTTGTTACTGTATCTCTTGAAATCTTGTTATATTTGCATTTAACATCCAAATGCTGTAACTTTGTGTATTGAACTGGGAGGTTTCTTAAGGTACTGACTGACAGGAGAGAAAGGCTTAGTTGTCTTAGTTGATCTGGTTTAGAACTCGGTACTACATAAATGAACAAATTGAATCCTGTCAAAAATATGATGTTCCCAAGGTGAGAAGTTAGTGAACATGGCAAAAAATCATAGAATCATAGGGGTTGGAAGGGACCTTGAGAGATCATCGAGTCCAACCCCCCTGCCAAAGCAGCTCCCTAGCTCATATTGCACAGAGAGGCGTCCAGACAGGTCTTGAATATCTCCAGAGATGGAGACTCCACCACCTCCCTGGGTGAAAAAAAGCAAGTTTCGTGCCAACCATTCTGTAGAATATCTAGGTGTAATTTCTGTAGTGGTTTTAACTACTTGAGCTGATAATCTTCATCTCATCAGCCAGTAATGTAAAACATAAAATGTGGATGTTCGTGTTCTAATGATGCAATTCCTCTACTTTCTAAGAACAGATTTATTTTTCTAAGTATTTTGTTTTTAATAAAACACTGCCATATTTTAATGAAACATGTTTTAATGTATCATATATTAATAAAACACAGCCACCTCATATGCAGAAGAGGAGGCTGGCAGGATGATCAGAAAAACTGTTGTCAAGTCCCAGAGTCTTTTAGATTTCTAATTAAGCTTTTTGTGATAGCTTTTAATTTCCATCTAATAGGCTTTATAAATATGCAGTTTGTCTTATAACAGCTAGAAATTATAAATAGGATCTTTACTGTAGTAATTTGCCTGTAAGGCTTAATTTTTGAAACACAGATATTGCAGATGTCATGACAGGTGGAAATGCAGGTTACTGAGGATTTGATATAAGCTTGTATTGTATCCTTAAGATGTAGTATTTATTTTAATAAAACTTTTTCTATATGTCCACTTGTAAATGTTAAAAATATTTTTTAAGACTTTGAAGGTTAATGGTACTTCTAGTGTTTGACTCTCTTGTGTAACACTACCATTATCATGAAAGTTTTCAACATACATATTGCAGAGCTATGCTTGTAACATGCACATAATAAATTTAAAATAATTGTCTTGCTTAGACTTACAGTGAAACTCAAATGGTTCTCTGTAGATGTTACTTTAAGCATCCATAGTTGAAATTCTGAGCCCTTTAAAAACCCACATGGCTGCCCCATGACTGACCAAGCTTCTCTGCGCTGTGGCACCTGGGAGACTTGGTGGCTGCGTGTCCTGACCTAAGCCTCAGATACACCCAGCATGTCTGAGATGGAAGATTTCAGCATTGCAGTTTGCAACTCTTGAGTATTCTCCCACCACTGTCTCCATGGCTACCCCATGGCAAGCCTGCCTGTTGCAATTCAGAGTATGTAGAAGAATCCACAGTCCTTAGGACTGAATCATGAGCCTCCTCTATGATGAGGGCTAACCTGATTTGACCCTTTCCCCTGTAAACAGACCATCCATTCCTAGGGGATTATGCTGTGGCTTAGCTGAAAATGTAGTTTGGAGATGGGAAGATAAAACCTCTCACAAAGGGATGCAGCTGTTTTTTGCAACTTTTATCATGGGAGCAAACACATGGGAGTTACATTCTTTTCCTCAATCACATGAATAATCATCGTGAGTACTATGAGTTAAACCTGGCTGGCAACTTAGCACCACAGTGGATGTGTATGCCCTTCCAAATTCTTGTTGTGGGTACCCCAGTTGCTGGATAGCAGTACATGTCTTGTGAGCCAACTCAAGCCTGTTGGTTTTCTCAAAGCTCTTTTTGCTTTGTTCGTTGTTTGGTTTCTGTATGTTATGTTAGACTGAGATGTGTATATACTTCCCCAGTATGTATTTGCACCCTTTTGATTAATGCAAGGATGAAAAGTTACACTGCACCCTTTTGATTAATGCAAGGATGAAAAGTTACACAGTCGATGCACTTGACTGTTGAGGCTGATTGATCATCTCAATTGTTACAGCTTTTTTCCTAGAACAACGACCGTACAGGTGCCTGTTGTGTGAAGTTCACCTTTCTTTGGAATAGCTGTGGTCAGTCGCTCCTGTTCATCCCTGAGCATGTAGCCTGTGTCTGTCCCCACAGAGCCTTCTCCCATTGTGACAGTTCATGTTTTGATCAGTTATAAGATGAAACGTGGGGATTCTTTAACATTCAAAAGGAAGACTTGTGCAGGACGGCTTTTTTCGTATCGTATACATACTTTATTTTATACTAACTCCATCATCCTTTATGTTGTAGGTCATGCAGGAGTGTCTGCAAGCATGATGAAGAAAAGAACTTCCCACAAGTAAGTTGTTAATATTTGTACAAAGTAGAGCTCTTAGTTACTGGAAGTACTGTTCTAGAAATGTATCTGTATTTTCCCACTCACTTTGTTCTTGAAAGTCATGTGGAATAACAGTCTATGTATATGTGTGGAGTCAGATTTTTAATTCTTTCAGGAGGGTGGTAGGAAAGAATGGCCTACAAATAGTGTTTTAAACATGCTTTTGACTGCTTATACAAAATTATCCTTGAATACAATTTTATAAATCTTTCTATAATTCAGAGAGAAGGAGCTGTGAGCCAGAAATTAGCCACATCTACTGTAGGATCTCTGTTCTCTGGCAAAGAGTTCATTCATTGTCACCAAGCCTATAAAAACTGCAGATCATGCTTACTTGATATCTCAGTCTTGAAATAACCTTAGAAATACCTAATCTTGTATTCACTACAAATGTAGCTTTGAAAAGGGTTTTTCGCCTTTCTCAAGTAAATAATACTGAAATACTTGTGTAAGGAGGCTGCTATTTGTGTGTGAAGGATGCCTGCTTATCCTACACACTCATGGCATGTACTTTTGCAACATTTTAAAATAGTAGCAGCTGAACACTGGTGAGTAGCTGTTCGAAAATAGAGGTAATGTTCTGGACGTAATTGGTTTTAGTTTGGAACAGTGAGATGCTGTATCTGGTGGGAGAAATCTAAGCTGGGTAAGTGTGAAACTTACTAAAGTGTTTCTAGTTGTATTTTAAGTTTAATGTCTATAGAGGGTGCAGCATTCAAAAGCAATTTGTTTGACAGGTGTATTTTCTACAATTAACGTAGTTAATCACTGCTAACTGTTAACTGTTGCCCAGAGACAACACCTAATGTAAAGCTACTCTTAATTCCTTCCACCAGCTCATCATTATCCATTCTTGTCTATCTTCATAGAAGGCAAAGAGAAACATGTATTTGTCTAGGGGCAGGTAGAGTTGGTTAAAACTTAATTTCTCTTGTTCTCTTTCAACCGCTCAGAGAAAGGAGTGTATGATGGGAAGACTATCAGAGGTGGGTTGCCTTTTGTACTTGAGGGTGGCTAGATTTGTCTTTATTGTTGTGGTGATATACACTTACTTACATACCTAAAAAGGCTGTAAATTTGTAGCACAAAGGCTTTTATGGGGCATAAGAAGTTTTGATCCTAAGTGACATGATTTTGAGGCATTTAACCACCAAGCTTTAGTTTTCTGTTAATTTAGCCTAGTTCAATTGTTTATGAATTATTTAGTGAAGGTTTTCTGCACCAACCAAAGATGATTTCTTGTGTGCTGCTCGCTGACTTGTCTGAGAGTGAGGCAGAGTAGTAAAATATAGCTTACTGTCAAAAAAGCAGGATATGAATGACCATATGATCATATGTACTGGTAGAACTCTGAGCTGTGAGGTAGACTGTGAGTTAGTACTGCATACCTTGCCACTGATTTAGTTATTTATTTAGTTGCTCCTCATTTAAATAAAATGAGGAAAAAACCTACTGGAACACAAAGGTCATCAAGAAGTTTTCAAGTTAGCTTCAGAAGGTTTGTGACAGAGGAAAGAGCTGAAAGGATGGAACAGGGCATGACTCAGTAATTAAGGGTGTGATAGAGCAAGAAGTGTGGATGAGGCTTCTGAACTCTTCTTTACTAAATGGTAGTTAACTGAGCATTTTGGAATGGTTTCCCATGGTTATATAGGACAGTTCTTCCAAATGCTCTGTCAGTGGGTAGTGGTGATCTCTGCCAATATGAAGCTGACCTCACTGGCATCAGATCAGTCAGTAACCTCCCAGATCTCATTCTTTCAGTGCTTGGTGCATAAGGAAAAGAGTACAAGAAATAGTGTAAGTATAACACAATCCTCTCTTCATAAACTCCAGATTTCTTGCAGTTGGTAATTCAAGGACTTTGAGGCACAGATTACACCTGCAATTTAACTACAGGCAAAATTAACCATTTTGAATTTCGGGTCCCACTTTAAATAAGTTAACGTATAATATTCATTCCTGCAGCTTCTGAAGATGAAGTTCACAACTGTATGATGGGTTTTGAGGGGAGTGCAGAAAGTACTTTAAAACTTGCCTCAATTAATGTGCCTCAGAGCCTGAATATTGTCAAAAGTAGTTAATAACAACTTTCTCATCACCATTCTCCTATTAATTATAGTCTTTTTAATATGATCACAGCTGTAGTAAGTTTTGGGTCCTGTTGTTAGTAACTTTTCTCCTTGGCACTGTGAAAGGCTTCCAACTGTACTGACCATCACTGTTGTACTGTATTTATACTGTTTTCCTTCCCATTTTTCACAGCTGTGAGACCTATGCTTTGCTGTCACCCTTCTAGTTTTTTTTCCTGAGTTGTACCCTGTGCTTTTTTTTCTGAAATCAGATGATCAGGGAAAAAAAAAAAAAACACACCCAAACAAACACAAAGCAACCAAGCCTAAATAGGTAATTTTACATAATTCTCCTTTTTATAAATGCTAGTTTGTCTTTTAGGCACAACCCTGAAGTAATGGTTGATTTTTCTGGCAGTCCTGTGCAGTTCTGCACTGCATTGGTTTCCCTAATAGCAGATGCCAAGGAAAAGTTTGTGTGCAAACCATATAAATATAACTTTAAAATCTGGGAAAACTGCTATCTGCCTGTGTAGTTTCTAAAGTATCTAGTCCTGATAATGAAACCTTTTCATATAACTAGCTTTTATTTACCAGCTGCTGCCTTCAAGATAAGGGAGAGGATCTGAAACTTTTGGGGCTTTCTGGGGCGTTTACAATGAGGATGTGTCTCATGTGCCAAGGGCTAATATTTGCAGAACATGATGTTTCCAGGTTTTCCTGGCTCCACATTTCCAAGTGTCAAGGAAAACTGTTATACAGTCTTCAAAAGCCAGTGTTAGTGGAATTGATAAAATAATCTTAATGGAACAGAAGTATAAAAAATATTGGTCATTCTTGATCATATAGAAGCTTATGTAAACTCATATTACTTGGTGTGTCACACTTTGTTGTATGACAGTTTTGATGAGACAAGAGGTTTGAGTTGGTTGCTCAATTGTCTTTCATGAGAGTATATCAATAGCTATTCTTTTATTAATAGTTAGAAGCCTTAGCTTGCTTTCCTACCATGTGTTCAAATACAGGAAGTAGGTTTTCCCTCATAATTTACTAGTTTGAAAATCTCTGTGTGAACCATAGCAGATGAGAAAGGATGCCTGTGCAGTAATACAACCTTCAAACAAAAATTTGAACTGCAAGTACACCTGGTACTTGACTTGTAATTAAACTTGAAATGCCTTTTGCTCTCCGAGGCAGTTTAAAGGTAGCTATGAGTTTTAACTCAGTTATGTCATCTTTTTCCATCGTCCTATTTATAATGTTTGAAGGTTTTTGCTTAATTGCTCCAATATAATTATTAAAGTATCAAGTATGCTTTACAGGCAGATAGTAAACTAGACTATAGGGTTGAACACAAAGAGTGTTATTTTTACCTTTTCAACAATGAGGTGACTAGCAGCATCAACTAACTGTTTCAAAGTGACATTGTATTTTACACTTTTTTAATCATTTGGGTTTATTCTGCTTTGGAATGGATATATAATATATAATAGCTCCAAAGAATTACATGCAAAACAAACTCAATTTTTACTGTGCTGAGAACCAGATTTCTCATCTTATTCTGTAATAGTAAGCTATGACTAAGGTTATTACAATTTTAAAAACATGTATACTTGACCAGGAAGTGAAATTTGAAAGTGCATTCCAGTTTCTGCATAAAATTGGAACCACCTTTGTACAAGAGTGCCTCTTAACTAGAAGAGGTTGGAGTTCCTATCATAATCTGTGCTAACAAAGTTAGGAATACAAAAACTGCAGGTTGATCTTGTTGAAATGGTCAAATGATATCTAAAGTGAAATTCGACAATCCTCCATCCAAGATCTTCCTGGTGAATAAAAGTCTACAGGCAGGACAAGCTGTTGTAGAATCATGTATATTGTTTTTAATCCTTATGGTTACATATTCAGCATTTTCATAAACCACCTGGCCACAGGACTAAAGGGTGTCTTAAGTAAATTTGCGATGACACCAAATTGGGAGGAGCTGTTGATGGTGGAGAAGCCTCGCATGGAGAGACCTGGACAGATAAGAGAGCTGGGCAATCCCCAATAGCATGAAGTTTAACAAGGGCAAGTGCTGGATTCTGCACCTGGGAAGGGGCAACCCTGGCTACATATACAGACTGGGGGATCAGATGCTGGAGGCCACCATGCTGAGAGGGATTTGGGTGTCTTGGCCAACAGCAAGTTGAACATGAGCCAGCAGTGTGCCCAGGCAGCCAGAAGGGCCAACCATACCCTGGGGTGCATCAAGCACGGCATGGCCAGACAGTCCAGGGAGGAGATTGTCCTGCTCTACACTGTGCTGGTGCGGCCTCACCTTGAGTACTGTGTGCAGTTTGGGGTGCCACAAGACAAGAGGGACACAAACCTGTTAGTGTCCAGAGGACGACAGTGAGGATGGTGAAGGGTCTGGAGAGGAAGTCTTAGGAGGAGAGGCTGAAGTCCTTTGGTTTGTTCAGCCTGGAGAAAAGGAGGCTGAGGGGAGACCTCATCACGCTTTATGGCTTCCTTATGAGGAGCAGTGAAGGGGCAGGCACTCATCTCTCTTTGGTGACCAGTGATAGAACAGCATAAAGCAGTGACAGGGGAGGTTTAGGTTGGATATTAGGCAGAGGTTCTTTACTGAGAGGCTGCTTGGGCACTGGATCAGGCTCCCCAGGGAAGTGGTCACAGCACCGACCTTGACTGAGTTCAGGAAGCATCTGGAAGATGGGCTCAGTCACATACAGTGACTTGTCTGGCCCTGTGTGGAGCCGTTGGACTTGATGATCCTTATGTTGGCTCCCTTCCAACTCAGGATTATGTGATTCGATGATCATGCATTTCAGTAACATGTACTCAGTGCATTACTCTGCAAGATTGCTCCCAGGATTTCAATGATATGATTGTTATTTGTCTTTTTTTGGATCACATAAGGACTTCTCTAAGAGCATTCATGTTCCTGGAGACATTTCTCTTAGGTGTCTATCTCTCATCCAAGGGAGAATGTTGGTTTTGGCAACTGAATTTCTTGGTTATATGTTGCTTTTAAGTATGATAGTGGTGTGCGTATTTTATTGTGATTTAAATTGTGTGATAGAACTAGTAACTCAAAAATTTATTTTACAACTAGTTGACATTCCCGAGAATTTTGATCAGGCAACCATCTAAACAGTCTTTGTAGGAATTAATAAGTGCACTATAACATGCTAATAGAGATACAATAATAACAACCGTTCCCTGTCATCAATATACTGTCATAATGTTCCTTAGTTTCTTCCATTTGTAGTCAAAATTGTTAGTGTTTTTAATAACTGGGTAGAACAAAACGTGGTGATTTGAAACTTTCTAATAGCTTACTTGACTGTTTATCAGAATAACTTACTCACCAGGTGGAATTTTCATGCAACTTCCATGAAAAAAGAGGAAAGACAAAAACTTACATGTGACCTGTTTTTCACACGAAGGAGTCTCCCTTCTTATTGCTGTACCATTACATACTGGTTTTGTTTTGCTTTACTAAAAAGAAGTGCTAGAGATTTGTTGTTGCCCCCATGTGTATATAAAAATACTTTTGAGTCAAAAATATCTGTAAATGCAGGAGAAAGCTAAAGGTTAGGGAAAAATGCTTTGGAAGAATTTTTGTCCGACACCAGTAACGCTTCCACTGACTTCTTCCTCCTGGGGCAGGAATTGTGTTTTACTATACTGCAGAGAGCAACAAGGTAGTAAAGTTAAAATACTGCAAGGTAACCTTGTGATTTGAGACCTGGTAAGGTGAGTTTTAGTTCTGTGATTCAGTGTAGTAAGGGCTAAAACAGTTCTTCAGAAACAACTCTCCGGAAACTGACCTTATAAAACTTTTCACTACTTTTCAGGGCATTTTTCTTTTTTTCCAATATAGTGTAATGTGCTTTATACCCTAATTTGAATAAGGTACACTAAGCTAAAAAATGTATTGCCATGTTAAGCCACACAGCTCTTGTCTGGAGTAGAATTTTGCATATGTATGTGCTTGGTTAATATTATATTTGTATCTGTACAGAAAGCATAGAAACAATGTGGGACCAAGCAAACCTATTTCTCAGCCACGAAGAAATATTGTAGGCTGCAGAATACAGCATGGATGGAAAGAAGGGAGTGGACCGGTAACACAGTGGAAGGGCACAGTTCTTGACCAAGTTCCTGTAAATCCCTCCCTCTATCTTATAAAGTATGATGGATTTGACTGTGTGTATGGACTAGAACTACACAAAGATGAAAGAGTTTCAGCACTTGAAGTTCTTCCAGACAGAGTTGGTAAGTGTTCTGGGTTTTTCTGCTAAATTCACATACATATAAACTAACATATGCTGTTAGATATTCTCTACTAATCCCTGCAGAATCCTGCCAAGACAACAACTGACCACTTCAGTGTTACTGGTCACATTAATATTTGTCACAGGGCAGGTAATCTAGTGTTCTATTCAGTTTTCTTGGTTCCATAAAGGTTTGATGATACCAGGAAGTGCAGCACTACACTAGCTACTATAAAGAAGATTAACTATCCTAGCCAAACCTAGGACAGTATTATCCCTGAGAACCAAATGTAAAGCTAACGTTGATATTTCTGTTAAAATTTTTACCTGTAAGCCACCTTGGCTTTGTTGTGTGTGTGTCTCTGTAATAACATCACATCTTTCCTCGTGTGCTTCACCTAAGTACTTTTAATAACAGGAAGAAAAGATGTTTTCTTAGTTAAATAACTTGATTAGTAACAAGCAGGGGGTTTTTTATTGTTCAGAATTAGCACTAGATTGTTAAATTGCAGATATTTCAAACGGCAAAGTTCAAGAATTACCCAAGTAGTTACTAGTTTATAAACTATAAGCTGTTGCTTATTCTGACTGCAACACAATTGGTATCAGTTTCTAGAGTGGTATTAGGGGGAACCAAATCCCAAATTTGATAATTAGCTTCATAGAACTGTTCTGTGATTAACCTCGTCCTCTTCTTCCCTGCCTGCCCCTCTCCCTCCAGTGTCTGGGTAAAATAGAGTCTTCACTGGTGTGATTGATCTCTATTACGTTATGATTGTTTAGTCATAGTGAATAGAATGATATATTGTTATTTTAACAACATTGCTGAAGTTCTTCAGTAGTAAACTCTGGAATATGTGTTTAGTGTATGAACTAACTAACTTCCAAACAAATTTGTTTATGAATCAGGGTAAGGATTATTTTTCACAAAGACATATCTGTGCTTTTGAGTGAAATTATGAAATGCTGTCGTTTCAGCTTCATCTCGAATTAGTGATGCCCACCTGGCAGACACAATGATTGGTAAAGCTGTGGAACACATGTTTGAGACAGAAGATGGCTCAAAAGATGAATGGAGGGGGATGGTTTTGGCTCGAGCTCCTATTATGAACACGTGGTTTTATATTACCTATGAGAAGGATCCCGTCTTGTACATGTACCAACTCTTAGATGATTATAAAGAAGGTGACCTTCGCATTATGCCTGATTCAAGTAAGTAGGCCACAGCTTTTTTCTGGAAGGTGGCAGCTTTTTATATTAACACCTGGCTGTGGTTAATTTATGGGCAGGAGAGGTGACAAAGATCTTGTTTGTTACTCCCCTTTTTTTTAAGTATCACAACTAACAAAGGTTATAGCACAGCAAAGAACACCTGTGTTAACTGACAAGATACTCTACTTTTATCTCCAGTGACATCTGCAGGAAAAGTATTTTACTTAATTCCTAACTGCTGAAAATACAGGCATACTACTGTGGAAGAGCATATGCTTGGGTTTTTTAAAATGGAAACTGACAAACCAAATATTTTGCATTGTTACTCTTTTATTAAAGTGTCAAAGCTCATTCAGATGGTTTTTGATTTGTGGTTTTGATGCAGTTCTTGTGGGAATAATATTTTGAGCCCTACTAATACAGACACATTAGTTTCATTGGGGGTAGGTGTCTTCAGTGTACAAAAGCTGAGTAGCTTCTTGAGGAAGGAGGTACAAATCTCTCCAAGATTCTCCAAGGACTCACAGTAGACTTTACTAGTGAAGCAGTAATTTATTATACATTCTTGCAAGACCATGTGTCCTAGAAAAGTAGGCACACCTGTGGTCAGAGTCTGCAGCATTTTCATACCCTATTCCCATTCGAAATCCCTCCCCTGTTTACCGATGGATTTACAAGGTTTACAGGCTCAAGCAAAGCGCCTTCTTCACAGCGGTACATAGTATAATAAATACTGCATGTCTGGCAGGTTCCTGCTTCCCCTTGGTGAAGGAAACAATATTCATGAGTTTACAGAGCGAAGTGCAGTATCTTACTGAGTTACTATTGCTTCTCTTACACAGCCCTTAACTGTTGCTCATCTTTGTTTTGTGTAGGCCTGTTGAAACCAAATGGGGACCCTCAACTGCTTGCCTTTATCTTACTGCCAGGCAACTGAATAGTCACTTGACTAGGACTCAGGGCGTATTGCCTTTTGAAGGAATTCAAGGCTCAACCCATGTTTCAGTTCACTGAATTACTCATCAGTGCCTTGATTAATCAGTTTTACAGGACAACTCAAGTCAGAGCTAGCTACACAGCTCCCTATGGGTTGTCTTTGCTGAGATGGGGCCTTAAGGCAAACCAAGGCTGAGTCCCTGTACAACCCCCCCATGAGTCGCCTGATGGGCCAGACATTGCCAAAACCTGTTTGTGGAACTCCGAGCCAGACAATTCCTTACATTCCACCCCATGACCTGAGTTACCACTTATTCAACCACTTATATGTTCTCATTGTCCGATGTATGGGTATAAGTTTCATCTGCATCTTCTAGCAGAGCTATGTATTCCTCAGTTTCTAATTGAACCCTTATCCAAGAGAGCAATTTTATCATAGTTCTTTAAGACAACCAACAGCAACACTTATTACAATAATGCTAATTATAATCATTAGCAGTGTTCCCCCATATCTCTTGTGCTATCTGTTGCATATCTGGATTAGCAGTTGTTCTTTGTCTGTCTTAAGTCCCTGACAAAGAATTCCCCATGAAGCAGCCTTAGTCCTCAGCTTCCCAAGTCAGCATAGAAAACTACCGCAAACCCAGTTCAGTTTGCAAAAGCAACATTCCCCAGTATTTTCCACTGGAGGGATGATATTTTCCTCCTTTATTGAAGTGAAAGTCTTTGGGGCTTTTCCTATTAGTGTAGGATTTTCACCAAATCAGTGTTGTTCAAGAGATTTGGATAGCTATTCTTAAAACCAGGAAAATCCTTACATCAAAGTTATATTAATTGTCTCTTAAGCTACACCTACATCAATCCACTCAGCATGATTACATTTCTTTGAATCATTCCCCCTTTTTCATTATCCTTACAAATTCCTTCATGTCACAAGATTTACTTCTCTTACCAATGAAAGTGCTATTTTCGTCTTAATAAAAACTGAAGACAGTATTACTTGAAAATTTTTCTGCAACTGTTCTTTCTAGAAGCATAGCAAGTGTTACTGCCTTATCTGAACAAAGTTGATTTTCCACTAAGGCTGTCTTTGAAACTTTGGATTGTTAATAGAAGACTGGAGTTGTCTTCTGTACTGATGAATTCAATTTATGTCTGCCAACGTGCACTATTTTTGTGTTGCAGATGATTCACCTCCTGCAGAACGGGAACCAGGTGAAGTTGTGGACAGCCTGGTAGGCAAACAAGTGGAATATGCCAAAGAAGATGGCTCAAAAAGGACTGGCATGGTCATTCATCAAGTTGAAGCCAAACCATCTGTGTATTTCATCAAGTTTGATGATGATTTCCATATTTATGTCTACGATTTGGTGAAGACATCCTAGACATCGTAGTGAACTTTTGCCAAATTTGTGGAACTATTAAATGTAAAATTTGTAGACACAAAGACTTGACTGCTTTCCAGTTTAATGAAAGCTTAAATGTCCCTGCGAACCCACAATCTCTGCCAGCAAAACTGTTTTGTTCTGAATAATACAAACATGACACATTTTGTGTAAGAGAACTCCTTTTCTCGAGGAAGTCAATATATTTGGGCAGGAGGGGGAGTTACAAGCAAAGAACAGCTGCAAAATCAAGCTGTGTAAAGTTGATCTAGTATTGTAATCATTAATCTAAATTTTTTCATAGATTTTAACTTTTTCTTCAACCTTGCACTCACCTGTTCAACTGCCACATGCAAGTGTAGTTTGATATTTTGGTATGCCTTCTTTTGTAACATTAAATTTAATTTCTTGGCTACTGGCAGTCCTTGTTTTCAGGGTTGGGACAGAGATGACTTTTCTGAAAGGTTTGAAGAGTTTGTGCAGCATTGAGGAAGGAGTGCCTAACCCAAGTAACATCAGTCTGCTGTGTTTCTACACTTTATTTCAAATTTAGCTTTTTAAGAACTTGCAGTACGTGGAAACACTTGTGCATTTTTAGTAGTCACAGGGCAGTAGGATATCAAGTGTTTGACTTATGCACCTTTCAGTGAAAAGGCTTTAAACTATTAAAAATGTATTTAATCTGTATAACCAGTTAATTAGAAAATGCAGGTTAATGGCCCAATATTTACAAGTTGTAGGAACCAGTAAAATACATGCAACAAGGCTGCCTTCAATCCTAAATGTACTTCTTTCTTTCTTTGTTTGCTATACACACTTCTTAGCAAAACCCAAGTGCTTGGTGCCACAACTTTAACAGTATATATGCTACTTTGGAAGACTTTAGACTACGCATTGGCAATCAGTAGTCTCTCATTTAATATCAAAACCTAGCAACCTGAATGTTTGTGTGTGGACTTAGAAGCCTAACAGTAGTTAATATTTACCATGTAAAACACAATCTCATGCCACGGGTTTGGGAGGGGGGGCGGGGTTGGGGGGTCCTTTTACATGGAAGATTTTACTTTAGAGAAGGAGAAGCATTTGTTGCCTTCTGCTCAGTCTGTTGCATTTCTTTATATGTTTGATTTAACTATTTTGGTTCAAGAAGGCATTCTCCCCACTTTTTTTTTCTGGCTTTTCCACATAAGGAGTGTCTGGACAAATTTACAGCGTAAACCTGTTGTTGCCTTTTGTGGTGTACATTGTATTTGCTTCGAGTTATGCTGTTAAAAGTGAACTTCATTCTATGAACACTAGAGTTCTGCATGCCAGTGATGTACTATCTAATGGAAGCTCTAGGCAGTCTCAGTGGTTCAGCCCATCTGCATTAGATTGTGGATGTAAATAGCAGCCCACAACAGCAAAATCCTTTCACAGTTTTATCTTGCAAGAGATTTGTACATGAAGATTAGGATTTTTTTAACGTGTGGCAGCTTTTTAAAGTATCGGAATTGCAACACCGATCAGCACAGCAACAAATTTGTCATGTTACATTAAGGCAGAGCTCTGCACGTCTCAAAGAACTGCTTCTTCACAGAAGTACAGTACGTGAAGACAGTCAACACTGTTGACGGAAGGAACAAATACTCTGATATCCAACCGTATGCCATTAGTGGAAGATGTAGGAGAGGTGCTGTTATCCAGAGATCAGAGGTCCTGATGACCTCAGTTGTGGGTATTCTTGATATTGAAGACTCAGTGGTTTAAGCCCCTTTCTGTCTATTTTTTTGCCTGATTTCATATTTTAGCCTTAAGGCTTGTGCCTCATTATGCTGTTGAATGGTAATAAATACTCTCCATATAAATATAATACCTTAATTCTTTGTCCATTGCTACTATATTGCATTATGTCCAGTATTTCATCTTGGGCAACCAAAGGCAGGCTATTGTCTTTCAGTGAATAGCTTCTCAATGCAGTCTTTAAGCACTAAGTACCTGAGTCGTAAATGTTCCTTGTGTTTTGAACAAAGTGAGCAGATTTGCAACACAGTGTTTTCATCCTGCAGATCTGTTAAGTGTTTTCTATTGACTCTTAAGAGTCCTGCATGTAAATCTCAAAGCTGAGCCTGGCTCCATGAGCCCAAATTGATATTTGTGGCACAAGAATGAGTGAGTATTGATCATACACAAGATACATGGATAACCTAGTATGCTGAACTTTGGGCTATATAACTGAGGAATACAAGGTTTGTTTTGAAATATCTGAGGTTTAGGTCTACTGGAACACTTTTAGCATTAGGCTTGCATTTGTGGGTTTTCTGCAAGCCTCTTGAACACACCACGTATTTTGCCAATTAGAGCATAATCTGTAAACTGTAAATTTTACGGTTGTTTAAGATGTCCCCGTTGTCTCTGTTGCGTGGATATTTCTTTTCATCTTTTTTTCCTCTTCTTTTTCCTTTTTTTTTTTTTGGTTGGTTTTTTTTCTGGATAGCTTAAACCACCTTTTTGAGGCTTGAGACTAATTCCACTCCCTGCCCATCTGCTTTGGGCTTTGTTTTAGGCTCATGTTTCAGATCTGCATGCAGTGCTTGCGTTACCCTGGTAACTAAATGTTGGTTCCTTGTTATAGGGGTTCAACATTACTTTCCAAAATCACATAGGGCTTGTGATGGCACAAGCCATGGATCTTTGTATAAAAGTTAATCGCCTTTCACATTTACCTGCTGTAGTATTGTTGTATATTGTGTGTGTGCGTGTGTGTGACGTCAGGCTGCCATGTAAAACTTTTTAAAAGGAGAAAAAGAAAAAAAAAAACAACCTTAAATGCAGACCATCCTTTTTTGCATGCTTAGAGGGTTAGAACGTTCAATGTAACAAACTAAAGTTGCATGTTAAAATGTTTAGGTTTTTGTTTTGTTCTGTTTTTTATTTTGTGTTCAGTTTTTTGTGAATTTGCTTATTGTGCTGTTTTAATGGTTGTTAGTAGGATTAAATGCACCGGTGAGACGAGCATAGTGCCAACAGAAGGTAATTTTCCAGTTGTATGTGTCATACAGCATTTGAAGGGACCATGTATTCTGTTAAAGAGAAAAAATAAAGTTGCAGTTGATTAGAAAAACACTACATTTTTATTCTTTCTTTTGAGTGCCAAACCCTAAACTGCATTGGAAAAACCCTTTTTTATTGCAACAAGTAGAAGCCTTCTGTAATTGAATTATTTAAAAAGGGAGGCTTTCTCTTTACATAGGGCTGACTAGTTGCTTCAGGGAAAAAAATACGGTAGAAACAGTTTCTGGTTCCTTGGAAATGCTGTGCTTTTTGTATTTTACATCATTAGTGCAATTTGGATGGTTCTTGGTATGTGTATAGTTCAAAGGTCTTCGTGTTCACATTTTAAAATTAGGTAATGACTTCATCTTTAGAGCTTGGTTTCATTATTTTTATTTTATTTTGAACAATGTAGACAGTTCCCTGTTCTCTGCATTTAGAAGTATAAACACTTTAAATCTGTTACTTAATTCTGTAAGTAATTTTTATAATTATGATGTAACTCTATCCTTAAAACATTTAAAATAAACCCTTTATGTGCAACTTACGACTGTAAACTTTGTTCTCATGAGCAAAATGCAGTGATGTGATTTCAGATTGTGAAGAAGCAGTTTCTTCAATTTTCTAATTAAAAAAAGATTCATTATTTTAATGCTGAAGCTATATATGCTGCTACACGACTTCCTCTATGAAATAAGCCAATTTTTTCTTTATTATTCTTTTTTTTTTCCAAGTAAGGATAAATACTGGTAAGACAGAACCTTGGCTAAAGTTAAACATCCAGATTAAATTGTGTTTTACTGGAGACAGAAAAGCTCTCCCGCAGGGGAGTACGCCGCTCTGCGAAGGCGTCTCTGTGGAGCACAGAGTATTTCAGCAGCGGGGACCAGCAGAAATCTTTGGCAGTGTTAAGGAGGAGAGACATTTGTTTACTTTGAATTAATAAAATTCTAATTTCAATTAAGCACATTTCAGTGATGATTAAAAAAAAACATAGCAGAGTTGATCCGAATTAGAGGTGCTGAGCAGAGAAGATAGCATCACCGTGCGGCAGACTTCAAGTCATGTGAGTTGTTCAGATTAATGCATGAAGACTTAATTATCATCCTACATTGTTAAATTACCGAGGCAGAATTTCAACATTGAACAGATTTATTTTTTTTTATTCCTACCTCTTTTCTTATAGTGGTGGGGAAAGCATTCTATGGACAGCCCAAAATACTTTTTTTGGCACCAGGCTCATTAGATGTGTACTGAAGATCTTGGAGCATGCCAGCATGCGGCGTGGATGGATACCCGAGCCTCTCCAGTTCCCGTAGTTCATTGTGCTGTTCCTTGTATCCTGGTGCCTGAGAGAACAGGCACCGCTGCAGATTTATGTGCTGTAAAGCTGATGATGAGAGACAAAATGACTTTGCTTTAGCAAGAGCATTACATCCAAAAAGTAGGCATCAGTCTGTGTGAGCTGGCTACATTAACTTGTAGTTAAAAATAGGTAACGCTAGCATTTTGTGACTAATGCCTAACCTGTTCAGTATTGGAGCTGATAAGCCAGCCTCAGGTTTGGAGCATCTCTTCTTGCTTCACAGAGGAAGCAGCCTTACAAAAATAGAGATGTTTTTGTCTTGTGTTACTGCAGTAATGAAGCTTCCCCGGAAAGCTGGTGGCTCAGGAGCTGTTACAAGCAGCTCATGTGTCGATGCTTTGAAGACAGCAACGTGTGCTGCTGGTTTAGGAGTGTGGAGGTTAGAAGTCCTGCCCAGAGCTACAGCTTTAATGCTTTCTGTTCACATACATCAGGTTTATCCTTGTGCTTATGAACAGGTTCTGTTTTCAAGAAAAGCTTCTCCCTGGTGTATCACTTAACTCTCTTCCCTGCCGATATCAATACCTGTTGATTCATTTTGAGATTGGAAGCCTGGGAAAGTTACCAGGCTGCAAAGCATTTTTTTTGAGGCTCTGCTCTTCCCATTTTAAACTATTCTGCCCTGTGAGTTCTTCTAAATTCAGAGTGCGGTGCTGCACATGCACACTACACAATACACAGCTGTGAATGCACAGCAGCAAGCAGCGAGGTCTCACCAGGGTAAACAAGCTGGTGCCTGCCTAACACTTCCCTAGTCTACTTATATGTGTATTACAGATTTCTGCATGCTGTTTGTCTGAGAGCGGTTATGACTTTACAGTTTGTGTAAATGGTTTTGTAGCTTGACCGTTACCAACCTGTATGGCGTGGCAGTGGTTTCACCCTGCGCAATGGATCCTTAAATTCACTTGTAGTCAATGGAGACTTGACTTCTACAAGGCCTTTTTGAACATTTTGATGTGTTTTGGTGCCAATTTTATTCCTCAGGTCTCTGCACAAAGAATGATCCAGTCAAAGATAAGTTGGGTAATGAACATAGACATCTGTATGCTTGATTTGCACAAACTGCTTCTGTTACTTTTAAAGATGTTCCACCCAGACTTGGCACTTACAAGGCATATTTTTGTTAATAAAATAACACAGCTTTACATTACTTTATGCACATTCAAGTGGTTTCACGTAAACAGACGCTATTTTGGGAGGGGAGAGGGCTGGGGAGGGGTTGTTCTTATATTTGTGCGGAAGTTTGCTCCGTGACAGGGCAGCTTGTCCTTTATATGTGAGAAAGGAAGAGCAAGATCGTTGCACACTTCACTCAGCCAGGTTTTGGGCTAGTGATTTTTAGTTCTGTCGCAGTAACTAGCTACGTGTGGTATATACTTGCCTTTAATTGGACTGTGGGATGACCTCTTAAATTACTGTCAAAGATTTTTACTACTGGAGTCAGGCACCGGGTTGTCATGCTTTTCTTAAAAGGTCTGGTGTAGTTGATGTTACAACACTGTTTGCAAACTCCTAGCCATTTTTAGTTCACAGAAGCAGATGTCTTAAGCTTGTGAATAATAAATAAAACCCAAAGTAACATTTTAAGTTGTAAGAACAAATGAACACTAGCAGCAGAAACATTAGAAGAGATGTTTATGAGGGTTCAATGGGTGTGCTCAAGTGTGTAAAAAGATAGGAACAAGAAGTTACAAGAGTAACTTTTTTCTGCATTACCGCACATTTCATTATGGAAGGTTGAAACTCTTTGTGGGAATCCTCATTAATCTTGGGCTTTATTCACTCATTCACAGTTTTCTGCCTTAAAAGGATATTCACTCTGCCTGACAGAAAAATTCTCTTCTATTGTTAGAGCAGCGCAGTGTATTGTCGACTCAGAAACTGGCAGATGGAATAAAATGAAACAAGTGGTGTTACAGTGCAGTTTTCTGAAAAACAGAGGTGGAAAAGCTAACTACTTGAATTCAGAAATCCTGATTTTTGCCCAGGATGGGAAATACTCTCTAATCCAAACATCATTATTGTGGTCTGTAGCTGAGATTACCAGGCTAGTAGTGTACATAGCAGAAGATTGATAGCATTTTGGCTTCCATAGAATTAGTTTAACACATGGAAATCCTCATATTTAAAAACATAATCAAATTATGCAGGCAAATTGCCCAAATTAACATAGAATATTCTCCATATTTTGAGTAACATTCTTGCAGATTACAAAATTACTAGCCCATCACACTCTTATGGATAATATGAATGTGTGAAAAAAGATCTGAATTGCCTGAGAGTTTCATAGATTACAAGCAGGTGTGAAGGGAAGGAAAATGCTTGAAGGGTGCTAAAAATCTCACTGTGGAAACCCTGTGATGCATGTGGTCATGTCCCTGAAAAACATTTTTTTCTTCATGCTTTCTGCTGACATGCCCCTCCGTGGAGCTTTTGTTTCGTTTTGTTTGACTTTGACCACTGGAGTCAAAGAACAAAGGGAAGTATCCTGTGTGCTGCTGAAGACAGGAACTTGAATGGTTTTGTTTTTCTTATTAGGGCTAGTCATTAATCTTTAATGGCTACTCACCAGGGTGAAGGTGCAGAAAAACCACCAGAGAAAATGAGGAAGAGGAGGTCACCTGGCCACATGACTGAAGTCTTGTTCTGTCTGTTGGAGCGGTGTTGAGAGAACAGGCTCCCACAAGGTACAGCGGCAACCGAACCTGCTTTCTACTGGGCTCTCTACCATAGCTTTAAGAACATAAATACTTGGCTCTGACGCAAAAAGCCTTTGATTAGTGGGCCAGATTAAGGCTGGTCTGTCCCACACTGTAGCGCTGTCTTTGCAAGGAGATTAACAGTGAGATAGGCTCAGTCTTGATGCTCTGGCACTGGGTGAGTCCTGTCCCACTCTAAACCTGTTGTTGCTTTCAAGGTCCAAGCCCTTCAGGCAGTAAGAATTAGTGCCACAGCCGAAGTTGCAGAATGCAATGTGGTCTCACTGCAAACATCCAAGATGTATGATTTGTGGCTTCTTAAAGAACTTAACTCCCTATGTATGCAGACAACAGATCTGCTTTTCTAGCAGCAAATGACTTGTAGAGAGCTTCCTGGTCCTTGCATCCTGGGTCTGACTTTCTGCCTCACAGCGTCCCTCTTGCAGTGACCTGTCACTGTGGCTTAGCCCCAGAACCGCCCCAGAGCAGCTGGTTTTCAGAGTTAAGAGACTTGAATTTTCTTTAATATGAAGAAGACAACTGATTTCAAATAAACTCCCCCTGGGAATTGTTTCAGCCACATAAAACGTTTTGGAATTAAGTTATTCCTGGCATGCAAGAATTTAAAACAGTTGCATTGTTTTACTAAAACAGTGTGTGTGGCAAGGCACGGGCAGGTGGGAGGCTGCAGGGGTAGCCTCTGAGAAGAGGCCAGCACCTGCCCACAGGTTGGACACAGCCAACACTGCAGGACATGGCTGAGCTCATCAGCCAAGCTGGTGGCACTTCTGACCATACCACATAAGAGGGGTTTACAAAATGCTGCACAGCAGCTCTGAGAGAAGAGTGAGATGTGAGAGGAACAGCCCTGCAGACACCAAGGTCAGTGAAGAAGGAAGGGGAGAAAGTGCTCCAGGCACTGGAGAAGATTCTCCTGCCTGTGGATAACACCATGATAAGACAGGCTGTCCCCCTGTAGCCCACGGCGGTTTTGGTGGGTTAACCCTGGCTGGAGGTCTGGTGCCCACCAAAGTCGCTCCATCATTCCCCTCCTCAGCTCGGCGGGGAGAGAAAATAGAGGTAAGGGATCACTCACCAACTACCATCACAAGTGAAACAGGTTCAACTTCTCCAGTGTGGCGTCCTCAGCAGGCTGCAGGTGGGGGATCTGCTCCCTGTCATCCTCCATGAGTTGCAGGAGGACAGCCAGGTCTTCTCCATGGGCTGCAGGGCTCCCACGCCTGGAGGATCCCCTCCCCTCCCCAGCCACCTTCACTGACCTTGGCAAAGTTCTTTACATCTTCTCATTCCTCTCTTGGCTGCAAAAACTTCTGATAGTTTTGGGGGTTTTTCCTTCTTAAATATGTTATCCCAGAGATGCTACTACTGTTGCTGGTGGGCTCAGCTTTCGCCAGTGACAGATCAGTATTGAAGCTGTTTAACATGAGCTCTGTAAAACCTAGGGCAGAAGACACCCTTGCAGTCCCCGCCCCCCCCCCCCCCATCCTCTCACCCCTGACTACCAAAGCCTTGCCTTGCAAACCCAAAACAGAGGTTAACAGTGGAGCAGATATCCACCTGCAGCCTGTGGAGGACCCTGCACCAGAACAGGTAGATGACTTGAAAGGAAGCTGTGATCCTGTGGGAGGCCCATGCTGGAGCAGTTCTTGACAGGAGCACATGGAGAAAAGACCTCCTGACATGAGCCCTGGCAAGACTGGTGACCCCAGGGGATTGAATCTCATGAAAGAGACCCATGCTGGAGCAGGTCAGAACTGTATCCCACAGGAGAGAACCCAAGCTATAACAGTGGAAAAGTGTGCAGAAGAAGGAACAGCAAAGATGGAATGTTATGAACTAACCACATTCCCATTGCCAAGCTCTCAGCACCACCTGGATGGGTGAAGGAGGTAGAAGCTTCAGGAGTGAAGTTGAGCTTGTGTAGAAGAGGGAGTTGGGAGGAAGGTATTTTTGATTTTGTCTTTGTTTGTCACCATCCAACACTATTTTTAACTGGCCATAAATGAATTTTCCCCAGCTCAAGTCTGTCTTGCCCATGACAGTAGTTGGTAAACAACCTCCTTACCTTTATCTCAGCTGATTATTTTTCTTATCATAGTTTCTCACCTTCTTCCCTGGAGACAGTAGGATTGAGAGAGAAGCTGGGTGGGCATTTGGCAGGCAGGCAAGGTTAACCTACCACAGTAGCATAAAGATTTATTCTGTTCAACAAACTTGTCTATGACTTTTTTTTCCCACCTGGCCAAGATAATTCTGTATGTAATTGAAAATGATATGATTATATGAAAACCAAAGTTGAAGCAGAGAAACTAGCTGTTGACACCTTTCATTCTCCCAAGTTAAATATTTCAGAGCTCTGAAGTACAGTCACTGTTTTCTTAACCCATGTTCAACCAAAGGAACAGCTCTTCTTTTCCTAAGCTTTTTCTTTTTGTAGCAGAGCTTCAACCTACACCAATTTTCTGATTATACTGTTTTCTAAGCGCAAAAAACCCCACACGTTTTAACTATCTTAACTCATAATTCTTTTGCTGTTTGTAATAGTTTTAAAATATCAGAGACCATGAGATGAAAGGCTGTGGAATATTATACATTCTTGTATGCCTGTGCAAGGGGAAGGTTTTTGGAATTTTTAGGGTTAGTTAAAGCATGTAAAATATAAATGACCCTTAGCCTTAAAATAGCATTCCTTTTATGCAAACAGCAAAACCACAGATTTCTTATGAAAATTAGTATACTAGATAGAAAACTCTCTCATGAGACTATCTGCAAACCCCCAAGACAAATGACAGCAGTGGGGTCAATGTGCTCTGCCAAAACTACTATTAGGAGCTCCTACTAGCAGCTGTGACAGCTACTTTGGCACCTTGCTTATCTGCAGAAAAGTGGTGTAGCCTGCAGCCCTGTAACACTTACAATGGCTCGGCTTTTTGTGGTGGTTTGGCCCTGGCTCGAGGCCAAACACCCACCAAAGCTGCTCTATCACTCCCCTTTTCAGCTGGACAGGAGAGGAAATATATATTGAGATGCTTAGGAGTTAGATAAGGACAGGGAGTGATCATTCCACAATCAGTGTCACGGGCAAAACAGACTCAACACAGAAGAAAGGAAAGAAAATTTATTGCACTACACTGCACACACAGTGAAACCAGAGTCAGATAATAAGGAGCACGACCAGATCTTAAAAGACCCCAACCCCTCCCTTCTCAGCAGACTTCACTTCAGTCATGATTTCATTCCCTTCTTCCCCCCACCCCCACTGCGGCACAGGGAGGGGCAGGGACCGGGAAAATGGGGGCTTTGGTCAGTTCCTCCCAAGTTGGTTTCCTTCTTGGCAGGGGGGGAGAGGGCATTCCTCATACCCTTCCCCTGTTGCACCAAGGGTCCCACCCATGGGACACAGTCCTCCATGAACTTCTCCAATGTGAGTCCTTTCCCACAGGGCTTCAGCTCTTCACCAGCTGCCCCAGTGTGGGTCACTGCTATGGTGGGCAGTCATAAATCACAATGTCTCTCAGTCCCAGTCCTCCACAGGGTCACCAGCCTCCCCCCAGCGAACCTCCTCTGGCGCAAATCTCTCCCTTGCTGATCTCTGTGTCTCTCTCTCCATGGGCTGCAAGTGCTGTCAAGGGCTTGCTCCAACATGGATCACAGCATCTCCTGTCTGTCTCCACCTGCTCCATCCAGTGTGGGGCCTCTCCACAGGCTGCAGGTGGGGTTTTGGCCTTTTCCATGGGACACCCGCTCCACCCTGGGTTTATCCATGGGCTGCAGGGGCATCTTTCTCTTCAGCACCGGGGGCACTTCCTCCCCCCCTTCAGTGGCCTTGGTCTCTGCACAGCTCTTTGCATCTTCTCACTCCCTTCTGTGGTGGAAAAATGCAGCTGCTTGGGTTCTTTTTTCTCTCAAAGGTGCTGTGACCATTGCTGATGGGCTTGGCCTCAGTCAACAACAACTCTGGTGTCAAGGTGGCTGGTGTTTACTCTCTGGAGCCTGCAGAGAGCTTCTGGCTGCTTCTTGCAGAAGCCACCCCTGCAGCCCCCCCTTCTTGACCAGAACCTGGCCATGACACTTTTTCCCCTAGGTCATGTTCCTTTATTTGCCAGTGAAGAAAGGTATATAGTGGGAAACTGGAGTGGAAGCAATACGAAACAAGGCTGAGTACTCAAAGGATGCTCTGTCTGTGTTGAGTCTGCATTTTGTGAATCTTTAATCAACATAATAATCAAATGAAGCAAATGGTCATTTCAACTATCTCTTTTAAAGATGAAGCTGGAAAAAATTTTGTTATGCTGAGGTGATTAGATATGACAAACTCTTTAGTAGTGCCATTTCCCTTCTATACGTTAGAATATAATACTTTCACTCTTTAAAATATAACTCTTTGAACTCATTAGAGCTAATAGTGTGAATATAATCTGAAATACTTAGATTAATTAAATTGTTCAAAGTCCATCTATCTAGAATAGAGGCTGCTAACAAGATTTGCGGTAGATGCAGGCTGTCCTTTCCATGACTGAAGCCCGTCAGTCGAGTTTTGACAGAACAGGATGTGTTTATATATAAGCAGACGCCATTTACTTTTGTCTGTCCGTATCAAATGACTTAAACCAAAGCAACTGAAACTACCAGTGAAACTCTGGAGTCCCTCCTCGTGACAGAGACCTAGTGACATGCAATCAGGCCTCCTGTTCACACCAAAAACTCTGGGAACTAATGGTTGCTAGTGTCTGTGTAGGACTAAGCTGGATTCCGCAGGGAGTCACAGGCAGCCTTACGCTCTGGTGAGGCACAGAAGTGCAGGGTCTAATGCTGGATGATTGTGACCCTGAAAGGTATGCATCTTGTCAGAGGTCTCATCACAAAAAAAATGTCTACTTACAGTAAACTGTCAAAAGGCTAAAGAGCAAAGAGGAAAGAGTGTCTGGACTCAGATGAACTCGAGCAGAATTTTATTTCAGTATTTTTCCACTGCTGTGGGCACGAATGTTGTTCCTTGTTGCCATGCTGCTGCTGCTGCTTTATTAGATGACTCTGAATTGCTTACCCATTGTACCTATTTGGGTACAGCACTTCTGTGCGCTACAGCAACTAACACTATTTGGCAATTGGATGCACACTAGCCAGGATAAAGTCAGACAGAAAGGATAGTTGAATGGTGTTTTTCATATTGCAAGGAGAAATTTGTATACCCTTGTTATTTTCCTAATGTTCAGCATTACTATAATTTTGAACCCAGGGAAAAGCGCAAAGAATGTAGCCTGAGTTGTGGCACTTCTTATAATAGATTTCTTGCTTAGCTAGAATCTGTTACTAGGTTTGTGTATTTCCTGATTAAAAGAAAAAAAATATTCCTTGCAATCTCTCAAATCCAGCTAATGTTCAAGTCTTTGTAATGACATTCTTTCCTCCATGCTGTATGTGGTGTTGTTTATTTTTATCAAGAATGTGTATTAAGCTGGGATACGTGAGTATGTCCCAAATGTTAGTATAACAATTGTTATCTACTATAGTTGTTACCTGTTATTTCTGACAGTCTGTTGCTTCAAAAGAAGGGGATATCCCTTACCTAAACAGCATCTTCTGTAATAAAATGTTTTAGTTAATTGGTAACTGTTACAGATTAGTATTGAGTCCTGACTTGGATCTCTTTGTGGCAAGAATGATAAGCTAGTTCCACTATCTCTCTTACCAGGAAAAGCAAGATTGCCATAAAGCCAGCCTTTGATGTCTGCAGCTTGTCATCAGGCACTAGGCAGTCTGAGTAACAGTCATAAAACATCAATTTAAACAACCTGTGCAGTTAATTTTCCTACTTGAAAAAAAAAAATATTTCTTTTGTGTTTGGAGGTTACAGAGAAAAGTAGATACAAGAACAGTTGTGAAGGAACATGCACTAAGACTGTGTAATAATGATCCACATATGTGGGTCCTCCAATCCCAGCTGATGATACAGTGTCCCAGACATGGCAGCTCTAAGGAGCACTATGAATATCCAAAAACTGTTTAGTTGGCAGGCTGTGTATGCTAAAGCTGATTTTGTTGTTAATTATTTGTGCACCAGTCTCTTTTGACAGCTCATTGGTTAACAAGTTGGGCTGAGACTAAGAAGCTTTCTTTCCCTACCTTTTCTATGTCACTGTATACTCTGTCGTCCCTGTTTAGCCCCAGCCACAGCTCAGCACCACGTAGCTGCTGGCTAAAGTAATTGTACCTGTTTTCTCATCAATAACTCAGATTATAACAACTCTCTCCTATAAAGCTTATTGATATGTACTCTGAAAGTAAAACCCAACTATTTCATGTAGTTGTATCAATAATTGCTACATATTTAACTCTTTACTCAACTTTATTCTGAGTGTTCTTTCACTTGACCTCTCCTTTGGCATTTGCTTTTCCAGCTGGCTAGTGTTCACACACAACAGGATTGCCCAGGGCCAGTTTCTAATCTGACTTATTCAGAGATTGCATTTCATAGAGTTTTGCCCAACCAAATTTTATCTTTATTAGGTTTGTCACTTCTATTTTTTTTAATCTAGAGTATAATTAAGTACACAATGTGTTAATGATTAATTGAACACAGGTCCAAGAAGGGCCCATCCAGGTAACACTCTCCTTTGAGTAAATTTTACAGAATCACTAGGTTGGAAAAGGCCTTTGAGATCATGGAGTCCAACCATACCTGTCCTCTACTAAGCCATATCCCTAAGCACTTGGTCTACTCATCCTTTAAATACATCCAGGGATGGTGACTCAACCACTTCCCTGGGCAGCCTGTTCCAATGCCCGACAACCCTTTCCATCAAGAACATTTTCCTAATGTCTAATCTGACCCTGCCCTGTTGCAGTTTGAGGCCATTCCCCCTGTCCTACCACCTCTCACTTGGGCGAAGAGACCAACACCCACCTCTCTACAACCTCCCTTCAGGCAGTTGTAGGTGGTCATAAGGTCTCCTCTCAGCCTCCTCTTCTCCAGGCCAAACAACCCCAGTTCCCTCAGCTGCTCCTTGCAAGTTTTGCCCTCCATCCCCTTCACCAGCCTGGTTGCCCTTCTGTGGACTCGCTCCAAGACCTCAATGTCTTTTTTTATAGTGAGGAGCCCAGAACTGGACACAGCACACAAGGTGTGGCCTCACCAATGCTGAGTACAGGGGCATGATCATTTTCCCGGACTAGTGTGCTGGCCACGCTGTTTCTGAATAAGCCAAGATGCCACTGGCCTTCCTGGCCAGTGCTGGCTCATATTCAGCCTGCTGTCAACCATCTGCCCCATGTCCTTCTCTGCCTGACAGCTCTCCAGCCAGTCTCTCCCAAGCCTGTAGTACTGCATTGGGTTGTTATGTCCGAAGTGCAGGACTCACCACTGAGCCTTTTTGAACCTCATCTCGTTGGTCTCAGCCCATTGATCCAGCCTGTACAGATCCCTCTGAAGAGCCTCCCTACCCTCAGGCAGAGAAATGATTCCTCCCAGCTTAGTGTGGCCACAAACTTACTGAGTTTACATTCAATCCCTTCATCCTGATAAACAGGACTGGACCCAGGACTGAGCTCTGGTATTTAGTCAGCTTTTGCCTGGTGGCTTCACTGTATGTATTACAAACCACTTTGGAATTACAAGCATGGAAACCTTATATTTAGTATTTTCTCACTTAAAAATCCAGCACCATGCTTATACTGCAAGTTGTAATTGTGCTTTTAGGAGACTGCTTATTGCAAATGCTTATTGGATTGAACCCTTTACTATTCAGAACAGTACCAACTATGGGAAAGGTGCACAAAGGAGTAAGAGAGCAAAGGATATGTTCATTAAAGACCTGGACAGGAGTTCAGAACCTTCTCCTAGTTTAGCTTGTATATAGCTTGCAGAGACATTAGCACTGTCACCAGAGATATATGGAATTACAGGGCCTGGGGCACATACTGTGCTATACAAGAGCTAGCAAGTGTGAACATTTTTTACTTGCATTTCATTTCTTCTCTGCCTCTTTCTCAGCATGCTGCCCTACATCAGTGAAAACATGACTTTATCGATGCAAGCGTGATACACTTTTTTAAATTCTTGTTTCCTTGTCAAAACGTGGATGTGTAATTAACTTCACTGTTAACTGAAGCAAAATACCCAGGGGAAGTAGGATCACCACTGCAGTATGAGTACAAACAAACTGGAAGCCTTGCTTTTAGATTAGAAGACAGAACTAAATACCAGCACATTAAAATAAGATAGTAAATTCTATAATAAAAGCCTGCTTTCTAGAGAAATCTGAAATGCACTAGTTTGTGGTGGGGAGTTTTTACTTCAATTATTTTACCCTGGAATTCCCCAGAGGCTTCCACTGGATAAGTACTTCACAAGGTTTCTGATAGTGCCATCTCAGAGCTAATACACTTCCTTGAAAAAGGACCACAGGTTCAATATAAAAAGCTCCCTTATTATCAGCCCAAGTGGAGATTAGGGAATGGAATAAATCATGATACTGTTAACACCTGTAATGAGGATATTCCTAGAAAACATTTGTGGCCAAAACAGGCTTTAATGTTTTATAATGTTTTATATTTTAATATAATGAGATAAACTTCTTATATTGCTGTGTACTGATGTCAGAGAGAACTGTCTTTGTAGTCAGCCTAAAGGCACGTGCAAGATAAGCCTTTCTCAGCATATGCAGCATTTCAGTGAATCTGTGATGTCCTGACACACTTCATCACCTTCAGTTTACCAAGGAGGGTTTATCCTGCTTTGTAGCTATTAGCTAAATAATTTCAAGAACTGTCAATCCCTGTCATTGATACCTACAATCTGGAAAGCATCGGCCAATAATTTATAATTACAAGCTAGTACACGTGCACGTGCCTGCCTTCTGCATAGACAGGCTGTGGCTCAAGCCATACGAGTCTTCTGCACTTTTCAAACTCCTGTCCCCTCTTCTGTTGTTTGACTACTTAAGGAAAGGGACACTGTACCCAAACTTAAACAATTTACAGACAGTAGTACAGTTATCTTCACATGTAAAATCGTTGTCTTTCCCAGGAAAAATTACCAGGAGGGAATTACCAGAACTACCAGAGGTACAAAGCTGCTGTTGCCTTGCACACAGGCAGACTTTCAGTGAGCTAGCACACAGGAAGCAGCAAAGCACCTGTATTAGTTACATGTAGCTCCCTGTCAGCTCGGACTTCCTTCCTTGTTACAGTTGTCAGCAAGATTAGTGCAGGCAGCTGTGAGCTCAAACCTCGAGCCCCTTGTGCATCCAGCTCTTTCTCCTTACAGAGTTGTAGGTAGCTGGGAGCTATTCCTATTCCCTGAGTGCCCAGAGGCCTCGGAAACAACCTCAGTACGTCCTTTTCTCACAGAATAGTACCATACCTGGCTAGCCAGCTTTCCAGCCTGTAGAGGTGGGATGACTGCAACTTTCTCTGGTCATTGCTTCAGTTCATCACATCTGAAAAAATACGCTTTTGTTGGCTGAAGGAGAAATCGTCAGCAATACCAAGAATGAACCTATGGTAGCCCAAACTTGTATGGTGACTTTTTACATTGTCCTGTGACGCTAGAGGCCCAAAGGCTGTTTCACAAGTGGGCTCACAAAGGCAGGTGGTGTGATAGGTCAAAGGCTCAGGTGAGCCGAACTTCCCTTCTGCTCTATTTTGAGTACAGGCAACCTTTCACAGGTCCCTTTGTCTTCTACTTCTGACACCAAGTGGAAGTCTGAAGGGGAGCAGCAAAAAACTGCATTTAAACTTGGAGAAAGGATTGATAGGAGACATGAGAGACAGGAAGATTAGGTAGTTTTAAATGTTACTTTGTGTTTGAAAACAACATAGCTCATCAGTGCATGAAAATGGAGAAATACTGCATATGAAGAAAAACCACTTTCCAAACACCTAAGCAATTATCTTTTTTACTTTCCTCCTACCCCCCCCCCCCCCCCAAATATTAGAATAGTACTTTACAAATTAGTAAGATTTTCCTGGTTTCAACAGGGATAGAGTTGATTTTCTTCCTAGCAGCTGGTATAGATAGCTGTGTTTGGTACTTAGGATGAGAGCAGTGCTGATCACACTGATGTTTTAGTTGCTGCCAAGCAGTCAAGGGCTTTTTAGTTTCTCATGCTGCTCTGCTAATGAGAAGGTGGGCATCACCCAGGAAGCTGGGAGGGGACACAGCCAGGGCAAGTGACACCAACTGGCCAAAGAGATGTTCCATTTACAATTCTGACAGCTGGGGGGGGGTCTTACACAACATTGACTTTGGGGTGATGGCTAAATACCTGTTTGCAATGTGAAGTGGTAAATTAATTCCTTATTTTGCTTTGCTTGCACGTGTGGGCTGAGAGGCTGGGCAGCTTGGAAGGGGTCTCACGTAGCATCGACTTCGGGCAGAGAGGAATTGTGCTGTTCATCACTTGTTTTGTGCATACATCATTAAATATAAATTATTATTATGATAATCTTCCTTTTTTGTGAGTCCTGTTAAACTGTTTTTACCTCAACCCACTGGTTCTCTCACTTTCTCTCTTCTGGTTCTCTCCCCCACACTGCCATGGGCAAATGAGGAAGCGGCTGTGTAGGGCTTAAGTGCTGGCCAAGGCTAAACCACAACACAGACACCTTGGCTAAATAAAAAAGCCTGATTCATAAAGATTAATTCAAATATAAACAAATCTCTTAGAAAATAGCGATGGATGGCTGGACTCTTAGGCTTTATAAAGTCATGGAGCTTGTGCACAAGAAGCAAGCAGCCTTTTAATTAGTGTATCTGCATACTAAAAGGAAAAAGGGGTAAGAGAAAGGGCAGGTGAATACATCTCCAAATCGAACTGATCCTACAACCAGGAAGTTACTTTTAATGAAGCCTACTTAAAAAAAAAAAAAAAAAAACACACTGCTGTGAAACCTCTATGGTGCTGCTTTGGGATTTTTCCCACATGGTCAAACTTTCAAAATGAAACCTTGTTTCTTTCACTCAGGGCAATAAATGCCAGTAGATAGCCAAGAATTTTGGGTCAAGTCAATGGAAGAACAAGACATTTCAAAAAGATCACGTATGTGTGTGGAAGGAAACTTGTGCTCAGTTTATTCCTATTCAGAGATTAAATTTGAATTCTGGAGCTAAAGTATTGCAGTTCTTACAGTGTGTGCTGTATGGTCAGATGTAGAAACTGGACGTCATTTCACTATGAACTTAGTTGTAATTTACCTAACCAAGTACTCAGCACAATTAACATTAGTTCCACTCTAGTGCTCAGCATTTGAATCATACTTGTCACAACTCAGTCTTTGCCAAAAATATAACTGACAGATTTTTGAGGGACTGAACTTAAAAAAAAAAAAGAAAAAAAAAAAAAAGAAAGGACCAACAAATAGTAAAAGCCTAAAATGCATCTGGATACACAGTTTTAATGTGAAACACTTTCTATGGTGGGTCCACCATTAGACACTTTGAAGTATGCAGCATGAGTACTAGAATTTGTTTTGGGGAAATTGGTAATTTTTAAAGAAGAATTCTCTGTTATTTGGGTATTGTGCAATTAATGAATACGAGACAATATACCAGCTGTGGTTATTAGCCTATCATGACCCTTTAATTAACCTGTAATTTAAGTCTCCTACAGCCAAATCACCTTCCATTTCCTTTCTGCAGGTTGCTTTAAGCAGACGAGAGACCGCACGTTTGTAATGCAATCCTGTTGTAACTGATTTGTAACTCAGTATCTGCTGCAGGAGAAAATAAAAAGCAAGATTCAATCCCAAAACACAACAAATGAACCGTGAGAAAATTACAATTACTCCTCCACCGGCACAGAGAGTAGACAGGCCCTTTTATAACCAGAATCCAGTTGACTTTCCATGCTGGAAATAAAAATGAATCCCTTCCCGCTGGGTGCCAGAGCGGCCCGAGCCCCGTGAAGAGAAATTCCAGGGAGGGACAGTGACACCCACGGCAAGCTGAGAGGTCGGACAGCGGCGCGAAGGTGACACTGCCCAGACTCACTGAAAGCTCAGCGCCTTCGGTAAGCCCAGTAAGCCCCGAAGCGTCTTTTTCTTCTCTGAAACTTAGAGGAACAGGAGGAAAACCATCTCTGGATCAAACTTGTTGTTCCGTGCAGCAGCCTAGTACGGCAACCACGCTGCGCCGCCTGAAAAGACGAGTCCGCCTCTCCCGCCCTCAGAATCCCGCCCGCCCGCCCACAGACCCCACCCCCGGCCGCCGGCCCTGCCCGCCCTCTCTGCGGCCGGACGCCCCCTGACCCCGCAGCCCCGGCGGGCGCCCGCGGGCGTCACCGCAGCTACTTGGCGCTCGCTGGCAGCCCGCCGGCCGGCCGGTCAGCCGGCTTCCGACCTCCAGGCGCAGCCCGAAGGATGCGGTGTTTCCGAGAGCAGGCCGGAGGCGGCCGGTACGCACAGCCCCGCGTTACCTTGCAGCCGGCTGGCACCACAGTCCTCTGCGCACCCCCGAGCCGCTTCGGCGGGGAGCTGAGCCATGACAGCCTGCCGCGGCCCCCAGCCGCGAGTCCGTTACCCGGCCACACCACACCCCCCTGGCACGGGCATTGGCGAGCGTGGCTGTCAGTCAGCGATGGGCAGCCCCAGGCCGTGGCGGGCGGCTATAAAGCCGGCGGCGGGCGAAGGGCTGGATGCGTGCTGAGTCGGTGAGCTGGGTGACAAGGGTAGCACGTCTGGGTCGTCGCGGGAGGAAGGTCGGTCGGTCTCAGTGCGGAGTTGCTGTGGATCCGAGCGGGGGGGGACGGACGCCCGGGCTCGCATCCCCCGGTGCCGCCAGTCGCTCTGCTGCGTCCGGCGGGGCCGGCCGGTGGCAGCATGGTGGATGTGTTCAGCGGGCGACTCCTGGTCAGCAAGGACGGCCGCAGCGTGGACCCCGAGGAGGCCCTGCAGAACAAGGTCGTGGGCTTGTACTTCTCCGCCGGCTGGTGCTCGCCGTGCCGCGACTTCACCCCCGTCCTCTGCGACTTCTACACGGAGCTGGTGGAGGAGACCCACCCTCCGGCCCCCTTCGAGGTCGTCTTCATCTCCTCCGACCACAGCGCCGAGGAGATGGCGGGCTACATGCACGCCATGCACGGGGACTGGCTGGCCCTGCCCTTCCACGACCCCTACAAGCAGTGAGTACCGGTGGCCGCCACCCCCGCCTCCTCCCGGGTGTTCCCTCGAGGGGCGCCCGGGCCGGGGTCTGCGCCCGGCTGTCAGGCCGCGACAGGCGGGGTGGTTTGCCCCCACCTCCCTTTCCCCCCGTCTCAGCTGGCATCCATCCGCCAAATCCGGGAGAGCGCAGGAGGAGCGCAGATGCTTTAGCAGCGGGATCGTGTCACGACAAAGTCTCTGATGCAAAAGCCTCCCGGGACCTCCGCCTGCCCCTCTGATCCGCTCCTCCCCTTCCCGCTGAACCCTATGAAATCCCGGGTGCGGAGCCTTCAGTCAGGTGAAGCACCTGGTCGGTGCAGTCCCGCCTTCGTCCTGTGCCCTGAGCAGCGGCGGCTGCGGGCTGGCCCTGCCCTGGCTCCCACCGAGGTGTGCCGCTAGCGTTAAGCTCACGGTTTACTGCCTTCGGAGAAGGAACTTGGCTTTAGCCTGTTGCATCTGTAAAGAATGCAGTGAGGGGGGGAAAAAAACCCTAGCTTTCTGTACTTAACCCTAGGGTTTAAAAGCTACTTGAAGAAGGGTTAATAAAGACCCTCCAGGTATTAACAAGATGGCATGAACAGAGAGTCAAAACCAAACCGAAGGCGAACAAGTATCAAGGGACTGTTTTTCAGCACAGCAGTAGCTGTTAGTAAGGTTGTTCTGGGTTATCTGGGTTATTAATTCTCTGGGGAAAAAAAAAGATAAACGAAGAAGCAGCAAAACTTAGTTGAGCAGATTAGTGGAGAGCAGGCCAACTGAAGAATTTCAGAGGGATACAGCTAAGCTAGGGATAACTGTGGTGTAAAATTCTTGTGCAGAAAGAGTTCTAAAGGGGCTTTCATATAGGCAGCTGGCTCATTAAAACAAAAGGAAAGGATACAACCATGTGTACCAGAGTAAAGAATAGTACCAAAACCAGTTTTGATTATTCAAATCAAGAGTGCAGACTAATTTGAATGACTGACAGAAATATGATTTAGCTTGTACCAAGAAGTATAGATTTGGATTACAGGGGCACAGGTAAAATGTTTAGGGAGACTAAAAATACATGTAAAGTCTGATAAAGCTACATTTTCCCCCTTTAAACAATATGTAAGTAGATTGTAGAAAACACTGTTGCAGATGTAATCAAAATTAAGGACTTACTGTGACTTTTAAATGTACACTGGGAAATTAAACTTTCAGAATTTGTTATTTAAACAACTCCAGTGCTTTTCGTAACTTCTGGCATTCATATAATTCTGTGTGCTACCCAAGATAAAGCTGCATAACACCCTAGCTACTCCATGCAGAGCTGGCTTACTAATCTTCTTTTGTTGGTGCACTCTGACAACCTCAAGAGCCAGCAACTTGAAGCCAGGAGCTATTTCATTCTTCCTTGGCTCATTCTTGGATGTCAGCAGCTAGTTAATGTTAGGCATTTTTAACAACCGCTTCCATTGACTTAAAAACAGACTGAAATAGCAATACTGATTTCCATAGTTCTTCAAAGGTTCCCCAGGCACTGATTGTATTTGGTAGGTACTAATCCTAACAGCATTAGGGCAAATTTCCTGATGGAAATGTGGCACTTGAAGTTACTGCATCCAGCAAGCTGTTCGGCATAAACCATGGGAATGTGCTTACCGCTTCATCCTCTGTGGCTTAGTGGTCTATTTCTGACTGCTCTTACCCAGGTCGTGTGGGATGGAGGTACAGAGATCGTTTAATTGGCTTTTCTGTGGCAGTCTGCAGCGCCCTTCAGAATCCTGTAGAGAAACACAGCTTGTCACGTTGGGGATAGCTGCAAGAGCAAGGCGTTTGAAGTGGCTTACTGAAGAACAAAGTGCAGAGGGATTTGAAAAGGCAATGTTTTTAAGTTCTGGTTCTTTCACATAACAATAAAGGGCTGTATGGAGATGTTCAAGGTGCTTAGGTTGAATTAACTGGTAGTTTGGCTTCAGAGGTGTCAGTGAATCATTGCAGACTTAGAGCAGATAGAGGTGTGTTCGCTAGACCAAACTCTTAAGTGTGGCTAGCTACTAGCTCTAAGAAAGGATATAATTTTTAACATCAATTATTAATTTGACTACTATTCTTTATTAACATTCACATTTATTATTCATGACTAATTTTATAATTCTGTTGCAAATAATTTAAATTGATTGCTCATTTGTGCACTGTGTAGAGAAGGCAGTTCAACATCTTCAGTGAAGTTAAAGTATTCTAGCTGGTGACTTCAGTGTTAAGATGTAATTGCAGCAGAGACTGAAGTGTGGTCTTGGCACAGTGGAGCCAATTTTAAATTTACCATCTGAAGCAGATTTCACAAATGGAAGCATGGAGTTTCTTGTGGATGAATTTTGCCTTCTTAGGAAATAACCTACATGCATACTTGCAGTGTATGGACTGTAACACCTCACATGGACTTGTAGAGGAGCAAAATGCTGAATTCGGAGCAGGTTCTGAAGACCTTTCCCTGCTGTCAGTCCTAACTATTTCCCTGAGGTGGGACTGCACATTTACTACTTAATGTAGTCTGTGGCATGACTAACAGGAAATGCTGCCCCTGATTCCTTGACTGTTCACAGCTTTAATGTTGGCTTTTTGCTGCCTGAGGCACAGACTTCTCATCCTTGCAGGGGTGTGTGAAGACAATCCAGTATAAAGGGAGCATTAGGAGAAGGGGAGTAGTAGAGAGGAAAAGCAGGTCTAGGACAGAACTCCTCAACAACAAATTCTAGTGAATGGGGGCTGATTTTTAAAATTATGATATAAAACCCCATACTGCCATGTCTGTACTCAGCCCTGGTGTGAATGGTGTGATTTGCTGGGTGGGTTCCCAGCACAAGTTAGTAGTTCTTGCAGTCTGCCAGATAGATGAGTAATTACTGAGACAATGACCTGCACACCTTGGGGAAAACTAGAATCCTGAAAAAGGAAACTAAAGAGTATGCTCATGTTTTGTACTGGGAAGCTTTAGGTGTGAGGGTGTGCTGGAACCTACAGGAATGGGTGTATGTATGCTGAAGAATGAAGGCAGAAGAATAAAGTAGCTGAGCAGTTAAGAGTTATTGCCTGTTCTTAATCTTTTAAAACTCCTATCCCAAAACCTCAGCAGGCACTTTAAAATTGAATTCCATCCATATGATGTGCTTTAATTATGCACATTTAACAATGCAGAAAGTTCACAGCTGAAAGAAAATAGACATGTGGCTCTGTATTACAGATAATGATTCAGAGAATATTTTATTTTTCAGACAATTATTCCAGAGAATATTCAAAATACATGTTACAGAATAATTTAGAATACTGCTAGAACCAGATTAGTTAAGGTGTCCATTACACAATGTCTCCAAAGCACTTCTAAGTGAAAGCTGTCCATATTACACAAGTGTAGAAAATGTTCTCAATCATATTTACTTTGTCCTGTCTCCATTAGCAGTCTTTTATTGTAGCTTCCTCTTCTTCATCTGTTTGGGTGTTAGATTTCTCTAGTTGGTAAGACACTTTATGTACCTTTACACTTGCCTGGAAATAGATAGGCAACATGATTTTTAAGAATGTAATTAGCTACATCACTGTATTTTACTGTAAGAGAATTGAGTTTGCCTTTGTAGCACATGTGATGTTTCTATTTATTGTTAATGATTTCATAAATTGTCATTGGAGCTAATCCCATGGTGCATGTGTAGTGTGTACGAGTGAGTCACAGGATTTGAGATCCCTATAGGAGAGGATGATCTTAACAGGCTTTAAAAAGTTGTTTTTTTGAGCACCAGTACACATGTACACAGTGATGAAGAAGTGCTGTCTGCAGAACTGTTCCTGAGCCTTTGTCAGGTATGTCCATCTTAAAAGTGGCACACAGGTCTAAGCAGAATCTGTGCATGCTTCCCTCTGGTTTGATACAAGCAGCTTTCCACCCTTGTGTAAACAAGATGCCCTGCTGGAGTGGATAAACTATATATACATTCCCTTAGGAAAGCAAAGCGTTAGTTTCCAGTCTCCATAGCAAATCACCTTCAGTTTCCTAATGTTCTCTCTCTTACTACAATTCTGTTCATTTCAAGCTATTTTATTGTCCACTGAACCAGTAAAATGCATCTCCCACCCATCTTGCTTGTCATACTAGTAATATGAGGTGCTAGTCTCTTATGTAGTTTCTACATAAATATGTTTTGGAATCTTCTCTCTCATTTTAGCAGACCTCAGAAAAGTCCATGGGGATCCTTGGTTGCTCAGTCTTAATCCAGAACTCAGGGAGAAAGCAAACCTGTTGCTAGGCCATGTTATTGCTGCTTCTGTAATATTTCCTGTATTAATGTAATATTTCCATTATGTTGGCTGAGCAGCATCCTTCACCTCCTGACTTTTCTTCTCTTAAGGAAAAATACAGAAAGATATTTTTCAGGAATGTGTTGTCTGTGCCAGTATTTCACTTAGGTTTAGTTTTCTGTATTTTTAGGAAACATCCTTCTTTCCAGGAAGTTTTAGGTAATGTCTATCTATTAATATCTTCTAATTTTAACCATGCCTACAAACCTTTTTATACTCTACATAATCTCTTTCATGTTTGAACCTCACACCCACTGCATTTCCTTTGAGTGTTTTTGTTTTGAGAGTGGTGTTATTCTTATTTTGGAATCTGACTACTTGATTGTTACTTGTTTTTTCTCTATCTTTCCATTCTTCTAAAGGTGCTTAATTTCTGCTCACTTTGATACAAGGCACTGCAGGGGAGGTAACTTTACATACAGCAGATTACATTTAGCTGATCTATTGCAGGTGACTTAGCCTGTTTTTTATACCTCTTCTGAAACATGTGACCTCTTCTGAAAAACTGAATAATTTTTTCTGGGATCTCCTTTAGTCTTGGATTTTTAGATTTTTTTAGATGCACAACTTGCATCTTTGGTGTAGATTTTGTTCTTCACTTTTTTTCTTAGATAAAAGCATGTCTGTCACCACAGCTTGTATTCCTACTGCTGAAATTGTGGAAATCACTTGGAAGGACATTGTGCTAGAAGATGCTTTCTTCAGCTTCTGCCTTCCAAAATGAATGCGAAAAGGTCATTATTAGCATCTATATGGCTTCATTCATGGCTCTCTAATATGAACATCTAGCACAATTAATAGATATGCCAAGGATGACCTACAAATAATGTGATGTCATAGGAGGTAGGTAAGTTTTCCTACCTTTAGCTTAGCTTGAAAAGAGTGGGGAAACGCCCACAGTGTGGTGTTCTGACTTCATGACTATGACTTTAAACCCATTTTTCTGCCTCCTTATTTGTCTTCAACAAATGGTTTCCTTTCTTCTTTCTATGTTTACTGTTAAAGCAGTGTTTTTGCTATTGCCATGCATTTGGAAAGAATTTGTATTTGCAGTGTCCTGAAACACTCCAAGAAACTTAAGACATTATTTATCTGCTTTTATTTCTGAGTTGGAGCTGGGGTGGTGACCTGGTTCTTGAGCTCCTGGGAACACTTGAGGCTCCTCCAGTTGAGCAGCACTCTCCACAAACTCTTTTATCTGAAGTGTTTAATGATCTCAGAGCTTATTCATAGTTTTCTAATTACATCAGTGAATTAATATAATTTGTGCCAAAAAAGTCTTTGTCAGTGCTAATGATTAAGTCTTAGTTTGAAAACTGGTTACTTTGACTGACTTGTGTCTGAATTTTACTATTTTCTTCCCACTGAAACATCACCCTTCCAAGGTGAATTTCTTGGAAGAAGATACTGCCTTTACAGAAGGATAGATCTGTGTTTGTGTCCTGCTCTCTCTATTTTGCCCTGTAACAAGCTGTGTCTTATCTGTTAAACTGTTTTCCTTGGAAATGTTTTCCATCTTGTAATTTCTATTGCCTGTGTAATGCTTAACTGAAGTGCTTACTATGCAGTATTCTTTGATTCTGGCTCCTGGTTTTGCATGTTCCTAAGCATCTTGCTTATCTCTTTCAATTAATCTATATAAACAGTTAACTGTATTTTACTGCTTCATGTGGTTGGTAGCCTGTTATTTGTGCATTTCTGTCTGTGGCATGTATCTTGCAGTCATAGTGGCTTGTTTAATCATGTGCCAGTGTCAGCAAATATTTTTGGTTCTTTAGATATCTTTGTCCTCTGGGTTTTTCCCTCCCAAATGTTATTTTTATTTCTAGTATTAATAATCAGTTTATTCATTTTCCCTGTATCTTGAGTTCGATCCTATTCAATTTCCATTCTCTAGAAGTCTTTTCATACTGATTTTTCCCATATTATCTACTTGTCAGCTATTTGAATAGAAGCTAGGGTTTTTTGTGCAACGTCACTGTTTGTATGGCTCTTTAATTTTTTTTTAAACTGTATTTCAATTGTGTTTTGCTATAAAACAGTAGACTATTTAAGACCAAGTTATTTGTAATCTATCTGGATTTTTTCATCTCTTGACATGGAGAAATGACTATTATTGTCTATGTGATGGACAAAGGAGTAGCTTTTTTTTTTCTTGGACAACTTAGATGTGTGGCTCGGGGTCAAAAATCTTTCTATTGCTCACATTCTGTATGAGGAAGGCTTGTTGCACCGAGGCAGTACCTGCACTCCCTTCTATTCACACTAAAGGATTATGCATCATGCTTTGTTGAAGATTGTAGGCAGTAGCTCTAATGGGATTGGTGCACTTGAGCATATTTGTATGGCAATAACTGTCTAATGCTAGTTTAAGTGAGAACCCCCTCCTCCCATCCAGTAAAAAGGGACCAGAAGAACCTGTTTCTAGTTAGTAAAAATTAGGTGGGTGTGCCATGCTCTCCCTCCACAGACCTTTCTGAGAGTCAGCCTGTGCTCCTGTGGAGATTACAGGCAGCAGCAAAGAGAGGTTACAGGAAGGGTGCTGCACCTCTCTAAACTCCCTGAGCTGATCTTCACCATGTGAACTCTCAGCTGCAGCCTTGTTCAGCTCCCCCTACGCTCCAGTGAGGCAGACCTCAAGCTCTGAGGAAGCTCAGGCACCTCTGATCTCCTGTGTGTCCTGACCAGAGTACCCTTCATGCGAAACTAATTTGCTTCAGTGCTCCCTAATGATGTGTTTTGTTTTTTAATTTCTTCCCCCTCAGCGATCTGAAGAAGAAATACAACATAACAGCAATTCCTAAACTGGTGATTGTGAAGCAAACGGGAGAAGTCATTACTGACAAGGGAAGGAAACAGATCAGAGACAAAGGCCTGTCCTGTTTTCGGAACTGGCTTGAGGCTGCAGATATCTTTCAGAATTTTTCTAGCTAAAAAGTTGGTTGATGAAAGCAAGACAAGGCACCATGGAAAATTTTGCAGAGCTCTGAAAAGGGCATTGCCTTGTTCAGAACAAGAAGGGTAAGGTGTATTTATCTTAATTTGTAAACAGAACTTGTTTTCAGCTTGAAGATTAGCTTCTCCGTAAGTCATAAAACGCAATTACTGTGTTGTGTTCTGTCTGCTATTACTATATTCGGTCTGAACCAAAGCATTCCTGATAATACTGAAGAACTTCAGGAGGACAGACTGTTTTAGACAGTAATAAAAGAGCACTGTGAAATCTATGCAAACACTTACTTTGCAAAATCCCTATATATGTGCCCAAATTTATTTTTCTTGATGAGAGCTTTTTTCTGGTTGTCAGCACATTTTATTAAGAAAAGGAAATGGTTTGCTTTAATAAATAACTATTTGTGAAGTATGTGTCTAATGTGTCTTCTTTATCTTAACAAGCTAAATGGAAAATGACATGATTTTTAAGCAGGATACAATAGTTGTCAATACTGAAGAAATAGTTTAGGTTTGGTTTTGAGATTTTCTTATGTTCTGCTGAAATTTCCTTACCCCTGGACTTTTAAACGTAGCACTGTAAGATAAGTTGTTATTTTCCAAGCTAAGTCTAAGAAGAAAGCATTTTCCATCTCCTGTTGCCAAAGTGTATGGAGACAAGCATCAAAAATCAAGCCAGTTCTCTACAATGAGTGTTCGTTTCGTAGTTAAAGTACATGCCGGCTTGCCTGTATTCTCTACCAGTTGTTGCATTCAGATTAAGTATGTCCAAGTTGGTTAAGCACTTCCTACTCTGATGGTCCTCTTCTAAGTGTAAGTCTTCCTTACTCCAGCCGCTTCCTCTAGTCTCAGTGGTTGCAGATACCAGGTTGATCTTACACATGCCTGTCATGGTTTAACCTGAGCTGGTAACTGAGCACAATGTAGTTGGTTGCTCACCCCTCCATCTGCAAGGGCAAGGGAAGGAGTTAAAAAAAAACCCACAACAAAACACAGCATTATACCAGCAATTAAGAGTTTATTTTCTTTCTATCTCAGCTGAAGCCAGGGCAGTGCTACAGGCACACTTCTGTTGGTCTGCCTGCTAACTGTGGCCTACAGGCTTTTGGCTTGCCCCTGAGGCATTCCAAGGTAGAGCTCCATTCCCTTCAGCTGCTCTGCTCTCTCTTGTGAAGTGCAATACCCCATCTTTACCTTCACAGCCCTTGCCTGATGAAGACCCCCTGCCCACCTGTTGTGACACACTGGTCACGCAAGCTATCCCACCCTGTCTTTGTGATTCCAAAGAGGTCACATTGCTTAAAGTGCACATAGACTTCTGCCTCCCTGTCTGTTCCTCATGCTGTGTGTACTATTGTAGAGGCATTTCAGCAAGGCACCTAAGTGTACCCATTCCTCAGAACAGCATGATGTGGCTGCTTTGCAGGGGCTTCTTCACATGCCTGTGTTTAAAGGGTTTCCACCTAAAACCCTTGCTGATTGCTCTATCCCTTCTGAAGCCATTGGCTTACTGACACCATCCGCAACTTTCTCACTTGTCCGTTGAGGAAACTTTTTCTGACCATGAGAACTCAGCAAGGAAGGCCTGAAATTAGTATGGATGGGTAACTTATTAACACAAACTATGTCATGTTCCTGTAGCAGAGGAAAAATACATTCCCTGATGATGTGAGGATAGTGGAATATTTATAATATGTCATGTACTCACAATGTCACAAAGCACATATACCAGAGAAAGCTGAATTTCATAGAATCAGAGAATGGTCTGGGTTGGAAGGGACCCCAAGGATCATAGAGCTCCAACCCCCCTGCCACAGGCAGGGACACCAACCTCCAGGCCTGGATCTACACAAGGTTGCCCAGGGCCCCATCCAACCTGGCCTTGAACACCTCCAGGGACGGAGAATCCACCACCTCTCTGGGCAGCCTGTTCCAGCACCTCACCACTCTCTCTGTAAAGAACTTCCCCCTAATATCTAATCTAAATCTTCCCTCCTTTAGCTTCAATCCATTCCCCCTTCTCCTGCCATTATCTGCTCTTTTAAAAAGTTGAATCCCCTCCTGCTTATAAGCTCCCTTCAGGTACTGGAAGGCTGCAATGAGGTCCCCCCGCAGCCTTCTCTTCTCCAGGCTGAACAAGCCCAGCTCCCTCAGCCTCTCTTTGTAAGGCAGGTGTTCCAGCCCTCTAATCATCCTTGTGGCCCTCCTCTGAACCCTCTCCAACAGTTCCACATCCTTCTTGTATTGGGGGCCCCAGATCTGGACACAGGACTCCAGATGGGGCCTCACGAGGGCAGAATAGAGGGGGAGAATCACCTCCCTGTCCTGCTGGCCACCCCTCTCCTGATGGAGCCCAGGATCCCATTGGCCCTACGAGCTGCAAGAGCATTTTAAAATTAAAATGAAAAAATCTGTGCAGTGTTCAGTAGACTTGCAAGTCAGAGCATCTTACAGCTGTTCTTAAAATGACATCTGGGGGATACTGCAGCTGATTGCTAATTTTTGCCATCGAAACATATAAATAATGCTCAGGTTCTTTCCTAATCAATACTAAGCTCACCAGTGGTTTTTCTGAGCAAGTGATGTGTAGGGACTGCCTGCTGTTCTGGGATCAGCTAATGGCAAATGTATTTCAAACATAACATGAGAAAAGAAGAATAGAAGTGCTTCCAGAAGATTTACAAATAATGTTACCTAAATGTGGAATAAATTATATAGCAAAAGCACCCACTGTGATTTGTTACCACATGAGGCATCACTTAGGCCAAGATAGCTTGGTTCCCTGTTTGTCTATACGTACATATATGGAAGAAATCAGTATTTTAAGAGTGAGGTGGAATTAGGTCCTTTGATTCACAAAGGATTGATTCAGTAACATACGTGATTCGGATACATACATGACAGCTTTTGCTTTTTGTACCACTTCCATCCTGTGCACAACCTGACTTTGCTGTTTGTACAGCTGAGTTATTTGTTATTTACCCAGACACTGGTAAGAGTCAGCTCTAGCAGTTACATGTTCTCTATGTAGGCAATATTAATAAATGAACAACCGTGTTTTTTTTCTGTTGGTTTCTATGAAGATGGATGTACAGATGAGCAAATCCAAACAGAAATGGATTTAAGCCTTCTACTTCCTCAATTTTATTTAATTTTTCTAGATCAAGTTCAGTACAATTCATAACTATCAAATGTTAAGAAATACTATCAACTGAAGGAGTTACTGTGTAGAGTGCTGTTTCTATTAAAATAAAAAGGTTTAAGTACAGTGGTCCAGACCCAAAGAAATACTTAAAATATAAGTTGAAATAATTCAGCACCAGGCTGTTCTGAGATGTGAGCCCTGACAATTCAAATAGGTAAACAAAACTCTGCCAGCAGGTTGTGAAGATACAAGTACTGTCCTGGAAATGTTTGTACTAGGCTGACCCAGTAATTGGGCTTACTTATGTTTTAAGATGTTGATAAAAGAATAGATTCTTGGAACAGTAAACAACTTTCCTGCATAGTCACTAGGTAAACCCATCTCATACTAATAACCTTAAGTGCATGCATAGTGCATCAAAGAAAACATCTTTCAGAGATGAGTGTTTTTCTGAGTATAACATAGACGTAAAATTTACCAGTATTACTGTGCTTGGATCAAAATTATTTTAAAAGAAAATTATTTTACTCAAGTGGAACTTAGTCCTGAAATGAGGCTGTGGTACAACTACTTTCGTGGTAGTTCCAGTTTGGTTTTGAAATGCACCCAGGTTTGTAGCAGGGCTGTCTGAGGCCCAAGCTTTGCTTAACAGATAGATCGCCTTCTTAAATACAGAAGGGGTATTTTCAGTCCTGTTTCATTTATACAGACATCTATTGGTTGTTTTCCTCTTACTCTGAAATAAACACATACATTTTGAGCCTCAAGTGGTACCTTCACATTAACAATATCTGAATTTGGATTTGAAGTCGACACATTGTCACACTCCTCCAAGAGGATAGATAGTGATACCTGTTTTCAAATTTATTCAATTGCACATTTAAGGTCACACAAGAATTTTGAGTACGTGGAGGATTTTTACTGTGCAGAAGGTGAGGTCATGTGCAGACATCAAAACAGGAGTATGGAAAGAAAAAAAGACAAAACTGAACTTTTTGGTGTAGAAATAGCTGTAACTGCTATGAAAGAAGCTTATGAAGAAAGTTCTTGGAACTCTTGTGTGGGACTGCGACAATAACATTCTACTGCTTTTGTCCAAGTCATCCTACATGCAAGATTCTGGAACTTTCTTAGAAAATTAACAAGATTGGTCGAAGAAAGCCCTCAAACTTTCCAGTTAGATGGTGGTAAATTACAAAACTTCAGACCTTTGGCCTTCTCCTCAAGTCAAGGGACTAAGCACCAGCTTTGTCTGAATCTTCCAGCAAATGTCCAAAACCAAGCAACTTCCTCACAGGTATTTGGAAGCAGGCCTTTCCATGCTTAAAACTGGGTCAAGGACACAGAAGCATCTGGAGTGAGAGGTGGAGGAGCTGGACAGAGGTACGTGCAAGTTGCATGGCTGGAGTTTCTGAGTTATCAGGAAGAAATGGGTACATGTCGTGGTTTCACCCGGCTGAGGGCCAAGATCCACGCAGCTGCCTGCTCCTTAAAGGAAAAGAGCAGGTTAAAGGGAAGAGGGGGGGAATGAGAAGTAAGGGAAGGGAAAAGGAAGAGGAAGGGGCAAATAACCCCAAAATCAAGAAATTAAGAGGCCCGTGGGTTGGGATAAGGATAGTTTACTAAGATAACAGAAAGATACAATGTAACAATACTAACAGGACTTCAAAGCAAAATATATGAAGCTGTTGATACACAATGCAGTTTCTCACCAAACCCACAACTCAGGCCGTGCCACCCAGAGCCGTCCCAGAACCCGACCGTCCCCCAAGAACCGCGTGTCCCGGAGCCGCCCCAGGCCTTCCTCCTGTCAGCCCCCAATATCCTGGGCAGGACGTAACTGGCGTGGAATACTCTCTTTGGTCAGCTCGGTCACCTGTCCTGGCTTCGCCCCTCCTTTCTCATGAAGAGCTGAGAAAGTCCTTGACTGTCTGACAGCAACTAGAAACATCAGGGTGTTATCAGCACTACTCCCATTTTACTCTCAAACAAAGCATTCATCCGCTGTTACAAATGAAATTAACTCCATCCTGACCAAAACCAGGACAGTACATCTGCTGGAGCACAGTTCCCTTCTATGCAGATGCCACCATGCCACATCAAGCCCCTTCACAGAGCAGTTTATATCTGCTGTAAATGCATATCAATGTATATATGATGTATATAGTACTCTTGTGTTAAGTCAGAGATCGTATTGACAAGGGGCTGAATGTGTGTCTGCCTTCTCTCCTATAGCTGTAGAAATTACTTCCTTCTGCCTGACCTGAACCTGCAAGGTAGACGGCATGTTTACGCCACGACGGGTATTTTGTGTAGCAACGCACAGCAGCGTAGTAGCTCAGATAACTTCTGAGCAATTTATGTTCTGTTTTACTTCAAGCCAGCAAATTTCTGACCAGCTGAACTTGACTCTCAATCCCGGCAGAATGGTCCTTGCTCACAAATCAAGCCATAGTTTGTAATCTGCTCACCAGATTTGTTTTAAAAAGAGTTGACACATTTGTCCTTTGAAGGAAGACTGTTACTTTGAGGTATTTGTTGTCCTGGAGTGTTCTTATCTAGCAGATGCCAAAACACAATATGCAATATAAAATGTGAGGGCACTTGAAGCTATATTAGAAGTATTTGATCTATTAAAGCTTAAACTTTATGGGACCATCATGTGCAGTATGTAGATGCCACAGAAAATTGCCAGCTGTATTTGTTGATGTATTTGCTAACAAACTATACTAGTTGACAAACAATTTGTTGCTACACCCCAACTGCACTTGGCATGTAGATAATCCATTAATGCAGGGCTTTTAGAAGCATTCCAGCGGCTTCCAGAAGGGTGGTGTGATTACTGTGCTGGATGGATACAGGATGATTATTGAAGTGGGACGTGGGAGGGTCTCTTCTACTTAAAATAGTATGGGAGTGGGTGTTTAAGAGTTAAGCAAGCTAGCAAGAGAGACAGCCATCTGCAGCTGCTCCTGGCACTGAGGGAGAGGGGAAAGTGGGAACTGTATTAGCCTGGAGTTGCTATTAGCCTGGTCAGTTGCTTTCAGGCTGGTATCTGCTCCAGTAGACAAAGGTCAAGGGTAGCCCAAACTACGAAGGGGAGGAGGGGAAGAGGGGAGGCACCAGTCCTACACCTCCATATGGCCTGTGTATGGGACAGCAAAGCGGAGACCCAGCAGCAGTAGCCAAGCCTGAATCCGCATCTGAGGGTACGAAAGAGACAGGCTTGGTCCTTTGCTGTGCAAGGTGAAGGGTGAAAGAGACCACAAACTGTATGTGTTATATCCCCCTCTCCCAGCCCCGTGCTATGCCTGTGTTGGGAAATCCTGTCTTTTCAGCTGCCTCAAGATGTTCAGATTCCTCTCCAAATCCTTAAATATTTTATCTGAGAAAGAGATTCACAGTTCCTGAGAACTCATGAGAAAGGCTATTTTAACCTCACCAGGTGTCAGCTTCACTAAACACTGGGTCAGTTAATGCGGGGATGAGCCCTGAAGCAGTAGTGACCTGCTGGTTTTCAGCATATAACCTTTACTTCTGCATGTGTTTCTCCAGTTTTGTCATCTGTATTTATCACTCTTCTGTTCACTATTTGTACTGGCCCCTAAATTTTCATGCATTAGTGGGAGAAAATCTAGCAGGCGTATTTTGTTGGTATTAGGTGCAATTTACAAAGCATGTAATAAGTAAAATGGATGCTTTTAAAAAAATTAATGTATGAAGTTACACCAGTGAGTTACAGCCTGGCAGTTGAAAAGGAAAATCAAAGTTAAAAATTTAAGGTCAGATTTAAATATGCAGAACTGTGATTTATATCACTCAATATCAGGTGATCTCTCCAGAAATAACTCATCTTAAAGGACACAAAAAATAAGCTATCCAACAGCATATTACTGCATGAAGGTAATTCTTCATTTTATTTTTGGTAATACTTCAGAAAATTCCACTTAAGTATAAAATTGCCATCATAGGACCTTAAAAATAAACATGAGATAAATGATGATTGTCCATGGGTAACTAAGAAAGTGAAGAAGGGAAAGAGTTTCCAGATCGTGTTGGTTACTCCGGATGGAACTGGAGGAAACAAATACACAGTTCAACAAAAAACAAATTTTAAAAATTGATGATCTCATTCATGCTGATTTAGTTGTGCATTTATGACTCCATTTATTATGTTTTATCAGCAAGGCACCACTTTCATTGCTTTTATTCCTGATGGACACCATGTTAAGAGTCCCTTTATCTTCTGGCTTATCTTCAAAACAGAACTGTTACTTAAGAATCTATTTCAATGAAAAGAGAATACAGACATGCAAATCTTGCACCTTATTATGGCCGCCTTTAGTTTTAAGGAGGCATCAAGACCAAATTTCTTTCATTCTTCTAAACCTGATGCCAAATGGTTTCAAGAAATTTGCTTATCAGTCTTTCATTTTTGTCTCTGGATGAGAGAACTAAGGAATCTCACTGACCTGATGTGGTGCCCTGCAAAGTACCTGTCTGTTCAGCATGAATACTTTACGCAGTGTCTCATCCTTTCAGTTTATCATAGCAGGAGATCTGTTACTGTGTGCAAAACAAAAGCAACTGTAAAGCAGTGCTTCTATTTAAAATTAATTTAACACTTAATCTGTTGGGGGGGTTGTTTACTTTATTCCCTGTTTCTTTCCAGCTCAGAGGGTGAGACAACACAATGTTAGTTGCAGGCATGTCTGGAACTGCTGACGGTGCTCAGGATGTTAACTCATCAGCACTCTGTCTCAGGCAGGTGGAAGACCCCAGAGAGCAGCTAAACCATGTTCATAAAGCATCCCTGGAATGCACAAATGCCCATATGAGGCCATACAGATTCTTGAAAAGAAATTCTCTCCTGTGCTTCATTGCCCACTTAAATTAGATTTAATTCCAAAAAGAGCATTTAGGTGGGATCTAAGTATTTCAAGGGTGGTTTTCAGCACAGCAATGAAATTTATCTTTCCCTCCTGGCACAGATCTCACCACAACCATGAGACATTGATCTCTACAGACAGTGGAGTTCTTTTCAGTTTACCCTCAATTACTGGTTGAGAACATCTCCAAAATTTGCATGAACATTACCCATAATTTTAGAGGAAATTACAATGTAAAGTAGCTTCCATTATGTATCAAAGTAAGTATTATTCTCCATGCACAGTGTACAAATCTAAGCATTTCTACCAGCATGCTCAGAAATTATTTTCATCATCGAATATGTGAATGTGGACTGGGGGTACTCTTGCATTTTTTTGCCCTAGATGGAAATCTTCAGCTGGGCTGCTATGGACAGCATATAACAGCAAAAGCAAATCGATGGAAGTACCAATGATGAAAAACAGAATGTTTTTTTCCCCTTAGGACTCATAACTACAAAAATGAACAGAACCAATGGTTTTATTGTTCTTACTATGAAACTAGCAAATAGATTCACAAATGGAAACTAGTAAGCATAGTAAAAATAGCAGATTCCAGGACAGACTTTAAAGCTTCATTTCATAGCCTTCAGTTAAACAACACGATTTCTCCACTAGGAAAAAGATCTGTTACAAGAAACAATGCAGCAATCCTTTTTAAAACGTAGTCCTGTCTTTCTTTCTAAATCCAAGAAGCTGCAAAGCCAGGAAGATGATGACTTAAGAGTTGTCCAAAACAAAAGAAAAAAAAGAACATTATTTAGTGGCTAAAGCATTCTGGTTTTTAAAATATTGTGACAAATTATACCATTACTCAGTTCCAGGGAAGGCAAAGCAGTAGCTAAAGGCAGAATTATTTTCTTCTGTATGGCTGTTCAGTTGTTCTGGCTTTCTTCTCATGTAAATGTACCTGTCTCTTTTCTGTGACTGTTAAACCAAGTCATTTTTTCTCAAACACCTAATTTAAGGAAAGGACATAGGCATGTTTTGATGATTAGTCCTTGGCTACTTTTAAAATTTCCTAATCCACTTTTTTCAAAGTCTGCTGAAGTCTAACTTTAAACTGAAGAGTTTATTTGATGGTAAAATATAATAATGACACTTTGTGCCTGTCTGGTCACATCCATGCAGATTTCATCATCATCAACACATCAGTCATTCCAACACTTGATATGATCTGTAGTTATTTTACTGATGGGGAAAATAAGACATAATGAAACTGGAAAGGTTGCCTGTGAAATTTGTGGCAGTGCCAAGACATGAACAAAAACTGTGGTGTGATTTGATTCCTCAGCCAGTGGTTACCAAACAATGGCTGTGGGCTCACTGCACAGTTGCAGTAAATAATCTGCAGATGATTCACAAAACCATCCTGGCTTTATAATGTTTTCAATTAAAGAAGTTGATTGTAAGGGAATGTGAAAAGTTACGCTCCCTTGGGCTGGAGTATCTGGAAAGCACCACCTTCTACTGTGAGTACGAAAAGTAATAAAGCCAAAAGACCTGTAGCTGTAATTGCTAAATGCTTCTGTGCCTTCATGCACCCAAGTTTTTCTTTTTAGAGATGTACAGATGAAAACCGCCATGACAGCAAGACATACTAATTACATACTCATAGCACCGAGTGTATGCATATTCTAAAAGAGTAAAGAGAATATTTACTCCCAGAAAAATTATATGTATATGAAAAGAATATTTACCTCAAGAAAAACAATGAAGTTCCAGCACAGTCATGACACCAGACATAATGTAAGACATAGGAAGGATGCAGAGTCACGGCAGGTAACCATTTTAAAGAGACAAGAATACTGGCTGTTTTTCCTCCTAATATGCTTAAATATGTTTGTGCTATGGCTATTAGACCCATTTTTCCAGGACATGTTCTTCTTTCCTGCTCTCAGAGTCTTGCTCAGGCAGATTTTTGGTAAAAGCAAGATGTGCCTGTGGTTGCTGACCGCTGTGAAAGCTGCTGTGTGGGAGCAGGAGCACAGCACCTTGTAGCAGAGCAGGAGGAGCTGAGCAGCAGGCTCCTGGTGTCTGGACAGAGAGCTTGGCCAGGTGGAGAAGACAGGGGAAGATTGGCAGTTAAGGGTGAGTAATTTAGGAAGGCATTGGAAAAAAATGGAAAGATCCAAGGTAGGAGGAATGGGATTTTTGCCTTGCAGCCATAGACTTCTGAGTTGGGACAGACTCAGGACAAGCCAGGATCGGACCAAAGGAGGCTGGGGGTTGTGTGTTACATGAAGGTCCAAGAGGAATGGGGTTACACTGGGACACCTCCATCGTCTTCCCACTCCAATAAGACAACATTCTCAGATTTGTGGACCAGAGTAGATACACAGAACTTGGTGAAACACGCCAGGAACGTGAGTGCTGCTATCTTCTCTTCTTTTTTGATATTGGAGTCTTGTTCTGTCACCAGCAGATGTGACAAGGACATTGCATCTCCAGGTAACAGTCATCAAGTTCACAAAGGAGATTTCCCTGGCTTTAGTGCTGTGGGTGGACCCAGGGGCCTGTTGCTGCCCAGGAGAGATGCTGAGGGCAGCTAGAGAGCTCACGGCCCAGCTCTCAGGTTGCAGCTCCCAGTTTGTGGCTGGGGCACTGCTTGGTTCTTCTTTTCCTCAGTGCCCTGCTGTGACAGTGAGAAGGAAGTGCAGGAGACATGGGTGATGTGCTGCTTGTCAGTCAGTCCCAGAGTTAGCATGAGGTCAGACCCAGGCACTGCTTTGCTTACCTCAGCATGACATCAATCCCTTAGCTAAGCTCTGTCAACTGTATAAAAGTGGACCTGAAACAGCTCCTTTTGCTCACAATTTTAACACAACTGGCTTCATCCACAGACACACTATTGATGCCATTTTTCTCTCTTTAAACACATGCGATATTCAACACAATAAAAGTAGAGATTTTTGAAAAGTTTCCCTCTATTCCATAATCCTGAAAGACAAGCTATCTGAATGGCCTCCTTTTTGTGCATATTGGTCTGCTAGGTAGTCCTCTTAGCTCTCACCTCATTTCTCCAGCAGTCAGCTGGATCTTCAAATCACTGCTTGTTCTCTGAGCAAGATATTGCTTGTTCTGTCAGTATTTGGTCTCTACCCCAAATAAACTGAAATTGAGACAGTCTGAACGTGGACTTCAACAGATTTCAACTGGACTTCAACTGCATTTATCACTGCAGTTCCTACTAACACATTATATATATATGTGTGTATATATATGTATGGGGAGAATGGGAGAGAAACAAGTTATTTTAAAACCATAACATTGCTAGTTTAATGTATTCTTACAAAGATTTGCTTTTGTTCTTACAGCTGCTATTCACAGTGAATGACAGGAGCTGGGGATACTCTTCTGGTGTTGAGAAGTGAATGTTCAGTAACAATCCTGTGTATGATGTTGACAGTGACCCACTTGTATAAACAACTTCCCTCCATTGTAAAGATATTCTGAGATTAGCAGTTATGGCAGTATGGTCATTGTAGCAATATGAACTTCAGAAACATTTCTGGGCCCAGGCAACAAGCTACTCTGCTTAAGGCAAAACCCATCTAGGCTGTGCTCAGCCTTATGCCCTCAATCTGTCCTCTCCTCCTTGCTTTTGTTCTTTCTCTTCCACCTGCAGATCACCAGTTGAGTAGGTCATCCTCTGTAACCAGGTTCCCTGAAAATACCTAGGCAAAAGTCAAAGCCAGTTCTTTTTATATCTTGGCCCCTCAGAACAGCCTGGCTTTGATGTCCACAAACATCACAGCAGGGCGATCACCCACTCTATACCACAGATGTGCAATACAGACCATTAATATTTCACATGTCTTCTGAAATGAGTCATGGCTCTGCTTCATCCCTCCACTCTGCCACATGAACTCCTCTTTCAAGAGACATGAAGTGAACTACTTAAGTTAAACACTTAGTGATGAACAGAAGGGGCATTTTTAAAGCAAGCCAGTCCTAGCCAGGTTTGACTCACAGTGGGCTAGCTCTCAGTCTTACACTGAAGTGCGGTGCTTTTCCCTGTGTTCTGCTAGCAAAGAGAATCCTGAGCTCAAATACCTGGCATTTACAGGGATGCTTCTGGGTCCTCAGTGATGTAGTTCTAGCCAAAACACGGAGGTTTTTAACCAAGACTAAATCCTGGTACTGCAGCATGCCATGAGTTCTCAACTCTGAATGACCTGAGCACATGGAATAAAAATGGTTTAAGCACCGGGTGTAATGAGACTTGCTGGACTCATAAATCAGGCCGGCACAAGGCCTGGTTTGGCATTTTACATTTCAGCGATTACCCACGAGAGGGCAATGTCATCCCTACATTCAGTCGTTTGGTCTCAGAAAACGCTGAGAGCCTTTAACACCCTGCAAGTTGCCACCTCCACTGACATGTTCATACTCTGTTTGCTGAGTTGTTCTTACATAAATTGATCTATTTATCAGTATGGTCATTAATCGTCAATAAATGGACCTCTATTTATTGGTAAAGGTAGTGCAAACCCCAAAAGTTTCTGTCATTACCTAAGCCCCAGACTTGTGCTGAAATCTTGTCATTTACCTTCTAAATATATTTATAAGCAGAAAGCAGCTTCAGTGGTTATTGCTGAGCTGCTATCCTTAAGCAAAACCAGCATCAAGCAGATGAAAGGAACGTGATCCCCACGTGTATTTGTAACTGGCTGGGAGCTGTGAGGGGAAGAAGGTTGAGGAGATGTGAATTACTGTCCAGTGTCCCAGCAAGTCATCAGTGCATTGGTTCATACTTATGTAAATTGCCTTGTAAACCAACCTCTCATTTCATTAATCTGCTATAAGAGCTCTTTGTACATAACAGTAACAAATTGTGCTTGCTTATTTGAGCACATGATGGGTTAGTAGTGCCTAGCCCCTCCAGGGTGTGTACCTGCCTCTTTAAGAAAAGCAGTCTTTACAGAGCTGGGTTTTTTTTTGCTTTCCTTTATTTGCTTTTATATGCAGAGAGGACAAGCTAGCAACATCATCCATCCCAGTGCTACCAGTTGTTTTGCCATCTGGCATGTCAGCAGTGCAGCACAATATTGCAACAGCCAACTCCTCCACCTAATTTTCTCCTTGGCACAGCAGCAGCAAAGATAAATGGTACTCCAGAAGAAACACCTCAGCAGAAATCCATGCCAGGGCCACATCCCTGCATCTCACAGGAAGCACTTAATATCTTTCAGGATCAAGCCTAAATGAATTACCCAAGTGAGACTGTATCATGTTCAGGGCCAGGTAACAGGGCTTCCTGGCTCCAGGCCTTTTCTGTTTTGACATAGCCCTTTGGAAAGGAAACTGTAGACACATCCAGATGGTGAGCCTTCGGTATGGCTATTGGTGATGTTCACACAATGCTATATTCAGGACATGGATGCTGCAAGTTGTAAAACCCTAACATCAAGGGGGAAGAAAAAAAAGCATTCCAGTTAGTTATTCTAATTTAGTTACTTTTTAAAAAAAAAGTGACAAAAGTTCTAAAACCCAAAGAAAATACTAGAGTTGGAATAATTTATTTTTCCCCAAAGTATTTTTTTTTTAATTTGGTAATTAAAGGATCAGAAAAGTTCAAATTACCAATGTTTTCTTTTCCAACGTTTGAGAATGCTCCTAGCAGATGCCTTTTTTGTATTCCTTGATGCTTCTTGCCATTTTAGATAATGTTATTTCAGTGCAGTCTTGGATGACATGATTATTCGTGTGCTGCAGTGGTAATGCTCTGTGAAGCATTCAATTACACCTGGAGACATGTGATGGAAAAGGAACCCTGTTGCCTGATTATGAACAACACTGTGGTTTCTTTTGGCTGCTTTGCTGTTTCCACTGCCTGAACATCCATTTACACCTATCCAAAGCCTTTTCTGCTACCTGAATGGTGTAAAAGGATTAGAAGTAGAATTATAGAATCATAGAGAAGTTGGGAGGGACCTCAAGGATCACCTAGTTTCAACCGTCTGGACACAGGCAAGCCCACCCTCCACTAGCCCAGGTTGCCCAAAGCCCCACCCAATGTAGCCTTGAACACTTGGAGCCACAGCTTCTCTGGGCAGCCTGTGCCAGGGCCTCACAGCCCTCAAAGGGGAGAATTTCTTCCTAATATCTAATGTAAATCCACCCACCTTCAATTTAAAGTCATTACTGCTTGTCCTATAACTACATGCCCTTGTCAACAGTCACTTCCCCAGATTTCCTGTAGGTCTTTTCATACACTGGAAAGCTGTAATAAGATCTCCCCAGAGCCTTCTCTCCTGCAGGCTGACACCAAGATCATCAAGTCCAACCATTCTTGTCCTAAGCTAAACCATATCCCTAAGTACCGCATCTACCCTTTTTTGGAACACATCCAGGGAAGGTGACTCAACCACCTCCCTGGGCAGCGTGTTCCAGGCTCTGACAACTCTTTCAGTAAAACATTTTTTTCTAAACCTGCCCTGGTGCAGCTTTGTGCCATTTCCTCTTGTCCTATCTCCTGGCACCTGGCTGAAGAGACCATCGCCCACCTCTCTACAGCCTCCCTTCATGTTGTTGTAGGCAGTGATAAGGTCTCCCCTCAGCCTCCTCTTCTCCAAGCTAAAGAGCCCCAGCTCCCTCAGCCGCTCCTCATAGGATTTGCCCTCCAGCCCTTTCACCAGCCTGGTTGCCCTTCTCTGGACTCACTTGAGGACCTCAATGTCCTTCTTATGGTGAGGAGCCCAGAAATGGACACAGTACTCAAGGTGTGGCCTCACCAATGCCGAGTCCAGGGGCACAATTACTTCACTAGACCTACTGGCCACACTGTTTTTGATACAAGTCAGAATGCCACTGATCTTGGACACCTGGGCACACTGCTGACTCATGTTCAGCCTACAGTCAACCAACACCCCCAGGTCCTTCTCTGCCTGACAGCTCTCCAGCCAGTCTCCCCCAAGCCTGTAGCACTGCATGGGGTTGCTATGGCCCACGTGCTGCACTCTACACTTGGCCATGTTAAACTTCATCCCGTTGGTCTCAGCCCATAGGTCCAGTCTGTTCAGATCCCTCTGAAGAGCCTCCCTACCCTCAGGCAGATCCACAATTCCTCCCAGCTTAGTGTCATCTGCAAACTTACAGGGGGAGCATTCAATCCCTTCATCCAGGTCATTGATAAAGATGTTGAACAGGACTGGACCCAGGACTGAGCCCTGGGGGACACCACTCGTGACCGGCCTCCAGCTGGATTTGGCTCCATTCACCACCACCCTTTGGGCCCGTCCATCCAGCCAGTTTTTAACCCAGCAGAGGGTCCACCTGTCAAGGCCAGTGGCAGCCAGTTTCTCAATCAGTGTGCTGTGAGAAATGGTCTCAAAGGCTTTACTGAAGTCCAGGTAGACCACATCCACAGCCTTCCCCTTGTCCATTAAGTGGGTCACCTTGTCATAGAAGGTGATCAGGTTAGTTTGACAGGATCTACCTTTTGTAAACCCATGTTGACTAGGCCTGATCCCCTGGCCATCATGCATGTGCTGCATGATAGCTCCCAAAATGACCTTCTCTGTGATCTTCCCCGGGACTGAGGTCAGACTGACAGGCCTGTAGTTCCGCGTATCCTCCTTCCAGCCCTTCTTATATATGGGGGTAACATCTGCCAGCCTCCAGTTGAGTGGAACTTCCCCAGTCTGCCAGGATTGCTGATAGATGATGGAAAGGGGTTTGGCAAGCACATCTGCCAGCTCTAACTTCACCAGAGAACTTCACCAGACTACCACCACTTCTCAAATATGATGGAGAGTGGCTTAATCACAAAATCACAGAACATTAGGAGTTAGAAGGGACCTTGAAAGATCATCTAGTCCAACCCCCCTGCCAGAGCAGGATCACCCAGACTAAATCACACAGGAACGCATCCAGGTGTGTTTTGAATATCTCCAGAGAACGAGACTCCACAGCCTCTCTGGGCACTATGTTCCAGTGCTCTGAAACTCTCACAGTGAAAAGTTTCTTCTTATATTCACATGGAACTTCCTATGCTCCAGCCTGCACCCGCTGCCCCTTGTCCTATCACTGGCCATCACTGAGAAGAACCTGGCTCCATCCTCCTGACTCTCACCCTTTACATATTTATCAACATTAATAAGATCAGTCCCAAGTCTCCACTTCTCCAAGCTAAAGAGGCCCAGGTCCCTCAGCCTGTCTTCATAAGGAAGGTGTTGCACTCCCTAAATCATCTTGGCAACCCTGCACTGAACTCTTTCAAGGAGTTCTATGTCCTTCGTGAACTGAGGGGCCCATAACTGGACACAATATTCCAGGTGCGATCTCACCAGGGCAGAGGGGGAGAAGGACCCCTCTTGACCTACTAACCATACCCCTTCTAATACACCCCAGGATGCCAATAGCCTTCTTAGCTACAAGAGCACATTGCTGGCTCATGGTCATCCTGCTGTTCACCAGGAACCGCATGTCCCTCTCACCTAAGCTGCTCATCAATAAGCCAGTCCCCAACCTATACTGGTCCTGGGGTTGTTCTTCTTTAGGTGCAAGACCCTACACTTGCCCTTGTTAAATCTCATTAAACTTCACCCCACCCAACTCTCCAGCCTGTCTAAGTCTTGCTGAATGGAATATCATTGATGTGCCTAGAAAGAACACCAATATTAAGTCATTCCATAACCTTTCCAAGGATGGCAGTGAGGCTGACCAGTCTGTAGTTACCTGGGTCCTCCTTCTTGCCCTTTTTGAAGACTGGAGTAAGATTTGCTTTCCTCCAGTCCTTAGGCACCTCTCTCATTTCCCAAGACATAATCTCCTAGGAAGATAATGGATAGTGGCTTAGCAATGTCTTTTGCCAGCTTTCTAAGCACTCTCGGATGCATCCGGTCAGGACCCATGGATTTGTGGATGTCCAGACAGCTTAATTTATCCCTGACCCAATCCTCTTCAGTCTAGGCAGACTGATAATTTATCCTGACTTCCTCTGGGGCTTCAGCCATCTGGGGCTCTAGCAAACAGTCTCCAGCAGTATAGACAGAGGCAAAAAAGGCATTTAGTAACTCCTCCTTCCTACTATCCTCAGTCACCAGGGCACCCACCTCATTCAATAGAGGGTGTATGTTGCCTCTAACATTAGTTTTGTCTCCAGTGTATTTGAAGAAGCCTGTTCTCTTGTTCTTGACCTGCCTTGAAAGATTTAATTCCAAAGAGGCCTTAGCTTTTCTAGTTTCCACCCTACATGCCTTGACAACAGTCTTATGTAACTCCCAAGTGGCCATCCCCTCCTTCATGACCTGTACACTCTCTTCTTCCACTTGAGTTTGTGCAGCAGCCCCCTGTTTACCCACGCAGGTCTTCTGCCTCCCCTTCTTGATTTCTTTTCCATCGGGATGCTTTGATCTTGAGCTTGGAAGAAGTGGTCCTTGAATATGAACCACCTGTCTTGGGCACTTTTTCCTTCCAGTACCCTGTTCCAGGGCATTTCCCTGAGTAACTGTTTGAAGAGGTCAAAGTTGGCCCTGCTGAAGTCCACAGTTGCAGTCCTACTTGATATTCAATTCCTTCCACATAAGATCCTAAACTCCACTATCTCACGGTCGCTGCATCCAACTCTACCCTCAACCTTCACCACTTCAACCAGACCCTCCTTGTTAGTGAGTACATGATCCAGCAGCACTCCTATCCTAGTTGGCTCATCCGCCATTTTCATTAAGAAGTTATTGTCAATGCACTGGAGGAACCTCTTGGACTGTGAGCAGCTGGCTGTGCCAGCTTTCCAGCAAATATATGGGTAATTAAAATTCCCCATAAGTATCAGGGCCTGCAACTGCAAGGCTACTATCAGCTGCCTGTAGAAGGTCTCATCAACATCCTCCAGCCTGTAACAGACACCCACAACAGTATCACCTATGCTGGCTTAATTCTCACCCACAAACTCTCAACTCATTCCTTGTCCACCCCTGGACAGAACTCCATACATTCTAGTACATGTAGAGCAACTCCAGCTCCTTTCCTTGTCTTTCCTAAAAAGCATATAGCCAGCCATGGCTACATTCCAGTCATGTGAGTTGTTCCACCAAGTCTTTGTAATTGTGACTAGGTGATAACCCCTTGACCGCACAGAGATTTCCAACTCATCCTGCTTATTCCCCATACTACGTGCATTGGTGTACAAGCATCACAGGGAGCAAGCCAAGCACACCATTCTTTTGCCTTAAAGGGGTGTGAGGTCTTCTGGTTCTCATTATTAGAACACTGCCTCACTGGTGGGAACACACCAACAACCTCATCCGCCTTCAAATCTGGTTTAAAGCCCTATGGATGAGGCCAGCTAATTCTCTTCCTAGAACCTTACTTGCCCTGGACAATAAGCCCTTCCCATATACTCCTGTCAGACCTGTTATCTTATAAAACCATCCATGACCAAAGCCAAAGCCCTGCCTGTAGCACCAGTATCTGAGCCATGTATTTACAGACTGGATCCTTCTATTCCGTCCCATGTCATCTTCCAGAACTGGAAGGAGGGAAGAGAAAGTAACTTGCACCCCAGAGTCTTCCACCAACCATCCCAAGGCCTCGAAGTCTATTTTCATTCCTTTCAGGCTACAAGATACAGCTTTGTCTCTCTTTGCCTGGAGGAGGAGCAGCAGGTAATAGTCTGCTGACCACACCAGACTGAGGAGTTTCTCAGTAATATCCCTGATTTGAGCTCCAGGAAGACTACGGACGTCCCTGTGATGAGGGTCAACCCGGCATATTGGGCTTTCTGTTCCCTTTAGAAGTGAGACTCAGCTCAACAGCTATAATACTTCTCTTTTTCCTTTTGGGAGAGGTTGTTATATGGCTGGAAGGGCTATCTGCCTTCCGTAAGACCTGAGGTATAGTTTTCCTATCAGCCATGTCATTATCAGGCTGGTCACATTCCATCAGGGCCTCCTATCTGTTTCTCAGCAGAACCTGGGGAGGCAAGGCAGGCGCTCACCTGCCCTGGCCATGAACCTGCCTACACTCACCCCTTTCATTTAGGCTTCTGCCTTCCACCTGCTTGGGGCAGGAGACAGGGCCATAGAATCACAGAATGGCATGGATTGGAAGGGACCCCAAGGATCATAATGCTCCAACCCCCCCTGCCATAGGCAGGGCCACCAACCTCCAGGCCTGGATCTACACAAGGTTGCCCAGGGCCCCATCCAACCTGTTCCCTTTGATGCTGGATACTACCTAGCGAGTGCTCCTGTTTCCACTGCAGGGAGGGCAGAGCCTGGCTCCACTGACCTATCTCCATTTCAGCCTCCCTAATGCTCCTGAATCTTTCTATTTCATCTTCAACCTTTTCCACCTTATTTTGCAGCAGTGCTGCTCAGCCAAGGAGATCACCTATCTGCTACCATCACACACAGACCTGATCATAGCTGTCCCCTGCTACCAGCTAGATGCTATGGCATTCACTACAGCCTATGACCTGCAGAGCTGTATCCACCCATGGGAGCTCCATCCGGGTCCCCAGGCACAGGCATTCCTGCAGCCTGTGACCTGGACAACTGCATGCTTCATCCACCAGTTCCCTCAGGACCTGTGGATGCATCTTACTAGGTCCCATGGGCCTAATGTATACCTTCAGGTTCCTTAGATGGTCTCAAACCTGTTCTTCTCCCACAGTGAGTGGTTCTTTATTCTCCCAGTCCCTGCCTTTGCTTTCTGCAACATGGGTGGTGTGGCTAAAGCACTTGCCAGTGAGGACAGAGGCAAGAGAGTCATTAAGTACTTCAGCCTTTTCCATACGCCAGGTAACCAGGTCTCCTGTTTCCTTCTGGAGAAGGTCACATTTCCCTTGTCTTCCTCTTATCACTGACACACCTATAGAAGGTTTTCTCATTGCCCTTGACTTCTCTGGCCAGATATTCACAGATTCACAGAATTGTAGGGGTTGGAAGGGACTTCCAGAGATTATCGAGTCCAACCCTCTGGTATAATTCTCTCACAGGGCTTTTGCTTTCCTAACCTGATCCCTGGCTGCTTGGACACTTTCTCTGTATTCCTCCCAGGCTATTTGTCCTTTCTTCCAGTCTCTGTAAGCTTCCTTTTTGGCCTGGAGCTCCTTGGGCCACCAAGCAGGCCTCCTGGCATTTTTGTCTGACTTCCTCTTTGTTGGGATACACCGTTCCTGAGATTAGAGGAGGTGATCCTTGAATGCTAACCATCTCCTCTTTGCCCTAGGGCATTGTCCCATGCCCCACCAGCTGGATCTGTCTAGTTTAGTTTAAAAAGAAAACCAAAAAACTGTGTCCCATCAAAAAGGCATTTGCCAAAAGGTCTGGAAATGTAGTACTATAGTTATAGTTACATGTTCCTGAAGTTTTAAAATTTTATTTCTGGGTTTTTTTGGATTGCATCGGTGTTTGAGGGTAAGAAACCCTATGGATGGAAAGACAGAACATGATAAAAGTTTTGTTTCTTTAACACAAGTGCAATAAAAAAGACAATAGATCTGTACAACAGGTTATTCAGCCTACAGTCATAAGCTGCTGGTTGTTATTGCTGCAAAGGTCCCTAAAAATGCTGCTGTCTTCCTTCAAAACCAACATAGTATAACCTTGCCCAGAACTGCACACCATATGCCAGATGAGGCATCAACAGGGCAGAATAGAAGGGAAAGAGAACCTTCCTCAACCTGCTGGCCACACTTTTCTTGATACCCCCAGGATGTCACTGGCTCTCTTGGCCACAAGGGCACATTGCTGGCTCATGGTTAATTTGAGCATCAGCACTCCCAGGTCTTTTTCCAAAGAGCTGCTTTCCATCAGGCATTAATGTTTGGGAAAGAATGCTTTTTTTGTTGTGGTCTCTGTTTGCCAAGGATCAGTTCTCTACGTAGAGCTTGTAGAGGCTAATGTGATACAACAAACTGTACTAATTTCATCGCTAGCCTGTGGATTTTGGAACAGATGGATTACACTTAATGGTTAAAATTAAAGGTTGATTAAGACTGTGAAATCTTAATGTGACTTTGGGTATCTTAACAGTGTAAACTGCCTGCAAGATGAAGCCTCAACATTCCATGGAGACTTGATATTTTTGTGATCTGGGCTGTGTGAGCTTTCTAAAAATACAGTGTGAATATAAGAAAGCAGTGTCATGACCTCTATTATAGCAATAAAGTGTTGTGCTTCTTTCTCAGAGAGTTTTTATAGAAAGCAATGAGCTCATCCTATTGTATGTTCCACAGACTGTGCGGCACCCTCGGGGAAGCCATCTTAGAAAGAATAGGTGCAGGTTTAAAAGCTATGGCTGAAGTAGAATGCAAAGGGGAGACCATTTCCACCTCCCATTAGATGCAGAGCATGTCCTGTGACTGAACAATGAGAGTCACTGTCTCCCAAGGGAAAGCTGCCTGGGCCAGCGATCAAGGGAAGATACTCAAAATCATACTGGTTTATTTTCTTTCCAGCTTCTGAAATCCACTTGCTGGGTGACCTTGAACAGCTGCTGTTTCCCATGAATTAAAAGCGGATGATGTTTTTTTCACCTTGAAAAAATGCTTTGAAATCAGAGGACACTAAAAAATGTGGAATTTATCTTAGAAATCAAAGGTTGTGCCCAGGAAGGGTACAGTAGACACAGGTCGTCACTTTCCCCTTATTTTAACATAAGTAACAGTTTATAATAGAATTCTGAGGACTTCTATTCTTACTGTTTCCCAGATTTTTTACCCCTTTTTTTCCTCTCACTCCCCCAGAATGATTTTTGAAGCTTCTGGCATAGGATTGGCATATTGTAACAGTTTAAAATAAAATAACAAAGCTAAAAAAACCACCCCAGTGTCACCCTTTTCCAAATGCACACAATAATAGTTCCGTCCCGTTGTCTTGTCTCTGACAAGAGAAAAGTGGGTATGAATCTGAACAATAACCATCACACTCTTTCTGCAACTGGTGCAAGCACATTTTAGGGGTAACACCGTTTTTGTGCTCCCAAGTCAGGAGATATTGATGCTGCGTTCCTAATCTGTATTGGTAAATTGAATAATGTCTATGTTTTACTCTGTCCTTACCTCTTGAGCTTCCTCCACTCAATGATTTATCTGCTCCACACAGATGTGGCAAGGGACATGGCCTTCTCCTGCAGCTGATCTTACCTGTACAGAATTGGTAAAGATGTGTAAATTGAGCTGCCCCATATTTTGCAAGCAGGCTGAAGTATCTGTTGAGTAGCTGTAAAGAAGTTTCCATAGATCTTGCACAAACTACCTATATTGTGAGTGGAAAGTTCAGCTAACCAGCCATCATAGCACTTCCAATAGAGGCAGGACATGTTAAGCAACATGAGACCTAATGCCTGCCTAGCCTAGGTAGTTGCTGATGTGCTGCTCCCCTGTATCACAAGAACCCCACAAGAGGTAGCTGTGGGACCACCTGCTTTACAGAAGTGCTACCTTGCTCAGAAGATTGGCCTGGGATTTTACATTTCTTCAATTAATGAGGATGCAGTTAGACTTTTTTATATATGCATTAGAGCATTACAGCACACATGTAAGCACACATTTAGATTCAAAAGATGTATAACAAAGAAGTTATTTCCCTTTGCATGGCAATGAGATTGTCAGCGCAACATCTCTTTTAAATTCCGCTAAAATAATACATTTCTCACTTCCCAGGCTACAGTCAGTAGCTGGTTGTTACTGTGACCTTTAAGATAAATGGATGGTCTGTGAAGAAGGGTAAAATCCATAAAAAGAACACAATAATTTCACAATAGAGAACTCATGGCTGTTATATCTTTCAGTATTCCTATTGTCCTTCTATTTCCTGCCTTGTCTAAATCTGATTAGAGTATTTTTCTTTTTCTCCTCTGCTGTCCATTCTCTTTCCATCCTCTTTCCCATTTCTACAATGGTGCCTAGGGTCATACTGTTAACTTTTTCACAAACAATTCTAGCATCTGTGTCTTTTCAGGAAGAAAACAACCAAAAAATCCCAAACCCCAAAATTTCCAAAACACTTGTGACTTGTCACTTCAGTGGTCATTAATTACATGGTCAGCTCTTTAGAAGCTACTGAGGTAATGTAAAAAGGACAAGTGTCAAGCAAACAGTCCTGATCATGCTGAAGTGCTAAATGGATACTAACAGAGAGGAGCTTGATTTCTCTGGATAATAAAAGATTATATGAACAGGCCAGTCATGATCCCAGTGGCTTGTTTCTATTCCCTGGATCAGCAGTACTCGCTATGCATTTACAGCACAAATTTTTCTCCGCTACTTACCTGAATTTTGCTTAAAACCATTTAATTTGGTTGTTCTTTTCTGAATCCCAAGAAAGGTAAGAGAGTATACCATTTACTCTCTAAAAGAGAAATCTCTGGCTCAAATAAAGTGCAGATAATGTAGTTAGGTTTTTTCTTTCCCCCCTCTCTACTTGACCAGAGGGTGCCAAGCTCTCTTCCCTTGCTGGGGAAGAGCAGCTATTTCTCTCTCTGGTTGTTATCTCCTCTTTCCCTATGCCTGCTCCAGTTTTACACATCCAGTCTCTCCCTGGCAAGGGCAGGCTGTTCTGCACTGTGGCAGAGCGTGTGGAGCTGTACACACAAGGGCCGTTTAGGTCTGTTCCTGGAAATACCAAGAGGACAAAAAAAGGCAGCATCCATACTGGAAGATGTGACCTCAGACCATCTCCATATGTTGCCTGGAGAGCAAATGCTACTGACATGAAGAAAACAGAAAAAGGGAATCTCTTCCTTGTGCCAGGCTGGCCTCCCCATGGTATTGCTCTAGGAGAAAAAGTGGGTAGGATGTTATTTCTTGCTGATTATTATGGAAGAACAGAATAATTATGTCAACTGTGATGCTTGGAGTTGCAATGTTCTTTTTTTGTCAATGCATCTTTGTCATATATTTTCTGTGGCATGTTATTTTTCCACAACCAGATGACAAAATGTGGACCCTACTTACAAGGTATTTACTCTGACTAAAAGTATTGTGGCATATATGCCAGTCCTCAGACTATGGGAATGTTTGTGGTAAAATGAAGGTCAGGAGATTTCATAGAATCATAGAATTGCAGAATGTGCTAGATTGGAAGGGACCTTTAAAGGTCATCTAGCCCAATGCCCCTGCAGTAAGCAAGGACATCTTTGACTGTGTCAGATTGCTTAATGCTTCATAAAGCCTGACCTTGAATACCTCCAGAGATGGAACCTCCACCACCTCTCTAGGCAACCTGTGCCAGAGTCTCACCACTCTCATAGTGAAAAACTTTCTTCCTAATGTCCAGTCTAAACTTACCCAGCTCTAGTTTACAACCATTGTACCTCATCCTATCAAATTTACTGGCAGTCTCCTAATTTTGAATACATGTTATATCAATATCAGTTTAAGGATAAAAAATACAGAATGTGCTCTTTCAAAGAACAAGGCAGCTCATGTAGTAAATTGTTCCCTTAAGTTCTGAGTGTGAAAGCATAAAAAATGTCAGCTGCTGCTTGCAAGGGTTCGAGGGATTCCTGGATAATTAATATCTCTGTGACGCTGCCTCTGCCATACAGAGCACGATTCAATCATCTTCATACCATGATTCTTGATACAGACAGCTCTCAGGACTGTCACAAAGGCAAGAGCCACTGGGCTGGCCATGCTTTGGCTGAATGGCCAGGTGAGAGGGCTTTCAAAGTGTCCTGAGGCTCTAAACTTTTCTGATTCATCTCTGAGGAAAAGAACTTAAGATCAACTGGCTGAAAGTCACAGTCCCCAACAATTCAGGGAATTCTGAGAAAAATAAAACTAATTACTAAATCCATGCCAGCTGTAGTGACTTTCAAGAATTGTTGGCAGCCCTAAGTATAAGGCTTGTGTACTAATAGCCTGGTTCATGTTTTGGAAGACTCAAAACAGAAAAATCATCTTGTTTCCAATATCAGTGTTGTTTTTAGCATTGTAGATTATGTTCCATGCTTAGCTAATTGTTTACAAATGCGTGTAGTGATAGGATGAGTGATAAGGTCAGTAAACTAAAAGATGGTAGATACAGATTAGATGTTATGAAGAAATTCTTCCCTGTGAGGGTGGTGAGGCCCTGCCACAGGTTGCCCAGAGAAGCTGTGGCTGCCCCTCCCTGGCAGTGTTCAGAGCCACGTTACATAGAACTTTGGGCAAACTGTCTAGTGGAGGGTGTCCCTGCACATGGAAGAGGGGGTTGGCACTAAATGATCTTTAAGGCTCTGTACAATACAAAACAGTCTGTGATTCTATGATTTGATGATTCTGAAAGCAGACTTAAATTTAACAAGAAATTCATGTTTCAAATGTTATATTTGGCTCTCAGAGTACCCTTATTTAAGGAGGAAAAAAAAAAGGCAAAAAGCAGTAAGGCAGTGTAGACTAAGAGCTTTGCAGAGACAGCACAGTGAATCAGTGATTCAGCTAAGATAAGATGATTGACTTTCATTCTTTCAGTGTTTCACCCAAACCATCAGATTGTCCTATGCATACAAGCAGCCTGCATAACTTGGTAAGAAGGCTAAAAAGTCAGTCAAGTTAATTTTAAATTGCTTGAATAACTTGTAGAATGTAAACTCAACTTTGTATTTAACAATGAACCTTCAAATGGTTCAGTACTGGGACAAAAACAAATTGCACAGGAAACTAGAGCTGCATGATAGGTACAGGCCAACGCTCCAGGTGGATCTTCTAATCTTCCTCTGAAGCCCTTAAAGTGATTTACTATCTCCATTTAACAGATGTACTTCATTCTTGTGAGAAAGGTTAAACCCAGGTGGCTACATCAGAATTACCTAACATGTAGCCCTACTCAATGGGACTTGTTGGAATATGTAAGCATAAACCACTTAATCAGCTATTAAGAATGATGAAGAAACAATCACGATGTTTCTACAATTTAACATAATAATAAAACAATAATCTAAAAGGAAAATAAAGGGATATAAGGCATGCCCAGCTCTGAGTGGGAGGAATTGTTGCACTACGTGCAAGCATTTTGAATCAATACAGCTTGTGTTCACAGCAGCCAAGGCAGGATGGCATTGACTTGAGCGCACGGTAGCTCCCCCAGACATAACACAGCTCAAATAAGAACTAAATTTCTTCTCCTATTATTTGCACTGTAGTTTGGCTGGGAAGCATGGAAATTTGTGTTAAGAACTAGTGTCAGCCATCAATCTCCCAATATGAGCAACTAAGACAGGTAAACAGCTGGAAGAGGGAGTCTACTTGGTTCTATATTACTTCTGAGGACTAAAGGCAAAAAGACTGTCTGTACTCTATTGTTAGTTAAGGATCAAGCCTGCATTCATTCTCCAAGACCCTGTCTATTGCCACTAACTACTCATTAGTTCTCTACTGTGAAGCTCAGAGCAGAAATGCTGTGTCAAAAAGGCAAGTTTTAGAGTGGGGTCTCATACCAACTGTGTGGATGCAGCAAGCTCAAACCCCTTTGATCACGGTCACTGAAAGCTGCCTAGCCAGTTGAAGGCTGTTAAACCAGGAAAGGTGTTTACTTTGGCACCTAGAGTTATTTGGCCAAATCCAGCACTTGGAACCAAATCACCCATTTGCCACCTGGTCGCTCCTCAAGATGCCTGCATTCCTACAGCCGCTATGAATCAGAAAAAGCCATCCCCCAGATGCTTGTTCATCTCAGCAGGCATGTCTAAAGCTGCCCATACCTGCATAGAGCTGAACAGCTGGGCAGCCACCTCTTCCCACAGACCTGCCCTGGGACCCTGCTTGCTCTCCTCTGTGAGAACCACATGGGACACTTCTACCAGCAGCCTCCTCCAGACCACTGTGGAGAGGAGAGTGACCTTCACATCCTGAATAGGGTTTTGGGTTTCTCCTCAGTGTATGAAGGAGTAGAAGGTAGAGACAGGGACACAGATACGTGTTATAAAACATCCCAGGTATCAGCTGCTGCTGCAAAGAATACTTTAAAGACAACATTTCAATATTCACACTATACAAAAGTTTTGTGGGATTTTTTTGTTTTGGTTTGGTTTGGGTTTTTTTTTCTTTCTTTTCCTTTTTCTGCAAAGTACTAGGTGTTAAGGACAAGAACCCAGGTTCTTTTGCTCAGTAAAAGACCTAAGAGCAAAGATACCATTCTGTCTCACAATTTCCTCCTCTGACACCAGAAAGCATAATTTTTTTCTTCATCTTTAGAAGTTCTTTTGCTTCAGTAAGAGACACTAAAACTCGCTTACATTGATGCCCTTTCTGTCCTCAAGTAAACTAGCATAGCCTGAATTTTCTCTTCATCTTGGTTACATTTCTTACACACATAGAGCAATCTCATAACTCCATCCCTACCTCACCTTGGATGGCATTTTAGATTTAGAAAGCAAGGCATTGAAAAACCTCCAAGCAGCTCTAAAAATGGCAACAAACAGGAAGAATCCCATAAAATTTCAGTGTAAGCAAAACAAAGCCAATTTGATATGTAAAGTAGAGCAGCCGCTTAAACTCCCACCCTTCTCCCTTCCCCTCTCTGGGCATGTGGGGAGAAGGGAAGTTATTCTCCTTTTCCTTTCCTGTCATCCCCCTCGCCCTGTACAGGCAGATAATTTTCCATTGCATAGCTAGAATGGTAACCCTTTTCCCTCTATTATTCTTTTCTCTTTCCCTTGAGCCTGATGCAAAACCCACTTAAATTAAGAGAATTAATGCATTCTTTTGTGTCTGACATAGTGAGCCTGTGTCAGCAACAATCAGTCTCCAGTAAGAATGGCAAGAGATGTTGTGGGATCAGGAGTAAATCACTTCTGGAAACACTCTGAGAAAACCAGCTCACTAATTTATGACTGGTTCTTAGTTAAGGCTTTGATTTGGATGTTCCAAAGTATTTTTCAATTCTGCAAAAAATTCCATCACTTTCAAAGTCTGACAAAATTCAGCAGGATGGTTTCTTACTAGTATAGTTAAAAATAATCACAGAATTTAAACCTAAAGTTAGTCCCCAGTGAAACACAGTAAATAAACTTATGAGGAGATTGGAATTTTCCACCATTGTAAACATCAAGACACTTTTCTGCCAGACAGCTTATTTCACGTCCAGAACCTAACCCAAACATTACCAAAAAAGGACAGTGAGGGAGTAGGGTGGTATTAGGGGTGAAAGCACACTCCTGCTGCTGTGAGCATTGTTCTTCAAAATTTTCTTTGTTGATGGGAAATAGACAGAACTGCAGAGTACCATGCAGAAACTGAGGAAGAGAGACTGAATTTACTAGTCTTTCAATAAGTTAATAACCTGCTGAAACTACGACTCACTTGTGCTAGATGTTAAAAGATTGTTGTGGCATGAAAAATACATAAACGACTCAGTGTTTTGCCGTAGTGCACACACTACTTGAAATGATTTATTTTGACTCTGATGTAATCAAGAAGTAGTCAAGAAGAAATCCTGGTAGAGTTACATCAGACCAACACTGTGTGTACAAAAGAGGGGGGGGGAGGGTGTGTTGTTTCTTTTCTTTTTAAAAAACACCCTAATATTTATAAAGTCTGAAGTAACACAAAAAAGAGAAAGTGGACATAAGTGTACAAAATACACAGCTGCCTGAGTAACTAAGGCTGAGTCAAGGGAGGAAAAGGTGGGCTGGATGAGGCTGTGGGCAAAGCAGATTTACCCAGCTGTATTTGAGAGCAGGACCTGGCTGGCCCTCAGCCACAAGCTGCAAAATGCTACTAAGGAGGATGGGGCAAGACTGTACAGGAAGCAACACACTTCAACGTGCAGGGACTCACAGGAGCTAAATTAACCCAGGGAGTAGTTGTTTAAGCAGACATAAATTAAATGGGAGGTTAGCCTTTTTGGCGGCTATGGGTGCAGATCTCAGCTCTAAGCAGTGACAGGAAACTGCAAGGGACATAAAATCAGGGGTAAAATAAGCCAGCAGTTTGCTTGTTTGTGAGTTAGCAATTGCAGGCTATCTCTGGGCAAGCCACATCTGCCTGTGCATCACAGGTTAATCATATTTTTTTATCCCACCTCAGTTCTGTAAGATTAATATATGTTAAGTCCAGCAGCTGTAGCAAGAGGGTGACGAAAACACCAAAGATGCTCACACAGAAAATGTTCAGATACTGAAAAAAGCTGTCTAAATAAAAATTAAGCCACCCTGTGAATAATTTTGTATTGTGTGCAAAGTCCCCAGTCTCATATGCTTCACTATAGCAGAAACATTCCTTTGGCAAACCATATGCATCTTTAAAAAATAATAATAAAAAAAAAATAAAAAGCCCTCAGCCATAATCAGCCTAAAGTACTTTCAGGTGCTCAGCACAAGGAATCAATACAAAAAAAATCAAAACCAGCACCACTCTTTCTCACATCTCTTTAACAAGCTCTCCTTGTTTTTCTGCTGTGATTTCTGACTCCCCAATGTTATATATCCTTGCCATTTCCACTCCCCCCCTCACTTCCTCTCTTTCTCCCTCCCTCTCTTTCTCCCTCCCTCCAATTCCACTCCCTCCAAAGTCACAAACATTCCTTAAAAGTTCTTACAATTACTTTGCTTGCATCCTCTGCCTCTCTATCTCCCTACTTTGTCTGCATGGTTTGAACTGTTGTGCTTTTGACACTGGAAGACCACCTGCTGCAGCCGCGTAAGTAGTTTTTCTCTCTGAGGACAAGCAGCTAAGGAGATGATTGCTGCAGTCCTCTCCTGTGCAGTTCTTACCGTCAGTGACTCAATGTTTAAAGGGTTATCTAAAACCACCATCATGGCATTTCCTAGCAGCATGTGTTTTGCTTGCTAGAGTAGGCCCATTGCCAGTTGGGCAGTGTAGACATAAAACCTACCGGCTTCTATTTATTTCATTATCTTACATACAAAATTCCTGTGTAGCTGAAAGCAAAAAATAATAATTTAGCAAGTCAGGCTATTACTGTGAAGGATTATAAAAATACGTCTGGAAAGAGACCAGGAAAGGACAATATAAACATTAACACAGGAATACATTCAGTATTTAAATCTGTCACTGCCTCAAAGCCCATGGTGTAGAGTGAAAAAGGAGGCAAAAATGGAACTGGAGGGCAAGTTAGTCCTTGGGAATGGCAAGGAGGCCTTCTTGGGGAGCCAACAGTGAGCCAGTGGCGGTCGGTGGTGGAAAAGGGAGGCAGTGCTGAAAAAATATTCCTAGCTTTGTCTTTTGTTTTCATTCCTTCCTTATTGAGATGCTGATAAAGAGATGAGAATGTGGAGAAACTTTTACCCTTGCAAAGGACCTACAGCTCCTCCAGTCCGTTTCCTCCTCAGCATCCTGCAGAGCACAAGGTCCCCAGGGATGGTTACGTTGATGTTTTCAAGAAAGCCAAGTGAAATGAGTATAAACTCGTAGTAACCTCAGCTAAAGCATGGGAGAATACCAGTGTGAGTGGGGGCTGGGCTCCACTGAGACTAGTGGCTGTGCTCCAGACCAGCACCATTCTCCGAAGATGTCATGTATTTTTAGGAAATAGTCAGGACTAGAGGATGAGTATACCCCTTTCAAAGCTGGAAGGTAGAGCTGATCATTTGCTAAAGGGGCTTCTTTTGTGGTAAATGACAGGTAAATTAAAGACTCAGTGACTCTCACTGTGCTGGGGAGATGGGAAAGAAAAGCGGGAGAATAATGAGAGGAGAAGCATAAACCAGCACACGGTGAATTGATGCAGCTGGGTGACTGTGTCAGGTTTATGGAAATGATGGATTTTAAATACTGGCTTTCTATGTCGTGGTAAAAATAAATTTCAGGACTGCACTGAGACATTCAATGTGTAAACAGTTCCTGACTTTGTCCTTATGAAGATACGAATAGGCCCGATTAATCTTTAGGTTACGTGCTTGCAGGTGAGGGCAGCCTCACTGAATTCAGGACATTCATGGCATGCAGCTGGGAATTGAGACCTGAATCACAGGTGCTATACTTATAAAACATAGTATTAACCTGAACACCCAGATTTTTCTCTGTTTTCAACTACAAGTCATTTTTATCCCTATTTCTGAATCACGCAAAGACTTTGAATTACAAAAACATGCTTTGTTCTCAAAGAAGGAAAGGGGTGGGGTTTTTTTCAATTTTGCATTGCCTCTATGGTATGTGCTTAATTATTGCTGACTTTCATACATATACTAAGGAGAGCAATCATCAATGAAAGTATTACAAAATGCTTTTTACATTGCAAGAATATTTTTCATGGACCCCTATTCAGACAGAGAGGGAAGATGCTGACCTTGTCTATTCATAGTGCTGAGAAATGCAAAAGAGAAAAATAATCAATGTACTAGCTTGAAAGCAGCACTTTTTCCTTATACTGCCATTGGCAGTTGCTTGCATGTTTTACAGCATATAATCATCTAACTGATGAACCTAAAGCTTTGTCTTAGAGTTTTGATAAAGGATAGCCAGGAAACTCTTTCATTGCAACTGAAGTGATAGTTCCAGTTTCTTACCAGGGATGGCAGGCGGGGAGAGAGGGAAGAACAGTGTTAAAAGCAAAGAGAGAGATCTTCATTTTGTGGTAGGGGGAGATTTATTTTAGCAGAATATTGTTTGTTGAAGTCAAACCAAAGCGTTTCGTTTGAATCTGCACTGGACGTTTTGCTGCATTGGGTGATCATGTGTTTCATGCTTTTATATCAGTTTGGATCATGCATGGTACTGATTTTCCCCAGAGGACACAGATTTAAATCTTGATTAAATTAGTGGTTCAACTTTGACAATAGTTATGTGAGTATCAGTATCAATACAAATTGTTAGTTTGTTTTCATTAGTATTTTGCAAAAACCTACTAACCAAATGCAATACTAATAGGGAAAAAATAAGCAGCTAATATTATCATTTTAACCTAGTAAGCCAAAAGATAAGCTAGCAGTAGATAAATATACAACTTACTGTTTTGTCAGGGGTGTGCATCTGTTTCCCATTAACTTTGCTTGAGACAAGCAAGGAATCAAGGTTTCCCGTGATTTAATTTGAAGAGCAATTTGGATTTCCTGTGCCTCAGCTGGAGGCATTATTGGTATGAGACCAGAAAGGCCTTAACTGTCCGAGGAGGTTCATGTTTCACTAAGAATAATACCTACAGAAATTCAAACAGGATGTCAGGAAGTGTTACATGGGGGCTCTTGGTGCTCTCCAGTGTTTCTAATATAAGTTCACAAGGCAAAACAATATTTAACTATTAAATTTCATTCTCTTTTCCTTCCACACAGAAAGTGGCCAACTCAGAAAAGAAGCTGCTCAGCTCATGCTGCCACTGGATTTCTATACACTGGAGAAGCTAAAATTCCCCACCAGATACATTACTGACCCAAATGTCTGAGACTGTTGTTCACAGAGAGGGAAGAGATCTGGACAGAGAACCACCAAGCTCTGGTAAGGCATGTTTTTCGGAAAGGGCTGAACACATTACCTGTAATTTTTGTCAGACTGTGTACACTGGAGTGGAGACAGTTCAGACTCTTTCTTGCTTGTTTAAGCCATGGCCTTGGTTTCTGTGACTAACATAATGCTGACAGCATATTTGCATGAATAATTAAACACTTTCAGGGAGATAATGGCCATCTGTTGCCTCCTTCTAATGTGCTTTTTACCAAGTACCCTTCACTGTCTTTTACTTTCGAATGAGGAAGGGAATTATTCTGATCCATCCAAGCTCTCAGGAGGTTGGTATTTCCTCATCACTCTGCCACTTTTCTTCAGGTGAAATCCTGGTCCTGGTTACACTGGAGTCAGCTCTGGATCTTGGCACCAGCCTCCATGCAGCTGACATATTTACCTCTTGGGCTCCCTGATGGCTGAGAGAGGTCTAGAGAGGCAAGTAGAAAATCCAGGATTTTTCATACCTCAAATGCTCAGGTAAATACGATTTTATGCATTCTTGCATACAGTCGGATCTGCTTCTGAGATACTCATCACTTATTTTTCCTCCTACCCAGAATAATCTTCAGTTTTAACTCAGTTGCCTCAGTCAAAAGGAGCAATGCTGGTTGTTATTTGCAGGTTACTTCTTTTCAGACTTTGTGGTTCTTAAAAACTTGTAAAAACCATTTTCAAATTCAGTCACTGTCAGTTTTGTGGAAAGAATTTGGACTGCTTCTTTTACAGTATAAGTTATCTTTATTGCTGTTTCTTCTGGCTATGGTTAAACTGTACTGGCATTTGTAAGACCATGCCATTACTGGATATTTAGAGGAGCTTCAAATCATTCTGTTGTTTTGTGGTCCAGAAAAATAAATAAGACTGAAAAATAATGAAAACCTGTTTGCCTAATTGTGACTGCAGTACCTAATTCTTCGTAGTGAGTAGAGAACATAAAAGGAGTTAATTTAGGTAGAAGCTGGATTTTAATTCATGGGTTTTTTCCCTGGGTTTTGATTGTTGGATTTGTTAAAATATTGACTTTGTATCCAGAAATCTGAATTTTTTAGGTGAAAATCAAAGGACTTTCAGCAGAGACACTCATCTCACTTCTCATGTTTTGGAAGCCCAAAACCATTTTGTTTATCTCAAAAAACAAGAAAGGAAACAAAACTTGCTACTTTAAAATATTAAACTTGATTTTGTTTAGAAGCTACACATATTGTAACCAATGAAATACTACTCCTGGTTAAGTACATTTTTAGTGCTCTTTTTCTGCTATTAGGGTTTTTTTGCTGTATAAGATTTTCATTTTTTTAATATTAAGATTTCACTGTGTTACTGATCCTACAGCTAAGACCTTTTAAGATTTATCAGTCTGTATTTGTAGCCTGTATATGACATGTTGGTCCTACCATTCCATAAAAAGAAATCTGCTCAGAACTGAAGTGTTAGGTAATACAAACATGCTTTGAGATGAACACAACTTCTACGCAGCCTCCACGATTTTTCACTAAAATTGGAGCACATGCCTAAAAATGCCTAGTCAGGCAGTTGAAAATCTGACTTTTGACATTCAGTAATAAGTGATAACTACTCAGATAGAAACAGAATTTCAGGGCTACATATTGGATGTAGCAATCTTGTAACACAGCTGATGAGTTCCATTGTTTGTTACGGAAAATTGCATAAAGGGGTTTATTTATGGTTAATAGGTATTGTATCACATATGTTCCTCAGTTAGCAAGATAAAATAGGACTGGTTTGATTTTTTTTTTTCCCAACAGATATTGCATCTCATTATAAAGCCCTTATTGATCTCTTCCAAGCAGTAGTAGTTCAATCTGATCCCTGACTGGAGCACAAAACATTTCTGTACATAACCGGAGAAGATTCTCTTTAATGGTATAACTTCAGGGTCCCAGAAGGACGTTGCACTGTCAAGGTGGAATATGACTTTGGATCTGTATAAACAACTTCCTCTTACTTTTCCAGATCTATATCAAGATGCTTTGGTCATTAAGTGCTGAAACAGAAACCGGGCCTACTTTGATAATATTCCCCAACAGTCTGGAAGTCTGTAATATTTCTCGTGGTTGGTACAATACAGCTGAAATGTGTGGAAATCTTTAACAACTCACTTCGTAGCAATAACATGTGGCCATTCAAAACACAGGCGGTTTTGGAACAGAATTTTTGGGGGGCAGAGGAAGGGGGCTGGCATGCATTTTCCTGACCTCTTTACAAAGCCATGGCCATGCCAGATTCTGAGAGCTCTCGTGGGGATTCAGAATATTGCTGTCCATGGAAAACTTGACCTTGTGTGCTCTGTGTGGCCAAAGAGCCATAAGGATAAAGTTTACACTACTGATAGTATGGGTGCATGCTGCTTTTTCACATGGGTTGATACTTCTTTTCTGAGAAGCTGGAGCAGCACATCTCTGCCCAGCTCATACTTCAGGCCTGTACATGCCTTACTTCAGTCAAAACTTTTCCTTTCCTAGATTTTTTCTAAGCTTTCCATATGTTAAAACAGTGGTTTTCTTTACAAAATAGTAAAAAAAATATATTTTTTTAAAATTATTTTTCTCTTACTAAATCAAAGGTTGAAAGGAAAATGGCTAATACCCAAATGTACATCCAATGACTAATGTGAGAAAATGCCTTTTTTTTTTACTTTCCTAATGTATTCCCATAGCCGTGTCACAATTCTGAGAAAGTTCTGGCAATTGAACTCAAGAAATCCAACACTTACTCTTTATTACAGTGTATCTTTCATTAAGAAAGGAATGATCTCTGACCCAGACAGGTCAATAAACAGCCTCTCATGGACTTTGGTGCACTCTGGATCAGTCCCATGTGATTTACCTGGAGAGTCAGATGCTAGATGTTGTCTCACCTGATTTGAAACATTTTTTATATAGTTATCTGTAGGGTCATACCAGTCAGGGCAAAACAGAGTGGCTATCAGTACTACTTTAGTGACTGCTTGAAGATGAGACATCATGAACAATGAGGCCTTATATTCCCTCTATGCAAACTGGAATTCAGATCATCTTGAGTGCCATCATATAGTATGTGCAAGACAACAAGGTGATCAGGCCTAGTCAGTATGGGTTTATGAAAGGCATGGCTAACTTGATCTCCTTCTATGACAAGGTGACCTGCTTGATGAAAGAAGGAAGGGCTGTGCATGTTGTCTACCTGGACTTTAGTAAAGCCTTTGACATTATTTCTCACAGCAAACTGACTGCTCAGCACTTGGACATGCATATTCTTTGCTGAGTAAAAAAAAAATAGCTGGATGGCTGGGCCCAAAGAATTGTGGTGAATGGAGTTAAATGAAGTTGGTGGCCAGTCACAAGTGGTGTTCCCCAGGGCTCAGTATGGGGGCCAGTTCTCTTTAGTATCTTTATCAATGATTTGGACAAGGGGATTGAGGGCACTCTCAGTCAGTTTGCAACACACTCACCAGATTGGGTTAGGAGTATTGAACCACTGGATGGTAGAAAGACTCTACAGGGGGGTCTGGACAGGCTGGATCAATGGGCTTAGGCCACCAGGATGAGATTCAACAAGACTCAGTGCCAGGTCCTGTACTTGAGTCGCAACAACCCCATGCAATGCTATAGGCTTGTGGAAGAATACCTGGAAGGCTGTCCAGCAGAAAAGGACCTGGGGGTGTTGGTCAGCAGCCAGCAGTGGCCAACAAGGCCAACAGAACCCTGGCTTGTATCAGAAACAGTGTGGCCAGCAGGACCAGGGAGGTGTTCATCCCCCTGTACTCAGTTCTGGTGAGGCTGCACCTCGAATACCATATTCACTTTTGGGCCCCTAACTACAAGAAAGACATCAAAGCCTGGAGCGTGTCCAAAGAAGAGCAACAACGCTAGAGTCAAGGGTCTAGAGTACACATCTTATGAGGAGCAGCTGAGGGAACTGGGTTTGCTTAGCCTGGAGAAGAGGAGACTCAGGGGAGACCTTATTATTCTCTATAACTATCTGAAAGGAGGTTGTAGGGAAGTGGGTGTTGGTCTCTTGTCCCAGGGTGCAAGGGACAGGATGAGAGGAAATGGCCTTAAGTTGCACCAGGAGAGGGTTAGATTGGATCTAAGGAAAAACTTCACTGAAAGGTTGTTAGCCATTGGATCAAGCTACCAAGGGAAGTGGTTGAGTCATACCCTGGAGGTATGTAAAAGATGCATACATGTGGTACTTAGGGACACTATTTAGTGGTGGACTTGATAATCTTAAAGGTCTTTTCCAAACATTCTATGATCCTAAATGGGGCTTTAAAAATGCAGTTTGCATTCTTACCTCTCATTCATTTGCATAATGGCACAAACACACGTTCAGCAGCAGGAAAGCTGGACTGAAAAGTCCTCAACCACAGGGAGTTACATTAATCTTTTTCAGCTTCTAAGAAAATGAGTGCTATAATTAGCAGATTGTACACGAACGGAGCCCATGGTTGATGTTGGATCATTGTGCTGCCAAGAGCACAAATCCTGGAACCAAGAAGCAAGAACTTGTAGCGTAATGTTATTGCACTTAGCTAGAGAGGGACAAAATGACATGTATATATCTGTGAACCATCAGATGCTGGATGTGTCTATTGTATCTGTTAGGAGCTGCAATATGTGTGTGAGTTATTTCATTCCTTGCTCTCTATTTCTGAAAGTCCATAAAAATCCCACACTCTGAAATTCATTAAAATACCATATTGTTCACAGCTATTTATATGCTTTAACAAAGTCCAGACTTCTATTTCAGGAAAAGAGAAAGCTGAGTGCAAAGATTCTGGGAATCCAAGAGAGTTCCAGCAAGGAAAATAAATGTTTCAAGCATCCTAATGGCATTTTTGGAGAGGAGGGGCAAAAAAAGGTTTGTATAATTTATGGTCTCTGTTACACTTAGCATAAAACAAAATGTCCTCACAACACAACTATTGCAGCAAAAATGTAAGGTCATGTTACAGATAGCTTAAGATTTGTCTCACTAAAACAATGTGGTAGGTAGAGGAAAAATAAAAGAATGTGTGAAAAAAATGGTTTTCTTTTCCACAGGTATTTCAAAAAGACATTTGTGACTTGTCAGCGCTGGGAGGATAATCCACTAACACAGAAGTATCAGCTTCTGTGACTGGTTTTGGTTGATGTCATTGCATTTAAGAAGACATATAAATAGGAGTTTCCTTTATATGCTTAGACATCCTGTCAAAAGAGCCGATGGCAGATGCTCATCCCTCCCCCAGAGGAGAAACAGACAAAGCCCCCGTGGGTTCGAATAAGGATAGTTTACTGACAAGCCCACATGTGCACACACACTCCCACACCTCCACCCTATTCTCTTTGATAACACTGAGCACTTTACCGACCTGAGGAGGTGGTTACACAGAGCACTGCACCAATGACCTGACCCTCCCTGACCAGCCCCTTTTGTGGGGGAGTGATGCCACATGGTGTAAGAAACAGCCCCAGCCAGCTTGGCTCATCTCTGCTGGCTACCTGCTGGAACCAGGACAGATGCTTGACCATATCCAGGATTTCCAAAGCAGTTGTCAGATTTACCTTTTCAATAGTGACTAATCTGACATATAATATAGGATTACCTGGTGATTACTTGTTGATCTTTAGCCAGAGCACCACAACAAGGAATTCTGTATTTTGAACAAATCTTTACAAAAACTGCAATATAATGACATTATATTGGAGAGGGACTCTATCAGAGAGTGTAGTAATAAGACAAGGAGTAACGGCTTTGAACTGAAAGGGGTAGAATTATATTAGATATTAGGAAAAAATTCTTCACCCTGAGATGATGTACTGGCACAGGTTGCCCACAGAAGCTATGGATGCCCCCACTCTCAAAGCATTCAAGACGAGGTTGGATGGGGCTTTGGGCAACCTGGTCTAGTGGAGGGTGTCTGTACCCATGGCGGGGGTTGGAGCTGGATGATCTTAGAGGTCCCTTGCAACCCAAACCAGCCTTTGCAATCCAAACCAGTCTGTGATTCTGTGAAATATACTGGGACAATGAAAAATGCTTAGCAGCTGATGGAGATACTATTTAGCAGAGCCTAGTTAAATCAACCATTTTATTCTCCAATTTTTTTCCCCCAGACTGGTTTGTCTCTGCCTACAGATACAGTACAGGTTTGGAAGTGAGGAAATGCAAACAACTGGTGTTGGGTGGTGTTGGTACTTTGCAGACAAACACACGTGAAATCATGGGAATGAATGCCTGTATCTGCCAGATCTATTTTGGAAATAATTAGATATTTCCCTTTCAGGCATGGAGCAGGGCAGCATAGTAAGTTTTCTGCCAGCTAAGGTGACTGCTATCCCTTTTATGGCATTCCAACACTTCAATAGTTTTTTAGTGACATTTTCATGGCAGTAAGGAGATTTTGTTATGGAGTTTGTGGTTTGGGATTAAGACCAGTTATACTAGATTGTTATTGCTAGTTTCAACTATGTTATTCTTCAGTGTAGTTCATCTCCAACAATGACTTTAGAACATTGAAGGACAGGGCAGGAGTGTGAGGATAGAAAGTTTGCAGATGACACTAAGCTGGGAAGAAGTGCTGATCTGCTTGAGGGTAGGGAGGCTCTTCAAAGGGATCTGAACAGACTGGACCGATGGGCTGAGACCAACGGGATGAAGTTTAACAAGGCCAAGTGTAGAGTGCTGCACATGGGACATAACAACCCCATGCAGCACTACAGGCTTGTGGGAGACTGACTGGAGAGCTGTCAGGCAGAGAAGGACCTGGGGGTGTCGGTTGACTGCAGTGTGCCCAGGTGGCCGGGCAGGCCAACAGCATCTTGGCTAGTAATAAAATTAGTGTGGCCAGTAGGTCTAGGGAGGTGATTGTGCCCCTGTACTCGGCACTGGTGAGGCCACACCTTGAGTGCTGTGTGCAGTTCTGGGCTCCCCACCATAAGAAGGACAGTGAAGTCCTCAAGCGAGTCCAGAGAAGGGCAACCAGGCTGGTGAAGGGGCTGCAGGGCAAATCCTATGAGGAGTGGCTGAAGGAGCTGGGGATGTTTGACTTGGAGAAGAGGAGGCTGAGGGGAGACCTTATCACTGCCTACAACTACCTGAAAGGAGGTTGTAGAGAGGTGGGAAATAGTCTCTTCAGCCAGGTGACAGAAGATAGAACAAGGGGAAATGGCATGAAGCTGTGCCAGGGCAGGGTCAGATTAGATGTTAGGAAAAAAAATTTCACTGAAAGAGTTGTCAGGACCTGGAACAGGCTGCCCAGAGAGGGAGTTGAGTCACCATCCCCGGATGTGTTTAAAAAGAGGGTAGATCAGGTACTTAGGGATACAGTTTAGCATAGGACAGGAATGGTTGGACTTGATGATCTTCGAGGTCTTTTCCAGCCTAGTGATTCTGTGATAGGAATGTACCTAGAAACAGACATGAACAATGAAAAGTCATCTGGCATGATGTGCAAAGGTATACCTCAATAAGGCTGCACCAGACTCAATCAAACTGATCAGTGTTTCAGTGTTAAAACAGTATTATTTTTGTTTTGATTGATTGGAAGTCTTAATTGGAAAATCAAACATCCACATGTTGAGTGAGACAGGAGATCAGAACAGACTTGTACTGGCGAATGCAAAAAATACTGATGCTTTTTATCAGTAAAATTGTCTTTGAGGTCATACACACATTTTGCAGTAAGGATAAATCACTGCATTAGGATTAACGTGGGGGTTTTTAGTAGAAAATGCTTGCAATGGGTTGGTGCTAAAATTAGGGTGATACCCAGGTTGCATTCATATACTTTCTGTCCCGTTTCAAGTGTTTTCTTATTAGTCCATTTATTTTTAATCCTGACACTTTCAAATTTATCCGTGCAGCTGTCCTGCCACCAGATCAATACACTCTTCAATAGCAAACAAGCGATACTTGTCTAGGTGTATATCAAACAATTTCTGACTCTTTGATTCAGCCGTGAAAGCAGGTAGCAAGAAAAATGTGGTTGGCACTAATATCACCATTCACATCTGTCTTGTCAAACCTCTGGTTTGCAGATTATTGGTTAAAATTCGATAGTGCTACTACAGAGACCAGAACAAATGTTTGGGATAGTACCGTCTCAGTTTAAAACCTGCTCCTTACTAAATCGCTCATGCATGGCATTTTATGGATAACTAAATTTATTGAGTAAATTTATACTAAAATGCCACCAGTCTCTGTTTTCATCTGTCTCTGGCAGCCAAACTGAAAGGAAAGGAATTAACATGCCCATAATTTGGAAACTGAAAGTCAGCGTCTTGTTCTGCAGCATGCAGAGATCTCCCGCTGACAGCAGAAGCCGTATCACAAACTGCTGCTCCCTCTTTTATTTTCTCCTTTTGCTGTTCCCAAAAATCTGCTACTCTCCCCAAACCTAATCTTGTCACTCTCCTCAAACGTTTAATCTTTCTGTAACACATGAAGCATATCGGCACATTTCTGGATGCCACAAGTAAAACATTTCCCCGTGTATTTTTAGCATAGAGCTGTGAGATAACGGAGCAATTAAGGTGTCTTTCTCTGGATCCATGGAGTGTATCTGGGACTCAGCATGCGCTTGTGCTGGAGGCTACACTAATACAGACGTGTGTGGCATTCGGTTATTTGAAAACGGAACTGAAGGGCAGATATAAAACGATGCTTGTTATGTTGCCTGTTTGTGTGATCATGACTATACCCGAAAGTGTAGTTAAACTCAGAGGTTATCTCTTACTTAGCACGTGGGCCTCTGATTTTGATTTCTCTATCTGCTGACAATGATCTTCCTCAACATGAAAGGGACAAAAGCAATTTAATATGTGAGAGCACTGGAGAAACTGGGGAATTTAAAAGTAGAGAACTTCTTAAGCAGTGAGAAGAGACCATACAGACTCCCAGATCTGAGAGTTTGCTCTTGCACAAGAGATTTTCTTACCATTAGTAGTAGCGCAAGAAAAACTCGTGCTGTATTTTCTTTATGAAAAGAAAAAAGATGCCAAAGAAGTTTAATTCTCAGTATACAGCTCATCACTCTGGGTAGAATAGAAGTAAAGACCACACAACAAGCACTTCTACTGAAATCATGTTAAGCTATACAAAGCAATTAAAAGTCCTACTAAATCAAATTATTTCTAGTGTTAAGAGGATCAAATTCAGACAGCAGTTAGAAAAACAAAATTACCAGAATGTGAGAAACAGGAGAACATTTCAGTGTATCTTCATGCTTGTGCAATGTCAGAACCATTACTACAATGCAAAATGAAGGCTGTGGGGGACTTATAGGTGTCTATGTACAGGTGTCTAAGTTAAGTGCTTTTTTGTCAGACCATGAAGTCATGTATCTCTCCACTGACTGTGTAGGACACTTAAGGATCTTCATCTGTGAATCTTTTTGTCTGCTAAAGCAGCTGCTGTGACTATACATCCCTCCCCAGCTTCCACATATTCACAATTTCTGCCTTCTTAGGCAATTACTTCACTTGTGTCTTACCCAGATTTTTAGAAGGATACGAATATGTCACTGGTATTGTTTATTTAATTTCATGATTAACATGTGATGATTTGGCCTTACTTAGTGATTCAGGTAACACTTGAAACACAGTAATACTGGTGAAGTTTACATTAAATATCAACCTGAAACTTCAGGACTTGTCTTTCAGCCAGTGACAACACTCATCCATCTCAGATGAAAGGGTAGATGTTGTATGCATCTGCTAATTAGGAAAGACTTTTTCACCTTATTGTCCTTTGACAATACTACATTAGTCAGATTTCTTCACATTACTGAACACCCAAAAGGGGACCTGGCCCTCGAGTTCATGTTGGTATTTCGGTCATTCAGTCACTGGAAGTGAAGCTGCAACATTTCAATGAGCTCCATATATGATTGGATTTACCAAATTAATTAAATCTTAAGAATTAGAAATACTCCATTTTCAACATTTCTGAAAAAAAAAATCAGTTCACTTCAAGAAGTATCTATGAAGGATCAATTTTATTTAAAAGAACCTTTCAGAAAGCTATACATAAATGTTGTAGGCAAATTATATATTGTAGCAATATATAGGCACATATATACAAATGTCAATGCAAAACTTTTGTGTATCTGATAGCTGATCCAAGGGGAAACCTGGGGAATGAGTTTGGACAATGACAGAAAAGCAAAGGTTGTTAAATTAGAGAAGCAATGGGGCAGGGGCAGTTGTTTGTTTGTTTTCCCCTGGACAAGAGACATGAGTGATTTGATTTATATATGTTCTAGAATCACATGAAAAAAAAAATGGCCTAGAGAGAGATGCCAGAATTCTGGGACTGGTCCATCTGAAAAGAGGATGGAAACTGCCTTCATTGTGGTGGTTTTGTACCTTAGCTCCCCGATGAAATAATCTTAAGGAGAAAGAAAACATTCAAAAGAGGCATTTCACAATTTTCTTATGACTAGACAAAGGACAAGTTCTCTATAGGTCAAACAGCTGGCACAGAGGACATTTCTGGGTGAGAAATTGCTCTGTTTACTCGGCCTGAAAACGACCTCTCTCCTGTCTACCTCTAGCCAACCAGCTCAAAGAGGGAAGCAATCTGGATGATCTCTTTCCTTCTTTGTGCCAGCTTATATTTAGTGTCCACCTAAAAGCCTGTGTGGGATACTTGTGTGATACAACCTACTGGCAGCAGAAACATGACATGATCTTTCATGTTTTGGTAATCAGTCAGTTAAAAAAGCAGTGTCTACAAAACTCATCAGATATTTAGGTGACTGGTTTTATCTCTGTGGAAGAAGATGGAAAGCAATCAGAGCGATTGAGCTGCTTAAAAACAATAGATTAGTTACATTAAGCTTTTGATACGAATTTTCACAGCTGTGAAACAGAGACTACACAGAGTTTTGGAGGGTCTGCGGTCTTCCAAAGCTTCCAAGCCTTATGCACACTCCAAACCATTTGTGCTACTAGTTCGTTGGGCATGAGCAACGTTGACAGCATTAGCCAGGGATAGCTGTCAGCTCTAGCCACTACTTCAAAGACTTCAGGCTGATTAGACTGTGCTCAGAGTTGCTGGCAGAAAATAGGCTTTGCCTAACTTCAGTAAACAAACTAGGGTGAAGCTGGGCTGGTCAACCTGAGCTTCCAGAGGAGTCAGACTCAACCAGCTAAATCAGAGGAAAAGATATAGCCTTCTTGAACTGGTAGGGGCAATTCAGCACATTCTCATACAAATGGAATCATCCTTTCCATCTACAGGAAATCAAATCAGTCTGTGCTGAGTCTTAGATTGGCATAGATGGCATGACTTGGATTTTATCAACATAGGGAGAGTAACTAATATAAAGATTTTCATACTCCAGAAATGTGACAGAAAAGTTTGTACATGTGGCCATTAGAAAGACTAATATTTTTGACAACTTTCCCGTTCTGAAAACTAAGTACCATAGTAAAAGGGAGTGCCCACATGGGGGAGTTATTGCAGAACATTTGGGTCAGCTCCACGGTTAAAACGGATACCCCTAGCCCTCGGAAAGAGCGATTGAGATGAAATTGCAGTCAACAAAGGTATGAAAATAAACAGCATCGTTTTCTGTAAGCAAAGCACTGAGCACCTCTCATTTGTGTCTCCTTCGTGTGACAGATTTGTCTGGCTCATCTTTTTTCCACATAGCAGCACCAAATACAGAGTCTGGAATAAAACATCCAAAGATCAGAAAAACTCTGGATGTACACATGAAAATTATTATTAAAGTCATCATACTTAAAAAAATCCCTGTATGCAACAGGGTTTGGGCATCAGCTCCTGATTGAGCAAGAATTTTGAAAAGAGCTTAGTACCATCTATCATTGTTGAAACTTCAGACAACATAAACTGGAAGTGACATGTAGCTGAAAGGAACTTCACAGAGTTTGCTATGAACACAATGGAGCTGGCTGTGGCTGTTCAAACAGCTCTCTTCATATCAAAAATTCACAAGCACACACGCACCCATCTGCTAGTGTGCTTTGTATGCCCCTGGCGAAATGGTGATGCAATAGATTTTGTGTGTCCTCAAAGCAAAATCAAAATCGTGTCATCTTTAGTCTCTGAACTCAAGCAGTAATAAAGGTACATGGAAAGAAAAAGCATAACAGAAACAGATTTCACTTTTTAAAACTTCGTTATGCCAAGAAAGACAAGCCCCATGACTGTGGGGGAACAAGAAAATAGTAGGACACTAGTCAATGCCAGCGAAATGTAGACAAACCCCTAGAGAAAAGCATATTTTGGCATAACGAAGGAAGAATTTCAGGCACCCTGATCTTACATTTCTGGTATTATAAATCTAATTCATTTTAGCATTTATGTGATATTCCACAGATGTGTAAGATTTTTTGGCTCTGCCAAGAGATAATTTTACAATTTACTGTAATCTGAAAGAGAACAAGCAAATGAAGATTACTATGAGGTTGGAACAGCAAGCCAATATGTAGAGGATGTCTTTGGAAATGAAAGTGAAATTTTATTTCAATTTTGTTTAATATTAACACTTCTGACAGTTGTTACACAAGCAAATGAGCACTTGTTCTTTAAAATGAAAAAACATCCCTGACATATAAATCTCAGACCTTCCTGATACTACTAATAGTGTCTATGTGCCGAGTACAGATTTGCTGTTGTTGAACAGTCAAAATAAATGTTTATAAATTATAAAAGTTTGTATGGCTACTAGATGGCAAGTCTTACGATTTCATTCATTTGCTAAAACTTATGAGATCTTTGCATGCCAAAACAATTATGAATCACTCTACTTCTACTCTACTAATAAAAGCCAGATGCTTTTCCCTAGTTCTTTACTGAATAAAAGTCAAGCATGTGTCTTCAGCAAGGAAATACAAGAAAACTTATATTCTTGGACAGAATTACCCAATGTATAAAAAGAGATTATTCAGGTGATGCAACTTTTATATGAAGATAGTAAATCTTGTTTTGAAACATTGATCACAGGCCTTTCCAAATCATGTTTTTAATAAGCTCAATGAAAGTACCAATACAAGGCCTGAGCGCAGAAAACATTTCACTGGCACATCAGCTGCTTAGTTGTGTAACATCATCCGACCAGCATCTCCCCAGGGGAATCCAGGTATGTGCTTATGATCCCATTGTTATGAACTGATTTGTCGTTCACTCTGGATGGGCCAGAGCTCATCTCAGACTACTCATTCTCTCAGCAATACAATGAAAATCACCAGGTTATGTGACTTTGACACGTGCCTCTTCTGAGCAAAACTTCTAAAAATTCTTCCTTCTAACATGCATCCAGGTGGCAGCCTGGTTAGACAGATAGCCTAAATCCTAGATGTCTGGTCCATTTATGCCATAGAAATAATTGAAACAGAGATAAAGTCAGAAATTAAGGTTCTATAATGGCATGTCCAGGCAAATGCTTAATGATGGCCTGATCCAAAGACAATGTCCATGGACAGATTCATATGGGTTTTATTGGGCTTCAGTAGGACTACCTCTCAGTCTGTATTTTTCCTTCTTAACATAAGTGTGATCTAGCTTTACTATTTTAATTATCAGTTAAAAGTAACAAAATTCCATGTACTTAAATGCTTTGCTACTTTTTAGCCTAGCTTCCAAAAGTCTGCCTTAGTTGTCAGTAGAAATTTCTCTTGTTGTAGCTGAATTATATGGAATTCATTTCAGAAAGGGGAAATAGTATGTGGTTACTAATGATGTGTTAGTATGTCACTTCTACTCATATATCATTCTCAATCATATTTACTTAAGCATGAAAATAGACAAGGAAGTAAATCAAATAAACCAGTCTTATATTTCAAAAAAAATGCTGTTTTGTTCTCTGAGCTTTTCAGCTAGAAGTTATGCTATATGAAAGAAGGAATAATTATTCTTTAAACAAATTTGAAAACAAGTCCCTTAATGTGGAGTAAATAAAGATTTTAAAAATAAATATCTATCTTCTGGTTATTGATTGAAGTGGAACAATTGGGCCCATAAGAATTACCAAGTTTAAAGAACATAGCTGTATGTGTCCTTTATTAGAGAATAAGGAGATGCACCAAAGATTTGTCTCCACCAAGAGGATTTCCAAAGATGTCACCTTGGGTCTACTAGTGAACACTTTGTGCTAGATGCTGTTGTGAAGCAGTACTGACCATGGTTTCATTTTGATTTGGTATCAAAGTGAGGCTTAACTGGTAGTGAGCGTCAGCCACTGCAGTAGGTATTTTTCATTGGAAAAAAATAAAATACTTCTTGTGATTATTAAGACTGTAAGCCAGAAACACATGACAGTTGTAATGACACTGCCAGTCTGCTAGAAATGTCTAGGAGAGACTTTTCCCAGCAGAAATTGAACTCCTGGTTAAATTAATGGGATGTGTTCTGAGTCAGTCACTTCAGGGTTAGGATTTGAAGCCTATACTGCTCTCCTTTTGCAGTCAGTAGAAAAAAAAGTGAGCATCTCCAGAGGGTAACAAATCTCTTTCTAAGACAGATTGTTAAGACAAGTCATGTAAATCACTCCTTATTTTTCTCATTTGACTACAAAGGGAGCCAGGGTGAGTAGCACCAATGTTTTAACTTCTTAGAATGTTAATTTATTTGGTTGGGTAAAAGGAATCCCATATTAGGTACAGGAGACAAAAATCTTTAGTGCATTTGGGATGCATGAGGTAGTGGTACCTATAGGGATAAAGTGGCTGAAAAGATTTCTGCAAGTTTATTTTGAGTCTTTAACATGATTGATTAGACTCCTCTGGTCTCCAGTGTGAGTGTGAACAGACCAAAATGAAGAAGAGCTTAATCTTTAAATGATCTTCCTCATATCAGCATTTGGGTTGATGCCTGGTGTCATTCGTGGGCTGATGCACTTCCTTTCTTATCAGAAAGTGCCTGTGAGCTCAGTTTGTTTGCATATGCACAGATCAGTCCCTGGGGAATGCTGATGCCTTTGCCCTTTTTTATTTTTTTTTTCTTTGGTAAAGTTAAAAATCTGTGAGCAGCTATGTGTAGTTTCTTTTCCAGTTTGCCTGTTGTGTCTAGGCTGGGAGACTTTCTCTCCCCCTCCTACCCCGGCCCTTTCTTTGTCTAGGCAGTTTCTTTGTGTGGTTAATCTTCAACATGCTTCATCTGCTTTCCATTCTCCTGCCTGCAGCCTAAGGCAATTACCTCAACCCAGACGGGATAAAGAAAACAGAGGTTCTTCTTCAACCAATGGAATAGCTTTGTAATGATCGTATTTCTTCAGAAATAAATGATTGTTTGTATAATGTTAACCCTCAGGCCATAAATCAGGGCTGGATAGTGCAAAGAAGGACCCCGGGAAAAAAGCAAATGCTTTGCATTCTGTTTAGTAAACAACAGAATACCAAATATTTATACATCACTTATTATATTGCTTTTAATCTTGCTGAAAAGACCTTCAAAATGGACAGCAAGGCTCACCTTAACTAAACAATGATGTAGAAATTAGCTAAGAAATTAACACAGCTTTTTCATGGCCAGTATCAAAAGCACTTTTAAAAAAACCTCTTTTTTAAATTTTTTTTTTTTTTCCCTCTAGGCAGAGATTTCAGTCCAAGTGGGACTGGAATAAACAAAAATAAAAAAGGCTAACTTTCTTTACCTTTCTTTACCCTGGAAGATTGACCGATGACATCCAAATCCACCATTCAGTATAGAACTATTTTGCCAGAAACTAGATTAGTGTGTATCCTCATCTGTATCAGGGAGAGGAAAGCTTGAAAACAAGCTGTTGAACTGTATAGCAAATGACTTGTGCAAATAAACAGCGACCAGACAACCTTCATTCTTCCCGATACTTTCCACAACTAGTGCCTTAATACTAGTGCCCGATACCTTCTATAACATTTTTCTTCTGTTAATTCTTTTATATTGAAAAATGAATGCAGAGAAAAAGCTTATGTTACAATCTTGTCATAGTGTTTAAATTACCTTTAAATGATCCAGGCTTGAAGCTAAAAGATGAAGAGGTTCAGCTGCAAACTTTTGAAACACGACTCTTTAAAGGAAACTAAACTTCAGAATCATAAGTTAGATTGATTTTCGGCATTCCATGTCCTGTCATGTGGAAGCAATTTAATGGCCTAAATCTCAGAAGGGGGCTAAAAGCAGAGCACCAGTGGAGGTGACTGCTGTCTCTGGTCGTTAGATGCAATAAGGCAAAAAATCCCATTGTGAAAGTTGCATGTTCTGTGCAATTTTCATTTACTGGCAGGAGGCCAGTGTAATAAAAGCTATGAAATGGTCTGCTTATAGTTAAATGCCTGTAAGTGCATATTTCTAAAAGGGTTGGTTTATTACATTACATTTTAATCTGCACAATCTTTTTGATAGAATGACACCCTGCCCCCACCCTTCCTAATATTTAATCCTCAAGACCCTTTTTGAGGATTTGTGGATGCAGAGATGCAGAATCACAGCTGGAGGAAACCAGACTGCTGCGTGTGTGAGGGAAATGCATGAGAGATGGAGAAAAAGTGAAGACAGTTTTCAATGTTGGACAATTTTCATGATTTGTCTGGACCAGGTAGTCATAGCTTGATTTGTCCTTTGATGTGCACAAGGGGTTTGATTTTCATTCAATCAAGGAAGAAGAAAGGATGCTTTAAAAAAGATGGCCTTGTTATTCAGAAAGGCCCAGTGACCTTTGCAAGACATAGTCCCAGCTTGCATGATCTTATGACTAAATTATCATTATGAAATCACATTTTTATCTTTGCTGAGTAAGATGTTTCAGCTCCAGCAAACTGAACAGAACATTGGTTCATCCTCTTAAAATATAACCTAAAACAGAGCAGACTGTCAGAGATCCGCTCAATGGTTGGAGGGTGTTATTAGACAGACTCCAAATTTTGCTTCTTTTCCATGAATTCAAACTTCTACTGTCCATAAAAATGCCCAAACCACCACACAAGCTCTTTAATGCTGTGTCGCTACAACAGCTTCAGATGAAAAATTTGATGAGAAGGTGAAAAGGGGAATGTACCTGAGTAACACTGTGCTTATGGCATCCTTTTGGAAACAGTAGCCTGTTGCCTATCCTACCATTATAACCAGGAACACTTTGAAATTATATTAAGCTATTTTATGATATGATCACTGGTATGACCACTAAATAAATGTGCCCAATTGACAGCCAGAGAAGGACTTTGATAATGTCTTGAAGCTTGAGAGAAAATCACCATGATTTATGATGTTGCTGCCAAGGTGCACCACTATTCTGCTTATCGAAGAGAAGGTTAAGAGTTATTTGGTTTATCTAGAGCAGTGGAGGTTTCAGGAGCCTGGTTTTGCAAGCCCTATAGAGTCTGTCTGATGCTACAAAGGTCCAAAACTATATATACTTGCAGCTGGTAGAATCTATTGTTTGGTACTAGTATCAAGCCTTGGAAGTAATGTGAAACTGTGATGGCTTCCAGTCAGATTGGAGATATGTTCAAAGAATGGGAAGTAGAAACACAGAAAACCAAAGTTTCTGCAATATCTTTAATGGGGTGGAGGAGGGGAGGCAAATTTCAGTGGGGATCTGAACAACAACAACAACAACAACAAAGAAAATTTGCGATAATGTCATTCAAAACCAATGTGCCTAAAAAGTCAGAGAATGGATTCACAAGCCACAAATAATTGGACAGGTGTGAAGATGAACAGAATTGCTTTTCAGTTGGAAGAGGATGGATTACACAGCGACATCAACGAAAGTGAAATGAGTTTTATTGCAGAGATTACACCAGCTTTATCTTCATAGTGATTCAGAGGAGAAACTTGAAGCTACAGGAAAAATATCTGTGCTTAAGAGGTCCACAGTGAAAACACTGAATTTGAGAGTGTTGAGGACCCTGAAGTGTGAAGTACAGAGTTCCACTATTTTCTTTGTCTGTATTTCTGCATCACTGCTCTTAAAAAGTAAGGAATCACCATGCTATAGACCACACATCTCTCTACAATTTCAGCCTTGTATGTCTGTGAAAGAAGAAACTCTGAAGTCAGAGTGCACTGTGAGTCCCTACAATGGCACTCTAGGAAAGCATGTGTGTGCATGTGTGCCATGGGATTTCCCAAGTAAACTGGACTGGCTTCAAGTGCAGGGGAGCAAAAACAGCACAATGTGTACAAAACGTGTACTTAGGAAGTGTGTTAAAGGGACTAAGGAGCTAGTTTTTTAAGTTTGTTCTGTACCAACAAAGAAGAAGATCTCATTGTGGTGAGATGAGAACACAGTGATGTGGCAACTGTGTGGCTGAGCAGGGCTCCAAGGAACAGACCTGTCTTTGGCAGAGCCTTTAGTAGACAATGGCACTGCAAAATCCGGCTTAAAGCTTGGATTTGAAGCTAGACAAGCTCAGCCTAGAAGTAAACTCAACGATTTTAACAGAGGATAACTGAAACCATAAGAAGAAGATTTTTCATCTTTGCAGTTATGGTTAGTAACAGTAGTATTTTACTGTAAAAAGAAGTCTTTGTTCTGTTCAAGTGATCTTTTCTTGCCTAAAGTCTGTAAGTTTAGAACTAAAAGGGCAAATATGATAGCACTGTGATTGCTGCTTGCTGATGTTCTGCTTGCTGCTAATGGAACGCACACATTTTGACAAAATAGCAAGTAAAGTTTCCTCTAAAAGCCACCTTTTCGTATTATTTATTTGAGTGTCTGCAACCGCATACTAGCAGTAGTATTGTGTTGCCTGACACAGCTACTTGCTCTGCAGGAGCAATAACTTCTGGTATTTCAAGTCTCAGGCAAACTCAGTTGGAAATGGTATAATGGCATTCAAGTTATTAGAGTCTAGTGGAAAGAAATGGGGAAAAAAATGCAATCCCAGTATTAGGGTTTTTCAAATAGTGAGAACATTATAATTTTTTTTTAATTCATCAAAGTTGAGTTGCTAATAGATACAAACTTATATATCTTTATATGCTGGTAGAAGATGACAGGTTCATGTTTTAAAGTTCTCAATAACAATTAATTCTTCTAGAGTTTGAATGAGTGTTTACACACTTTCTTAAACATTGCTGAAAGCTAACTAGGTTATAACAGACATATTTTGCCATCATAAATATAGGTTTTTCCCTCTATACCTGCTGACTACTTTTCCAATAAGGGAAGTAGGGATACCTTGTACCATCTGGCACCTTACTAGGAAACCTACAAAGATAAAATCTTTATATTTTTACCACCAGGTGGAACTACATCACTTAGTAGATTAAGCAAGATTACATTTACAGTAATCAAACCACTTATCCCCTAAGCATTTTATACAACCACGTAGCTAGTTCTGGTCTCAGCAGGATATGTCAAGTGAGTCCCTTGTGGGCACAGAAAGTAACCACATGTTGAAAAACACTAGAGAAGGGTTTTTGCTATTCTGTCATGTTTGTCTTGACATTGGGCAACCCTGAAATAAATTTCCCCATCGTCCAGGGAAAAATTGTACAGCTAAACCAAGAGCTTCGTAATTTTGTAATATGCATAACTTGATGTCATTTTGGAGCCCTGTTACTCTTTGCAAATCTGGGTCTTGGTTACAGACGGCTGAGCCCCAGGGTCTGAGGTTACAATGTGGTATATTATGCTGGGGAAGTTAACACTGGAGAATGAACCACTTGGGGATTTAAAAGCCCTCTACATTAAATGGGTAAGTTCCATTTCCCTCAAGTTGTAAACACTCTTTGAGCAAAGCGACATGTTCCAGCATGCAGTTTTCAAAGCAAAACCCTGACCCGAATCAAGTCCGTGGGAGGCTTGCCATAAAGGTCACTGCAGATGAGGCTGGGAGTTCCTCATTAAATAAGAGGAGCTTGAATCCTGCTGTCCCCACGCAAATTTTCTTTCTTCAGTCCTCTGGAAAAATCCACTCAGCAATGATGAGTTGCCCAGCTCATAAATCTGTAAGTCGGAAGAAGGTATTTGCTTGTGATTAAAAAAGACAGTGTGCTCCGTGCTTGTGTGCGCGTGTCCTCGTGATCCTAGAAATTGAAATAGCAGTTTAATAGACACTCAATTCATGGACCAGGACTCTCACAGCCATGGTGAGACATGACCCAGAGTGTTCCCTTTTCTCCAGATCATGAGCTGCTGGCACATGTTGACCTACTTCTGAACAGCAGCTGCTTAAAAACACAATGGCAGAGAAACGCATTATCAAACGTGAAAGTGTCTACAGCAATAGTTTTCAGGCTGTGGACTGCAAAACCATGGGGGACCGGTGTCTGCTTTTAAGGGGTCAGTGAAAAGTGACAAAAGGAAAGCAAATCTGCAAATGCTCTACAACAATCGATGTATGGGAAACTGGTCCATCTTCCCACTGGGAATGTTTCTGAGGTTCATATACTGTAAGGATCTAGAAAACTACCAAACTAGAAGACAAAAGAAAGAGCTAAGGCAGGAAAGCAAAGATAAAGAATGTATTTCAGAAACAATGGCTTTTAATTCTTAGGCTGCATGGTAACCTAGCACACAGAACAAAAAAATCCAAGTCTCTATGCATTTGGCAAGGCAGACAAAATTTCTTCAAAGCTGTGTCCATGTGACACAGAAATTTTCCTTTTCTGGATTGGTAGGGTTACTATTATGGTGTTTTCTGGGTCCTTCTAAAGAAAACAGCCCAGCAAATGTTTTGGCTCATTTCACATATTATCACAACTGTAATTATATGCATGGTAGCATTGCAAATAATTATGTTTGGTTCTTCCTTTCTGCATGAATATACACAGACCTTCCAGAAAGAGTGCCCTGGTTTTATGTAAGAGTGTAATTTCTCTGTAGGGAATGGAGCTTGTTCTTCCCATCTGACCCACCTGTTGCATTGCCATCCTTGTTACACAGCAGACTGTAGCAATTATGGAGCCTTGAGGCAAGTCTCTCAGATATGGGCCAAACACTGTAATTCATCTGATGCCTTGGTCTCCCTTGCAACATATATTTTGGTGATACCGATCTCTTTTTTATGGTTTATCTTAAAATAAATATGCAGGATATTTGCAATGTCTTGTCTGCCAGGAATGTACAGGCTTTCCAGTTGCCTGGTGAATAAACTGCTCCTTGATGTGATTTACAGGGTTCTCTTCCTAGATACGTGCAGACCCTTCTAGACCTGGACCCTTCTTTCCCTAGACACGTATGAGCGAGGTATCCTGCATGTAACATGGGCTGTTTCCAGCTCCGTTTCTTACAAAATGATCCACATTTCCTTTTGTAGACAGAATAAACCAGTCAGAGTCTGTGTCCTAAACAGATGCTGTGAGATTCGGGGAAGGACCACATCCATTTTTACATCGCTGTATTTTCTGGTGCAGAGACAATGCTTTATGCTCCCAAGAATGCAAATAAAGTTCAGTGGGTGTAGAAGGTGTATTTTCAAAGGCCACATGACTGTGGACTGCCTCATGCTTTATACCACCATTTTCTGGTAGCATGAATGGAGCAAGTAGAGCATATCATGCTGGCACCAGTTGCACTCCTCCTGAGTGAAGGACAGTGAAAAAACACCTACCTGGAGAAACATCACATCTTAAAATAACGAGATGGTCATTGCAAGATAGAGGTTTCTAGATGGGGCAGATCCGGGACAATTCTGTTTCTGATCAACCTTAGGGCCTTATCTTGTAGGGCTTCTGCAATAGGTGACAGATGTACTAGCACAAACGTACCGTATATTTGTACAGCATTAAATATAATAGTTACAAAGTCTGCAATGTAAACATTAACTGAGAGTTGTTCAATGTTCAGTATTTGTTTTAAATGGCCTGTTGTTTGTTCAGACAGATCAAGACCTCAGAGCTAAACTCTTTGGCCTCGGATCCAAGACAGATGGCTGTGAGGAAGATCAAGAGCAGTTTCATGTCACTATTTTATTCCAGTCTGGCTTCTTCCAAGCATGCAGTGCAGTGTATGATAACGCAGCAATCCCTCCCACTTGGGATCAAGATGTGCTGTAGACAGCTCATCAAAATTTTTTCACATCACAAAAAATGGAGTGTGCATAATGCTTCCTTTAAAAAATCAATGAAATACACAGGTATTCCCATTTTTATGAAACTTAACAATTTATAGTATTCATGATCTGTAGAGACATCAAATTATTATTACAAAAGTAGTAATGAAAAAGACACTTGTATCATTCTTTTTTCAGTTCATTGAGTGTGTCCTTTTAGTCACGTCAGTTTACTTGAAGGCTATCATGAAGTTTTTAGAGATAATATTATTTGGAAAGACTGGGTTGGTATTTCATTTCCAGGCTGAAATACTATCACGTTGTTTAAGGTCCTTGGTTGTTTGCAAAGTGCCTAGTTTCAGAATGTAAAGACGCCTGAGTATCAAATAGTAAGCTGAAACTTTGAACACTGCTTTTCTTCCCAAGGAGTCCATTGTGGTTCAACCCCAGCCTCAGCTGGGCACCATACAGCTCCTTGCTCACCTCCTTCTCCTCATCCCACCATCAGGTTTGGGAGGAGAATGGGGAAACAAAGGCAAATCTCATGGGCTGGGATAAGGACAGTTTGCTGGAACAGCACAGGGAGAGGGAAACAACAACAGGACTCATCACAGAACCTACAAAAGTGGTGATGCACAATGCAGTCTCTCACCGAACCACAAAACTCAGACTGTACAGCTCAGACACATCCAAAAGCTGGACCACCCCAGGGACCCAAGTCCTGGAGCCATGCCACCCCTCCCCAACTAGCTCCATTTTATACTAAGCATGATGTCATTGTTATGGAATATCAGATTTGGGTAGTTTGGGTCACCTGTCCTGGCTGTGTCACCTCCCAATTTCTGGTGAAAATTAACCCTATCCTAGCCAAATCCAGGAGAGACTCCATTTGCTATAGGTATAACCACTAAGGCACAATGCATGTAAAGCTCAAAAGCAGTTTCTATAAATGCAATTGTTTTGGTTGTAGATATGTTTCAGTTTGCTCAGCCACAGAAGAGGAAGGCTAAGAAGGAATTATTTGTTGTTTTCTACTGCCTAAAGGGGGTACACAGAAGGTGGACCTAGGCTGGTTTTGGAGGTAAACACCAGAAGACCAAGACAACAAACACCAAGCACACACAAGGTTCAGCAAGGGAAATGGGTATTACAAATTCTTCATAATGAGAAGGGTCAAACACAGTAACAGATTTCCCAGAGGGGTTGTGGCATATCTGTCCTTCAAGCTGGGCAAGGATGCAGCTCTTCCCATCTGGACAAAGTCCTGAGCAACTAGATTTGAAGTTGGCCCTGTTTGAGCAAAGGTTGGACTTAACTCTCTGGAGGTCCCTTCCAAGCTAAAGTAATCTCTAATTCTATGAGGACACTTTTTATGTCTCTCTCTCTCTCTCACACACACACACACACACATATAAACACTTTTTTTTCTATCAACCAAATGCTGAACATTGTGGTTCTTGAACTTTTTTTCTTCTGAGGTCAGTTTGCACAGGTCCTGAAAATGCTACAGAAAGAGCAGATTGAATGGCTTACATGCTGCTAAAATAACCCTTAATTCATCCATGCACAATGCCTCAGGGCTAAGAATTTTTCCCTTGATCATTTTATGTTATTAGAGTGGCATGCATCCTGATTATGGAAACTGCTTCCTACCTAACTTCAGCTTTTTGCTCCTTTAATTACAAAGAACTGAGAGAAACGTAAAGTGCTTTTCTTCTTTTTAAAAGTTTGAAGTTCATGTTGAGTCATAACACTACCTACAACAGCCCAGAAAGCAGAGATTCTAAACACAAAATAACAACACAAAATGTAAATCTGAAAAGTGACCTGCACTGAAAGCAAGGTATTTACATGCAGGAAAAAAATCCATTTCAGAGTAAATTCTTATCAAAGGCAATGAGTTTCAGAAACTTGTACCTAACTGAAATGAGAAAGATAAAAGACATTGTCATGGTTTCTTGTACTCAGAGCTCACCCTCCATATCCTTTGGAAGACTTAATGAAGGAACTGGGATCAGCTTGTACTCATGCTTCCTTTCCATTGTGGCATTGGATATGTAATTTAGGGTTTTTTCCTAAATGTCAGTAGCTTGGGAACTAGCTCTGAGATGGCCATGATAGTCAATCATCCCTCAAAAGGTGAAACTGAGGCCAAGTCTTGGGACTACTCACATGAGTAAGGGTAATTGGACACCTATTATTGGTATTAAAGATAGCATGAAGAAAACATCTCTGGCCAGGGTACTCAGCTAGAAGCCTCTGAAGCTGTAACTTTGGGGACAGGGAGTTCTTCCTGCAAGATGTTTTGAAAGAGCAACTTGATACATGTGAGCTCTTCCCATTTAAAGCAATGAGAGAACACTTGAAAAAAAGACATCCAAAAAGACTGCTCTATTTTAAGAACTGGTTCTGCTTAAATTCAAAGAATAAACATAGAAAGACTGATGTATCCGAATAAAGGGCAATGACAAGCTCTTCCTCCAGATAACTGCAACACCACCCTCAACATTTCTCCGACTGACTGTCTGTTGGCTTTCCTCTTGGGGATTCCAGTTTTCAAGGTCCAACTTCTGAATGAGGACAACGAGTTCTGCTGTATTTTTGTCTCAGCACATCAATGGAGCCTTAAAACCTGTCTCCAGCAGCAGAGGTTGTTTCTGGTTTGTGTCTTGTGCAGGGCTGCAGCAGGGTGCCCAAATGCACTTACTCGTGTGCTTAAGCGCACATTTGACAAACCCAAAGGCAAAGAAAAAAAAAAGTTCATTAAGGCGCTACTAAGTGTAAATCAAAACCAGGCTCACTACCAGTGGCTTTTAATATGAATTTTCAACAGATGTTGGGAGGTGAAAAATGTTTCTCCCGTGTAGAAAGCAGTCCTTGGCTGCAGAAAGAAAAAGGGCAATACTCAAACCCATTGTTATCAAGAGGAGTTTTATACATGAATGTAATAAAATAAGATCTTTTAAGCAAAATCTTGTAAGATACAGAAGTGTTTTCTGATGAAATTGGGAAGAGAAATGAAATATGCTTTTCAATTATATGTTTTTATTGTTCCTGGTTTAGTTTGTGACTTCTTTAAACTTTACATGGGCACCCTTTGAGGAGAGGGCAATTTGCTTGAATGCTGAGATTGTACCCACTGTCTCCCTGACGAGTTTATTCACAACTTATCTACGTGAGACCTGGGGTGGAATTCAAATTATAGTGAGCTCAGTGAGGAGAGAAATAGCAAGAGGAGAGCTGTCAAATCCGGGCAACATTTTGCACTGGTAGCAACCAGTCTAACCAGTTTAGAAATTCATGTGGCCATTTCCTGGCCCTGAAGGGAGGAGAGCATTTCCCTGGAGAAATTAGACAAATTAACCATCTTTCTTATTTCACACTTGGGAAGCACTTTTGTGCATACTATGATGAAAGCCCCATCTGGGTGGGTGTAGCAAGGACGCATACGTAGCAACATGCCAGACGCTGCATGTCTTACGCTTTTCATGCCTATGCCTGTCTTTTGGCTGCTTGCTCTGTTGCTATCATGAAAATTAATTACTTCTTTCTTGATGGTTCAGATCAGAATAAGGTTGTCTGAACATAACAATATAGCCTCCATGAATAAAGAGTTATAAACTGGTTGACTGTCATGCAATGCGCTTAGAGTAGCAGACACTTCTCTTGGGTCATGTGGTTTTTGCTTCAATTAAACAGTAGGGGAAAGAAGCTGAAAAAGGTATGGAAAGCTGTGGTTGCTGTCTCTTTTTTTTTTCTGGCAGGTGAAAGGGATTTGATCTTGTCTTTGATATCACCAGTTTTGACCCCTTAAGATCTGTGATCAACTTTCATCAAGAAATGGATACTATTTCCTCCTGTTGATTTGCATGAGTCCCTTTGATTTGTTTTTTCATGAAACCACTTGGTGCAAAAAAGTGGTCTAAACGTCTGTCCAGGGAAAAGTGAAAACTTCAGGTAAAATACAGTTCCAGCTTGGCAAGGAGTGGCAAAAAAAACCCCAAACCTGTAGGGAGGAGTGAAGCAAAAGGCAAGTTTTGCATTGCACAGAAGAAAGGCAAATTTCAAATTAAAATGCTTACCAGGTGATTGAGACAATTTTTCTGAAAGTTTCAATAAACATGTCCACTGAAGAGTATCAGCTGTCTCTACAGTGGCTGGTGTGAAACAAAGAAACATCTGTTATAGATATATGTTTTGGATACATAGGAAATCTCAGAGCCAAGACTAAGGGTCAGGAATGCTACACGGCACAAAATGAATTTCTCAAATGCAAGCATAGGTAATGTTCTGGTACTTTGATAACATCCCCTGCAGTGAAATTACCACCTAGAGTGAGTTTGCAGTGCCTTTACTCTGCATACACAAAAGTACAAGGTGGTCCTGTGCTAAATCAGCCTCCTTAAAAAAGAAGACACCCAGCCAGCAGCAAGCTGGCTAGCACAAGCTTGTCTAGCTGAGTAGAAGTAGCTACATGCTTAGCTTTGGACTCAGTTTCAAATATAAACTATAAGAGCTGTCTCTTCACCCCATTAAACTTGTGACTGTAACAACTGTGATTTGCAGAAACCAGAAGTATAAATCCTTCAACTTTTAAAGAACAAGCAATTAATTATTTTCCCTAAAAATCAGCAGTGTAACCACACATTGGTTACTTACAGTTACTAACTGTCTGCTTTTCTTGAAAGAACAAGATGGACACACACACCCCACACACGGAGTTTCATGGTGCCTGTGATATTTCAGGTTTGTATACCTTGTTTTGTGTCTTCCCCTCCAGCCAGCTAGGTTGGAAATAGAAAGCATTACATTTGTGGAAAGAAAGAAAATGCAATTTAGAGTTTTGATAATAAATCACAGAATCATCAGGATTGGAAAAGATGTCCAAGACAATCTAGTCCAATCATTCCCTGTACCACCTATATTCCTTACTAAACCGTGTCCCTATGTACCTCATCCAACCTTTCCTTGAACACCACAAGGGACAGCGACTCCACCATCTCCCTGGGCATCCCATTCCAAAGCCTAACCACTCTTTCTGAAAAGAAATTTCCCCTAATTTCTATCCTGAACCTCCCCTGGTGCAACTTGAGACCAGGGGACTCTTGTCCTATCACTACTCATCTGCGAGAAGAGGCTGACCTCAACTCAACACAACTTCCTTTCAGGTAGTTGTAGAGACCAATAAGGTCTTCCCTGAGCCTCCTCTTCTCCAGAGTAGACAGTTTCAGTTCTCTAAGCTGCTCCTTGTAAGCCCTGTGCTCCAGACCCCTCACCAGCTTCATTGCCCTTCTCTGGACACGCTCAAGGGCCTCGATGTCTTTCTTATGATAAGGGGCCCAAAACTGAACACAATATTCAAGGTGCAGCCTGACCAGAGCTGAGGACAGGGGGATGGATGGTCACCTCCCTGGTCCTGCTGGCTATGCTATTCCTGATACAAGCCAGGATGCCATTGGCCTTCTTGGTCACCTGGGCACACTGCTGCCTCATGTTCAGGTGAGTGTCAGACAACACCCCCAGATCCATTTCCTCTGTACAGCTTTCCAGCCACCCTGCCCCAAGCCTGTAGTGTTGCCTGGGGTTGTTAGGACCAAAGTGCCAGACCTAACACATGTTGAAGTCCAAGCCGTTGGCCCCTGCACATTGATTCAACTTGTCCAGGTCTATCTGGAGGGCCTTCCTACCCTCTGACAGATCAACACTTGCCACCAACTTGATATTGTCTGCAAACTTAGTGAGGGTGAACTCAATTCCCTCATCCAAATAATCCATAAAAATACTGAGGAGGATGGGGCCCAGTACTGACCCCTGGTGGCTAGTTGTATTTAACTCCATTCACTCTCTGGGCCTGGCCATCCAGCAAGTTTTCAGCCTGGCTAAAGTTCAGTCTGGTGTTGTCAGATTCTATGCATCTAAATATGTTTACAGCTAAGCTAGATGAACATATTGACCAACTAAAATAAAAGGTCTGCAGTGGGACAATGCAATTTTCTTGGAAAGCTTTGTGTATTGGTGGCATAGCAAAGAAGGAGCACAGGAGAATAAAAGCATCAAGGGGAAGCATAAAGCTATAGGGAACTGGAAGATGTCTGCAAATGTGACACTGTATGTGTTTGCACACAGCAAAGCCAGCCTTGTGCTGCAAAGGTTGAAAGGGTGAACAGAGCGTACCTCATTGAAAAGAGACATGGATGGGGAAGAGCATGATTCCATAAAGAATGAATCTTTATTTTGGTTTTATTCCCTTTGTTTCTGAGGTGACAGGACAAAAGGTTAATAGCTGAGAAAGATGTGGGTGCACAGTACTTGGAGGCTGTTTGGCCTGCCTTAATTATTTTTACTGGCCTGTCTCTCCTTAGAGCCAGAAACTGCAGCACTACTGCTACCAGCCACTACCCTCAGAAACCACTGACCAGATCTTGCTGGTGTCTTAATTACCAGCATGGTTTGCCAACAGTGACACGTTCAGGAACGGTGGGAATAAATGTCAGTGTAGTAAGGGATTGTTTCTAATTGAGGTATTTCATATGTAAAACACTGAAAAAGGGGAAATAATCCAAATCTTAATCTGTGCAATGATTTGTGTGAATGACATCTGCTCTGTCTGGGTCTGAGGCCAAGCCATTTAATCCATGAAGAGGAAGACTCGCTGCCCCCTTTGACACAGATCTTAGGAAAATAATGCCAATGAATGAAATGAAATGGATGTTACAGGAAAGCAATAGCCTTTTACCTGAAAGGCAGTGGTGTGACCAGTGACGGCTTAGATATGAGCTCCCTTGTCATCTAAAAAAGAAAGAAATCCATGTTTCTCATAGGAGTCACTTTACTGTGGAAGCTCCTCCTCTGTTTTCACTTATGTGTTTGCTACATGCTCACAGATGTCTTTGGAAATGAGTTTCCTCCCTGAGAACCATGGGGATTGGCAGCATAAGGAAAGAGCATATGGTAAAGTCTTTGCCCCAGGGGGTGTACAGATTGGACTTTGCTCTGCATTTTTTGTGATATACAGTTCTTCCCATGGAAAGAAGTTTGATTTAGGAAAAAGGTTTTGTATAGAAGTTTCAGCACAGAGAATGTTCTGAAAAACAAGTACTTTTTCAGGAAATTAATTTTGCCTCCCCCAACACATATTTGTGAAGTCCTTTACTACGGTCCAGTATAGAGCCTTATCTTTTTTGAAAAAGTGGAACAAGATCAGTGAACGGGGCAAACGTATGCTAGAGGAGAAAGCAGTAGACTGAAGATGGTTTATCTATGGAGAAACTCCGTCTGCTAGGCAGAAAAAACACATCTGTTCCAAAGTTTCTACAGTAAAAACTGATAGAAAAATTTTGGTACTGCCTTTTCTAATTGGAGTCATTTAGAAATAAATTTTTGATTTTGGTACAACTAAGACAGACCCTGAGTCTCAAGACCTGAGCGCAGATGTCAGAGTGTTAGTCCTTCTGAGCCTTGAAACCCTGTGAAGGAGCACAGGCCATTCCTCAGCACAATTGCTCAGTACTGGCATCAGCAGGAGATTCAGGCATGTGGGAGAGGAGGTCAGCACCTTTAGAGCTGTCACTGCTCGAATCAAAGGTTTGAGGCATATTGAGGAGAGCAGCACCTCTCCACGTACTATTGCCAAATTCAGAGTTTGTTGTAATGACCATGTAAAAGTTGGTGTTTCTTAAGGTTTGTCATCAGGCGATGTTCAAACAGATGTTCCTCTGAGGTGGATAGATGGTGTGGAATTTTTTTATTATGGATGGTTTACATTACCTAACATGAAGACTGTTTTAATAAAGCATTTAGGCATTTCTCATTCATGCCGTTAAATATATTTATTCAATCATATTGGATAACATGGACAGCAGAAAATTCACTCTAACATACTTTGTTCTTAAAAGCTCAAGAGTGAAAAACCCATTGACCAGCAGTAGGGTGCTGAAATGTATATGTTATTTAAATTTTTTACTTATTAAAAATATATATATTAAAAAGCACTATATCATATGCATGCCAGTGAAACACAAACCAGTGAACACAGCACACACGTATGAATTTGTAAGTTTGAGTCTCTATATATGCAAAAATAACTCTTTGTTTAGTCCTGATGTAAAGCAGCAGGGACTGGATTTCACTTTTGCCAACCTAGTATGAGCTAGAAGTTGTAGAACAGAGAAAGTGCAACACCAAATTTACCAGATAGACTGGTAATTTGTATCAATGTAGCAGTGCTAGTAGGAAATTACAGGATGTCATTTTGGGGAGTGTACAAATATATGTTAGATAGAGGATAAAATGTTGTTTCATTTGCATTTGCAAGTTAAGCCAGAGCCTTAACTTTGTGAGGCTTTTAAAATACCATATGTTACCAATGTATAAAGACAAGGATTAAGATTTTGCAGCAGAATATCAGACATTCTTCCACAAGACACTTCAGTGTGATTTATGGGTATTTAATGTACTTCCAGAGGACAAAATTATGTATACAACTTTTCTGAGAATGCACCAATCATCTCAAGAACCGTAAAGTAGTTAAAAATTAGATTTATAGTAAAATACTTTAATAAAGCTACTAAACAAAATTGAGAGTTCATGGAAAGGACAAACCCAAAACACATGCTTGCAAAACTAGCACTAGTAGAGAGTAACAGTATAAAAACATGCCCATAAGATCCTTAATGTTTGTAAGCTGCATCTGGTGGCGTGGAACTCTTAACAAGATTTCAAACTACAGTGTGTCAAATTTATGAGGTGTAGAAGGACATGTTCCTTACACTTATGTAAAATAATTGGCAGTAAAGAAGCTTAAAAACATTCCTGAGCTGATCTGAAAATCAAAGTTACACCCTGACTGGATTTTATGAGAAAGTTGTTGGGGTTTTTTCCTTGTCTTCAAACTCCATCATTAGCTACTATCAATCTTAATGTTCCCACAGTACCAGGGTCTGGAGCATCTAAGTGCCAATGTATCTTCAGCAGCGTGAGCATGCTTCTTAGGTGACTTGGTATTTACAGCATGAATCTCATGTGAGCTTTCAGCAGTGTCTAAAGACACAGAACTATAGAACACTACAAAAGCAGGCGTTCCAATAAAATCTGCAGTTGTGACTTTTTCTTGCTCCCCCTAAGGCCACTAAAAAGCCACCGTTTCGTTGTACATGTAAAAATTTGGATTGGTTTCTTTTGCCTATGTTATGATGTTGGGCTGTACATTGTTACACGAACAGTTAAGCTTTTATTTTACTTCAGAAACATGCTATTCTTGATGTATGAAAAATGTTAGCCCATCCCCTGAGAACCAAAGCACTCACACCGAGCATTTGTTTTTCTTTTGAGTTATAAAAAAATCCATAAATGCATGAAGTTAAAGTTACCATAAAGCTAGTGATTAAGTCTGGGATTTTTTGAGCTGGATTCAGTTCCTTTTTCTTCCATGAATTTAATTTCTGATCTTGACTAATCCAGCTCCATGCTTTCCTGCAGAGCGTGAAAAAACCTTTCCTGAAAGGTTTCTACTGATGAAACTAGGTATGCTAAAGGGTATATAAGACACTTTAGACATACAAAAGAACTCTTAAAATTAATTTTTAGGGAAATATATCATTCCTTTGTTCTGTTTGATCTCCTCTATTTAATAACTGTATACCTAAGGCCTCCTTACAACAATAGCTCACAGAAATTGTGTGGATGTAAATCATAAGGTGTGCAAGCTACTCCAGCCAATTTTAGAGCCTCACAGGGCTAGATACTGAAAAAAACAAATAATAACTTTGAAGACCTGTACTGAAGTATTATGAATTACATTGACCAAGTGCACAGAGCATAGTAAACCTGAGAAAGTAAAATTTAAATATAACTTCTGGGATTTTTTTTTCCTATTATGAAAATATACATTTGGGTTATTCAAATAGCTTTCATTCTGCCCTAGGCACTATTGCAGAGGCAAGGAGGAAACTGTCTCTAAAAGTGTTTAATCTAACTCAGGGTTGTGGAGCCCAAAATGGCTTAATCATAACCACATGATAGATACAATAAGACTCACATTAATTTCATGGGGTCATTATTTTTGCTTTGGAATAATTCTGCTAGCCCTACTTGATATATATCACCTTATACTGATGACATATACTCTCAAACTCAGTTTTCCCATAGCTTTTATCTGGGATTGGAATATAAATTTCGAAAGAGGAAAATCCATAAGTTTTCACTTGAGCTGCTCCTTTATTTGCTCCTCAATAGAAGATCATGCATGTCATACCATCCTTGAAATTCTCAAGTATCTCTTCATAGCCTAAGAAGGCTCAGTTCCATTAAGATGTTCCTGGCAGGGGCATTTTTCTTCTCACTGTTCAGTTCTGTAGTTCTTAATTTCATCCCTGTATAACACACTAGGTAGCCGAGTTTCCTCTGTGTCAGTGTGCAGCCAAGGACAATGTAAATCATACCGATTCCCACACCCTTCAAACCCATGGGAAGGATCCAGAAGTGTTTGGATGCCACAGGAAACAAGAAGGAGCCTGGGCCATGGGCTTTGTGAGCCTGGAGGACTCCCTATGCTATATGCAAACAGCAGTTGTACAGCAAACAGCAGCACAAACACTGGCCATGTTTCACCCGAAAATGGAAAAGGGCGTGTTCCTGATACAATGTCTACAGGTGTCTAACTTTTGCCAAACAATGAAACTACTTTAAAGAAAATTTTTCTTAAAAAGAGCTATGTATTCCTGTCCCTGAGTTGGGAAACCAGCAAGGGGTAATTCAGCTAAACAGTGAAAGGACAGCAAAGTCACAAGCAAAGAAAACAAAGCCCTGTGGTGTTACCAGGTGTTATGCTTACATTTCAGCTCCTCTTGCCTCTGTCTCATCTGATTCTTTAAAAGTGAAGGTAATTGCCATGCATGTGTGAAATCCAACTGACAACAGCTGATCTATCATCTCCCTCACTGTCTTTTCTGAGCACCAGCACAGCCTATAGAACCTGCCTTTAATCTTTCCTACACTTATCTTTTTCCTGGAAGCTTCTCCCATCATGTGTTCTGGGAAATATCTAATCCATTAGCAGCAGGCACAGCTGACTTGAGCAGCTCTGAAGCTGAGCAGTTGTCAATTTTAATTTGGGGTGTTATCACAACAAAATCCAGCCACGCTCCAGTAGGAATGCATATGCTGCACACTCTATTAAGTCTAACTCTTTGTTCAAGGTAAAATACCTTACTGCTTAAGAAATGTAAGAGCAAAATACCAAAACAAGGACTAGGGCAAATATCCATGCATGTTTAATACCAGCTTTTGGCAGCAGGCAGGCAGCGCTAGCGGGAACTGAAGCAGTATCAGTGGAGAGAGGGATGGTGCTAGAGCTTTTTCTGAATGGTAACATTTGCTTGCAGAAGCTTGGGAGTTTTTCCCTGGTGATGCTAACATATCTCTGAATTAACTGTGTAATAGGAAAGGGACACTGCTGAATGAAAGCAGGGGTTCGTGAACAATGGGTCAGGTCTATTACGATGTGAGAGGAGTGTGTGTGGGGGGGTATGTAATTAGTATGTGGGTAGGAAAGAGAGGAAAGTGCATACATTGGATGTGAGTTGCGTGCTTCCTGGCACACAGGGAAATGGGAACTGCACTGTAGAAGGGTGGTATGAGAGCTGCAAACATCTGAAGGGCTTCAGAGGAAGCAAAGGAAAGATTCGCTGAGCAAGGAAAGAGGTCCAGTGAGGATAAAAGCATCTGGCAAAGGTAGCATGGAGCTCCCAGACAAGCTGTGAAGGTGGGTGGGTCTGGAGACCCTGACTCTTTATCAGTTGCGGCCTGAAGCAGCAGGAGTGCTTGCCTGCCTCTAACTGCTGTCTGTCTCCACCCGCCAAAGTAGCTTGGAAAGGTATTGTAAGATTTGGTCCCACAGGGTCCTTAAAATAGCTCTGTAAACACTTTGATGATGATTGTGATAAATCCTCAAAAGCTGATTTTTTTTTTCTTTTTTTCCTCCTGAAATTCAACTGCAATGTTGAAAATCTTGATGTTGCTAAAGTTGCCTTCGTCAGTAGGATAAAACTTTGCTTTGTATCTAAATGAAAATGCTTCTGTTACCTTAGGACACGCCTTTGCATTAAACATGCCAAGGAAGAAAGTCAGGGAAAATAGGCACATGGGAGAGGAGACAATAGATCTGTTTGTTTAGCCTATACACAAAATTGAATTGAAACTCAGGCCCTCAGGACCTGAAATACAATATTTTCAACCAAAGCGATACAGCACTGTGTTATATATTAACCAGATCTTTCTAGAGTGATGATGGCATTTGCAAAACCAGGACCCATTCCAGAAAAAATGACTACTGTAATTGTTTCTTAATTTGGCAAGTCTTCAATAATAGGTTAAGATCTAGGGGTTTCTTTATTTTTTTTAATGGCAAAAAGGTCTTGTTTTTTTTTCTCTGATATTCATGGCATAGGTAATAGCTGAATCGGCTGAATAAAAGACACATTAAATTAAATTTAAAATGTGAAAGACACATTAAATTAACAGCAAACAAAACAACAAAACACGGTTACTCAAACAAGAACCCAGAAAGAGGAGTTAACTTCCTGAATGTAAGAAACAAAGGACTAAAAAAAACATCATTAAGGGTGTGATGTCAGCAAACAGCCCTGCTGCTGCTGCTTTTAGTGGCAGGGGTTTTAGCCATAACAGAAGTTTTCTCAGCATGTAATGAGCAGAATAAAAGAGCTTTAGATGGGCCAATACTTGAAGCAGCCTCTGAGAATAAAATAGTTTCTAACAGACATTGTTGAACACCTAAAGAACCTGTAGAGCAAAGCCTTGACACACTGTTAACAAAGATGTCCCAGGGGTGACTGCCGCAAGCACCAGGATCTAAATTAGGCAGTCTGATTTCTGTTTCTTCTTTCAGACTTAGCAGTGCTCTCATGTGATAGCTCCTCTCAAGCTTTGCAGAGGCCTGTGCCGATTTTCCCAGTTGTCAAACAGCAAAGGTCAGAAAATGTTGACTGAGCCATATTTTTTTTAACTCTTTCTAGTTACCATTTCCTTCGCCTGAAAAATGAACAATATTTTTTTGCAGTATTGACTTTCCAAGTCTGAGGGGGAAAGGATGAGCAGATGGTGTTTTTCCAACATGGCCTAAAAAAGCCTGCATCCAAAGAGCGTCCCAGACACGCTGCGTGGAGTACTGAGTCTGCGTGTGCCACAAAGTGGGAATTGTCAGTAGTTCTCGTAACATATGCTAGAAAAGAAAGTCTGTGTTGACTTTTAAGCTTGAGTGCATGTTACACAAAGGCCTAGGACCTATAAAAATGCATTTTAATAATATAGGAAAAGTTCATTGTTTGTTTTCTCTTCAGCATGTAACCAGGAATTCTTAAAACAGTGCAAAGTGATGACCCAAGTAAACAAAAACAAAGAAAGAACTGAAGCAGAGAGAACAGTAATGTGCTATAAAAAATGGACTTTTAAAAGCGAGGAACAACATTGTGCAACTGTAACCCATCAGCTTTTCCTGACATTTTTCTAATATTTAAAGTATCTGCTGCAACAGAAACAATTTTTCAGGGTCCTAAGATGACCTTATGTCTCTTTAACTGGGTAAAAAGAAATCATGGAACCACAGAATCACAAAACAGCCCAACCTTGGGGGAACACCTCGAAAGATCACCTGAACCCACCTTTCCTGGGAAAGGCAGCCTGAATGACATTACCCAGCACCCTGTCCAGTTGCATTTTGAAAACCTCCAGTGATGGGGAATCCATATCCCTGAGGAGATTGTTCCAGTGGAAAACTGTTCTCTCTTTTCTTTCTTCTGAAATACCAAAAAAGAATCCTATTCCTTAGAAGCAAAAGACAAACAATACCTTCCTACTAGATTTTAATACATAATCCCTTTGCAGTGCAAATGCAAAAGGACAGTATGATACAAGTGAAAAGCATGGAAAACTGAGGTGTGTGTGACATTGCTGTTCATTCCATGACAGGATATCAATTAACCCAATTCTTCTATCTTTGACACTAGTTAAATAGTCCCCAGGGAAAAGAATTCCCAGGTCTCAGTTGCCTACCAGCCTGTTACCATCCTTAGAGGCAGCTGAGTGAAAGATGCATTTATTTGATCCTCTTCCTATCTCTTAATCACTCTGTTCCATTTCACATTTATGAAAGTTTGTGAAAAAAATTGCTACTTGCAGCAAAATAGGCCAAGATGTGGCTCCTGTCTCATTTCATGGTCTGCCACCAACACATGCCATTCTTTCTGATGCCTGCACTCATGTTATATATGACAAGAATATGATCTGGAAAAAGGATGTAGGTTTATTGTCAAATCCACATGCATTTTCAAACTGAAAACATGAGTCTTTGGTCAGCTAACTGAGATAATATGTCATGGAAATGTTCAGACAAGCATAAATTTTACTTCAGAATATTACTGCCAGAAGACTGCACAGCCATTTGTTGAGACCTGGATGGACTAGAGAGTTAGACAGAGAGGAACCTAATGAAATTCAGTAAGTGTGAGTGTCAGACCCTGCACCTAGAGAGGAATAACCCCAGGCACCAGTTAGGTTAGGGGTTGACCAGATGGGAAGCAGCTCTGCGGAGGAGGGTGTGGGAGTCCTGGTGGACAACATGTTATCCATGAGCCAGCAGTGTGCCCTCATGGACAAGAAAGCCAATGGTGTCCTTGGGTGCATTAAGAAGAGCATGGCCAGCAGTTCAAGGAAGGTTCTCCTACCCCTCTACCCTGCCCTAGTAAGGTCACATCTGGAGTGTTGTGTCCAGACCTGGGCTCCCCAGTTCAAGACAGGGAACTACTGGAGATAGTTCAGTGGATGGAGATAGGCATGATTAGGGGACTGGAGTACCTCTTGTATGAGGAAAGGCTGAGAAATCTAGGTCTGTTTAGTCTAGAGAGGAGATCTCATCAATGCTTATAAGTATCTAAAGGGTGGATAGCAAGATGATGAGGCCAGATTCTTCAGTGATGCCCAGCAACAGGACAAGTGGCATCAGGTACAAACTGGAACACAGGAGAGTCCATCTGAATGTGAGACAAAAACTTCTTCACTTTGACTGTGACAGAGCACAGGGACAGGCTGTCCAGATGGGTTCTGGAGTCTCATTCTCTGGAGACATTCAAAACCCCCTATGACACAATCCTGTGCAGCCTGCCCTAGATGATGTTGCTTTGGCAAAGTTGTTGGACTAGATGATCTCCAGAGGTCCTTTCCAACCCCTATCATTCTGTGATTCCAAGATTCTGTGACTCAGTGTGATCTTTTAAAAGTGTTTCCTGTTTCTGTGTTACAGCAAGGGCTGCATAACCTTCCTGGTTTGATGAGGTTTAGATGCCTCCTAGGAAGTGAAGTGAGGAGTTGGAGCAGATGTCAGTGAGCTCACTGTGACTGTTGCCACAGGATCAGGTCCTCCCTGTGGCTCCAGCTGCCACCACTGGTTTCCCCTCCTTGGATAATCCCCGCCCATGTGCCTTGAGGTTCTAGCCCACTGGATCTAAATGTGTCTTATTTATCCCTATGTGAGGTAATAGGTGCCTTCTGCAAACTCTCTGAGCTTCTGGAAGGTAGAACAGAGGGATCAAATATTCTCGATCACTTTTTCTATGACACAGTGACAGAGGCAAAGCCTTCAAGTCGCTAGCAGTAGGAGAAGAACTGAGTGTTCTGCACCTTCCACAACTTGGAAAGGGAACAGAAAGTCAAACTTCTGTGGCAAAGGTAAAGCCTGTGCAAGTTAGAGAATCTCAACAGGTCAGGAAAATGTCAGCCCAGGTTTATCAATTTAAGTTTACTGTTGCTCAGTATTTCCAGGCTATTTACAGATATACCAAATACATTATACATTTATCAATTATTACTGATAGTTGCTCTGTCAGTGATTGAAAAACTGCAGGTGGTCAGGATTAGGCAAGAGAAGTTTAGTTTTCCTCAAATATCTTAAATATATGGAATGCATTACACCAATGTAATGCGTATTATAAACTGCCCATTACCTCAAGGTAGAGTTCATGTCAAATCAACAATATTTAGGAAATAAAATTTCACAGAAGAATGTATTTAATGGCCAGTCTGAGAACTGCTTAGGGAATAACAGTTGAGTACCACACAAATTTTTTTAGTTTGAAGTGATGGAATGGTTTGTGGGTGTAAAATATCTTTGGGAGTCTACTCTGTTTCTTCTGCAGAATTTCAAAATTACTTAAACCACCATGGATTTGAAAAATTACTTTCTCCATCAAAAGATAAAGCGTGGCATACTGGTGTATAAGGACATTGTCTCTTGAGATGAGATAACTTTTCAACAACTGAAAAAATAAGCAAAATGGAAGGACAGACTCTATTCAGGAGACTAATCTTACAAAACCTAGGTAAAACTCAGTCCTGGGTCCAGTTTGTTCAACATCTTTATCAATGACCTCAAAGAAGGGCTTGAATGTTCCCCCAGTAAGTTTGCAGATGACACTAAGCTGAGAGGAAGTGTTGATCTGCTTGAGGGTAGGCAGGCTCTTCAAAGGGATCTGAACAGACTGAGACCAATGGGATGGGCCTATAAAAAGACCAAGTGTAGAGTGCTGCACATGGGACATAACAACCCCATGCAGCGCTACAGGCTTGGGGGAGACTGGCTGGAGAGCTGTCAGGAAGAGAAGGACCTGGGGGTGTTGGCTGACTGCAGGCTGAATATGAGCCAGCAGTGTGCCCGGGCAGCCAAGAAGGCCAATGGCATCTTGGCTTGTATCAAAAATAGTGTGGCCAGTAGATCTAGGGAGGTGATTGTGCCCCTGTACTCAGCATTGGTCACGCCACACCTTGAGTGCTGTGTCCAGTTCTGGACTCCCCACCATAAGAAGGACATTGAGGTCATCAAGCGAGTCCAGAGATGGGCAACCAGGCTGGTGAAGGGGCTGGAGGGCAAATCCTATGAGGAGCGGCTGAGGGAGCTGGGGATGTTATGCCTGGAGAAGAGGAGGCTGAGGGGAGACCTTATCACCACCTACAACTGCCTGAAGGTAGGTTGTAGAGAGGTGGGTGATGGTTTCTTCAGTCAGGTGACAGGAGATAGGACAAGGTGAAATGGCACAAAGCTGCACCAGGGCAGGTTCAGATTAGGTGTTGGGAAAAAAATTGTACTGAAAGAGTTGCCAGGGCCTGGAACAGGCTGCCCAGGGATGTGGTTGAGTCACCTTCCCTGGATGCGTTCAAAAAAAAGGGTTGATGAGGTACTTAGGGATATGGTTTAGCATAGGATGGGAACGGTTGGACTTGATGATCTTCGAGGTCTTTTCCAACCTACTGATTCTGTGAAAATGGAGAACAGATGCAGAATGGCATTGGCTTGGAAAAGATTGTCTTGTTATGGGGAGATGCGCCAACAAGTAAAGTAAACGGATCTCATGCTCCTCGTATCTACCCTTGTATGTTAACATCTGGAGACTGAAATCTGATCATCCCACATGCAACCTGTGAAGTTTCTTCAGGACAGATGAAAAGGCAGTGTGAGCAACCTTGTGCATGCTGCTGTCACTGTGCATTAGTAGGGGACCTCAGGGCTTCCAGGAGCTTTTTCATATCATCTGATGGGTGGATTTACCTTAACTACCCAACTCCCTCAGATTTCCTCCACAGAAATGATTATTTTCTAATTCTGCTGTCAAATTGTCACTTGGGGTTGGACACTAAGATTCAGCTCTGAAACTAAACCAGTAAAAGTTGAGGATCTTTTCCCTCTCCCTTGGTATCTGCTGCCCATCACCTATAACCATACATTTTTCTTTCTGGCTCCAGTCAGAGTCCCACTGAAAAATCAGCCAGTCTGGCCTAATATCTAACAACTGTTGGGGCCTCAAATGTGAGTAATCTGGCTGTAATGTACATGTTAAAACGTAGTTCAGGTGTGTTATGAATAAATACATGGTGGTTAAGGACAAGCTGTTGTTTGAACCAAACAGACAAGCATTGTATTCAAATGTTGTCTGTGCTACAATACAGCAAAGACCCTTGATTCTCTTTCAACTTTATCCTCAAACTGACTTTCGGTTTTATCCTTTGTGAATGACATTTTCTCAGTAGCATTGTTGCCACAGCGTTGTTCTCTACAGTACGAGAGAAATGAGATCCTTGGGAGGAGGTAGGTTTTTATAAGATCAACTTGGTACAGTTGTGCTGCTGATCTATCTGATCCGTGGTTTAGCCCATAATGATGGGTGAAAAAAAAAAAAGGAACTGACTCACCATATAAGCCTTTTTCTGTAAGCATCTTTGCTATTTAAGAAATTATTCCTATATAAGAAATAATTTTGAAATTATACATTTTTGTATGTTGTATAGACATTCTGCCATCGCAGATGACTTCGCACAAAACCAAATTCGTTATACTTTGCTTAACAGGATTATAGCCAACTGTTAATGCTTTCTCATTTGTTTTTCAAATTAAAGTATCATATCTTCAGCCAAGGCAAGTCTACCTGTCAACTTTACTTTGCAGTCCTTTAATTTATTTACAGCAATTACAAGGTGACGTTTGACTCAGGATATTGTTTTTTTCTCTGCAGATCATCCAGGAGCTGAAAAGATGGAAGTTACCACAGACCCAGCAAACCTCAATACAGCTTAATTCAGTGAAGCGGGCAGCAAAACAAAGAATAAAATACAGTCTTTCATGTTTCTTACTTCAGTTTACAGAAAGTCAAAGATGACTTCACTGGAAAATATATTTACTACTGGTAAATTGGGATTAGGTGATATCATTTGCCTGTTTGGGTTCCTAAAGAAGGTCAAAATTTCTATTCAAGCCTTGGTGCTACTGAATATCCACTCTGTGTGACTGTGACTGAGGAGTAGATGTCCATACTTAAAGACTATTTCTGAAAGAATGAGATGCAGGATGGCAAAGAAGAAAACAGAAAATCCCCTACACAAAATATTGATGAACTGTATCTAGCATGTTTTTCTTTACTTGTTTCTTACATTAAATTTCAAAATAATTCTGTAGAAAGTTATACATATCTGGAATCTGGAGCTTAGAGTTATGGCAATTAAAAGCTCTACTTGATGAAATTTATTTTTTCCTTTAAGGGTTATTACATTTCATCAGTATTGGGATCCACCTCTGTTTGTTAATACATACCTGCTGCCTTCCAGTTAAAGATATCTGTTTAATAGATAAACACATTTCAGTCATAGATTTAGTTGTGAGGAAAGCTGGCTTTTCATAGAATCATAGAATCATAGCATTGTAGGGGTTGGAAGGGACCTCGAGAGATCATCGGGTCCAGCCCCCCTGCCAAAGCAGCTCCCTAGGACATATCACTCAGATAGGCATCCAGATGGATCTTGAATACCTCCAGAGAAGGAGACTCCACCACCTCCCTGGGCAGCCTGTACCAGGGCTCTGTCACCCGCACTGTAAAAAAGTTTTTCCGCATGTTGGTGCAGAACTTCCTGTGCTCCAACTTGCAGCCACTGCCCCTTGTCCTGTCTCCACAGACCACTGAAAAGGGGCTGGCTGATTCCCCCTGCATCCCCTGCTTCAGATAATTATAGACTTTAATTAGGTCCCCCCTTAGTCTTCTTTTCTCAAGGCTGAACAGTCCCAACTTACTCAGCCTTTCCTCATAGGGGAGAAGCTCCAGGCCCTTAATCATCTTTGTAGCCCTTCTCTGGACTCTCTCCAGGAGATCCCTGTCTGTTTTCTAGCAGGGAGCCCAGAACTGGACACAATACTCCAGGTGGAGCATGACCAGGGCAGAGTAGAGGGGGAGGATCACCTCCTTTGACCTGCTGGCCATACTCCTCCGGATGCACCCCAGGATCCCATTGGCTCTCTTAGCCACCAGGGCACACTGCTGGCTCATGGTCAACCTGTCATCAACCAGGACCCCCAGGTCCTTTTCCACTGAGCTCTTCTCCAGCAGGTCATCCCCCAGCCTGTCCTAATACAAAGGGTTATTCCTTACCAGGTACAAGACTCTACACTTGCTTTTGTTGAACCTCATCTGGTTTCTCCCTGCCCAGCTCTCCAGCCTGTCCAGGTCTCTCTGGATGGCAGCGCAGTGTTCCTGCCTGTCAGCCACTCCTCCCAGCTTTTGAATGTTAACAGGGGTGTGAATACGAAGGAAACATGGTTGCTCTGACATTTTTGTATCAACTCACACAACAATACTTTACAGACACTTCCTGAAAGTTACGCTAGCAGGTGTATGCTACCTGCAAAGTGACATTCTAGTTACCCCATACGAGTTAACATCTACAAACTGATTTCTGGGAAGCACCATTTGAAAGTATTCATACATTCATAGTCCTCATCAACTTGTGTGAGGGAAAGGACATCTGCTCACATCTAGAAGACCCAAAAGACCCTAAAGTACTCTGGCAAACTCACTTCTGGTTTTGACTCTCTTGTGTGGCTCTGCATGCATTACTAAGCCCTGCTTCTGCTCGGAAGTTATGAATGGTCCATGGCCCCTGTGTGGACCAAGTTACTGCCAGCTCTTGTATTAGCAGCTGGTCTCAGCAGTGCTTGTTAACAATGAAGGTATTTGTGCCTGCACAAGACCAGCCTCACTCAATGTCATTTCTGCCTCTGCAAGCAGAGGAACATCAGGAGGAGACACTGCAAAGCAAAGGAAATCTGTAATAGTGACAGCATGTCCATTGCCTGTCAGTGTCAGCCTCTTTCCAGCTAGGTGCTGCACTGACAGGCCAGAGAGGATAAATTTTGGAGCAGAGATGTTTGTTTGTGCTGAAAAAGTCTGAGAGCACATACATTGGAGGCACAGCTCTTAGAGTGACAGTGGCCATTGATAAAGACAGGTGATGAAATTGTTGTCCTTGGCTTTGGAAAAATATACATCTTTCCTTCATGTCTCTCTTGCCTTCAATAGATTTGGGCTTTGGATGAACTGCTGCTAAACAGTTTGTGGATATGCATTTCATTCATTGTGTAGGCCCAGGCCTAAAGGTTGGTGGCTCTGCCTATGGCAGAGGGTTGGAGCTCTATGATCCTTGGGGTCCCTTTCAACTCGGGGCATTCTATGATTCTATGATTCACTAGTTCATTCAGTTGTATGGAATTTAGCTGTCCAGATGAATACTTAGTCCTCATAGCAACATAACTATTGCCATCCCGGTTCCTTGCAGTAGTAATTATCAGTTCCTGCAGAAGAGATTGTGCAAGGGCAGCTGGCAGCTGATCATATGTATCAAAGGACACACAGAGATTTTTGCTGATTTTTGAACCTCAGCCTTGGAAATGAAAATTACAAACTGGAACATAACTCTGGAAAATCAGAAAAACATGATTTAACAGCTACCATGCTAGGGTGCTCCGTAGTTTCAGGTACTCAAGGCTGGTTTATGCCTTGAATCAAGAGGCCGCCTGTCCCTTTCACAACCTTGGTTATTTTTTCTAATGAGTTACAAATGTCTAATTCGAGGTTTGTATCCTGCTGTGCTCTTTGTTTCAGTGCTCCTTCTGCAAGTGGAGTCCACAGATTTAATTTGCACTGTGAAAATTACTCTCTTTTTTATCATTTTGCAGTTTGCTCAGTTGTGTTCATAGCTACCCTATCCATGTTGCTATTATAAGAAAATGTGATGAGAGCTTCTTGTTATGTCTTCATTCAGCCATTCATTAGCTCCTACGCTTGTATCTCTTTTCTCCTTCCTTAGCATTCCTCAAAAGCCATTGTGTTTTGTCTCAACTGACTTCATGAGAAACTGCGAGGTTCTCATGGTCCTGTTGGGAAATGTATATTGTAGAAGCTCATTCAAGTGATTTATGCAATTAGGAAAATGTACAAGCAATAGCTCCAGGTCATGCCTGTAATGAAATCCAAATGCAGGTAATGAAGTTGAATTTCAGAATAAAAGTTTTGCATAGCTCAGCTGCAAGCCACATAAACTGAAATGTGCCTGGAACAAAAGATGTTAAAAGCAGAGAAAATGTCAGAGACATCGAGCTGCCCACACCATCCCGTACAGCTGTAACAGTTGTCTCTCATCTGTCTCACCTGCCTCCATGGAGTGTTTTGTCACAGGCTTTGATCAGCTACAGTCTGGCTGTTCCAGGACTGTCAGACTAAAGCGATGAAGCCGAAAGTCTCTGCATGTGTGTGTCTTAAAAAATCACAGCTTGAAAACATGAATCAGAAAGCTTCTACTTGAATTCAAAACCACAAATTCTTTTCCCACAAGATGAGATACAAGAATTATGAGGAGGAAACAGAGTTTACTCAGTAGTTTATAAAGGGTTTTTTTTTCAGATTGAGACAAAGAGGCAATATTGGAAAATGAATGAAAAAGAAACCCTTTTGAGGGATGTTTCCTCATTCAGGACTCTGTTTTGCTCTCAACACATACGGTTTAAACGTTGGTAATCGCCTGAGGGTTTTTTTCATGTGTGTAATGCAACGAACTGAGTAAGTGGATTCAGATTAAAGGTCCCTAAACTCATCCAGACAACTTTATTGTCACTGACAGAATATCACTATCACAAAAGATAAATTAGCAGTGACACCACTGAACTCATAATACTACCAATTTTGGAAAGGAAATAAAAATCTAGAATTGGAACTTTGCTCTTAGCTTGTCTTTTTTTTTTTTTTTTTTTTTTTTTGAAGGGGCTGAGGAAAAACTTTGAACCTAAGAACCTGAAACATAAAGAAATGTCAAAAAAAGCAATGAAATTAACATAAGTCTAAAAGCATGTCAAAATGCAGAAGGTTTAAAAACAACAACAAAAAAAGAGATAAAGCTTTGTTTTTAACAAGCTTTGTTATAAAATACTATAGTCTGCAGTAGATGCTAGGTCAGTCCTGTAAAACTGCCAGAAAATACAGTTTAAACAGGTTTGATAGTTACAGGGCATTTTAATAAAACTAGTACCTGTTAATATTGTGCTCCACTACAGATTTCCAGACCACAAGTAATCATTGGGATGCAATTCTTTTTAACACAGGCCGTGTATTTCATCAATTCTTTCTTTCAGCTTGTATTCAATCACATCATATCTTTTGGGTCAAATTCAATTTTGATGAGAACTCCTGGAAATGAAGAATCCGTCACATTGTGTGGTGATTTATTCTCATTTTTAGTCCTAATCTTTGTCAAAAAGCTCTGCATCTTACTTATGACTTTCATTTGCTTGGCAGTGATGTGATTTCTGTTAAGACCTTATCAATACATTAAAAATGCATTTTGTCAATTCTGAAAACAGATCTGAAAGTTGGTTGTTTTGGTTCTTGAGGTTTTTTTGAATGAGAAATTATAATTTAAAAGATCTCACTCATATTTCATCAAAGCCTAACAGTATTTGCACTAATTGGTTATTGCTAATGTTTTATCATGTGCATTGTAAATTTAAACTTTAAACTGTGGGAAGACACAAGCATACCTTTAAAAATTTTACTTGTAAGCACACCGTCCCTGGCAGACTTAAGAGGGTGATGCTCAATCCACCTCAAAACACTGCTTCACACAGGATTTGTGCATGAGGGATCTGAGGTTCAAGGTTATTTTTGGCATCATTATTTACAAGGAAGGTAATTGCTCTGCTCCACTCCAGCTCTGACCTTTCTAATTGACAGCAGAGCCCTATCATTTGCAGAAACATTATTCATCACCTAATCAAATTATTTTCTCTATCCTCTACCTTGTCCTTCATTGTTAGTATCCATTTATCCTATTGACAGTATCCATACATCTTCTCTTCTTTCCTGTAATCTGTAGGTCAGGAAAGCATGAAGTTTTCAGAAGGGAAGGAAAAGCAGAAGGAGCTTTGCTTTCTGTTGACCTATGAGTAGTCATTGCCTTTGCCCCATATGGCTGGGCTGCTGTCCCTCACTCCATAAGGAGCAGAGTCATGTAGTCTGCTGCCAGGAACTATAGTGAGGCAAAAAAAGTTCTCTGAAACAAGGTCAGTGCCCCTGTTGCTTCCCTTTACATCCCAGAGTCTAGACCTAAACAGCTGCATCTCCAGCTCTCTTGTACAACCTTAACTTCACAACCTGCCCCAGCAGATATGGTAACAGCAGCGAATCAACAGAGATGAGCCATAAAACTTCTCTAGGGGTGGATGAGGACCCCAGTCATACATGCCATTTGAGAGACAGTGGCTTGTTTCTTTTTCAGACATCCCCAGATGAAGAATCATTTCCTGTTTGGAATACAGGATTTATTGCTAAATTGTTCATTTCTTTTGGGCTGTGGTGCTGTTCTATACAGATGACAACTGATAAGTGAATCATCTATTTCTCTGAGAACTGTTGGCTAACAATTCCAGACAGGCTTGATGTTGGTATGTCCCCATTTTCCCTAGTTTCTGTTTTCTAACAGCTCAGAGAAGCTGAATTCCTAAGAATTGTCAGCTTTTGGAAATCAATCAATCAATCTGCTTGACAGTCATTTTGGTTTTGGTTTTTTTTTTTTTTCAGGGGAGGGTGGAGGGTGTCTTTTACAGTTTGTGCTTCAGTTGTGATTAACCCATGTAACACCTCAGTTTTTCGTGCTTTAGCTGCCAAGTGGTACTGCACAGAAATCCTCCACGTGTCACACTCCTGTCACATCCAGATTTCAGCGTATAGTAATATATACTATAGGAAATAGTAGGAGAGCTAGGTCATGATTGCAAATGCTTTATTCACGTGAACTGCATGTACACACAGGCAAATCTAGACTTGGACAAGTGAAGGACTTACAGACAGTGTCTATACCATCACATTACCAAATGGAGAGAAGCAGCTGGAGAAATTAATGGGAACTAAGATCTGGAATATATTGTCTGTCAAAGTGCTCAAATGAGGATAAACATATACCCAAGCAGTGGGAAAGAATCATATGAAAAGGGTTCACATTTAAGTGGATGAATAAATACTTAAAAGGGCTATTCAGGAATGAGGAGATGTGAGGTTTAGATGGGCTTTTTAAAACCTAGCCATCCTGTGTCCTCCTAAAGCCACTGAAAAATGAGGAGCCTATGGTGATTTTTCTTGTAGGTTTTCTGCCTGTCAATAACTCTACCTTCTGCCCTCTGCTTTATGCCAGTTTTGAGCATGGCTGAGAGGTTTCTGTCAAAGGCAAATAGTGTTTTAGTGGGTCCATGATACTTCTATGGCTAAGGTGATCAATCGGCCCGATATAATTGAGATTTCCTTAGACTCCAGTTTGAAGCGCATCCTTTCTCTGCTGTAGCCATGAGCCTGCTTCTGCAGAGTGCTGTGTATCCTCAGGTCCCTGGAGTTTATGGCAAGAGCTGATGGCAGTCAGTATCTTGTGCTGTGTCTGCGCTCGGCACGGAAATTAATGGAATTATTGAATTCATGACCTTTAACAAAAAATATGTTACAGAGAGGTATTCCTCTCTGGGGCACAATCTGGAAAAACATTCTAAATGAAGTCAAAGCACATTAAATCATAGTGCTGTCATCTTCTCAAACCGGCACGTCAGATCCACACGTATTGTATCGCTGCTCTGAGATGTGAGTATGAGAGCTCTGTGGCAACACCGTTACACATTTCGCTGTTACAAAGGACAGCAGAGTCCTTGTGGTTGCCGTTGCTGTCGTGAAGAACATGTTGGCATCTTTTATCTCATCTTTTCCAAACTTCGGTGTTGCAACTCCATTCCGGCTGCAGCAGTGACCCTGAGTCAGCAGAAAGAGTTTTTATCAGGGCTGAAGTTTTTGTGGGGATGAGACATCGAGAAGGCCGATAAACCACCCGGGCCTGCTGCAGGAGCAAACCCTCAGTCCTGAGTCAACTCCTAACCATCCCTCAAAAAGTCTTTACTCAACAGGAACTGACCTCAGTGAGAGATGTCCTGCAGGAGAATTCACTCTCTGCAGGCTAGAGAGACCTTGACCTTTTTGGACTTTCAGCCCAGTGTTACTGTGAATATGAGGGAGGTAATGATGGGAAGAGCGGCCCAAGGACTTCTCCAGTGACTCTCTGGGTAGCTGGGGCTTTGTGAAGGTTTTAAGTATGGCTAAGAAACTAACCCGTTAGGATTTAAGAGGGACTTGTAGTCCTTTTAATCCTAGTACTCTGAAACGACAGTTTCAGGAGATGCACACTGTATATGCGAACTAAAGGTTTGCTTCTGCTGTTCTCAAAAAAAAAAATAAATTCCAGCCTCCCAGCTCTTTTGAGCTACAAACGCATTTAAAATAGAGTTCTGGAATTTCTGTTACCTTTTAACAAATTCCAAGCTCTTTAAACATAATGGAACCTTCAAACAGAACAAAAGTGTTAATGAGATTCCTTCCTGTTTGGGTTTAAAATTGCATTACTGCTTTTTGTCTTTGTATGTACTGAGAGAAAGTCAAACATCAGTCTTCAAACCCTGAAAACACTTGGACTACTATATAATTTTCAAGCTCATATAAAGTTGTTATGCCAAAAGAGAACATACAGAGCTACCAAATGCTCTTTAGTAAGCAGAAGAGGATAAATGTGAATGATTTTTTTTTTCTTCCACTGTTATATTTAAGTAAAGTGACTCCTGAAGTATCATTTATAGGAGACAATATGCAAAGTAAAATCTTAAAAAAAATGTTCGAACAAATTAGAGCATGTTCTTTTAGCAAAATGTACTTTTGTTTGAAATGTTATCTTCTACTATTATCAGGAAAAATGCCTCTCATTTTCAGCACTGTAAGAGATGAAAAAGACAAAAAACCCACCAAAACCCCGAAGTAAACCCTTCTTTATTTTTGCGTATTTATCTCATTCCTTAGAATGAGCTTTAAACCCATCTTCTTCTGTAGCATTTGTATATGAAAAGAAAAAAAGACAACAGATTTTTAAAATCTGAAAAGGAGAAACAGAGCTATTTAATACTACCAAATTAAGAGAAGTGAATAAAATTATTTATTCAGAGAATTACTGTTTTGCTGTACAAACTGTTAATAACAGCTAGTGCCAATCAATAAATATAAACACACTTTTATTTTTTCTCCTTTTTTCCCAGTCATGTTTTTTCTCTGTTTCTTTCATCCCTAAATGAAGAAATATCTTTTTTTCATTAATTTCATTACAATGCTATTTTAATCTTGAAATTCTGGGGAATTTTTTATCTAGCTTTGGTAATAAACAGGGCTACATACTAGGTTTAAATACAACAATAGGCATGGCATTTCATGTAGTTGTTACCATAATCACAAACAGTCCAGGAATGTAGAAGTTTAATTTCTCAGCAACACAGAAATAAACCTGTGATCATTAAGGAGATATTAGTGAGCAATTGGCTTGTGGAGTCTTTGTTGGTAAAATAAGCAAACGATTAATCAGCCTTTCCATGGCCCCAGTGCTGAATCAGCTGAACAGTTAAAACGAAGCTGGAGTCCTCCATGGGAATATTTAACAATGATTTAGCAGGCTTGAGGCCTTTGGTGGCTGTTGCTGCAAAGTGCCAGCTGTTAGGTAGAGGTCTGGACAACTTTGAGAAGACAAATGTCTCTAAAAAGACGTGTGTGTATAATTAACCAAAGGTAGCAGATCCAGCCAGGGTAGACCACGATCTTAAAGAGTACGGCCCGATGATTATCGACTGTAGAGAGGACGTCTGCAGGGTCAGTTTGTCATATTTCTTCTTTTAGAGCAATGTGAGCTTATCTGCAGGCAAGGTGGACATTTGCAGCCATATACTCAACACTCAGAGGGCAAAGAGCTTTGATGGCTGCAGGGAAACGTCCTGTCCAAGCAGGACCCAGAAGATAAGGAGAAGGGAAAGAAAAAGGAAAACTGAATCTAAGGGGGATTCCAGTGGATAGAAAAAGCATCTGAATGTTTCTTTGGGGAAGATGAGACAGAGTATGAATAGCCCTGGTTACAGGCTAGGAGGGGACACAGCAGCTGCTGGTGCACCTCACAGTCTCAGGCATCATCTCAGAGGCTACTCCTGGCCCAGAAACTCCAGTGTGATACCCATTAAAACACGTGTTCCTGTATCAACACCCACAGTGAGTGCAAGGGGTTTGCATACCTGTAGTAACTAGTCATTTCCATAAAGATAAGAATCATTAGGGTTTAATTGACAATGATGCACTTAGATATCTCTTTCTGTAGTTGAACCAGTAAGAGTATTAATCATCATTAAGGAATAGGCTTTACAAGGCCATCTGGGAAACAAAATGTGTCTCATTTCTAGTAAGTCCACAGGGAGTCCTCCAGTATTTTTGGGACTTTACAAATCAGAGTGTAAAGCAAATGGGTAAGTATATGCCCTCTGGTTTTTCTGTTGAACATCACCACAACCTCCAAGATAAAGTTCAGGACCAGTGTGTACACAAGTAGCAGTAGGACATAGAGAAATCAAAATAAGAGATCTGGTGTCAGAATTTCTTACCTGGAAGACAAACTGTTACATGAATAACAACACAGTGTTATTATAGTATCCCGTGCTTTCTAAAGGGCTGCCACAAAATACTAAAATCAATCTTTGTGTGTACCTACAGACGCAATCAAAGTAACAGGAAGCTGTTGCCATCACAACAGTTTATGGTGTATTCAAATCTTGGACATTAGGATTGAGTAATATGCCCCTTGGAGTTTTTCCAGGTCTGTACATAAGCTGAGATTTTGCTCTGGTGGTTTGGGTTTTTTGTTTTTTTTTTTGTTTTGTTTTGTTTTGTTTTGTTTTTTTAAATTGCACTGTTCTGATTGCTTTTTACAGTGGGGTTATTATGTTGTGGTATCTGTACCTGGTCCAAAATTAAGCTTTGCAAATTGGCATGCAAAATTCTTGTCTTCTCTGTGAGAAGAATTCTCAGTGAGAATTTCTCTTGATCTGATTCTGCCGTTGGGAGAGTCAACTTGGTCAGCTCTGAGGTATCAGCTATTTTATTCTGTATAGCTGATATTAGAATTGTCACAAAGTCTTAAGTCATGAAACCTTGAGTAAGAAGTCAGTGAAGTACGTAATAGGCTTGAATCCTAGCAAGATATCAAGGGTGACATTTGCTGCTTAAAGGTGGTAATTATTCCCCATGAAAATTTACAATCTTGCAAAGTGATGAAACAAATTTTCTTAGCACTTCATTGGGTAGGCAGGAGTTAACAGGGACTCTCATCAATAAGTAGATAGTAAATTAAACAAGTGACTCTTTGAAAGGTGCATGAATTTTAGTGCACCATCAGCTATTTCCTCTGCCTTTCTTGGCCCAAATTTTCCATTAGCATATATTGTCACGGAAGCTTCACAGTGTAAGTGAAGACACCTCTGATTATATCAGCTAGAGCCTGAAGTCTGATCGCAGCCTCTGCTAACGCACAAATACCCAAGAAACCCACATGGAAAAGACATTATCAATGCACTAAGAAAATAAACCAATTCTCAAATTTAAGAACAGGTCATTTATTAGGTCATTTAATGCATTTTTGGCCCATGCACTGGATTAAAAATCTCTGGCTACATCTCAGCTGACTGCCAGGGAGGCCAGAGGCAGCTGTGTAACCTCCAGTCCCTGATGCCACAAGCAAGGAGGGGTTGGAGAACTCTGTGGCCTGTCCACGGGATGCAAACCTGGGGCTGCGTGGCTTTTACCCCCATAGAGGTTCAAGGAGCAGCCACAACACCTGAAAGCTCAGCCAAGAATATCCTTGGGTTTGCATGGCCACAGTCCGGACACGCGAGCATCATTTTCCAGAACAGAGTAATACCATTAGTACTATCTGTAAATTCATGCCTGGATTGTGTGTAGCTGCATCAGTGGTATACATGTGTCCCAACAAATCACTACTTGCAGCTTTCCCTACAGTAGTTCCTACTTACTGATCATTTCTACACCTTTCAGCTGTTGAAGATGCTTCTGTAAAGCTAGCAGTTTCAAAGTACAGTTGACAGAGAGGTATAAAGCTGCATCTCATGCTGATCTCTCTTCTGCATCCCTGTGTTTTCGGATCATATAAAAAGGGTTGTGTGGAAATAGTCATTGCTGTAGTGCAGAACTGATGAAGCTGTTTAAAATTCAGTGCCTAAGGACCCAGAGATTTACAGTCTCATAAGGGTTAATCCAGTACTTTATTTAATTTTAAGTCATTTAGAAATTCAGATGCTAAGCAGATGTGCTTGTAAAAAAAACCCCACCAAACAACCTAACAAAAAAAAACCCAAAACAACAAACCTCAGCAATTTCCTATGAGAGCTGAGAAACTCACACAACAAACACAATCTTCCCAAAGAGTAACTGAAAGACCACTTTTTACTATGTCCTATACTTATCTCCCCATGACATGTACTGTGACCTATGTCATGAACGCAGAGGCAGACTGCTGTCAAATGTCCATGAGAACAACGGGAAGGCAATGAGCGTGCTAAGACAAATGCGACCTCACTGAGAATTTTTGAGGTGAAGCTTGCATTGATCTTTAGCTTAGTACACAGAGTCTCTCTGTGGGAGCAAACTGGCTGTCCCAGGCCTTCTTCTTGCATTTTAAGACTGTGAGACACGTCATCTGCCCAACCATCCCTCAGCTACTCACACTCATCTGTCTCTGCAGTTCCCACTGGCTACTGTGGGGCGAGCCCAGGGAAAGGAGCAACAGTGGCAGCTCTTGCCACCTTTCCACCCACGATGTCCTGGGTGAGGGGAGATGAGAAAATACCCACACGTTTCTATAGTGAAGCTCTTCTCCACAGGCGCTTGCACACAGCCAACTTTGAGGGGATATTTGATCACCTCGTAGCAATCTGGGTCTGCCCACCATGTCAAGTCCCTGCTCAAGTGCACATCCCAAGTATGCACTGCTAAATCTGTGATGCATACTTGGGGATTTCAGCTTGGTCTCCAGTTCTTTAACAAAGACATTGTTCTCCCATCTTCATATTGAGTACTTCACTCTGCAGTTACTTGAGTTTATCCACATGGAAGGTAGGAACATGAACACCAGAACCAAACACTAGAAAGCAATGTAATTACTGCATGTGGCAGAAAAAAATGTTCTTATGCTACATAGAAATCCAGTCCTTATTACTTAATCAGACTCCATAATTATCACTGTAAGTGTTCCCAAGAGCATGAGATTACAAGATTAAACCACTACTTTCATAACATCATAGTCCCAAGCACAACAAGGCCAATCCGAGGAAAATGCTCCTGAGATCAGTTTACCTTAATCAGAGTTTCACATTATAAGCTTCATACCATATGATTGGACTAAAAGTCAGTAGCAGTTGTCAGATGTGCAAACAGGAATATTGATAGCTAGCCAAGAATTTGGTTATCTCCATTTCAAAATCAAATATCTGGGTTTATTAGTTGGAAAATTACAGTATTTCCAAATTATTTTTTTGTGTCATAATGAACAATGAGCCTATGGAATTATGTCCATCAGATATACGAGTTAATCACATTCAGATGTGTGGTACTGTAGGAGGGGATGAACTTGGTCATGCATTCCATCATACCATACCCTTTTTTTTGAATCAAGACTTACTTTTTATGTCCTGTCTTGGCCCAGAGCACTGAAATCACAGGTGGTTTACCTTGAATAACAGAATTATTAATAAATTGTCACTGGTTTCCCTGGTTTGCAGGATCATAGATGTGCTATCTGATGAAGCAAACATCTACGATCTACGAGAGTGTGTGCTAGAGCAGAGTGCAAGGGCAGCTAAAGAAGACAGCAAAGTGCTCTTCTCTAAACCCAGTGACCTTCACATAACCTGAGGTTTTGCTGTTTGTGTTGCTGCTGCTGCTGACAATCATTTAAACCCCCAAACAGATCTTGTCTAAACCTCTACATCCTTTGACTGATAAGATTATTTTCCTGGTGCCACTTTACACACAAAAGGTATCTGAAGAGGTGTAGCATCGCTTTTTTCAAGAACGAGTAAGAGGGAAATCAAGACATGCTCAGAATTTTAAAAATGTCTCTCTTTAATGGAACAGAAAAGTTTCTAAAGATAGAATGACCATTTCATTTCCTTGGAAGATTGCTCAGTGTAGTTTTATTTCCAAACTAAACATATTACATTTACAGCACGATAAAATTAATCTAGAGATCAAAAAAAAAAAAAACCAAAACTGTGTCAAATACCACACAGCTCTGGACTCAGAGGGTTTCTAAGTGGGGGCTCTGAGCCATGCTGAATTAACGCTGAATTGCTGCACTGCTCCTCTGCCACGGTCTGACGGAGAGCTCAGGCTTTCTGTACTAACTCTCAGCTTCCTGCTGTTACTCTCTAGCTCTCCAGTCCCTGTTGTCTATCAGCACGTTCAGAGACAGCCCAACAAATTCTTGTGATGTTTTTGGACCAGCATCCAAAAGGCACAGGCTACAGCAGGCTGTCGATGCTATTGGAGAGGAAGGTCTTTAGAAACGTGGGGGGTGGGGATGGAAAAGCAGCAAATTGCCTTCTTTTTCCAAGAAACATGTAAACATTTATTATTGATTGGAAAATCTTTGAGACTGGCAGTTCAACTCTGTTCTACAGCAAATTTAACTCATCTTGTTCTCGAAACCCACTCCAAGGGCAAGATCCACAGAAAGCCATGATAGAGCCCTCACTTACTTCACTCATGACAGACTGCTTCACAATAAGTAAATAGAAATTGTTGGTAAGAACATCTTAAACATTTTAAATGGGAAACTGTGCAGTTACTGTCCCACAGACTACACAGATTGCTGGTCTCCAGGGAGATAGCCCAGGAGCTTTTGTCTCTTAAAAACTATTGGAAAAGAAATCTGCCCATTGCTTGGCTCTGTTATGGGCTTGAACTGTAACATTTCTACTGATGTTAGATTTTATGGAAAATGTTTTAGAGATCTACCAGAGATGTCAAACAGTAATATTATACACTGAAAACCACATTAATTTGCAGCTTCACAAGTGTAAAAAGGTGTGATTTTAAAAAAAAACAAAACAAAAAAAAAAAAAAACACTTCAAGAAGGCCCGAGAGCTAAGAGGTTTTTGTTGGTTTATTTTTTAAATTGAAAGTGTCTAAAATAGACAGTGAAATGTATGTTTCAGACAGTAAGCATTTTATTTGTGGTCCTAGCTCAATTTTTGTGTTTATGTGTACATTTCTGACATAATTGAGTTGAAGAATACTTTGTCATTAAATATTTGCTGTCCATTTTGGGTCACACAAATTAAGTTCTCATTCTATTTTTTCTTCTATTTACTTTTCTGCATTCATCCTTCCTTTTTCTCCTTCCTATTTTATCTTCCGCCTTAGATTTTTTCTTTCTAATCAGCCTTCCACCTCTCTCCTGCAGCTGTAGATTTCTCTCAACACTTTTCTCTGTGTTTAGTAATTTTTTCATTAATTTTCTTTTTTTTCTCTTTTTAGTCCTTTTATTCTCATTTTAACTGTTGTTTTCTACTTACGTTAACCACCATCTCCCTTGTCCTGTTTCTTTTTCTCACTTTATCCCCTCCCAACTTCCCTTTAAGGAAAGGAGGTGAAAGATAAGCATTACAGGCAGATGTTTAGGACCAGAGATCCTGGGACTTTACATCAAAATTTTGCTCCACATTCTTAAACTCTTACCACTGTCATTGCCAGAAGTCTGGAAAGTCCCCATAGATACAGCTAGTCTGATTGATGTAACCATGTTTCCCTGAACTTGTGAAAAGGCTGAAATACTTGTCCAGAAGATTCCTTTTTGCTCCATTATCTTGCATCCCTGTCACCAGGCAGGAAGGGGAGGAGAAATAATGCGGTTTGGCTTTTTTTCTCATAGGTGTATGGAAAGTTTTTGCTTTGACATTAACATGGCTGGGTGAGAGGTGAGTGCCTCTGTCTTTGCAGAGGCGGGGCCTTGCCTATTGTGTGTGATGCCAGTGGTGCCTTACTTCAGTCCTGTCCGTCTTGGTACGCTGCAGATCACATACATGCAGGCTCTTCTCTACCATGTTTTCTCAAGTCCTCTGTCACAGAGACACACACAGACATGCCTGCTCCCAGAAGGTCTCTGGCTGCAGGGAATGCCAGAGTCTGCTCTTACCAGGAAAAAGGGGCAAGCACCTCACCTGTGTGAGATGTGAGCAGGTCGATGACCTGCTTTGTCTGGCAGTTAAATTTAAGGAAGAGATTGATAGACTGAGAGACATCTGGAAATGTGAGTAAGAGATTGACTGGTGGAGTAGCTCCCTGGCATCCCAGAAGGAAGAGTGCCGGGAAGACACATCACACCTGAAGAAAGTCCCCAATCCCTGTCCTAGCCAGGGAAATGGGAGTGAACCAAACCCTTAGGAGGGCTGGAAGACAGTCCCATCTCGATGCCGTAAGCACTCCCCCTCCTTAACTACTCCACTTCCCCAGGTCTCCCTAAGCAACAGGTTTGTGGCCCTGGAAGTTGAGGAGGAGGTAAGTGAGGAGATTAATGCAGCCCCTCTGCCTCAGAGGAGGCAGAAACCTAGGGTGAGGCGACCACCCACACGCCTCGAGACTGCCCCTGTCAGGCAAGAGAGAAGGGTAGTTGTGATAGGGGATTCCCTTCTCAGAGGGACAGAGGGCCCCATATGTAGGCCAGACCCTACATGCAGGGAGGTGTGCTGCCTCCCTGGAGCCCGGGTTAGGGACATCACCAGAAGGCTACCAGGGCTGGTAAAACCTTCTGATTACTATCCGTTATTGATAGTTCAAGCAGGCAGGGATGCTATTACAAAGTGTAGCCTGTGCAGTATTAAGAGAGAATTCCAAGACCTAGGGAGCTTTGTTGAAGGCGGGGGGGGGGGAGGGAGCCCAAATAATATTCTCCTCTATCCCCACTTGTGGAAAGATGGGTTCAGAGCAGGTCAGGAGAACCCATGAGTTGAATATCTGGCTGAAAGGCTGGTGTCGGCAAAAGAACTTTGGGTTTTTTGATCAAGGAACGATGCACTCTGCTCCTGGCATGAGTACTGCCTACGGGGCTCACCTGTCTTACAGGGGGAAGCAGATCCTTGCCCAGGAGATGGCAGGGCTCATTGATAGGGCTTTAAACTAGTTAGGAAGGGGGGAGGGGATATAACGAGGCTTGCTAGTGTAGGGCAAGTAGCCCCCATAGGAACTTCTAGGGACCCCTCAGAGGAGGTAGTATGGCTGACTCCCCTTCCGGAAACTTCTAATGTCTCTCTAGGAGGCAGTGGAGGAAAGCTTCAGATTCCTCACAGAGGTTTGAGGGAGGGCTCCTCAGAAAAGGTGTTGAGCCAGAAAGCCCAGCTGAAGTGTCTTTACACGAACGCGCGCAGCATGGGTAATAAACAGGAGGAATTGGAAACCGTGATGTCACTGGAAAATTATGATCTAGTTGCAATCACGGAAACATGGTGGGATGATTCCCACAGTTGGAATACCCCCGTAGAAGGGTATCGCCTTTTTAGAAAGGATAGGCTAGGAAGGAAGGGTGGTGGGGTTGCCCTCTATGTTAAAAAGTGGATAGACTGTGAGGAGCTCTCTCTGGAAGGTGGCCAGGAGCAGGTTGAGAGCCTGTGGGTCAGGATTAGGGATGGGGCTAATAAAGAGCAGCTGGTGATAGGGGTCTACTACAGGCCACCTGATCAAGGAGAGACTACCGATGAGGCTTTCTTCCTTCAGCTGCAGGAGGCATCATGGTCACAGGCACTCATCCTGATGAGGGACTTTAACCACCCGGATATCTGCTGGGAAAACCACATGGCGAGCTGCAAGAGGTCCAGGAGACTCCTGGAGTGCGTAAATGATAACTTCCTGGTTCAAATAGTGAACAGACCAACCAGAGGCGATGCACAGAGTGCTCACCAATGTGGGGAAGATCATTAAAGGTCTTAAGGTTGGAGACAGCCTGGGCTGCAGTGACCATGCCCTAGTTGAGTTTGCAATCTCAAGGAATGTGGGCATGGCGAAAAGTGGGACCAGGACACTGAACTTTAAGAGAGCAAATTTTAGGCTGTTTAAGGACTTGTTGGCCAAGATCTCCTGGGAGGTGGTCCTTAGAGACAGAAATGTTGAGGACAGCTGGCTACTCTTTAAGGATGCCTTTCTGAGAGCTCAAAGACTCTCTATCCCCCTGAATAAGAAAGCGGGCAAGAGGGGCAGGAGGCCAGCATGGCTAAGCAAGGACCTGCTGGTCAAACTGAGGGAAAAGAAAGGCAAATACAAGCTCTGGAAGCAAGGGACTGTAGCCTGGAGAGAATACAGGGATGCTGTTCGGACTTGCAGAGATGGGATCAGGAAAGCCAAGGCGCAGATGGAACTGAACTTGGCAAGGGATGTTAAAAACAACAAGAAGGGATTTTACAGGTACATTGGCCAGAAGAGACAGGCCAAAGAGAACGTACCCCAATTGGTAAATGAGAAAGGAGAATTGGCTGCAACTGATGAGGAGAAGGCTGAGGTACTGAATGAGTTCTTTGCCTCGGTCTTCTCTGGCAGCCGGGATTCTCATAATTCTCAAATCCCAGAACCTTGCATCCCTAAAACTCAAGGTAGGAAATGGGGGAGTAAATCCCCCTCCACTGTAAGGGCAGAGCAAGTCCGAGACCGCCTCATGAGACTGAATGTCTACAAGTCTCTGGGGCCGGATGACATGCATCCCAGGGTCCTGAAGGAGCTGCTGATGGGGTTGCCGAGCTGCTCTCCATCATATTTGAAAAGTCGTGGCTGTCAGGAGAGGTCCCTGGGGACTGGAAAAAGGGTAATGTCACTCCCATTTATAAAAAAGGGAACAAGGAAGACCCAGGGAATTACAGGCCGGTGGGCCTCACCTCTGTGCCTGGGAAGATCATGGAACAGATCCTCCTGGATGACATGTTGGAGCACATGAGGGAAGAGCATGTGATCCGGGACAACCAGCACGGCTTCACCAAGGGAAGGTCGTGCCTCACCAATCTGGTGACTTTCTATGCTGGAGTGACAGCGTGGGTAGATAAAGGGAAGGCAACTGATGTCATCTACCTGGACTTGTGCAAGGCCTTTGACACAGCCCCCCACCACATCCTTATCTCTAAATTGGAGAGAAGTGGATTTGATGGGTGGAACATCCAGTGGATAAGAAACTGGTTGACAGAAAGTAGCCAAAGGGTGGTGGTCAATGGGTATATGTCCAGGTGGAGGCTGGTGACAAGCGGTGTCCCCCAGGGGTCTGTCTTGGGACCGGTGCTCTTTAACATCTTTATCAATGATGTTGATGATGGAATTGAGTGCACCCTCAGCAAGTCTGCGGATGACACCAAGCTGAGTGGTGTGGTCGACACCCCAGAAGGAAAGGAAGCCATCCAGAGGGATCTTGACAGGCTGGAAAGGTGGGCCCAGGGGAACCTAATGAGGTTCAACACTGCCAAGTGTAGGGTGTTACACTTGGGACGGAAGAATCCCAGACACAGATACAGACTGGGAGAAGAGCTTCTTGAGAGTAGCCCTGCTGAGAAAGACTTGGGGATTGTGGTGGATAAGAAGCTTGACATGAGCCAGCAGTGTGCTCTTGCAGCTCGTAGGGCCAATGGTATCCTGGGCTCCATCAGAAGAGGAGTGGCCAGCAGGGACAGGGAGGTGATTGTCCCTCTCTGCTCTGCCCTCGTGAGGCCCCATCTGGAGTCCTGTGTCCAGGTCTGGGGCCCTCAATACAAGAAGGATGTGGAAATGTTGGAGAGGGTTCAGAGGAGGGCCACAAGGATGATTAGAGGGCTGGAGCACCTGCCCTACAAAGAGAGGCTGAGGGAACTGGGCTTGTTCAGCCTGGAGAAGAGAAGGCTGCGGGGGGACCTCACTGCAGCCTTCCAGTACCTGAAGGGAGCTTATAGGCAAGAGGGGATTCGACTTTTTAAAAGAGCAGATAATGTCAGGAAAAGGGGGAATGGACTAAAGCTAAAGGAGGGAAGGTTTAGATTAGATATTAGGGGGAAGTTTTTTACAGAAAGAGTGGTGAGGTGCTGGAACAGGCTGCCCAGAGAGGTGGTGGATTCCCCGTCCCTGGAGGTGTTCAAGGCCAGGTTGGATGGGGCCCTGGGCAACCTTGTGTAGATCCAGGCCTGGAGGTTGGTGTCCCTGCCTGTGGCAGGGGGGTTGGAGCTCTATGATCCTTGGGGTCCCTTCCAGCCCAGACCATTCTATGATTCTATGATTCTGTAAGGTGGCTGTGCTATATACCAGAGACAAGCTCCATGAAGCAGGCAGAAAATTCAGATCAGAGGAAGGTGTCAGAGGTTTTGGGTGAGAGTGCAAAAGAGGTGTTTGAGCACACCTGTATTAATAGATATTTAGCAAACAGTAGATGGTGCTCCATCTACGCTGGCACTGGCACTGAGTTTTGTAGGGGCAGCTTTTCTGGACCATTAGCTTTCCTTAGCTCTCACCAGACATAGCAGTTCAAGCTCTGCATGAGTCTGTGAAAAAAAATGAAAGCAGCAGTGAGGCCATCTTGTTGGAGGCCACACGTTGTGATGGGATGGAAGATTAGGTTTGGCTGCGAGATTGGCTCCTAGACACAGCTGCCAGAGGCAGAATCACTGGGGACCTTTTCCTGTAGCACATGGGAGAGACAATTTCTGTTCTGTATCCTTTTTCCCAGTGACAGCTTCTTGGGTCCACTTAGTTCTAGCTGCCTGAGTTCATTGGCTGATTATAAGGTTGGAGCTCAGGCACACCTCTCTGGCAGTGACTTGTTGCTTCTGCAGTTCATTTTGTTCTGATGAATTGGGGAGTGAGCAGAGTTGTTTTTTCCTATATGTAGACTTGGCTAGTTGTGCTTGGTGTACTGAAAGCAGTGTGGTGACATGTCAGAAAGGAAGCTTCATTGTGATGTAATTAGTGCACATACCAGCCCTTCAGACCAGCAGCCAGCTGTGGCTCATTAGGATCTTGGCTGATGGCTGCATTTCGTTTATGAGCAATGTTCTCCCCTTCATATCTGATTACCACATCCTCATGGAAATAACCCTTAGCAGCATGTCCAGGCATCACACGTGGAGTTCTTGAACCAGCCAGCAACACAAAACAAATGTCCCAGTATGGGTGCACCAACCCTGTCACCCCAGCGGTGTGAGGCTCAGAGACACTGACCGAAAAATGAGCTTCCGACTGACGTTCCTGTCAGAGCCACTGGGCTGTATCACCCACAGTTATTTTCTTGCGAGGGTACAGAGTATTGAGCCTTGCATGGTAACGCCTTTTCTCAGCCAACGCCCTGGCAGAGCTAGCAAAGCCCATGTCCTGCTCTTTGCTCACAGCTGCTCAGAGTCACCTTGCAGGCAGTCGCAAAGAGAAGTACACTTTGCTATGATCCCCTGCTGCCACCACCTTACAGGAGGCCCCAGCAAGGGTCTGGCCAAGGGCAACCCTCTGGTTTATGGCTTTCTAACTGGCCTGGTTGTTCTGAGAGCGGCTGTACAGGAACTGAAGGACATGTTATCTCAAACCCTGCCCTAAAATCTCTATCGATCACTCAGCCATAGGCAATCCCAATGTGCAGAACTCTGACAATGGTGTCATGTCCATCTGCAAGGGCACACAAAGCAGTGTATTTTTCAAAAACTGCAAGATGGCCAGGTCGTTTCTGTGGGATCTGTGCACAACAGGAGTTCCTGCCTGACTGCTGCTCTGTCACTGTGCTCTGAAGGTTCAAAGAGAGTTTCGATTTTGTTGGAATTTCTCTGGCTAAGTTCAGTAATTGAGATGTTCCTTTAGCTGCAGTGGAGCACACTAAAGAGTATCATTAGATTTGTTCTTGTGTGGAAATATAGGATATTGAGCTGTTCAGGCAAACAGCCAGTGTAAACGAATATTGGCGTATACTGCAGATGAAGCCAGGCAGTAAAGTTGCTTCCTTCTAGGGAAAAACCAGAAATGTATGAAACTAACCCTATCCCTTTAATGGACTTTTAAAAATTATTCCCTCAAGGTACATATGGGAGACTTTGAATCCATTGTTAAGGTCTTTGGAGTGTGCTTGGTTTCCTGGCACAGGAAGTAATAACAGTAAAGCAAACAAATGCCTTAATTAAACCAGCATATGAGAAGAGGCAAGGGTAATGTCATAATACTACATTTGATGACACTAGTAATATTAATGAAGCAGTAGTCACTAATAAGTACTTTTAAGATGTGGCAACAACTTGCATGTAATCAACTGGGGTTCCTAAGAGGAAAAACACATTAAAAGGTAACACTGGTAAATTCCCCGGGGTGTGTAGTGTGCAGGGCACCAGATGAACAGTTGAATACCATCTTGGTAAAAGGGACAAGGAGATAAAAGAAATTCCCGTTATATGTGAGAAAATGTAAAAGAAAAGGAGTGAGGGATTTCCTGAAAAGCGAATTCCTGACTCCTAAGCATAGCTGTGCTGTACTACTCCCTGTTCAAAGGAGAATGAGCAAGGCACCAGGGGATAGCATCTTAAATACTATATATTATACCTTAATATATACTGTACATATGATGTCATGTATACAGATTCTCTGACCTTGGCCCAAGGTAAGTGAGAAGTACTTCTTTATGACTCAGCGTTTTCTCAATCATTAATCCATTCATCAGTTTCTGTTTACAGCGAAGAAACTGGCCACAGAAAACTAAAGTGTAATGAGACAAAAGTCACTTTTATGAAAGAAAGAGACTGCCAGGGCCTATGTTTGGCAGAGCACACTGGGTCCTGTGCTCAGCCTGCTTCACAGGTTGGCTCTATTGTCACCATACTTGTTCCTATGCAAACAATTGCAACAGTATAAAACCAGGTTTATTTTCATAACTGTGGTATTTTTCATAGCTGGATGTCAGGATCTTCAAGAAATGGTGATTTGTTGAAATGTTGTAGCAGCATTGATAATGAGATCTGGACAGGATCTGTAGAGTACCTGACACTTCCTCTCCCTCCCTGAACATGTGGGAGGACATGGAGCATCCCTTCCTTGGGCAGGCATGGCCATAGTTCCCTTATTGACTCCCTCCACCTACCCCAGCCAGCTCCAGCACAGGCACCTCCCTGGTTCTTCATGAGGACACCACCTGGGGAGATGCTCCTTCTGCCCAGTCCTGCACCAGGACTTCTCTCCACACAGGTCTTCATAACTGTTCATCCTTCTCTTGTTTCCACCATTGCCAGTTTTCTGCAGCAGCATCAAAATGCAAAATGCCAACTAATTAAGATCTAAGTAAGGAAATTTCACACTTTAACAGTACTTTGAAAATATTTAAGAACACTTCCCTGGAGCTGTTATCAGGTTACAGGTCTGGTTTAGGTTGATAACATCACAGACGAACCCCAAAGTTTTTATAGGGCATGATGCTCACTTCATGATGCAAGAGCAGCAGAAGGCTTTCAGCAAATTGAAACTCTTCCTCTGCTGTAAAAGAAACTAGAAAATAATGTAGTTTTTCTAATAGTGTGGTGAAACCCTGTATAGTTTTTGAATTAATGAGAAGCTTAACAAAACATAGGAGGAAAAGCTAGAACTCATTCTATTTCCACATTTTTTGGATACTGTTCTATACGGCAATCAAGCTTTATGTATGTAGCTGAAAGAGTATCTCTTCTTATTGTTTTTTTCTCTAATGGAAACTGGACCTGGAGAACCATGCCATTAAATCACACTATATGTACACATACAGTCTGCATTTCTCCCATTGCAGTCTGAAAAGTCCAGCTTTTTTTTTTTTTTGGTTAGCCCTGATGTTAGATCAAAAACATATGATAAAATGCAGATGCAGGCGATTTTGTTTTAATCCAGACCACATGAGCGACTGCAGAAAGCACATAACTATTTGGAAATGTATGATTAGTTAGCAGCTTTAGAGACAATGTATATCAGATTGCATTATACGGCTGGCCATTTTCCTCTTGCTAAATACAGTTCCGAACTCATCCTCTCTACTTAAACTGGGAATTACAGTGTGTACTTGTACTGTCTCTGGCTGGTGCAGGATTGGAGGAAAAAGGTCAGATCACTTGAGTTGCCCATTTCAGTTTCTTCCCTCAATAAAAAATTTCTCTTTTTATCTCATGAAATACTGTACAGAGCTTTAGATATGTTTGTACTTAAAAAGAAAACTGACAAATAATAAAGAAAAAAAAGTCAAATTAATCAGGAAATTGTATTTGAAGATCTGCAATAAAATCTTAAGGTTTTTTTTGATACACTCAGGTGGAGAGGTTGCCACTGCAAAAATACTGTCAGTAAGGATATAAAAATTCTGGGAAATTCCATAACTGTGGCTACTTTGACTTTTTTTTTCCCTAATACAAGATCACTCAAAGTTTTGCTGCTGTTCTATTTTTTTTACTTTAAAAGAAAGTTTAGGTCAAATTTTGAGAAGCAACCTTTGCACGTGGAGTTTTTCAAGGTAAGATATACATCAGAAATATCATCAGAGGAATTCACTCCCTGTGTGTGTCCTTGTGCATGAGTTAGTGGGAGCAGCATTATATGGCTAGCCATTGGTGTCAGGGTGGTAATGCAAGACTTTCATCTCTTCTGTGCTGAATAAATTAACTTGTGGTCATACTTGCAGTATCCTCCATTGCTTAAATGAAAGCAAGATGCTCTTCCAAAGCAGTGCTAGATCATTTCAAGCTGAGCAAGCACTGCAATATATCTTCTGATCATTCGCACCGATAACAAAGAAATGCAAGAAGAAGAATAGCCTTCAGAATACAATTTGGGGAAAAAAAAAAAAAGCTGAAAAACAGATGTCAAGTCCATATGAGCAAGTGCTAGGAGTTCTATTTTGGCCATCAGGCAAATAGATATTTGAAAGAAAAACAAATGAAAAGTCGTGATCACATTTGCACCATTCAGCCTCACTAAAATTCCTTTGACGCACATTGGTAGAAGCAGAAGTAGTGTGTCTCTCTGCACAGATATTTTCTATGTGCAAGACAAAACATGCCTGTTAGAGTCTTTGTTGGACTGTAAGGCTTTTTAGATCAGAGTAGATGAAGAAATCTATGCTCCTAGGTTTGAAGGTCGCCCCGCAGTGGCCACAAGTCATGCATCATTGCAGAATAGGGAATACACTTTTCAGAGAGACCACACTCACAGATCAAAATGTACATAAACAGAGTTTAAAGTAGTCACCAGAATATAAAAAAGGCCAAAGAAGGCCATGCAGTGATGTGACAATCTGGATGCTTATTGAAGCTACTGAAGATCTAGAGTTGTTCCCTAGTTTATTGCTGGATGCCTCTATCCCGCCCAAATCAGAAACCTTGAGGTCATGTGGTATGTAGATATGACACAGTACAATGTCTTATAGTAATGTTTATCAGTGTTTACAGGAAATACAGAAGGATGATAGGTATCTTCTGGTACACTATAATCATTTGGTAACGACCCTGAGGAATCAGTTAAAAAACTTTTGGAGGAGAGTGCAGCAGAACTGAATTGGCTGGACTGGCCAGTAACAGGGAACGGGGACACCTCGATGCTGCTCCTGTCCTCCAACCAAGAATGTCAGTCTCCTTCCTGTGAATACCTCCCTCACCAGCCATTCCTTACCCATGTACCTGACACCTGCCAAAAGCTTTACACACAAATTAATGTACTGCTGAGGTCTGGCAGAGCCATATGCTCTGAGGGGAGGCACAAAGTGAGTTCTCCATCAGCCTGGTGCATCTCCATTTTTTCACCAGAAGCTCTGCTTTCATTTTGACTGACAATGAGAGTGGTACATTTCTTCCCTTAGAACAAATGAGTGCTGCGTGTGTTGGCTGGCAGGAAGTGTGGAGCAGCAGGGCAAGTTCAGCTCTCTTGCAGGGCTGGAGTGCGTCATCCCCCATGACGCACACTTCCTCTGGAGCCCACTCCACCTCGGAGCATCCTTTTAGAAAGTCTGTGAGAACTCCACCAACACAGGCAGGGGGCTGCCAAAAAAAGCCACGAACTTCTCACATTGGGACAGAAACAGCATCTGCTGAGTATTTTCTTGATTCTGAACACTGCAAGCTCTGCAGTTTTTCAACAACTGTTTTATTAGAGGAGGGGAAAAGTCTTCAAATCTTTTGGGAAATCTCCGGACAACTATTTCCATTAATGCTTTTTGAGGAAGTTTTGAATCCCTCATTGAATAGGATAACATTCCCATAGTGTGTTCCAACTTCTGCAAAACCCATTAACACAGATTTCTTTAGGCAGCACAGCTCTATTGACTAGAATACAGCATTTGCCATGCAGAGTACCTAATTGGCATCATATAACGTGTCACAGAAGAGTTTGGGAATGAAATATTTTCCTATGCTCCACTGTACATATGAGATCAATGTGGGATTTGTTTAAACATAAAAGGCTGGCTTCATTTCTACAAGTACCTCAAATGTTATAGACCATAAATACTAAAATTCAGAACAACGTGTTGCATGTCCTGTATTCCCCACAGCAAAACAGCAAATGGACTATATGTGACTGGAGCTTAGCCTCAGCCTGTAAGTATGCACGCTGGTAAATGGGCATTCAAATACTGCAGCTAGTTTTTTCAGAATGAGGTGTAATTTTGTGGTAAAGATTCTGAAAGTATCACAGATACCAATGAAAAATCATAGGTATACAAAATAGGGACTACTTTTGAAAAGTGTGAATGTGCTTGGTCTATTTTTGAAGAAAAGGGAAAGGGATGATGGTGACCCTCTGATCACCTCCACACCCTCACATATTAGTAAGACAGGAAAGGCAGTAGAATAACATTCAAGGGAGCTCTGGGACCATATGAGCAACTGGTATTCTTGATGGGACCAGTCAGGAGGAAATGAACAAAAATATGCATGTTTCTATTTATAGATGTAATCTGAAGGCCACAATTGTTAAGAACTTTCCCTTATGACAACAAAACATTGCCTTTGAAAATACTTCGTGTAACCTTAGATGCACCAGTTGTTTCTGAAATTCAGGATAAGTTTATTTGATTTCCAAAATCCTCCACAAGAAGTAAGCCTGATATAAACATACTAAAGGGGCATTACAACAGCCTAGGTCTGGAGCTCCTTCATGGCAGTGCTCCTCACCTGTGCTTCATGTTACTGAATCTAAAAAATCCTACAATACACAATTTAACACTGGCAGTTCACAAAAAGTCATTACTTAGTTGACCTCACTGAAATCTCATTCTCAGGGGTTGGTATTGGGACCAGCACTGTTTAACATTTTTCTCAGAGACATCAATAGTGGGATTGAGTGTACCCTCAGCAAGTTTGATGAAGACACCAAGCTTTTTGATGCAGTCAACATGCTCGATGGCATATCCAGAGGGATCTTGACAAGCTGGAGAGGTGGGTCTATACCAATCTTGTGAAGTTGAGGAAGACCAAGTGCAAGATCCTACACATGAGTCAGGGAAATCCCAAATACATCTACAGGCTGGGCAGAGAATGGATTGAGAGCAGCTCTGAGGATAAGGACTCAGGGATGCTGGTTGATGGAAAACTGAGCATGACCCAGAAATACATGCTTGCAGCCCAGAAAGCCAACTGCATCCTCAGTTGCATCAAAACAAGCTGACTAATGGGTAATGGGAGGTGATTCCGCCCCTCTGCTCTGCTCTCATGAGACCCTACCTGGAGTACCTGTGTCCAGCTCTGGTGTTCCCAGTGCCACAAAGATGATCAGCAGGCTGGAGCATCTCTCCTCTGAAGCCAGGCTGACAGAGTTGGGCTTGTTCAGCCTGGAGAAGAGAAGGCACCAGGGAGACCTTATAGCAGCTTTCCAGTACCTAAGGAGGGCTACAGGAAAGCTGGAGAGGGACAGTTTACAAGGGCAGGTAGTGATAGGACAAGTGGTAATGGCTTTAAGCTGAAGGAGGGCAGATTTAGATTAGATATTCTTCTCTGTGCAGGTGGTGAGACACTGGAACAAGTTGCCCAGAGAAGTTGTAGATGCCCCCCTCCTGGAAGTGTTGAAGGCCAGATTGGATGGTGCTTTGGGCAGCCTGGTTTACTGGAGGATGTCCCTGCCTATGGCAGGGGAGCTGGAGCTAGATGGTCTTTGAGGCCCCTTCCAACCCAAATCATTTTGTGATTATATAGCTTGGCTATAGAGTATGTTACAGAGAGGAAGCACACCCTTCAGTTTCCAGATGATAGAATTTGCTTGCTGCTACATATGGAGATATGGTACCTTATAAGTAATTTTTGGTGCTTTTAACTCTGTTCTTATAACTTTTTCTTAAAATCCACTAATTGTGTTGTGGACTACACCCAGCCTGCCTATATAACTTCATTTATTTCACTTGTGTATACCTATAATCATAGAAGTCTTGCTTAAACTAATTAGCGGGATGAAACTCATTGAAATAAGAAATTAAATTGTTGTCTACTACCTTGCTTACTTTTCTTATCCAAACACAATAATGAGACAGAGATAAATTCCAATCCAACACAGTTTCAAAAAGCAACAGAAAACAAAATAAACTATAATGGCATAAATGGTACTCATTTTGGTTGTTTCTTAATAACAGTTGATGAAATCTGATTAAATCTAGCTTTCACATGTGCAAATCCAGTAAAGTTTTATTAAAGCCAAAATAACAGAAGCATTCTGTTGTTCTTTCATCAGTAGTGCTTTAGAGTCGAACTGTTTCCTTTATGTAAAAAGCTGCTTGCACGTTATCAGTAAGTGCTTGCTTTGCACAAGCAGTTAGGGTAATGTCTGGAGGTGCTCTTAAAGGCCACACTCAGCTCTTGGAGAAATTAATTTAGCTCATTAATGTCAATTTGTCAAAACCTGTGAAACAATGAACTGTACATTCTGCATTCTCCAGCAGTCTGCAGACAGATTGCATTTCCATAAAGGAATTATATGTGATGATTAAGCCTTCCACCAGTTATACTTTTAGGAGCAGTAATTTTTCAATTTCAGAGTAATGTAATATGTGCTCAACACGGTACTCACTTCACACAGTCCTGTGCCTTTCTTACTGCTCATCTCTGGTTAGATTCTGGCCAGGACTGCTGACAGTGTAATGACACATGCCCCCCTACATTACCATGGAGCTTAGGCTTGTGAAATCTCTTCTACTCTCTTGGGACAGGGAGGTGCAAGCAGTGAACCATGAAATCTTACAGCAGTGTTTCATGGAGCATTCCCCTGAAAGACTGTAATTCCAAAAGACTGCCAATCTGTGTCACGAACTGGGGTCTGTTCAATTTTAGCCTCATTAGTCAGTCCCAGTTTTAATTAAATCTTTCTGTCTCCACAACAAACTGTTTCTCTCATAGGTGATCTTGGTGGTTTTCTGCTCTTCTTAACTTCTACAAATGAGCTTGGTAGGTGCTGCAGCAGGAATGACTGGACACGAGAGCAGTAGACACAAATGGACATGAGACCACTTGAGTATACAAGCAACTTGCCAAGAAAGGAACAGGTAGGAGGTGAAGCTGTGGCTTGGGAAATAGCCAAGATCCATCACCATTTGCTGTAAGAAAGATTTTGGAAGCTATTCACCCTGCCCTTTCTTCTCTTTTGAGAGAGGCAAAACACCAAACTTCAGTATCTAAATTCTCACTTGCCTTCTGGGATGATCTCTCTCCATGTATTAGGCTCTGAGTTAAATGAACCTGTGAGCAAAAAAGAAACCAAACTAGAAGAGGTAGAACAGAACAGGTTATGACAGGGTATGGCTCTGTTTGGGATATCCAGCTGTGCTGTCTAAAAGGCAAGATCAGGCTATTAAAAATTAAATATGGACAACAACAATTTAGATATGAGTGGTCAGGGAGGCAAAATGAACCACCATGTGAATATGATGTTAATATCAACTGCCAAGATGAGTGAGAGGAAGCAAAGCCACACAAACACACCAGGAATTTTATCAAATCCATGCTAAATGCAATCTGATAGCTAGGTATTGAAGAAGACATGTCAAATACAGAGACAAAAAATTGAAGGGATGATGTCAAGGCATATGTATTACAGAAAAAAAAAGACTATTTGTGAGTCACCAATTTACACTCCCTAGTTAATAATATAAGGAGAATAATCAATTAATGAAAAAAGGGAGGGGAAGGGCATGGGTGTTAATGGGAAAAAATATTAAAGGATGGCCCAGAACACAGAAGTAGGGATACTTTATAGTTATTTTACTGAAGAAATAGAAGACATGAGTTTTCTATTTTTAGATAGAGTCAAGAGAAGACATGTGCTTAGAGTGAAAACTGTCTTGGAAGACCCCAGCAATTCCCATCACATCCATGTGGACAGATCAGATTGTGCTGTCCACAAAATAACCACACGTCTTCCTGCCTCCTTTCTCTTGTACCGCTTCCCCCAAATACTGGGAAGGTTTTTTTGCTGGCAGCCTTGTAGTGTTTGGTTGAAATTTATTTTTTTCAACATATTCCCCAGTGGCTGAAAACTGTTGAGGTTTGTTGGTATCAATGGAAATCACTTATCAATGGATGGGTGTCACAAGTTCCAGATCATATATGTTTGTCTCATAATCACAGAAACACTAAATTGAAATATAACACTGGATTTTCATATTCATCAGTATGAAGAATATTAAGAAATAAAAATCTACTGTCCTAGTTAGACTAACAGAACCAGGTTTTCAGTAACAGTTGATAAATTTATGTGGCTGTTGTATTCCTGTCCTCTCCCAGTATGAATCAACGGTTTCTAGGAGAACCACTCAAATAATTTGGAAATTAAGATAAGTCTTTCTACTTCAACCCAGGCCTTGGTTTCTCTGGTATAAAAGCAGCAGCTAGAAAGCATATAGGAACTCCTGCAAATATTCAAGATTTGCAACCTATCTCTTAAGAAAATCAGATGATTTATATTGTACACTGAAATACTCTCTGCTGATTTGTAAACAAAAACCAGCCAAGGCTTCATGTATGTCATTGCTTACTATGGAAATAATTAAAAATGGACTGCAGAATTTGCTGGAGTATGTGACTGGAGAGTTCATGCTTTTATTTTTCAACATGCCCTGCTTTCATGGGAAGAAGTTCTAAACAGGAAAGTATTCTTTCTCACATAATTATGGTGACAATGAAGAAAATTTTTTTAGGAATTTTGCTTCTGAAAACTGTCTTACACACTTCACTATTAATGTTCTAATAAAATGCTACTTGTTTCAGTCTTTCATAAAACGTTAGCAAAGCATTTGCTCCCAAATCACAAGTAATGCATATCAGCTGGTATCTCAGTCTTGACAAATTAGATTCCAGCTGACACCATACAAGAAGTTATACGTTCCTGTTCCCATCCCCTTAGAAATAAGCAGTACAGAAAGCACTCCATCTCTCTTCATCGTAATGGTGAGCACTCAGGTCTGTTGCCTGCTGGGAGAATTGTTATTCCTCACACAGTATATATCTTGCAGTACTTACTCTGCCACCACGACTAAAAAGCGAAATATTGTCTCCTTGAATCTACAGGAGTTTAAACATTGTACTTTTGTTATGCTGATCTCTGTTTCAGCATGCTGATGCATTTCCCATGGAAAGTTTCAGTATTAGCTTTTAATTGGCATTATTGGCCTCTGATACAGTTTCTGGAAAGACAGGGTAACGAGAAGTAGGCAGCCTTCATAACCTCCATGTGCAACAACATAAGCTCCAAGCAACAACAGGTAGACTTGAGTAGTTTAGACTGGAAGTGTATTTTAGTGTTCAAACATCCTTGGAATACTTGCAAGACCTTACTGTCCTGAGCAGCTCTCACCAAGCAGAGTCACTATAAGAAAATGATGTCAAAGCATGGAATCTTTCTTGAGCTCAACTTTGCTGAAATTTGTCCAAATCACCCATGAACTGTCTGTAATGCTATTTTTTGTCATTCTCCAAATTTCCAGATGTTTTCTGTAATTCTGCCTGAAGTCATTGTACCAATTTAATTACCCATTCTTAGTGCTCATTCCATTTCCTGAATTTTTATACTGCCAACCTTTCAACATAGCCCTCCCCAGCCAAGCCCCTTCCTTTTGTTATCCAAAGTATGCCTTCAGAATGCCTTCAGACTCTGGCATCTGTAAGGATAATTCTTCAGAAAACAGAATTCTTATTTCACTTCAAGCACATTCCTCCAAAAGATTTAAAAAGGAAACATAATGAATTAAATTTTGATTTTTTTGGTCAATAGAGACAGAATAGTGAGATACTGAATGAACAGAGCTGTAAAAGTAAAACTGAACCTTAAATTACAGGATATTTCCAAAATATTTATACAAGATGCTTCCAGTCCATTTAAGAACTGACAACTGATGAGTGAAAAATGTAGACATTTTTTAAAGAAAGTAGGACACTCAGTCTCTTTATCTCAAAATGTAAAATAATTATATCTCACCTGAAATACCACCTTATCTTATAATAAGCCTGTTTAAATCAAAATAATCACCATTTCATGAATGAAAAGACTGAAACTTAGCCCCATGCTTGACTTTCAAGGCTCTTCCAGTAATGCAGATAATATAAGACCTGGAAGATATCTCTTCAAAAGTTTTGCAGAAGATACATAGACAATATATATATCTAGTCCAGTTGTCACCTTTCAAGCGGGACATATACTATTCCCAGTGACAAAGTAAGATAGCACTGCTCTAAATATTTAAAAATTTGTTTTCAATGATTGCACAAATCTTCAAAGTATGAGACTATTTCTTGGTCTTCTAGCGCCAGTATAAATTTATGTTTAAATTTATTTTACGTAGCATAAAGGTATATTCACAAAGGGATTCTGATAGATAATTAAGACCTGGTTTTAAATTTTGTATTTATATGTTTGAATTAATCATATTTTAGCAATAGGCAGCATTACAGAACCTATGTTCTTAATTACCATTGAAAATGCAACCTGCTAATTACTGTATGTCAAATATTCCTTCTGTCAGGTTACAATGCCTTTTAAATTCTGCTTAATATCAGAGACATACTCATTAGCTTCAGCTGCCCATTATCTAGCAAAAATATACAAATTGTCTGATTCTGAAGTAACAAAATCTCAGAAATGCAAAAACAACAGAAGCAACAGCTTTTAACCTAGGGAGTTTAAACCTAGGGTTAAAAGACTGTTTAGGTAGAGGGGATGGTATCTTGCATCTATGTCTTTAAGGCACAGCAATATGGTTTATTTAGAAAAAGAATCGAATGGAAAAATAGGCAGGTCAGTCCTATAACATGGCAGATTGCCATCTCTTTCTCCTTTGTTGTCACATTTCAAAACTACTCAGAGGTTCCCCATTCAGCTGCCTCTTCTGTTTTTGAAAACACAAAAGTTATATTGTAAATTACTGCTTTTTCTTAGTCTTCAGAAAATTGTGAAAGTTCACCTAGCCTCTCTTGCTGGCAGGTGATGTGTGGGACTTGTGGTGTAAGCATGCTTTTCTACAAAAACCCAAATTGTGCTGTGAATATGAGGCAGAGCGAGCTGTTTAGAATGATAAAAACCCTTTCTCCACCCAAAAATTCACTAAAAGTTACTTCTCTGGATGAGCAACTGTGCGGGAAAACCTTCCCTGACATTGCACCAGTATTTGTTGATGGTGGCTTGCAATGCAGGGACAGCTCAGCTGCCTTGGACGTCACTTTGTCCCCCATGGCTCTCTGAAGGGAGTCTGATGAACAGCAGCTTTGTTGGTTCTGAACCTGTTCTTCTGTACCTGTCCTTCAGTTCAAACCATCTTAGTTAATAGAGTTATCCTTGTAAAGCTGCTAACTTCATTAGATAGAGACATGTTTCACCAAATTCCTTTTATTATCAGCAAAGTTCAGAAGCCCCTATGGACTCTTTCTAGTCAGTGCAGGGAGATAAGGTCTATTGTAGGGAAAATCAGATTCTGTTGCTCAATTGCCCTGAATTGCACCTCTCTTCCCCCAGGGGACTCAGTAGCTGTGGACTTGCAGGTCTTCTCACACACACACACAGATCCCCCCAAGTTCTCATAAACCTAAAATTGTACCAACCAGTTCTCAGTTCTTCCAATTTTGTTGTGCCAGTTTTTCTGCCCAAGAACCCCCTCTTTAGAGGCTATGCTGTTTCTCTGCTTTGATTTGCTGTGTTTTTTTCTCCATAAATCTAGGAAACTGCAGGAACTATTTTTACATCTACCAAATACCTCACAGACAGTCTCCGGGCACCCAAGCTTCTGTCTTGTTTTCAAAATTTGTAAATCTCTACTTTCTCAGGAAAAAATATAGGGTGATTTTGCTGCAAACAAAAGCTGTCACTTTTCCAAAGTCAGATTAAACACTATGTCTGAATTTCAATTATATATTTTGAATGAAAAAAACCCCAAACAGCCAACTAGGCTTCTCAAACCAACATTTCATTTTGGTTAATCCAGTTGGATGTCTTCTTTTAAAGTTAGGCTGTGATTAGAAGTTATGCATGGACAAGTACAGTAAGGATCCCAGCTGCCCAGAGCGGCTTGCGCTGCTCAGATTGTGGATGTACATACATGTAAGTAACCAGGTCTAATAGCTGATCCTGCTTCTTGCACAATGCACAGATCAAAAATAGGAAACAGAAGTTGCCCTTTTTGAAATATTTAAAATTAAATATTCTTCTTTTCAGACACAATTCCTGCAGTACCTTCAGTGCACTTACAAAGAGACAATAACAAGCACATATACGACACGGAAAATGATCCTCTGAGAAAGGATATCAGCTATAAAGAACTGGGAACCTTCTTCCCTTCCCTTCCCTTCCCTTCCCTTCCCTTCCCTTCCCTTCCCTTCCCTTCCCTTCCCTTCCCTTCCCTTCCCTTCCCTTCCCTTCCCTTCCCTTCCCTTCCCTTCCCTTCCCTTCCCTTCCCTTCCCTTCCCTTCCCTTCCCTTCCCTTCCCTTCCCTTCCCTTCCCTTCCCTTCCCTTCCCTTCCCTTCCCTTCCCTTCCCTTCCCTTCCCTTCCCTTCCCTTCCCTTCCCTTCCCTTCCCTTCCCTTCCCTTCCCTTCCCTTCCCTTCCCTTCCCTTCCCTTCCCTTCCCTTCCCTTCCCTTCCCTTCCCTTCCCTTCCCTTCCCTTCCCTTCCCTTCCCTTCCCTTCCCTTCCCTTCTGTCTCTCTAGGCAGATCAAATTAGTTTTTCCAAATAGCATGACAAATCTGATAAAAACCTCACAGGAAGAAGTTGTAGAGTTTTACATGGCCAACATGATCTGTTATTGTCTAAAAGCATCTATGAATTCTGAGACACGTACAAAAAAACCTCATGGCCCTTTGGTTAAAGTACAGTTATAACTAGTGAACTTATCTGACTGCTCAAACAGTATTTAGTGTCTATAAACAGCAGATGTTGAAACATATGTAGACATGGCTAACAGCTGAAAAAATATAAATAATCCTCAAACTTTTCTGTTATCATTTAACTGTTCTGGTTCTGTCTGACATCCTGAAAATGTCTGCTTAGGCATCATAGGGAAACCTGCCTCTCAAGTAAGTGAACAGCCATGTGAAACAATTGTAGTACACGTTGTCAACACTGGAAAAAAGTCAAACAAGACCTTATGTAAGAAAAAATAATAGGCATCAAGAACTTGAGAAGAAAAGACATGGCTTGAGTCTTGAGAAGAATAACCAAGAAACAGGCTGAGCAGAGAAAGAGATGTAACAAAAAACAATGAGAACAGAGGTTTAAATGCAAGGCACTGCCCTCTGAGCACCACACTTCTATCACGGAGAAGTCTAGAGCAAAGCATCTTTTCTGTTTGCCTCTGCTTCCACTCATTTTAGTTTTTTGCTGCTGCTGGGGAGGAGAGAAGGGAGCAGGACTTTGTTGCTGTGTTTCTCTTTAATTAGGGGTTTAGTTCAATGGAGGTTTTTGGTCGTCTTTTTGTTTGTGGGTGTGTTTTGTTTTTCTTAATCTTGGGTTCTCCTCTGTGCTTCTGTTTCCTAGATAACCTTGCCCTTTCCCCAATCAGCAGGAGAGTGCTTGTTTCTCAGGGATCAAACATCTAATACCCTCTGCTGACTGTGCTCTGTTCCATAGTAAGACAGAAAAGACAATTTAGCCTACAGGCCTGCACTTGTGAGTGACTACCCTGAAAGTGCTGCACCACCACAGTTAGTGGTTGCTTTCAGGGTATCAGGGACCTCAAAATATTTGGCTGGTTTTGACTCCCTAAGGGAAGACTACGATGTGAGGTAGGATCACACTACTATCTCCATACATTAAATGACTTCATTTACATTGAATAGCGGGAGCCAAAACAAGCCTGGAAAGGTTTGGGCACCATCCGACTGCCTCTTTTGATGTTTCAGCCTTGCCTGCACAAGTTCTTGCTGGTTAATATTTATTGTATCACATGTGATGTAGACACAAAAATTAAGCTCCCTTTTTTTCTCACGCTGCGTTTTGGTGCCAAATGCTGCATTGGTGCCCAGGATGCACTTACTTAGGGCAGCACCAATTACAAACAAGATGGGTTTGGGTGAACAGCACCTATGAGAAAACAGACCACAAAAAAATATCCATGCTCACTTCAAAGAAATATGACCTGGATTTAAAAAAAAGCCAAGAACTACTTGGGATCCAGGCTAACTTTACAGACATGGACAAATGCCTTTCTCCCCTTTGCAGCCCCGCACAGGTGAGCATGTAGTGAGCAGCACATGACTCATTCCTCCACCCATATCTCCAAAGGCCTTAGTCCCATTGAAATCAATGCCATGGCTATGCAGAACAGGGGAGCACTGTAAGCTTCACCCATGCCTGGATTTTTTGGAGGGCTTTCATAGTTAGTGTTTGTTCTCAGAAGGGTTGTTTTTTTTTAGGAGGGATAATCCAGCAACATTTATTTTTACTGAACTCCGTAGTTTTCTGCTCCAGTAGAGAACTATGAATACCCACATGCATTTTCATTCACAGAAGTTGTGTGGAACTGCTTCCTGCTTCTCATTATCCTTCAGCTCCCTGTGTCTTCATTACCACTAGCATTAAATCTATGTGTATTCATTAACCACAAGCTAGAAAAATCACAAATGTGCAGGGTGTAGGGGAGAAGTTTCTCACAGAGATCTAATGGTTGAAATGTAAATCTGTCTCCTGATGAGATGTAAATTCAAACCCAAGAGCAGCCAATATCCTGGAAGGCATTTGGAGTCAAAGCCACTGCTGCTAATCTTATTATTTTGCCTCCTCTCCGCCGGACTGGCAATGTCAGCACTGCAACTGTACAAGTGCCAAGCACAGGAAGGAATAATTGTGTTTTTCAGTTTGGCTTAATTTCCTAAGTTTTGTATGAACATATATTCATGAGGAAAGACCAGAGACTTGTATGTCTCAAAATCTATTTATAAAGACTTAGTGTTTATAGTATGAGACTGAAGAGAGATAACAGAAGTCAAGGCTGAGGTGTGAAAAATAAGAGCCTGAGTTATTAAAACAGCATAGAATATATATTAATGTTGAAGACAAGCTGGAGAAAGTCCAGAGAAAACCGTGGGAGTGATAAGAAATTAGAGAAACGTCCTGTGAGGAAAGGTTGAGAGGAAAAGCTGTTTATTTCATCTAGAAGACACAGGGACATGACAACAGTTGTCTGATACTTAAAGTTTTGTAGTTAAGAGTCTAGTGACCTACTGCTCTGTTGTGACCATGGGGAAAGGCTTGAATTGCTACATAGAGATTTATAATAGAAATTACTTTTTTTTTTTTTTTCTGGTGTCAGGATGGTAGAAAATGGGAATGATCTAACTAGTTCAGCAGAGAAACCTGCCTGTATCAAGGCCATGATTCATGTAGTCTGGTTATGGACAACTGCTTTAGAATAAGATGAATCATGCCCTGGAAGTACCCTTTTCTCCCCATGGGCTCTGAAGAAGTCCTGGAGTGACTAACTCATATGTAGTCATCCTTGTTCCATCAGATGAATCCCCATCCCAGATGTCCAGTTTGGCTTGATAGTCCCAGAGCACAGGGGCTGTCTTGGCACTCTGACAAAACATAAGGATGTTATTTTTTTCCTGAAGTTTTGTCAGGACACCAGATTTTCCCTGTCTCTTCCTGTCAAGCTGCAGCCCTGAGAACAAAACCATTCCCAGCACCATAGCAGGAGAGATGTCAAGACCTCTCCTGTGCCACTTCTTGACCCCACCACAAAGCCTAGTGTAGGATGGGGGCATTTCCAGCTACCTTACACCCCTTTAAAAAACTACCACTGAGCATTTTCAAAGGTGATCAGAAAAGCATTACTTGGGTCTGGACTAGGTTTGACTTGCCCTGCTCTGTGCTGGGACTGCAAGTAAGCTCACCAACTCAGATCCCTTTTTTTCAAAAGTCATGGAGCTACTAAGAGGAATTTGACAGAAAAGACAACAGAATACTGATTTGCAAAAACACAAAAAGGTTACTAATAGTAAAATATGCTAGATGGGGGTAGAAAATTATCTCAAGCATAGGGAAGGAACATCCATGAATCACATTAAAATGAATTGGCATCATCTTGGAATATACATTGCAAGTAATACTCACAGACCTCAAGGGCCTGAACCAGAAGTGACCTAACAGGTCATTATGAAGGTTAGCATCTACAAATTTCAGTCTACACTGACATAAAGTATATTTCTCTTGCAGATCAGTAAAAGAAAAAGTTCCCCTTTAAAACAATTGTATTCAGCTGAATAAAATTCCTGAAGATGTGTGCCTATTCACAAGAAAGTGTTACCATCTATTCAGTAATTAATATGACAAATTCTAATTGCCTGGCACTGCAATATCATAAATTAAATACTTTCAGCCACCTGAAGATAAAGTCTTCCCATCTACAAGTTCTTAAAGAAATTTCTCTTTACATATTAAAACCTGTTTTCCAAACCCAGTTTCAAGACACAAGTTTTTCTTTTTTTTGTTCCAGTTTTTCAAAGTTCCTGCTTTGAAAAAAAAACTTTTTTTTTTTTTTTTGTCCCTTTGCCTTCCAGGATATGGCCAAGCACTTGGAGACATTCAGTCTAAATCAGAGCAAATGAATGTGAGCTCTGAAGCAAACCCAGGTCAGAAAGTTGCTTTCTCCCCTTCTTCCCCCTCATTTGCTACCCATTCTCCTGAGGCTACTCTGTAAAGGGCTAAGAGTAGGTGCAGTTGCTTCTGAAACTGATTTTGACAAATGGCCCATTGTTGATACAGTCACTCTAAGAACAAGACGGGGCCATGAGTAGTTACAGGGGGACTAGAGCCTTTTAATGCTGCTCTGTCAAAGCTAGAAGAATGCCATTAATCCAGTATAACCAAGTGCACATTTATGGACTGAGCACGGAGGAAATGGAACTGAACAGAAACATGGGAAGTATGTCAGCATCCTCTATCTCCTTGTGACAATTTTGCTACACCTGCATGCAGCCAGGAACCATCTCTGGAGTCTCCCAGTCCTTGTGGGGAAAGCTGTCTCCAGATTCAGAGAAGTTTTGCTTGAACAGGAATTGGGATAAGGTACAAGATAATGCTGGTTGGTGGGGCTTTCTCAGAGACAGCCCAGTGCTGCTGCTGCAGTGAGTGGTGGCTTGCATTTCTGGAAGCTGTGGATTTCTGTGTAGGGAGTATTTCTGACCATTCGCACCGACACCAACTTCCACTCGATAATGAACACTTAATTCTTCTCAGTTCCTAACTGTTCAGGGTGCTGGGCAGCTCCAGAGCAGGTGCCCAAACTTCAGGAGATATTGAGATATGTTCTTCATTACTGAACAATTGTAGTAACAAGATGTAATATTATTTTCAATTGTTTTTTTTCAGAAATGTTCCTGTGTTCTCCTCATGGGATTTTATTGACTGATGGCTCAAAAGCTCGGTGTTCCCTTGTTATTCAGAGATCTCACTGGAGAGATTCAGATGTCCCAAGATGAGTATGAGCTTAAGTGGTTTGATGGATGAAAGCCTGTTTGCTCAGCAGCATCCCTGTTGGATAAGGCGCCCACAAAGTAGACTGAAAAGGTAGATGAAAAATCTATCAATCATATGTAGCACATTTCAGCTATCCAGCATTCTACTTAGAAGCATTAGGGATATATCTTAATTTCTCAGATGCAAAGTCATTCTGCTTTTAGCCATTTCAAAATCACAAAGGACCACATGCTTTCAGAGAAAATCCTAGTGAGCTTAAGATGTTATCGGGGCACATAAAGGTATACATCAGGCAGAGTTATGGAAATATTAAACATATTGGGCCTGAGTCAGAACTCACAAGGGGCTTTTATAGAAGTATAAAGCTTTGGTCCTGACTCACACAAATGAATCCCAGATGAGAACTGCAATGTTTGTATTTGGAGTACAAACACTTCAGTAAAGTGGCAGCTAATGCAGTCATGACAACTACCAGAAAAGGTCACAAAGGAAACAGTAGCAGCACTTTGTGCTAAGATGTACTCCTACTCGTCACTGAAGTCCTGGGTTAAACTTTGCATTTGCTTTCCACTGTGTTGACATTGGATTTTTAACCACTTTCTTGTGGCCTTTCTCAGATGTCCTGATTAATGTTATGTTCATATACCTTTTTGTTTTGGTTTTTTTTTTGGGGGGGGTGGGTTTGGTTTTGGCTTTCTCTTTTGGTTTTGGCCTCTTTTTTTGGTTTGTTTTGCTGTTTTGTTTGGTTGGGTTTTTTGCAAAGCAACATCCCTTATCAGGATTTTAATAACAATTCTGTACAACAGGAAAACTGTAGGTCTTATTAAAAAATTACTCTGTTTTCATAGCCTCATTCCAAATGCACTAAATAGTTTAACTTTCAAAATGTGATGCATCTACCACCTTTGACATCCTGAGGGTTTTGGTGCTATTTCACAAATGCTCATAAATTAAGATTCATGCATGTTGCAATCAGGTAACATTACCGTAGTGCTTTTGCAACAGGACAAATGGAAGTAAAAATGTGTACAGCAACACAGAAACAGTGCAATTTTTGAGTAAATTGAATAACACAACTAAAATTGCACAGAGGTGAATTCCTTCATTCCACATACAACTGAACTGAAAACCTGGGAAGATCTATCCCTTTCTTTAACCACTAAATAAAGCTCTCCACCTTCTAGTGGGATATTTCTGTTCAAGCTCTAGAAGACTTTGCATGGAAATGGGAGGTGCCAATCCCTGAATATATGTCAAACTGTAGGCAAACACCTGAAAAAGTAGTGGCAAGCATTTGAAACCTAGAAAAATAAAATGAAGCAAAATTCATTATATTTCTAATTGCAGCTGAACGTTGGGCAGTGAAGAAAGCAAAGTGGACAGGGAGCTAATCAAGATGCATCATTTCCCATGCACATAGCAGCGGACCTTAAGAAAACCACAGAGCAGGTATGTGTAACTTCACATGGTATGTGGGTGCTGCAATGTTAATCTTGTAACACTAAAGTCAGGCAATGTCTTCAGTCCAAAATAGACTTCTGTGCTACTCCTTCCTAACCACAAGTCAAACAGGAGTAATGATTTGATGAGGCATTGGTTGTAAGGATGAGGCATTGGGTGTAAGGATGTGTGGTAATGGCAGTGTATTATTCCCTTAACCTGTTTCTCATGCATCACCTTGAGCTGGAGGAGGTGCTGGAATGGGTAAGTGACTGAGAAAGCAAAAAGGCCTAGCATGGAAAGTTTTCATAGAGGAATAGGAATCCTTGGGTTTCCACTCTCCTTTTCATCTGAGAGATATTAATTTTAGTCATATTTTCTTTTCTTTTACAAATGAAGCAATAAATCCTAAATCCATAAAAACTGTGTCCCAGACTCTACCAGTATCTGTGCATAACAAGCCTACTGCACAGTCAGAGCCCAGGCAAAAAAGCAGCCCTAGGGTGAGGACCGTGTAGCTGCAACAGTTTACAGCCTCCTCATACTCAGTGATCATGCCTGGTGTCAGCTAGAGAATGGATTTTCTTTAAGCAATAAAAATTATAGCAGTTCGAGATTCCTAGAAACCTTTTCTGCAATTTAGTAAGACTCCCAAATATGACCTATGAACTATCAGATAAATCCATTCAAACTAGTCCCAGACCATGTGGATTTATTTTTCTGCTGTGCATATCAAATTTGAGGGAAAGGTTGGGCTTGGAGTGTATATATACACAGGGAGTTTTGCCCCAGCTTTAAAAAAAAAAAAAAAAAAAAAAAAAAAAAAAAGACTTGAAAACCTTTCTCCTTATTACTTCTGAGGCAATATGAACAGTGCTGGGAGCTGGTATAATTCAAAGGTCAACCGCCACCATGTGCATATTCTACAGTCCACTAAGTAGGGCCTTATTAAGAAACTAATGCTGCTATACATCTCTTCTCCCTATTCTGCCTTCCAGCAACAAAGTCCAAAGGGAGTAACACAGAGGAAACAAAGCATATGTGCAATCACAGAATCACAGAACATTAGGAGTTGGAAGGGACCTTGTAAGATCATCTAGTCCAACCCCCCTGCCAGAGCAGGATCACCTAGACTAAATCACACAGGAACGCATCCAGGCAGGTTTTGAATATCTCCAGAGAACAAGACTCCACAACCTCTCTGGGCACTATGTTCCAGTGCTCTGAAACCCTCACAGTGAAAAAGTTTCTTCTTATATTCACATGGAACTTCCTGTGCTCCAGCCTGCACCCGCTGCCCCTTGTCCTATCACTGGCCATCACTGAGAAGAACCTGGCTGCATCCTCCTGACTCTCACCCTTTACATATTTATAAACATTAATAAGGTCACCCCCAAGTCTCCTCTTCTCCAAGCTAAAAAGACCCAGGTCCCTCAGCCTCTCCTCATAAGGAAGGTGTTCCACTCCCTTAATTATCTTGGTGACCCTGCACTGGACTTTTTCAAGGAGTTCTATGTACTTCCTGAACTGAGGGGCCCAGAACTGGACACAATATTCCAGGTGTGGTCTCACCAGTGCAGAGCAGAGGGGGAGAAGGACCTCTCTTGACCTACTAACCATACCCTTCCTAATACATCCCAGGATGCCATTGATCTTCTCAGCCATGAGGGCACATTGCTGGCTTACGGTCATCCTGCTGTCCACCAGGACCTCCAGGTCCCTCTCACCTACGTTGCTTTCCAAAACATGGGCAGTTACAAGTATGCCAGTTCCACAGAAGGAGTCAGATGCCTTTAAGGAAGACAAAATCTTTGAAAAAAAGGGTAGCAGGAGAATAGGATAGTAGGGAAATGGGGAATCTGTCAAAACTGCGTTTGGAGAAAAATCCTCTAATATGGCTATATTTCATAAAATATTGAGAAGAGTCATCATCGCTCACTAGCCACAAAAAGAGCATGAATATTAAACTGACTATACAACACATTTCACACATCTCAAAATAATGTTCCCATTTCATATGTTTTCCAGACTGTGGATCTTTGTATCTCCAATGCTAGCCAATTATTTGACAAAATATTGAAGAATGTCCTTTCACTTTTAATTTTGACAAGTTTGTTTATGTTTACCACTCGAGCAAGTAATTTTGCACCAAATTTAGTTATGGGTTTTATAGAAATTTTCAAGGAAGGGCTGGTAGAACAAATTGCAGTCATTAGTTTAAATCAAGTACTTCTCAATGATGTTTGTTTCTTCAAATGGGAAACTGAAGATTAATCATAGCAGACTAGCTGCAATTTCCTCCTTTAAATGTTTGGTATTTCCAAAAGATTACATCACTGTTGTATGTGTCTGAACCTTTGACTCTTGGGTAAAATTGACGTGTCCATTTTTGTAATTCATATATCCTTGTCAGTGTTAAAAATGCTAGCTTTTCTCATGTTCAGTGAGTAAATGTAAGCCAAAGTACAGCTTCTCCACTGAGGACCTTTTCTGCTTCAGATCACTGTACACAAAGCAAAGGAAGAGGAGGAAGCTCAGAGAACTACTTTGTGGAGACTGTCTCTGCCTCTTCCGATGAGGAAAGATGTTTAGTTATCCTTCAGGAGATTTCACAATCTGGTGATACTTTTGGATGCAAAAATATTCTTAGATATTCATGTAGCTAAGATACTCTTGTAGCAACAAAGACCGGGGATGAGTGGGTTTTAATCTATGTCAGACTGGGAGACTGACCGTTTCACATGACCCATGTCTCAGTTTGAAATTGGATTACTGCTCTGCACCCTGAATTATCCTAGACATTAAATCAGCTATGAAGCTGTAGTTTGTATACAATGGAAACCCTCTTTATTTATTTTTTTTTTTCCACAGAATGCACTGGTCTATTGTGGGTTGGCTCTTTGGACTCTTTCACCCTGTAAGAGCAACAAAACACAGATTTAGTTGGATGTTTATTTGAAGAGTGGCAAATCCATTCTGGACACTTTGGGAATCCCCAAATGTGTGTCACAATCTGGATTTGAAATTTGTTGCAGATTCAATATAACGGTTTACATTGCAGACTGCAGTCGCTTCAGAAATCACTATACTCAGGCTGAAGAGAACGACTAACAAAAATATTAGCAATAAACAAGACCTTTACTGCTTGGAAAAATCTCAGTTTTCCTTTTCTTCTTCCTCTGTCTGCTTTTAAAAAGTAGTCTTATATTTAGCATCACAGTTCTCTGGGTTCACAGAGCAACCTGATGATAGACAGTTTTCTAAAAGGAGATGCTCTCAGTCCATGGTTTAAGAACAATCATGTTACCAAATCCTAGGAAAAAAAAATATTGTGCCACCAGACAAGATATCACTAGCTGAATTTTCTGCTAAAATCCCACCAAACACTCCTCATCAAGCAGCTGCAATGTATCAGTAACACAAAGAGACAAAACCTGTGCTGTGGCAGCTACAGCTTCTCATCCTGGAGCATGTCCAAGGCACCAGCTTCAGGGCAATTCTGAGATAGCCACTCTCTCCTCTTCCTCACATAAGATGTATTTACAAAGTCTGGGACAGAGGGAGAGAAAACAAACCAAAAGATTCTGTAGCCTAATGTATAGGAAGTTTTCCCCATGTAAAAGGGTCCTGGCTGTCTGTGGAGGACCATGACTGCTGAACATAACGTTAGGGTTTTTTTATACACATTCAGGTCTCCTGACCTTCATACATGACAGAAATGTTACTTGCTAGGGCTGACAATATTCCTGTGTGAAATGAGCTCATAGAACAATAAAGTTCCTGGTTTAGGGGAGAGAAATGTGGAGACAGGTGTCAGGGGAAAACCCAGGTCTCTAAGCTTCTTGGTCACTCCTCTTTCACCACTGTGGTGTCAGAGAGCTGTATGATGCATAGTTTGTGGTCTCTGTGGCAAGGCTGGTTTACTCTTGAAACTACCTGATAGAGTTGGCAGCAACTGTTCTACAAGTAGATGAGATTAGGAGAATGTGAGCCACTAGCAGTGATGCCCGTGGGTGTGAGCAGACACATACACAGGTATTTGAAAGCAAACTGTGGGGAACCCCCACCCCAACCCAAACAACAAGAATAATTTTCTTTTTTACCTTCTTCTTCTTTCTTTGCATGAACATAAGACTACAATATTTTCCACACCAGTTTAGTAATGGAACAGAGCTGTTCTCAGACAGCGGGGGAGGTCTCTGCACTAGTAATGACAGAGACTCCTATTGAATTGACACAGAGTGTATTGCAACTGACTTCTGCCTCCCTTCTGCCCTGAGACAAGGCAAGGGTGTTTTTAGCACACACATGGTGTCACGATGGTATGACAAACATTGCCTTCTACCAGGTCAAACTCAGAGGGCAAGTACCTAACAGTGGTGTCACGATGGTATGACAAACATTGCCTTCTACCAGGTCAAACTCAGAGGGCAAGTACCTAACAGTGGCCTGTATTTATGCTTTGGAGCATGTTTTGTGAAGCTCCAATGCACTCAGTTGGGTTTTAACTAGATGTGGGATTTTATTTATATCCTGGCAACCCAGCCCAAGACTTCTTTTGACATTAAATTGTTTACTGTTTAATTCATTGCTTTTATTTGTCGGCTCCTGAACAGGGCAGCGAGGACCTCAAAAGCTCTGAACCAGGACCACAGAGGAAGATGGGTACTCAACATATGGGAATCCAAGCAGGATTCTATTTTATGGAGTATCAGTGTTGAAGTAACACTCTTTGATCCCTTGCTTCCACAGATGTGAGCTGTCGTGAACTCAGCAGACAGCAGATGCATTTACTAATTACTGCTAATTGCTACTGTCTAGACATCATGTAAAGATGAAACCACCAGCCTTGTTTACAAACCAGCAAATACCTGCATAGTCTTCTGGTATTATTCTGGATCACTGTGTGATAAGTCACCAGTGCTGACTTTGCACACAGCAGTGGCAGCAAGAATAACGGTTTGCATCATTTCTGCAGTAACACAGACAACTGCATAAAGCGAACTGGAGACTCAAGCACTCTGCTGCTGACAATGTTCATTTTCCTTCATCAAATCCTTACTGTGTTTTCACTAGTTTGTACCACAGGAGCAAGTAGTTTTCTGCATTAAACTCTAGGTCAAATGTCTATGAATGAGAAATGCTTACAAAGACATCTTCCAGCATATGAAAACCTCATAGGGGTTGTGTGGCAAAATCAACTTTACTCAACTACTCTTAGAAGTGGATCATTCAATTTTGTCTGGTTTCTTTTAAACTAAAACCAGTTTAAGTAGAAAATTCTAGTACCTGTCACCCTGTGATAAAAAACAACAACAAATCTTCTTGCGATTAATTTCACAAAAGAAAAAAACAAGATGGACTTTCACAAAATTGGAAGTTTTAGCCATGCCTTTCTGGAAATAGCTTGTGATTCTTTCAAAGTTGAGAGACTGTAGCCACTCAGCCTCTACTCATCTTTCCTACCAATAATAATATATGGATGTAAGCATTAAGAAGCAGCAATATGAAACAAGTTATACCTGGCATACATATAGTGTCAAGCGTCTTACCTCCACTGCCAGTTACTGCATCCACCAATGTTCTGCCTCGTGGTATTTTCTCCCTTTTTAGCTGTTGTGAAAACTAGATGGTGCACTATTTCACACATCAGATGGGCAGCACTTCAAAATATTTGTCATTGGTACCTGCACAGGAATTTCCTACCTTCATCACACTGCTGTTGCAGAAGAAAACCTTCCAAATGAGGCTGCACACAAGAGAAGGGGTAAAACTGAGTAGCGGAAATAGCAAGCGAGAACATGCGAATGTGGTGGCACGTGGTACAAAAGAGGTAGAGAAGAGCTGGGAGCAGTAAAAACGTTTATCCGGGGGGGTCAAGCTAATACATTGTTCTTTATATGGATGTAGAGATTTTTTTACGCAATTTTCCTTCCCTAAACGGTAGAAAAGCTGTTATCAAGAAACAGTACCAGTGTTAGACTGCTGATGTTTCCATTCCTGTAGATGTGCACACAGGCCTTAGATAAAAGTTAACACGGAGATACTACGGTTTGGAGAATTGCATATGTTACTCTTTGAAAAAACAATATGAACTGGCTTGTTGGAGGTATGGCTGAAAGGATCTGAGCCAGCATATATTGTGAAACCATCCAGACAATCACAGATAAACCCTGCTTTGGGAAATGGTGCAAGGTGACCTCTAAGGTTTCAGGTCACTTCTTTTGAAATCCCCCAGAAGAACCAGGAGAAGCAACAAAATGATATAACCAGTGACAGTACCATCAGCCAAAATACCCTCATTGCACAGCGTGTCTATGTTAGTCTTGCCTTGCCAGAACACAGCTGGCAGCTTTTGGCTCAGGCCATGCTGGAGGCAAGACCTGTGTCCCAGATGGACACACGGCATCTGCATGCAGACACAGTGTGAAGAGAGGGAGAGGAGGTGTCCAGGGCATCAGTTCCCTGCACATGCTTTCCCTCTCTACTGTCATACTTTCAATACTCCTTTTATTTCCTTCTCTTGTGAAACATTAATGGTACTTCTTCTGGCTTCCCTGACCATATGAAGATTTTTAATTTATTTGAGTTAGGAAGAAAAATTGGGGAAAGTACATGAGATTTTTGGACCCAACCTCCCCCCTCTCTATTTACAAGAATAAACAAATTCATGCTTTCCAGGGCACACAGGGAACGCAAAGTCCAGCAACAGCTTTGCAGCTGATGGCTTCCTGCCTCCTTAAGAGAAATCTGTCCCAAATGTCCTTTGTTGAGCCTTTATTTAGTGTAAAGTTGATGTTTTTCCAAAAGTTTTGAAAAAAATCTCTATGTTTGAACCCCAGTGCTTTTCTCACTCTTTCACCCTTCTTCAAAATGCCTTGTCTTCTGCCAGATCATCTGAATTTATGAAGACCGTCCTATTCGCCATTTTTTAAAATTGGAATTATGTATTTGCCATAGTTTTACATAGCTGGGTGCTGAGAGAGAGACAGGGGACTGCAGAAAATGGCTGCTGAAATGCTCTGCTGACCCCCAAAAATGTAAACATCAGACAATTGAAGGCCAAAGTCGCAACTAGAGATAATCATTGCACCTCTGAGAATGACTTATAGGACCCACACACACACCCACCAGCCAAGACGGAAACCACAAAGACGTGGTCACCCTACGTTGGAACAAGCCCCTGCCAGCACTTACAGTCATGAGGAGAATCAGAGACACGGAGATGAGAGAGAAATACTTGCATCAGAACAGTTTTGCTGAGGAAAGGCACGGAACCCCATGAAGGACTGGGACTGAGAGACACTGTGATAAAGAGATAAAGCCCTGTGGGAAAGGATTCATGTTGGAGAAGTTCATGGAGGACTGTCTCCTGTGGGTGAGACCCCACGGTGCAGCAGGGGGAGGGTGTGGAATGAATGTCCCCACCCCCTGGCTGAGAAGGAAACCAACATGCAAGGGACTGACTGAAGCCCCCATCTCCCAGTCCCTGCCCCCCTGTGCTGCGAGTAGGGGGAAGAAGGGAGTGAAATCATGACTAGAGTGAAGTCTGCTAAGAAGGGAGTGGAGAGGGAGGTTAGAGGTGTCTTAAGATCTGGCAAAGGAAAACAGCTCATGAAGAAGTAACAGAGAACCCCATTTTTTCCCAGTCCCTGCCCCCCTGTGCTGTGAGCAGGGGGAAGAAGGGAGCAAGATCATGGCTAAAGGGAAGTCTGCTTAGAATGGAGGGGTGGGGGGAAGGTGCTACCAAGAACCCCATTTTCCCCAGTCCTTGCCCCCCCTGTGCTGTGAGTGGGGGGAAGAAGGGAGCAAAATTCTGACTAAAGTCTGCTAAGAAGGGAGTGGTGGGGGGAAAGTGTTTTGAGATCTGGTTGTGTTTGTTTTAAGATCTGGTCATGCTCCTGACTCCAGTTTCACTGTTCTTTGTAGTGCAGTGTAATAAATTAGGTAGTTTCTCTCTTCTTCACTTTGTGTTGAGTCTGTTTTGCCCATGTGATTGCTGACAGAATGATCTCTCCTTGTCCTTATTTTCTCCTCTGTCCAACTAAGAAGGGGAGTAGTAGTCTGATTTTGGTGGGCATCTGGTCTCCAGCCAGGGCTAAACCACCACAGTATTTTATTCTCTCCTACAGTTCACTGAAAGGTTATGCATAAAAAGAAACCTACCACATTCAAATGAACTCTACCTACTCTGTCATTTTGAGACCCTTCTACTTCAGAGCAAAGTGCATTTCTCTTGTATTTCCAAACCTTAATCTGTATTCCCCAAAAAACAGCAACAACAGCAAAAAGAACATGCATTGACGTTCAAGTTCACACAATCCCTCTGTCCACAGCTGGCCTCTCTCCAGCTCTCACAAGTCCCCAGACACATCTTGCTTACTCTTGTTCTTAATGTTTCCACTGATGCCAGGTGGCTGTTCTCTTCTCCTACGTGTCTTCTTGGGAGAACTGGGCTTTCCAACACACAATTACATCCCTCCAAAGCAAAAACATTTCTCAGCAGGAATCATAGGGAGGCATAAATCAGAGAAAAACACAGGTCACAAGTTGTACTCAGGGTCTGAAAGAGTGGAGTATAATTCTTTAAGAAGGACAGAACCATGGCATTGGAGTTTGGTCAGTTATACAATACTTGGTAAATTTTTTTATGACTAAAGGTTTTATTGTGACTCAGTAGAACTCAGCATTTTGTCATGTATTTCCTTGAGGCCATTAACTGCTGTCTGAATCCTGAGGTATCCCGGTAGTCCTGGAGCCTGAAGAACCCCTGTGTGTTTGCTAACACAAATATAGGAGATAGGTGAGGTTACAGGGTATCCGAGACCTTAGAGAGATTTCCTAATGCACACAAGACTAGACCAGAAGTGATATGGCCTTTCTGCCTCTGTGCTAGCAATATGAAAAAACCTCTCTTGACTGCAGGTATTTTCCCTTGCTGTAGAATGGAGGGTGTTTCAAGCTTTCAGAAGGGCTTTATATGGGTGAATTAATAGGAAAACCAAATTAACTCCTCAGGAGAAGACAGCAGAGGACGGAGTTGATGCAAAGTCCTAAAGTGGCAAGTGAGCACTTGTCTTGAACTAAGAGTCAACCACAACAAGAACTGCTGAAGTTGAATTTCCAGTAAAGCTTTGCAGAGATGTTTTCCTGTGACCTTCTTGTCTGAAATGATTCCCAGTCCCAACTCATCGCTGTAGTATCCGCAAAGCTGAGGTTGCAACAGCCATTGTAACTCAAGGCAGCCACCAGCGGAGGACAGAACCTGGTTGTGTCTGCCACATCCCTCTCCTGCTGCATCCCGATATGCCGAAATTACTGCTGCAATTCACAGACGTATCAGAGCAGAGATGATTTCCATTGCAAACCTGAGTTCAGTTTTGGAAACAGTTCATGCAGCATCAGTGGTGACACTGAGTGTAATCAGTTCAGATCAGAATCTTCAACTGAGAAATTCCCCAGCACCTTTTCTCACCTTTTTGGACATCCTCTTTGATGTCTTTGATTTGCTGCAAAACAGAGTGCCAATATCTTTGTGGAAGTAGCTGAAACATAATTTATTAGTGGCAACAGTAGACTGATTGAGCCAATGACCTGCTCAAAGCAGAAAATACTGGGTGCTGAAGAGGTTGGGGATCTGCCACCAACTTTTTCATTGAACAAACACAGGGCATGCTGCTATAGGTACCAGAGGACCCCCTCTCTCCTCACACAAACTACATCCCAAGGGGGTATCAGGTCTTCATATCTCCCTTTTGTATCAACACACTGTAGAGGTCTGTGGAGATCTCTGCCTATCTCCACTGTCTGTCTTGTGATACAACAGTCTTTAGGACACTGCTATGTCCTTCGTCTCTGCCCTCCCCCTCTCCTCCTCCCAAGCTTACAACTGCCTGCTGAGATACAGAATCATTAGCAGAAAAGTTTTGGTATAATTAATTAGTGAGAGCTGAACATAGCCTTTAAATACTTTATTGACACATCTATACTATAGCTTGGTTCCTACTGGAAAAACTGATTTTTGCAGTCCTACACCATTTTCTTCTACAGTCCCCAAACCAAACAGACATTTTGCCCTGCTGCAGCTTCTAAACATGACTTTGGAGTCACCTAAAGGACACAAGGTCAGCTAGTTGTCCCGTTTACTACACTGATAATGTAATCCCCAGGCCATGCCTGCAGGACGTGCTCACAGCCAGTTCGAGCAGCAGCAAGGCAGTCTGCTGCGTGAAGCATGGTACAGACCATGAAGGTTTATTTTTGGCTCACTTCATCTTGGGTGATCAAACATCAGGCATTTCAATGCAAGTCCCCGAGGCAGAGAGGAGGCAGTGTGGCATGCTCCTCTCACCCAGGCGCCGCGGGATGCTCGCCCCTCTCCTCTGGGAACTGCGGGCAGTATCTGCTCTAAGGATGGACCTGACTCCTGGGACCAGCAAATGTTAGTGTTTATGGAGGAAATTTGTTTTGGCAGAAACAGCTTCCAAGGGACCATAATGTTTAAGCAGTGACTTTTTACCCAGGAAAAACTGAATTGCCTCACACTCTAAATAAGAGAAAATAGACTAGCACCACAGCAATGTGCAGGCAGGATGCAATTAGTACCTGATTCCCACCTCCAGCTACCCTCCTGGTGCAACAATTCCAGAAGGAGGAACTGGACTTTTCCTGAGATGCCAGCTGCCCAGAGGTTGGCCAAGCTTACCCAACACTTGAAATAGGGTGGAGGGGAGGAGGGTGCCACCAGACAGGCACAGCTCTTGCCATGGGGAAGCTGCTGACCCTGGGTTGGCACAGAGCAGGAAGGAATACTGTGAGGTGAGGCAACGAGCATCTCCCTGCTGCCACAGAAGTTTTGAGCAAATGGCTTCTCAGTTGCACAGTTTTTTGTGGGGATGCAAAAATCCAGGCTATGTCAGACACTCACCACAACTGGTTGCATTAGTGGGAAATATCCTCCTTTCTTGTTTTTGTTTTGGCCCCTGTGAGCTACTCTGGACATCCATGCAAAACGCAGCGTCCAGGGAGTGCAGCGAGGAGCACAGCACACGCCCACACAATGACAGAGTCGTGGGTGCTGTTCTCACCGTGATGTTAGCCAGCTGGCCTAGATGTAGCTGAGTGTAGATACACAGATTCAGAGAGAGCAGTAAATCAGGATGTGTTATAGCTAACCCCAGACATACAGAAATCATGAGTCATGCCCCGAATAACCCAGAGATTAGCTTTAAAATTTGTGAGTTCTGAAAAGCGCAATGAATATGGTGCTGCTTTTATTTTCCTACCATTCTTCAATATTTCACCTGGATACCACATTAACCCTGTGGGTTAAAACCGTGATTTTTCTTTTTATTTTTTTAAAGCAAGATCTGGAAAGACCCTATAATAACCTGATTGATAGGGTTAAGACTTTCATCAAAAAATCACCAGTAACAGTGGGAATTTCAGCACAGTTGCGAAGTTGGTAACACTGAAATGCCCCAGAGTTATGCTTAACAGAGGCTGTGACAGGAACAGCCTACCTGACTTGGTGTGAGAGTGAATACTCACGGAGATGTCACTAGGTTACCGTTATCTCCCTGAAGCACAGCAACTTCTAATAGGTCAACAACTTGAAAACACCCTTTTTCCTACAGACAGGCTTTACCTCTTTATCTTAAAATAGGGCTGGGTGTTCCCACGTTCCTGTTTTTTTTCAGAAACAGCAGTCTGGACTTTTTAACCTACCTGTCCCCAGTTTCCCAATAGTTTAAATGGCACAAATAAAACACAAGCTTTTAACTCATGGCTCCAACAGCTTGAGTTTTGTCAGTACTGTAGCTAAGCCACGGCTGAGAAAGCTGAGACTTAAATAAATATCCATATATTTACTAAGCTGGTGCTTCAGTGATGAAATCTGAATACAAGAAAAACTTGGGCAACCTTTTGAACTATTGTGGCACCACTGTAGCGAAATGAGATACAGCAGCTGATTTGCCTGGGGCAGACATAAAATAACTGGCATCCTGGCCATTTGTGGTTCATGTAATGGGGCTTTGGGTTTAGCCACTCCAACCAAACCAGTCCCTTTCTAAATTTCCCATGTTTTTATATTTAAATGAAGTCCAATTCTCCCAGGCTCTGTGAGGACCAGCAAACCTGGTGGTCCTCATTTTCTGTTTTCTTTTAGAAGTTGGGACATATAGCTGTTTCCCCCCCCCGCGCCACCCCCCCCCACCCCCACCCTCCCACCCCCCCCTTCCACCTATGTTTTCCCTGCACTTACTTTGCAGTCCTGTCTACCTCAGCTGTGGATCCCAGGGAAACTTCCTTTGCTAATACTCCCAGGAACAGAAGGCATTTGTAGCCAAACTGGTAGTAATGCTGTGGTTGCATGCATGTTTGTTAAGTTTGTTTTGTATAGATTTAATCTGAGGCAAAGCAACTGGATGGAATTTTCTGCTACTTTGAGCTGTGTACAGATGTTTTGTTGGAGGTGTCCTCATCTTTGCCTGCAAATCCCAGCTCATGTGACTTTCTGTTCTGAATCAACATGATATTCACAAGTGGAATATTCCAAGTAAGAAGTGTTTAATTATTTTTCAAACTTTTTGGACATTTTAATCTTTGTAAATCTTCAGGGGGAAAAAAAAAAAAAGGAAATTTCTGTGGGTCTAAAAGAGAATAGATCTCATTCACTCACTGCCCCCTCCTCTCTCCAGTACCTTACTCTGTAGGAGAGGACCTCTCCATCCACATCTGGCAGAGACATGACGGAAAGGAACCAACAGACAGACCCAAAGCTTGTTTATCTTACAGAAGCTGCTAGGCTGAGGTCATGAGGCACTACTAGAAAAGAAATAGCAGGGAGGAGCATCACAGTGAAGTGGGAAGTTTATGGCAGCCATGGTCAAAAACCTGGGCCACCAGCAGCTGCAGAGGTGTGACCCACATTAGTGGTTCCCCTCTCCAGGAAAGAGAGGAAGCTTCCTGTCTAGAGCTCACAGCCTAAAAGCCAGAAGACAAAAATAAACTGAAAGAAAATCCATTTAGGAGTCTGTAGAGCACTGGAAAGAGACTCAGTGCTACAGGGAGTTTTGTGGAAAAGCTGAAATAGCTGGACAAAAAAAAAGATGCTGTTAAAGCACCTGAGAGGGGCAGCTGAGCATGGAGACCTGTAGCATGTGGGGCTGTGCATGGGGCTGTGCACAGGGCGGTGCGTCGGGCAGCATGTGGGGCTGTGCGTGGGGCAGGATGCCATGTCCTGGCCACAGGCACCGTGCAGGGTGCCAGGGCTGCTTGTCTGGACGCAGCCAGGACAATGCCTCAGCAAGAACCAGAAAGGAGAACAGGACTAGGAACCACAACAGCCATACCTTGGGTGAGGAGTAATCCAGTGTTGCTGCATTCACTCTCCATCTTCCTGCTGCTTTGGCCTCACAATTTTTCATAAAATATTGTTTGCAAGGAAACTGATTCTTCTTTGTTATTAGGGAAAATTAATGAACTAGACAGCAAGTAGTTTTAATTTTCATAAATGTCTGGGTGAGAGTTTGAACAAGTATTTTAATAGTGATCCCTCAAATTTGATCTTGGCCCTCTGAAATCTGGCTGTCGAGTCAGGACATGGGGTTGCTATATCTGAGGATGCAGCTAGTGCCTGTGAGCTGCAAACAGATTTGCCAGCTGAGCACTGCTTGGTTAGCACGTTGTTCTCCATTCATATACTTTGTGGTAAGTGGTGATGCAGCAGTCCAGTACTTTAAGAAATTTTCCCCGCAGCAGATAATGCATTAGCTTTTTTTTTTTTTTCTCCTTCATATCTTTTTCTTGCTGATTTAAGTAACTGTTTTCCAGCAACAGTGGATAGTATGTATTTAAGGCAGTTCTGCTACTTTCTTATGTACTATGAGCAAAAGGAAGCTTGCAACTTCTTGTTTTGGTCAGTGTCTGCTTAGAGAGCAATTTTTCTAGGGAACCTGCATTGGCAGGGGTGTTGAACCCAATGATCTCTTGAGGTCCCTTCCAACCCCTACGATTCTGTGATTCTGTGCTTCTCTCGTCTTTAATTTCGTGCATTATGTTGGAGCTTTCTGTTGCTGCAGTTGTGAGGTTGCAGTAGTACGACTTCTGTGCAAATGTCTGTCTGTGGGGTACCCCAAGACCTCAGACAATGAAGATGTCATGGCATGTCACCTGTTAAAAAAGAGAGTAAGATCATGGTAAATTCCAGATACATAACTCAAATTTATTCCTCTGTTTTATGTAGCATTCCCTGTATTTCTCTTTTTGCCCGTGAACCACATTCTGCTCTCTTGCACTAGCATAATTCCCTTGACCTAAGCCTTATTGTAAAATGGAGTCCAATTTTATGTTGCCTAGTTTTTACTGGGGAAAAAAAAAGAGTTGGACTCGATGATCCTCATGGGTCACTTCCAACTCAGGATATTCTGTGGTTCTGTTCTATGATTCTGTGTATTTGAACGCCTCTCTCAGTTTATCAGTGTACTCATTACATACCCATTACAGTATCTGCACACTTATATCAGCTGTAAATCTTTAGGAAATTCTAGTTCCACATGTATTTTAGGTCTTCCTGGACTGTCATACAGCTGAGGAGCAACACATCAAGCAGTTATTTGCAACTGGGGCAGGTTGTTGCCTACAAGCTGTGCTGACTGCTCGCATTTGTCAGCAGCACTGATGTCGAGCTCTCAGAGATCTGTTGTTCTGTGGGTTGGAAAAAAGCACACAAAACCTGGTTCACCAGCCTTTCAGGCCAAAGTCTGGCCCCCATTTTTTTCATAATGCAATGGCATCCTTATTTTCCTTGGAGCCTTTGGGTGTTACAGATGCAGAAACTTTAAGTAATGATAAGAATACAGTAAGAGAATAAAAAAACCAAACATGCACATTAAGTTCTTCTCTCCACAACAAAGGCAGTTAACATCCTTGAAACGCTCTGAGAAAGATATTTTCCCACTGAAAGATTCCACAGGAAACAAGAAAAATCATCAACATTTTGACATGATTGTCTAATTGAACTGTTTCTCTTTGGGAATTTAATGAGTATTAAAAACATTTCAGTTTGCAAGTGTGCATCAGATGAAATCAAAGACCTTCATGACCACCCCTCAGAGCAAATATTTGGAAATGTTAAGGCAGCAAATGAGGTGTTACTTAAATGAAGGCACACTAAACAGTGTCCTTAAACCTCCCAACTTTCCAAACCCTTGGACTGAGTATTAGCTTGGATTATTTATAAATTCCACCCCACACCCCTTTTTTTTGTCTTCTTTGTGATGGATTTCTGTGAAGACTAAGGGGTCTCAAATCCATTCCCACTAACTCCAGACCCTTCTTGTCCTGCCATACAATTGCAATCAAACACAATATTGCAGATTTACTCTCAGATCCGTGAGAGCTCAGGAAAGTAGACAGGGAAATCAGGGACGGACTTGCAGAGCTGAGTGAGGCTCTTGGGCTTTGGCCACTCTTCCCAATGCCTTGCTGTAGGTCAGGGTGCTGCTGGCTAACTCTAGTCACCTGAAGACACTTGCAGCACACAGACCTTGCAGCCATCTCCCATGCAGCTCAGGGGAGGAATACTGTTTCCTTTTATGTTGAAAAAAAACCCATATAAGAGCACTGGGAAGCAGGCAAGTGGCCCCAGAGTCCATTTTTAAAACATGTGGATGGATCATTAATAGTAGTTATCACTTAGAAACCAGCACTGGCATACACCTCAGGCACAGTAAAAAATAATGTATATATTTACACAATCAAAATACAGCCAACAGTTACAAAAGCTTTAAAGGTCAGTAACAAGAAATAAAACCATAATTATATCTATCTATGCTTCAGATGAGCTCCAGGAGACTTCAGCTCTCTGCCTCTCATGGCACTTGCCTGAACTTAGTGGGTTTTTTAATGCATGCTTTTCTTCTCTGTGCCTGTAAAGTGGTGAATCAGATACAGGGAATATTTAACTGTTATGCAAACTTCCCTGACGTAAATCTGTCTTTTTTATCCCTGAATGATCCATGCAAATGTAATTGAGTTGAGTTGTTAATTTTAACCCCTGGCTTCTGGCTAAACACCCCTCACCTCTCTCTGTCCATAAGGTTTGTTCAAGTCCTTCAGGCAGGGCTGGCCAAAGCCCTCTCCAATCCAAGTGATGCCTCTCTAATTCACAGGGAAACTGATCCAAAGTGCAACGCAGCTCTCAGGGCACTGTCTCAGGAAAATGATGGCGTGAAAAACAATTCCCTTTTTCTGCCAAATTCTTTTTTAATTAAATGATTCCCACAGTAGGGTAACACCACCACCATCACCACCCCCAGACACTCAAATACGCGTGCTGGTGTGGCTGCTGGGCCATGCTGTGGAGACAGGGAGCAGACAAGGACCAGCAAGGAGAAGCTAGCAAGCAGAACATGCTCAATCCAGCCCCACAGCCTAGAGAAGAGTTGATGGCTTTGGGGCCTCTGGATGCCAACACTTGAAACATCACTGTTCCCACAGGAACAAGGTTTGCCAGTCACTGTTAGCTCCCAGCTGAGAGTCCACAGAAGTGCTCTGACCCCTGAGCTAGTTTCTGCATGTGCCCTGCTCCAAGCTAAGGGGGCACTGGGATGTGGCACTCTTCCCCAGCAGAGACCCCAGTGCCATGGATGCTGTGCCTAAAGCTCAGTCCCTCAGTGAAACTGCTGACATAGCAAGATGTGTTTGTATTTATTCTTCAAAAAAATTGACTGGAAATAGTTTGGGTTAAAGGCAGGGGCTATCTTTAGCTAAGTCATGTATCAGTTTAGAGTCCCACTGTTTCAGCAAAAGTTTTTTACTGACATAAGAAACCTGCAGCAACCACTGAAGACAAAAAGCAGCTCCAATCCAAAGCCAAATATGTCAACATCAGTACAGTTACAAGGTCCTATATATTTATTGATGGCTATGTGCAAAATACATAGCAGAAAGACTGTGGTAATGAAAGCAAAGAGATGGATGGATCTAAGAATGGATGCAAGCCTGCAGTCAGCAGAGTTAGGTGGGCTGGACTTTCTTCGCATCAGACTACTCACACAGAAATGTTATAGGAAGTATTGCCTTGGTTTGGGTGCACATGGATTTTTATGGTTCATTTACTTCACTGTCACCCAGTTACAACTTCAGTAAAGCAATGAAACCAAAGATCTGCATTTTGAAAATAAACATAAGCAGTGTCGCAAACTAAAAATTCAGAAGACATATCTTGGAAGCATGTGGTAAACATCTGTCAGTTTGGATCCTTCTAAAAAAATACCCAGGGGAAGTACATTTCATTACTGACTATGCAACTTACCACAGGCTTAACCTTTTCATTGAATAATTGAGTATCCTTCATATTCTGAACCAGATGAATGGTTTGGGAGAGTTGTTAGGGAGATTGGACTGCTTGTAAATAATCCTGGCATACATCCATCCTGTTCTCATCTCTAGACAAAAAAGTCCATCAATGAAGGAAGATCGCTCCAGAGGGACCAGTGTCAGAGCTGTGGTTTATGTAGTCACAGTTGTTCAGGAGAATCACTAGAAAAAAACCTAATTGCTAATGACTGAGAGATGTGACCTATATTTATTTCAGAATATTTATCTCCGCTCTCAGCCGGGGTAAAACCACGACAGCAACCTACCAGTCTCCTCTCATTTTCAATGTGACTCACACTGCATGTAAAAAACGGAAGACCACTAAAACCAATCGTTAAGCATTACACACCATTAACCGTACTGGTAATGAAGGCTGCAGATTAAGGTTGTTTAGATTTCTTTAAATTTACTGTTAGTGGAAAACTTCCTGTCTGTACACAATCATTTGACAACTGCAACATTCCTGTAATTCACTGTACGCGAAATGGTGTGTGTATATATTCTCCAGCTTGATGCCATTTTAACATAATTTGTCTTTGAAAACTGAATAAGGCGATAGGCCAAAAGGACAGAGGTACAGACCAGTGGATGTCTGCAAATCTCAAGAGGCAGTTGTGTCCCTCCAACCCAATTTTGGTCTGCAACCAGCCTATTTTAAGTATTGTAATTCTATTTTTAACCTTGGTGGCTGCTACAAGTCTACGGACGGATGCAGACATGGTTTACAGCTCTGTAGTTATTTCTCTACAAGACTAAAAATCTATGACCTTTCTTTAAAGCAAGGGAACCTTCACAGCCCTGATGTATGTTTGCAAATGTCATGAGAATTTGTCTAAATGACTTTTGATATATCATAAGTAACCAAAGCCTTTACTTCAGTTTTGTTCTTAGCAGACAGGAGCATTGTATTGGATTTACAGGGCGAGGTTTTTCTAGCAGGAGGGCTACAGTGATGACATCTCTTAGAAGCTTCTAGAAACTTCCCCCCGTATCCAATAGAGCTAATGCCAGCCAGCTCCAAGGCAAATGTTTTTAAGATTTGGTTTTATTTCTCATTACCTTACTCTGTTATGCTAGGTAGAAAACTAAATCAGCTTCCCCAAGCTGAGTTTGTTTTGGCTGTGATGGTAGGTGGTGAGTGATCTCTCCCTGTCCTTATCACAACTCCAGAGCCTTTAAGTCTATTTTGTCTTCCCTGTCCAGCCAAGAAGGGCAGTGATAGAGCAGCTTACATGGGCACCTGGCCTCCATTCAGGGTCAACCCACCACATGTGTGATGAAAGATGACCCTTGTTTCTCCTGTCAGGCATTCTGGCCCAACCTTTCAGGCATTTCTGTGCAATCACAGCCATGAGCACAGGATTTGATGCTTTCCAAAATCGTCAGTCAAAGTCTAATCATTGGGATCCATCCATGTTATTCCACGTAAGCATGCAAAGGAACTAATGCAAGGTTGCTCAAGGAGAATTGGAAGTGGTCAGATGCTGTGCCAAACCAGTTAACCAAAATACTGCAAGCAGAAGTACGAGCTAGACTAGATAGGCAAGAAATCTTCTAGAACTTCTTGCTTTTGCAAGATACTGCTAGCATGAGCTAGATAACTCTGATCCATCAAGACATATACTTCCATGTCAAGTGGATAGTTATGTAACCAGACAGCTGCTGTTTTATTAACTATCTGCTATAGTTTAATAAAATACAACCGTAAGGATATTGTTTTGTTATTGTATATGTATCAATAAAATACAAATGAGAGGATAAGAGATATCCTACACTACTGATTTCCTGCTTCTGGTTTCTTGGTGGTTTTTTTCAAGAGCAATGTGTCTTAATCCTTTCAAACTCTCAAAAGCAGAACCACCATATAGGAGCAAGTGGTTTACTTATGTTGCATGATAGAAATGCTTAAGCTCAGATAAACCTGAAACAGGAAGCAATGAATCCACATCAGTGCTGGTCCTCAAGAGCCTGATTGATGAGCACAGTAAAAGAGATGGAGTTTTTCCAAACAAGGTAGATATTACAACTTAGACTGATGTTAGGGCCAGTATTTTCATCACTCCCTTATATACAAGTATATCTTAAGCCCAGAGCCATCCTGCCTAGCTTCAGACACCTGAGACATATTTTCCAACTTTCCCAGTCCTGAACCTAGACAGAAAATTAAAAGATTGTTATAATTTCTTCCATCTGCCATATTGCTTTCCATCTGTTTATCAATTTATAATATATTTTGTTCATTAATACAAAATAGCACCTGAAGATTTGGAGACTTCGCAGGGTCTATGCACTTCACATGGTTTGGCACAAAAATTCAAGGGCAGTGAGTCAAAACCAGACAATGTATTAAATGCATATTTTCTCCATGGTGCTGCCCAGGGCCTTGCTGCTATTTGAAACATATTGTTTAAACATCTTCTTTTTAGCAGCAACAAACAAAATTCCAGCTGTGGACAGTTTCACATTTGTGAATCCCGAAGGCCAGTGGCAAAAACAGGCCTACACAGGCAAGAGGGACAGTGTACTGGGCACGGATTGTGCTGAATATTTTAAGCTGAGGTAATGGATGTAACTCATTTAGAGGGAGACTCCGGTGCTGGGTGTTTGCATGCTGTGTGAGGGATTGTAGGAGAAGCAGCAGCAGCAGGATTAATATCAGAGGGCATTGCTGCCATGGGCTGCCTTGACTCTGACCCCAACCCCAGCGTCTTTGTGCTCATGGGCATCTACTTCTTCATGCTACCATGAATTCAAAAGCCCATATTTCATTTCATCAAAACATAGATCTTATTCCTGACAAGAGAAAATACCAGAAAAAAGAAAATACTGGGGGGAAAATGCAAACGAACTAAAAAAGAAGCTGCTGACAGGGACTTCTGCATGGGGTTGGTTAGTTGAAGCTCAGTACCATGCTACCAGACCCATATGACTTTCGGCCAGCATAACATGAATATACAATGCAGGCATCCTGACAGAGACATCTGGACACATTAGATGAGATAGGAGTGATTTGGTAACTGCATGGCCCCACGCTGTTACAAATGTCCCAGAGCTAACAGTGCCCAGACATCACTTCGCCACCATGCTCCCAGGGCTGGGAGGCTCCAGTGGCATGTGTAGCTGCTTTAGATCACATTAATTGCAATTTTTCCCAGCACAAATCCCAAAAGAGAAGGAAGGAAGTCTCCTGGGGGCTTCACTTATGTGTGAGCCAGGTCAGCTTACAAAAATATGGAAGGAAATTCTTCTTGCCAGGAAGCCATGGAAGGAGCCATTGGGGTTTCCTGTTAAGTATTTGCTTGCTAGCAGTGAAGCACACTTCAGACAGCATTTATGTAACATCAAGAATTTGTACCTTTTTTCCGTATTTCTTCCTCAATCCTCTGTCACTTGACATTTTGAGGGTTAGTCCAACCTGCCTGTATCCTGAGCTAGCTATAGCACAAAACACAAGCTTGTAATATCTGTGCTTCATTCCAAAATCAAATTCCTTAAATATTTATTTCAGGCGCATTCCCAGAAAGCAAGAGACTCAGATGCAATTGCACGCTGCCTGAAATTTAGTATTGGTTGGCTCTCCACGTTGCCTTTTTAATGCCTGAGTTCAGCGTTCCTTCAAATCATATTCACATACTCATTACAACAGCAAAATTCATTTCTCAGAAAAATAACAAAGGTATTTCATGGCATGAAAACACATACGTCTGAGAAACCCATTGTACCTTCTCCTCGCAGCCCCGTGGCTGCTCATTGTTACCTCTTTTTACACTTCAAGCTGTTTAAAAATGACAGACAACTCCTGATATGAAAAATGAATATTTATTCTTCTTCACACAAGACTCCTTTCTCTGCTAGCAATTGCTGTGGTGAGGAAAGCAGCATCATTGCATGCCCACACAGGCCTCCCCGCTGCCTTTGGTGTGTGCTGGCTGCACGCGGAATTAAAGAGAGATTAGTATGAAGAAGTGACCTTGAAAGCAAGCCTTAACACAAATTTGCTTGGCTGATTGCTCTTTGCCTATCACACCCTTTATGCAGAGCTATGCTGTCAGATTTCATACCTGTTGGACTGTGTCTGAAGATGCCTCTGGCTCTCCCTGAGTAAAGAGCCGTGGAGGGCTGAGCTGGAGATCCTTCGGAGCCAGCTCTGGCTACCTATCCCCTCCCAGGGTGGACACAGAAGGTGCCCTGACAGTGCTTCCATTGTGCTATTCCACCCCAAAATCCCTGGGGTTACCCTTTAGCACTTCCCCTCCAGAATCCCAGTGGGATGCCAGGGACCCAAAAAGCAACAACCTTCCATCTACTCTGGCAGTGTGCCATACTCTGTGAACAGGCAAAGTGCCAGGCCAGCAATTGTGCTATGCTTAATCCTAGTTATTTTTACAGCACTTCTTGTAATTGTCAAAGACACATTAGAAGTTCACCCTTGATTGTGGTGGTTTAATGGCGTTTGTTGAAAATCTGCGCTATGAGAGCTAAGGTAAGTTGATTTTTTGCATCACATTACAGTGAAAACTGCTGTGACGCCACCTCAGCCAACTTGCATGATAATGTGTTGGTCATTTTAAAAAAAAAAACAACAAACAAACCCAAACTGAAAAGGCTCAGTGGAACTGACTGCGTTTTTATTTTGGACAAAATGAGGACCGAAAGGAAGTCACAAAAGGAAAATAAAATATTCCACAAATAGAAACACCTTGCCACCTTTCAGCTGCTAACACAATTTACAAAATACTTTGATTGAATAAAACATAAGTTTGTAAAATATCCTCAGCTAATTTTGCTGTCACATTAACAGTTAAAAAGGAACCACCCCTGATTCACTGTGGATGAGCAATAACTGTAAAAAAAAATTAGAGTTAAAGCCAATTTACACTTTGTTGCTTGGTCAGTCTGAGGTGTTCTACATAAATGTGTTGGCATACAAGTTGGGGTTATTTATTAAAAAAATAGGTGGCTTATTAATGCATATTATTAAACCATTTCAGAACTGGATTTATGCAGAGGCATGTGGTAAAACAGTGTGGATATCTGCCTGGTCCTACCACAGGGATGTCTGCTTCATCCCTTTCCTCACTTTCTGGTTGTTCCCACCTGCCTTCTTCCCACCCTCTCACTCTCTTTCAAATACCAGCTGTCTGCTTGAGCGCCAGCAGGCACCAAGACCTGCTCTGACACCTGAATGCTAACGTGTCACCCTTTGCCTTTCTGAGCCTGGGGACGTCTGGGCATCATGCACCTCTTAGGGTCGGTGGGTACACTGGGGAAGCTGTAAGGCTGTCATGTTGGCCCTCTTTTTCAAATTAGTCTTTTTCAGCCACTCCCTTCCTCATTCCTCAAAATGGCAGTGGAGCCAGAAGTTGTAGGAAGTTGTTCTCCTCTTTCCACCTCCAAATACCACCAGTTCTAACTCATAGTGAAGGCTGCTGCCGTGGCCAATCCTACCTTCTTCTCTCCAATTAACCTGCCACAAGCCAAGATGAGAAGTCCTAAACAGGAAAGGATTCGAAGGAAAGTGAATTCCAGAAAAGAGGAAGTGTCAGGATTTTATCCCTGGCTGACAGTTTCTGAGACTTTGGCTTTGATTCAGTTCTGGATACCATAAACAGACATGAAAAAACTGAAATTGCACCCAACACATCCCAGAAGACTCATCAGCTCAGCCTGGCTGTGCAGCACAGGATTCACTTTCATAGAATCATAGAATGCCATGGGTTGGAAGGGACCCCAAGGATCATAGAGCTCCAGCCCCCCTGCCACAGGCAGGGCCACCAACCTCCAGGCCTGGATCTACAAAAGGTTGCCCAGGGCCCCATCCAACCTGGCCTTGAACACTTCCAGGGACGGGGCATCCACTACATCTCTGGGCAGCCTGTTCCAGCACCTCACCACTCTTTCTGTAAAAAACTTCCCCCTAATATCTAATCTAAACCTTCCTTCCTTTAGTTTGGATCCATTCTCCCTTGTCCTGCCATTGTCTACACTTTAAAAAAGTTGAATCCCCTCCTGTTTGTATGCTCCCTTCAGGTACTGGAAGGCTGAAATGAGGTTCCCCCGCAGCCTTCTCTTCTCCAGGCTGAACAAGCCCAGCTCCCTCAGCCTCTCTTCATAAGGCAGGTGCTCCAGCCCTCTAATCATCCTTGCCCTCCTCTGAACCCTCTCCAACAGTTCCACATACTTCTTGTATTGGGGGCCACAGATCTGGACACAGTACTCCAGATGGGACCTCACGAGGGCAGAGCAGAGAGGGACAATCACCTCCCTGTCCCTGCTGGCCACCCGTCTTCTGATGGAGCCCAGGATACCATTGGCCTTGCGAGCTGCAAGAGCACACTGCTGGCTCAGGTTAAGTTTCTCATCCACCATGACACCCAGGTCCTTCTCAGCAGGGCTACTCTCAAGAAGCTCTTCTCCCAGTCTGTATCTGTGTCTGGGATTGTTCCAGCCCAAGTGCAACACCTTACACTTGGCAGTGTTGAACCTCATTAGGTTCACCTGGGCCCACCTTTCCAGCCTGTCAAGATCTCTCTGGATGGCTTCCTTTCCTTCTGTTGTGTCAACCACACCACTCAGCTTGGTGTCATCCACAGACTTGCTGAGGGTGCACTGAATTCCATCATCAATGTCATTGATAAAGATGTTAAAGAGCACCGGTCCCAAGACAGACCCCTGGGGGACACCACTTGTCACCGGCCTCCACCTGGACATAGACCCATTGACCACCATCCTTTGGCTACGTTCTGTCAACCAGTTTCTTATCCACTGGATGGTCCACCCATCAAATCCACATCTCTCCAATTTAGAGATAAGGATGTGGTGGGGGGCTGTGTCAAAGGCCTTGCACAAGTCCAGGTAGATGACATCAGTTGCCTTCCCTTTACCTACCGATGCTGTCACTCCATCATAGAAGGTCACCAGATTGGTGAGGCATGACCTTCCCTTGGTGAAGCCGTGCTGGCTGTCCTGGATCATGTGCTTTTCCCTCATGTGCTCCAACATGTCATCCAGGAGGATATGTTCCATGATCTTCCCAGGCACAGAGGTGAGGTTCACTGGCCTGTAATTCCATGGGTCTTCCTTGCTCCCTTATAAATGGGAGTGACATGACCCTTTTTCCAATCCCCAGGGATCTCTCCTGACAGCCATGACTTTTCAAATATGATGGAGAGCGGCTCGGCAGCCACATCAGCAGCTCCTTCAGGACCCTGGGATGCATGTCATCCGGCCCCAGAGACTTGTAGACATTCAGTCTCATGAGGTGGTCTCGGACTTTCTCTGCCCTTACAGTGGGGGGGGATTTGATCCCTCAGTTCCCACCTAGAGTTCTAGGGATGCAAGGTTCTGGGATTTGAGAATTATGAGAATCCTGGCTGCCAGAGAAGACCGAGGCAAAGAACTCATTCAGTACTTCAGCCTTCTCCTCATCAGTTCACTTCTGCAGCTCTCCAATGTACACTACTGTGGCTCATTTGCCTGCCACTCTTCCAGAAGAAGTTTCCCTGTCATTGGGCTATATTCATCATGGCACCATTATCCAAACAAAGCCTTTTTCTCCTTTATTATTCATAACATCCAATTTTATGTAGTCTTCATTGGCTTTTTTAAATCCTTGAAGCTATATTTGCATCTCTAGTTTTGCATCTTGAACAATTCATCATCTCCCACTTTGAACAGCATAGACTGTGAACATGCTTTACAAAAACACTCATATACAATATACTGGGATCCCCCCCCCCCAAAAAAAAAAGGTTACGTTCTTACACAGGACATGATATTTGCAGTCATAAGCTGCCCAGGTAAGTATATACCTAATTCCCAGGCATCGTCTTTATAGCATCAAGGACTCAGTCTGCAGGAGCTGTTACAGCATTTCCCAAGGCAGTTCAATACAACTGATGGAATTGCTCAGCCACCAGCCCTCCTCTTCCTGCCATGCACTTTTCCCTGCTTTTGAAAAAGTTTTGTGAACTGTTGCAAGCATCATTTATACTAGGCAGACATTTCTGAACGGCCCAGAAACTTAGCAGAAACATCTGCCCATCTTCCAAAAACTCATTACCTACCACCACTACTCGGGCAGGAATTACCAGCTCCTTTCTCCCATCCATGTGCCCAGCAAAAAGATTAATAAGCTTCAGGAAAAAAATACATCTGCTGCCTCCGAAAGAATGGAAGAATCTCAATGCCAAAAGTGTTTCTGAGCACAGATCTTTTACGTGATATCACAAAAAGCAGTGCAGACCTTTCAAAGTCTCCAGTCTCACAGACCTTGCAGGATGTCCTAGCTAATCATTATGACATCTTCTGCACATGTTTCTCAGCAAAGAACAGCCATTCGTTTTTTATCAGTACTCCATACATAACTCAGTAACCCCCACTGTGAAAATCTGTGAAGGCCCCAGGGTGAAACCCTGTCCTTTTATACAGGCAAAAGCAATTTTATACATTGCAAAAGCACCTACAGAGCCACAGTGCTGACTACTCACACCAACCAGGTATCATCTAATTCATTATAACCAGAGGTCGTAAATTTCCAGTTGATGATTGCACTTTCCTTCACACCAAGCAGGGCTCCTATGAAGGGCTCCATTGGGACAGTGCTGGAAGTAGCTCTGCACGTGACTGCTGGCCTTTGACATCCAGAAATCTTTGCCATTCTACGATTTGATGGTTTCTTCTCAGCTGAGAATAGAAGTACTTCTTCAGGAACTGCAGTGACTCCAAGGAAGACCTAGGAGAATTTTCCCCTTGGTTTCAAGCTCATTTTCCATGTTACTCATGTCACACTGGTCCTGAAGGATTCTGAAAGGATCCATCTGCCTTTGCACTGCTTTTTTAAGGAAAGACATGAAGGGCTAACAAAAATTAACAGCGTATGCTATAGAAAAGGGGAAAAAAACTCTGCCACCCTTCAAGAAACCTTTCATACCAACAAATCCTTCTGGCTTTGTCTCTAAGAGAGAGACACTATGCTCACAAAAACTCCTGTTGCTTTGCAACACATGCCACACTCCTCTCTCTCCTGCAGTTCTGCCACAGTTCATCCATTAAAGCAGCCACACTCACCCGAGTCACCCACTCCCTGTATATTTATAGCACTTATTATCTGACTCTTTCTGTGGGTGATCTCTTGAAATATGCTTCCTCCTGCATCCTGCCGTTATTCATAAGAGCTATAAATACACAGCTGAGTGGGTCAGCACATCCCTTCCCCCTCTCCAAAACAGATCTAATCTGTCCAGATACTCTGGTCCTCAGTTTCTGAGTGGAGACTTGCTGCCACAAGAAGATGTTTGCAGAGGATACTGCTGAGACTACAGTATCTGATGGAATAAAATCACTGAGGTGCATTTCTCCAGTTCTCCTGGGGAACAGGGAGAAAAGAAACAGACTGCTAAGTATAGACAGATGTTTTATCTTTGCAACCTCACATGACCCACAGCAGAGCATCCATGGGGAAAGCTTCTCGGCTCTGTTATCTTTAACCAGTGGCCACATGGTTATACCTGGAATCTTGCCACATGCAACAGCAACTTTTAAGACACTGTGTCGATTCTTCTCTTTCTGTGCTATGGAATTGTGCCTGATTCTTCACTCTTGTAATAGGAGAAATTATTATCAAATAAGCTATTTTAAGCCACATTATTTTAACCTGGCTATACATTAGAGGACATTAACTGATAGGACAAGAATCAAGGTTCAACAGAAAACTAACAAAAGAAGCCTGTTAAAACATCAACCACTGTGAGCATGACAATTAGTGCAGGACTGTAAACACAGATCACAGAAATTCTCCAAAATAAAACCATGAGGCTCTTCAGAGCTTACAGTTGTAAGTACCTGGTATCTGTCATTACAGTCCATGTTCTTATCATATACACATTTCTTGAGGGCTGCCGGAATACGCTGAACTTCTGAGAGCAAGCAGCACAAGGTCCACTAGGTTCAACTCCAAAAGAAGCAGGTTACTTTTTCCTTTCTTCTCTTTTAATGGCTGGGAAAAAAATAATGTCAATGCTTTCAAATGAACAAAGTTATGCAGAGGTACACCTGAAGTGCTGTCTGGAACTTTAGGAAAAATACTTAAGATTGTTCATAGAAAAAACTTCTCCTTATGAAGATCTTAAGAAACTGCTCTGAAGTGACACACAAACTACTTTTTAGTGACAAAACAGCTGATGCTTTCACAGTCTTCCAAAGACAGTCCACTGACTAACCACAGGGAATAGTAGCTAAGAGAAGAATGCAAAAAGTATGAGATGCCCACACAGAAATTCAATAATGTGGCCATTTTCACTGAGCCTACAAAAGCAACACTTGTAAAAATACGGCCACAGCAGACTTTGAAAACACCAAACAGCAGCCAAAATAAAACAGATTTTGTTTTCAAAGCTCACCTATAAAATGTTGCATGCATATATTATGGATGAGCTTTCTTAGGATGAAATGCTCTTTCAACAGCACTTCTTGTGCAAAGTCCTCGGAAATCTGCTGTGTGTTGAAGGACAACAGCACAAAGAGCATCAGATCTTTATTTCTGTCTTCCCTATATCTTGTGCTACTTCCCTATATCTTTTGTACTAAAAAACCCGTGATTCCCAGGATATGCAGGGTGATGACACTGACAAGATTTCAAATTTTTGTCCGTAAGTAGGCTTCAAAGAGTTAGGTGCTAAAGCCTGGGGGTGCAGATCCCAGTAGATAGGAAAATGTCTGTTAGTTTCACAGTGTCTTCAGGCTGAGGTTCTGACTGGCTGTAAATCACTTCAGAGTAGGAACATATGGCCCATCATTTCTGAACCATAATCAAATTAATAATTGAGAATAAGAACATTTTGTTTTCAGTTTCTATAAAGTGAGTGAGGAAATCAAGTGAAAATTGCACACTTAGTTAAATGTGCAAACTGACAGGACTTATTTCTTAAACAAATCTCCAAAGTCCGCAAATAAAAAGGAATGCTGTAAATTATTTTCCACCACAGCAACTATCATGTGTTATTCCTTTGTCTTCCAGAACAAAGACTCTGTGTCTGGAGGCAGCACGAGACAATGATCTATAAGAAAAGGAATGGATATAGACCAGCATTTACAGAGAATGGGTTATTGGTATAGACACAGCTGTATCTGTGCTCAAGGGTTAGCCGCATGGCCACTGTCCCCTATACCCAGTGTGAGAGTACATGTGCACATACAGTTTCCACCAGAATGAACAGCGGTGAGGTGCTTTAAATGAGAACAGAACACAATTACTGACTTTGCTGCTCTTTCTCTTTATGTCTGGTACAGGCAGACTGTGCCTTTGTCACGTGAAAGACTGTGTCACTATTTGACAGAGTGTCATAGAATGTGTTAGGTTGGAAGGGACCTTTAGAGGTCCCTTCTCCTAGTTTAAAACCGTCACCCCTCATCCCGTTGTTACATGCCCTCGTGAACTGTTCTTCCCCAGCTTTCATATAGCACCTTTCAGGTATTGGAAGGCTGCTACAAGGTCCCCCCAGAGCCTTCTCTTCTCCAGGCTGAAAAAGCTCAACTGTCTCAGCCTGTCTTCGTAGGAGAGGTGCTCCAGCCTTTTGATAATTTTTGTGAACATGATGCAGATCTCCTAATATGCTCTTAGCAGTGCAACATTTTTTATATGGGCACAACCACAATGCCATCATCTTGTGTTATTCTCTACTACCTGGTCCAAGTCCAGCAGCTCTTTGACCATTAGAACATCAATTTTCCCCATATTTTGATAATGGCAGCATATCCATTAGCCACCGAAAATGTATACTATACAGAAAAGGTATACTATACTACAGAGATACAGAGAAAAGTGATCTATTGCTAAAACAATTAACGCAGTAACTGATTTTTTGTCAATGAAATAGAACAATGACAGATGTCTGTAAAACAGTTTTCAGAATGAGATGCAAACTTCTTACTACATTTTTATCACATCATTTTAAATGTTCTATGTATATCTTGGTGTTTTTCATTATATGTCTTTTCTTTGGAGGAAATGCCAAAACCAGCAAGATTCACAAGACTTTATACAAGTCCAGGCAAAGTTGAAAGAATATTGAAGAAAATACAGATAAATATGACAGATTTAAAACTGAATCTTATGCCAAGTATGGCATAAGACTGCGTTCTGGACTTCCTCACCAGCTAACCCAAGCTCCTTAGCCTTTCAGCTGCTTTGGGGTGAAGTGTAAATGTGAGAGACACCTCCAGTGAGCAGCCTTCTGCCTTGGGGCTCATTCCATTCCCTACGACATCAGGGTGGGTGGAAGGGGTGTCTGAACTCAGAGGAGAACTTAAATCTCATGGAACAGAAAGACATATACTTGCATCTTTTACACCAATGTATTGCAGCAACTTAAAGTGTAATAGCAATGATAGTCCTGGTGCCAGTGAGGGTGCCTACCTCCCCTTTTTTGCAGTGCTCCCGAGTTTATGTGCAGTTACCCAGAAAAGACTGGAAGGATGCCATTGGTAACGGTTCTATGTCCATGCACGCTACATGACCATCAGCCAAGATGCAAATGCAGGATTTGCTGTTGCAGAACCACAGAGCTCTGTATTTAAGCTAAATAAGGCTTTGATTATGCCTTTTATTCCCAGGCTTGCCAATGGGTGTGGCATATTCTAAAAGCATCCCAGAAAATGTCCCCTGGAGACATAAATTCCTACTTTCCTTTGGAGGTGGGAGAAATTATTATGAGTGATGATTCTCTTCCGGTGATATGTATCCACCATCTCATCCATGACCTACATCTAGTTCTGCATCCATTTACCTTCAGTGCTGCCAGAGACCCATGGGACAAGGTTTGATAGACGCCATCACACTTAGGCAAGTGGTTCCCACTCCAGCGGACACCTGGGGACAGCCTTACAACTGATGAGATGTTAACTTCAGGTAACACTAGTGCTTTAAATATTGCTGTCCCAGTGATTCTTAGAAGACTTTTCAAAGAGTCACAATGAACAGTCAGAAGAAATGAAAGGAGTAGGCAGAAGGTGTGGAGAGGCTCAATATAGGAAATTGAATAGGAGAAGAGGATTCAGTAGCTGGAGAACCTGAATTTCTGAGAAAGGTAAGGCATATGAAAAGCTGAAGTGTAAGAGAGAACAGAAAGGAGAAGCTGTGGATAAAGAAAAGCCTTAAGAAATAGGAGTAATACAAGGACCATTAGTGTCAATGGGGAATCTTTCTGCTGGCTTTTAAAAAGGCCAGTATTTCACCTTATTTCCATTAATTGGGAGGCAATATATAAAAGAAAATGAGGTGACCACAGGTTAGTGTTAAATATCTTTGCTAACAGAACCTAGATAGTGAATTTACTATGGTCCACCTTGCAAAAAGGATGAAAAACTCTTATGGCTTGTGGCAATGGCTAGTGTGGGTCAGCTGATACAGCAGCCCCAGCCAATGGTCTTAGGTTAAAAAGAAAAAACACAAAACCAGAAAAACCTAAGTGTATAACATGCAGGAATGACCCATGAGTTATGACCCTAGGAATGTGAGAGACGGGACAGAAAAGGTGGTAAGATGTCACTAAGAACATGCATTACTTAGACCCAAGAGGGACAGTTAAAAACATACTCACAACTTTAGAACAACTTAGGACTACTTTGTGTGCAGGTAGAGCATCATGGGGATATATGTGAAGGCACTGGGCAGCCCCACTCTTCTTCAGGTCTTCAACCAGCAATCCCACTCCAGCCAGTGACACTATGTGGGACAAATGACCCCTAGTCTGGCCTGCAGGCCATATTGTAAGCCAGGCACTATTTACACAGACCATGAAACAGCAACAAACATGCCATCCATTTGCTCCTAAGGAGCTCTTGAAGTCTGAATCACAGAAGGGGCACATAACGCTTCTGTGGGACTTCTTGTTTCAGTAAGTAATAACAGTTCTTAAGAATGCTATGTGGTATGGGAGGAATTTATCTCCTGTATAAGGGGAAACAGATGTCGAAGGGAGCAGGACATGAGATCATTAAGGGATTGCTGTGAGGGGTCAAGGGTTCTTTTCTGAACAGTGCTTGTTTTATATTTCTTGAAATCATTATTGTAAAGGAAATGCATATGCCTGAATTTCAATATTTCAGTATTTCTCATTTAACACTATCAAACCTTATTAGCCAAACTTCTCAATGGCTTTGAAGACCAGGTCAATTATCTCTTTTAAGATGCTATTTCTTCTCCTCCCCTCTTCCACTTCTCTTTCCCTTCCTTATAATCATTCTCAGTGCAGAGATTACTGATGGCAGAGACAATGCTCTGCAGATACGCAGATCCTCAGGAACTCCTTTAATTTGAACTGTTACCTGGATGGCTTAGGTCTATCCAAAGTGTCTAGTTATTTGTGCTATTAAGGGAATATTTGTTAGGTTTCCACAGCTGAGTTCCAGATCTGAATTTCCTTCTTAGCTCCTGACATGCTTTGTCTTTGTCAGTCATGACTTGTCTCAGCAGGTAGTAGCCAAGATGTCACCAGCCATACACTCCTTGCACACTGCTGGTGAGTCTCCAAACACAACTTGGATTGCATTTTCCAGAACAAGGTTTGTGAGAATTTGGAGGCAATTAGAGGTAAGCAAGTTAGTGGGAAGGTCACTTATTATCTGGATAAACTTAACATGGGATACAACCACACTGCTTTACAGCATGGCATACCACAAAACTCTGACTCATGCCCCCTCATAGGCTCTGCTGAGGTGATTCAATGTCAGTGACCAGTGAGCACTAAACATGGCAGAAGTTCACCTCCAGACCCATCTCCTGCTGCTGTCCCCTGACAATACCCATGGTGGCTATGGTCCCATGATCACAGCTCTGCCCTTTGCCCAGACCTGTGGGCAAGGACGTGGCTGCATAGGGTGCCCCCCATCAGGGCAGCCCCTCTACAGGCTCCTAGACATTAAAGATGTTAAGGTATGGTCACCACAGTTTGACAATACCTGCTTGAACAGGTTGTGCAGCCGCTTGCAGAGGAAACCACAGGGCTGGTGCTAAACCCACCCCAACTCACAGTGCTCTGCAGTCCAAGATACAACATGGTCACTGGTGGTTTAAAGCACCAGACCAAGCTGTAGACTGTCTTTACAGCAGAAGTAACAACTTCCAGGAAAATCGCTAACAAGACTACTGTAGGCAGTAATAGCTTCAGCTTAGTTCAGCAGGGCTGGAAAGTTGTTGCCACTGGTATTATGACAGTGAAATACTGCACATCAAGCATCATAGTGAAACAAAGTCCATTCTTGCAGCACTGAAAAAATATTGGGAATGTATCAGTACAACCACGGGAAAGCTTTAGATTCTTGCTTTTTTTCTTCTTTGTTGTCCAAAAGAAGTCCATTTTCAGCAGGACATCCCAAAAACCCAATCATTGCCAAATTATTTTTTTTTCCTTGTGGTTTTTTTTTGCTTGCCCCAGGCCTTCTAAACAATTGCATCCATCCCTGATGCAAAGCATTGATGCCTCAGTGAATAAAACTCACCACAGTACATGATGGCAGTTGGCAGCTGGGGAACTAGCTCTGCATTTGAAGGAAACATTCTTGAGCTGTGCTTCAAATGCACTGAATTGAGGGGGGATCCTATTGTCTCTTAAATTAAATCTGCCCCATTTACTCTGAAGACTTCTTAACACAAGTATCAGGCCCTTGGCAGACACTTTGTTAGCATTTCTTGAAAGATTTTCATCTAAAAACCACAAATTCAAGTTTTTTGCTTTTTCTCAGTTCTGGACCTGATCTTAGACAGAAAGAACTCCTTTTCCATTGCCTAAATTTCTTGCAAAAATAATATGCTAAACCCATTTCCTGTTTCAAAATAGCACTTCATTAATTTGCTGTTCTGAATACTGAAGTTATTCAAAAAGTTTGAATGTGTTACTTCTGTATTCTGTGGATATTACATTTTCATTTGCACACATGACTGCTGTTTGAACCAAGACCCTTGCCCAGCAAAGAAAGTGTCCGTGTATGCATCTCCATCTTCATTGGATAACATCTGCTTAGACCACTTATTTACATTCCATATTATTAAAATCTGGTTGTTTATTTTACAAACCTTTCAAAAACCTCAAATTTATTTTAATTTTTAATCCCACAATAGTCCTTGGCTAGTGTAGAACGAGTTCAATGATCACCTACAGTTCTAGTTACTTCGCCACCTTCACTGAGATGTGAGTTTTTCCATTCGTTCATCCATCTCCAGAGATGGAAGTTACGTGAGCTGCCCAGGTCACCCTGGGGGTCTCTTTCCGGTACACCGAGGCTCAGTGCACAGGAGGAGACCACAGCCACTGGGATAGGGTAGGAGTAACATGCAGAAAACAAAAGGAGGGACAAGCCTTCAGACAGTGTTGTAGGCGTATGATCTTCATGTCTGGAGTGCTGAGCCACAGAATGCATGTGGGGAAACCCAACGAGATGTTTCACTGAACTCATTTCCCCTTCTCCTTTCTCAGCATTTCACTTTTTACGTGACGTCTGGCTGGAAGTGCTGTGATAAGGACCAAGTCTCTTCTAACATGTGCAATCTGCACAGTGCTGTGCATCGACCTGGGTCTGTCTTAATGACATGCTAACAATAAGTTAATAAGCTGTTCTCTGAGCACCTGCCCCATTACACCAAGATAAAGGTGTCACTGGCAGAAGCAGTCAGAGTTCAGCATAGCTAAGCATGTGATCCCACTAGTTAACATACAACACGTAGCTGAAACGTCCTATGTATATATTGCATCTATACATGACATGTAAAAGACTGTATCTCTCAAAATGACATTACAGTTATAGTAAAGACAATGAAAATAAAAGATATCCAAAGCTACAGCCTTCATATGAGTTTGTATTCAGGTCGTAAAATGTAAAATTCTTTCCATTTTCACCATCCGAAATAACGATCTAGGGGAGCAGAAAGTAGATGTGAATGTAAGAGGTGTGTGGGTTTGGTTATCATGTTTATTGGTCATTTATAAGGCAAACTCCAACACGGTGTGTTGAAGAAATGTCAGAACTTTAAGGTGCTTTGAATCATAATATTATTTTCCAAGGACAACAGATTTAAGAATAGTGAATCAAACACACTGTAAGATGCTGTGATTCAACAAGCACTCATTAAATGTTAGAAATGTTGAAGTAACAGGATTTGCAAGATCTTGGCCTTCATCATTCATGTGGTGGATTTAGAGTTAGTGTGTCAGCTTTACTGCTGCTAAAGAAAAGAGAACACATATCTTTAAACAAATAAAGTCAATAGGATTCAGCCAATGCATAGACATCAGATACAAGTGCATGAAGATTTGAAAAAACAAAAATTTTTTAAGTTTTCAACATCTTCTCTGCTTATACATAACACTGATTGACTGATGACTTTTTGATGTAGTTGAGTCAAATGTATTTTGATCACTCCAAACAAATGTTCTCCTTCTTTGTTCTTATTTTGTATTAAATAAAAATATTATTTTCCCCCTCAATCATTTCTAAACCATACTGTGTTCAATATTGCCTTAAAACTGATTTGAAGGCACTGAAATAAGTACATAGTGTTACAAACAAACAAATGTTGCATCACTTTATCACCTAGACATAGCAACACATAACGCATCTTGTTAGTATAAAAAAGACACCAACAGTAGAAAAGTAGAGAGCTTATGTATGTAATAGTATAATCAGATAAATATATTGTTATGAATTTTAATTTTTAAATTGCCCTGCTGCTGTTTTGTTTAAATATTAAGACAGTGAAAAATAAATGACAGATTTTCCAAATGACGGAGGATTCCTTCAGGAGCTCCAGGAAAGTAAATCAAGCACTAGATGAATTGGAGTATGAGGAAATTATAACTAAGGCATTAATAAAACATTACATTAATTTTTTTTAAAGACAGAAATTACAAAAATTTTACCATGCCCTTAACATTTAACAGAAAATTGAGATCCTTTTGGGACTTAATTGTAATTACTACATGAGAAGGGTAACATTAAATTGAAATATGATCTGGTTTGCCTGTATGGAAACCACAATGCATTTCCTCTGAGGGTAACTTCAGCTTTTGTTGCTTATTTATATATTTTTATCTATCTGTAAATGGAAATAACATATTTTAACATGTGCTATTTATATCAATGTCATTCATTTTTTGCTTTGTTCATTGGATCAAATGCCACACATTGGCAAGTAAAAACATCTTCTGATCAGCTATTCTCTATGTAATACATGACAGAAAATGAAAGTCATGGGCTGTTGCAGTGTCCTGTGAGGTCCAGGACCACTCAGACAACTTCACTATTTTCCGAGTCTGTTACTTTGTCTGAGCCACCTCTCTCTGAGTCACTTGGCTGACTCTTCCCCTGCCATACTTAGTGTAAATCCCCTACAGAAACCTCTCTACCTGCAGAAATGGGCAATAGTCATGCTGTTACCTGTGCCATGGCTTGTTCTATTAGCCAAGATCATGTCTTCCTGCAATACAGAAGAAAACACCCCAGGCAAGATTCAGTCCATGTGTGCAGGGCCTTCTCATTGCCTTTGGCCATCATTGACAGGCCTTTTCTCCAAGAGGCTTGTTTAACCACTTTTTACCATTTTCTCCTGCAGCAAAGTGTTCTACAATTCAGCTGTACACAGATGGAAATCAGTTTCCTTTTGTTTTAAACTATTCTGTCTTGGTCCATTGTGGTTTTTGCCTTTCCTCATACCATTGATTAGACCTAGCCAACATGTGTTTGCCCTCCAGAGACAACTTTTATAATCATTCCACTGCCTTTTGTGTCTTTCTGCATTTCATTGTGTCCGCAAGAAGAGGAAGCAACTAGACGTACCTGTGTGTGGTGGTTTAGCCCTGGCTGGAGGCCAGATGATCACCCAAGTCCCTTTATCACTGCCCTTTTCAGCTGGACAGGGGAGAAAATATATATTAAGAGGCTTAGGAGTCAAGATAAGGACAGGGAGAGATCAGCCAGCAATTAACATCACGGGCAAAACAGACCCAACACGGACTGAAAAAAAAACATCTAATGTATTACACTAAACACACACACACACTGAAACCAGAGTAGGATAATGAGAAGTAAAACCAAATCTTAAAACAACTCCCTGCACCCCTCCCTTCCTCCCGGGCTCAACTTTATTTGTGATTTTTCTCCCTTCCTCGCTCCCCAGGTAGCACAGGGGAGATGGGGATGGGCGTTTTGGTCAGTTCATCACTAGATGTCTCTGCTGGTCCTTTCTGCTTAGAGGGGAACTCCTCACACTCTTCCCCTGCTGCACCATGGGGTCCCACCCATGGGAGACAGTCCTCCATGAACTTCTTCAACAGGAGTCCTTTCCCACAGGGCTTCAGCTCTTCACCAGCTGCCCCAGTGTGGGTCCCTTCCATGGGGTGCACACCTTTCAGAACAGACTGCTCCAGCCTGATCCACCACCAAGTCACAAGTCACCCCCAGCAAACCTGCTCCATCATGGGCTCCTCCATTGGCTGCAGGCCCTGCCAAGAGCTTGCTCCAATATGGGCTTCCCATGGGGTCACAGGTATCTCCACCTGCTCTGCCGTGGAGTCCTCCACAGGCTGCAAGTGAGGTCTCTGCTCCACATCATCTTCCATGGGCTGCAGGGGGCCAACCTGTTCCACTATGGTCTTCTCCACGGGACACAGGGCAATCTCTCTCTCCAGCGCGTCCTCCCCACTTCCTTCACCAACCTTGGTGCCCACAGAGTTTCTCACATCTTCTCACCCTCTTCTCCAGTTGCAAAAAACAGCGGCTTGAGGGTTTTTTCTCTCTTTCTGTTATTGCAGAGGTGTTATGACCATCGCTGATGGGCTCAGCCTTGGTCAGCAGAGGGTCATAACTGATCCCAGCTGGTATTAGCTCTGTCAGACCTGGGGGAAGCTTCTAGCTGCTTCTTGCAGAAGCCACCCCTACAGCCCCTGTCCTCCACCAGAACCCAACCATGCAAAACCATAGCACTGTGGTAGTCAAGGTGCAGCACTCACAGGAGAGCTTCATCATGTTTTCTATTTTGCTCTCCACTCCTTTCTTAACCATTTCTAGCATTTAGTTAACATTTGACAGTGGATAAACATGGGGTGCTTTTGCAGAACTACCCACAAAGATGTCTCTTTCAAGCAGTAATGGTCTGTGTACACTTGTGCATATATTATTAGAACAGTTTTTTCTGTTTCATTTAGCAGCATGGAAATGAACACACCATTTTATCAGCAGGTCACTCAGGACCTTCAGGTCTCAGCAGCTTCTTTTTCTCAGTTTTAGTTTCATCGTTAAGTACCCCCAATAGCATCAGCAAATGCTGCTCTCCCATTATTCATCCTGCTTGCCCACTCACTCATGAATTTCCCGGGCAGAAGAGATTACTCATCCCCGGGAAATTAATCTGTTAACCTCCTGTTGCTATGAAAATTTATCATTGCTCCTGTCCTTTGCTTTCTATCTCTTACTTTGTTATGTAACTTTTTACCCCATAAAAATATAATTTATTCCAAGATTATTACAAGGATGAGAGCTTCGTGGAAAGCTGAGTACTACACACATGTCTCACAGGCTGTTGCATGATGTTGGAAAATGAACTGGTGGATTCTATCAATGATTGCCAAACAGGTTGAGCACACAGCAGTCTATTGCCAACAGCTTCTTTGGCTTGAAATACCACCTTAGGCAAATCTGCAGCAGCCTCTGCACAGGAACTGTCTGCCACACTCTGCTTCTAGACGGCTTTTCCGGCTTGCACGGTTGCATCCTGTCATCTGCCTCCTCCAATGGCATCAGCAGCCACTGCAACCACAGGGGCCACTGCAAGCAGCCACTGCCCACTGCCGAGCCAGACATCTCTCTGGCACAGCTGCAGCGGAGGTCTGTTTCCCACCATGGAGAGGAGAGATGGGGCATGGGATTCCCATGTTCACTGGTGGGATTGCATTGCTCAAGTGCTTTGCAGAAGGCCTTTCAGACACCACCATATCAGGCACCACCATCAAAGATGTCAGTCAGATAACATCTCTTTTGCACCACCAATACACCACTTTCCATGCATACCCCTCTGTAGAGGACTGTAATTTCCTTGTACAATAGTGGGGCTTTGTTGTGGGCTACTCCTACGGAGTGCTGGCAAGCCCAACTGAGGAAGGCAAATCAAATCCATCGCAGGCAGCAGGGCACAGTTTGCCACCTCCTGGCACCGTTGCAAAACATCTTTCTGTTGGCAGTATCTTGTCCTCTTATGTACTGTAGTGTAACCAGAATGACTATTTCTTCCAGCTTCTCTCTCCAAGCAGCCAAAAGGTAGTAAAGAAAAAGCAAATACACAGGAAAAAGAACAAGGAATAATTCCAGACCACAGAGCAAAGTCAGATGTTACTAAAACATCTATTCTGTAAGGAACTGGGCCTTGACAAGTGACCAGTGGCTGCCAGAAGGACTACAGAGCTTCCTGGGTTAGTTTGCAGGGAAACAGGCAATGCTTTCCTGTGCTACAGAACAGCACCAATTCACAGACCTGGGCTTCCCTTCGCCAAAAAGTGGTTTGTGATTTTAAGTGGTGTGAGAAGTTTTCCACTCCCTTTCCACAGAATAGAGAAGCTTTCACACAGCACACATGATGGGACGACAAGGAGATAAGGCCAGGTTCGCTCTATCTTCCAGTATAGCACCATCCATAGCTAAGTGGGGCTGTACACATCGGGCCCATCAGCTTCAGAATTATTTTACCAGAGTTTTGCTGTGTGTAGCCTTTACTTCCTATCAGGGTCCTAAACCAGAAGATTTTCCTTACTCATCGTTGGGATAAAAAGCAATCATAAAAACACAAATGTTTGTTCTTCTACATTAGCTTAAACTTCTGGTTATAAAAGCCTAGTTCTGCTTTTCTTCCCTACCAAGTAGCAGCGCAGGCAAACCGACAGCAGAGCCCGTGGCATGAGTCCCAGTGTGACAGTGCTCAGCTCCAGACAGGAGTCTCCCAAGAAAAACACTGATTGCAGCGAGACAGCCAGGCAACCCTACATGCCTGCCTGCCCCTCAGCACGGCTCTTGTAGCATTCCTGCTTGCCAGCTCATTTTATCCATTTCTGACAGAAAGCTTTGCTGTACCCACAGGCATCTTACAAACACGTTTAAATTGGGCAGTTGCAGGATCCAGGTTTCAACTTATTCTCCAAAGTAGTGCTGCCATTGCCAAGGCAATCTGCGTGGCTATTGCTGTCCTTGAGTTGCTACTATTCAGTCAATAACTCCGCCAAGAGGCATCTCTCTAAGACCACATCGTAATTGGCCGCTCAGGTTCCAACCAGATGTATTTTTGCTGAGTTTCTGACCGCTTCACCCCGCGTCAGCCCTCCCGAGGTCTCTGAAGCCCGCGTTGTCAGACAGAGTAAGGCAGAGGGGCCGAGGCGGGAGAGGTAAACCCCACCGAAGCACGCTTAACAGCTCGAGCGGAGCGAGGAGTACCCAGAATTTCCTCCCTCCCCCTCGCATTTTTACGGACCTTACAAAAACCCGGCGGCGGGCTCGGCCGTCTCACATTTCAGCCCCGGCGGCCCGTCGAGCCCGGCGCTCCCGCCGCGGCCGCGCCCTGGCGGCAGCAGGCAGCCCCGCGGGGGGACCCCTTCGGCCGCGGGGCACGGGCGGGTGGCGAGGGGAGAAGGGGCGGGGTGAAGAGGGGCGGGCCGGGGGCACGCAGCGGCCGCCGGAGTGGGGAGCGAAGCCTGAACCGGGGACGACGGGGCCTGGGGAGCGGTGTGCCGCAGGCAAGAGCCGGGGGAACGGACGCGGGGCGGGCGTAGGAGCAGAGAAAAGTCCGAGGGAAGGTCTGGCCGTCGGGCGGGCGGCTACGGGCAGCGGCCACGACGGGAGCGGCGGCGGGGCAGGGCCGGGGCGATCCCGGCCCCGCCCGGCCTGGCCCGGCCCAGCGCAGCTGCGGGGGCCGTGCGGCGTCGCGCAGCCCGCGAGGTCAGATGCGGCGGGCGTAGAACGGCGGTGGGACGCGGCGAGGACGCGGCAGGTACTTCGCTTCTCCTCCGGGACAGCCTTGCTTAGCCGTTGCCTGCCCCCTCTCCCCCTTTCCCCGCTGCCTCGGTGGCGAGCTGCGCGTTGCCGCTGCCAGCCTGCCCGGCAGCCCGCCCGTCGGGGCCGCCGCGCTGTGCCCCTTAGGCGAGCGGTGGGCGAGATGTGCCCAGCCCGCTGGGCTGGGAGAACGGCGAAGTGGCGGCGAGCGGCGGCGGGTTGAGAGTAGCCGGGACTGGGGGTGTTTCGTGAGTTGGGGGACATCACGCAGCCGAGACGTCGGGGCTGTGCTGGGGTAGCCACCGCGTGGTGTTTGCCAGACCAGAAAAGTTCAGGTCGCTGCAGGGATGTAGGTTTGCGAACTGAAAACTGGATTTTGGAGGGGAGGTGAGGGAATAGGTCGGGAGCGCGGGGAGACGGTGAGGGGGGGGAAGATGTAAATGCGCCTCCCTTTAACTTGCAAGAATTAAACCAGCCGGGAGCTCCTGCGGGAGATGTGCCTGTGTGCTGCGCGGAGCTGCAAAATACAAATTGATGTATAAAATACGGAAGCCAAGAAAAATAACCGTTCATTAAAGGCTTTTCTGAGGTTGTGAGCAGCCAGCACAGTCACTAAAAAAAAAAAAAAAAAAAAAAAAAAGGCAAAAAGCCCCAACTCTTTTCAAAGTTTATTTGAGTTGTACAAGACATTGTTCTGCAGCAGATGTTTGTTGTCTAAACTTCGTTTGCAAGTAGCACAGCTTAATTTCAGAGTGGAAACGTGCATTGAAATGTGCTGCTGTTCTCAAAGCCTTTTCTGTTTTCAAATTTAACACTACCAGGGTGTGCCTGGTAAATTACACGTATTTTCTTTTCATCTGTAAAGGCTTTAAAAATAAATAAAATGTACAAAAGATTGGCTTCAGATACACATTCATGACTTTCATTGGTGGCCAAAGCATATGTCTGTATGTGAAAGAGAAGGGAGAACTGCAGTTTGTATGGTGGTGGTGATGAGGGGAGTCTGGTACCTTTGGACCAGTCTTATTTGTGGGTATGCAAAAGGCAGGAAGAACTTACAGTGAGAGTACTGAACACATAGCATCATATGTTCTTGTGTAGGCAAAGTCAGGTAGCAGAAAGTTAAGTCCTGTTCTCGCTTGTGCTTTATTCTCACTTGTTGCTTTGACTTTGGAATATAATGAAAATTCAGAGCAGTTCAGCTCACTTTTTTGAAAATAGAAATTGCTTATTCTACCAGCTGCAAAGTGCTCAGTGACTCGGGGGACTGTAAAAGCCCTCAGCTCCCCATGGGATTCTTACCAGACTGCCTGCTGAGAGCAGAGTGAAGATGTACTGAGGATGGGTGCTGAAGGGCTTTGTTATCCCCATTATTACCAGTTCCTTGTTGCCTCCTGGCACTGGGAATTACACATTTCCAGAGGAAAATTGCAGGTTGACTCCAACTGAATTGCCTGGGGTGTGATCTGTGGGGAGCTGGTGCAGCCCCGAGTCTCTGCCGGTACCGCTGTGTGGTGGGGCTGGAAAGAGGGCAGTGGGGTCCTGCCCTCCCACACAGCATTGCCCTTTCCATGGCACATGTGGTGTGAGGACCGCAAAGAGCCTAGTAGACCGCAGGGTACTGGGCCGTGGGGGAGAGCCCCTGCTTAAACTTGTAAGGGTGCTCAGCCTGACTCAGATCCCTGACCTCTGTGGGAGACTGCACTAACCTCCATGGAGACCCCAAAGCCTGGTAGTCAGCAAGGAGGTTTCCCAGGAGGGCCAAACGATGGTTGCACACTGCTGACCCCAACCACTCCTTCTGTCCTTGCAACAGGGAGGACAAAGGTCAGCCAAATAGCTGAAGGAGGTGACAGAATTGTCTTCCATGTAACTGTGGTCCTTGACATTGTACTGCTGCTGTTATTTGAGTAATTTAACGAACGCTGTTTTGGCCATTGCCAGAAAGCCCCTGCCCTGCCGGTAGGTTTATGTTTCTAGTGGTATCTGTTAGTGCTGCGACAGGGATCCTCCAGTTTGCTTTAGAGGGAATAAAGCAGATTTCCAGTGGTATCAAGAGCTCTGGGCATTGAGATACCTAAAAAAAGCAATTCTCAACGCACAACATGCCACAGACAGGCCCTTCGGGTCCTTTTTTAAATATTTTGAGCCAAGGTTGGTAGCTTGCAGCTCATGGCAAGTCCTCTGTGTGTGACTGGGACATGTTTCAAGGAGTGAGCTGCAGAGCCATCACGAAGCAGTAACACAGATATCCTCAACCTGGCTGCTGCTGTCCTGTTTTTATAACATACAACCAACTTTAAATTCTCTGTTAAAAATCTGAATGGGCTTTCTGAGTTACTGGCTACAAAGTAGGAGGAAAAGAAAAAGGTAGTATGGCTGAAAGATAAAACCTGGAAATGTTTCTGCCAGAAGATAATAAACTTAATTTATTACGTTATTATTTATATTTCACTTTCAAGCGGTTTGCAGTAATTTTAAGAGAAGTAGTAATTACCAACAATAGAAGAGACCCTGTATGATTTCTGCTGATTGAGTGCACCATCCCGGCCTTCAGCCAGGGATACTGGTGTAGCACCGTTGCCTTTCCTGGAGTCATGACAGTTTACAGCTGCTGCATTGTGGCTGATGAAGTCCTACATCTGGCATGTAGTTTTCTTCACAGAAGAAAATATATTTGCCCTTTGATAGATCAGTAAGATAACTTTCTTTGGAGACTTAGAGGAACATTCATTTTGCTGCCTGTGGTGCTTGTGAATGTTACGAATATGATTCTCTCATGCAGTCTTCAGCCAGTCTTAGTATTGCTAGTTGAGCTACCGTTAACAAATACTTTTCTAATCAAATGTGATTGTTTATTTTACAGTGCAAAGCACTTGCAATTCATACGGACACAGTGGCATTTTGTTTTAAGCCAATACAATGAAAGATTGTGATAGTTTCTGTGATAACAGTGTGCAGATTGTAACTGAATTACAATTAGATTGAACCTTAGCTGAGGTGAAGTTGTTCAGTTGAAGAGCTTCACTGTTACAATGCTTCAGAAAAGAGGTCAACAACTTGAGGACCAAATTCTGCTCCTGGGAGATAAATGAGATGGTTGCTGTCATCTCTGTAGTTAAAAAAGACTAAGCAAAACTTAGTTTCTTGGCTAGGACACCGAGCAAAAACTGTTCTTGGATAATGCGTCTGTCTCAGACAGTCTCTTCCCCAAAGTAGTTTGGACCTAAGAACTAGAACAGAGAAATAATAATAGTAACAACAGTAATACAAATAGGTAAATAGTAAATTAAGTTTTAAAACATCCTGAATGTACTAAAGAATTCAAGTCAGTTCACTGTAGGCTTTTATCAGATTATTTCTTTTCTGAAGGAGGGAATCTAGTAAAAGGGAGGTTGGGAAAATAGAGTGTGGGTTATCCTTTAAATCCCTTTATATCGATCTCAGATGTGGCCCTCTTCCAGAAGGCTCTTAAAAATGCTTCTCCCATTTTTCAGGCACCCAAACCAGAGTGCTAGAACAGACAGAGGCTCACATGTTTTTCTGATCTTAGTAAACTTGTATATAGAATCGCAGACTGGTTTGGATTGGAAGGGACCTGAAGGGTCATCCCGTTCCAACCTCCCTGCCACAGGCACAGACACCCTCCCCCAGACCAGGTTGCCCAAAGCCCCATCCAGCCCGGCCCTGAATGCTGCCAGGGAGGGGGCAGCCACAGCTGCTCTGGGCAGCCTGTGCCAGGGCCTCACCGCCCTCACAGGGAAGAATTTCTTCCTAACACGTACTCTCTTTCAGCTTAAAACCCTTACCCCTCATCCTATCACTACACTCCCTGATAAACAGTCCCTCTGTATGTACCGGAAGGCTGCTGTTTTCCAATGAAAGTGCAGAGACTTCTGTATTAAACCTAAGCCTGCCAACAGTAAGCCTGCTCTATTATTAAATCAGGTATTTCTTGGGATGTACAGGCTGCAGGTTAAAAGCTGTTGTTATGTTGGTCTCTAGCAGAGGTTCAGACCTGTTTCTTCCCTTGATACCCGTTCTTTGAAAGCATCTTTCACGTGTGTTTTGGGAAACGCTCGTGACCCTTGAGTAAATAAATGGTAAGGTCAAGAGCTCTAGCTCTTCAAGAGCTCCCTGAACTAGGCTATTTCATTTTGAGCAATTGGAAAGTGGCCTCCCATCCAACACAAGTTTCTATTTTATTATATTTTGCAGGAAAAAACCTGGGAGGGCGGTGTGACTAAAGTCGCGTTTGTGCTTCTTCCTTCCAGAGCCCGGTCTGCAAACCGCTCTCGCGGAGTAACATGCAAGGCTCGCTGGAGCGGGGGGTACCCACCGCTTCCCAGAGGAGCGCTTGGAGGAGCGTGGCTCCGTCTCCCTCTTGTGGAACGCCGTGGGAACTGAGCTGCCGTGCCGCCAGCCACGAGCAGCCCGGCGTCGGCGAACAGATGATGGCAGCAGTCACCGTGCCGCCCGCTGCCCTTGTCAGCCCTCCGGGGAGCGAAGAGATGGACCCTCTGATCGTCCTGCATTATAATTACACCGGAAAGCTCATTCCGAGGGAAAAGGCAACTGACAGCATAGACCTGCCCACTGTTGCGTTTCTGATCCTGTGTAGTTTCATAGTCCTGGAAAACTTGATGGTGTTGATTGCCATATGGAAAAACAATAAATTTCACAACCGCATGTACTTTTTTATTGGCAATCTAGCTCTCTGTGATCTTTTAGCTGGGATTGTTTACAAAGTAAACATTCTTATGTCTGGGAAGAAAACACTGAGTTTGTCCTCCACAATCTGGTTCATTAGGGAAGGCAGCATGTTTGTTGCCCTGGGAGCTTCCACCTTCAGCTTACTGGCAATCGCTATCGAGCGGCATTTGACCATGATTAAAATGAGGCCTTACGATGCAAATAAAAAATACAGGGTGTTCCTACTCATTGGTACATGCTGGCTTATTTCCATTTCCTTGGGTGCCTTACCCATCCTCGGTTGGAATTGTATAGACAACTTACCAGATTGCTCAACGATTTTGCCTCTGTACTCCAAGAAGTACGTGGTCTTCTGCATCAGTATCTTCATAGTCATCCTGGTTGCCATTGTCATCCTTTATGCCCGTATCTACATCCTGGTCAAGTCCAGCAGTCGTAATGTCACTAACCACAATAACTCGGAGCGCTCCATGGCGCTCCTTAGGACTGTCGTGATTGTTGTCAGTGTCTTCATTGCCTTCTGGTCTCCACTGTTCATCCTGTTCCTCATTGATGTGGCCTGCAGCGTCAAGAAATGCGCTATCTTGTACAAAGCCAACTGGTTTATTGCTCTGGCAGTCATCAATTCTGCAATGAACCCCATCATCTACACTCTGGCCAGTAAGGAAATGCGGCGGGCTTTCTTCCGACTCGTTTGTGGGTGCCTGATGAAATCCAATGTGTCCAGATCTCTGCCTATTCAGCCCACACCAGATAACAGTCGAAGTAAATCCAGCAGCAGCAATACCCAGAAGCAGAAGGAAGATTTCCCACACATGAATATTCCCTCATGTATCGCTGAGAAAAACGAATCTTCATTTCACAATGGAAACTTCTGCAAGTAAAGGACTCCTCAAGACAAGTACTTTTCTGTGGCTCGACTACAAGTGTAATTTAAGTATTCATGCACTTAAGTCACAAGGGAAAACACTAACCACTTATTTAACTGAGGACTTCTTACCAATCATTTGCTTTGGGTGTTCATTCAGTAACACACCTGATGCAGAAAAAAAACTTTCATACTACCCCACATCCAGTACAAAGTCTATGCACATCTAATGACATTGTGCACCACGATGGCATTGCATGATGAGGCTCCAGGTACTGCCTGATCTTGCAAGACATCGATAAAATCAATAAAAAACTTCAGCATTCACTATACACTGCTGACTATTAGAAAATGAGCCTGATTATTGCCAACTGGGAGAAAAGCTCATAACGTATGTTGGTGATTGTAGTTCTTTATATGTATCTTGCTGTTATGTTAATGGCCTTATATACATGTGGTATAAAGAGCTGTATATTTGTACAATTCCTTATTAAAAAGTTGGTTTTTTTGGTAAAAGTTTACAATATGCTAAACATTGTATTGCAGTGTACAGTGTAAGGTGACTATACAAATAGATGTGTTTCAATGGGGATATATGAGAATAAATGAAGTAGTAGCTTTTAACTGACAAGAACTTTAACATGTCATATCAATGCAGTATTTTCATTTTTTTCCACTATTATTCAAACTTTTCGTGTTTAGGGAAAGACAAAATGACAGTTGTCGCTGTGACATTTCACAACTTATTTTAAACAAGCAGTAGTAAATAACAGTTGAGAGAGGTTACCTATACCTGTTCGCTGTTTAAAGTAGCTAAAATGTGACCCAACAACATATGAGTATCTAGTGTATGTACTGTTTCAATGCATATATTTTTACTTACTATTTCCAGCGTATTTAAAAATGTATGTTAAACCTATGTAAACCTGTGTACATTGTGAATGCACTACCTAAGCTGAGACTCTTCAGTTCTGAAACAGAGACATGTCATTTCAGAAAGCAATGAACCACAGAACGGGTCCTTGTGGAGTTCTTTCTTTCCAGGCACTTCCACAGCATGGGATTGTGTTAGATATTCTCCCTGGGAAGAAGTCCAGACAGTGGGACAAGATCCCATTTTCTGGCAGTGGGACCCTACGCTCTTGCTGTCTCTGGGCTCTTTTGCAGATACAGGAGGGAAGATGTGGTACAACAGGACCATGCTGAAGGGCATATCCCCATTTACATCTGACTCTGTCTTGGATCTGGAATGAAAGCCTGTTTAGTTTGGAAGACCTTCCAATTTTGCTGGAGCCTCAAACCTGCTACTTTTGAGAAGATGGTACAGAGAAACCTGTATGAAAGCAATCTGCCTTACCAGTCTCAGTACAGAATGATGTTCAGCATCAGAGGGATACCCTGAGACCTAGAGCAGTTGAGACTTCATAAACATCTGGTTTCAAATCTCCGTGGAAGTTGCCCAGGGTACTGGATCAGCAGTACTTCATGGCCGGAGGCTTCGTTGGAGGCTGACGGGAAATTCTGAGCTGAATTCCTATTGTCTTTCTGTAAGAATGTAAGCATCTAACTTTATTGAACTCTTTCAAAGATTTGTGTTTAATGTCTCAAACCACACCCTGCCTTATGCACAATCAGACGTAGTTGAGGCTTTTTTTAATACACAGCCTGCAAGAGCTCACCCTTAGCTTTACTCTGGTCTTAATCATTTAAAGCAGCAGCATTAGACTCAAGTATGTACAGTGTGTAAGTTGTGTAATGTGTGTAGCAAAAGCCTTTAAAATGTAGAGGTTGGCATTGTGATTTTCTTTTACAAGTTAACAGTCTGCTTGAGGAAGTTTTATGCTGTTAAAAAAATTCAAGAACAAAAAATCCCTGTGTTTGAGTGAAATAGCTGTGAAAGACTAGTAAATACAAAATCATTTCTACCAATAATATTGAAAGGCAGTGCACTTAGAGAAGAAGCAGCTAAACTAAGCTAAGTGTGATATAACTGCATGAACTGCAAGCTGGGTCAGCAGCTCTGTAGCTTTGTGAGAAACAGAAGTGGTGACATTGCATCGCCATAGCTTGCCTAGGCTTTTGGATCTTACAGTGATATTTGGCTGTTGTTTCAGTGTGGAAGTTCCCACTGGACGTTGCTTCTTTGAAAACTGACAGCTAAAACATCTGTATACTTAAAAATGTTAGCTCATGAGGTGGTGGTGTGTTGCAGCATTGCTTGCTGTTGTAGAGCAGAAAGCCCTTCAGCGGCACAATGGTTTCAGAAAGCATTGTGCTGACTCCACACCAAGTTTCATGTCAGGGATGTTACATGATTCCACTATTTCGATGAAAAACATGAATATTATTCATAGACAGAGTCCAAGAACATGCACACAGAAGTGAGATTTAGGAACTGGATTCTAGCCTTAGCTGTTGTTAGAGCTGATGCAAGGCACAAGTGATGCAAGGAACTCCACTGCTGGAGTCCATGGGATTGCATGTGCACACAAGAAGTTTTTACTCTACTTTGACTTCCTTCTCTTACATTGGAGCTGTGGGGATATTTTATTAGTTCACTACCCTGCTGTATTTGAAGCAGGCTCCTAAGATTCATTGGTTCAAGTGTAACACTGATGACATAATTTACTTATGACTCAAGAGAAAAAACCTGTTGTGGATACAGTCTCAGTGGGTACATCCCACTGGGATATCTTAGGTAAAGCACAGATTCTGGAAAATTTGAGAGCAAAATTTTAAATTACAAGAAGCCAAAGTCTTAACAACAGTGCACCATAAACAATGAGGAAGATGTCATGGAAAACAATAGAGAATGTCTTCTTTTACCCTAAAATTTTTAAAAATTCCTTAAAACATATGCCAGAATTGAAGCTTTTTATCAGGTCTCCCTTTCCCAGTTGGTTTTAAAAAGAAGACTGGTGTTTCATTCATGTTATTTCAGTAATTTGAATATTCATTTTGGTTCTGGATTACAAAGGAAATGCAAATCATATCACCTTAGGAGGAAAAAAAAAAAAGCTTTTGCAAGATGCTTTCCAAGGGTTTCATTGCCAACAATCTGACAGAGTATTTTCAACTCATTAGGTACCGTAAACATTTTGAAAACTTTTAATTAAATCTCAGACCTTTGAACCAAAGTTGTTGTGTAGCAGTCATTTTCCAATGAATTGGAAAAAAAAGGGGTTGGCTTTCTATGAAAAACGTGCATTTAAACTCCGTGTGTCATGCCTGAAGGCAGTACCTGTGGGAACATCCTTGCAGCTGAAGGCAGTAGGCTCTGCCCCCATGGCCTGCTTTCCTGGGAGCCGACACGGTCCCCTGGCTCCCCTGCTTGGAGGACTGTCTGCTGCGGCAGCACCGTGCGCAGCTGCTCCCTTGGAAAAGCACGTCTCACAAGAAGCAGCTGTAATTAGGGTGTTGCACTGCCTACAAGGCTTGTAATTTCCAGCTGCTCCAGTAAAGACATGGAAAACACACCTCTGTGTACAGTGCCGAAAAGCTGGGGTCCTGAGAGGACCTGGTGTCTGCTGAGGGTAGCTGTGCTGGTATCATTGCCACTTAACCCACCAGTGCAACCAAAGGCACAGCTGTGGACCCCCACAGCCACCCCAGGCCTGCAGATGCTCCCTTCTCAGGGTAAAACAGACACAGGTGTGGCAGCAGTCAACAGGGGTTTCAGTGACTTGCTGCAGCCCTAAGGCCTCCTGGCACCTGGAGTGGTCTGGAGGCACGGTGCAGAGGTATGCTGGTGCCCATGCTGCCTTCAGAGCTGCATTTCTTCTCCACAAGAGCAACGTAACTTCCCAGGGCATCTCTGGGCTCAGCTGTTCTCCAAGTGGGTAAGATGGAAGGGCTTTTGTAAGGAGACAAGTGGAGGAAGAGGTTTTGAGGAACACGAGCCCAGCTAAGCTTAATTCTAATGTGTAGCCTTTCTTCTCACCACGTTACACCGAGTGGCAACTCTTGCATGGATCTTGTCCTTGCAGTCATCCTCCATGGAAAGACCATGGAGTTGGCTGCCCTTGCCCTCTTGATATTTTTCTTCCCTGTTTCTACTGAGTAGTTGAATTACTTACTGACATTCAAAACCCAGGTAAACCCTGTGGAATTTAATTTATTCTGCTACAAAATGAGTATTCCTTTAGGTAAATAAAAAATCCAGGAAACAAATTAGGCCTTAGGGAACCAACTGTGGGAGAATAGACTCAAGCCCACTTGCATCTCAATTTGATAGTAGTGCTCATTATTTTATTACTTTGGTTAATCATATACAAACTGAATAATCAGAAAACAGTTGCATGACACTTTTATTCCAAATTCTGTTGCTCAAGGACTTCCTCAAAAACAAAATTTGCCTCTATAACCAGAATACCACAATCAGCGGACAGGCAAAAACTTGAGATTCACAAAAGTCGTTGGGAATATAAAAGATCACAATATTTCCACATACATTATTTTTCCTGCAATTCTCAGTTAAAAATGTTTCTAAAAGTAATAAATATTAATAAATAACAAATTTACAGTCAAACTCCCTTTTACAGCAAAGTAGTTGCTTTTTTGTTTTGTCATTGCTGCCCACACAATGCGAAGAAAAACATTTACCCCAAAAGAAGAAACCTGGCTTCTATCAAGGATTGACTCTGCAGGACTTCACTGAGAAGCGGTTATCACACCAATCTAGCCACAAAGGACACAGATATATACCAATTATAAACTTTACAGTCTTCATTTAATAAAAAAGTTCACTTACTTTGAATGAGTATTTGCCTGGGTGTGTTTGGTGTGTTTTGCCACACAGAATAAAAAGGAGGACCACTGGGAAAAGCTGTCATCTGACCTGCACGTTATTTGACCTTCAAGTTCGCTACGTAAAACGCAAATCTTCATCTTGATCTCAAAAGAATTGAAGCTACCTTTCTTTTCTGAGTCATCCATGCTGTCTCCCGCAAAGTGGGTTAGGATGAGTCACCCAGCTTTAGCTTCTTTCTTCCTTTGGTTTCCACAGTCTGTTCTGTTGTCAAACAAGGTTTAAACACTCTTTATTTAGCTTTTCCCCTATATGGTCCTTTTGCTAGAAATGTGTGGCTCTGAAATCTTATCCCCCTTACTGAGATTAAAAAAAAAAAGAAAAAGAAAAAAAAAAAAAGCCCTGTTTTTTCTCAGTGGAAGCCATATGAGATGCTTATGTTGGAGGATGCAAAGGAATAGATCAGGGCTTATGAACATAACTGTCTCAAAAAGAGATAATCGTTAGGCATTGCCCAGGTATTTTGCACTCCCGCTCCCCAGACATTCTGCCTTAACCCTATCGACTAATTAGCATGTTTGCTATTTGTCAACACCTCTCTATACTCATTAGTGGTTTATACACCTATTGACTCACCTTTCCTGGATTCACATTTCTTATCCCTGGGCTTTTGTCTCCCAAGACAGCTTTTCTTTCCTGGTCAAAGCCTCTGATTAACTGCAGTCAAACTGTATGTCCCTGTTGCCTTCTCCACAGGCCGGCCCCCCTTCCAGCTCTGTATGTCAGCAAGGTCCACAGATGACATGTGTGAGTAAAGTACGGCTGAGCACAGAGCTCCTGACAGCTTTGAGCAGGCACAGATTTGGAGAGAGTTCAACCCTGGGTTTGGGCAATAAGACCATTCCAATCAACATATTTTTGACAGTACACTAACGTGAATCTGAATTTGGATTTTATGCAGATATACTCTGAAAATGTCTGGAAAATAAAAAGCTAAGTGTTTCTGTTACTTCAGCTTAGACTTATGCAACCTTATGCAAACAAAGTGTACTTAAGATAAATTCTGGCTTCTACCACTTACTGCAGATAGACATTGGATGCTAAGAACAAAAGCTTGAGAGTAGGGTTTGTAACCTTTGTCAGAATATTCACAAGCTCCAAATTTCCCCTTTAGAGCTGTAAATTTCCTGGAGGCTGCAAAACTCTGCTAGTTTTCAAATGGAGCATTTGCTACTTAAAAATATCTAAATATGCATCAATTCTGTTATGAATACATTGTAGCTGGCATCTGGCACTTGATGTGCCAGCAGCAATTGCACTGTAGTATAAATTTTATAAATTCTCCTCATCTTATTGCACAGCATGATGCCTGGGGACCATGACGATAAGAAATGTCAGCATATTATTCTGCAGAGAAGAAAAAGAATGGACCCAGGATACAGAAAAATTAGTGCTGGCAGGTGACTTTTACCAGATGATTAGTAAACGTCTTCTTCCAGTGATAGTGCACATTCTGCACTCAAATCTTGGATGCAGGATTACGTCCTTTGTTCAGGCTGGTAGTGAACATGTGTGGCAGAGAGACTTCTGGCAGAACTGGTGTTGTGTCTCAGTGTGAGTGCTGCAGGACTTGAAGAGGAGGAAAGGTACTTCGTATAACCTGTCCTCACCATGGACAGGTTATATGCCTCCGTGGCTTACAGGGAGGCAAGCAGTAAGCCATGGAAATGGCATCTCCTATAGTCAGCCTTCTCCCAGGCATGGTCAATTTGAACGGTGTCTTCTTGCATTAGAGAAGGGAAACTGTGAGTCCTCACACTGAGCAAACTCCCATTGTAATCAGAAGGTAATTCAGTTTTTAAATCACATTTTCTACCTTTGAGGTTTTGTTGCTTCTGCAGCACCTGAAATAATCGAAAGTTTGGGAATATGACTGTAACTCAACGTCCAATCTATCATGCTAGCCTCACTGGAAAATTTTGTTAACCTAGTAATTCTCGATCTGCAATAAAATGAACCAGAAGCATTTGGTTCACTCCTGAAAGTTCTTTGTTTAAAGGAATCTAAAGCATTTTCATTACTCATAGTTCACATAGTTGCGACACAACTGCAATCAAAACTGATAACCAGATAGGACTCAAAAACAATGTAGAAAATGTTGGAGGTTATTTAGTTTCAGTTCTGACTTCTTAGCTATCCCCTGGTATCAAAGGATACCATAATATTGTCTAATCTTAGTTATTTCTATTGAGTCTAGTAAATATGTTCTTTCAGTAAAACCCCAGTCCTTGAAGTCATGGTACTGAATTATCATCAACAAGTGTGTAGCCCTTGGGACTGTACAAAAGAGAATAAAAACAAAAGGTTAGGGGACTTAAAGCCAAAGGCAAACAGTAGAAGACTCAAATTGTGCTGTCAGCTGTCTGTTTTTCAGCCAACTGCACAGCATTTGAGCCCATCTCACAATCTCTACGTCTCTTTAATTGCTGGCAGTGTTGGCTTCTCACAGAAATGAGCCCTGCCTCTCCAGCAGATCCAATTCAGTGTTGCTGAGCTCAGTGTAAAATAGTCTTTGACTTCAACAACAACAGGTTTGGAACTGCTCCCTACATGGCTGTACAGTTTTTATACCATTTTCATATGGGGAAAAGCTAAATCTACAAGAGCGACAGTGACAAAAATCAATGGCAGGATCCCCAAAAGGAGCATTGTCTGGCCCACATGCCCTTCCTTGTGGACAACTTTGAGATGATTTGGTTCTTGGTCACTTAGAAAAGCCTCTGGATCATCACACCTGAATAGAGAGGATCTCCTGGCCCCTTTGGGCACCAGGGCACTGTCACAGTCCAAAGGTGCTCCCTTGGACCAAACTGCATCAGACTATGTGCAACCTTTTGCGTCATCAATAGGCATGCCGAGCTGGGGAAATTGGCTGCACTGACAGAGGAGCTTAAAATAGCCACATTTTCCTGGAGGCAGAGTTTGTGAAATGTAGTCTGGAGAATTTAATATTTCTGTCAAGCTGTTTCATTTTGTGCCTCCTTGCCACCTGCTTTAATTTCTAAACCACGCAGTTAGATGGCTGCTAAGTTACTAAAGCTACAGCTAGGACACTGGTAAAAAAATGTAGATGGTCATTTCAGTGTATGTTTAGTGTCTTCATTCATACAGCCTTATCTTGTCACATTTTTCCAGGCATACACTGGCAGGATATCTAGCAATCTAGAACAGACATAGGCAGCAGGTGGGACTTTTGAAGGCACCTAAAGGAGTTAGGCACCTGGCTCTTAATGATGTTATATCAATACAACATTCGAAGCACAAGAGAGTCCTTTTCTTATAGCTAGTGATACCACACTAAAAACTTCCCAGGACATGACTGTAGGGAGGTGGGAGCATGGAATTACAAGTGCTATATATGACAAAGAAGGTGGCAACTGAGATACTTCAAATTGGAATACAGTGAAACACAGATGCTCTTCAATAAAGTCATTTTGATGGATACTGCTTTGGGGTGTAAGATCTCCTCACCTTCCCTTGCCATTGCCTCCTTGGTAAAAGGACAACCCATTGAGGCTCAGCAAAACTTTTGGTACATTTGGTTGTAATCTTTTAAACTTAGCAAATTTTCAAATCCAAATCTAGTTTTAAGTAGCTTTAAATATTGCCTACTTTGAGCTAGGCAGGTGCTTAATCTTGACTTACCCTGCTGACTCTTAGCCTTTACAAATCAAGTCTAAAGATCTGATTTGAGATACTGATGCTAGAGAAACCCTTGGAATGCTGAAGGCTAAGTTCTGAGTCTGGCACAAACTTTGCCTTTACAGGAACTGTGTCTATAGATTCTGGCTTCATAAGCTTCATAAAATAGCAAAATAGCTTCACATAGTGCTTGCATTTGAATAGTAAGTACAAACCTCCCTTAAACCATTTTCCCAGTACCAAAAGCCAAGGGCATTTCTGCCAGAAATGCATCTTTAGTGTATTTTTCTATTTGGTATTTAGAAAACAGCAGTATATTTGCAATACCTATCACTTGCTGAAGGCCAAAGTCAAGTTATCCTTTGGTAGGTAAATGCAAATGACATCATATGCAAAACTGACCACTGAGTCATGATAGTTTTCACAGTTCATAAGAAGAAAAAGATATTTTCAGATATGTCTTTGACCAACCATGTACATCTTGCACTAAACCGATTAAACACAAGTTATTTGAACTTGCCTAATAGGTATGCAGCATCTCACTGGAGACTGGTAGTCAAGGACACCTAGATCTTCACCATAAGCAGAGAACTACTTCTATAAATAACCTTAGCACTCAAATTAATAAACTAAAGTTACAGAATATTGTTCTATTATCATTAGAAAAACTAAATGCACACACTTCATTCACAGAGAGATCACAGCAAATTGTTGTTAAAGCAAGATACAAATATTTTAAGTAGCATCATATAAGAATTGAAAGTTGACATCAGAAAGATACAATGCTTTTGATATCAATGACACCGAATAATGCTTTTCAAAAACATTTTATACTTAATTTCTGAGTTGGAATATAAGTTGCTGAATTCAGGCTCATTCCAGGGTTAATCAGCATATTCCATCTGTAATCTCATAGTTGTGCTTCTTAGGTAAAATCAGATGTAAGATTCCTAATATTCATTTTCTCAAGAAATTGAGACTGCAGAATTCTATTTTTATCTGAACAATCACAACTGGCATTTTTCTTCTAGTAAAAACACATGGCACAGAAGATAGTTCTATACCATCAACAGACTGACTTGAAAAATATAAATATATACTGTATTTATATATATAATGTGTATATATACACTATCAATATTCACATTAGAGAATCTGAGTAATTTTATTGAAATTACTTTTTAAGAAATCCTTTCTGCTGTGACTTCATGTCTACACAAAGCATTGAGAATTTTCAAGTGTACTGTATGAAATGCAGCTTCTTAAACCTAAAGAAAACATACTGGTAAAATACATGTGAATATGCTTTTTTTTTTTTTCATGTACATGGTTTTTTTTTCAGATCTGCAATTTCCACCATCTATAGCTTGCAAATAGCAGAAACTAAAGTAATTTTCTGGAGTCAGTGTTTCCTCTCAACAGGCTGCTGCAGGCAGAGTTCACTCCCAGAAGAAACTATCGGCAAGTTATTCTCAAGATGATGATTGATGAGATGACTTATGCTGTCAAAGACACGATCTTTTGTACGAACCTTCAAAAAAAAAAAAGGATGCAAGAAGACAGATTAAAGAGCAAAATACTTTTCCCCTTAACTTCTCCCTAAAATTGTCTAAGAATAAGGTGACACAGTTAATTATGTTTTAGACATTCCCCTCTCCCATCAAAATCAGTGAAAAATTGGCATTTGTGGAATTTTGCTTCTGTTTTGTCTCTTTCTGCCTCTATTATCTCCAGATATTTTGCATGCAACACATGGGTCAGTCTGCTACTATTACTCTTCCATGATAGGTCTGCTTGAAAACTTTCTGTACAACACTTTGTTTCACTTCAAGCCAGATTCGTAGATCAAATTGTCTTCTTCAAGAGACCACCTGCTGCTTTCAAGTGTTTTCACCTGTTTCATTAGAAAGAGTTGTCCCTCCAGAGATGCCAGAACCCAACTCTTCGCCACATGCCTCAGCATCTTTGTGCTTTCCTCAGCAAAGAATTTCTTCTTCAGTTGCTGGAAAAATTCCCTTCCCTGAGAGAGCTCCAGCCCCCAGGTGCACTTGGCTTGGGTTTGCCCTGTGCTGCACAGGACACTCCTGTGCCTTCAAAACGGAAACATTTCAGGGCGGAGAACGTCATTTGTCTAGCACATTTGCCAGAAGTGCTATGCACCAGCATCCTACTGCTAATTACTACACACATGATAAGAGGAAATGGTAGTGCAAGGTTAAACAGTCAAAGATAAGGACAGACCAACCAAAAACTGTATTACAACGCACTCTTTAATCATTTAACCAGGTCTTCACAAAATCTTTCCTTCCTACGTTTAGAACAACTTGAGCATACAGCTTCCATAGGCAGTGCAGAGGTCCTCTCAAGCAAACACAGTAAAGATTTGTATGGGACCAACTCCACCTTATGCAAAAGCCCATGAGCACTCCTGTGAAGCGAGGTGTGTTGCCTGTTTTCCTTGAACTTTTCTCAGAAGGAGAGAACAACTGTTGTTAAAACTTTCTGGAGCCAGCTTACGCAGCAGTGGGCACCTCACTTGAGATATTTCAGACTGCATTACTGAGGTCTGCCAAAACTGCTAGAAACTTAGCACAGGATGTCAGAGGGGAAAAAAGAAACAAACAGCTTTGATGTCAAATGATGCTATCTGCCCAGTCTGTGTGTAGCTGCATCAGGCTCTCCTGATTTCTGAACCGTACTGCTTTGAACATCACTCTGTGTAATCATTCAAAACTATCTTTTCAAAAAAAATCTTCAAACCAGCATTAGCTTTTGTTATCTATATTCAGATTAACACACTTCTAGTCCATTCAACTGAGAGTTGTCTCACCATCAGCAATATGCTCTACCATCACCAGAGTTCAAGCCCTAATTCTAGATCCCACAAACATCCTGCAGCCCCCCTATTTAAAGCATCCCTCACCTGAAATAGAGATCTCTTTGTTGTCAGCTGGATGAGAGCGGAAGCAACTGCACCGTTACCTCTGCTCTGAAAACACAGGCCGAGGAGGTGCACCATGTCACCGGGTAACTCATGAGTGAAATGAATCTTCAGGCTGCCTTTGTGTACATCCATGTTTACAAATGACCGGGCCGAGGCCACGGGGAAGAGCTGCAAAGCCGCTGGCACGCTGCTGCGGCTGGCTACACACTGACGTTTTGTGGGTGATTCTCCCCCTTGACAAGTCACAAATGGAGTGGCTCAGGATCCCAGGGATCACACCGGCACAGCTAAGCTAAACAGGGCCGCAGAAACACCGCTGTCACCCAGCGGCGCCTTCCTGAGCGGGGAGCTTCAGAGCATTTTGGGGGACCACGGCAGCACGTCACAAGTGGGCTGAGGGAGGGGGTAGGTGCAGAGAACAAGGAGGTCCCTACGCAAATTAGTGCTGCTCTTCAAGGCAGCACAGAAAAGATGGGAGGGGGGGCTCTGTGCTTTGGCTACAGGAGGGAGATGGCCCAGAAGCCATTAGCCCCTAACAGCCCTTTCGTGGGTTTATGTTGAAGGGAGGATTAGGGTTCCCCGCCGCAGAGCCAAAAAAAATCCAAAGCTGCTGGCAAAAGTTTAGGTAGGAGGAAGCCCCCAAAGGAGCGTAGGGCCAGTTCCCCGGGCTGGGGGCCCGGTCAAGGCCGGGAGCAGCCTGTTGGCACGAAGACAGCGCAAAGCCATTCTTTGACTGCCCTCGTGTGGCAACTGTAATTACAACGAGTACCACGGGCATCGCTCCCCGCAGCGTACAGACTGCAGGCCCGGCATAAATGGGCTGGTTTGCTGCAGGTGTCCCAGCTGAACCAGACGCCAACAGGCCATCTCCTTTACAGGACTCTCCCATTTACTTTGAGGCTTGTAATCCAAAGTTGTCTTTTACAGATGAAAAGGAGTCGCCTGCACTCAGCTACCAGAAGCCAACAGTGAAACAGGCGGTGATGCTTTCATTCTCTCCTCCCCAGAAGCAGGGCAGGACATCTGCAGAAATCTGGAGCTCCCCATTCACACTCCACCCTGCTGCTGGGGGGGCGGGGGGAGGGGTGTCCCCTTTGTGACCTAAGGGAGACCCCATGTAGGAAAGAGATGGAGAGCATTTACCCCAGTTGCCTACTGGATTTATGTGCAGGATAACACAGAGGGCCTGATTCATATCACAACTGTCAGAGACGTCACCTGGAAATGGCAGGGCACAGCCTGGGTGAACTTGCACAGCCACCAGCAGCTTCTCAGCAAGAAGGATAAAGAACCAGCACTTTTGACCAAGACTGTACTGCAGTGGCCAGAGCTTGAACCTGCTGTCAAATCAGGGCCCTAAAGCTCCCTACAGTGTGCAGAAACCATGCAGTGTTTTTTTCTGTGATGCATCAGGGAAAGAATTAGAGATGTGATGGCGTAGTAGAGATATGAGGATTTATGATCGGCCATGAATAAGATGTGAGCAGGATTAAACACACTTAGAGAAAATGGGTAGAGTCAGAAACCTCCTGTATTATTTAGGAGTCAGCACTTACAGTTCCTTCTGGGTCCACCAAAAGAAGATGCTTGGCTTGTCCATTGTGCATGCCTGTCAGCACATAGGAACCAGGATTCGTGGTACTCTTCCTCACGAGGAAGTCTCCACATTTCTTTAACAGCTGTTCTGCTTCTTTCCTGCTCATCTCTCCTTGATACCACGGCTCTGTGCTCAGCTCTTTGGCTACAGTCCAGTCAGCTGCTCGGGATAAAAGAGGACTGGTGCATCCAGTGGAGGTGGATTTACTCAGCACAGCCTCAGATGTCTGGTTTTTGAGGGCATCTTCAAATGGTTCTTATTATGGAAACAAAAATAAAGGCAAGATCATTCAGAGGTAAATCATGTTACAACATGGTGATGTTACAGACATTTTTAACAGCATTTGTTTTACGTTATAGCCACTCCCTTTACCTTTATTTAAAAAAAAAAAAGAGGGATGATGCACTGATAAGGCTACTGATTTATGGATTATACCAAGACTGAGGAATGTAATATGTTAAAAATTATGTTATGTACAGAGAGATGTTAGTAAAAATCAGAGAAAACCTGGTCAAGAGTTTCTGAAAAGCAATGATTTTATTTCAGTAATGGCTGTTGTAAACAGCTGTGTTTACTTGCCCTGGAACAGAGCAGAGCTCTCCTTTTGACTTGCCATGTATGTCATATATGACACGTTCATTTCAAATAAATTACATAATATGGATACCCAAGTCATTATACTCATATCTGGTCTCTCATCAAGTAATGTATTCATTTAAAAATTACCTATTACTGAGTCTCTAGCCCAAGGTTATGTCTAGAAGGGATGAGTCACCCTTACCACTCAGCATACCACCTAGAAAGAGGACTTTGCAACATAGACACAGGGTAACACCTTTAGTGTGATTTATCTAGCTGAAATCAGCCACACAGAAGCATCTTTTAAACCTCAGCTAAATCCTGAACTCAGTGTTACTTTCTGTAGAGTGGAATGAAAGGATGTGCCATTACAGATCCCAGCTGCCTTGCAGAAACAGTAAATAAGGTCAGTGCATCCTTCATGGTATGCTGTACTGACCTATCAGAAGCTATTTACCCTTGAAAGACCTTCATCTGGCCATCTAGTGCTTATTAAAAAGATAGTTTTCTGTGCCTACCAGACTTACTAAAGGACATCTGCAGAGCAGTACCATGGCAATACACCAGCTCTAAATAGACTGCTCAGATACGAAGAGTACATAGCAATGTTTGGTTAATTTAGTTCAGGGAAATAGGGTAAATACTGTGCTGTCACAGATTCTTGATACCTCAGCTAATTATTAAGACCAGCTTATATGTCTTTACTACATTGCAGTCTGCACAGGGCCCTGCCTGTTTTTCAGTCTGCATGTTTAGTGTGACAAACCACTAACTTAGCTCTAGTTGACGCTCCTAAGACTACTTTTCCTCTGTGATCCAGTGGTTACTAAATATTACTAAAGACTGGAACATGAGACATCAGTTTTCCCTATTTTTAGGAAAATAATGTGTATAAATCTGAGAGGTAAGCACGTGCATGTTTTAAAGTCATGTCAGGTTAGAAATCGAGGTTAAAAACCCTGATTTCAGGCAGCAGAATGTTCTAATTTCAGATCTATGTTCACAGGCAGATACTCCTTCAGCTTTCTTCCCTCCCCTTTCTTTCAATACAAAGTCTCCCTAAGCTGTAGAAATAGAATGATAACTCAGCAAAAACATGCCAGGAAAACAGTTTTATATATGCTGAGATAACAGAAACATAGATACGTTATTTTACAAATAACATACAGGCACCAACTGCTTTGTCTCACTGCCTTTTAATTACGTGAACCAAATTAAATAAGGCATGTGTCAGCAACTGATTGGAGGTAGAAAGAGGAGAGAAATGAAGAAAATGTTCTCTGCATCAAACTGCTTTCCCCGTATTTCCCGTTAAATTTCCTTCAAGGCTGAAAACAGTGTGTACTGGCAGCACCCACATCAGGTTATGCCTGATGCTTAAAGCCATTGTTGTACAGCTACGGCTTCGATTCTGGTTTGGAAAAAGCTAACTTCAAAGTTGGAACAGACAGCTAGATAGGCCAGTGGGCCTACACAGGGCAGGGGATAGGCACAGTCTTTTAACTTCCCTCACAGCTTTTCTCTTGCACAAAGTTTTTGTAGCATGCGAGGGCTGGAGCACCTCCCCTACAAAGAGAGGCTGAGGGAGCTGGGCTTGTTCAGCCTGGAGAAGAGAAGGCTGCGGGGGGACCTCACTGCAGCCTTCCAGTACCTGAAGGGAGCTTATAGGCAGGAGGGGATTCGACTTTTTAAAAGAGCAGATAATGGCAGGACAAGGGGGAATGGACTAAAGCTAAAGGAGGGAAGGTTTAGATTAGATATTAGAGGGAAGTTTTTTTACAGAGAGAGTGGTGAGGTGCTGGAACAGGCTGCCCAGAGAGGTAGTGGATTCCCTGTTCCTGGAGGTGTTCAAGGCCAGGTTGGATGGGGCCCTGGGCAGCCTTGTGTAGATCCAGGCCTGGAGGTTGGTGTCCCTGCCTGTGGCAGGGGGGTTGGAGCTCTATGATCCTTGGGGTCCCTTCCAACTCAGACCATTCTATGATTCTATGATTCTATGATTCATGCATTGACTTCCTACTAATGTATTCACGGGACAGGCTGGAGCAAATTGTCCAGCCATTCACTCCTTCACCTTCCCACATGAAAAGCCTCCTGGTTTATTTTCCTTCCAACAGGTTAGCCTGTGACAGCAATGACAACTCAGATACAATACAAACTAGCTTCAAATCTTTGTCCACCTTTATTTTAAAATAAGTGCGGATGTGAAACCACCATGAATTCTAAAATTCACCATAGCTCCAAAAGGAATACTAAAATTTGGAGAACTTAAAATCTATTTTTAAACAAAACTAATGCATAAACATATTGGGTAGCTTCACAGAAAGGTGTACAGGAAGGGAACTCACTCATGTCAAACAGATCTTTTCCCGGGCTGCTGCTCTCTTTGGTATCATCTGTTGTTCCACTGAAGGCGTTTTCAGCATCTGCCTGAAGTGCCAATAAAGCGTCTATATTTATATGCTGGGTGTTTACGTATGTTGGCATCTGTGCTGTAGGGGTTACTTGTGATTTCCCTTCCGGCATACTACAAACATCCAGGGATCCTAGAAAAGTCAAGACTTTTTTTCTTCTTTTTTGTCTTTGACAGAACAGTGGTGTTATAATGACCAAATAACATCATGCCCCATCACCACAGTTTAAAATTCCCTGGAATGGCAGATGCAGGATCTAGTTAAACAAAAAAATGTTGATGTATGGATCCAGAACTGTGTTTCAATGAAGTTTTGAGGAGCATGTTATTGAGGAGGGAAGGAAAAGCCTGTAAATAGACTGTCAGTTTCAAAACTGATACTTCAGTTGCAAAGTCATGAGAGAAGGAAATGGAGTAAGATCCTCAAATCTGTGCAGATTAACAACAGATAATGTACTCTGGCATTTGAAAATAAGGTGTCCCCAGAAAAAAAGTAAAGCTCGAAGGGGTGAAATTTGACATGTATGTTTTGATGTGATTTACTTAAAATTCGTAGACAACAACAAAAATAACATTATGCATTATTTGTTATTTGTGGAGCTGAGATCCTGTGCAAACACATGCATTGCTCCACATTTTAAAAAAGTTTCTGCCTTTATGCTCTTTCTTTGGAAACTCCATCTTGCAGACCCTGGTGGGTCAGATTTTCAGAACAGGCTGTGCAGCCTGTCTTTAAAAAACATGGGGTTGTAGGACATAACAAGCTAGATAGCTAAGGATTTGGGGCAACTCTACATACTGCTCTGCAAAAGGGAAGATTTTATGAAGGTGTGAATTTAATAATTTATTCAGAGGTCAGTACCAAAATGGTTTTCACTGATACCAGTGCTAAAATTCAGACAAAGGGAGTCTATCAGCAAAATACAGATCATTGCCTCAAGACTTTGAAGTACAAACTTCCACATGCTTTGCCCACCCAAGACGTCCTGCAGTGTTACAGCTAAAGCTCACCTTGTTTAACAGGCCCCTGATGCCAGTCTTCACCGAATTTCTCTCCTAAGTGACGACTCTGGTAATACGTTTGCTCTCCTCCCACTCCTGCCACAGACTAGAATGGACACATGTGCAAAGAAATTTTTGATTGCCTTTAAAATGCTCAGATATATTATGAGTTGCTCTGGCAATTTCCTTGGCTGTATTCTGTGTACTCCCACTCTTCATTTCCAATTAATCACGGTGTCAGAATATATATCTCACAAATGCATTTGTGTAGGAGGAAGATATTATCAGCGACCTTCATGTAAACTTCCCTGCTTCTTGCTTTTATTAACCCCCTCAAATCCCACATGATGCATTAACTCTTCTGGTACCTTTCTCTTCAGATAGCAAGCCCTGAGAAAGTGTTCCATGTAAACACACCTGGGATCAGAAGACACCCCCAGCACTCTCCAAAACCTGAGCTGGAAGACTCACAGTGGTTCCGGGGGCCACACTCAAGGACTGAAGGGAGGATGTTTTATACAGAAAAGGTCCCTCTGGGTTTAAGTAGAGTTGTGCTGGATCTGAAAGCTCCTCTAGATGGCTATGCTGATACTGCATTCAAACTTCAGACAGCAACGTTGGTAGGAATATCCAAGCTGACCTCAGTTCAACGTGAGGTGGAAAACCTACCGAGGAACCTGGATAAGCACTGCTGAGTTATTACCGTAATGAACTGTTAGTAATGACTGCACTAGATTGTTTAAACAGTTCTGCATAAAATCTTTCCCAGCTAGCGTGCACTGCTTGATACTCTCTGAAGCAGACAAGGCTTCTGCAAGGTAGTAACCCTCAGTGGATTTCTCTTCCTTGAACCTGTGTAATCTTTTAACACCACAAGGAGCTCACCTCCTTTTGTTTGTCCTGAATCTGCCTAATTTGTTACACCCAAGATCCTTAATGCCCATTCAAAAGGAGACTGTTCATACATGAAGGGCTGTGAACTGTAAGTAGTCCCAATGTAACCATCTTAAAATACATGCTTTTTAAAAATTTTGGATCCAGCAGCACCAGGACAGAGATGCAATCGCACTGACCTGAGCTGTATCTGTAGTAGTGGGAAGTCTTGCTTTGAGCCTGGCATCAATGAAACCACCAAGGGGGGGCATTTTATTTGGGATGTTGTTGTAATAGGGATGTTCTGTTGTCTGGTGTTCTTCCTCCATCCATGGCTCATCAAAACTCTGTACCCTGTGAGAAGGTGAGTGCTTTATTTCTCTACTCACTTGCAAAGCACTTACAGATACTTGCAGCACGTTAAGACTGACTGTCAGGGGATAGCTACCACATATTATTTTGAGAATTCAGCTACCATTATAAGTCAGGAAGCAATGATGGATCATGCAGCAGACCTCCTCTGTTTAGAAAACTTGATCTAGAGCTCCTTTGCAATGGATTAAATTCTTTATACTGAGTAAAGGATATTTTCACTTAGTTTTAGAGACCACTATAAAGTGCATTAAGAAAAAAATGTTATTTATTCTTACAATAGCATTTGAAATATTATCACTTGATTGATTGACTACAGCCTAAAAGCTTGTCTTTAATTATGGCTGCTCTATCACCAATATATATCTGGAAGAACTTCACAAGGCCAAGACATGGGATCTGTGGTTTTAGTCTACTTTTAACAGTCTTTTAGCAGGTTTAAAGTGAGTATAAAATGCTTCCAGATCAAGTCAGTAGCATTTTATATTCACCATACATTCATTTTACTCTGATGTAAGAGATTACACAGGGTACCAGCTCACTGGGATTTATACTACTGTTAGCAGGCATATAGTAACCTGGGTGAAAATCACAGCTCACCAAAGAAAACAGAATGCTATATCCCAGCCTTTTAAACATGTACAAGCAGACAGATTTTGTATCCTCTGGAGAGCAACACAGTCAAAGCCTCTATCACATCCCTAAAAACTTCATCCTGGCTAATATTGGAAATAGTGGAACATCACTAATCATTTTGGAAGTTCAGCAACTCTAACTTGTTTCATCTAAATAGACGGAGCTGCTACAACAGTAACAATGACAAAATGCCACAAATGACATCGCTTCATTCAACTCTGCCTACTAACTACAATGGAAAACACACGACCTTTTCAATAAATTCTGTGTGCAATCTGTATTTATCCCATTCTTTTAAAGTGACTCTGCTCCTTTCATATCCATTACACAAACCCTGCTTTGCTAATTCGACAGAAATCTCTTTTTAAAGTATTTAAACCCTGTCTGTCTCCAGCAACTCTGTCTGCAGCACGTTTGATTGAGCAGCTACAAAGCTAAAGAAGGTACTTTAGCAGTCTTCTGCAATTGTACTCACCTATCATGGAAAGTAGGCATCTTAGAGGGGCATCGCAAATATTGCTTAAATCGAAGCTCGAATGCTTGGCCTATGGTGCTGATGACATCCTGGCCCAGGCCATCACAGCATTCTAGTATATGACAAGCTAAATGAAAAGATTTGACACACATACATGCAAATCATTATTTATGTATGGTGGGTAACACCGACCTGTGAAAAAACACCTACACATGAGGCTTAGTTGCCCTATTCGCGATGTGCACATTTCAATAAAACCCAAACCTGGCACAGTGAATTTCAGGCAATATGGTCTTTCTAAGTGTGAAATAAAACAGCTCTGGTGTGTAACTGCAATGGGCAAGACCACAAATCAGTTCCACAATCTTAGTAATTCCATGAAGACAGGAAATCTAATAAAATTTCAGTTGTTATTACCTGAATGCATACCTGATTATATGAAATACCTGATTATATGAAAAATCTGAGCCTGCTATTAAATCTGAGCTTTAATTTGAAACTATAAAGATATTAGTAGATGGCAACAATGAAAAAAACTTTCTTTGCTTTTCTCAATTTTATCCCCATTTCAGTTTTGTGCCTAATCAGCCTGAGTTTGCAAGCTGCTCACTTCCATTGAGTTTCCAGAATTTCCCAAATTACAGGCTGAAGGAGGACCAGTAACTAGGATACTTCCCAGATACTTCTTAGATACTTCTTATATCTGAGGCCACGATCTGTTTCCAAAACTATGGAGGCTGGTGCCTTTCCCTGCTTGTCTGTATGGAGACTCTCCTACCAAACTGCAGGATCACTGAGAAGCACAAAGCCAGGACCACCGTTAAGTTCAGCACTCCCCCATGTGCCACCCCACTTAACCCACTGTGGCAGAGGCAGTATGGAGGGAGGCTAGCAACACATGCTCCCTTCCTATGGGAGACCAAGAAACCTTTATCAGCTCTTCAAACAGACAAATTCATCCTCGTTTCAAATCAGACAGTGGCTCAGAGGTCTCACCTTATGTTACAAGGTAAACATGAACTCAGGAAGATTTCATCTCACACTGTAGGAATGTAAATGGGTGTTGAGAGCTGGAAGCTAAAGGTCTGAGCGAACAACACCTTCACAATATTCAGAAAAGCCCAGGCAAGCTCATTTTCTATACTTAGTGCTGGACAAGAACATAGCCTACTGGCCACAGCCTGGACTGGATTTGAACTCTGGTTCTTTTCCAAGCCCTGCTGCAGTACAGTGGGAACTTGTTCAGAGTTACTGATTTCTGTCACCCCTGACTGCTTTAACAATCTGAATATATGTTCCTCAGCTGAAAAACTGCATTTTGCTACATGCCCAGTGTCCAGCTCGGTGGAATCAGGAGCTCTTGATGCCGATGTCCTACAAATAAGTGTTGGCCATGACATTTGTGTGACGTAATTTTAGTTAAAGCAATATAAGGAGACTAAGGAGGCTTAGCAGTGACTTCTCAGAGGCTGGTCTGCTGGAGAGACTTCTGAAGAGACCAGAATAAAGGGCCAAGAAACCTGCAGTTGTGCCAGTATGGAATGACCAGGGCACCAAGCTGTGTCTTCCGCAGCAGCAGCAGCACCTCACGCAGCATGAGATGTTGCCCTGCTATCCAGTGATGCTCTCTTCTCACCCTATAGCATCTGCTGTGCCGATCAACATGCTGCGGCAATGCCTGAGTCAGGGGAAACGTCTTAGCTGTATGTTGAAAGTGGGTTCTGCAGCCAAAAACAGAACCTCCACATGTTCCAAGACAGAAGCAGACATCCTTGGCTACCAAAAAGGTATTTGCTGTTTACCCCCTCTGCATCACTGCTGGTGGTGGTGAGCAATCAGCTCCAGATAAAGATGCAGACTTATCTCCACGAACATGGACTGAAAGTGGTTAGGCCAAACAAAGCTGTAAATTTTGCACTCTGTAACTCGAGTGGGGTTTTAAAGAAGCTGCATTCCTCACTGCTGAACCTGTCTGAAGCTGAAATGAAGCATGAGTCATTAAGTAGTTTCAGTAGGTGACATAATGAATAACCTGTTTCCTTGGATACGTGAATGGACTTTCAGCAGGTAGGAGATGTGCTTCTTGCAAAAGGATGAGAAGGTCTGGCTCACACAGCGATGATTTCTTGTGAATGTTACAGTGGAAGACAGACAGCCTTTAGTTTGATAGATCCAGAATATAAAGCGTGGAGAGAGCCTTTCCATCCTTGGGAAGAAATGAGCTTAATACGTGAGTGAAAGCTGTACTGCAGGATTGGTGCTAGTGTAACAGTAGTGGTAACATTTTTCTTAGATAGAGAAGTAAATTCTAACTCACTTCTAAGGTAATTGGCAGATAAAACAAAGACTGACAGAAATAGCCAGTGATGGTGAAAGAGAGCAATCCAGATCCCTAGGTAAACTAGACCTTTGAAAAAAAATGTGTTTTAATACTAGTCACATACAAAGTCACTGATCTGCAAAGCACTGATGTACACACACATCTAAGGAAAGCTGCCATGGAAAGCCGTAGCACAGAAGACTTAAAGATCACAGTGTGAAAAAATCTCACATGAGACAGAAGTGCTTCACTGCAGCAAAAATGGCTTATGAGAAAACGGCTAATGACAAGGACAAAAGCAAGCAGGCATAGGAAGGTGCAGTCTCTGTAATAGTTTGCTGAACATTAATACTTGATTACTCCAAACAATAGCAGGCATCATCTACCTTTTCAGAACAGTGTAGAAAAATGAAAAAAGGAGGAACAGAAATGATCCGAAGGACAGAGGATGTGCACTGCAGCTGGAGACCTACAGAGTTCACTCTGTCAAATTTTTCATACAGAAAACTGAGAAATTACTCGAACTAAATACACCACAGGAAGACAGCACCAGGTTTTGAGATGAATCCTCGGTCTAAGATAGACTAGCTCAATAAGGAACACTGACAGGGAGTTAAGGCTAGACACATTCAATTTAGATATACAGAACACAGTTTCCATATAAAATCCAGACACACGGACACAAAACCCACAGCTCCTCCAAAGCCTACAGTGCAAGCATCCAGTCTGTGATGCGGGTCTGCTACATCGCCACTGAGAGCTCTCAGTACAACTTAAGCCAGACTCCGGCTCAGCAGAAGGGTACTGCTAGAGCAGCTGGGGTGGGGAGCAGCTCCATACCGTACTGCCCACAGTTTGATGCCAGAACCTTTCTAACTGGGGACAAACAGTGTTGAACACAACCTGCATGGCGAAGAATTGCACCATTTCCCTACCTCCCACTCTCCATAAGTTTTCTAGGTGTTTCACTGATATTCAGCATATGTTTAGGGAAGGAATTATTTGTGAGGTGACATTCTCAAGTCTGGACATCTCTGCATGTGGCCACAATAGTTTGCTGAGGTAAATCATAAAAGGTAACAAATATGGAAGCTATTGGATTAGTTGTGCCCATAATAAGGTTTGGGTTTGCAAGGTTGGCATTTTGGAGTTAAAGTGTTTGAATTCTGCAGAAATCCTGTTGGAAGTGCTTGAGTCTTTTTTTGGAGCTAGTCTTTTTTTCTCTGTGAATCTATGAATAATAAATAGGTTCTCAGGTACATGATACAATACATTGTATCTAGCATTAAGACCTAGTGATGCTTTCTGCATTACAAGCAGGAATGTTTTCTGTACCTATTATTTCAGGCTGTAATTTGCACTTCTTATAATTTACTTTTATTTTTGAGAATCTGAACTGGATCTTAGTCTTTGAAGAAAATCAACAAAAGGTTCCCTGTTCCTGACTGAATGATCACAAAACAATACAACCTTGAATAAAACTTCACTGAGAAAGAGGATTACAGCCTCCAGCAAGCTGGCTGAAAATCTCACTGGTTGCTAAAGAATTGGATTCTGCCGGGAAGAATTAGGCATGTACTGAGAAGACATAACTGATTCAGCCACCTCATCGGAAGACTTAATCAGAGGAGAGCACTGCTTAGTTCTTGCATAGTGATTGGGTGTAGGTAAGTTAGCTGTTGCCTAGAAGCTCATGCAGCCAAGTAAGACATTTGATTTAAGAGATGAAGAGAATCCAAGTGGTATTTGGGGATGAACTACAGACAAGATGCGTTCCCAGTTTGAGAACCAACTTGTTCATGGCTGTTCTTTATTGCTACAGTCTTTCCATGACTCTGGCAATCTTTCTATTGGTCTATATTTAATTATTTTTTTTTCTGGGGGAAAAAAGATGACTGAATTATACCATGAATAATTCATGTTTCTCAAAAGAAAAAAGATGCAAAATAGATATTTCTAACTTACCTCTCCGATTAACAGGATCCTTAGCTACATATGCAACATAGTCAGTTGTATCCTGTCAAATAAAATTAAGATATGTACAATGAATGCAAAAGATCTTTGCACTGATCATAACAAAAGCTCACAGTCCACAGCGTGCATATTCCTGTGGGTAGAGGCTCAAATATGTGTTTTGCTCCAGTTATACACTACTTAAGCCCCATAAAAACAGGTACGGATTTTGGTACTGATCCAACCACCTTGCTTTATCCACAGTGTGATCTATTCCAGCAGAACTTAAAAATCTTATGCAAGGCCTTTGAAAATCAATTAAACAAAATTAGTAGGATTGGGATTGGGCCTCCTTTAGAAGGGAATAGAATTACAAGTCCTACTACCTGGAGATTTTTGTTCAGAACATGAAAAATCACCTGGTTCTGTGGCAGAAAACGTGGGAGTAACAACCCCGCTCCCTGAAAATACTGAGTAGTTTATTAATTCATGTGTGACAAGCAGGTGTGTTTACTGACTACAATGCTGTACTGGCAGAGATGCTCAGCCAGTGCTCAGCCATCTCCCAGGACACTCTCTCCCAGCCCGTGGGCAGCTCCCAGTCACCCCCTGTTGCCACATGCCAGCTGGATTTTCTGGCAAGAGCAGGATGGTATCTTATTTGGTTTTGGTTATTTGGGTTTTTTTTTTTGCTTGCCCTCCTGTAAGCGAAGGGGGTTTTTTTGTTTTGAAACAGAAAAGCCAGTGCTTCCAGGAAATGTGAGGCCTGCTGGAACATCTGGAAAATGCCATATATTCTTGATGCAACCAGGAAGTCCTGGCTAGATCCATTATTTCCTGGAGCATGACTGGCCAGCCAGGTAGACCTATAATGACATCTGAGGTACACATAGGATACACTACAGATGGTTGCATAAATCTACCCAAAGACTTTTCAGAGGTCTCATCCAAGACCATTGATAATTATGTCATGATCTAGTGTAATAATGAACATCAATCTTCAGTTAGAGGCTTTAGCTTAGCTTTCCCTAGTGCAAGCACACGCTGCCACAGCCCACCCAAAACAAATCAGTGTGCTGCACATATACATAACTTCCTTCTGAAGGAGAGGGCAAGGGAGATGCTGAAGCACCTTCCTGTTTCTGGTGACAGATGTGTAGCCATATCACTTAATGCACTATTGGAAGGCATTCAGACACAGCAGTAATGAGGCTGGCCTGCAAAAAAAAAAAAAAAAAAAAAAAAAAGCAGAGCAGAGGATAGCCCTAGAATTTTGTCCAGTAATTTCTTAAGAATGCAGTGACATAGTGTCTGGGCAATGACTTGAGTGGAAGTAATGATGCATATCAACAAGCCAGGGGATGAGAAAAGTGGCTGTGTCTATAGAAGCAAATAAACCAGAGCCAATAAAAGCCTGAGAGCTGTGCATGCTGTTTAATAGTTACTATTCTCTCCTACTCAGCTGTGCTGGTTTCCCTCACCATGCTCTGAAACTCTCTGAAGGACCAGCACATGCTGGGCATCAATCCCAAGAGACCACAAGGAGGGAAGAGAGTGAATGTGTGCATGCAAATTGCACTGTGCTGTTTAGTTTCAGGGCCAGAAAACAGGCCACAGATCATTCTATTTACTAGAACAAACATAGTTAATGGATACATTTATGCCTGAGTAAATCATAGATCTATGTCATAGTTAGCGTGGGTGTGAGAGACTGGAACCACCTACTCTTTATTCTATCTGAAGCTCTCAGATTCAAGCTGACTGTAACAAACCATTAAGGACCTAAGGCAGGCACATTTCACAGTGGCTAAATTAGAAGATTCCCATCAAAAGGCTATGCAGGGCTGGGCTGATGCAGCAAAGTGGTCCCTGACATTCAAGGACTGAAGACAAGTGTGAATGAGCTATAATTTTCACCTCAAAGAAATTGCATTGCAGTGTTAAAATTTGGAGGCAGGGCTGAAACTGAAAAACTGCTGCCTTCAGGGCCCTCTGAGAGACCTGCCTTATTAGACCTTACGAATTCCACCTCTCTGAAATTTCAGCAGGCATCTCCAAAAAACAGATATCTTGTCTTGCAGCCTGGAAACAGCCACCTGAAAGGACTATGGATGGAAAACATTTAGTGTTTCATCAGGAAGGGCTGAAGACAGCTAAAGCAAATCCAGAACACAGCCTTGGAAGCAAACTAAAAATGATTCTGAAATGGTGTGTAAAAAGGATTTTGTGGAGAGATTTTTAAGTTCCCATGCACTGACACAGCCAGAAATCATATGACTCATTGCAAAAGGGAATATTGCAAAAATATATATGGTACTTTAGCTGTTCTGCAAGACTGTGGAACACTTCTCCAGTGGTTATATTTTGAATGATGGGGTTAGTTAATGCTTAGGGAGTGGGAGGAAAGTTGCAAAGCTAATTGCTGGAGCAAATGTGTGGCAGATGGACAGAGCAGAAAAGTAGATGGGGTGAGAAGTGGGGGCAGCCTTGCTTCTAACTAAAACAAAATTCAAAATAAGGGACTCATTTCCTGAAGAAACATGGGCAGAGGTCTGGGTTTCTAGTTCAGTATGGCCTTTCTCCATCCATTTTGAATCTCATATGAGCAGATGAACTTATGGGCTGGAGCCCAACAGTGGCTTGGGGATACAATTTGGTAGTGGCAGTCCTCCATCAAGTGGAAATCATTAAGGGCTGATGAAAGTTATGCCTGGACAACCCACAAATGGGCTAATAAAGCTGTGATTTAAATCACATCCTTGCCTCTTGTGTCCTTCTGTGTGCATGCAGGACAAAACCCCCACCTGTTTTATGAACAAGCTTCTGAGTTAAAGTTCTGGCCAGATACTAGCCCACCGAGACAACCATGTAGAGTATCATTAGATATTCATACCTGCCCTCTCCTCCCTCAGAATGAGATCACCATGCAGCGGGCTTATTGGAAACACAGCTTCACAATTTCACTGTCTCTTGTAAGCTTCCTTACACCATGCAATTTGATTTCTCTGGTAGCTCACTGACTCAGTAGCATGATTTTTATCTCTCTATAACATTTGGAAGAGCTTGTTTACTCCAAATCCAATCTCTGCTGCTGCTTCTCTCCTCTTTCCTGGTAAATCACTCTATCAGTGGGCAGTGTGCAATGGTGTTTCCAGGACTTAGCATTTGGGATGGCAGATGGGGAGTGAAGAATCTTCTTACGGAGGCAGAGAACTGTGCTAATCACTCCTCTGCCCACTTCAGGAATTGTTCATTTACAGCATCCATTGCAATCTGTTGTATTTCAAAGCTGCTGTTGATCCATTTTTTGTTCCCCGAATTATTATGATATGGTGTCCTTTTACCTTCTGGAACTGAATTGAAGTTTGCCCTTATGTTTTCCAAGGATAGTGAAGTAAAAAGAGAAAATGCCAAGGATCTTCAACTTAACAGAGCTGAACTGAAATAATTAACTCACTAAGCAGCTAGAAATTGCCTTACTGTAGTACATGACTGATAAATCACAGATAATCATATGATGGAGGAAGAGGCAGACTTGTTCAATTAATCTAGGTTTGAAAGCTTTCAAACCTCTGAGGTAAGAGGTAAGCAATGTCACTGTTTTAGAACTCTGCCATTGCTTCCCAGGAGGCAAAAACTGTTTTTAAGCACATTTAATGCACCCTTGGATGGACTGCTTATAAAAACAGGGAAAAGCACAACAAGCAGGAATCTGCCCTTTGATCGAAATGATCCAGATAGCGTGGTGTATCTGAAAGCTGGGCAAAACTAGCAAGAAAGTTTTGGTCTTTTCCTGAAAGCCTGTCTTCAAGCTGCAAGAGTTTAGTGAATATACCTGAAGGCTGTATTTAGCACAGTCTTCTCAGTGTACACTTAAAGATGAGGTGGGGGGGGGGGGGAAGCATCCATTGTTATAACTACAATATAGTCTATCACTGTAAAAAGTATAAAGTAAAACACAGGACAAAGATTCACACAATACCCATATGACTATACAACATTACCCTAAAAAACAAAGCCCTGCTATTATATGAATGCTCACAGCCCTTTAATGCTTTTCCTTTTAGTCATTCAAAGAGGAGGATTTATGACTGCTTGTCAGTCGTTTCCCTCAAAAAGAGTTTGATGGCAACAATCAGGAAGAATTTATGAAACAAGAAACAGGAGCTATTGTGGTTATATTTTTCTTTCAGTAAGCTGTGCAATAAATTTTGTCACACAGTTCCCATAAAGCAACATCTATGTGGGGGAAAGCTTTAAAGAAATGCTTACCAGATCACCTCCAGATGCAAAGGAAATAGATTGCATATGGTGATTTGCTATGATCTGTATGGATTAGAAAGAATAAGTGTGAATCAGTAGGTTTCCTTAGACTTTATCCTTCTGGTTTCATTTTTGTTCTGTACAGGGGTGAAAATCAAAAACTAAGATCAAAACGAGCTCTGCATTTCACTTAGAAGGAGAGCAAAGACTAGTATGATAATATAAACACACTTAAGGATGAATGTATCTCTTCAGGTGTTCTTTAAAACCTAGCAGGACACAGCAAAATTGCCAAATGGGCTCAGAACTCCAATAAATCATACAGATCTGTCATACAGTATCTTTGGAGAAATTCTAATCTGCTAAAGCTCGCTTTCTTTATTACAGATAGTGATGAATGGAGCAAAGGATCATATCCATCAAAATACTTTTCTACTGATGCCACTCTGGTGAAATCAGGGAAATCATGCCATTCTGCACACTAGCTAAGGATCCTAACATTGCTTCCAATACCTACTGTGTCATTTTTTTATGTTTCAACTACCAACATGTTTGCCATATGCAAACAGAATTTTGAATCTAGCTGCAATGTAGCATTGTGGACAAAATCTCAGGCATACTCCAGGGCATTTGAAATTAAATTTGCTTATGTACAATTTGAACTAATATGATATTTCTCTGGCAAGAGACAAATTGTCATGAACCCCTAATACACGGAAAACAGCTCTGCTGCATTGCTATTTTCAGATTTAACTTATGAAATCTTTTAATAATGAAATCATGTAACAACCAAAAAAGAAAAGGTCATTTGAAAGAAAATTTCACTTGATCATTTGAGTTGCAGAAACAATGCGAAGGAACTTGCCTGGTATAGGACAGGCTCCCTGTTCAGTGCCTCAGAGCATGCGATAATAGTAATTTGGATCTTAATTGCCTGCTTTGGTGAGGATACCACATAATTTATGAAACTGTTTTGGAAAAAAACAAGGCTAAAAGGTGTTGTGGTTTAACCCAGAAGGCTGCAAAAACATCCACAGAGCAGTTTGCTCACTATCCTCCTCCCAGTGGGATGGGGGAGAGAATTGGAAACAGAAAAGGAGAGAGAAAAGAGAAAACAAACTCATGGGATAAAGACAACTTAATAAGACAAAAAAAGGGGGGATTATTAATAATAGCAATAATAATATTTAATAATACTAATAAAATACACAAACCAAGTGATGAACTGCACATTTCTCACCACCCAATGTCAATGCTCCACCAGACTCCGAGTTGACCAACCTCCTGACCCTCTCCCCAGTTATATACAGAACATGACATTATATGATATGTAGAATCATAGAATGCATTAGGTTTGAAGGGACCTTTAGAGGTCATCTAGTCTAACCCCCCTGCAGTAAGCAGGGACATCTTCTTTATATCAGGTCATTCAGAGCCCCATGAAGCCTCACCTTGAATATTTCCAGAGATGGGTATACTACATCTCTGGGCAACCAGTTCCAGTGATCTATCACCCTCACATTTAAGAACTTTTTCCTAATATCCCACCTAAATCTACCCTTTTCTAGTTTACCTCTTGTCCTACTGCTACATCCCATCATGAACATTCTTCCCCAGCTTTCTTATAGGCACATTTCAGGTACTGGAAGGCTGCTATAAGGTGCCCCTGGAGCCTCCTCTTCTCCAGGTTGAAGCATGTCTTCATAGGAGAGGTGTTCTAGCCCTTTGATCATTTTTGTGGCCCTCCTCTGGACAAACTACAATGGAATGTCCCCTATGGCCAGTTGGTGTCACCTGTCCTGGCTGTGTCCCCTCCCAGCTTCCTGGGTGTCCCATGCCTTCTTGTTACAAGTTACAGCAGTACAAGAAGCTGAAAAGTCCTTGAATGCTTGGCATCAACTAAAATCATCCATGTATTACCAATACTGCTCTCATCCCAATCGCAGCACTACACCAGCTGCTAGGAAGCAGCTATCCCAACTGAAATCAGAATAAAAATATATTCTCTGGGCTGTTTTCCCATCCTGCATCTTAAAGGTCTGAACTAGCAACTATCTTCCTTGGAAAGAAAAAAGCCTGACTTGAGTTTCTCTGGCTCAAGGTCCTTCATCAAGTCAGAGGGAGTTGACAGCTATTTGAAGTGCTTCTTTCATTTAAAGAGTGCTTCATCTTCAATATTCCTGCCTGTTGCACAGCAGTCTCGGAAAATGTGGCTAATTTGTAAGTGTTCACCAGTGAAACACCATTCCCTTTCACATCAATGAGGATTTCCTTCTCTTTTTACCATAAATGATCCAAACAATAGAGATGAACTAGTGAAGATTTGTTACACATTTAATATCGTCACTATTTTGAGTTGTGTAAATAACCCAGTATTTTAGTTCAGCATCATAAAACCAAAGAAGTATTTCAGATTGCCTCAAAACCTGGTTTTCCAAATTTTAAGAAAAGTGAAAAGAACTCAAAACCATCAGTTCAAGTCAGACAGGTTACTTTTTTAATCCACAGCTCAACGATTTAATTTAGTTTGAGACAGGGGTATTTCCCCCCACCCCCAAATACTGAAAACAAGGCATAGCAAATTACCGATGCCTTACATTGGTTAATATTAAATAATTCACTAATATTAGCATTTTGTGTCAGTCTACCCAAATCTGCATCTTATATAAATAAACAAAACAAAATCAGCTCATCCCTGCAAAACAATTGGTTTCCTGATGCCCTAAGGGCTAACAACACTGTCTTGTCTTTTCTTCCTGTTTCTCTGGGAAAACGATGCTGTTACAGAAGGTCACAGCCATCTTCCTGGGTTGGGCCTCAAAGGGCAAAGTTGCTGGGCCATGGTTATTTTCATATAAAATGCTTGGCACAAACAAGAAACAAGGGAGACCACAGCCAGACTGGGGACCTCTGAGAAACCACATTTCCCAGGCCTGCAGCACCCAGGCCTAGCCTATCTCAAAAAGAATCATGTGAGGGGAAGATAAACAGTTTTGTCAATTCAGAGAAAAGGCAAAACATCTGGGGGAGGATTTTTCCCTGAGATAAAGTAGTTTAACTCCATTTCTACCCTGATGTCAGCTGAAAACAAGTCAAGTTTCAGGGTTTGGCACTTTTTTAGTAGACTTAATTAACCTCAAGTTCCTATGCTTCTGAGTGGGGGCAACTGTCCTTATAGAAAACACTGCTGTGTATAATCCATAGTAAGACTCCACACTACTATAACCAGCCATAATGCAGCTTCCACAGTCTCAGTGCTCACTGAAGAGGATTATGATGTTTTCTAAACAAGGATAAGAATGAAGGTAAGTCAATGAGAGCATAGTAATAATCAACAAGCTTTTTAATAGACAGTGTATATTCTTTCTTATTCTTCAATTCTGAGGCTCCAAAGGACAGCAGAGTATTTTTTTTCTCCTCTCTAGCTGTATCTAGGCAGAAAGTTGCATGCCCTAACGCAGCGTGTGGCTCACAGCAAATAGCACAGCAGTGACTACGCATGTCTGTCTGCTTCCTCTTCATATATACCCTGAGCAAGGATTTTTCTCATCTCATACATCATTCACAAACCACTGCAGTGATTCTCCAAAGCCTGTCTGCGCCTTCAGAACAACGAAGGAGGAGAAATGGGCTGGTTGAAAAAGGCTGCCTCATCTTTCTAAAACACTGGCATTTCACTGCACTGCAAAATCTCAGAGACAGTATTTTTAGCAGCACCTTAGGAATAGATTGCCCTTTAAGGCTCTAAATGGGAAGACTGAAAACAAAGCTAAGGATGCGCGTGCTGTCCTTTAGTTACCATACATGTATCCCTTTTAACACTGAAAGTTTATAACTGTACACAACAAAAACTCCCATAAACAGGAAATGCCATTTCATGTCATAGAACTTTTAAGAGCAAAATCGATCTGCCTGAGACACTGCAAGAAGAAAATAATTAATCAAAGCTGTGTTGAATACTGGAATAAACTGAGTCCTACTATGCTTCACGTTCTGTTTTCCTTCTACAGATACTATTCCACAGATATTATTGTGGAATAATAACTTTGAGCACCTGAGTATGTTGGCTGACAGCAAATAATTGTGCAGTAAGATATTTATCAAAATCCTCACAAATTAATATGGCAGATACACTCACCTGTTTGGTATCCGGAGTCATGAGGTTTAAGCTGGTGGTGGAGATATTCAGCATTATGTTCATTCCTGCAAACTGAAGATTGCTCTTTCCCAAGATGCTAGAAAGAACTTTGCTTGGTGGCTGTGAAGGAAAGGGGCATGGGGGAAGAGTGCAAAGGGAAAAGCAGATTTTTGTTATCTGTTTATTTGGGGTGACCTTCATTGTATGCAGGGTTAGCTGTAATCTTAAAGGTTCCTAAAAAGTTGCTGACTTTTCAAAGATCATTTCATTGTAACAGTTGTATTTCCTCTGGAGAGAATTTCTCGTTTATGCTACAACTATTAATAATACTAATAGCTAGGCAGGTATTCAACCACTCTTGACCCAACAAAATAGGGGTTTTGCCAGACAACAGAGTCCCGTCTTCACCAAGGGACAAACTGAGTAGACTAAGAATGCTTAAAGTCAGTATCATAGAATGGCATTTTCTTATTCTGTAAAAAACTTTCAGCTCCTGAAATCTGTTGTTTTCTCTGCTTGTATTGACTGCTCTACCCCCTTCCCACATGTAAAGTGACAACAGAGATACTGGTGGGACTCTCACAGAAAGGGATACACAGTGTCATTATGATTGCAGACTTCCTAGCTGTAGCTAAAAGCCCAGTCATGGGCTAAAACCCCTGTATGCTGGGGTACAACATGCAGCTAAAGATTACTCCTAGCTCAGAGAAGGAGTAGAAAGTGTGGGAATGTATTAAAGGGAATGTAATAATATTGGTAACTTTTATAGGCTATTCACTAGATCTTTGGAAGTTTTGTAGCAATGCAAGTTACCCTGCCAAAGCAAAGTTGACCAACTTCTCACCTTTGAAAGCTACAGGGAACCACAGAGCTGCAGGACAGCTGCCTCCTTCAGGTCACCACAGCCTGCGTGCCCTCAGGCACCCAGCAGTCATAGACCAAGTCCTCCCACTTGATGCACTGGTGAATATTTATGCTAGTTGTTGGGCTATAAAAGCAAAGCTGTAACTGGAAGCACTGTTCTTCTGCCACTGCATTTGCATTTGTCCAAACCTGCTGTCAAGCTTAGGAAGTTTTGTCCTTGGCAGGACAGACAGACATATATTCAGTTTTAGCTTCTTTTTCTGCTGTTCAAGCGATTAAAAACATGCTACCTACGTACTACTTGTATGTAACTTTTATGCCACACTATTTTAGTACATAGTACTTCACTGACTTCAGTCACTTCAGTGCCCACAGTGAGAGTAGAGGGTGAAAATGTGGCCTCAAGAACATGCCATTTTACCCAAACTCATAAGCTGTTAGTGGCAAAACCATGGTGAAATACAGACTGGCAAAAGCTATCTGTCTCTAACATTTACCTGAAATCCTGTTGCTGGGCACATTTGCTCCTGAGCCAGTAGTCCTAATTTCTTCTCAATAACTGATAACCCACATCACTTCCAAAACCAGCAATACAGGAAGGTGCCTCACTAGGCACATGGGACTCTGTTTAACCTACTTTTCCAAATATATTTTGCACCATTTTGGTCTCCAATGAAAAAGTTATTTTCCTCTTCAGGTTTAGAAACAGAACCTAGAGAACTTAGAAATGCCAATGTGGTAAATCTGGTGGCAGGGGGTAGGAACCACAACCTTAATTCAATTTCCAATTAGCCTGTGACATATGTCATCACATACATCTTCTTTTACCAGGGGTAGATTCTCCACTGCAAGCAAATGGCATTTCATCTCATCCCTTTCTGCTGGGAGTCACCCTAGATGGTGGAGCAGCTAGGGGAACAGACAGAACTTTTTCTTCACTTGCCCATTCTCCTGTGCCCCAAAACACACACATTAAATACCAGCTTTGCTAGCAGGGCCCTGGAAGTGCAGGGGGTGTAAGACTGTCGAGAGCCATCAGTGTAGGAGCTGAGCTGAGGCTTCCTCCACTAATTGCCTGCAGATCCTAACTTCTATCACACAAATGAGAACAAAAGCATGGCAATAACTGTGTCAGGTCAACAGCCACCAGACCTGCTGTCAGTACTGGCCACTGAGGGTCAGCCATTGAAAGAGCACAAGGAACAGGGGTTCACCTGGTATGTTCTCCCCATTTTCAGAAATCAATGATTTCCAAACTCAGTCATCAGTAGAGCTATGCTTCTAGAACAAATTAATCACTTTCAAAAACTGACTCCTGCAATAGCTTCCAGCACCTACTTCCACTATTTAGTGCATACATTTTATGAAAAGGCTTCCCTCTTTGTTTGTTTTAAGCCTTCCACTTGCAATCTACAAAAGAAAGAAAAGGAAAAAGAGGGGGTTTCTAGAGTACGAATATAAAGGCAGGCTACAATTTTTTTCCTAGATGTACTCATACTTCTAGATGCCTATAAAAGCAGATCCTGGCCAGAGGGCAAGAGGCAACATACAGTGGGTGAAAACAGCCAATACTTTAAATGATTAATGATCTGCAATTCTCAAAGCTGCTTTAGAGTCACCTGCCTGCTGTGCCTTGTCTCCTCTGTGTTAAACTAAGAAAATACAGTTAACTGCACTACAAGAAAAGAAAAATACCTTTCGTCTCTTGAAGGCTCCTTTGGCACCAGGCACGGCTTCACAAACACGAATGATTGCTTCCCTGAAGAAACAGAAAAAAGCTTTATGGCAAATGAATGTGTGGGTTTCTACATCATGCTTGAAATGCACTGGGAGAGAACAGCTTCAGACCACACTTCTGGTCACAAATGAGGATAGTTAGTGGGTCGGAGAGCTCACTTCTTAGGGCTGAAGCAGGTGCCATTCAAATTTTTATTACTTCAGTGGGAAGCAGGAGACAGTAAGTGGTCTTTTCAATACTATAAGGAAGAGTATCTTGACAACTTTAAAGAATAAAAAATGTTTTCTCACACTATTGAAAAGACCTTTTCTCACTGTAAATTAGAATATTTGTCTTCATACCTTCTTCCAACTCTAACTTTTTGTACCTTGCTAAGTTGCATGGAGTCTTAAGACAGGTTTTTATCAACATTGTTTCACATCTCATGTGGCTGGGTTTTTTAAACGTTTCTTGTAATGTAAGGGGTAGCAACTATAATTTTTCTCACTACTATGCAATGTTTTTCCAGTCATAGCAAACCCACTTGGCTTTAGATAATATCAGAACTTTAAAAAATTCCTGATAATATACATGCTGCGTACATGTTATGTACAAAATTTCTTTAGTAAAATCTGAGTACTGTATTTGTGGCCTATTTTTACATTGTAGGCAAAATTAATGTCATTAACATTTTGCTTCAGCTTCCTAATAGGTCTTTCTTCTTCCCATGGCACTCAGGTTGAATGAAAGAAACACATTGAAAATTCATTTGAATTCATACTTTCTCATAAGAGAGTAACTGTATATGACAAACTCTTGAAGTCTTACTGCTGCAAACGAACCTTACAGATCCTTTCATTATTTAAGATCATGCTACCTGAACAGTCAGTCTGGTCAGTATTTACAATTTGCTCACATGCACACAGAGACATTCCTGTGGCCATTAGCTACAAAGCTGTAATAGACATGTCCTGTTGCTTCTCTAAGACAGAAAGGTTGCACAGAGTTGAGTGAAGGTGACTCCAAACCTTACTTGACAGTTTTAAATATGGATTGAGACTAACAGCACATTGTATTTAGACCTAAAAGCAGGCAAATAACATCTATTTTATGAAAAAAAGCATACAGAGAGGGAGACAGTGAACTACAAGCTAAAGAACAGTTAAAATAATCAAAACCTTAAAGCATCACCTTGATAAAAACATAAATTATTTTAATTTTATGCCATGTGCAGGTTGTTATTTCAACTACACATTAGGTGAATGCACAGGATCAGCAAGTGAGTCAGGAGAGAAATGTCATGTAAGTGTCAGCATGCAACATACAATGGCTCAGCAAATGTCACAGATTTATCTGGATGCAATCAGTAATCACTATATAATATTGCCTGGGGTTCTTTTACCTAGGGCTAAATCCAAAGTTCAAATCACTTGAAAGAGTCACATGCATTTATTACCATTTGGGGATATGTGGTTGTGGGGGTAGAACAGGCCTTGCAGGACTTTTGAAGTCCTGTCCCACCAAAGCAGTATGAGATTTATAGCAAGAGAGAGTCAGAAAAGCTTTCAGGCAGACATTCCTCTCTTCAGGTCTAGAGGAGAGCTTGTTTGTTCCACAGCTTGTCTTTTTCTCTTTTTTTCCCCCAACTACATCTGCTCATCTAACAAAATTGCCTCTCACTACAAAACCTGCCTTGCATATGCCCTCAGACCATCACAGCTACAACTGCACTCCATTTCATGGCTCGGCGCTTATGTGTAGTTCCCACATTTACCACACTGCTCCGTTGAGCCCAAAGAACTGTTTGAGTTAAAGCAACTACTAACTTTTCTTACAGAGCAAGTAAAAATTGGTTGGATTAGAAAACCAACCTAATGCATCTTAGAAATAGAGCACAGCAAGCAGCACAGACACTGACCACCACGATACTGAGACATAGGTTGCTCCTGAAAAATGTAACCAGGAAAAAGAAATACTCTTCTTCTTCACCAAAACTGTTCTTCTTGGACTCAGGAATGCAAACAGACACTGCATTATACAGAGCCACTCCCCACCCCCAAGCCTTGCTACTGAACTACAACTTGTGGTTTCCCATCTCTTTCCTTGCACTGAATGGGGTGAGAAGTCCAGGCCTGTGGCAGTACCCAGCCCACTGCTGTCTTTCTGCCCATGCCTCCCACTTCCCCAGGCGTGTCTTAGCTGCAAGTTGCTAACACAGAGGAATCATCAGCACTTCATCCTCATGTTCAGTAGTCTCAGCCCTCAGAGGGAGTTGAGTCATTATCCCTGGATATGTTTTAAAAAAGGGTAGATGAGGTACTTAGGGATGTGGTTTAGCATAGGACAGGAATGGTTGGACTCTATGATCTTCAAGGTCTTTTTCAACCTTGTAATTTTGTGATTCTGTAACTTCCTTTCTCTTCCCATTTGCCTCCACCAGCTTCTCTCTCAAGCAGTAACATGGACTGGTAGGAAGTAAAGGGAATTTTCAGTTCACTGCACCCAACAAAAATCATTTATAAGCTTTCTATTTTTCTAGTTCAGAACTGAGTTCTGTAGTGGTTTTGCTACTACCTTTTCTGCCTGCCTGCTCCTGATAATCAGACATAAAGCGTGTTTCTCAATAGACCCATCTGACTCAAGGACCTTGTTGATCAAAACTGCCACTTGACTGTAGGAGAGGAAATGCAACAGTTGAAGAGCCTGAAGCCCAGGGCTGGGGCTGGCAAGGCAGCCTTGGTTACTCTTCATACGTGCTGCCTCTGCAGCACGGGCAAAGCACTAAGCAGCTGAAAAGCTACTATATACATCCTCTCACTCAATAACAAAACACTATAGATTCCCCAACTACCTGTCTTCCTTTCAGTAAAATTGCTTGATGTTCCTGAAGTCTGCAGGAAGACTGGAAGTGGTGGGGGAAGGACCTGAGAAAGGTGACAGCTTGTTGAGATAAATGCCAGATCAGGCGGGACATCTGAACTTGAATTTGACAATTACTTTTACTTTGGGTTTTGAAATTCTGTGAATACCAAATGTACTCCAGCCACCACAGGGTTTAACAATGCTTTTGGTGAAAATGCCAGGAGCTTCAGAAAAGATATTCATAGAACAATTCAGCCTAGACAAGGTCAGAGTGGCCTGGCAGCAATTCTTTTTGTACCTGCAACAAAAAGGACAGTACTTTTCCCACCTGAGAGTTAATAAGTCTTAAAGAAGTATCTGATGAAACAGCAAGAAAAAACATGGCTGATAATCTGCACTGTTGAATACTTTTTCCCAGGTGAAGGTCCCTGGATCTCTATATTCAGAATATTCTAGATGATTCTGTGGAAGGAAGGAGGTGTCTTGACACAGCATGGTGACATGGGAAAGGCATCTTAAAGACTTCTTTCCAATTTGCATTGCCAGGCAGCACATGGCAGACATAAGGGTTTTTTGCACCAAATCAAATTTGCAAACCCCTCTGCAGCACAAACACCTGAGCCAGCAAACAAGCCCAGAAATAGGCAGTACTCCTAAATTGAGACTCATGTTACCTGACTTCTGCATGCAAGTACTTGTCCAAGGGGGGCAAAACCAGAAGCACTGGACGTGTCCACATGGCAAAACAGTTACACACAGTTTGGAAAAGTCAGGTGCTTTCTTTCCAATAAGAAAGTTATTTGACAGAGACACATTACAGCTTTCTAAGCTGCATGGTGTTTCATGAGCTAGGCTCAGAGGCGTACCAGCACAGAGTTATCTCAGTCTCTCAGAAAATTAGCTACTGCACTGTCTGCAGTAGGGACCACGTCCCGAGTTCCAAATATGTTCAAGAGTGTTTTCTGCTCTGCAGATGGTCATACTGTGGAGTTGCTGTCTTGGCACAAAATGTGTTGTGTATTTTTAATATAATTTCAGCACACAAATGCATCTGGTGAAAAATTACCAATATGTATTTTCCAAGGGCGACCTATTCTGATTTAAAGTGGCTTGATATCTTTCTAAGATGGAAAAAAAGACATTTTGCATTGCCATTTTGTTCCATTAAAAAGGCTAATGCCCTAACATTTTTCATAGATTTAGTTATATTTTACTATGACTGTTATACAAAGTAGCCTACTCAGGAAGCTCAAATCTGTTCCTCTGTGAGGCACCATCATGTGAAAATACCCTTCCTTCTTTTGGTTTCAATGATTCATTTTTTTTTTTTTTTTGGCTGTGCTTCTAGGTTTTGGTTTTGTTCATTTTAATTAATAAGATTTAATTGGTTAAAAAAAGAAGTCTGGAACTCGTATTTCAGAGAAATGACAGGCACATACCAGTTACACAGATTTTCTGAACATATTTGGAAAATGTATAACCATCTCAAATATTGAGTTGATAAACTAGTTTTTTGTCTGAAATATTTTGTGTGACAAGATTTAAAAACTGCCAATATTTTCTTGTTAATATCCTATAGTTCCCAAGTTTATCTTTGCCTTCTCCAAAGCATACAGCTTCACAACTTAAAAAAACAGACATTAAAAGATGGACATTTTAAATGAAAGCATGAGATGTCTATAAGAGTTGTACAGAAGGCTCCCAGTTATTTCTTAACAGTATTATATTCCTGCCAATTCTTTTAATAATTTATAAATCATTACCAAGTGTTGTACCAGCATTTACTGAGGAGAAACAAAATCTATACCAAATATAACTTGCTTCTGAAAAAGAAAAAAAACCCAGAGACCAAGAATAGATTTTTAGAAATCTGTTTAATAATTGAAATATTATTTGTTCATCTGCAAAACAGGCAAAATGAGCGCGTGCTGCCTGAAGCAGCAGAGGGAACATTCACAAGCTCTGAAGATTATACCGGTGTATTACTGTTTACAGAACTTTATATGCCAACTGCCAAATTGACCATGTGTGGAAAATGTAAGGCTGCAGAAATAGCTAAGGAAAACAGAACACACGGTGTGGATAGGGAGGGGAGGTCAGCTCTCTGGTGTGCATGTGACTACTACCATGCATTCAGAGTATCGTGCCAGCAGTGTCCCCACCGGGGACCACTCCCAAAAGTGGCACAGAGACCAAGCAATGCCATTTACCACATCAGTCTAACCAAAGTGAAGCCTTTCCTGAGCACAAAAGTGATGAAAAGCCTGCAAGAAAAGATTTGTGGAATAAGTAAACATCAGCAGATGAGGCACACAAGCTGTTGTCAGTCGTAGAGCAAGATGATGATTCCTCCTTCTTTCCCACCTCAGCTTCTCATTTTGTTTCTTGAAACAGAGGTTTTTCATGTGTAGAACATCTACAAGTAGAAAATGAAAGGAAGCTGGCTGACTTCATTTTTTGTTTATTGTGTAAACTTTTACAGTAAAAGGACTGGCCTTTTGCAACTGTTAAACATGAAGTACCACGTTATTATGTATGTAGTAGGCAGTCCATCCAACCACTATTATTTTTATACTCCTGCATCTTCAGTGTGAGACTTACATCACTCTGCTAACAGAAACCAGTGGACTTGAGAGGACTCCTTGGCTTTTACTGGCAAAGAAACTTTTTAGGACTCCTTGGCTTTTACTGGCAAAGAAACTTTTTATCTATTGGTATGCTCAACTACAGCTCCGTTCTCAGTATTCGCAGATTATCTAACTGTAAGGAATATTCAAGGCAATTTCAGCACAATCTGTACCTTCTTTTATAACATGCAAGTAAGTTTCAGAAACTGTTTCGTTCATCAGTAACAGAGAAGTCTACCTGATCCTGATGACTACTTCTAATACAGCAGTTCTGAACAATGGTCTTATTATGTAGAGTGAAACAGTATATCCAGTATCACACCTTATTTAGATATATCTCTCCACTTTGCACACACAGAGATTGGTGCTTTGCAAAACTGGAGCAAACCCATACACTTTTTCCTTGTAGCTATGGCAAATGTATGCCCCTGACACACAGTGCCAAAGAGGCGTATGACTGCTCTTCCACTGCTGAAAACACAGTTAATGAAACACTATTTAGACTCTGACAACCTTGGTCTAAAATTTAGGGTACCAAAAAGGAAACCTCTTAAAATATTTATTACTACTTTTATGAGCATCAAGTGGAGGTACAGAAACCCTTGATGTTGAAAACACACCTACAAAGACCTCCTTTCTGCACAACCCTACATCTCTCAAGAATAAGGTCAATGATACCAAAAAAAACCCCAACCCATTTAAAATGTACTTTGAGGTTTAGGTCTGTTAAGTAGCTTCAACTCTTCAACTTCTTTTGAGACCTTCAGGCTTTTTTCCACTCAGCCTGGTCTCTAGCTGTTTATTCTAGTAGTGGTCAGGGAGATGGAAAGAGGGAATTAAAACTATCTTCTGTTGCTAAGTCAGGATCATAGTAACCTCCAAACTAGGTCCAGCCTCAGGTCATTTATGATAGCATCTTATCTCTCACAAAGTAGCCGATAGCAGGTACTTCAAAGGAAGGCATAGGAAGCCTTAGAAAAGTAAAATGAATAAAAAAACCCCAACAAAAAACCTAGTATCAAACTGCTAGGTATGATTAAGAGAATAACTGGGAAGTGTCTCTGATTCCAAGGTGCCAGGCAGTTGTTAACTTCGCATTGCAATTTGCATTCAAAGTATGTTAATACCACTCTGCTTTAGTCCTACTGTTTCTGCAGAACCACGTGGAGTCACCAGCTTTCTGAAAACCCAGGGCACAGCTATATCCAAAACTCTTCCTTGATCATTTGGCTTTCAACTCACCACCTTCCCCATGCCTAGAGGCCCTTTGCTTTCTCACAAAAGCAATTAGAATGGGGGAGTGCAATTCATTATTGTGACTCAGGTGTTGCATACCATGTATTAGTGGAATAAATCCAAATACTAGATAACATTTTCCCCACTAACAGCACATTGAAAAATGAAAGTTTTCAATGTTAAACATACAAACCCATGTTTTCCCTAACTCATTTCTGTATTGATGACAGTGAAACTAGCAAATGATGGTATTCTCTGATAGTATCAGGAACTATAGCTGTCATTTCCCCATTTAGCAATGACACTTAGAGGTGTGCTGGATGGCCTCATTCATTTTTGAGAATCCTGCTTCTTTGTGAGCAGCAGTCAGCACCCCATGCTTCCCAGGGCTTTGGCCCTGAATTTAAATTGTGCACAAAGAGGATTCTCATCCACACCTCTTCCTGTGTACCCAGACTGCAGTTGGGTATGCCACCCCCTAAGCACCACCCCACATCCAGAGTCCATGTAGGCAGAAAGCAGGAGGTCAACCACACTCACCTTACAAACAAGAGAGCATGTTAAGGAGGAGACTGAATACAGAATTCACTGCAGATAAAACGTTACCTATCTGCCTTCAAATACCACAGGGGATACAGTCTTCATTTGCAGCTCTTCCATGCTTTTTTCAATGATGCTGGCAGACAGCGAATTTCTGCAAAGAATAGAGATACAGTTGAAAGAAACATTACATCAACCAAACTTCACTCATATTATTTAGCATTGGACACCAACCAATCTCTAAAATCTGGATTTCCATCATCTCCCCTCCAGAAGCTTGGGATATTTGCACAAATGGGTTTGGTTTTCACAATTAGTCAAGTTCAGGCCCCAGATTTGGAGAGGAATCTGAGGAATCTCTCTCAAATTGTTCAGCCCAACAGAGTTCATGGAGAGGACTGGGATCAGAGTCTAGATTCAGGTCCACTGCTGACATGAAGTATTTCAGTCTTCTGAAATATTTCAGTCTTCTTGCTATTAACACAACAGGCAAGATTATGTTTTACTTGGCACAGGGAGGTGAGACTTTCTGAGGCTGCATGCAGTAAGCTGGTTGCATTCAATAACATACCAATGAACATGCAGCTAAACACTGCCATAAAATGAACAGTGCATGCAACATCACTCTAATTCAACCGAGTGCATAGCTACACTCATGCACACAACACAGTAGTGCAGACTCACCACACTACCACAGATTTAACAATAAGCATGGAAACATACTATATGAACTGCAAATACTGCACATGTTGCAAAAGAATGTTACCTGATATTTTAAATATTTTTTTTTAATGAACAGCCTGAGGGCACAAAGGGCCTGGATATACAAGCATAAGAGTTGTTCCTTTCTGTGACAATGATGGTAGGTTTCAGATGAACGTAGGACCACTTGCCAGCTGCGGTTAGCTCAGTAGATTCACCTGCTAGTCCTCCTGTTCCTCCGCTGTGTTGAAGGTGGAAGGCTTCTGGTTTGTCTTGCTGCCCAAGAAAGTCATCTTGACTTCACATTTTTTACAAGATTTATCGCTGGATAATTAATGGTGCAACATGTGGATTCACCTGGCTTTTAGTTATCATCATGCATAATTGCTGACCCTTTTCTTGCACATTCATTTGTTTGCTGAAGTATTCATATGACATTACATTCATTACAGAAAAGAAAAAATACAATACAACTGTTTAATACTACTCTACTTCTTCTATTTCTCCAGTAGCGAGAGAATATTGAGTCTTCAAATGTGTAACAATAAAGGGAAAACCCTGTTATAAATCATTCATAATTGCTCATTTTTCCTCAAATCAGATACCAAATTAGGGTAACAATACCTTTTGTCAGGCACCATCAATGTTGTTGAGATTTGATGGAGAGTCTGACAGGTGAAAGTGCTTGCTCACTGCTATCACATGAAGCTAAATGTATTTCTATGAGTCTTAACATTTTAATTTACAAAAAATTAAAAAGCAAACCAAACCCAAGTCACAGTCCACGTACAACAGGTTTAAGTGGCACAGGTTGATTTTTCATGTCACTGTGACAAGGAAGGAAAGACTGCTGACTGAACTGTTTACACTGGGGCTTCAATACAGTTCCTGGAGTTGAAGGCAGAGCTTTTCATTTGTCAGACTGCTTTTCCCACAAACACTGATGTATATGGTTTCCTAATGTATTCATTATAACAGCTGGGACTTTCAAAATATTTGGACAAGCTTTTCCCATTAACTTATTTTAAATGGGCGTCTTCTCCTCTAGATAACTAGAAATCTTAGGCCATTTTTAAAGTAACTGCTAAGTGTTCACCCAATGATTCAAGCATTTTTTACAAGCATTAATTTAATCACACAGTTGTCTGTGAATGGGACTAGTGGTTTCTCCAAATTAACACCCAGCAGAGTCAGAAAGTACACATCTCACCCTCCTATGACTGACAAAAAGGGTTTTTCTTCTAGGAATTGGTGCTGATCATCTTTGGAGTTTTGTTCTTCCTCAAGGCTGGTAGAGAGATAAAGTGACATAGGCAATAACCAGAAGGCAGAGAAAAGGCAAACGTAGGATTCCTAATGGCTGACTTGCTATTTGTAAGCTACTCAACATGGAGGAAAAGCAAGTGTAAGGAAGCAGGCAGGGACAGGGATACAGTGCAGTGCTAGAAAGGGAGTGTTTTGTATGTTTCAAACATGATGTGTGCTTGCTAGGAAGAGATACACCCAGATTTCCACACTGAATCGGGGAGCCTGTTTCATCTTTTCTGTTTTTTAACAGTACTTAGTAAATGCTGCATAATACCAGAAGTAATATGGGCCCAGGACAGATCACTTTTTTCTATGACTGATTTTGCAAGGACTTTGAAAGAATAACAGATTAAACAGGTGTGCCACATGCAGCAGGAAAAAATTACGAAGTTATGGGTCAGAAGAGGATCAAAACCATCTTGACATCTGTCTCTCCAGTTATGGGAAACGGTGGAGAAGTTTACACAGCCCCACACACAGAAAAGCTTTTACTTCAGCTGTGGCTCTAGGTTCCTCAGCTGGAGCAGTCACAGCATTAGTAGATCTACGGACCCAAGTCTCAGTCACACTCCATCACAAGTGGTCAGGTTACAAGGCCAGTTTTGGTACTGATAGCAGGCGGCAGCATTGGACATACCTAAATCTAAATGTATGATAGAGGCATAAATGTGACTTTCAGGTACTTTTATTTGTAATCAAAGGGCTGCACAGTCCATTTGATGCCAGTTGGCTTCTTAAGAGGCAATTGGTGCCTGGTAATATCAGAACATCAGCCTTGTTAATTCTTGTACATACCTTGAGGCCTATGTTATTTTTCTTAATAAACTTGAACAAGTTAATCAGCAACTGTGAATTCTAAATATTTCTTAATAAAAAATAGACTTGTATATGAAATGCTACATGGCAAGTGTGGTACAAATTGCTTCCTGTGGGTACCTAAGATATTGCATGGAAGTTCCCAGAGCCATACAAAATACAAACTAAGATGGCAGATCCTGATTCAAGTCACCTCCTAATTTCAAAAAAGTTTTAGATTAGGAACTACAGGATTGTAATGATGAGTTAATGAATTTTCATTGTCATACAATAAATATACAACTCTAAAAGCAAAAATCCCAAGCAAAACAGGAAGATATGGCTTCTTGCTTGAAGAAAGTATCCTGTGCTCTATGTGTGGTTAGAGGAAGAAAAGCCAAGAAAATTCCCACTATGTAGTCAAATACGTTTATAACTTCAACACAAAAAAAATATAATTCTGGGTCTGTTTCACAGTAAAAGCCAAGAATAATTTTTTTACTGAAAGAACTATAATACAAAGGTACCTTGTTTATGCAGACCATATTGCTTTAGATCAGCAAATATGCTAAACTTTTAATGGCAGAGTTGTGTCTTCAAGCTGGATAATAAGAAAAGTGCAACACTATTACAATGAAGACATAGAGGGAAAGAGACTCTGCAGAAAAATAAATCTGATTTTGGTTCACCTTCAGGTATAGAATACAAACCCAGAACTTACCACATCTGTTTCATAAGCCAGTATCGCTTAACTTCCAAGTGGTAAACACAAATGTGCCACCTGCATTGGAACTACAAGTCTGCTTAGACAGGAAATAATTTTAAAAGGTCACTGCTGCAAATACCACAGAAATGCACATCATGAGTTTAAAAAAGTACAGTAGTAAAATTATCAAGTGCCTCCATAACCTACATTGCCTGAAAACCAGAATTCTGTCATTTACCTGGCCTTGTGCTTTTACACCCCTCGTCGCTGAAGTGTCTTGACAAATTAATGATCAATATTTTGTGAGGACTCACAAGGTCCAATTCAAACCTGCTGTATGCAAGTATAATTCAAAGTCAAAGCATATGGACTATACAATCAGCACCCAATCCTAAAAATGTTTTCTCATTTAATAAAATAAATAATTAGCTGTCTATGGTATGGTTTATGATAGATTATCAGCAGCTGTAAAATGCCTCAAAGAGGTGAAACTCAAGCACTGTATCCAGTCATACAACTTTATATTTGTTGCTTTGTAAAAGCTGACTTCATTATTACAATGGAATAACTTGAAAACATGATCTTCAGTTGCTAGAAGACGGCAGCCATCTGAAATCAAGGAGCTTAGTTTTTCAAGTGAAAATGCTTGCGAAACACTACTTCCTGTAGGTCTCAGAAAATAATCTTCCAGAAATAAAATGTTTCACGGACCCTTCTTAAGACAATGTTGTACTTATGTACTGTTCTTAAAAAAAAATGCCACGACGTGTTTAAAAGAATTGCAATAAGACCATAATACAAGCTTATTGTTTCTTACAAACAGTCTGGGAAAGACAACTTTATTTTTTCTTTTGTCTTTGATATCATTGTGGTAATATACTTTTATTTACATCTCTGTTTTTCCAGTTTATAATCTGATATCTTTTAATGAGAAACCTGTGGCTCCAAACCAACTCCTTAGATTCATTGTGACAAACGCATCGTAGATTTTGAGCTTATTCTGATTTCCCCTGTCACAAAATTGGTACCCAAATAAGTGTCTTATTTGATACAGCAAACGGGCATAAATTTTCGGAAGCATTTCCTGGCACACTGGAAGACCACAAAGAAAATATCCTTCAAGCCCCCTTGGAGATAATATTGATACCAAGTGAGATATTTACCTGTGAATGCAAAATTAAAAAGTGGATTTACAGTATCCAAAAAACGTTTATGTGTTTTGCCGTCTTCTCAGCCTTTCCACTTCAAGGGCACAATTCAGACGTTACTTTAAAAAACATACTCGTACGAAGTCTTACCTTGCAATCTGTGTTCTAGTATTGAAGTCAAGAGATCTCATTGACCGTAAGACTTCTATACACCCCAAGTACTGTAAGGAAAAAGAAAGAGTTGGAAAACATATTATCACTATTCTTGAGTTCTGGGAGAAAACGCAGCCAATCATTAAAAAGCACTGTACAATTCTTATCTTTACATTTGATTTATCCTGTATGTCAGGTAGGTTTTTGTGATCATATTCTTGTATGTCACAGACTTTTTCCATAAACATTTTAGTCCACTTAAGTGTCAAGTGTGGTTCAACATATTTTATGTTTAACCTAATCACTGTAATACACCTGGTCCATAATGTTTTGCTGTGCTTTTTAATTTTCTTCGATCTAAATTTTTCTGTTTTAGATATAAAGATAATAAGGGGGGTGTGTGTGTTAAATAATAATTAATAATGAAGCGTGGTAAAGAAAATTCGTCCAGCACTGGTTAATATGAAAATCTTACCTAATAAAGACAGAACTAAGCCTCATTATTACTAAAAAGGTAAACTGTAGCAGGGAAAGCTGAAAAGAGTACCAGAAATCCAAAGAGGATTCCTCAATAACCAGCTCAGGGACAGGTGGGATTTAATACTTCCTTTTATTACATTAGTATAAGATATAGGAGAATGCTAACAAAATGTACTAAAACCCCAGGCTGGAATATAGTTTCAACAGGGTAATTCAAGAGAGGAATGAAATGAAGGTTAGCTAAGGAAAGTTAGCTAATATTACGAAAAAGTGACATTTACTGACTCAGATTTTTGCCCTGCATCTCCATGAAAAAGAGGGAGTACTGCTAAAAATTATGTTAAAATATAGCATTATCACAGGAGTGATGAAAACTCAGGTGAATCTTCTGGACCTGCTTCCAAAAGTGGGCATAATTTGCATGTGCTAAAGTTCACATGCAGCTACAGCTCTCCTCAGGTATTTGGCTAGTAACTTCATACAAACCAACTCATGCCTGTGATATCCCATGGCGGTATCTTTGCACACAGGTTACGTACTGAACGTCACACCTGACTTTTGTAAATCAGAGGAAACAGGGATTAGTCTACATAATGAGCCTGATAATCCTGTTCTAGTATTGTGATTTTAATACAATCTATTTGGGTGTGAAACTGATGCAAAGAATCAAGTGAGGCCATCAGTTTATGTGTATATGTGAGTTTTATTTATATTGAAAAAATATTTCAATGAGAATTACTACATCAGTAACTCTGCTATCTAGAGTTTCAGTAGTGCTTTTTCTGTAGAAACATTTATATGTCACAAACTTTTTAGAAGCTAAAGAAGTGTCTAGCTTGTTTTCACATGCCTATTATTTAATTTATTATTATTAGAACTTTAAAAATTATTAGAACACTGAATAAAATAAACTAGTGTCTCAAGTGACTCCTATTCATTGAACTGCTTGAACTTGGATTATATAAACCCACATTTTGTGGAAAGGGTTGTTTCAAGATCCATTTCCTAGAATTTTTTAGAAATCTCCTGCAATCTTGTCTTATGTTTTCTGAAAAGCTTGTAAAATCCTCATGGAAAAATGTCTTATCTATAGAGATCCTATCATGTGGACCTTTCAAGCTAAGGTCATACACTCAAACTGTTTAGATTATCATCACTCCTCTATCAGTGCAAAATTAGGCAATCTAAACCTTTTATGCTATTACAGGTAGATTCCTTTTTTTCAGCTGAAGTCAGTTAAGTTATGCCAATATACAGAAATGAAAGATGTTGTCCTGTAATCTTTTTGTGCCATTTTGTTATAATTCTAGGATGCTTTTATATATAATTTTCCCCAAATAGGTGTTTCATTTGAGACACTTTTGTAATTAAATATGCTGCAAATGGTATAACTATTCAAAGACATCCAGGTGATTTTTTTTTGCTACTGAATTGCTTGGCTTTCATTATTTCATCAACCTGTTCATTTAGACCACTCAATACTAAAGCACTCTTGGTTTGCACTTGTTTCTTCACTTATCTATATTTGCCACAAGTCTTTTAACACAAAGTAATTGTACAATTTTGAGAAGCAGGTCCAACATTTTGTAAGCAAACTCTGAAAAATAGTTTGACAAGTGCATGCAGGCGTGCAAATAAATACACAAACACATGTGCACACAAGTCACTGTCGAAATAAACTCACAAATAATTAGACAAATACCCATAAACATACTTAGAAGGCGTGCATTTAGACTCCTTTGAGTCGTACTACCTGATCTGCATTAACAATAGTAGAGACAAAACCAGACTGAAGGAAGGTCAGATGGAAAATTTATCCTGTACTTTTTTTATGCATAGCACAAAGACAGCTGGACACAACATAGTAAGGCTTGCAGTATTCCTGACCGATCAAGGCAAAGATGGCAACTGACTTTCTGGGATAAAAGATGTGAACACTTAATCACCACGGCATGTTTTCAAGTCACAAAATTACTATAAAAACTGACATTCAAAAGTTCCAAAGGCCAACTACAGGGACATATAACTCACCTACTGCTATGCTTCAATTACTCCCCAAGACCAACACTGCTCTCTAAAAATATCCATTTGAAGTACATCCTGACAAGGATCCACAGAAAGGAGACATACAACCAAGATATCAAGTAAATAAATTATTCATTCATTTCAACAAATAAATATCCTGATTAAAAAGAAATGCTATCGTTTGCTTTAGGCATTCCATGAAACATTTAAAATACAGTTATAAAACAGTCTACTTCTAAAAAAACTCCTGTTCACCCAGGACTTAATGTGTATTCTAACCAATCAGGTACTGTGACATTTCTGAGCTCCTACTAACAACCTCCCTCTCGGTGCTCAAGAAACAGACATACCAAGACGCAGCCCACCTTGACATAGAACATTTGGGACTACCAGTTCCAAGCTCTCTCAGATAACGTTCTGCCTCCAGCCTACCTTCTGATATTTGAATGACTCCAGCTTGTAAACCTACATGGAATGGTACTATGCCCCCAAAAAGGTCTTTCATATGAATTAATAACTTCACATTCAGAGGTTTTAGATTCATAACTCATACTTTACATGCTAAACAGCACCTTGCAGGAAGCTGACATAAATCTAAAACCAGAGTGCCACATATTCCTGGGACCATACCTCCCTCATTAAATGAGGTTCCAACATCCTTACTAGTTACAATTTTTACAAGTAAATGTAAAAGAAGGCCATATATCTCAGCTTTCTGGCTTCACATCAGTGAAGATTTTTTTCATATTCCCTGAAGAACCTGTCTTCTCTACAAAACAGCCAGAAAACTCTTGTACAATAACTAAAATTTTTTACTGTGCTCTCTGTAAGAAACAGTACTGAGTTCTTCCAATGTTCGTCAGAAACAGACAGTGCAACTCAGAGGGCTGAGTGCATTCATGTGCTTGGAACAAAGGCATACGAGGGTAGTCACTGTCAAAGATACCTTCTGCCTGACAAACATGAACAACCTTCTTAAGTGTTTCCTAATAAGCTCATTCAAAAACCAAGTTACTGGAAGAAAAACCTCCATTATTTGATTCAGAAACTACTACTAGCAATAGCATCAAATATTTTATATAAAAATGTGCAAGATGTAGCCTCCTACAGCACTGCACCAGTCCAACCTAGGAGTGACAAATACTTGAATGCTTGAACATTGAACGCCTGAACACTTGGACGGCATACGCACGTCTAACTGCAGACAAGTGCCTGCACAGAGCATGGGTGTCAGAGGGACCTGCCCATCACCTCAAACGAAATAAGGACTCCTAATCGCTGAATCTGAGCTACCGGATTATCCCTAGCTCACCAAAACTGCATGGGTACTATTAATAAATTAGGACAAACTTATTTTAATCTGCATAACCAGATGACCAATCTGAGTGGTTCACAACACTGCAGATTGTACCTGCAAGAGACAGAGCTTGGTGCAAGTTATGTAAGAGATAACCTGGTTACATCAGCAAACAGACATGCACCTGCCAGTGACTTCAACCTATCAGCGTATCTGAAAACTGCACTAGTCGTGTGTAGCTGCTGTGAATAGCTTCTGGGCTCAAAAAAATAGACTCAGATTCCCAGGGGGTTCCAGGTGATGTATGTAGATGTAATTTTTGAAAATAGAAATCTCTGAAAGATAAGATACCCTGTAATAAGCCAGTCAATTCGCTGCAACGTGGTCACCCATAGGCTTATGCTGTGCTTTTACTTGGCAAGTATGCAAAAGAGAGCATCTCTTTTTCTTCTTTTTTTTTTTTTGGGGGGGGGGGGGGGTGGGAGGTGGGGTGCATTTGTTTGTTAGGTTTTGGGGGGGATTTATTTTGCATTTTATTCTTGTAAGTCAAAAAGTCAGTCCAGAATAAAAGAATGCCATGGAAGTAAATGAGTAATTAGTATGAATTGACAAGTGCTAGTTAATTCCAGTTGAGGAGTCCCTTATTTAAAAATAAGAGCTTTTATTTCAAATACAGATTACATTGCTCCTATTGCAACACACGTTTATTTATACATCAAAATGACAGCTCCTTCTAATTTCAGATATCATCATTAACAAAGGGTCTTGTGAAATGAGCATTAAGTGTTCCACAATGTTCCACAATTCTCACAGCTTACTTTCAACTTTGCTATTTGCACGACATAATATTAGGATTCACGTCTAAATGTATCCTGAAAATACAAAAGTAGTAACAGCCCAAGACTTGATTTCAAGATAGTAAGTTTGTCCACATGTAACTGCAGACCCAGTCAAGATTATTAATATCCATGTTGATGCATGAGCAGGTGAAGAAAAAGACACGAAAGCAACCCAAGTCATAGCCAGAGACTGAAGAATTGGTAACTACAAGTATCTTACAAAATTAGTTTTTCTCTTTAGCAAATTAATATGAAACAGTAAGCTTGAATCCTTTTTGTTGTCACATTAGACAAATTTCCCAGCTTGACTGAATTTACAGTACCCACTCTCTACCCACTCTCTAAACCACTGAAGTGAGGGGGGGTGAGAAACAAGAAACTATAATCAGAAGGTGTTCCTTTTTAATAAAATAAACGAAGTAAAAGAAAAATAGTAAGTGCCACAATACTTCCTTTTTCTTATTGTGCTTTAACTGAACATTTATTACCTTGAATACCTTAATAATTTGACGTACTACAAATTACATAAACCAGCTAATGAGCAGGAAAAGATCACAAAAAGAGAAGATAGCTTATCACAACATGTATTTGCTTCTCCACTTGTAAAGGAGATCATAGTGTAGTTATATGTATTTAATTAAACTACATAACATTCTATAGCTACTCAACTGAGACATGAGTAAATTTATTAGTTTTATGAAGACAGTGGAATCTTAAAAGCATTATAAATTCATGAAAAGGCTAAACTTTTATGTTGACAGGAAAAGCAAGAAAAATGCGTTCTTTTCTGAAATACTTCAAGCACATCTAGTAATACAAAATCCTTGCCAATCCACAGAAGTCCATAAATAACCCTCTGACTGGCAGTTGCCAGTCCGACAGGTACTTTGTAGTATTCATCCACTGACAGGCAGTAAGAAGTCATTGACAAAAACCTGCCTTAATAAATACAATAACAATATGATCCTCGTCTTTTAAGATGAACTGGGCACGGAGTTATATAGAACTTGAAATACATAATTATCCTTTTAGTTACCCATAGCAAAATGCCTCACCCTGGTAGCAAAATGCCTCAACCTGGTAAAGGGCGAGGTTGTAAAGATGCTGTCGTGTGGCAGGAGGGCTTTTCCTTTTGCACCTTCAGGACAAAATGTAACCCGCTTGGCTTTTTTGCAGAAGCATCTTCTGTCCTTGCACAGCCTCTACAAGGAGAGCATAAAGCCTCCACACCAACAGCTTTGCACCCTTTGCATCTGACATAGTGTGCACACCCCTGCAACCCTGCCAGCTCTCTGGGTTCGTGCAGGAGGCAGGGGAGGCTTGGAGGCATGGCTCCACATCCAGGTAGATGCGGGAATCCTCTCTCTTAATACGGATCAGTCACATCTCATCCTGATCACAACAAACGGCCCAGTCACAGAAAGCTGGCTTTCCTGAGTTCCTCTTCACTTAGATTCTCCCATTAGCAAAGCAAAATGAAAAGGGAAGAAGGAAAAGAAAGAAAGATAGTATGCTAAATAACGGTGGGGACGCATTGCATGTTATCCACAAACCCAGCAAGATTCTTGAGGGGCCATCCTTTTAAGCACAGTTACGTTTAACCACAATCATTTGCTAATAAAGCTGTCTTTAACAATATCTAATACTGACCAGTATTTACATCACTTACACAAGTTTTCATAAAAGTTGGTTTCCAGTAGTAATGATTTAAAATACGATGTGCTTGTACAGCAGCTTAAGAAGTATAAAACCTCTTGCCAGCTACCAGAAAGACTTCCAAATCTTTTCAAAATGGGTAAATGGTTCATTTAGTCAGACTAAATACGGAGTCAGACTGTGTTTTGAATTCAGATTGAATAAAAGGACTGCTTTAGAGGGAGAAGGACTCTGAAGACATCTCTACATAGCAAAGACTAAAACTGCCATGCATATTCCATCAGTACAGCAGACAAGGGGTAAGGTATGAGCTCATGTCATCAGCACTTATAAGGACTGAAGACTGTGGGAAGCTCCTAAGGCAAAATTTACATTTGAAATCCCTTAAATATAGAGTTACAGCATTCATGGTGACAAAGAGTATATATAAAGGCATGTTATACATATGATGCTAGTCATTGACCTAGGGTTGTAGCTCAGCTACTCAACTGAGACATAAGTCTTGGCAAGAGTTCAGTAAATCGTTCTGGACTCAACAGTCAGCTATCCCACTAGAGCACAGGAGATACTTCTAAAGCCAAATTAGAACACAAGGTAGCTGTATAGAGAGGTACTTCTCTGTATCACCAAAAAGTATGCATTTTCTGAAGACCTGCACTCTAACTTGCAATGTTTTTTTCTTTGGGGTTTTTGGGGGATTTTTGTGGGGTTTGGGTTTTTTGTGTGGTTTTTTGGTTGGTTTTTTTTTTTAGTGTTTGCCAAAACTCAGCAAACCTTTGGCTGGTAGGTGGACCACTGCTGTACATTGTTCTGCCATTGCTGTGGCAAATATCCCACCCAAACTCTGGCATCACAGAACTCTACAGGACACACTCCCACTGCAGGTGCTGCTGATAACACAAAGTACTTTGCCTTTGGCAAATGCCAGCTACAATCCACCAAGCAGATAACCGTGCAGTAGATAGAAGGTCTCACATGCACCCAACCATTCAGATTTATGTCAGTATACATAGATATTTTAAGCAGAAAGATGGAATGGAAGATTAGTTCTGTGACATTTCTAATGTAGGGTGAGTTACAATATTAGAAAAAGCTGTGGGCAGAAGCAAGACTGGATATTCAGAGAGAAATAAATTTGTATGAGCAGTCGTCACAGAGCTTTAAGTCAGCTGCTAGAGATTCCAGTTTCTCTGGAAATTTGGCATATGAGCATTTGCTTTTAAATTCTCTGCTTAGCTATCAAGTAAGATGACAACCAGATCTGACCTAATATGAGTGCTATTCTCCCAGCTACACCATAGTCTCCTGCCCTTCCCTCCCCTTGGGGCACCACGTGTCTTCAGGACTACCTCGAGATGTGAATCTCTGAGAGTACCTAAGGTTTGTGGTCTACGAGCATGTACTGAGGGATCCAATCCATATCTCTGCCCCCCATGCTTACCCAGTATCTTCACAACAGCACACCTGCTCGGGGGAGCAGAAATCCTGCATGAAAGAAATCCTGCCAGCCTTGTTCTGAATGAGGAAATGGCCCTATATTTAGACATTGTCAGAATCTAACACCAAAAATGTGTCATAAACATATGCTGCTGTTAAAAACAGAAAGGCAGTCTTCTGTGCTCTCATACTTCTGCAGTTGGTATTTTTTATACCAGTAAGTAATCATGTATAGAGCTTTACAGTGAATCGATATTTCCCCCAAAGGGTTTTTTCTCATTAAAGAACGTGTGTTCTAATCCAGACAGAAAACTCTAAGTAAGGATTGATTGAATGAAAATGGAACGGAAAATCTAAAAACAAGTCTTCTTCAGGGTTCAACTACAAATAAGCTTTGACCCTTTGGCTGTAAATTTATCATTACAAATTGCTCCATGAGACAAGTAAACCAACAGAGCTTCTGAACTCGTACAAATGATGATGGATATGACTGTCAATATGTTTGCATTTCTCTTGGAAACAGGTGGTTCACTTGTTCAGTCATGGGTGAGAGGAGAATACAGTTCTCCCAAGAATACTTCCAGTCTGGCCAACACCTAGGTCTTTCCTGTTTCCTCTTGTACATTAACTGGCTTTTGTAGTTTAAAAACATTTGAAACATCCCTATATAAGTTGAGTCTAGCAGTTCTTATCTGGTGAATATTAGCCTACTCTTTCAACAAACTGCCTTATCCTACTTGAACACAAGGCTCAGGTGTGCACAGCTATAATAATAAAAGGATTTAAAGAGTCAAACACATGTATTTTGTGCATGAGATCAGTACATTCCAGAAATTACTCCTATGATTTATGTAATTTGATTCCCTAATTAGCACTTTTTAAAGTGTAATTCCATGCTCTTTTGGCAATTTATGTTGTTTACAATGTATTGCTTTTCTATTTTGTTTTTCTTTTTTAACTGAATGCTTGGATTTCAATAAACAGGAATGCTGCTAAAATTACACTATTAAACTATTTTGGTAAAAGAGGTAACATTCATAAACTCTTTATTTAATTATCATGGTAGAATTATAAAACATTTTCATAAGAGACTGCAGGGAAATAAGACTTTCTCTGTATATCTACGCCTTGATATATTTTGATTCACTGCACCAAACAGAAACAGTGTTTGTTTTGCATCCAGAGTACAAAATAATAAAAAGAAAGGTAACGTTTTAAAATTTTCACTGCATGACTATGAGTCACTGCGTATTTGCTAGACGTCTAGCTTTAATCATGTAAATCCTTTTGCAGTGAATTTCCTCAAGATTTTCATAAAGGCTTTCAGTCATAAATATAGTGAGACCGATTTCCAGAGGGATTCTGGGATCAACTATAGAACAAAGTGCCAAGCATTGACTAATTAATACAGAAAGGCTGTGAAACTTTTTCATCTAAATAAATTCATCTAACCCACTGCTAATAGAAAAATATAAACAAAGGAAAGCAACTATATGGTTCTGTTCCATATGTCTTTCTTCCAATGAGTTGTTTAAATAATAAAAAAGAACCATTCCACCTTAATGAGCAAAACAGTTTTTATTTATAAATGCCTACCTTTATTTTTAAATATTCTGTATATGCATGTATTTTTAATATATACAGACCTTGAAATCTCATATATTGCCTTCAGGCATGCAGAAATATGCAGTACCACTGATATTAAGAATGCTTATCAAGAATCCTTACATCTAAAAAAATGTTATTTTAAAATTATTTCTGAAAAGCAGTATATAAATATCTGTAACTATTTTAAAGTTTCAGTGGGCAGCTGAATATATCTATTAATAAACTGGAAAATAGGAGTACATTTTAAAAATATGAAGATTTGTTAACACTCAGAAAGAGCTGGAAAAAGAGTATTCCTTCTACTCCCGCAGAGAGCAGGAATCCTATAGTCTTTCTTCAGTAGCTAGTGATTCATATAAACAAAGAGGCCTTGGAGAATATATAAACACTTGTTGAATGCCTCCAAATCTTGCTGACCATGAAGCACAGAGAAAGCACAGCATTTGCAAAAGAAAATATACTTTTATATGCCACCAATATTAGGACAGAAGGTAGAACAATATTAAGCAATGTCTGTTAACACATCTCTGAATAATGATGAAGATTTTACATGACTACATATTATCAGTTACTGGAGAAATGCGATATCTGAAGAAAAGCTTTGCAACAATATGCAATATTTTTGCTGTGTTTCAGAGTGCAGTTTCCCTCTGAAGATATAATGCATTTTCACTTGATTTTACTAGAATAAACTGGATTTTTCCTCCTTTTCCTGTATCAGAATTGCAGATAAGAATAGCTGTAGAAACCTTCACACATGAGAATATGAGCCATCTTACCAGCAAGAAAACAATTTAAAAGTATATCCTATAAACTTCCATAACAAAAGAAGTCACCGTTCTATTTGGGATACGTCTACAATTCTCACCAAATATTAATAGCAGTTATACATTTGTCCCCTGTGAAAGCGTTCTGGCAGCATCTCACAATCAAATCATACGGTAATGATTCAGAACCCCATAAAAAAAAAAAAGGCCAAGGATTCAGCTAGAGGAAGAAGAATATATTTTGTCTTATCTTGAAAAGCAATTTCTTAAGTCAACTCAATTCTTGCTAGTAAGGGGAAAGATACCACCAGAAAGCAAATTTTGCTTCTGACAATTTTCTAATTCCATCTCAAATGGGGTTGAAAACAACACATTTTCAAAGAAAATAGCTTTTCTTATTTCTTACTCCTATGTGGATGAAAGAAGATTGTCAACATCATGCTCAAAAATATTCATGCAGTACTGATGCTACATGAACTGGACTTTCAGAAGATTCCACAAAAATCCCGTATTAATAGTTTTGCATGTACAATATTTCTTTACATTTTTATTTTTGCAGATATATGTTTTTGCACTTGAAAACTCAAGAAATGCTACCACCGAAAGTGAATATATTGGACAACAATTTATTCTATTATCTTAAATGTAAACTCATTCTGCATTATGCCCTAATTTTTTTGTATGTAGCAAAAGTTTTATTTTTAAAAGCCTACATTTGGCAAAAAAAGTTTAGTTCTACACTTTCCAGGGTTAATTTTTAAAAAATATAATACAGGGTGAATGCAATTACTGCTGTATGATATTAATCAGTACGAACCACTTAGTGTGTGCACTGCAGTATCACAGATGAATTGTTTCATTTTCAGTTGCATACTTAATTCAGTGTACTGTTTCCAGATTGTTTTGCTTGCTACCTTGAATATCCAGCAAGATATATTTCCCTTTAAAGCACCATGCAGATTAGTTCTAGCAGCTTATGTTCTGCATAAGAATTCCTTTAACATAAACATTCAAAAGCTTCTGCAGCCAAAACATTATGGTTCAATACTTGAAAATCATAATTAGACATTTGAAACTGTAAATACGGACATTGTAAATATATCTACCAAGTAAAGAATTTATACCTACCTCAGTCATTAGCAAGAACTGCTTGATGAGGAGTATTATTAAAGTACAGACACAGAAGATGGAAGATGTAACAGGTGCTTTTCCACTATGTCAAATATAAACCTATGTATCAGAAATGCTATACATCTATGCTTTCAAAATTGTACATTTGGAGATGTGATTTAGGAAGGATCTAGTCACTGTTAAATCTGAAAATCCAACACACAGAGGGAGGGGTACAACACTGCATATACCCCTGGTCTTCAGCGTGAGTCCAGCAATTAAACCATATCTTTGTCCCGAATCTTCATCAATCTTTAACTTCCTTTTGCTTAAGTGTACTTGAGCTCATAGTAAGAGTGCCCAACAAACAACCTCCCATTCACAGAACAGAGGAATAAGGTGAGAGACATCCCAGGTTGGAGTTAAAGCATGAAAAAAAACTCTAAAAGGTCCTCCTGCAGCAGAGAAGCCAGGAAGAATCCCAACAGATCAGCTGGGGACTGGGGGTACCCTAATGGCCCTAAGCAGCTTTGCCTGGGACTCCTCCTCACCACCCCTGCCCAAAAAGCCCAAGGTCAGTGTCAGGTAAGGATGAGCACTCACAGCTCCCAGCTTCTGTCTCCCTCACTGAGCAGCCCTGCTCTTCCAGCTCCTTGTCAGAAATAAACATATTGCAAGACAGGGTTCCTTTAATGCTTCTATTTACTTAGTGCTCTCTGCTTATTGTATGACTACAAAATTAATTTACAAAATGTTCAAAATGACAGAAAGATACATCTTCAGCAATCAATATTTTAAGTTTTCTGTATCAGATTGGGCCTGATTCATGTACAGGCTATTTATCCAATATAGCTACTACTGCAACAAATGAATGGTTACAGAACAGTCTCCAATCATGCTGTAATCTACAATACATAAATAATAGTATTTTAAGTAGTCTCAATTTTGTTTCAACTTGAAAAGTCTGCTGCACCTAACTCTACAGACTGTGCATCACTTCTGATGTCTCTTACATAACTTAGTACCCCTTCTATCATTGAGCAACCTGAATTGCAATTCATAATGCTGATCTAAAAATATTGCTCACTTTAAACTCACTACATATATCAGATTAAGCAGTTTCTACTATGAAGAAAGCCTATCTTGCATCTCACTGTAATCCAGGCTACTCCCCACAACTCTGATGCTACATATGAACTTTGAGCTCATGAACAATTTATTGTTCTTTTTATAACACATTTCTTAGGCATGCTCTTCATAGGGAATCTTCTATTCTCCCTGTCCACTGTGGCATGAACTGTATGCTGGGTGACCTACTTTGACAACTGTTACAAGCACATCACAAAATACAAAATACAAATTCAAAGGTGGCATCTGCAGACATGGTGTGCTGGTTTTGACTGAGATAGAGTTAATTTTTTTCATAATAGCTAATATGGGGCTATATCTTTGAGTATTTCTTAGGCATTATGGGTTTGTGGAGGATGCATATCACAGATTACAGTCTCATTGTAAGCCCTGTCTATCAAGTGACCCAGAAGAACAATTTAAAACTGGGCCCTGAGCAGACAAGCCTTTGAGCAGATCAAACAGGATGTCATCCATGCAGTAGCCCTTGGAGCTATCCAGACAGGGCCAGATTTAAAGAATGTGCTCTACACTGCAGCCAGGGAGAATGGCCCTTCCTGGGGTCTCTGGCAGAAAGCACCAGGGAAGCTCAAGGTTGACCTCTGGGGATTTGGAGTCAGGGCTACAGAGTATCCAAGGCCTGTTGCACTCCAACAGAAAAGGAAACACTGGCAGCATTTGAAGGGGTTTGACTAGCTTTGGAAGTGATTGGAACTGAAGCCCAGCTCCTCCTCCTGGCACCCTGACTGCCAGTGCTGGGCGGGATGTTTGTTGGGAGGGTCCCCTCTACACATCATGCCACTGATGCTATGTGGAGTAAATGGGTTGCACTGGTTGAGCAGGCTCAAGTAGGAAACTCCAGTCAAAGTTTCTAGGAATTCTAGAGGTGATCACAAACTGGCCAGAAGGCAATGATTTTGGAATGTCGCCAGAGGAGAAGTTACCATGCCCTGGAGAAGCTCCACCATACAATAAACTGCCAGAGGATGAGAATGCCCTGTTCACTGATGGGTCCTGTCACACATTGTGGGAAAGCATCAGAGGAGTAAGGCTGCTTCATAGAGTCCTACAAGGCGAGTTGCAGAAGCCACTGAAGGAGAAGGTGAATCAAGCCAGTTTGCAGAGGTGAAAGCCATCCAGTCAGCTCTGGACATTGCTGAAAGAGAAAAGTGGCCAATGCTCTGCGTCTATACTGACTCATGGATTGAGGCCAATGGCCTGTGGAGGTGGTTGCACCAACGGAAGCAGAGCAACTGGCAGCACAGAGGCAAACCCATCTAAGCTGCTGAATTATGGAAAGATATTGCTGCCCAGCTGGAGAAGCCGGTTGTAAAAGTACATCATATGGATGCCCACGTACCCGAGAGTTGGGTCATGGAGGAATATCAAAACAACCAGAACGCAGATTAGGCTGCTAGGATAGAAGTCACTTAGGTAGATCTGGACTAGCAGCATAAGGGTGAATTATTTAGAGCTCAATGAGCCCATGACACCTCAGGCCATCAAGGAAGAGATGCAACATACGAATAGGTTTGTGGTTGAGGGGAAACTTGAGCATGCATTCTCTCTCACAGGTTTTCTTTGTGTGTCCCTATGCACTGCTTATTTTTACCTTTTATCTTTTTGCTTGCCATTCCTGTCTAATTTCAAAGGGCATTTTACAGTCTTTAAAATTTTAGCTGTGATTTGGATTATCTGAGTCAACATTTTGAGACTGAAATCTTTCGTGGCCCTATGAAAAACTTACTTGAAAAATCACTTATTCACTTATTAAACAAACATTATGGATTGCTCTTATTAAGTCACACCCAATCCCTCCCTGAAAACAAGTAATGACTTGAAATGAAGTTGCACAGAATCCCATCATTATTCCCATCACAACGTAAATGGGTAGGCACCGCCTCAGACCTGACTGGAGTAGCCAAAGGCAGAGCTGCGTGGCATTTTGTCATAAATACATAGAATCGAACAAAATATCAATATTGCATGACTATGTAGAACTGAAAATAAGCAACACTGAATCCCTCTTCTGCTACCACTATGGAATTTATTTAATTGCCTAGAGGAGTAAATCACCTTGAAAAACTGCCAGTAGCTGGGAAGGTTGGTTGTCGCTGACACTATCCCAGGGCAGTGCTGCGTATTTCCTATTGCAAACAATGAGAAAATTTAATTTTAGTACTCTGCGCATTCACTTGAACTTTCTGCTGTAAAATGAAGCTAGGCTGCAGCACCAGTACAGGTAGTGTGTTAATGGACACAAGGTTCCTCAACGTGTAGTGTGGCTAGGGGACAAAGGAGTGTCCTGTCACTGGGACAAAGGAGTGACTTGCCTCCAGCAGCCAAAGCAGGCATGGATTTTCCCTGCAGATCTCAGTTCATCTGTGTGTTCTTTATGTTTGTAGCAGCAGATATTTACACTGGGCACATGGTATTCTTACTGTAAGCATTCCTTGAAGATGAGTAAAGAAACCAACAATCCAATTTCCAAGGAAAAACAGAGAAGGAATTCTGGCTGGATGCAGTTTTATATCCTAAAATGACAGGCTAAATTAATTCTTTGATTTTTGATAAATAAGTAGCAGGACTGTAATTTTTGCTTCAAACAAATACAGTTCTGACTTCAACTATTCAAATCAACATTAATAGTTCACAAATAGTGTCACTCACAAAATAACCCTGGTTGTGGAAATTACACCAAAGCTTCCAAGGCATTTTTCAAACACTCCAAATATACTGCAGACCAGGCATTCAAGTTGAGGGTTGAATCCTTCACCACTGAAATCATTACATGCCTTACTTTCTATGAAAGGTGTGCAAATGTACAATAATAGTATTTGATTCATGGAATTAGAATAATATTATAATTAAAGACTCTACTGTATGATTTTTGCTCATAGAATCTCATTTAATTTCTGTGAGAAACCCTCTTCTCATACCAGTGGGCTTTAACAGCAGACCCATAGTGTTTCAGATCCATGGAGCTCAAAAAAAAGAGGTTTTCAACAGAGCAACAGGCATCAATATCTTTCTTTCATAGCCCAAATAACAGTGAAAGAAAATGCAAAGAATACTAACTGATTGCAAAGGAATATGGCATAGTAGGAGGGATTATTTGCTAAAACCAATGCTGTCTTCATCACTTACTTCTCTCTCCACAAACCTGTATGCACACAGCTTTAAAATCCATGGTGATAAACTAGTTTCATAAGTCCTTGAGCTCTGGTTAATGGTGGTTGTGTAGCCAGGCTGAGGAGAGACAACCCTGAACTAAAGGACTGGTATTCAGTTCTGTTACCACAATATGGGTGAAACACACAAGCAGAATGCTTTGGAACTGTGTTCCTTATTACTGGAATCACATGCACAAAATCCGACTGAGTATGTTTTACTGAGGCCATGTCAACCTATCAGTGATTAACAGCACAACCGCAACTTGACTGATAGAAGCAGAATTTAAATCTCATTTATAAAACAAACCAAACCAAACCAAACCAAAACCACACAGCAAGAAACAGAAAAAACCTTGCACAATTTTTTCTGTAGTGAAGATAAACATAGCATCAACCAAAACAAGGAACTAAAAAATCTTGCTGTGTTAATAACTTTTATTCAAGTAAGTAGATGGCAAATTTGACGGTCTATTTGAAGGAGTAAGAAGGAAGCCAGAAACCCTCTTCTTTTTTTTTTTATACTGGGTACCTTTCAGACAGGTAGGCAAAGAGTATCACCACAGAGATATGAAACGCTGGTATCTTTCTCCTACTTTAAGACAGCAGCAAACTGCTCCTCTTTGGTACAGAAAAAAAAAAAATAAAAAGGAAAAAGGAAAACAGAAAACATTCTTCCAAAGACCCCTGAAGTCTTCTAAGGGAAGGCCACATATGCTGTAGTTTCCACCCTGTTATGTCCATTTAAGGCTGTGCTTCGCAGTCTAGGTTAGACACTCAAGAATAAAGTAATTTTGCACATTCTGTGTCTACTTGCAGAGATCTGCTAAAATAACAGCTGCCCTGCCTCTACACTGAGGGGAATACTATAGTACAGAAGAAAAGAATGCAGTAAAAGCATCCAATGCAGTAATTCGGTTCATCCTTAAGCACATACTTAATTTGCAGCATATAGGAGTAGCCTTAAATTTCAGTGAGAGCATTCCCATAAACAGTGTCATCCAGAAATGTCTGTGGAATGGAAGGCTTTACTGGGTGAAGTGTTTTACAGTTTCACCAAAGATGACTATTTTCCTCATTAGATGGAAATTGCTGTTATTCCCTCCCAAGGCATTGAAGTGTTAATAAATTAAAGAAATAATTTTAGTTAGGATTATACTCTAGATACCTATCTACAATACTAATAATCTGCTTTTCACTGAAATATTTGCCTATCCTGCGGTACTTCTTTTAGATGTCCTTTTTTCTTCATATCTCTCACATACTATCTTTCTATCTGTTTTTAACAGTAGATTTACTAGATTCAATTGATTACTGTTCTATACCAATGTCTTGGTTTTATGGTTTGTTAGCTCTTCTGGATATACTATATAGAGGGTTATGAAATCATGCTATAGTGTTTTGGGTTTATTTAGTTTTGAACTGCTGAGAAACAGCTTTTTAAGCTCATCAACACTTGCTACAAAACCCAATCTCAAGCTACCTAAAGACAAACCTACCTATGTGAGCCTCTTGACTACCGATTGCGCTCTTAATTAAATGTAACCAACACCAAAATGCCTATGCCATTTACCAGTTAAACTCATCAGTAGACATTTATCATGGGAAACAGATTCCGCTGAAACATTTAACTACTGTTACACTAAAGAGTTCTACACTTTATTATATGCATTTGTTTTTCTGACTACACAAACATTTATAATCACTACCCACAGTAATCAGTCTCTCTACGGGGAAACCCCTGTGTTCATCAATGACTGTTACCACAGCAAACTATTTCTTTTTTATTTCTTTTTTTTTTAATTAATCCATAATTTGTTAAACTGTTCAGCAGTGTTAAGTAAAATATCAGTACCTCAGCACTTTATATCCCCTAATGTGTCCATGGTCATTGTCTAATTTGTTACTTTTTTTTTCATTTTTGTAAAATTTTCCCATTAAAATAACGTATAAAAATGCAACATTAAATCCACAAGGAGAAAAGATACAGAAAGTGACAGTATTTTTGTGATTGAAACAATTCCATTGCAGCAAACCATGAGGATGAGAACACAGTTCTGTTTACCATAATCCTACATGCATTTTTGAGCATTAGAGTTACACTACCCATTTAAAAATCGGGTAATATGTGGGGACAGAGTAAAGTTACAGATTTATTATACATGGTACAGAGGAACTTTGTGCCTCAGTTCAAATGATTCCAATGTGAGTTATCAAACTACCCAGTAGTTACAATTTACCCTGTCCCACAGATAATTTTCATGTTCTGAATGTGGATTAATGAGAAAATCATAACCCAGTGCACACAAAATTATAAAAGCGTTGCTGGTTAACAACAAATCTAATTTTTGTCTCATTTAACTAATGGCATATGGAATTTTCTCTAAGGCATATGGTACTAATTAAACATGGTACAAGTCCCCCAGATAGTCAATATAGCCATGAGGTATCCAAGGAATGTTTCCCTTCAGTGTACATTATCTATGTATTGATTTGATGGTCTGAATGCATAAAAGCCCTGGGAACTAACAATGTTTAATGATGTGGGAACTGCACTTCTATTCTTATCTATATGAATGCTGCAGTTGCTGAGGAAAATTCTGAGATACTTAATGAACAGGCAAATTATGAACTAACCAGAACCACTTTATTCTCATTCATTCATTCATTAACCACTGATTTGATATTTATTTTTAACCTTTGTTTTTACATTTAAAGCACTGTCCTATGACGCTGTATGCCGGAGAGCATGAAGTTAAAGATATCACCCTATTTGGTTAATAAAAACAATAATCTAGATTCTATGCATTTTAATGACATTAGCAACCACCTAAAACATAACTGGTGTGGTACTAATTGTTTATTTTGAATATTCTAATATACACAGTATTCTAATATACACTTTAATACATTTGATACCAGCTGCACCAATGAAAATACAAGTTCTACTCCTAGTGTTAGATATGGGTTAACCATTAACCTTTAATGTATGTCCACTTGTATATAATTTTAATTCTATTTTTAGTTCAAGGGTATCATCTTCCTCCAGCACACAGAAAGTCAACCACTGGAGAAAAAAAAATGAATATTGTGTGTTTGTTCTGCTTCATACTGATTACCTCAGGTAAAAGAAACAGCAACAGTGAATTCTCACAGTTACTGTGCGACCACTTACAATCTGCTAGGTAAAATATAAAATAAAATAGCTGCGTTCCCTGAGCTAATGGGAAAACAGTAAATGACCTCCTATTAACCAGAATATTTCTATTAAAAAAAAAGAACAACCCAAAAACCAAACACCCAAAACAATCAGGTCTCAACACCACTGTATCAGTGGCTTATTTTTATCGAGACACTTCTCTAACAGTATCAGAGAAGCAGTTTGTGTTCTGAAAGGTAGCACCGACTATTTTGTGGTTCCAGTAAATTTTAGAGTAGTAAAAAAGACAGTACAATTTCAACTCTGAATTGGCCAATTTGCTCAATCTGCCATCAGTTGCAAAATCTACCAGCCCCACTAACAGCAAGACATGAGAACTGCTACCTAGTGCTCCAACTGTTAAGTATGCACTCTGCTTTTGATAATGAGACTTGAGAAAAAACAGTGAGAGTTAAGCAACAAGGTTGTCACTCAGTGTTAAAGCATCCTGACACAAAGTCTCACTGTGACTTTTATACCCAAAATAAAATGAGATTAAAAATAGACCTGTAATCTTATTACTAGCCTGCTACAAAACAGTTTAACACTTAAGATGCAAAAGCCACTTGGCAAATAAAACACAAGGATTGAGGAACGAATTCTGGACAATAATGCTATTTTCACACATTCTGCACACTGTAACCTGAACCTTACCTGACTACAAACACATTGCACATCCCCTTCTCCCAAAGGCTCTAATTTAACAGGTCATTTCAAAACACTGTCAAAGCATATGGAAATATTAGCCTGTAAACTTAGGATTCTCTGCTCTTGATATGCTGCATCAATGAAGTGAAAACAGCAGTAACATTTAAGGTGGCCGAATTCTCATTATGTAAAACTAGCTGCATTTTCCTGCTCTACTTACAACAGTATTTCTATTTGTGGAACTTGATAAGAATTACGCTCTCTGCCTTACTGCTCTAAGATTTCAAATGTAATTTATCTTTAAAAACACACACATCCTTAGAGGTATTTCCAAACTGAAATATCATGCAAGATTAACAGTTCTCCACACATCAAGGAGTCTTTCTTCCCGTATATTGCACCAGACATATTGAAAGCCTATGTATCCAAGATATATGCAGTATGCTAGATAACACTGAAACCCTGAATTCAGAAGGGAGAGAAAAAAAAAACCCAACCCAAAAACAAAAGTAAGAAAAACAGCTTTTAGCTTAGGAACAGTATTTTTACACTGCTGTAGAACAGTATCTGACAAAGAACCTATTTGCAGGTTTGCTCTAATTTAACAAATTAACACAGCTTCCCAACCCTGCATTCCTGCATTTACATACCATGCATTATGCACAGAAAAAAAAAAAAAAAAAAGGAATATACAAATAAAGATCCTTTCAGCCTGTCTAGCCTGTCATCAAAACCAGCAAAGGATTTTTCATTGATAAAAACAGAGAATGGAAGAAATCAGACCAACCTTCACAATGTACGTCACACCAGGTCCCAAGATCTTCTCACTCGAGTGCAGCCATCCTCGAGAGGGTTTATTGACAAAGCTGCTACTTTGATTCCAGTCTTCACCTCCTGGGTGCATTTCCTCTGACCGTGTTTTTTTCCCCATACTCATCTTGCTCATGTCCTGCTGAGAACACGAAGTGGCAGAGACAAGGTTACATGTGTTGTCTGAAGCCCCTGCTGCTGAGCTAGAAGCACTCGAGCTTCCCTGCAACTTGGAGACAGCAAGCTCCTTTACTGCAGAGGAGAGGTTTTTGATACCCAAAAGGCTGCCTGTGTGAGAGAGTTTCAAGTGGGACACTTTATGGATGAGGGTACACAGGGTGGTGGGTCCATCTTCTTGGTCCTTACGGAGGACTTCTGGTGAGACAAGGTACGAAGGTGCTGTAGAAGTCGTAGCAACTGCTGAGACCTTGCTGTTCATGGACAAATTGTGAATAAGATCATCAACTGATGTCACCGAATCATTCCTGAAGCGGTTATACTTGGTACGTTGAAGCATGCCCTTCTATCTGGTTTCCTGCATATGTTCTGGCAAATCTGATGCCAACGCAGGAGATGCCTGTGCTAACATAGCAGGCAATTCATAACAACACGGATGGATAACAAGATTTGGGGGTAAAAAAGAAAAGAGTATAAGGAAGAATCAAAAAAAAATTTTTTTAGGAAATTTCTTATGGTTCCCCGTTCAGGTTGGGTGAAGTAACAGTTTTCTATGACAGAGATCCCAGTCCTGCTTAGAGCTGCCAACTCGCTCACAGCAAAAGCATGACTCACACAAATGAGAAGGACCCTTTTCAACAAAAGGCTCAGTGAACACTGCAAATCACTTCCTGTAGCAAAAAAAAAAAAAAAAGAAGAAGAAAAAAAAACCCATCCACCCACTTACAGCACACTAGCACCAATCAATTCTCAAATTTCCTTTTCCTATCTTCTCAAACAGATATTTCCTCCCAACCTTTAATTCCTCCCCCCCCACCACCACCCTTTTGGTACCAAAGGCAATTACCTTTAAAAATGAATTAACAGCCTTTATGGAGCACCACACTTTATTCTTCTGTTTAAATGTTCTTCCTGCTCACATATTTGAGAATCTATAAAGAAGTCACAATTAGATAGCAAATATCTGGATAATATTTACACATATATACTCCCCTTCTCCCCCTCCCCCCAGCAAAACACAGATACCTTAGAGGTTTTCAGAATATCTTTAAGCACATAAGTATTTTTAAACAGATGACAGAACTAAAGAATACACACATTGTCTTCCACAAAAGCAGCCTAACATACTTTACAAGTGCCTTTGTGTCAATATTGTCTCTCACAGAAACTGTTATATCCAATTTTTGATAGAGAGAAAAACCCCTCTCCCCTGTTACTCCACAACAATCTTCTATTTTAATAGAGGAATTACATAAAGTACCTATGTGTGAAGAAAAGTGTTTTTCAGAGGTCCAACAACAGGTTTAACAGAGGTTTTTTCATTCATCACTGATACTCGCTCCGAAGAAAAACATGAAGAGGATCCTCAGTTCACTGGAATGTTTGATATAATTCTGAAAGAAAGCTGAAAAAAACTAAAAGAATATTTAAAAGTTCAGGTAGCAACAAACTGGCATTCTGCAGTGGAAATTAAAAAAAGCACCAGGTCTTCTTAAGCACAAATGTCAGCCACAAACCCTTGACCTGAGAACTAGCAAAACATGCAGAAAACAGGTATTTGATTATTTCCTACTTCTTTTTTTTTTTTTTTTTTAATAGAGAACATGTAGAGCATTGCAATACACAATGCCCATCAAAAGCCATATGGCTCTGTTCTATAAATTGATCTCCTCTGCAAAACATCTTTTGGATGCAGGACAACACACTGCATTATAACAAATTCAGACCAGAGAAGTTACACAGTGCAAAGTTATTTTTTAAACAAATGAGTAACTGCAGCATAATTTAAAGGAAAAATCCAACGGAATTCCTTCCCTCTCCCATGGCTAAAGGCTGCAGTATACGGAGTGCAAACACAGTGAAACAGCCAGCTCAAATACAGGTATTTAATTAGTATATACATGACATTAAATTAAGTCAGCACCTTTTACCCAGCAGTGATGAGTAATGGCAATGTCCTAGTCAGTGTAAAAGCAGGTTTCTAGTGATCTGCGGAACAGCCTTTCATCACCACACTGCGAACCTGCTACAGCATCCACACAGCACTCATTCCTCTCTTCATCCTCCTAGCATAGCAACAGCAAACACACACACCACAGCCTATTTTTACATGTCCCTACTGCCCAGAAAACTCTACTGCTCCCCAATGGCTCTCTTCATTAGAAGCGGCTAGCGAAACTGCAAAATGTGAATGAGATTCTGTGCGTGTGAATGAAAGGGCTGGCTAGCATCCCCACTTTTCTGTGAATGAAGCGAGGCCTCGCAGCCTCTGCCAGGCAATCCCTTGGGTGCTCACCAGCCCAGCCAATACCAGCCGGCTTTGATGACTCATTCAGCAAAGCCTTGCTAAATAGTGGAAGATCCCATTTCCAGCACAGGCGGCACCTCTTTTGCAGCAGCACCAGAAAATGAAGCCGGCGTCGGAGCAGATGAGGGTGGGCTGCAAAGCCCCCCTAGAAGAGAGGGTGTTGCCAGGGGAGTGCACGGGGTGTCCGCAGGGATGGCAGGTGAGGAAAAGCAGGGAATTAAATCCTGGTTTCTCCCCGACTGTGCATTCAGCCGGTTCATTTACATCCAGCATGGGAACATGAATGTGCACATTTCGTTTGGTGTTTCACTGCTCTCTGTGCGCACCAGCAGATTCACAGATTTTACAGGTTCGGCTTCAGGGACCCATAATCAAAGGGAAAAAAAAAAAAAACCCTAAGGAAAAAAATACCACCAAAAAAACCCACACGACACTTGCTTGAAAATGCTTATTTACCCTATTAGCAAAGTATGTATTTAAAATCAGTGTAATCATTAGTCCACTGAAAGGGAGGCAAAGGGAAAGATAGAGGATAGAAGCTTCCCCAAGCACCAGCAGAAAGACTGATTTCTGACACTGCTTCACTGGTCACAGAAACATATCCAACGCATCCTGTAGATGTTGAATTCTCCTGGAAATCTGACATTAGATGTTGCAGAGGAGTAGTAGCCAAATAGCAGCGAACTACCCAGTGCTTGAAATCAGGTACACATTTCAGTGTTTGACTGGGACTTGGTCCCCTTTACAAATTTGGCCCTAATTAGGAGAACTGAACATTTTAAAACCTTGCATTTTGTAGATCTTGGGATTAGAAAATGCAGGTAATTTCGCCCTACATGCAGCAGGTTCAAATCCAACTCCAGGAAATAATGAATGACATTAGGGCATGTTGCAATAGGCATAACCTGCAATTAAAATTAAGATCTAGTTAATTCCAGCTATTGGCAGAGCATTATAATGTCTTTGGCATTTCCAGCAACATGCCCATAGCCGGCACACAGACTATACCGTGCAAGCCCTAAGCAAGCTTGTAACTCAGTCATCATAGGACTACTCACATTAAGACATTCAAACCACCATTTTCCTCTAATCTCACTCTCTCCACCTATGCTGGGTCCACTAGCAAAGCAGATTCAGGATGAAAATGAGCTTTTTTCTTTTCCTTTAGCAGGAATATGAGCCAGACACTGGAACCATAAGAAACAAATGGCCATGGAACAATGAGTTAATTGTTGACTTGGTAATAAAATGGTAGGTGGAAATTCAATGTTGATAAATGTAAAATAATACATAATCCTAGCAATAGATACACAGTGAGGGGGTGTACACCACCTCTGAAAAAGTACAGCATTTCTTATGAACTGTTGGTAATTTTGGCATCTCTAGTCATTCGCTCTCTTCTAATTATCTTTTTTCTCCTCTGTTTTTTCAGTTCTGTATTCTCATGGATCCTCCGCTCACCCTGACACAGTCCATGTTTCAAATGACTGTTCCTCCTTTTCTCCTCTCAGTGGCTCATCTTTACCTGCCACCTTTTCCGCTTCTGTATCATAACTACCTCTGCAGCCTATGTTTCAGAAGCAAGTTTCACTAGCAGCAAAGGGTAGAGAAAAAAATATTGGAGGGCAAGAACTGAGGGAGGAAAGGGGAGAAACTACATTTTGTTTTCCGTTGCTTATATGAGGCTTAAAAGTATTTATACTGCTGCAGATGCAAAGGTCGGAGGCATTGTCAATATACAAGATAAACCAGGTAAGATAGCATGATCACCATAAAGAGGAATCGCGGCTAATACAACTGCTACATTCCACAGCCTGCAGTAGGAAACTCCTGACTGCAAAAAAGGTCACTTTCAGTGACATATATTTAGAGAAATATCAATGATATCATATTTACAGAAATATTAATCATATAATCAGAATCGGCAAAAATACCCAGTTCCACTAACACACTGCAGTTAAATATGTGTTCTATATAAACAAGTGCTATAAACTGTTAAAATTCCACTGAAAGACCATTTGCATTTCAACAGCTTCTGCCCAGTGGTAGCAAAATTGCTTGTGGACTAAACTGCACTTTTTAAAGAGTAAGTGTGAGAAAGACACTGACTTTGAAAAACAAGACCAAACTAAATCTGGGTTAGGTAAGTAATAAGGAACTGTGAATATGTCGGGCAACAAACTTAAATATAAAAGTTGCTATGGGTATTAATTGCAGCACATAAAAAGTAGCCACAGGGCCATCATAGTTGACATTCCTCTTTACAATAAGCTCTAAACAATGCTACTATGATGCAGCATTAAGCCATCAAGAAATAGGTTGCTATTCCTCACACTGAAATATGGTCAATACAAGGGCTAATGCTCTGCTTTAGTAAATAGTCTTGCAGAATCTTTAACATCACAAATGGTTGACTCCTCACATAAAAAGAGTGCATTTCAATAGTACAAAGGCTTGTAATATCCTGTGGGAACTTTTCTTCTTTTGATTAGTTAATTGAGAAGGGAAAATACCAGCTTTCTTTGCATGAGCTAGATATATACCAGAAATCTCTTATCCATGTATTAATTAGCCAAATCCAGCTTTATTTATGTGAGACAACCTCCACTGATGTAATTATGGAAAACCAAGATAAAAACAAGACAGGTTAGAAAGCATCATGATCTAACCTACTCAAGAAATTATGCAGCTACTTTAATTTAAAAAATATATAAATAATTTTGATTTATCTATTCTGTTTGTACATACTTAATACATCATATTCTGTCTTCTTCTGTGTCTCTGATACACCTGCACACAGAGCTCAGTTACGCACTCCTGTGATTTCAAGGGAGACTCATCACATAGCTGGGAGAAATATTGAAAGGCACTGAAGTTTCCATCACTGTCATTAAAAAGAGCCATGACTATATACCTCTACTTCAAAACGTTTTGCAGGGAAAAAAATCATAGGGTTTTTTTCCATACTAGGTGTTTGAGTCAGACCTCAGCTTACTGTCCTATGAAAAAAAAAAACCAACCAAAACTAAAAACACAACAAAAAACCAAGCAAACAAAAAACACAACAAAAACCTCAAACCACAAAAAAAACCAACCAAGACCTGTGGGCAAAGGCTATGGTGTTGTTCCCCCCACCTCAATTTTAACAAATTCTAGTTGATTTATTTTAAAAAATAAAAAAACCTGCTGCAAATTGCCTCCATCTCCCCTTCATTCTCACCCCTTCTCTCTCAGTCGATCAGAGTTTTGCTGTTTCCGTGGCAACCTTATTGCTAAGGGTGGGCTGCACCAGTAAATGGGAGCATTATCTGCAGCTTTGCAAGTTATTCCTCTGGAAAAACCACATTGTTGGAAGTATTGCTGCTCAAAATCAGTGATCATTGATCATTAATGATCAACTTCTGATGTAGTTTACATCAGCAGAATGTAAAATCAGCTCTGAAATATGTCTACAAATTTTGGTGCAGTTCCTTACTTACGTTTTGAGGCAGAAACTGACCCCAAAAAAAGAGGACGGATTTTTTGTTTTTAGCTGAAAATACTGAAACAATTTTCATCTTAAGACACTTTCACCCTGTGAAATATGACATGAAATATTTGGAAGAAAATGAAACTTGTAACTCCTTCTGCTCCATTAGTGGTTCCTGGGGGCCTATTGTTAAAAGTCAATGTACTATAAAAGTTCAGAGTAAAGATGGATCTGAGATAACACCTGAACCTGAACATGACACTAAGCTTTCGCAAGGCAGGCTCAGACAGGGGAATGCACTAAAATCTGCACTATATCAGCTTGATAACATGGGACCTGCTCTTACAAAAACTCAAATTTGTATGGCAAATCCTTCCTTTCAGCCTCTGAGGTGAGAAAGAGAAAAGGCAGGATCTGAACAGGGCTTTATTTTCCAAATACAGTCTGTGTGGCTGCCTGCCCCTGCCACAGCCCTTTGCAGGTGCTCATCCTCTTCCTCCCTGTCCCCAAGCTAACTGCTAGCCCTCCCCACCAGGAGCCACACTCCAGCTGGAGCATCGCCCTAGACAGGCACTCTGCTCCCCAAAGAAATACCTCCCTGTGTCCACAAATGGTAATACAGTCAACAAACTGCACCACACCATGAGTGAGAGGCCCATAACCTTCTCTCTGGTCTTATGATGCACCATGGAAATGATGGTTCTTCTAGGCATGTCTGCGTTAAAGTGCAAGTATCTCCAAGTGGGTTTATCTTTAAAAAATTGGAGATTTGGAGTAGAAAGTAAATAGCCACATAGGTCAATGACAAATTATGCAAAAGCTCTTTCTGCTGTTTTACTCTGATGGGTAGCCAGTCAATTATCTATTTGTTAACCCAACCTCTTTTTGGTTCTCACTCATGAGATGCATTTAACAATTCTGCTTATTTATTTATTTTTCTAGGAAAAGTTTGCAAAATCGCTTTAAAAGACCTATATATGATGTTCTGACTTCACAAGTCTCCTATTGATTTCAATAGGAGTGGAATGCTATGGGGGTTGGACTTTATGATCTCCAGGGGTCCCTTCCAACCCCTACCATTCCATGATTCTGTGATTTATTGCAGGTTTCCCAATCCAAATGCAAGTGTGGGAATTTTAATTTTTTCTGATTTTTTGTAAAAGAACTCTTAACTAAACTGACTATAGTGTAGAAAAATACCTATTAAAATAAAAAATATTTATTTGGTTGGCATTCCAAAAGTATATTTATTTTATTAAGATTTAATTTTTATTGTTATTTTCCTTTTTAATCCATTATAGCATGATTTATTATATATAGTATCTATGCAATTCTGTGTTTTACCATCCAGTACCCACTCTTTAGTTCAATATGGGCAAAAAGACCAGCAATGGAAAAGATGATGTGGAGAAATGCACAATGCTATTCTTTTGTGGCTTTTGGCATCAGGCAGGGCTAATCACACCTTGTCTGATCTGAGCAGACAGCAGTCCATATCAAACTTTCACAAAACCGTATGTTGCCCCTCCCCTAATTAAAAAGGGTATAATCAAAATTATAAGAAATTAAAAAAAAAAAAACAGAGAATACAACTGGCCATCTTTGTCTTATGTTGCACATCAGACCCAAATTCTGGTATTATGTGCAGAGATTTGTGGCAATAGCAGAGCTCTTCAGACAGCTCTCACTTTCCTGTCAATGTATCACCTTTGATGTGTTGCCATAAAACGCATGCTGTGGCATCTGACAGAAGAATAACAAGGAAAAAATGGTTGGGTTTTTTCAAACAGATCAGTTCTAGACTCTAATTCACTAAACAAATAAAACTGAAGGCAGAGCAAGGAAACAGTCATGAACTGAGAAGAGGGAGAGAAGATGTATTAATTGCATAGGCCACAACAAACACCTAATACCCACCTGCATCAACTTCACCCTGAAACACAGCCCACTAACTCACGCCACCAAACCATGCAGATTTTCTTGCCAAACAGCAGTACACGCCATGACATATTTACAGCAGTATCATCACCGATCGGCGCTTTCACTGAGAGAGCTTTGGCAATTCTGCAGCAGTAGGTAACAGCACTGGTAGAGGGGTTTTCACAACAGCACTCATCCTGTTAAACTCAGAATATGGGATACTTCTGCATTGTTTGTACGAAGTGCTGGTGTGAGTCACTGTACCTGTTTAGGCTAACGGTGCTTGTTACCTGACCTGAAGTGGTGGTTAACTTCTTTCTGGGTGCAGTCAGGCAGAAGAGGCACCTGTAGACACACATAGATGTGCATGTGTGCAGGCATGCACACTTGCATACACGCAGTAAGGACATACTCTTTCCTCAGGTAGGTTGCTTGCCTTCCTTACATCTCAGTCAGACTATCTAGATGGGATAAGAGGTATGGCAAAACAGGTTAGACAGCTGGGAAAAGACGCCAGTAATGAAGTGGGGTGAGTGACAGGATTTAAATAGCTTAGGATTTAAGTGATCATTTAACTGTAATGCAGTTTACAGATTCCACTGCTAGTACTGTGAGGAAAGGCAAGAATTAAAACAGCTGAGAAGACTGAGAAACTGTGTCTTAAGTTCCACGCATTAAAGCAGCCCAGAAGGGAGGCAAGCATCCTCAGTCTAGAATGGACTCCAAGATTAAAAATTGCAGAGTGGCATAGGAATGGAGAAGAACATGTGTGCTGCTCTACTGTCATCCACATCAACTTGTGTATTTCTTTGCTATAACAAAAGTATGTAGTGAACTTCTCTAGGTAGCCTCAGAAAATCTGTTCTGTTTGTCCAGGCAGGGCAAGTCCCTGAGAAGCTTCAGTACAGTTAAGGTTGAGAAAGACAGAAACTACTGGTCTACTGGTGTTCTGGGTTCCCCCAGAGGGCTCTGGGCACATGAGCTAAAAGAAGATTTTGGTAACAACAAAGACAGGTAGCAAGGTCGTACAGCGGGGAGGCTGGAGTCAAAAACTGGGCCAGAGTTTGAACACACAAGAAGAAACTGAAGCACAGTGGCCAAGCACAATTATCTGATGAGTATCCAGGTCAGAGGAGACCAAGAATGGGAAAAAGTGGTTCATCTATGAAGGTCAGTTGAGAAATGTATGCATCAGCAGACCAGCTCCAGAGTTGCATCATGCTCACTGAGAACTTGGCTCCAAGCAGCACTGGTTCCAAGAGGAAGCGGCGGAGGGGAAATGCCACTGGCAGAGACGCTGACACCAGCTCCAAGTTCCAGACAGGAGAAAGGGAAATGTTGAAATCACCGTGCAGCCTGAGATGGCCTTTTCCAGCAATAAATAAAGGGGAAGGAAAAAATCCTACTAAAGTGACACTGAAAGCAATCAGCCTTACTACCTGCTGGCAACAGTAGTGCTGTTATCTCCAGGTAGTTCAACAAGTTCAAGCGACAGCACACCTGCGAGACTAGCTGAACACTGTCATTACAGTCAACATGTTAGCATTGCATAAACGATGATTGTCTGCTATTATTATTCACTTTGACTGGGATAGGAAAGTGTAAGTATCTATACTGTTATGAAATTATTATGTGCCACTGGAGCAACCTGTTAAGCCTCTTCTCTAACTGCTATTACTGACCACCGTGAACTGCAATTACCCTTACACTAATATTTTGTCTTAATATGAGTAGCAGCACTTTAGCTCTCTAGGACTACCAAAACAATGGCATAGCAGTGCTTCATCCTAATAAAGTCACTAGTCTACACAAGTGCAAGAACCTATACCAATAAAACCACAATTTTATACATAACATTGTGTAAACACCAAGAGCCTGCATTTTGCACAGCACCTGACCAACATATGCCCAACCAGCATATCTAAACTGGCAGAAATCTGTTGTTTAGATACAAGCATTAGAACTGCCATGTGGCTACAAAATCCTTAAGTAAAATTACAATAAAAATTCATCAGTTAATGCCAAAATAAGTCTTCTGCACAAAATTTTGTATCAGAATAAATACACACATCTGTTTCCTGTTCAGTGACTCAATATCGCTGTGAATGTTCACAGACCAACATGATGACAGTTAGATGAGAGAAAAGGAAGATATTAGAAGGTTTCAGTGTAATGATGTGTGGGTAGATGATAATGTTCTTGGACAGACATTATTTCTTACCTTGTCAATATTATTTTGTTTTAACATTTTTGGCCAAAGTTTTATAAGAAAAAAACAAAAGAATATTCTGCTAGGAGGATAAAAACCCAAAAAAAAAACCCAAAAAACCCAAAACCCAAAGCAAAACACAAACCCTAAAAAAAAAAAAAAAAACCAAAAAAAAAACAAACCAACAAATCCCAAAACCAACCCCCCTGCCCAAACCCACGAAAAAAAGCATTAATTGTATTTAACTGTTCTATACCACATCTTTGCAATTCTTTCTAGCATGCAGACACATTCATCACACACAGCCACTGCGCACAACGAACCTTCAGTCACACAAAACTAACACCTGCCCTCTGGTGTCCAGGATGCAAAAGAAGCTGGAAGGAGCACCTGAACTGTCCCCAGAGAATTAGCATCTGCGGCCAGCCAAATCACTAGCCTGAAAAATCGCACCTAAAAGAGAGGATGAGGAGAATGAGACGCATTTGAGTCCGTGCAAGACCTAGCCATGTTACAGCATCAAGGAGTGAGTGTGGGCCACCAGAAAGTAAGTTTAATCCTGTTCAGGAGGGCAGCAATCTCCTGCCTGCCTGTCTCCTCTGTTCAGAAACATACTGCACCCCTGTTTCAATTGCTTCTTCAGCTTTTTGCACTTTTGAAAGAAAACAGCCTATAAAATGTCACCAACAGATAAACCATCTTCCTCAGCCTCGAGGGGGTACTTTGCAGCAGAAATGCCATTTCCATCCCTTCAGGAAAAGGAAGGACACATACTGTCAGGAGAAGTGATGCACGGTGAACAGAAGCATGACATGCTCCTGCAGTGTAGGAAGGATCATATGGTTCATTTTTCTGTATTTATTTATGTCCACAAAATTATCTTGTAGCTATGAACCAGCAAACTGATCAGAAGGATGACTAAAGCACTTCTTCATAGCATTGCCAATAACAGTAAAAAATAAAGAGGCGTTTTTCTATTCCTCACAACAAATTTTCTCTTTTATCAATTAGTTTATACTTCATTATAATAAAATCTGAAACTTTCCAGTACAGCAGATGGCCAGAATCTTATTAAAAAATACACAGTGGGTTAAACCAGCAGAATTTTCATTTGGCATTACCAGAGATTTTACTGAACTTTACCAATATGAAAATAATCTTTAAGAGCTGTTAAGTGCCTTTTTGAGAAAGTTATTTGTTTCCTAAGCTGTTGTTAATTTGTTTGTTTTTAATAGAGCTTTGGCCAAAGTACAGGACAGCCCAGTAGGGCCTACTCAGCATGGGTTTATGAAAGGCGGGTCCTACTTGACTAACCTGATCCTCCTCTACAACTAGGAGACTCTTGCTTAGTGGATGAGGTAAAGACTGTGGATGTTGTTCACGTGGACATTACTAAAGCCTTTGTAGCCATTTCCAACTGCATTCTTCTAGAGAAATCGGCCGCTCACAGCTTGGATGGGTGTACTATGCTGGGTAAAACCTGTCTGGATGGCCAGACCCAAAGAATTGTGGTGAATGGAGTTAAATCCAGTTGGCAGCCAGTCACAAGAGAGCTCAGTGAGGGGGGCAGCTCTCTTTAACAGCTTTATCAACTATCTAGACAACAGAACTGCGTGCGTCCTCAGTGAGTTTGCAGATGACACCAGGTTGTGTGTAAGTGTCGATCTGCTTGAGGGCAGGAAGCCTCTACAGAGGGATCTGGACAGGCCAAGGCCAAGGCCAACTGTGTGAGGTTCAACCAGGCTCAGTGGTGAGTCCTGCACTTGGGTCACAACAACCCCATGCAATGCTGCAGGCTTAAGGCAGAGTGGCTGGAAAGCACCAGGACCTGGGGGTGCTTGTCAGCAGCCATATGAACATCAGCCAGCAAGGTGCCCAGGTGGTCAAGGCCAGCAGTGTCCTGGCTTGTAGTCCTGTGTTCAGATTTCATCCCCTCATTACAAGAAAGACACACAGGTGCTGCAGCATGTCCAAAGAAGGGTAACAGAGCTGTGAAGGGTCTGGAGCACAAGACACAAGACTTATGAGAAAAGGCTGGGGGACCTAGGGTTGTTTAGCTTGGAGAAAAGGAGGCTGAAGGGAGACCTCCTTAATCTCTGCAACTACCTGAAAGGAAGTTCAAAGCAAAGTGGATGTCAGCCCTTTCTCACAAGTAACAAGTGGTAAGATGAGAGGAAATGACCTCAAGTTGCACTAGAGAAGGTTTAGATAGGATATAAGGAAAAGCTTTTTCACTGAAAGGGTTGTCAAGCCCTGGAACAGCCTGCCCAGGGAGGTGTCTGAGTAACCATCCCTGGAGATATTTAAAACACATAAGGACTTGGTTTAGTGGTGGACTTGCAGGTTGACAGTTGGACTTCATGATCTTAAAGGGGTTTGCCAACCAAAACAATTCTATGATTCTTTAAAATTATTTGCTAGAAAACTACCACAAAAGCATTCTGTACTTATACGCAATGACTATCAAATCAATGAACTTTGAGCCTGGTGTACTGGTTTTGGCTTGGACAGAGTTAATTTTCTTCAGAATACCTAGTATGCAAATTTGTGCTGGAAACAGTGGTGATAATTCAGGAATGTTTTTGTTACTGCTGAGCAGCACTTACACAGAGCCAAGGTCTTCTCTGGTTTTCACACCACTTCGCTAGTGAGTAGGCTGGGGGTGCACAAGAATTTGGGGGGGGACACAGCCAAGACAGCTGGCCCAACTGACCAAAGGGTTATTCCATACCACATGTCGTCATGCTCAGCATCTAAAGCTGGAGGAGGTATGAAGGAAGAGACAGTTGGAGTGATGCTGTAGCTTTCCAAGTTACAATTACATGTGATAAAGCCTTACTTTTCTTGGAGATGGATGAACCTGCCTGCCAGTGCAAAGTGAGAAATTAATTCCTTGTTTTGTTTTGGATAGCTTGCATGCATGGTTTTTGCTTTACCTATCAAACTGTCTTTATGTCAACCCATGTATTTTCTAACTTTCACTCTTGTCATTCTGTCCCCCATCCCACCAGGGGAGGGAGAGTGAACAAGTAGCTGCATGGAGTTTAGCTGCTGGCTGCGGTGAAACCGTGACAGTCCTTTTTGGCTCTGAACATGGAGCCTGAAGGGTTTGAAATAATGACAGGTTTGATTGGAATGGTCCAGATCAAATATGTAGCTATTATTGTTGTTTAGCCATTAACCGTCAGGCTCCTGTGCTTGCCACGGGCCTGCTTGCCTCACTGTGTAGTACCATCCAGTGCTCATTAGTGGCTGCTTGTTGCTTTCGCTGCTCTCTGTAGCACTGTACTGCTGATCTTATTGTGCTGTGCCTGGGAACATTTTGGTAACAGCAATGGCAATGTGCCTGGGCTGGCAGATGGCTGGGGCATCACTGCTGTTCTGCACTGCTGTGCTGGACAGGCTGGAACTCCGCTGGGAACTCAAGTCAAACAGACTGTGACATGTGGATGAGTCCATGTAGAAGCAGGACACCTCAAAGCATGTCTGGCCGTGAATAAGTCCACACCAGAGCAGGTATATCTTGAAGCAACAGTACCTGTAGTTATGTCTGTGTAGTAGAAGGTATACATCTGAAGAGAATGTGGCCCAAGGATAAGTCCACGCTAGAAAAAGTATACATCAAATCATCTATGGCTGTGGGTAAGTCCATACTGGAGCATCTCCAAGTGCGTGGCTACAAGTAAGGCCATCTTAGAGCAGATTTACTTCTGAAGGGACTGTGGCTGTGGGTAAAGTCACACTAGAGCAGTTGTAGCTCTGAAGGCCCATGAAAAGGCCGTGCTGGAAAAGATGTACCTGTGGTGGTTTAGCCCTGGCAGGAGGCCAGACACTTACCAAAGTCAGTCTATTACTCCCCTTCTTAGTTGGACAGGGGAGAAAATATATATATTAAGAGGCTCAGGAGTCAAAATAAGGACAGGGAGAGATCATTCTGTCAGCAACAACATGGGCAAAACACACTCAAAACAAAGTGAAGAAGGGAGAAACTACCTAATTTATTACACTACACTAGAAAAAACAGTGAAAACCGGAGTCAGAAGCGTGACCAGATCTTAAAACACTTTCCCCCCACCAGTCCCTTCTTAGCAGACTCTAGTCAGAATTTTGCTCCCTTCTTCCCCTCCCACTCACAGCACAGTGGGGCAGGGACTGGGAGATGGGGGCTATGGTCAGTCCCTTGCAAGTTGGTTTCCTTCTCAGCCGGGGGGGACGAGGAGGGGACATTCATTCCACACTCTCCCCCTGCTGCACCATGGGGACTCACCCACAGGAGACAGTCCTCCACGAACTTCTCCAACGTGAATCCTTTCCCACAGGGCTTTATCTCTTTATCACAGTGTCTCTCAGTCCCAGTCCTCCACGGGGTTATAAGCCTCCCCCTAGCAAACCTGTTCTAACGCAAAACTCTCTCACTCATCTCTGTGTCTCTGATTCTCCTCATGGCTGCAAGTGCTGGCAGGGGCTTGTTCCAACGTAGGGTCACAGCATCTTCTCTATGTCTCCACCTGCTCCATCCAGCCTGGAGCCCCTCCACGGGCTGCAGGTGGGGTCTCGGCCTTTTCCATGGGTTTCTCCACGGGCTGCAGGGGCATCTTTCTCTGCGGCACCTGGGCCGCCTCCTGCCCAGCCCTTTCCCGGCCTTGGTGCCTGCACAGCTCGTTACATCTTCTCGCTCCCTTCTCTGGTGGCAAAATGCAGCTGCTTCCGGGTTGTTTTCTCCTATATGTGATTCTCAGAGGTGCTATGATTATCTCTAGCCGCAACTTTGGCCTTGAATTGCTCATTGTTTATAGTTTAGGCTGGCAAAAAACTGTGACTGCTGCTTACAAAAACCATCTCAGCAGCACAGCCTCGCAAAACTGCAACAGTACCTCAAAGCAGCTGTGGCTGTGGATAAGTCTGTGTCTCGGCAGGAGCAACTGGCTCACAGACAAGGCCTCACTTGGAGCAGGTACACCACTAAGAGACTGCAGTCTGTGGACAAGTCCAAAGGTTTATCACTGCAATGATAAACCAGATGGTCTGGTCCACAGGGATGAGGGGAAGAGATTGCAATGGAAAATCTTTAAATTGTTGTAACTTGGGATTTCAATTGCACATCATAGAATAACTGTAGCAGGAACCCCTGAACCAGCAAAGAACAAGCCTTACAAGGAGCAGTGCAAGTGCAGCAGTGACCTGACGTGAGCTGGCTTTAGTGCCCAGTAACTCCATGCATCACACCACCTCTCCTGTCCTGAGAGACGACCTTAACAATAATAGCCCAAAACATGAGCTAAATTAACACAATCAGCATTTTGCAGACATTCCTTTATTATCTCTGTAACTGCTCACTAACTCTGTAACTGTGTATCAGTGTCAATCAACTGTTAACACTGACCAAACTCAGCCAAAAAAATAGAAAGAAAGGGAGTTTCAAAGTTGTTAACTAATAACATATTCATGGAGTAAACAGGCAAGGAAAAAGTTAAATTCTCCCCATGCCTCCAGAGAGGAAGGAACCATACTGTTACTCCTTACTTCTTAAAATCTAATGCTTTTAATAAACACACCTTATCTATTGTCAGATATATTAGCAGTATTGCAAAACTTTGCAGATAATATTGAAGACATCGGCAATATCATTGGCACACTTAGCAGGAGCTGTTTTGCTGTCATTGCATTGGAGTGAAAAGACTTTATATTATGCCATGGAGCAGTATTTACATTTAGAGTAAGAATGGTGTTCAAACATAAATTTGGAGTTTCGGACCAAGTTCTCCTTTCTCCAAAATCCCAACACTCTTCACATGTCCTTAATCTAGCCCACAAAACAGGTCAAACTACTTTACACCCTTATCTTTGTGCAGACTGGGATAAACCTGTCATAAATGCTTAACAGAGTCGCTTGATATTACCTCGGCACATCATTGTACACTTATTATGGTTATCTCAGTACTGCTCATGCTAACCCTCAAAAATTTAAAATCTGAGTTTGCCAAATTCCATACACCAAAGTAATTGCAAGTTCAGTTCTTCTATCAAAGATCCATTTCATCATGATCATGTTTGCTATCACTAATTAGAACACAAAACTCAGGATCCCTCAGTATCTCAACCACTGTTCCAGCTGTTCAGTTGCAAATCCAATTCAATAGCAATAAATATGAGTCTATGCAATCTACAGCTTACCAAAAGGCTTGAAATAAGCTTAACCCTAATACTAAGCACAGGAAGTTCCACACCAACATGCGGAACAACTTTTACACACTGAGGGTGACAGAGCACTGGAACAGGAAGATTGTGGAGACTCCATCTCTGGAGATATTCAAGACTCGTCTGGACGCCTCTCTGTGCAATATGAGCTGGGGAGCTGCTTTGGCAGGGGGGTTGGACCCGATGATCGCTCGAGGTCCCTATGATTCTGTGATTCTTGCAGTTAATAATTCCTAGATCAAAAGGTAAAAAGGAGCAGGTGTTCATCTACTCTAACTTTCCATGATACATGGAACATGTATCTGTGACCATGTTACATGGAACATATCTTCTGTGAATTAATTCTTCTGGACCACTGTATTACTTTTGAAGTAAATAGGCAGTGTTTATTAAACAGGCACAGAGTAGCTGTCACAACTCTGGCTAAATTGCTACTGTAATCAGTCACACAATTGTTCATTGTTTGTAAGCAAAACCTCAAAACAAAGGCATCTCACATTACACTTCTGAGTTCTTAGCATGGAGAGATAAATAAGGTCTGTAGCAGAGGTGGCTTTTCAAGGTAACTCTTAAATCAATCCATTGGCAGCTACCACTGCTGGGCATGATCCTGCATTACGCAGCCTAATGATACAGACAGATTTGCCCCCACTTCCCATCATTCACTCAGTCCAGTCAGATAATATCGTGACATTCAGCAGAGTAAGGGTGCAAGCTACAGGTAAAAACGTACACAAATTTCACTGTGCTATTCTGGATCCTGATTATGGACCCCACGAGTAACGATATTCTGTTGTTACTTCTAACTTTGATTTATAAGGGTGGAAATCTTCCCTAAAAGAATGAAAAAAAAATTCTGAGTTAGTGGAGGGTGCTACTGTCAGTGAAAGTGGAACACAGGGGAGATAATACACTTAGAAAATGATCTGTGGCAACCTAGACTAATATTGGCCTTTCTAGCATTGGCTTCTAAAATGCATCCATGTAAGAAATATTTTTAATTAAAAAAATGTTCACATGAAAAACATTTTTACTATCTCCTCAATGATCTTCTTGCACTCAGATCATGTAGACAAAATTAATATTTATATACATATAAAACCACACAAATGAAACACACACATTCTCCCTCCCTTTCTCTAACTAGCATAAAGGAGTTTAGTTCTAAGGCTCTTTTTCTCTTAGTGTACATTGATATACTGAACCTATTAGACATACAGTTTTGCTATAATTTGAACACATTTTCTAAAGACCAATTAGGAAAATCATTGGACACCTTACATAATGAATTTTTTTCTTATCACTATGCAATACTGTATGATGGGCTGCTACACACAAAATTTTGGCTTGTTAGCTTATGCTGCTTTCACTGTTACTTGACCATTCTCTCCTGAAAATGCATGTTCATTGCAGAATGCCCATGTCAGTACTTAGAGCATACCACGCTTTTCCATCCTTAAAGACTACCCCTTGAAATTAGCAAGAATATTAGACCAATTTTAATTTCACTAAAGGCCATGTTAGACTTCAAAATATGTAGAATTTAGGGATGCTGGTTTTTTCTGTGAACTGGGAAGCATATAACTTCAAAATCAACATTTGATTGCATGAGACATATGAGTGTACTTTTTATGGAGATCAGTTCTGGTGTTTGCAGGGTTAACTTCCTGAGTCGTGACTACTTGTAACTGTCAAATTCTCTCCAAGGATAAATAATTAAAGCTTCAGGAAGAATAAGCACGCAGGAAGTGGTGGAGATGGGATGTACGTAGGTGTTGAGGGCATTCATTTTTATCCAATCGCTGAATAAAAAGCACATTATTCATGCAATCTTGTTCATTCACTGCTACGTGACCTGCACCACAATAGAAGACTGCAGCATCCAGTGCTGAATTGAACTGCATTCCAGGCAACAAGGAGAGGTCTCTAACGGTATCAGCACACAAGAGCAAAAGGCTATGCTGTAGGTGTATAAGCAGCCTTTGGTTAATGCTGTAGCTCTTATGACTAATGCTGTAACGACACAAAAGTACTGTTTCTTGTAGAGTTTTTTTTCTTCGGGTGCAATAAAAATAGCTAATATCAGCCTTAAAGTGAAATGACTTTTTCACTTTCTCGTCAGCTTAGAACTCCCACAGGTGTTCACAGATGAAAAAGAAAAAAACCAAACCCAAAAAAACCCAAACTCGTAACAAGCAACAAACAAAAGTTTTACATAATTGACAAGGTAAAACAAATGTGATGCATTGTAATAGCTGTGGTAGAAAACTTTTGAAACAAAATATTTCAATAAAGTGAACACTGAAAGGTGTAAAGTCTACATCAAAGCAATCTTAGCTGTGAAGCTCAAAAAAACCTCCTGCGTGTTCCTGAGAGTTTTTAAAGCACAAGAACAACTCCCTGGTTTGAAATAGATTCCTTCGCCTTCACATTCCTATTTCTGTCCCATGTTTACTCACTGCGAGTTCTATCTTTGGCTTGATACCTCACATGCCTGTTAACTACTCTGTTACATGTCATTATTTACTTGCTCGACTATTTGTATACCACATACAAAAGGTGAAACTCAAACCAAGACTCTAGTTGGGGGGGGGGGGGGGGGGAAATCAACCAATAAATGCTAAAAACTCAGGTATCTATAATCCCTTATTAAGGTCCATGGTTACTGGAAAGCAAGACACCTGCTAAAAGTGTTCATAGCATCTCCCACACCTACCTACTCACTCTGGCATTTTTAAATACCAGATCAGTTACATCATTCTTAGTAGCAGATGTTACGGCTTCATATCTTATATCCAAGCATAGGCACAACTGATGAAGATTTCACTCTCATTTATCATGAAAAATAATGATCTTATAGAAAGGCTTGAAAACTGAAGAATTCCCTAATGACAAATTTGGGTGTTTGAAATCTTATCAGAATAAAACTTCATTTTATTTTGATATGAAAGACAGAAGTAATCCAAAAACACTGTCCATTGATTTAAAGCATACAAGAATGAGGGAAATTAATTAGTTTCTTATCACAAACCGAAAAAGAAACTGAAAAAAGAATGAAAGGAGATTTAAAAACTACGAACCTTGTTATTTAGATATCCTTCCTTGGAAGGGTAATGAAATGCTGTATCTGCAGAAAAAATGGATGTACATGAGAAAAAGAAAGAATGAAGGTCCTCACTTACAGCTTAAGAATAGGAGGAGTATAAAATCGTACACAGGCAGTCAAGAGGAAGATGAAAGCAGAGGAAGAAGAAAAATATCAGACCTGAAATATATCTGAGGAACAATTTAGCAAGAGCTTCTGCAGAAATTTGGGAAGACATTAATGGTTATAATTGGACAAATTAATTTAGAAATAATGTATATGCTTAAAAATAGTGAAGTCCCCAAAGAAAAGCAAGGGTTTTTCCCTAGACAGACCAACTAGGTTTCTTGGGGGGGAAAAAAAAAAAAGGAAGCAGCAGCAGCATATTAATTGTTAATATTGTTGCTCTAAAAGGAATAGTCCCCTGCTTGCAAGAAAGTATAAGCAATTTACTGGAAAAAATCACAAAGCAGAAGTAAACATCCTACTGCTAGACTCAATGTGAAAAAGGTCTCATAGATGAGAATCATCTTTTCAAGGAAATTAATCAACATTGTGATCGATCATATTAAATAATTAAACATTATTAATGTTGGGATCCAAGATTACTGAGCTCCTAGCTAAGGTCCCATTTGAGTGATGTTAACAACTGTGTGACATTACTCAGGAGAAAACAGTTTCCCTAATGTTAATAAAGAATGTAGTATTAACCTTCCTCCACTGTTCTAAAATTGCAAATGGAAGAGTAACAGGAGACCAATTCTCCATTTATCATGGCCAGGTCATAAAATGCTAGTCATATCTGTGATTTTGGGCTTAGACCAAAAGCGGTTACTGGCTTGGGAAAAGGGCACTGCTGACACTGCTGGAAGCCAGATTTTTTGATTGTGCATTTTATGGAAAGGAGGGAGGATATTTTCTCAGTGGCATAGACAAAAGAAGGTTTTCATTTTTAAAATGCTGGCTAAGATCAGGTAGCTTTTGTCATTCATGAGTGTCATTTGTGGTATTTGTGAAAAATTAATTCCTAAATACTAAGAAGTTGACTAACATAAGTCTTGTCAGAGCAACAAATAAAGGTGATGAATGAGATCTATGAATGTTTGCTTGGAAACTTCAAGTATGTTAAAGAGAACTCAATGTGTTTAAAATAGCCAGAGAAAGCCATCTCAAGTATAATTATTGTATCTCAGCAGAAATGCAACGTGAGCATAAGCAGAAGAACTGTTTTTATTCCACCCATATATAGCACATGTTTCTGACACGTTAATCTACAGATTGCAGGTGGGAGTTTCCAGGTTCAGAGATATTTTTGTCATGAAGTGGCATGTCCCTTAAGTCCATTTTAAATACAGCTAATTTTAGGTACTTAGTGGAGGGGCTTAAGTTGGAAACCTAGCCATCCTAAACTCTGCAGGCTGTGGGAAGAGTAGAGAGCTGATGAGATTTTTACCACAGCAGAATTACATTTAGTGAATGGCTGCTCAGTAATTCAGAGTGAAACTATCTGCATATCAGCAGTTCAAATGTTTGAATAGCATTCAGAACAAACAAATTCCATCTAATCATTAAATAAGCTGTATACTTCTCTCCCCTAATTCAATCTTCTCATTAGCTGTTTCTGCAAAAGGCAATTAGGTGGCCTTTTAATCATAATTCCTTCTCTATTTTGTATCTTTTTAAAGAGAGAATTCTTCCTCCTTTCTCCTCCTATTTCCTCACGTGGCAAATAAATAACCTGTTCCTTAGGAGACTAGCACAGCAGAGGTGGGGTTTTTATATACATAAGAACAGGTGGGTGAGCAGCTTGTCCACCTAATGGCTTAGTGTACTTCAAAAACACCCATAACTCCCAAATACGTTGAAAGGTGTCCAAGAATTTTCTATTCTCAGAGTGGAAACCTTTGCTCTGTTGCACATCCTATTTAGTAAGAGGAAGCCTAGGAAGGTATCATTTATCAATTTTACTCCAAAAAGCCAAATCTCTGACAAAGAACTTGTTGACAGTCAAATAATTTGACAGGACAATACAGCAAGTCTTAGAAAATGGAAAAATAAGGGCATTTACTGCCTTTTCCATTCCAACCATCTACAATTTCAAAATACGAATACAGGAAGCTATCTAGTCAGTGTATATAATGTAATGATACATTTTCTGAGCCAAATATAGTTGACTAAATAAAGGCAAAAACATGGAGTGCGACTGCAAAAATAGAACCAAGCAAATGTAGGAAAAAAAAAAACCCAAACCGAGTTGAATTTTAAACATCTTTAGATATAATTATCTTCTGATTGCTTAGTTACAATACATACTTATTAAAAGAAAAATCTTTCTGAAAAACAGCTTATCTCCTGGAACAAAAATCATATTCCTACAGCTTCAGGTCTACATGCCATAACAGCTGCCCAGAAAATCTGCCTACAGAGCCTTCCTTACTACCACTTTCTGCATTCTAGAAACACCATACATAAGAGATATCAGGTATTTATTTTATATTTGAAAGAACCTGTCATACATACTCTATATTATCCTTTATTTGGGGATGATAAAAAAATTATGCAACTGGCTGCACCTTGAGTACTGTGTCCAGTTCTGGGCTCCCCACCGTAAGAAGGACATTTTGGTCTTCAGGTGAGTCCAGAGAAGGGCAGCCAGGGTGGTGAAGGGGCTGGAGGGCAAATCCTATGAGGAGCAGCTGAGGGAGCTGGGGATGTTTAACCTGGAGAAGAGGAGGCTGAGGGGAGACCTTATCACCACCTACAACTACCTGAAGGGAGGGTGCAGAGAGGTGGGCGATGGTCTCTTCAGCCAGGTGACAGAAGATAGGACATGGGAAATGGCACGAAGCTGCACCAGGGTGGGTTCAGATTAGGTGTTAGGAAAAAGTTTTCACGGCAAGAGTTGTTGGGGCCTGGAACAGGCTGCCCAGGGAGGTGGTTGAGTCACCTTCTCTGGATGTGTTTTTAAAAAGAATAGATGAGGAACTTAGGGATATGGTTTAGCACAGGACAGGATCTTCAAGGTCTTTTCCAACCTTGTGATTCCGTGATTCTTCTTCTTTGTTACATCCTATGAGTATTTGAGTCTTGCAAGACTTTTTTACCTGTGCAGGGCCTCACATTCACTGGAATTTATTGCAGATGTATACAGATGCTACATTGTATACATTTCAGAAGATGCACTATATTTTCTTACTTGCATTGTGAGAAGATAACAAATCTTTTGGAGGTAAAGTAATATATAAATGAATACATTCATTATTAAAAATACATTCCATGAAAGTATAAAATTGAATTGTATTTCAGTTCTCCATTAAATCTTTTACAACTCACTATTCACTAGGTGTGGTAGTTTGGCCCTGACTAGAGGCCAAATGCCCACCAAGCCGCTCGCTCACTCCCCTTTTCAGCTGAAAAAGGGAGAAAATATATACATTGGGAGGCTTAGGATTCAACATAAGGACAGAGGGATCACTCTCCAATTAGTGCAATGGGCAAAACAGACTCAATACAGAATAAAGGAAAGTGATGTATTACACTACAACTACACACCCAGTGAATCAGAGTCGGGCAATGAGAAGTCCAGCCAGGTCTTAAAGCACCTTCCCCCCACCCCTCCCTTCTTAGCAGATTTAAACTTCATTCACAATTTGCCTCCCTTCTTCCCCCCACCCCCGCCCCAACATGGCGCAGGGAGGTGCAGGGAATGGGAAGTGGGGTTCCGGTCATTCCTTACAAGCTGCTTTCCTCCTCCAGATCTTAACACTTCTACTTCCCCCCACCCCTCCCTTCTTCACAGACTTTAATCATAAATTTGCTCCCTTCTTTCCCACCATTACGGCGCAGGGAGAGGCAGGGAATGGGGAATGGGGGTTTTCAGTCAGTTCCTCACGAGTTGTCTTCTGTCTTAGCTGGGGAGGAGGGGCATTCCACACACCTCTTTGGCACCGTGGGTCCTGCCCATGGGAGACAGTCCTCCACAAATTTCTCCAGTGTGAGTCCTTTCTGTCAGGGAGTTGTCTCCTCACCACTTGCCCCAGCATGGCTCCCTTCCACGGGGTGCTGACCTTCAGGCCCAGACTGCTCCAGCCTGGTCCCCCACAGAGTCACAAGTCCCCCTGCAAACCTGCTGTGGAATGGGTCAGTCTCTTCACAGACCACAGATGTCTCTAGTCCCTGTCCTTATCCATGGGCTGCGGGGGGGGACACCCGCTCCACCATGGTCTTCTCCACGGGCTGCAGGGGAATCTCTCTCTCTGGCACCTGGAGTGCCTCATTCTTCCCACATCCTCTCCTTCAGGACTAGCCTTGGTGTCCATGCAGCTTGGTACATCTTCTCACTCCCTTCTCTGGTGGCAAAATACTGTGCTTTTCTCCTAGCTGTGATTCCCAGAGGTGCTGTGACCATAGCCAATTGGCTCAGCCTTGGTCAGCATCAACTCTGGCCTTGAATCAGCCGATGTTTACTCTCTGGGGCCTGCAGAGAGCTTCTAGCTGCTGCTTGCAGAAGCCATCTCAGCAGCACAGCTAAACAAAACTGTGACACTAGCATAGTATTTTCTTTGTGGAATATCTCGAAGACCAGAAGCAAGCAAATACACACTTCTCTCATTTATAATATTTCCTAAGAACCAGTTATCAGCGAAGCCTGTTCATTAACAACATTGCAGAAATAGTAAAAGATTATGGGAATCTTTCTCATTTGCTTCAGAAGGCTTGTTTTAAACTCAGCAAATCAGAATCTCTAGATTCATTTCACCAAAAGCTACCATTACCTTTCTTCCATTTATCATAATTTTCATCATTCATATTTCAGTGACATGTCATCAACCTTAACACCATTGTAGATGACACCACATGAAGCCAGAAAGAAACCAACAGAAACCTTGCAATCTGAGAAAATCCCATAGATCAGGGGTATCACAGAGAACTGAACCATCCTGAAAGGGTATCTGTGATGTATGGAAAGCAGTAAATACGTGTTTTGGCCTATAGACTAAGAAATGAACATATTCACCCTTATGATGCCCACATGCTCTTCAGTATACCACTGATAAAAATTCATCGAGAGCTTGAAAATGCAAGAAATTTATGTAAATAACCCATACCTATGCTGCCTCAAATCAAGAATCTTCTTGCAACACTAGGGAACTTGTGTGCTAGTAAGTTATGCATACAGCAAAGCCAGCAGTTAACACAGTCCAGGGTATATAACAGGAGTGTGCTGGTGACCAGGGTACCTTCACGAACAGAACTAAAGCAGCGTTTTTCCTAATTTTAAACGGAAGATGAGAATTGAATTCAAGGAACCTATTCTGTCCTTAGCAATTATTTGCACTGGGAAAATACTAGACAGCTGCTTTCCCAAATTATAGGTCTTGAGCATGTGGTCGCATGTATGATTGCACTGGAGCACTCCTGGTTGAATGACTGAAGGGAACCTGACCTCCCTGCCCCTGTTTTGGAACAACAGAGAGAGGCATCTTCCATAATGCCCAATTATAAATGGGACAGATTGAGATGCAACAACTGAATGGTAAGACACAATTAGTCACAGCTATAGATCTCACTCGGTGCCATAAATATGACATCAAACTATCTTGAAAAAAAATGTGATCATGCTTACCAGATGCTAACAACATCCATTTAATTTAGTTTTGCCTTCTGCACAGTGAAAAATATTGTGGTTTTTTAGGAATTACTGTCAAACTCACGGCTCTAATTACATTCTGCCATCTAGAGTGCTTGTATATAAGCCTTCAATGCTTCCAAAGGTGTCACACAGAATACTGAAATTCTCTGTTCACTCACAATGGAGATACAGTATTAATAACCACTGCAACAGCACCTTAATGTAAGACAAATCACCAAGGAAAGTAAGGCTCAAGATACTTTTTTTCCGAGTTAAAATCTGAGGTATGCTCATTCAGTTAAATTTATACTGTTGCAAAATAACCAGCATCTTCCTTTTCATCTGCCTCATGCAGCAAGAATTCTGACAGAAACAGAATGTTGAACAACTGCTGATTTTAGGCTGAGCTTCAGACTCTTCCTTTATGTCTTTATTTTGGTCACCATAAGCGTGAAGCAAGCAAAAAGACAAAAATAGTTTGATCCTCTTACAGTCTAATTCTCCTTTTTTTTCCAAAGTGCCGGAGAGGAGGAAGCTCGGGAGTTGGTTACTTGATTGTATAATCCATATTGCAATTCATATACCCTCATCTAAAACATGTTCATCTTGAACAGCAGTTGGAGTAAAACACATCCTTATCCTGTGACAAGTCCAAACCAGATCATCCAAAGCATTCCATACTGGTAAAGCAGTATATCTTCAACAAGTATGCTGTAGTTACACAAGCTCAATCATATGATTGACTATATTAAAAGAAAGCAACAGATTTGAACATATTTAAAGCCTCACTACCTACCTCATCTCCTGGAAACAACATAAAACCAAGACGTGGTAAGGTGCTCTGAAACTGGGCAGAGTGATGTACTTTGGCAATCATGAAGAGTGTGCGCTTTGGAAAATTAGTTTAAAGCATGGATTTGTTCAAACATCTCTACCAGTCATCAATGGATTGGTGAGGAGCCTTGCTACAACTTAATATCCTTTGGGAAGGTCTTTTTCCTTCCCACATCCCACCCCCATCTTCAGAAAGAAGTTGCCTGACATTGATGAACCAACTCTGTGAAAACCTAAAATCACCACAATCCCAATTCCCACATTCAGTCTGATTGTTCTATTGTAATTTTGGCTTTCGAGAAAGTATTCAACATCCATTTTTCCCTTTTTTTTTCAAATATTAGGGTGAGGGCTTAAATAAGGGGATACAGCTTAAAGTAAAAGCTGTCATTAGTTTTTACTAATTTACATTAATTTACTTTGGTTATGTACAGAACAGATAAATGAGAGCATATGTTTAACTAACAGATGATACATTACAGGACTGTTTCCTTCAATTTATCATAAATCATATGGAGCATTTTTATAATTAAGTTTATTTTAGCATTATTCCATTCCAAAATTCTTCTCTTTAATATTTTTTCCCCTTGCAGCTCCATCTGCTGATTGGAGAGATGTTACACGGTACCATGGTAATGCTTACTATGTTATAAGCGTCTTGAAGAAAGTTTTCAGACTCCTCAGGCATAACCAAGGCATAAAAAAATGGACAATACTGTCAAAGAAACCTCAAAAGATACTATATTAGGAATTTTATATATTTGTTATTTATATTTATATATTACATAAACAAATTATAATACACAGTGGCAAAAGTGTTGCTAACAAAATGCAATTGGGTATTTCTTAGATGCAATATATTTTGCTGTTTAGAATACATTCAGGTGCTCTCAAACTGTGAACTGGCAATTTTGAAGTCTAAATTTCACTATTCAGCATCCAACTACCAGTATCAATTGTGATTAAAAGTTTGGTGCGTTGACCCCAGCTGTAGGCCAGGTGCCCACTGAGGCTGCTCTATCACTGCCCTCCTCAACAGGGCAGGGGAGAGAAAATAGAACAAAAGGCTCCTGGGTCGAAATAAGGGCAGGAAGAGATCACTCACCAATTACTGTCACAGGCAAAACAGACTCAACCTGGTCCTCCACCAAATTCTTCAACGTTGTGTCCTTCCAATGGGCTACAGTTCTTAATGAACTGCCCCAGTACCAGTCCCTTCCATGGGGTGCTGACCTTCAGAACATAGGGCTCCAGCATGGGTCCCTGACAGGGTCACAAATCCAGCCAGCAAAACTGCTGCAGCTTGGGGTCTCCTCCCCATGGCTCCACAGCCATGCCAGGAGCTTGCTCCTGCACAGGATCCCAGAGAGTGAAAACCTCTTTTGAGTACTTCCACCTGCTACACCATGAGGTCCACCATGGGCTGCAAGTGGAATCTCCCCATCATCTTCCATGGGCTGCAGGGTGACAACCTGTTTCACCATGGTCTTCTCCATGGACTGCAGGGGAATCTCAGTTCTGGCCCCTGGAGTGCTTCTTCTCTCCCCTTCTTCACTGACCTTGGTGTCTGCAAAGTTTCTCACATCTTCTCACTCATCTCTTTGGCTCCAAAAGCTTCTGCAAGGTTTTGAGTTTTTTTCCTTATTAACTATTTTATCCCAGACATACTACCACCATCACCAATCAGCACGGCCTTGGCTAGCAGCAGGTCCATCTTGGAGCAGCTGGCTCTGTCAGACCTAAGGGAAGCTTCTAGCTGCTTCCTGCAGAAGCCATCCCTGCAGGGGCCCTCCCTCCACTATCAAAACCTTACCATGCAAACCCAAAACATACATATAATGTCTAATTCTGAGGGACAATGCATTCATCTGCCTAGGCTTCCTTTCTAGTAATAGAAGAATCTTTTGCAGGAAAATTCAGAGTACAGACTAATTTTGTCTTTATATGTGTCAACAAAGAGACCTAGATGACCAACTATATCTAAGTTTAGACTGCTCTTGTGCCCTTAAAAATCAAACTAGCCCTATCCTCACTGAGGGCTCCCTTGCAGCAGCACAGATCAGTAGCTGGAAGCAAGCTGGAAAACAGAGCATAATCAAGCCAGAGTACATACCCTATATGCAGCCTTTTACCTTACAAGAAAAAACATGCATCTAGATCTATACTGTGCTAGCATATTTCTGCCAACTGGAGGCTATGAAGAAATAACTCCATCACCTATTTTCAGGCTGGCTAACAAGTCCAAGTTTCCCCTGTACTATTCAAGCTTTCTGTTGCAAACCCACCCCACATATAATGATATATTGTCACAGTTCTCTGTGTCTGGATTCTGGTGGAGAAGCCAGGAGTGCCGGAATGGCTCCTGCAAGCAGCATCTAGAAGCATTCTGTGGGCTGCAGACCGTAAACATTGTCCAATTCAAGGCAAGAGTTGTTGGTGACCAAGGCCGAGCACATCAGCAATAGTCACAGCACCTCTGGGAATCACATTTAGGAAGGAGAATAAAAACCCCAACTAGCTGCATTTTGCCACCAGAGTAGGGACTAAGATATAAGGAGCTGTGCAGACACTAAGGCCTGTGAAGGGAGGGGTGGAGGCACCTGAGGTGCCAGAGAGAATGATGCCCCTGCAGCCCATGGAAAAACCCAGGGTGGAGCAGGTGTCCTCCCTCAGCCCATGGAAAAGGCCGAGACCCCACTTGCAGCCCATGGAGAGGCCCCACACTGGGGCAGGTGGAGACATACAGGAGATGCTGTGACCTGTGTTGGAGCAAGCCCCTGCCAGCACTTGCAGCCCGTGGAGAGAGACAGAGACACAGAGATGAGCAAGGGAGAGATCTGTGACACAGCAGGTTTGCTGGGGGGAGGCTGGTGACCCTGTGGAGGCCTGGGACTGAGAGACATTGTGATTTACTACTGCCCGCCATAGCAGTGACCCATGTTAATCAATATCTGTTTTCTCCCCTGTCCAGCTGAAAAGGGGAGCGATAGAGTGGCTTTGGTGTGTGTCTGGCCTCCAGCCAGGCCTAAACCACCACATATATAATAGTAATAATGTAACAGCATCATCCGAATGTTTCCAAAGGATGGGGACTCATTTCAGATTTGTTTTGCCATTATGCATACATGCAAAATGGTAGACCTGAAAAAACACAAAAACCCTATGATACCTGATATCCTGAACCATACCCTCCTCACTCCCAGTTCTGTTTCTGGTATCTTCCCAAAACAGATGTCTACAACTAAAATCCAAGTACATTCTCAAAGTTTCGTGTATTTTATGGCTCACTAGTATTCCACATTTATATCCTTACCATACTGCAGTTACAACTGAAGAGCAATGGCAGTATATATCCCACTCCTTTCTAAAGACAGCTCTTCAGGTTGTCTTACTAAAGTTATACTCTATTAGAAAGTTACACATACCAAAAACCTAGTAGTGGTCTTAACATAAAAATTTCTAACCTGAGAATGCTGGAAGGGGTAGCTCTGACCAGATCTGGATGGGTATGGCAACTGTGTCTCAGTTCAGTAAAGACGTGGTTGAAAGCTGTTTCCACCACCATTCCCAGATTCCACAAGAAATCACAGAGTCACTAGGTTGGAAAAGACCTTGAAGATCATTGTGTCCAACCATTCCTGTCCTATGCTAAACCATAACCCTAAGTACGTCATCTACCCTTTTTTTAAACACATCCAGGGATGGTGACTCAACCCCCTCCCTGGGCAGCCTGTTCCAGGGCCTGACAACCCTTTCAGGGAAATATTTTTTCTAACACCTCATCTGACCCTGCCCTGGCACAGCTTTGTGCCATTTCCCCTTGTCCTATCTCCTGGCACCTGGCTGAAGAGACCATCGCCCACCTCTCTACAACATCCTTTCAGGTAGTTGTAAGTGATGATAAGGTCTCCCCTCAGCCTCCTTTTCTCCAGGTTAAACATCCCCTGCTCCCTCAGCTGCTCCTCATAGGATTTTTCCCTCCAGCCCCTTCACCAGCCTGGTTGCCCTTCTCTGGACTCGCTCGAGGACCTCAATGTCCTTCTTATGGTGAGGAGCCCAGAACTGGACACAGTACTTGAGGTGCAGCCTCACCAGTGCCAAGTACAGGGGCACAATCACCTCCCTAGACCTACTGGCCACACTATTTTTGATATAAGCCAGGATGTCATTGGCCTTTCTGGCCACCTGGGCACACTGCTGACTCATATTCAGTCAGCAATCAACCAACACCCCCAGATCCTTCTCTGCCTGACAGCTCTCCAGCCAGTCTCCCACAAGCCTGTAGCTCTGCATGGGGTTGTTGTGTCCCATGTGCAGGACTCTACACTTGGCCTTGTTAAACTTCATCCCGTTGTTCTCAGCCCATTAGTCCAGACTCTGTTGTGTCCGGTCTTGTTTAACATCATCATCGATGACCTTGATGAGGGAACAGTGCCCAGCCTCAGCAGGTACCCGATGATACAAAGCTGGGAGGAGTGGCTGACACGCAGGAACACTGCGCTGCCATCCAGAGAGACCTGGACAGGCTGGAGAGCTGGGCAGGGAGAAACCAGATGAGGTTCAACAAAAGGAAGTGTAGAGTCTTGCACCTGGGAAGGAATAACCACTTGTATCAGTACAGGCTGGGGGATGACCTGCTGGAGAAGAGCTCTTTTGAGAAGGAACTGGGGGTCCTGGTGGGTGACAGGTTGGCCATGAGCCAGCAGTATGCACTGGTGGCCAAGAGAGCCGATGGGACCCTGGGGTGTATCAGGAGGAGTGTGGCCAGCAAGTCGAAGGAGGTGATCCTCACTCTCTACTCTGCCCTGATCAGGCCCCACCTGGAGTATTGTGTCCAGTTCTGGGCTCCCTGGTATAAAACAGACAAGGATCTCCTGGAGAGAGTCCAGTGGAGGGCTACAGGGATGATCGTGTCCCTTGTGTGTCACACTTGAGACATTTATAAACATTTTTATTTATCTTATGAAAGTGATTGCCTCATCAATAAATTGTTCCAGTTACAAGAACATGCCTTTTTCATTTACCCTAAGAATTTACCCTTAACTGAAATTTTGCTTTGCCATACTTAAGTCTTACACCATTACATACATGTATTTACAAACCTATCTTAAAAAAAATTCAACAAAGTCACAGAAAAGAAACACAGGAAAACAGATTCAGCTGGCTTTACAGGTATTAAAACTTAATTCTTTTTCTTGTTTTTTAGCAGCACATTAGCAGTATTGTCATAGATACTAAGTCAGGTCCTCTTTGGCCAGCTTGTGAATGTGCTAGAAGTGGGATTTTCCCCTCCCAACCTGTTAATCCTTCCTATGGACTTGATTGAGGGTCCATTGAAACTACTGAAAAATCTTTGGTCATCTCACAGATTTTGGACTATGATACAAGTAGAATGCAGTCAAGTTTTCTGTTTTCTAATAGTTGCCAGATACTTGTTCTGTCTTATTCAATGGTTGAAAATTAGGTAACATGTTATGAGCTTTTTCTCATACTGGTACACACCAAACTTCAAGCTTCTGATGACTTAGTCTGTTTAGTGCAGCTCCTGCATTTTTCTGTTCCTCCCCTGACAACCTCTCATCACTTCAAGAGAAGTCTGAAGGCTCAAATTATTGTGTCTTGGGTCAAACTTTTTGGAAAAGAATTTTGTAGAACTTTTATTTTGGGCTATAATCTTTGTATCAGAGGTCCAAAATATGTACTGACGGCAGACTTAGAAATCATTCTCCTATATTGTATCTTCTGATACTTTCAGCTCAGTATATGTGCCCTGGGAGCATGTTCCCCTCTGCATGGAACTAACAGTGGGGACTAGGGTCAACACGGAGCCAGTGTGAGGGTGGCCCTTTTGCAATGGTGATGGTGGGAAGAGGCTCCCAGGCAGCACTGTGGGGAGACTGTGTGAGGGTTGACCCCAGCCTAGAGGAGCTGCTTGCAGCTGGGTCCAGCCAGAGCAGTGTCCAAGGCATGCCTGTGCCTGGCCAGGGACTTCAGGGATGCTGGCCTAGTTGGCACACTGGGCTCCCAGTGGCCTTTCCTTTGCTTTTCTCCAACAATAAAATCTCTCAGCCACGTCTTTATCATGTCTGTAATACCTCTTTTTTTTTTTTTTTTGTCTTTTCCTGTAAATTCATACTATGTGCCAGTTTACAGAGCAAGCTAGTGGGATTTCAGTTACCCTCCAGCTCACTCTCCCCTGCATGATACTGGGATCACCTGCCTTGTCAGTGCAGCACTGTCCTGACTTGCTGGTGCTGCTCAGCCTGTCTGCTATAAGGAGCTGGAGTCTGTGTGACTCTGTCTGGCCTCAGCCTCAGGCCAGAGGATGTATGATGCACTGCATCTCAAAATACTGCTGATAGCTGAGACTTTATGAATTGTCTAATATATTTTTTTTTACTGCAAAATTTCCTAAACTTACTACTGGCCATGCTGATTTTAATCTTAGATGAAATAGTAAAGGTTGTGGAAAACAGGAGCTTGGCTCCTTCTAAAGACAGAGAAATATTGGTAATTAATCTGTTTATGTCTCTTCTGGAATGAGGTGTTTGGTAACATAACCTCTGTAGTGCCAGTGTTCGTCAGGGGGAGGAGTGGGGATGTGTAAGCTTGATTCACGTTTTTGACTGAATCTGCAGTGCAGAACTGTACATTCATCCATGTCTGTGGGATGGCCTTCCAGAACGCATCCTGTGGTCTTTGTCCCTGTACTGCACGGACCAGGGACTAACCAAAATGTGTCACAACTTATTTGTTTTTAAAAAACAGTGAGAAGTCTCCTGATCACTAGCCCTTATCCTTATTGTGGACTACAACTTATTGAATGTCTCCTGGAAGAACAATACATCAGGGAGGACGCAGTCTAGCAGGTTCCTGGAGTATTTGGAAGACAATTTCTTGACTCAGCTGGTGAGTGAACCAACAAGGAAGGTGTTCTTCTGGACTTGTTTGTAAACAGAGAAGGCCTAGTGGGGGATATGAAGGTTGGAGGACTCCTGGGGCATAGTGATCATGAGCTGATAGAATTCTTAGTACTGGGAGAAGTAAGGAAGGGAGACAGCAATGCAGCCACCTTAGACTTCCACTGGGCAGACTTTGGACTGTTCAGAAAGCTGCTTGATAAGGTTCTATGGGAGGCAGCCCTTGAGGGCAAAGGAGCCCAAGAGGGTTGGATGCTCTTCAAGAGGGAAATCCTGGCAGCACAAAAACAGGCTGTCCCTGTGTGCCAGAAGAGGAGTCGGTGAGGAAGGAAGCCAGCTTGGCTGAGTGGAAAGATCTGGGAGGATATTAGGAAAACAAGTGAAATCTATGAGCTTTGGAAGAAGGGATAGGTGTCTTGGGATGACTATAGGAAGGTAGTGAGATCATGTAGAGAGAAAGTCAGAAGGGCTAAAGCCCAGCTGGAACTCAGACTGCCCAGTTCTGTTAAAGATAACAAAAAATCCTTCTGTAGATACATTAACAGTAAAAGGAGGGCCAAGGAGAATCTCCAGCCCTTATTGGATGCAGGGGAATATTAGTAACAAGGGATGAGGACAAGGCTGAGGTATTCAACTACTTCTTTGCCTCAGTCTTTAATAGTCAAGTAGGATGTTCCCTGGGTATTCAGCCTCATGAACTGGCTGACCGGGAGGGAGAGCAAAGCAAAGCTCCCATGATCAGTGTGGAAATGATTAATGACCTATTTGGCCAGTTAAACATTCACAAGTCAATGGGGCTGGATGGGTCCACCCGAGGATACTGAGAGAGCTGGCAGATGTGCTTGCCAATCCCCTTTCCATCATCTATCAGTAATCCCGGCAGATTGGGGAAGGTCCACTTGACTGGAGGCTGGCAGATGTTACCCCCATATATAAGAAGTGTCAGAAAGAGGATCTGGGGAATTACAGGACTGTCAGTCTGACCTCAGTCCCAGGGAAGATCATGAGGAGGGTCATCTTGGGAGTTCTCATGCAGCACATGCATGATGGCCAGGGGATCAGGCCTAGTCAACATGGGTTTACAAAAGGTAGATCCTGTCAGACTAACCTGATCACCTTCTATGACAAGGTGACCGGCTTAACGGACAAGGGGAAGGCTGTGGATGTGGTTTACCTGGACTCCAGTAAAGCCTTTGACACGGTTTCTCACAGCATTCTGACTGAGAAACTGGCTGCCACTGGCCTTCACATGTGAACCTTCAGCTGGGTTAAAAACTGGCTGGATTGGTGAGCCCAAAGAATGGTGGTTAATGGAGCCAAACCCAGCTGGAGGCCAGTCACAAGTGGCATATCCCAGGACTCAGTTCTAGGTCCAGTTTTGTTCAACATCTTTATCAATGACCTCAATGAAAGGACTGAATGTTCCCTCAGTAAGTTTGCAGATGACACTAAGCTGGGAGGAAGTGTTGATCTGCTTGAGGGTAGGGAGGCTCTTCAGAGGGACCTGAATCATATAATCATAGAATCATAGGGGTTGGAAGGGACCTCGAGAGATCATCGGGTCCAACCCCCCCGCCAAAGCAGCTCCCCAGCTCATATCGCACAGATAGGCATCCAAACGGGTCTGGAATATCTTCAGAGAAGGAGACTCCACCACCTCCCTGGGCAGCCTGTCTCAAGGCTCTGTCACCCTCACTGGGAAAAAAGTTCTTCTGCATGTTGGTGTGGAACTTCCCGTGCTCCAACTTGCAGCCATTGCCCCTTGTCCTATCCCCACAGACCACTGAAAAGGGGCTGGCTATTTCCCCCTGCAACCCATACTTAAGATATTTATAAACATTAATAAGTTTCCCCCTTAGTCTTCTTTTCTCTAGGCTGAACAGTCCGAGCTCACTCAGCCTTTCCTCACAGAGGAGATGCTCCAGGCCCTTAATCAGCTTTGTAGCCCTCCTCTGGACTCTCTCCAGGAGATCCTTGTCTGTTTTATACCAGGGAGCCCAGAACTGGACACAATACTCCAGGTGGGGCCTGAGCAGGGCAGAGTAGAGGGGGACGATCACCTCCTTTGACCTGCTGGTCACACTCCTCCTGATACACCCCAGGGTCCCATCGGCTCTCTTAGCCACCAGGACACACTGCTGGCTCATGGCCAACCTGTCATCAATCAGGATCCCCAGGTCCTTCTCAAAAGAGCTCTTCTCCAGCAGGTCATCCCCCAGCCTGTACTGATACAAACGGTTGTTCCTTCCCAGGTGCAAGACTCTACACTTCCTTTTGTTGAACCTCATCTGGTTTCCTCCCTGCCCAGCTCTCCAGCCTGTCCAGGTCTCTCTGGATGGCAGCGCAGTGTTCCTGCGTGTCAGCCACTCCTCCCAGCTTTGTGTCATTGGGTACTTGCTGAGTTTGGGCACTGTTCCCTCATCAAGGTCATCGATGAAGATGTTAAACAAGACCAGACCCAACACCAACCCCTGGGGAACACCGCTAGTCACAGGTCTCCGGTCAGATTCTGCTCCACTGATCACCACCCTCTATGCTCGGCCGGCCAGCCAGTGCTAGGGTCGAGCGCTTCTGCGGAAGCATGAGGGCGAAGGCCACAGAGGCAGCCATCCTACTGCTGTTCTCATACAGACCATCGCAGCAGGGTGGAGAGGTAGATGAATCACTCATTCTATGGATTCTTCCCATCTATGGTATAAGTGTTGAATTATTTCCTGTCCGCATACTGTATGGTGACGTATAATGAATGGGAGAGTTTAACTAGTAGTTTTCTTTAGATGAATGTTGAAAAAGATGTTGATAGTTAATAAGATGCAGGTTACACACTAACAAACTAAAAGTATGTATACTTAATTGTAAATGAAAAAAATTGACCTGCCAAGGCAAATTCAAAGTTCTTTGTATCCCTTCTAACAGGTGACTTTTAGTATTTAAAATAAAGATAGGAGCCACCAGAAACACTGAAAATTGAGACATATAAGCAGGGGTTTTAAAAAAAATTAGCTTACAAAATGCTGGGTTCAAAATCATGGTGAAGAATTCAAATAACTATTCAGTACAAAGGAAATGTCTCGAATAAGTGGAACTGAAAATGACCACTGGAGAACAAATCAGATGAGTTTCCATTAAATACGGCAAGAGATTTAGTGAATTATTTCGATAACACACACTCACAGGATCAGAAAGAATTACTTACGGCTGCCATAATCAATCCAGGAACAACAGATTTTGTTCATGTGGAAAACAGTGCTATGAACTCAAGCAAGATGACAATGCTGAATATAAACTGTTTAGCTGCATCTATTTTATCAGGGATATGACAATAATCTACATATCCAAGAAAAATTATTAAAAAGCAGGGCAAAGGAGAAAATCAGGCTGAGGAAAGCACAAAAAGAGTAGAACACATAAACAGAATTCATTGCTCCCAAAGTTTTTGAAAACCAAGTTCTGTGTAACTGCAGTGAAAGAAAGGCTTGATTCAAAATGCCAAGAGAAACCGACACCAATGGAATGTGTTGCATTTGATCCCAGCTCTAACAATCAGTCCAAAAAGGCCACAGCCCTGGGCCTGACTCATCACTGAGGCTTTAGTGCCACATGCAGAACAGAGGAGGGAGGGGAAAATCTGTCAAATGTGTGGGTGGCTCCTCAAAACAGGAAAACCCTGCTGCCTGACAGGACGACTTTTTAGATTTTTATGGTAAGGGGGTGGGAAATCTGGTCCTTTGTGTTTATTCTATGACATTTAGATCCTCCTACCTTCCAAACCTTTGTAAATGTTCCTACACCGTGACACAGGTATTAATCACACGAGTGTTATTCTCTGAGATGAAAATGAAAGCGCTCTTTGCACATTATCTGCAAAAATTCTGTTGTTATCATCCAGTCTTCTTCAAGTGGTTAGCAATTAATACTGTCTTCGCCAGAACCTACAAGTACTGGCTTTCAAAGACCAGTTGGTCATTTAACATGAGATCAGTGAGCCCTCCAGTGGCGACCTGAAACCTTACATTGCTGCAATAAGCATAAAAAACACCCTGTTTGTATTTATGTTGTTTATTCAGATTCCATTAGTTTTCATCTGAATTCTATCATCTTCCACTACTTCAACTAAACAACACTTTGTAGAAACCTAGAAGAATACGTAATAATCCTTGCAAACAGATGTTATTTTCAGCTCACATGCATTTGCTTTCCCTCCTGTGTATGTAGAAAATTTACAAGTGATTCGTTGCAATCATTTGAGTAACCTAACAGAAGACAATAAGCAATGTTTACTTAAGGGGAATGGAGAAAAATACTAGTCTGTGCATTGGGCCCAAAGTCAAAATCCTAGCCTATAATCCCCTAGTATATAAATCCTACCTCTGGAAACTACATATATCTGGGACAATGAGTAAATTGTTCCCAGATCTTTTAATACAAAAGTCATGATGTGGCAGATTTAACATAAGCAAAATATGTTTGTTCTCATAAAAGAACTTGTTCAGCTATGGAACTCCTTGCAACAAGATACTGTGGAGACAGGATGTTTGGTCCAAAGACTGGAAAATTAATGAAACAAAGATCCAGATGGGCCTGTTATTTGCAAAGAAATCCCTCATCAGTAATCCCTAGAGTCTGAGATTAATCTGAGAATGTATCATCACATACTCCTCTATCTCCTACACTTTTCCAATACAGAAGCCATTATAGAAATGCCTATTATAGAAAGCTGCAGAGGTATGTTTGGCTAGACCTTGTCTCAGATCTAGCACTGACACGCTCAAGTTTAAATGAAACCTTTATTCAAACTATTTAACTACTGTGTCAAAAATATCCAATATTTGAAGAACTCTGAGATTTGACTGCAGATTTTTTGTCACTGGTCCACTTTGAGACACTGCCATGTTGCACAGCCCAGAGGAGCAAGAATCTGAGCAGGACTGAGACTCATTTAAGATCATCTTCTTGTGCTTGATTCTCTAGACATTATACAGTAACCTCTTGAATTTGTTATATGAACACTGGTTGCTATGGTAATCATCTGTTAAATTCAGATTATTGATAGGAATACTTTGGTGTGGCTCTTTTTCAGAGCTAACCTATAGTCTTGGGACAAAGTTCTGACCACTCCTTTCACATGAAAATCCATAGAAAAAGTGAGAGAGAATTAAATCTCAATGGAATCACACAGAGCAACACTAGCCTTCAAGATCTGCAAGGATCTGAGCGGATCGCAGACATTCTGTATCTCTACCCCCACCCTGCAAGCTGGGCTCTTCCATGAATTGGGAGTAATTTATTCAAGAATGCCTTCAAAATGCAGTTCTTCAACCTGTGCAGGTACTTGAAGGAGCATGCATCATAACTGGTGCAATTTCTTAAGTCAGTTTATCCTCTCTCAGATGGAAATCCTAAGTAACACAGCTAGGTTATCTTCAACTAGATTATCTTCAACACTTACCCTAGGTTATTTACAGACAGCTGAACTATCAAAATATAGTGTCATTCTTTAGCCTCTCCAAGACCTGCTTCACATTTTTGTCTGAGATGAAAAACAAAACAAAAATAACCCACGTTGTTCATTAACTGTGAGGGGAGTTAATCAGCACACAAACAACTCCATGCTTATAAAAATGTTTTTCAGCTTGAGTAAGGCAATAAATCAGAATTTATGTATCTAAATTGAGGTGAACTAATTTTGAAGATCAAGTCTATAAAGACAAATTTCGTTAATTTTACACATACAAGTACCCTGAAAAAGAATGGAGAATCAGTGCTTTGAGGACTACTGGGTTTGTGAAATACTAGACAACCACCATAAAAAGCCAGAAAATAAAACCAGAGTTAAATAAAAAAAGTTAATTTACTGAATACCAGGCATAAATGAAACCGATTTTCTACTGACTCATGGTTTGTGAATGATTTGCTTTACTGTCTCAGAAGGCATGCACACCAAAGGCTGAAGGTTATTTACCACTCAAACATTTAAGTCTTTTTTTTTCCCATGTAGATTCTTTGATGTCTACTAATGTATGAGTTTAACTATAATGTCATCCCTCATCACAGTGCTTCTGCTTTATATGGCCACGTGTTATCATAAAACCTACAGTAATTAATTCACCAACATTTCTATTAAGTTTGACCAAACCAGCCAATAGCTGGTTAGCCAGAAGTTAATTGAGGATCAAAACAGATGGAGAGTACAATTGTTTAAGCCTTATTTCCATAGGAAACATTAAAAATGTAAAAGCACAGATAACGGCTCATCAATATATGTGATTCATAAATTATTCACAAATTATTAACTGTGGATATGATTATGACTCATTAAGACAGCACAAAAGGTTCCTTGACTGTGATCTTGCTGTTCTATTCAGAATACACTCAAGTATCCAACATTAGTATTTTCTAAGGACATGTTTGAAAACAGAACTGCAATAGAAGTGCATGTAACTTAAATTTTTCTAATATCTCATAGAATTGAACAGAAAAAGCTGCAGAGAATTATAGTCAGAAACTGCTATGCACACCACAGATGGGAAACTTTGCATCTTCTTCTTCTGTCAGAAAGGACAGAAAATATTTTTATCCACTACAAGTTAGGGATTCTGTATACGTAATAATCAGGTGCACATGGGCCTTTCAAGATGAGAGTTTATTCATCATAGCCAACGTAACTCTGCAGATGGCCTTGGCAACAAGAAAGAGGTTATACAGAGGATTCAAATCTGCTCCTGTCTAGATACAGGAAATCATCCAAAATCAACCCCATGTTTATAGTCCACCTTTAGTCCCTAAGAGGCTATATGCTGACTACAGTCATGCAGTTCTCATACAGATTACTGCTCAAAGTATTATGTGCCTGCATAGCAGCTACAGAGGACAAATGAAGGTCAAGGTTCTTCATGCTTTTGCCATTTTCAAGTTTTGTCTTTCAGCAGAGTGAGTTAACCAGACAGGGCTTTGAGCAGGAGCATGCTTTCCAGCTGAGCAGCTCCCCTGTTTCTCCTAACAGGCCTATGTCCCTGAGGTAATGTAGAACCGCTTTCGGTCTTCTTTGATACATGCTTTGGCATATGACTTAAACATGCTGAGTGTACCGTAGGAGGTTCTCAGCAGATTTTCTCTTTGACAAACATAGGTATTTGTGGTTTGTGGTGGTTTGACCCTGGCTGGAGGCCAAATGCCCATCAAAGCCGCTCTATCACTCCCCCTGAAGTTGGAACTGAAGTTGGACAGGTGAAAATATGTATGAAGAGGCTTAGGAGTCGAAATAAGGACAGGGAGACATCATTCTGCAATCAGCATCACGGGCAAAAGAGACTCAGCACAGAATAAAGGAAAGAAAACTCTCTAATTTACTACACTGCACTGCACACACAGTGAAACCAGAGTCAGATACTGACCAGATCTTAAAGCACCTCTCCCCACCCCTCCCTTCTTAGCAGACTTCACTTTAGTCATTATTTTGCACCCTTCTTCCCCCGCCCTGTGGCACAGGGAGGGGCAGGGAATGGGGGTTTCAGTCAGTTCCTGAGGAGATGTTCGTTCTCCTTTTCAGCTGGGGGAGCATTCCGCACACTCTTCCCCTGCTTCAGTGTGGGGTCCCATCAACGGGAGACAGTCCTTCACGAACTTCTCCATGAGTCCTTTCGGTTGGGGCATCAGCTCCTCACCAATTGCCTCAGCATGGGTCACTTCCATGGGGTGCCAGCCTTCAGGCCCCGACTGCTCCAACCTGGTCAATGGGACAGTGATGGGCTTGCAGATATTGTTCTACGTGATAGAAGGGGAAAATCTCTGGATTGTCCTCTAGGATCTTGTGAGGACTCTTCAGAGGAGGCACCGTTGCCCATTCCCCACCCAAAATCTTCTTACGTCCCATTAGGGATACCTGCACCTGCTGCCTCCCTGAAGTGCCTCTACACTAATGCACACAGCATGGGAAATAAACAGGAAGAGTTAGATAACTTTGTGCAGTCACAAGGCCATGATCTCATCACGATCACAGAGACGTGGTGGGACAGCCTGGATGACTGGCACGCTGTCATGGATGGCTATGTGTTTTTTAGGAAAGGTAGGCTATGGAGGCAAGGTGATGGAGTTGCTCTTTATGTGAGAGAGCAGCTAGAATGTATTGAGCTCCACCCAGGGAAGGGTGACGCACCAGTGGAGAGATTGTGGGTGAGAATCAAGGGGCAGGCTAGTTAGTGTGGGTGATGCTGTTGTGGGTGTACTACAGGTCCCCTGATCAGGAGGAGAAAGTTGATGATGCCTTCTACAAGCAGCTAGAAGTAGCCTCATGATCCCAGGCGCTGGTTCTTGTGGGGGACTTCTGTTACCCAGATATTTGTTGGGTGAGCAACAGGGCCACGCATGTGCTGTCCAGATGGTTTCTGCGATGTGTTGAAGTTAATTTTCTGTTACAGATGGTGGAGGAGCCAACAAGGGGGTGGGTACTGGATCTTATTCTAACCAGTAAGGATGGGCTTGTTAGGGAAGTGAAGGTCAGGGTCAGCTTGGGACACAGTGACCACAAAATGGTGGAGTTCAAGATCCTGAGTGGAAGAAGCAAGCCAAAAAGTAGGATTGCTACACTGGACTTCAAGAGAGCAAACTTTGATCTCTTCTGGGACCCAACAGGAGCTATCCCATGGGCTAGGCTGTTAGAAGGCATCCCTCCCCTCCTTCTTCCCTGGCCTTGGTGCCTGTACAGTTTCTTACCTCTTCTTGCTCCCTTCTCTGATGACAAAAAGTGGCTGCTTGCATTTTTTTTTCTCCTAAATGTGATTCCCAGAGGTTCTGTGACCATCAACGACTGGCTCGGCCTTGGTCAGCAACAACTCTAGCCTTGAGACAGCTGCTGGCCAAGAAGGCAAATGACATCCTGGCTTGTATCAAAAATAGTGTGGCCAGTAGGTCTAGGGGGGTGATTGTGCCCCTGTGCTCGGCATTGGTGAGGCCACACCTTGAGTGCTGTGTCCAGTTCTGGGCTCCTCACCATAAGAAGGACATTGAGGTCCTCGAGCGAGTCCAGAGAAGGGCAACCAGGGTGGTGAAGGGACTGGAGGGCAAATCCTATGAGGAGCAGCTGAGGGAGCTGGGGGTGTTTAACCTGGAGAAGAGGAGGCTGAGGGGAGACCTTATCACCACCTGAAGGGAGGCTGCAGAGAGGTGGGCGATGGTCTCTTCAGCCAGGTGCCAGGAGATAGGACAAGGGGAAATGGCACAAAGCTGCACCAGGGCAGGGTCAGATTAGGTGTTAGAAAAAAATGTTTTACTGAAAAGGTTGTCAGGCCCTGGAACAGGCTGCCCAGGGAGGTGGTTGAGTCACCATCCCTGGATGTGTTCAAAAAAAGGGTAGATGAGGTACTTAGGGATATGGTTTAGCTAAGGATGGGATTGGTTAGACTTGATGGTCTTCAAAGGTCTTTTCCAACCTTGTGATTCTGGGATTCTGTTTACTCTCTGGGGCCTGCAGAGAGCTTCTGGCTGCTTCTTGCATAAACCATCCCTACAGCCCCACCTTCTCCACCCGAACCCAGATACGCAAAACTATGACAGGTTTCATTCACTTCTGATCTGGTTCAGACTCTTTAAAGTCAGAATCTCGATCCATCACCTGGTAATCCTAAATCCAGAAACTAACTTGTTTGAATACAAAAATGTATTACAATTCAAATTAAAAGGATAATAGGAGCAAAAGCAGTACTTTTGTTCTCCAGCTCAATACTGGCAAAAGTTAAAATGGGAAGGCGTAACTGAAACAACCACAGAAAGCAGTCCTCAAATAAATCAGATCAGATACAGGACCAGTTGGATGTCAAACATTCCTGCAGGATGTATTTTTTTTCTAAAATATTCTTTAATACATTCTTGCTCCAGTTCTTAAATTAGGTTCTGGTAAGAAATGTTTCCTAAGGCTTACCCCAAAGCTGCCTTGACAAAGTTTAAACATTTTTGTTCCCTCCATGCTGAGTACAGAACAGTTCATTCCCTTCTTTGCAGTGTGACTGCCACTGGCTTTGAGTGTTAATATTATACGAAATACATATATTTTTAGGAATCTTACTACTTTATTTCAGCAATTTTACAAACAATATCCATTACATTAAGTTTTTCATTTTAGTAAAAGGATATCAGATTAACGGTGGAATTTAACAAATTCTGGTACTATACAGCATTATTTATCATTCACTAATATTTCTAAGTTTTGTCAGTGAAAAGAAATTACAAAAGAAGCAGCTGAAAGTACACTCTGGTACGAAACAAGGTCTCCTAACCCTGGATTACTAAACCCATTATGTCAGTGTTGTTAGGTCTACAAATTGTCTGACAAATGGAGTCCTTCAATCCCAAGGAGCAAGGATTTCTAAATAATGTGAAAGATTTCAAGAGATATGGACACAGATCTGCCCAACAATCCTTTTAATCCTCTTCAAAATTATTTGAGTATCTGCAATAGAAGGAAAAGTTTTTTAAAGGGATTACAGGCTGTGGAGTATGTCCATCTGGTTTGTGTTGATATGGCATAATGAAACATGACATTCCCACATACCCTTGTGTGGCCACCGGCCTGGGAGGGGCAGTTTAAGATGTATATAGTTGTTGTGTCTTGTGGGGGTCGCCTGGTGGGCACTCCAGCGTGTCAGTTTAAACCGGTGGACGGTGAAGCTAAGCCAAAACATCCACCAGATGGGGGAAGAGAGCATGCGTAGAAAGAAGATGTGCCTATCCCTGGAAGCCATGTAAGCCAGGGACTGGAACTGTACAGTGTGCGTCTTGGTGGAGCGGAGACTCCCGGCGCTGCCTGTGCACCCCAGCGGTGTTTGCTTGCCTTTACTCGTTTAATAAATTGTCCATTTTGATTATAATTCTGTTTGGGACCGAGTCATTTATCACACAGGCTTTCACTTCCAAGTGAACTCAAAGGAGATTTATACATGTCCTTCCATAAAGGTAAATTTTCTTCTCATGTTCCATCTTCATGAGGTAAACTGAAAGGCACAAAAGTGAAACATCTTCTGTCCAACAGAACTCCTCTGTCGTGGTGTCTTCATCTCTTTTTCCATTATTACACAACATCATTCCTAACAGAAGTTAATGTGTAGTCTCTGCTTTCAGTATTCAAAGCAAGAGTTGTGCCGACTGAAACTAAGCTAAAAACCCTTTGTTCTGCATAATCAAACCAATGCCTTAGAAAAAAATCACGGGTGATTTGTACCTGTGCAATTATGCTGAAATTGGTATTCCTGCTGAGGATCTTTGTTACTGAAAGGAATTTCAGACGGTTAACTACACCAGTACAAAAATACTTAATTCATTTCGCCTGCAAATGACCTGTGTCAACATGCCCTAACATTCAGTCAAGAGAAAAATACTACTGCTGTATTATGCTAATGGCTCCTTTCAACAGTTATAAGGTGTGAGACTGACTTAAACTTTAGTATTTAACACATCGGGCAGCAAACAAACAATGCCCCTGAAAACAATGATCCCTACTCATGCATGTGCGTCAGCACTTGTGCTTTGCGTGACCCTGGTATTTTTTTTTCCCCGAACAGAAGAGTTTTCAGACAGATGCATTATGTGGTCAGGGAACATACCCACATTTCTGGTTAGCATTATGGAAGCAGAAGATGAAAACTACAGTCTTTTCGCTGCAGAGGCCCAACAGGAGGGAAGACAGAATACCTGGGAGAACACGGGAAAGGGCGGGAAGCGGGGGGAGGCGGGGAGCAGAACCTGTGGAAGAAAGCGATGTTGCTCTCACCCTATCTGGCAACATTCGCACCAGGGTTACCTTGTATCACAGGGTAGCTACACCCAAGAAATACCACTGGACTCCGGGAAAGCAGAAAATTCAGTATTTACACACTGAAAAAGCCTGGTGCCTGAGGTAACATTCACTTCCTAGGCCCTGAGTACCCCTAAAAAGCCCTGGCGAGATGCTTATGTTGGACCGTGCTTTCGCTAGGCCGCTTTGCAGTTTCAGCGTGCCTGTGAGCTGAAACCCTGCCCACAGACCCCGCACAGCGCTGCACACGGCTGCGCCCGCGTTCGCCTTCCGTGTGCGTTCTGAGTAACCAGCAGGGGAAGCGCCTCAAACGCCACGGCCTTTCAAGGGCAGGGGAGCGCCCACCCACAAAACCTGCCGGGCCGCAGCCTGCGCAGCGCGGAACCGGCCCCCGGGCAGGGCGCCGGCTTGAGCCTGGAGCTGTGCGCAGGCGGCAGGGGGGCTCCCTCCCGCCGCCCGCCGCCCGCCGCCCGCCGCCCGCCGCCCGCCGCCCGCCACCAGCACTGCCCTACCCGCCCGCGGCCGCCAGCAGGCGCGCGGGGGCAGCCCGCGAGACCGGCAGCTCACCGCCCCACAGCAGCCTCAAGCTCGCTCCGCCCTCCCTCCCCCACCCCGCCCCCTCCCGCCCCCTCCCGCCCCCTCGTACAGCCTAGAAACTGCTAGAACCACCCGGTCCGGGCCACCACCAGCCCAATCCCCGCCCCGCTACGCCTTACGCCCGCCCCTCGCCAGCGTGACGTAACCAGCCCAGCCCAGCCCCGCCCCGCCCCTCCGCGCTTCCCAACCGTCACCACCCCCACCCCCTTGCGTAAGAGCCCCCTGCGGCTTTCGGGGATTGGCGAGTGGGCGAGCGTCCGAGTCACGCGGCGGCTGGGCGGGCGCGGCACGCTATTGGCTGCCCGTGGCGGCGGCCAGTAACGCTTCAGCTCTGAGATTTAAACCCAGCGGCGCGCAGCAGCCCAACCTGTGGCCGAGGAGAGCGGGTGACTGTTTCCTCTGCCGCCGCGCGTTGCCATGGCCTACAAGCAGATCTACTATTCCAACAAGTACTCTGACGAGCAGTACGAGTACCGGTACGAGGCTACAGGCGGGCCGGCCGGCTGGCGGGAGCTGCCGACCCTCGCGGAGGGGGTGGGGGGCGGCTTGGGCGGGCGCCTCTCCCGGGGCTTAGCGCGGCTCCGCCGCTGGCGGCAGTGAGCGTGGCTCCGGCTTCCGCGGGGTCGGAAGGTTTTAAAGGCGGGGGGAGGGCTGTGCCCTGCCCTGCCTCGCCTCTTTGCGGTGCGTTCCGCCAGCTGGGGGGCGAGCGATCGGGTTGCTGCTCGGGGCTGGCGCTTCCGAGGCGCTCGTTCGGCCAGCGCGCAACGCAGGCCCCGGCCAGCAGCGAAACGGCCGCGCCAGAGCCGCGCTCGGCCCCGCTGGCGCCGCCCGGCTGGTGGCCGCCGCGGGGCGCGAAAGGGCGCCCGGCCCCGCCCGCCCACTGGGTGGCGCTCGCGCGGGGCGGTGCCGCCCCAGGGACGGGGAGGGCGCTGGGGAGCCGGGGAGGGCGCTGGGGAGCCGGGCGTTCGTCCTGCTGCCCGCTTCAAAGCACTGCAGTGAATCAGGCTTTTTCTTTCCTCTGTGTGGAGATCCAAGTGTTCCTCTTACCAGCTGCCTTACGATCTCAAAACCAAGGTGAAATGCTTTGTGTTCTACTGATGGATAAAGAAACTTGCAGCTGTGGAGAGCAGGCTGTATGTGTCCCCCTCAGCTGACTGATTTGGGCTCTTCACTGATGTCAGTGTTCTGTCTCCCTAAATCGGCACGGTAGTCTCTAGGGAAAATGTATTCTGGGTTGCAAAATGCAGAAAACAAGCAAAAGTGATGTTAACAATCATCCCAAAAGTCCAAAGTCCTTGTTTTTAAAATGGCTGCTATGACAGCCGACTGCAAGGAACATAAGTAACACGATTAGGCAGAATTAGTCTTTTCTAGCAAGTAGGTTGACCATTTCCATATACAGTCGCATCTCAGATGGTAATGTGTGGTAGACAAAGTCAGTATAAGACTGGGCTATAGGACAAGAGTTTCATAATCAAACTAGTGGTATCAGTCAGCATGCTAGGCTTGTCTGGAATGCTAGTGCTCATAACTGAACTTCTTGGTGTATTTTGGTGTAGATGTAAATATTGACCTATGTAGTGTGTTTAATTATTGAACCTCCACAGACATGTGATGCTGCCAAAAGAACTTTCAAAACAAGTGCCAAAGTCTCACCTGATGACTGAAGAGGAGTGGAGACGACTAGGTGTTCAGCAGAGCCTCGGCTGGGTTCACTATATGATCCATGAGCCAGGTAAGCACACTAGGAAACAATTGCAGATTCACAGAATTTTAGGGGTTGGAAGGAACCTCAGGAAATTATTGCATCCAACCGCCCTCCCCTGCCAGAGCAGGTTCCCCAGGACATCTCACACAGGTAGATGACCAGACGGGTCTTGAATATCTCCAGAGAAGGAGACTCCACAACCCCCCTGGGCAGCCTGTCCCAGGGCTCTGTCACCCTCACTGGGAAAAAGTTCTTCTGCATGTTGGTGCGGAACTTCCTGTGCTCCAACTTGAGGCCATTGCCCCTTGTCCTGTCTCCACAGACCACTGAAAAGAGTCTGGCTATTTCCCCCTGTCCCACACTTAACATTTATAAAAATTAATAAGATTCCCTCTCAGTCTTCTTTTCTCAAGGCTGAACAGCCCCAGTTCATTCAGCCTTTCATCATAGGAGTGATGCTCCAGGCCCTTCATCATCTTTGTACCCATTTGCTGGACTCTCTCCAGGAGATCCCTGTATTTTTGTATACCAGGGAGCCCAGAACTGGACACAATACTCCAGGTGGGGCCTGAACAGGGTAGAGGGGGACCAAAAGAGTCTAAAATAGCAACCATCTGGTGCTCAGCTGGAGTATGCAGTGCATAATTGCTCCTACTATGGAATCTAGCAGAACGTTTAGACTCCTTATCTCCTTGCTGTTTTAGCCATCTGGCAACAAAGGCAACATAACAGCCTTTATTTTGAGTTTTCATATCTTACTCCCAGAATTGCAGAATGTAAGGTATGCCCTGTTCCTACCTCTGCCCACAGACAGACTTCTTGTGAGCTCTTGAATTATGTTAGTGTCTCAGTGACTGAACCAAATTTAAGGTAGCAGCGTATCTTCAAATCATAAAGGTGACATGCCTACTTAGGTACAAAGCTTGTTAGTCTTAAGTTACAGGAGCTTTTGAGATTCTCAGGCTCAAGAAATAACCTAAGGTAGAAAGACAGAATCAATACTAACTAAAAATAGGTTTTCCTCCCCAGTGCTTCCTTCCTGTTTGTGATGCTACCAATGTTTGGTATAAAACTTTCAAAAGCACTTTTCTGACTTGTAAGGTTGCCGCAGAGTTGGTCTATAAGTACTACACACTTGTAGGGGCCACATTTGTGAACTTGACATCTTAACTGGTTTATTATTTGATGGCAAGCTTCAACTATTGTTCAAGCCTTCCTAAAGAGAAGGCATCCCTGTAGTGACGACTTAGGAGACACTGATACTATTCAATTTTATTTCCACAGAACCACATATTCTTCTCTTCAGAAGGCCTCTTGGAAGGGGTGAACAGAAATGAACCACTGTCTACAAATCTGTCTCCTGGGTCTTCTGGAACTATGTATATGAGTGTATTTATGTTGGTAGTATTCAGTGAATACTTCTAATGTGTACAAAACATACATCCATATCTGTGCATGAGCTGTATTATTCACAGCAACAAAGCTCAGTCAAAATTCCAAGTAGGCTGCTACGGTGTTCAAGGAGTGAAGTTAACTGTTTCTCTGTTAATGTTAAGTGCCTATCTGATTGTTTTGTTCCACGGATTTTGGGTTTTTGGAAATTGATTGATCATTTGTTACTTACATTTAATTACTCTGTAGTCTGTTTTTCTCCTGCAGTGAAGCATGTTTGAATCCAGTGGCTCACCTCTTCATAGCAAGCACAAATAAGCATTTCATGTTGATGAAACCAAGAGTTTGGAGTTCCAATTCACCTGGCAGTCTTCACTGTCTTAACATGCTAAGTGTACGTACTGCAGGAAAGAAAATGAACTTAGCAAATGTATTTTATTTCTCTGTTAGAATTACTTTGCTGTACGGGCCAAAGCTCATTATGTTGATTTGAACTGGGAACAGCAGGCAACCTGAGAAGAAAACTGGCAGTAATGGGTAATACTTAAACTATCTTTTGACATGACACTCTGTAGTTGATCCAGGTTATAATGGGATTAATTAGTTTGTAATAACTAGTTGTCATACTTCTCATGAGGGTCTGGTGATAGAATGCAAGAGAATGGCTTAAAGCTGCATCAGGGCAAGTATAAATTGGGTATTAGTAAAAAGCAATTCACTGAGTGTAGTCTGTTGATGAGTGGAATGTATGTCACCCAAGGAATGTCCAGGGTTTGGCTAGGACAGAGAGAGAGGTTGTGGAACCTCCTCCTCTGGACATACTCAAAACCCGTGGGGACACAAGCCTGTGCACATGGATCATGGCCCAGGCCTCTCAGTGGCCAAGTATTTGGGCAATGCTCTTAGATACACAGTTTAATTGCTACATTGTGTCAAGTCAGGAGTTGGACTTCATCTCCTGAGTCTGGGTGTAAATTTAGGGTGCTGAGTATTTCAATTTTTTTTATGCTGCAAACCTCTAAAGTCTGGATTTTTAGCCTGCACTTCCTTTCTTGCACCCCGTTTTTTTCTGTGATGCTTACTCTGCCTTTGGTGTCTGTCAGGATGGCCAGTGGAACTCCAGTTAGTCTGTTTTTGGGAAGGGCTTTGCTTTGTGCGCCAGCAAACCTGAGCTACTGGATGGGCTGTATTGGAATAGTAATAAATTGCATCGAAACGGTCACTGTGGTTTCTGGGGGCCATATGCTGATCGCCACGCAACCGGATGGTTTTTCAAAGGGGCTCTGGTATGTTTGGGGTCTGTGTAGTGCCAGTGATTGTGCCTCGTGCACAACAGCACAAGAACATCTGCGTGTAGCGCACCAGCTGAACTACGCGGTCTCCGCGTGTAACGTCATCACTGCGGCGATGGGCAGAGGTGCGCAACCTGCCTCATCCCCTGAGGAAAGCGACCCTCGGCTTTCCTCTGCCCCTGCTGCAGCTCTCCCCCTCTGGGGCAGCCTGAGGGGTCAGCCGCAGGCTCTGGGTGCTCGAGTGCCAAGGCCTCGCGTTCTCACTCCTCGGGGTGGGTGCCGCCAGGGGGCAGCCGCCAGGGGCGCGGCTGCCCGGCTGTGGTTTGGCTGCGCTTTCTCCCCGGGCCTTGGCACCGGCGCCTGGGCGGCTGCAGCGCCGTGTCCCTGAGAAGACCTTCCGCCCCGCGCCGGGGGGCGGCCCGGCCCAGACCCCGCCGGGGCTGCTCTTCGCCGCCGCTTCCCCCCGCCCACCTCCCCCAGCTGCGCCGCTTTCCCGCGCGCGGTGACGCCGTTCTTGTGCGCCCTACGTCACCGGACGGGCCGCGGGGGCGGGGCCGGGATAGACGCGCTTCCGCTCAGCCCCCGCGGTGGCGTCATCGCGGCGCGCCGTGCGCCGAGCCCGAGGCGGCGGAGAAGCGGGCTGAGAGGGGGCTCGCGGCTCGTCAGCGCCATGTCCGCGGAGGGGCGGCCGGGCCGGGGCCGAAGCGGCGAGGTAAGGGCAGCGGCGGCTCTGCGCAGGACCCCGCTCCCTCCCCAGCGCTTCCCGGCCTGCTGCGCAGCGGGGGCGGGGAGCCGTCTGCCTCGCCCGGCGCGGGAGCCGCGGGCGGCCTGCCGCGGCCCGCAGCGACCCCCGGGCCCGTGCCCAGCGGCCTTTCTCTGGCGCGGCAGCCGGGCTGGCGGAGGCCGGTGTCTGGCCGCGGAGGGGCGGCTGCGTGCGGCCCCGCCGGGCCAAGCCTGAATCCCAGCCGCTGTGCGGGTGGGTGCGCAAGGGCTGGCCGGCAACAGCGGCGTGGCGTTCCGCGGGGTCTGACTTCCTGGTCAGGCTCGGGGGGTCCTTAAAGTTCGTGATTAGCCCGAAATCACGCTTTCTTCCCGTGATGCGGCGATCTCAGTAATTAGCCAATAATGCTTTGCTTTAACTACCTCCCACGCTCCCGTTTTTCATGCCTGTCGGTGTACTTCACTGCACATCCCACGTTTTATTTGTCATTTGTTTGTTACAGTGGATGTTCACTCTGTGTTTGCTTGCTAACGTTAGAAAGTGAAGAGACTGGAGTGACGGGTGATTTACTTTGAGCTGTCAGAACTCCTTAAATATTTGTGATACAAGTGACTGCTGAGCTACTAGAGAAGCAGAGACCAGTTTATATCCTCCAGTACTGAAATTACCGTTCAAAATGTTTTTAAGTCTGTTACTCTGTTACTCAGCTATTGAAACTCTGTTTGGCAGGTGAAAAAAATCCCAGGTTTTGTGTAGTGTGGCAGTTACCCTAAAGTACACCGTTAACTGTAGGGATGAGTTGTGATGCAGTTAGGGTACGTAAAGCTGCGTAACACTGAGGTGTCAAATCCTTGAGTCTCAGGTGAATGCCCTTCCATATGCACCTGCTGAGTTCTAAGTTGAAGGTAATTCAAGGCAAATGGAAAATTTGAGTGGATTTGTGTCAGAAATAAGGAGGATATGTGACAAAGCATTAGTTTCAGAGAGAATACCTTGAGATACAGATGTACACAAGGCCACTATTGTTGCCTGCTTCCCAGAATTTGGTTTTGCAGTAGAGCCAGTATATGTTACGAAGTTTGGCTGCTTTGTTCCAAGCTGAAGTAGGAGTTCCTGTATTAGCATTATTGCATCTTGTGTTTAAGCAAGGCTCTGTCGTTTCTGTAACTGACCTTTGTGAGTGTTTCATCATAAACATGGGGTTAAAGGAAGTAACTTCACAGGGCAGTCACACTTCTCTCAAAATTCCTTGGGTATGTTTCTCGTTCTTCCTCCATTTCCTTTCGGTGAGCTTTATTGGTCTGCATGTGTTGTTAGAAGAGAGCAAACTAACACTTTCTGATGACAGTTAAGCTCACAAGGATGAGTGTTTTTCACTTATTAATATCCAAATGCACGTAGCCAAAAAACATTTTGTTTCTCAGGGCATCAAGTTGTCAGCAGAGGTCAAACCATTTGTTCCAAAGCATGCGGCGGTAGCTGTGGCATGGTCAGAGCCCTCAGAAGCAGGTGTCTTTCCTAGGTACTTAACTACATGCTACCCATTTGTTCAGGAACCACCTTTGGATAAGTATGTATATTTTCTGAATGTTATTTCTTGGGGGATTTTAACCTTCCAGTTTTGGACACTTAAAACTCATACAAAATCAAAAGCTCTGATGCATTAACATTCTGAATGTGGAAACACTTGTACATTGTCTTCATGACAGGGATTTTTGCATACATCTAGTACCCTCTCTTGCTGTCAAGGGCTTGTATTGTTACAGAGCATTAAGGAGGATTTCCTGGTCTGTAATGATTGATCTGGCTCATTTGTGCTTTGGAAGGGGCTAAATCAAGCTATTGGGTTAGAGTGGTTGTTCTGTGACAAGGCTGGGGTCAACACATAAAGGATGAGGAAGATCCTCCAAGAAGACTTCTCGCGCTATAAAGTTGAAATAATGTACGGGGCTCCTGGGTGCCATCCACAGCCTGTGCATCCACAGAAAGGTGGTTTTAGTGAGAGTGCAACAGGCTTCTAAAAGTTGTGTTTCTAATGAGATCTGAAAAGGAAAAAAGGCGTTTATGACAGACTTACAAGAGTATTGTCAACCCCAGAGCAAGCTAGAAAAATGCTACTGTAGTAGAATAGGAAACAGTCGAGTCTTGTAAGAATCTTCTGGTGCTACATAGTTCTCTAGTTGCTTCTCAGAACTCCAGGCATTGGAATAATTCGGCAGTTACTGCAACGTTATCAGTGTGCCCTAACAATCTTAGAGCCATATCCAGTACATTCATTGTAGGCCTTCATTTTATTGTAGAGGGAATCTCAGTATTTTCAACCCATTTTGATTTGTAATAGAATTTTAATGTTGTGCTGAGTATGGCCTGATCTGTGCAATGAAAAAAACCCCACAGCATTAGCATCAAATGCATTAGCGTTAAGAAAAACCCAACCAGACAAACAGCAGCAGTATTACAGTTAATGTTTTGCCTTGTTGGGCCTGAGCCATAGTTAGGTTTTCTTTTTTATTCTCAGTGTGTCAGCTGTTCCTGGGAGAGTTGTTTTGACTACAGTCTATCAGAACTGTGACTGGCACTAGTTAAAATGTGTTGTCTGAACTCTCTTGTTCTGATGAGGTTATCTACTCAAGATTCAGAGGCTGGACACTTCATGGTGACCAGCTTGAAAAACTAAACGCAGCTTTGTTAAGCTGAGAAATTTCTTTTCTCCTTAATCGAATTTGGATCTTGGCATTTGGCTTCTGTACAGAGTGTAGGAGGAGAATGGAAGGGAACTTCAAGCATACGTTTGAAGGAGAAAGGGATGCTGTAGAAATGTTGCACTTTCATAAACTGTGACGGTTAAATGCAGATCAGTTAATGATTATGGTAGTATTCTGTGTTGTATTTTGTCATCTTTTACCATAGGATGCTATGCTGTAGTCCTACTTTGTTATTATGGCATTTTAAGACAGGCTTTACTCTTTAATGTTTGCATTTCTGCAGTCAAGTATGTAGTGCATGTCACATAGTTACACTCTGCTTTTTGTTTCACAAGAAAAAGCCTATCAAAACTAAGTACAAAGAATCTTAAACAGAGGACTTAGAACTGCAAAGCAGTATGGCTTTCAAACTTGGAAATAAATAACATCTGTGTTTTAAAATATTTGCTAATCTGCATGTTTTCTCAAAGCAATTTTTTTTTTTAAACAGTCTATAGCAGTGAATAAATGCTTAATGGAAATAACACAGAATAGTTTTCTTTTGAAACACAGCTTTCTTGTTAAACAAATTCTTCTTCCAAGGAAATACTTGTTTATTTGGCAACAAGTATCTGTTTAAGATATGCCCTGTGATAACTCCTGTTTCTTTCTCAATGTCCATCACATAGTGTTCTGGGAGATCCTGGCTTCTATGAATTCTCCAGCAGCTCTTACTCACCTGATGTCATTTCAAATGTCTATCCAGTAGCTGGCTCACAGTATCATTCTAACAACTCCACACATAATAATGGTTCAGGATTAGTCAGCAAATCTGCTGAGCGAACATATCCAATCAGACAAGAAAGTAAGAATCTTTCAAAGGTGAGAAAACACATGCTTTTAAAAAACTTAAATTCTTAACTTCTGATTCTAATATCAATCTTTCTAAATGTTTGGTTCCCTTTTTAAAGTGGTTCAGTTCTTGCAGTGATAGCGTATGGCATATAAAGAGGATGGTAGTGATGTGTACAATGTTAGATTTAAAAAAAAAAAAATTAAAAATAATTCTCCGGTTCAATACATTTTTTTTTTCAAAACATTTTTTTGAACGTGAGAGGAATTCCTTTTCCTCAAAAAGCAGCATCGCAGGAAAAAAAAAGTCTACAAAATTTATTTCTGAGCTTTCTATTCCTCTGTTCAGTATTTGGGCTTGGTGGAAAGGAGGAAGGGCTTATTTTGAGCCCAGTGGCAGCTTCCATGAACCTGAGGTAAGAGACCTGGTGACTGTAATCAGCTATGTGGCTAATACATGATGAGACCTTATCTGGTGTTGGAAGTATTTCTGAGACCTGCTACAGGTAAACACTAGGGAGTAGGAACTTGTGTTAACGAGGAGAGGGAAGAAGGTTCATATTAGAAGTGTTCTCTTTCAATCAAAACTAAAACATGCTTGGCAAATATCTTCTGTAAATTTTTTTTTGTGTCTGTTTGGGGATAAATTACCTGAAACTTGGGTAGTATTTTCAATCAAAAAAATAACACACTCCTCCAAATACAATATTCAGGAAAAAAATCACGTGTGTCATTAATCCACTCCCTCTGTGGTTAGGCATTGTGTCTCTTGGATTTGTAAGGCTGCTGTTGTTTCCAACATGGTCAGGTAATCTGTTCTCCTGTCACATCCTTCTGATGGACCTTACTCCCTAGGCAGAGACCTGGTAACTTCACTGTGGTCAAGCCTGTGTAGAGGAAGTTGTAAGATTAGGCCCTAGCATGCATTACATGAGATACAAAGGCTAGAGATCTAAAATTTGGCGTTTTCTTGCTGAGAGAAAAATTAAGCTACCTGAGAAGATCATTAGCTCAGCATTAGCACAGTGGATGTAATGTGAGGAAACTTGGTTTCCTAATGGTGGTTTGTGATCTTTGTAGGGGCTGAACTGTGTCCTGTTTAGCAGTCTTTGTTATTGTTCCCTTTTTTCTTCTTCTTTTTTTTTTTTTTCCTTTTTGATGAGCTTGGAAAAAAAAGATTGTTCTTTGCAGCTTTGTATTAATTTGTTCACATCTTCAAAAGCTTCAACAGTGTAGCTTTGGAGGTCAGGAAATGCCTTGTCCTCTCAGCCGAGTAAATAACGTTGCTGCCAGATGTACTTTGAATTTAGTCTAGTATCCTGTGGTTAGGAGTTAAGCTGACTGTTTAGGCTGATACAGTATCCTATGCATAGGTGCAAGCGCAGTGCTTGTTCTTTGCTTGTCACACTGATTCTTGAACCCAGCTCTCCCAAACTACATTTCTGTCAAGAATCACAAGGCTTTCTGGACTTTTCTGGACAGGCGAATGTTTCCTTCACAGGGAACATCCAGGTGTATCTTTTTGAAGTATTTTCTGCCTCTACCGAGTGGTTTGGATGTTGTGATGTTAGTCTTACCCAGTTTTGCCAGTAACATATATTAGCCTGAAGGTTGGAAAGCTTTTAGGATTTTGGCTCTGTTTTAGAAGAAACTCGGTTTTGGACACTGGATGATTTCAGACCAAACAATTTTAAACTATTGGAAGTGCTCAGGTAAATGAGATCTTAAAAGCACATTTGTCTAGATACATAAGGAATAATCCCTCTTGCTTGGCCTATAATATGTGCTAAAAATGGCATGGTTAACAAGGTTGATGAAATTAAATAACAACTCTGTTTCTGGTTTTATGGGTTATTTATGGTAATGGTATACTAACTGTTCACGTTGTATTAACTTGATGGTCAAGTTTAAGATGCAGAGGTAGTTAACTGTAACTCAAGGCAAAACTACTGACTTCTAAAAGTTCCAGTAAAATCAGCTGAGTAATGCATCACAAATCCTTGCAGCAGAGGAAGTCAAAAGAGGGTGAGGAAAAAATCAACAAGAAAAGGCATGATGGAGATGACTCTTCTGTCAGAATTGTGAACAGGACTTCATTCCAGACATCCATGTGCAGCAGGGATTCCATGAAGCCAGGTACAAACATGTTGTTTGGTTAGGAATGCATGGAATAGATGTGAAGTGGTTGGCTGTGCTATAGCCTCCTGTTTGTTACCACGTTTCTAAATCTAAAATAATTAAGGAACAGGATTTCTTTCCTCTGTGGCTTTATGAAAAGGGATGGTGAATTAGGTCTTTGTGCTGACTGAACAAATTCATGTAAACTAATAAGAAAAACACCTTAAGTGAGCACCTAAATTTACAGGTGCTTGTTGAGTCAATGTTGTGGATACACTTTGGTTAGAATTGCTACATTGTTGGCTTTTTTTGATCCAAGCTGTGTGTAGCTACAGCTCTTGTGACAATTACTGCCCTCAGTAAGCATGTTGTGCAACATACCTAGAAGTGATCACAAGCAGATTTGTTGACTTAGACGTGCTTTATTCAGACAGGTTCAGTAGAACTACAAGCAAGAAGTCAAACCCATCTCCACAGCCAGAGTCTGCTCCTGGACCTGCGTTGGAAGCTGCCGTTCGGGATTTCCACCAGGCGCAGAGCCTGGGGAGCAGCGGGGGGCTGGACGTGCGGCGCAGAAGGGGGCCCATGCGGTCAGCGGAGAGTCACGCCCGGTGCCTCAGTCAACTGCAGAGGTCTCGTTTGTTGAACACAGAGGTCAGCTGGTGCTTTCAGGTTGTAGAGCTCATAAAAATAAAACTGAAATTCAGACATTTCTGAATCAAATACTCTCATTCAGTGTGGCAATTTAAGACCTGTTTAGGAACCTTGGAAGCAAGGAGTTTCAGACCTAAAGGTTTTACAGTTCCTTCTTCTTTTTTTTGTGGTGTCAGTGCTTGCTGCCTCTTACCCTTCCTCACAGTTCTGTCCTTGTCTGTGCTACCAGTAGGTAGACAACAGCCTAAGAGCTGTTAGTGTTTAGATTGGTACTGCTGTGGTCTAGACTACTAGCTTGGCCTATACAGAGCATGTATGATCTTAGCTTCTTGTTTTCCCTCTTGCCTGGAAATAATAGGTAGGGAGTCACTTACCCTGTAGTTTTAAAAGATTTTTTTTTTAAAAAAAAAAAAAAGTCTGGATTATTGGATATAATTGCCATGTGCTAAAGGATCGAAACAAGAAACTGAATTCTAGAAGAAGGAAGAAATACTAAGACGTAAGCATTTAACTATATTCTTGATTTCCTTTGTTCCGTATTTGTTAGTGAATACAGTACTGCCACATTCAGCAGTATGTCACATTTTTGACAGTGTTTAAAGATAAATAATTTTAAACAGCATATTTCCAGAACCTCTGAGTGAAAAACTGCCTGTGATGGAGGAAAAAACAAAAAAAACCCCACCCCTTTGTGCTGCAACTTGACTTTCCTTTTTCATTTCTAGTGTGAGCCTGATGATGAACTTTGTTTTTAATGTTCTTGGAACATTAAAACAACTTCTTGTTTGTACTTTGAACCATTGAACCATGCTTGGATGCTTTTGTAAAACGTAAGATGGCATCATCTTGCTTGTACAGCAGTGGAGAAGCATCTGCTTATATTTTCTAATACTGTAGGGTCAAAATGATAGTTCTACTACTTAAAGCTACAAAATTCCCTATACATTTGTCTGTGCAAGGGTTCAGGACTTTTTATTTTTATGGGGTTTTATGCTTAGGTCTGTTTAAGTCAGTGATTTTAGTCCTACTTTTTTGATACTTGACTGTGTATTTTACAGGAAGATACTTCTATAGAAAGCAGAGCTTCATCAAGAACTTTAAATGAAGGAGTAACCAGCTTAATTCCCTCTTCATTTGATGGTAGAGGTAAGTACTCCAGACACAAATTCTTTCCCTCCATTTTAAGTACTTGCATCTTATATGTGGATATGTAAAGTAAAAAAGGAATGGAAAGCTCATGGCAAAAGAAAAACATAAATCTGCATTGCTTTCAAATGAGACGACCACTTGCAGCTGATTTCTTGCTTATAATTTCATCAGTAGATCAAAACTAGGACTGTTCCTTCTTTGTTGTTTCACTGGTGCTCCAGGTTGCTGTAGCTGTCTTCCAATTTATTTAAAAGGAGACAAGGTAATCCATATTCATTATTGGCAGTCTAAGTCATTTCAAGAATGAGAAGTGTATATTTTGTCAACAGATTTATTTTAAATAGCTGGTAGTCTAGAATCTGGTATGTACCTAAAAATTATCACGTTGCATATGTTATTTCTGCCAAGCCTCTTAAACAAAGGAGGAGAGCTGTGGAGAACTGTGGTGCACAAATATTACCTTTTTTGTTTTGTTTACTATTGCCATAAACTGTCAAGTAGCTAGTTTCATGTATTGAAATTTAACTGAAATGCTTAAATCCCGAATTTTGTGAAAAAGGGTTCTGCTCAGCAGGACTCTGTCTTGGAGGTCTCACATGCATTATGCCTGAATTGTCTAAGTGCCTCCCACTGTATTTCTGTGCATATACAGACAGACACTAGTCTGGGTGCTTCAATCCTTATCTCTGCACTGACTTTAGTAAGGATTCAGAAAGGACAAGTTAACCTGCTGAAGTGCATTGAAGGGCCCTCTAAAGATAAAATTATTCCACAAACTTTTGAAGTCACTTGAAAATGTCTTTTCCTGATCACCCCTCTCCCCCAGCATAAAGTAGCAGTCTGTGGCACCTTGGCCTTGGCTGGCAGCCAGTCTCCCACCCAGCTGCTCTCTCCTTCCTCGGTAGGACAAAATAAGATAAAGAAGCTTGTGGGTGAAGATAAGGACGGAGAGATTGTTTACCAGTTGCCCTTCATGAGCAAAGCAGATTCGCAACTCCTGCACAGTGTTTTTTTACTGTTTCTTAAATATTTTAATCACATCGGTGCCACCAGTGTCACTGATGTGTCTGGTAGTGGGTTTGTTTTGGAACTGTCTGCATCTGGCAGTGTCCCTGTTCTCAGCCTTGCAGCCTCCCCTGCTACCAAACCCTTGCCATGTAAACCCATTATGCCTCTTAATTATTCAAAGGCTCTGCAGAGACGGGATCAGGAAAGCCAAGGCACAGATGGAACTGAACTTGGTGAGGGATGTTACAAACAACAAGAAGGGATTTTACAGGTACATTGGCAGAAGAGACAGGCCAAAAAGAGCGTACCCCCCTTGGTAAATGAGAAAGGAGAATTGGCTGCAACTGATGAGGAGAAGGCTGAGGTACTGAATGAGTTCTTTGCCTCGGTCTTCTCTGGCAGCCAGGATTCTCATAATTCTCAGGTCCTAGAACCTTGCATCCCTGGACCTCTAGGTGGGAACTGGGGGAGTAAATTCCCCCCACTGTAAGGGCAGAGCAAGTCTGAGACCACCTCATGAGACTGAATGTCTACAAGTCTCTGGGGCTGGATGACATGCATCCCAGGGTCCTGAAGGAGCTGCTGATGTGGCTGCCGAGCCGCTCTCCATCATATTTGAAAAGTCATGGCTGTCAGGAGAGATCCCTGGGGATTGGAAAAAGGGTCATGTCACTCCCATTTATAAGAAAGGGAGCAAGGAAGACCCAGGGAATTACAGGCTGTTGAGCCTCACCTCTGTGCCTGGGAAGATCATGGAACAGATCCTCCTGGATGATATGTTGGAGCACATGAGGGATGCGCAGGTGATCCGGGACAGCCAGCACGGCTTCACCAAGGGAAGGTCGTGCCTCACCAATCTGGTGACCTTCTATGCTGGAGTGACAGCATCGGTAGATAAAGGGAAGGCGACCAATGTCATCTACCTGGACTTGTGCAAGGCCTTTGATACAGTCCCCCACCACATCCTTATCTCTAAATTGGAGAGATGTGGATTTGATGGGTGGAACATCCAGTGGATGAGAAACTGGTTAACAGAACGTAGCCAAAGGATGGTGGTCAGTGGGTCTATGTCCAGGTGGAGGCCGGTGACAAGCGGTGTCCCCCAGGGGTCTGTCTTGGGACCGGTGCTCTTTAACGTCTTTATCAATGACATCAATGATGGAATTGAGTGCACCCTCAGCAAGTCTGTGGATGACACCAAGCTGAGTGGTGTGGTTGACACAACAGAAGGAAAGGAAGCCATCCAGAGGGATCTTGACAGGCTGGAAAGGTGGGCCCAGGTGAACCTAATGAGGTTCAACACTGCCAAGTGTAAGGTGTTGCACTTGGGCTGGAAGAATCCCAGACACAGATACAGACTGGAAGAAGAGCTCCTTGAGAGTAGCTCTGCTGAAAAGGACTTGGGGATTCTGGCAGATGAGAAACTTAACCTGAGCCAGCAGTGTGCTCTTGCAGCTCGCAAGGCCAATGGTACCCTGGGCTCCGTCAGCAGAGGGGTGGCCAGCAGGGACAAGGAGGTGATTGTCCCTCTCTACTCTGCCCTCGTGAGTCCCCATCTGGAGTCCTGTGTCCAGGTCTGGGGCCTCCAATACAAGAAAGATGTGGAACTGTTGGAGAGGGTTCAGAGGAGGGCCACAAGAATGATTAGAGGGCTGGAGCACCTCCCCTACAAAGAGAGGCTGGGGGAGCTGGGCTTGTTCAGCCTGGAGAAGAGAAGGCTGCAGGGGGACCTCATTGCAGCCTTCCAGTACCTGAAGGGAACATACAAACAGGAGGGGAATCAACTTTTTAAAAGGGTAGATAATGGCAGGACAAGGGGGAATGGATTAAAACTAAAGGAAGGAATTTTTAGATTAGATATTAGAGGGAAGTTTTTTACACAGAGAGTGGTGAGGTGCTGGAACAGGCTGTCCAGAGGGGTGGTGGATGCCCCATCCCTGGAAGTGTTCAAGGCCAGGTTGGATGGAGCCCTGGGCAACCTTGTGTAGAACCTTGTGGGAAACTTCTAGAAACTATAAAATAGTGATGGGGCCCTGTATGTGAAAGCTTGTATTACTGAGATAATTATTAAGAGATTTATATATAAATGAAGTTCATTATCTTAAAGAAATACAGCTTAGAAAGTGAGCATGGAGTTAGTTGTATGTAGTTAATATACACAATACAGATTTCCAATTCTAACTTAATTGGGCTAGATGTTTGTATCTAGTGCTGGACAATATATGTAGTAGTTAAAATTCGAGAAAGCTTTTTGAGGAATTGAAATGTATGTGCATCTTATTTCAGTGCTTTCTCAGGAGGAGCATGGCACTCTGCTTTATTTCCTAGTCAATGGTTAATTTGCTGTTGGTCCTTCTTCTTTTGAATATTTGAGAAATATTTTGGAGACATCTTTGTGTATCACTTTTTCTTCCCCAATGGCATTTCTTGAAACACCTGCAGATGGCTCTGCTCAACCACCTATGTCTTGGGCCATGGTACTGGCACAGCCCCCAAAGAAAAATGTGTCATCACCAGCATCTGAAGGTCTTTCCAGAGGCAAAGGGAAACAGGATAATGAAGAAAAGGTATTTGAGAACTGTCTGCTTTAAACTAATTTCTGTCACTGTGTGGTTGTGTCTCTTAATGTGACACGTTGGCTTTTTCTTCCTAGGCTCCAAACAGCATCCACTTCTATTGTAGTTGCCTTTTCTTTACTAGATTTTTTTCTTATTTTATAGTAAAAAGAATAACGAGATGGTGCTGCTCCAGCAACACAAACTTTGAATACATTACTTTTAGGTTGTACCTCTTTCAGATTCTTGACCTTCAGAATGAGACTTGGACCTTATTAGTCTTACATTTTTTGCTGAAATCTGAGGAGTCCTGATATGTTCTTATAAACGTACAGTGTGCTCCAAATGAAAGGTTTTGCAGTGGTTCTGGATTTCTAAGAGATCTTAAATTTTCATTGTCCATTTAATGCCCTAGCCTGGATTGATGTAAGATACCCTTTAGTTACAAGTGTGGTCACTTGCATTTACTTTGGTGATAGATCAGCTTCTGTTGGTCATACCTCATGATTTATTTTTTCAGCAGTCAGAAACAAAAAATGATGCTAATGAAACTGAGCCTGAGGAAGCATCAGAAAGGAAGAAAAAGAAGAAGAAAAAGAAGAAGAAAACAAAGTCAGCCACTGATACAGAGAAACCTCAGAATGAATCTACTACAATACAGGAGCCACCAAGGATTGAGGTACAGTGAAAAGGTTGTTGTTGTTCTTCTAAAGTGTTCTGAGTGTATTGAAATATCAGATATTAACAGGGCTTTGTACAAATTTGAGTTCAGATCCTGTCTGTAGAGGATACTGGTTCAGGTCCATTTCAGTTGACGTGTTTGCCAGAAGTTACTTATAGGGAACAGCTGTGGCTTTTGACTTACCATGTATTAAGCAAGCACAGGGGAGTGCAGAAGAGACATAGGAGGAAATTTGGAAGGATGCATCTCTGATTCTGGATGTTAGTAGGTATAATAAAAGTTAAGTTTCCTAAATGAGAAGTATTTTGTATTAGCTTGCAGAAAGCGGAGTGCACCGGGGATGAGGAAAACAGTGGGTGCCACAGTGCGACACAGTTTTAAACAATGTGGTACGTGCATTACAGTTCTATCTATGTCACATCTGGAAGCAATTTCTGTGTAACACACTTATATTTGCTTATATTCCTGATTGGGATTCCAGGCTTTTTCAAATTCACATAGCCTGAAAGCATGAAGAAGCCTTCCTGGCTGGCTTCTGTTCTCATTTTAACATGGAGCAGAAATGTGGCTACACATTCTTTTCATTGTGTGGCTCACTGTCCCAGAACAGCACAAATTACTGTTTCTGGATCTTTTTGTTAGAGAATTGTGGGTAGAATCAAAGATCTGCAGGTTCTTTCCCTCAGGAGAACATTCCTATTCCTACAATATACTACCATACAGTGTCTGACCTGTGAGTGACTTCTCATCTGAGCAGAAAGAGAATGGCAGGACTAATGGAAAATAGTAGGAAGGTAATCAAAGACAGAAATGGAAAAAAACCCAGCATGAAATCATGGAACAAGACCTACACATTTCAGTGAAATTGGTGATGTGGTTGCAGCACCTGATGTGGCTGTAGGTGAAAGGTTTCAGACCCTCCTGGTTTGCTGGGAATGCTTGTTTGCTCATCAGTTTCACAAGCAGTTGGAGTGCATGTGTGGTGCTTTTGAAAGAGATGAGTGTGAAAGGATCACACATGGAACTTCTGGGCATCCAGGAGATTTAAGAAGGCTCTTTTGTGTGCAGCAGCTCACTGGAGCAGTATATGGATTGCTTATTAGTTCTATAAAAGTCATTCATTTACAGACATTGTTAATGAGCATAAATGGATCCATTCAGGGGGAAGTAATCATGTTTTTTCATGCACAGCTATAGGCCACGACCTAGGTATTTTCCCTCAGGAGAAAACAATGGAAGGTATTGCTATTGATAATCAGGCCACTGCTGGCAGTACCAGTCAAACATGCAAACAGTGCTGGGAATTATTAGGAAAATAGAAAATAAAATGGATTATGAGAATACATAAATCCAGGATGTATCCAATATAAGTACAGTGTGGGTTTTGTTTCCTTGTGTTTCTTCCATGCCTTAAAATAATATACATGCTTGAACTAAGAAAGATAGAGAAAAGGCTCCAAAGTAATCAAAAGTATGAAGCAATTTCTGTGAGAGAAATACTGAATAACTTGGGACTTACAGGTTAAGCGGGAATCAGAAATAAGAAAATAAAAAGGAAATTATTTGATCTTTCTCATAATATTGTTTGATTTCCAGTGTTTCTTACAGGTGACGAGTTATGGGCAAATATAAGGAGGTATAAAAATCACTCTGCTATATTTTATGTACTTATTCAGCTACTGGATATTGCAAATACCACGAATTTATTTGAATTCAAGAGGTGATTGGACAGTCTGAAATAAAATTTGTTTTAGTGTTGGCTATTTAAATGTAGAGGTGCTACTACCTTTGATTCGACCTGTCCCTGAATGGGAAGAGTGTGTTTCCTGGAACATTTCATCCCTTTCATGAAGTCCTATTTTGGCATACTTCCAATCTCTTAAAAATAGTTAATTGAGTGAGGTTTGTCTGTCCTTATGCTAGAACGTCCTAGTTTGGGCTGTTAAAGTCTTTCAGGCTGCAGAAGTGTCAGTGTGTCCAGCACTATTGTGCCACAGCTAAAAAGGCCTCTTGAAGTGGGAGGAGAAGCAGGTCAATGAAAACCAAGCTGATGGATCAGGACCATTATGACTGAGATAGTGGATAGAAGGTGAGCAGAGCAAGCATCAGCCTGTCTCTGCTTAATTTGGAATCTGGATAATGTATCCTCTGCTATTAAAATTTACTCTTCTGTGTAAGACTACATAATCACTTGAGTGATTTATCTGTTTATTTCCATACTGTAGCCAAGAGTTACTACCCTTTTTTGTGCCCTTTTTGTTCGTCACCATTGACATCTTTAAGGCAGAATTGCACAGCTGGAGACTGTACTGGAAGGAGAAGGAAGTTGTTCTCAAGGCTGTTAAATGATCTGAAAAACACTCCTTTAGGAACGATTTACCTCTAATTATTTGTATCAGCTGACAGCAATAACAAGTTGCTGTTGGAAACATTTCTCCTGTAAGCTCTTTCAGCCCTGAATTAACTGCTGCAGAGATGACTTAACCAGATTGTATAGTTGAGGATGCTGCCCTTTGCTTATGAATTTTTGTACAATGGGACAAATTGTGGTAAATGTTTGCTAAGCAGGGAGAAAATTGTTTGAATGTAGGAAAGTCAGTTTGGAGAATGTGGACTTCATAGTTCTTTATCTTCTAATACATTTGTTTAGGATGCTGAGGAGTTTCCAGATCTGGCAGCTGCTTCTGATAGGCAAAACAGACTAGGATCTCAGAAATCATCACTTGCTCCTGCTGTCAGAAAGAAGTCCGAAGTAAGTAATCTTAAGATACTATGTGAATGTTAAGAAAATAAGCAGGAAAAGACTGCAAGGTTTAAATTAGACTAAAGGTGAAATTCTTTGACTGTTTGGGCTTGGGTAGATACTCTGTGCATTGTGAAGAGCTGCTCAATGAATTCAGTAGGTTTGTGTCTTTCCAAAGGAGAGACCTTTCTGAACTGCTGCCTGGGCTACTAATTCTGATATATAGACACTTCTGTTGTGGACACTCACAGTTAGTTGAAATGAACTGTGTTTATGTAGGGTTTTTTTTTTTCCATACAGGTAGTGTTCTAGTTTAACTTTGCATTTAATAAAAATAATATTAAGAGTCTTTCAATTTCTGCCTTTGCTGTTTGTTCATATAATCAAAGTTCAAGGGCATCTGAGCAGTGCCCTGGTTTGTTGTCAAAGGTAAGAATTTGAGACCAATATCAATTATATATCCAAGCTTTGTGGGAAAAAACCAAAACACAAAAACCCTTGTTTGCTTTGAGGCAGTAAATTGCATTGACAGGAGGGAGCATTGATCAGCAGAAAGCACTGTAATTGCTCAAAGCAGATTTGTTATAAAGTGCTGTAGAGACACGCCCTGTAAATGAGACAAACCTGGTAGCTTTGTAATTCAGGGTGGGATATAACCTCTCGGAGCTTACGTAAGCTGTAGAGACGTGAGCATTAAGCCAGTCGTACTCCTGTCTAATACATATTTGAAGATGAAGCTGTCTTGCTTTTTTTTTTTATTCCAAATCTGCAAAAAATTAGAAAATTATGAGTCTGATTAAGCAGCCAACAGTTTATCATACAGAAGGCCACAGTAATGTCTCCCTGGAGCCTTCTGTTCTCCAGCCTAAACAACCCCAGCTCTTTCAGCCTGGCTTCACAGGAGAGGAGCTCCAGTGCTCTGATCATTTTTTTGTGGGCCTTCTCTGAACCTGCTGTGACAGGTCCATGTGTTGTGCTAGAGACCCCAGAGTTGGACACTGGACTCCAGGTTGGGGGAGGACACAAGAGTGGGGTAGAGGGGCAGAATCCCCTCCCTCAGTCTGACAGCCATGCTTCTTTCAATGCGGCCCAGGGTATGATGGGCTTTTTGGGCTGCAGTCACACGTTGCCAGCTCATGTCCAGTTTTTCATTCACCAGCACCCCAAGTCCTCTGAAGGGCTGCTCTCAATCCATTCATCCCCAAGACTGTATTGATATTGGGGGTTGCCCCAACCAGGTCCTGATGCTTGCATATGGCCTCGTTGGACTACATGAGTTTCACACTGACCCACTCCTTGAGCCTGTTGAGGTCCCTCTGGGTGTCAACACCAGTGTTTTCAACACTTCAACTATAGTACTCAGCTTGACGTCATTCAGAAACTTGTTGAGGGTGTACTCAATCCTACTATCTGTGTTCTATTTGAATTTCATATCTTCACTGAACCCTTTTCCATGTTCCCTTAAATATTTTATCATCCTCTTTGTCACCTTTTGTCTCTTATGTTTCAAAGATCCAACTCCCTGAAGAGCCTTGGGATGGTCGGTCTCCCACACTGGATGGAACTCCTAAGCTGGTGGATGGACTGTCAGGGAAGCAGGCTTCATATTCTGTAATAGAAAGAAAGAAAATGCAGGTAATTAATTCATGTTTGAAAAGAAGTTTGCAACTCAGACTCACAAAGGAGATTAACATATTCAAATCTGAGTGTTAAGTCCAAGCTCACCTGTGATTTTTATTCATACATTGTCATTCATACTTTGAGATAAGTGGCAAGATCCTCTTGATGAGAAGCACCCAGTGATGGTAATTGCTGGCTCTCAGTTTGTGATACAGTGTTTAGGGAGAAACAGTAATTTTTCACTTATTACTAGTTTCTAATATCAGGAACTTTTCTTTCACCTGTCTTACCTGATCATGGCATAAATCCGGTCAAGGTTGCTTGTCTTAAGGAGTTGGAGACCTCTCAAAAGTGGTCTGATGGATTATGACAAGTAGCCAGGGAGGTAAAATACAGAGCAACAGTGAGGCACAGCATAACTGTGATGCAAGATGAGATCCTAGGTTCAGAAGGAGGTCACATTCCTTAACGCTGTTGTAACAGAAGCTGTAAGGAATTGATCCTCCAGGGTAAGACTTCTAAAAGTACAAAATTCATGAGTCATTTCCATAGTGTATTTTGTCGTATTTTGCCCTTTCATGGTCTCTGCTAGACCAGTCAATTATGCATAATCTTTTTTCTGTACTTTTATCAAAGCTTGCAATTCTGGTAAGCCTTCTTTTTTGTTCAAAGATAGGTGTCAGTCTGACCAAAGTGGGAGCCTGGCATACAAAGCACCTCCTTTATTAAAGACTTTATATTTTATGCTTTATTCCAGTAGTTATTTGAGCTGTTTCTGACTTTTTTTATTTTTCACATTGAAGTTAATATGTATTTAAAAGATCATAGAATCATAGAATGCTTTGGGTTGGAAGGGGCCTCAAAGACCATCTAGTTCCAATCCCCTGCCACAGGCAGGGACACCCTCAGTAGAGCAGGTTGCCCAAAGCCTCATCCAACCTTTCCTTAATAACTTCCAGAGTTGGGGCTTCCACAGCCTCTCTGGGTAACCTGTGCCAGGGCCTCACCACCCTCACAGGGAAGAATTTCTTCCTGACATCTAACCTAAACCTACCCTCTCTCACCTTAAAGCCATTGTCCCGTCTCCTATTGTTACCTCCCTGATGAACACTCCCTCTCCCACTTTCCTGTAGGACCCCTTCAAGTATTGGTATAAGATCAAAATATTTTCATTAAGTCAAGTTAAAAATAAAAAGTATTGTGAATGAAGGCATTGAGAGTGTATTACACACCGTAGAGTTTATATTTGAAATGGAGACCATTGCTAATTGGTACTGAACTTGTTCAGGAAACAGCCAGGAGCAGTGGTAAGAAGAGTCAGATTCCTGTGCAGTTGGATTTGGGCGGTATGCTGGCAGTCTTGGAGCAGAAGCAGCAAACTGAGAAGTCGAAACAGTCTTCTAAACCGGTGGTGTTTTCAGGTATCAGTTAATATGGAATTTCCTTCCTTTCAACTTGAGTTCTTTTTAAGCACTCGGCAGTTAAATGCAGCTGTAACGATCTCTGAACGTGCAGGTAGGAGTACAGTTCACAAAATACAAGAGAAAATGAAGAAAAAACAAAAAAGCATTGCAGTCTGAATTGTTTGGAGGAAAAAACCTTCAGGACAATGCCTTGTGAAAGAATACCTTGCATAAATATGAGAGGTGATTGAAATTTCACGTTGTTGAAGATACTGATGTTTGTGGAGGTTTTTACTCTGCCTTAAATACGGATGTTATTGTTGTGATCTCAGCCTGCGGGAAGGGGCTACACAACAGTGATGGCTTTCCTAAGTTCCTCCAAGGCTAGAGATCTAGAGCCTTCTGTTTAGACACTGGGGTTATATGACAGTCAGCCCAAGTTGTGCCATGCCTGATAATTGTGAAGTGCCTGCTAACAAAGTGCTAAGTTTTGGTGATGGAGAGAATCTGTCAGACCTTGTGGATGTGTAACCAGGAAGCAGAAACGAACAGCTCTGTGTCTTTTTCATTGTAGGTCAAATTTTAGTCTTGGCTATGGTAATGCGCTGTATTTTGCAGAAAGAAGCATGATGGTTGCCAGAATTTAATGATGATAACATTTCTGTCCTTGATTCAGGAAAGAATTTAAAACCAAATAACATTTCAGAAAGATCCAGTCACAACAGAATTCGTCCCACAATGTTTAACATGATAGCTGAGCTTTTAAAGAAAAAGCTCAAAATACCAAGCATTGATGAGCTTCCTTCACTTACTGAGAGCATTTGTAACATGCTGCTTTAAATTGGTATTTCTTTTAATTTGAGCCAGTCAGCCTCAGTGCTGCAGAGGTGATAATAGCCAGTCTTGTTTCTGTAAAACTACACAGTGTGTGGAACGGCAGGGAAGGGGTGGAGCACGAAATCTCCTCAGGACACAGTACCTGTTTTCTAATATTAATTTGCCTGTGACTGAATGTGCTGCAGGAGAGAAGTTGTGATGTTCATATCTTGGAAGTATAAGGCAGGTATTACTCAGCTTTATAATACTTTTTAATGTTCGATGCACCCAATAAATTTGCATGTAACCAAAATGTAACATTAGTTTGGGAAGTAGCATTGTGCTGACCTCTGTAAACAGAGAGAAGCACAAATGAACAAGGGCAAGGTAGAGTTATTTTATTCCATGACTGCTTCATCTGCTAAATAACAGTTGGATGGAACAGCACAGTAAAGCAGTAATTATCCCCTGCTCTAGATGAACCTGCTTTACCAGGGGGTTGGACTAGATGATCTCCAGAGCTCCTTTTCAGCCACTCCCACTCTGTGATTTGAATTTAAATTACATTTTGGAAATGCACAAGTTGTGCTCTATGACACATACTGTTAAAGTCATCAAGTTCAGGAACATGGGATCTCTGAATTTGAGGTGAAGAGGTGATACACACAGGAAAGGAAAGAGGTGATACACACAGGAAAGGAAAACTGCAGCTGTCTACAGGATGTGTATTTGCGTATTGCTTCGAATCCAGTTTCAGTTCTTGAGGTGCCTATGCTGACATGCACAACATTGTTGGCAGTGTTCTCAGTTTGGCTTTGTTACACAGAGCCTAAAGAGAAGAACTGTGGTGTAGCAGCTTTGTGAAATAAACTCTTTATGCTATTACTACTGTATGTGGTGTTGGAGGATCAGCATATAAATGGTTTGGAAGGAGAAAATGAAGATGGCTTAAGACAAGCTGCCAGAAGTTCTGGGGTTTTTTTAGAGGAGAAATGTTGCATGAGGCACAAAGGTATCAAGCTTATTCCAGTGACACTTATGTCATCTTCTTCATTGACTTGCTAATGTAACCTGGTTTATATTGGAGATAAAAGAGGTTTGACAGGGTACAGCAATTCCTACCAATAGCAGCTGAAAAGGGAATGTAGTTCTTAGGGTGTGAAATCATGGTTTGGAAGGACCCAACTTCAGTGTCTTAGCCAGTCAATTAGAGCTTCTGTGCACTAAAACCTCTGAAAAATGCAAGTAAATGTGACATCTCCAGAGAGCTGTGCTGGTTAAGCTAAAGAGATTTAGCTGTAGCTTTGCATTACTCATTATCCATCTGCAAATGAGCTTTATCAAACATCACTAAAGTGTAACTAATGGTAGGAGTAAGTGCTCCAGATTATTTACAGCAGTTAAATCTCAGATCTGTAATACTGCAGCTCAGTATGTATCTTAGTGTGGTACAGAATCTCTGAGGGAGGAAATGCCATTACCATGAAACGGTGGAGACTCCTGAGGGTTTACCAGGCGGGCATGGCATGGTGTTGAAGGTAGCTTGGCGTGCGGTATTTTTTCCTAGATCCTGCTTTGGAGAGTTCAGGAGTGAGCTTGTGATTCTAGTTGTATAATAAAAGTAGAGGACACGAGTCTTCTGGGAGGAGTATCTTTATTAAATAACATTGTTTAATGACACAGGACTAGCAACACAAAACAAATTTAGTATGTGTATACTAGTGCTAATCTGGTCATTAAACTCGCCGTGGAATCTAGTTTAGGCGTGTTTTATAGTTGTCTGATGCAGACTTTTTTTTTATCTCAGTTGGTGGTGCCATACCATTGCTTTCTAAAGAACCTGCAGCAGCCACAAAAAGTCACCGGTTAAACCAAGGAAAGATGCCTCATAACCCTTTGGATTCCAGCGCTCCTTTGGTAAAGAAAGGGAAACAGAGAGAAGTCCCTAAGGCAAAGAGACCAACACCTCTTAAAAAGGTGCTTCTATGTTTACCTGAAATACTAAAATATAGGCTACTGTTCAGTATTATACTGTGAGTCTGTTAAACCCTCTGGATTGAAGATCTGCATCTCAGTGTCCACTCATCTAAATTCAATTTTAGCTTTCCTTGGTTTAAGAAAGAGGGAGGGGTGGGGGAAGAAGAGGGGATTCTTGCTAAAGAGCATATGCATGTTTCCCCAAAATACATTTTCTTAATGTATTGGGGAAACAATCATAAATCACTTGATAGCTGAAGAAGTGCCACTACAAAAGTGTCCACTTACCATTGGTGACAGGGGACATCCAAAGAAATCTTACTTGGTTTGGATAAGATTTTTTTTGCAGGACTAGGGAGAATGGATAAAACAAAAGTAGTATTTAATATTTCTGTGCTTTTCCCAGCCAGAACTTCAGCTGGTTCTGCAGTAGCTTGTGTTAGATGCACCTGGTGACTTCTCCAGTAGCCTGCCTCTCTGCCTTTTCTTATTCCTTCCTGTTGTGTCTTCTGTACAGACAATTTTGAGCTACTACTCCATCGCTAGGTCACTGTTTGGTCTAGAACAATTCTTATGGGGCTAGTGAAGGTTGTTTAGTGGTCATTCTGTGCTGCTTAACTGAATTTGAGAACTGTACAATATAAACAACGTGTAACAAACTCTGTGTGGTGATTCTGATTGCTGTGTCTTCTGGCTATTCTATCTTCATGTAACCTATTTTCCAAAGAAGGTTTGAGAAGACAAAGTTTGAGTTGTCTGTAAAATTAAGATCTGTGTTCTGAGTATGGTAGGAAGCTTATTTTTGCTCTTTGTTCATTTTTGACAAATGCAAATGGAGATACTTATCTTGCAATTAGATTCTGTGGTGTCATTGATTACAAATTTTGGGTAGATTAGCCGAGCTAGTGGTCAGATATACGGTAACTGCTTCTTAGCAGCTATGAAAGCAGAAAGGAGGGTGAGTTTCAGGAGACTGGTTATTGCTTTCACCTCTGGCAGCATGTTTGATCCAGCGTGTGTCAGACCTTCCTTCTGTGTACCATATGGCTTAGCTTCCCACGGTAACTTACCCTCTCTTTCTTCAGCTAACGAGTTCAGAGACTTGAGATGTATTAGACTGAGTCAAGATTTGTGACAGGGGAGTACGGGGAGGAAGAATCACACACACATGTGTATATAAATATATGTGTCTGTGTGGCTGAGTCTGTGTCTGGATTGCTACAAATTGACAGTCTGAAGAAGAAAAGTAGAGGCTTTTTCACCCGCTTTGCTTCTCTCTGTCGCTTGAACTTCAGTTCTGTCCTTGTAGTTGATCCCTAGTAATTATTTTCTCCACCCAGAAGCTGGTAATCAAGGAAAAACTCCTTCTTTAGTTAGATTGAGGTCATACCTTTCCTTATTTTTATGTGCAAATTTAAAAAAAAAATCTTACAAACTTTGAGTGATGATGCCAGATTTCTTTATGAATGATTTGTATGCAAACACTGGGTGAGAGAAACTGCTGTGTTATTTGTGTGACACTGATTTGGATTTTTTACATATATATATACATTTATTGTCTTTTTTTTTAGATTATTCTGAAAGAAAGAGAACAACGAAAACAGCAACGTCTCCTAGAACAGACAGCAGGAGCAAAAGATGAAGATAATATTTGTCAGTCTGCAGAAAATACTACTGAAGATGAAATACTTCAACAAGATAGTCAAGCAGGTATCTTTCAAGAGAAGGCTACCATGCATCATGTAGATGGAGATTAGAGATTAAGCATGCATACTACTTTCAAAAATGTGTATTAAATACTGTCAAATGAAAATGGTAGCTTCAGAATTTTCTGGGATTTAGCTTGGGCTTAAGTGTGCCAGAGCTGATGAATGGTTAGATTGTTCTGGTGTTCAGCTGGAAAGAGTGAATCTTCACTGGAAGCTCGGAGGGGATGCAGCCAGGGCAGGAGACCCAAACTAGCCCAATGGGGTATTCCATACCATATGTCATTGTGGTAGATATATAACTGGGGTGAGCTGGCTGGGCCAGTGAGAGGAGGTTCACTGCTTGGGGGCAGGTTGGGCATGGAGTTCTGGGCACTCCACTATGTATAACCTGCTTTGTATATTCTGGTGGTGGTGGTGTTTTCCTCCCTCTTTGCTATCCTATTTAAACTGTTCTTCTCCCAGCCTACAAGTTGCACCTTTTTCTTCCAATTCTCTTCCCCATCCCACCAGCAGAGATCTATATATCCTCGTGGCTTTTTGGTCTGTTTTTTTATCAAAATATCTTTGTTTACATGATAGCTGTTCCTGTAACACAACTTGCTGAAGGGGTTCTGGAGGACACAGGGATCAAGGAGTCCACAGAAGGTTCTGTGATACCAAAGCAGCTAACCTCCAGCCTTCCAAAAATTCATAGCAGGAAGTTTAGAGAGTAAGTATTGATTGTGTTGATGTCTGTTTTACCATGGTACCACAATTACAGCAAATCTTTTAAGCTTAGACTGAAGGTTCTGAAGTTTTCCTTTATTTAAGCTCACACACAAAGTAATTCTATCCAGAGACATAGTCTGTATATTGTTGTAATTCTCACTTCAAAAGACATATTCCTTGAAGGAAAAAACAAGATCAGGTATTCAGTAGTAGTCGTTAGTTAAAGTCTAAGTACTTTATTTTAAATAAATGGTGTACCGGCTTAGTATTTAAGAAAGTCTAGTACACCATAGTTATTTTTTTGTGTATTCTTTGGATTTCTAGTGCCACACCAAGGAACAAAAATGTAAAAAGTGTGTATAGCCAGATGATACTTTCATCTTGTGGCTGGGCAAAGACATAAAAGTGAGATTTATGGGTGGTTATGTGCAAACACTTATAGTTTTGTTTATAAAGATAGGTACACATTTCCTTATAAAAGAAGAAATAGCCATTACTGCATGTGAGGAGGTCAGAGATACAGTCATCACAGTTTAAAATAGCTAATTCAGTTAAACAGGGTTTAAACTTCCATTTTTTCCTTCCATAAAAGCACCACTGGCTTTTGTGCAATTCATGAACTAGTTTAATATTGATACAACCATTCTTTATCTTCCTGATGCCATGTGTTGGCTTTCACTTAACTTCTGATAGCATTAAAAATTACTTAACTTGTGTCTGTGCAATGCAGTTTTACTGAAAGCACCGTTTGGGTTGCATATGTACAGTCCATCTTGTTCTAGGATGCAAAATTCAGCAAAGCTCAAAAATATTCTGTTGTCTACTAAAACACTGAAAATCTGGTCTAGACTTGCCTTTGAGACTTAGAGAAATCAGCGGGAAATAGTAAATAAAAACTTTTATAACTTAACTTCAGCATAATTGTATCTCTAAGATCCAGCGTAGATCTTGTGATCTCGTATTATTTTGTGAATCTGCCACTTGGCATATTTCTGTTGGCTGTGCAGTTGAGATATCTTTAGGTTTTCTTTTTGAGATCTTTCTTTACTGGATGACTCTTTGTGTAAAGATGTGCAAAAAATGAGCTTGGAACCCTGATACTTCCCAGGGAATACTGGAAGGATGACGTACATCCGTTTTTATCCTTCCTTTACAAACACCACAAGACAATCTGATAAGTGAAATAGGATGACAGATTCTAACAACTGTGATCCTGGGGAGGAGGAATTTGATCCAGATTTTTGAATTTGCTTTAAATACCCTTTTATGTATAGGACTAAATTAAAATTTTATACTTTGAACTTTAATTTGTATTGGTCAAAATAAATGCCCTCAGAAAAATGTCTCACTAGAAAAACATGGATATATAGTTATTGGTATAAAATTTATGTATGTTTATTGTGCATGTATATATCTATTTTTAGTATAGTTTGATATGGGAGCCAGAAACCACAAATAACAAAATTTCTCTGAGTTCTCAGCCACTGAAAAAATCTGAAGTAAATTTTTGTTTTCATGTATAAAACGAGTGTGATTGGAGTGGACAAAAAAAGACAAAGACATAGAATGGAAGGCAAACTAGACTTTATGTATTTTACGTATTTATGTATTAATATTTGTCATTTTAGTGTTTCTAAAATGTATTTGTTTTTTTTCTTCCAGATACTGCAGCCAGGTACTTAGTAAGGAAGTTGACAGCTGTGTGACAGACCTCCTAAAGGAACTGGTTCGTTTCCAGGATCGCTTGTATCAGAAAGACCCAGTGAAGGCCAAGATAAAGCGCAGGCTTGTTATGGGTCTTAGAGAAGTTTTGAAACATCTGAAGCTGAAAAAACTTAAGTGTGTCATCATCTCTCCTAACTGTGAAAAGATTCAGTCAAAGGGTAAATAATATATGTCTTCTTAAATGCTTTTTTTAAACAAAAGATGTGTAAAAAACCCAGACTTGCTATACTGGCAGCAGTACTATTATTAAAGGAGTAACCTTTGCAATCCAGTCATATAAAGGTGCCTGCCTTCCTTCAGACTGTGTGCTCCTGTGCAGCTGAACTGTGAGATGAGCCAAGGCTCTCCAGGGCAAGGGAAGTTTCCTGAGAGCAGGGTCAGTTCAGTTACTGATTTGCAGTGCAGCTGTGCAAAAGACTGCGCTGCTGCAGCTGAGAACAGGCAGAGGTTGCTGATGCCAGCTGCACCTGTTACCACAAGAAGTCCTGCTCTGTCAGTCCTTTTTAGGACACAGATTGACAGTTACTTCTCAGTGAGTTTGTGTAAGGTTTTTTGTAATTACCATTGTTGTTTGAGTTGTTTCTTAGCAGCTGGCTCTTGTTTCAGTACTCGATCCTACACTGTAACAAACCTCAGAACAGTGGCAGCCTGAGGACAACAATAACTAAGAATTAAGCTGGGGGGGTGGGGGTGGGGAGGAAGTAAAATTCTCATTTAAAATTGAGATCTCACACTGTTATTGAGATCCATGTATTTTTTTTGTATAAACTCTTGTCATTTCAAAATGCACCCATAATTTCAAGGGTATTTTTTGTTGTCTTTACCAGTACAGTTGCAGTCAGCCTTGAATAGTGTCATTCTTGATTCTGTTGTCTGCTGCAGGTGGGCTGGATGATACTCTGCACAACATTATCGACTGCGCCTGTGAACAGAACATCCCCTTTGTTTTTGCCCTGAACCGCAAGGCCCTGGGGCACTGTGTGAACAAAGCAGTGCCTGTGAGTGTGGTGGGAATTTTCAGCTATGATGGGGCTCAGGTGAGCTGAAATATTTAACATTACTCTTTACCTGTGAGTGGGGGAAAAAAATATTCTGACTTCAAGGTTTTGCTTGTTTCTTTTGCTTCTGCACACTTGGACTCTTTAATCCTGGGTCAGTGGCTTACAGATAGAACTAATTTTAGAAGCATAGACACTCAGCACTGTTCAGAAAAGCAGTTTGGCCATCTCTTTCTGACATCCTCTCCATCTAGATCTCTTACCAAAAATATTTTCCTGAGACAACTGGTGTGTTTATCATTGCTTCTGTATCATTTCTTTTTCATGTCTTTATACATACTTAACTACTGGGCTTTTACATATAAACACAGATGTTCTGAATAAGGAATACTCATTACAGCTTTTCGTGGAGATGTTAAAACTTAACTGTATGATTTAAGCTTTACTGATGTTTTGTATTTCCATAGGACCATTTTCATAGAATGGTACAACTGACAACAGAGGCCAGGAAGGCCTACAAAGATCTGGTAGCAGCTTTAGAGGAAGAAGCTGGAGGAGGAGGAAGAGAAATCCAACCTGGCATCTTAACCACTGAAGATGGAAAGAACAGCTTATCAGAAACTGGTAAAACATCTTCCAAGGACTCTGATGAGGATGTACCAAATTACAGTGAGTATTTACTGACTTGGCTTTGTTCAGTTTTCATTCAGAGTGCTCTTCAGTTCTACCATTTTCACTGAAACACATGACACCTGACCCCGTAGTGGTTAGTAACTGGGGAAACCCTGCTTTTCTGTGATTTCTCTCTGCCCCTCTGATTTTAAAAACTTGAGGTCAGCTCTTGCTGAAAAAGCCCTCTCTTAGGTCCACTGATGGCAGGCAGTATTCCTCGCTTTCTCCAAGGAGTTTTAACAGAGCTCCTTATTTCTGTTTGTTAAAAAATACTTGTAAGTTGCTGGGAATCAGCATGACTTCTCATTTTAACTTTTTCCTCAAGTATTAGAGAATAACCTGTTTGTTGTGTTTGTGTTCTGTTCTTTCTTTATTCTAATATTCTCTAGTTAAAATCTGGAGGAGAAAACTTGAAGAAGAGTATAACCCATATGCACTGGAACTGGAAAAGAGTGCAGCTGCTGACATGGTGATAGTGAATTCAGAAGAACGTCAGTAAATGCAGATCCACTTCTGTCGGGCTCTTAATTCTTCAATTATTTTTTTTAGACCCCTAGGAAGAGGGTAGCAAAGTAAAATAACGGAAGGCATATCCTAGGTCAGCTAAGTACAAAACACATTGGAGCACATGAGGCACTGGTTAATGCTTTTATGTTCCCTGTATTTGGTTGATTAGTGACAAGAGCATATTGTCTTAAACTCAGACCTCTTGAACTGGCTGGGCATTCTTTAATGGTCTGATGGACTAGCACTGATTTGTTAGTATTCCAAGAGAACTTTGCTAGGAAGATAATTTTCTTGGGGAAGAGATTCTAAAAGCCAGGAGGTTGTTCTTCTGGCATCACACAACATGTGTAGAGGAAAGAGCTGAGAAGTCTGAAATTCCCTGAGAATGCTCTGGTTAGAAATTTTATGAAGTTACGTGTACAATGATGATGCTTCTTCTGCTACTCGTTTATCATAGATCCTGCATTGAAGTTTGGGGATACTGAAGGACAGCAAATGTGCCAGCTTGCTATCCTCTTTGTAACTTCTCCATGCTGACTTGTTGATGCAGTTTGGGGTTGTGTTGGTGTATATATAGAATCACAGAATCATAGGGGTTGGAAGGGACCACAAGAGATCATTGGGTCCAACCCCCCTGCCAAAGCAGCTCCCTAGGACATATCACTCAGATAGGTGTCCAGATGGATCTTGAGTATCTCCAGAGAAGGAGACTCCACCACCTCCCTGGGCAGCCTGTCCCAGGGCTCTGTCACCCTCACTGGGAAAAAAGTTCTTCTGCATGTTGGTGCGGAACTTCCTGTGCTCCAACTTGCAGCCATTGCCCCTTGTCCTGTCCCCACAGAGTACTGAAAAGGGGCTGGCTGATTCCCCCTGCATCCCATCCTTAAGATATTTATAAACATTATTAAGGTCCCCCCTCAGTCGTCTTTTCTCAAGGCTGAACAGTCCCAGCTCGCTCAGCCTTTCCACATAGGGGAGAAGCTCCAGACCCTTAATCATCTTTGTAGCCCTTCTCTGGACTCTCTCCAGGAGATCCCTGTCTGTTTTCTAGCAGGGAGCCCAGAACTGGACACAATACCCCAGGTGGGGCCTGACCAGTGCAGAGTAGAGGGGGAGGATCACCTCCTTCGATCTGCTGGCCACACTCCTCCTGATGCACCCCAGGATCCCATTGGCTCTCTTAGCCACCAGGGCACACTGCTGGCTCATGGCCAACCTGTCATCAATCAGGACCCCCAGGTCCTTCTCCACTGAGCTCTTCTCTAGCAGGTGATCCCCCAGCCTGTACTGATACAAGCAGTTATTCCTTCCCAGGTGCAAGACCAATGGGCTGAAGTTTAACATGGCCAAGTGTAGAGTGCTGCACAAGGGACATAACAACCCCCTGCAGCACTACAGGCTTGGGGGAGACTGGATGGAGAGCTGTCAGGCAGAGAAGGACCTGGGGGTGTTGGTTGACTGCAGACTGAATATGATCCAGCAGTGTGCCTGGGCAGCCAGGAAGGCCAATGGCATCCTGGCTTGTATCAAAAATAGTGTGGCCAGTAGGTCTAGGGAGGTGATTGTGCCCCTGGACTCAGCGTTGGTGAGGCCACACCTCGAGTACTGTGTCCAGTTCTGGGCTTCTCACCATAAAAAGGACATTGAGGTCCTTGAACGAGTCCACAGAAGGGCAACCAAGCTGGTGAAGGGGCTGGAGGGCAAATCCTATGAGGAACAGCTGAAGGAGCTGGGGATGTTTAGCCTGGAGAAGAGGAGGCTGAGGGGAGACCTTATCACCACTTACAACTACCTGAAAGGAGGTTGTAGAGAAGTGGGCGATGGTCTCTTCACCAGAGTAACAGGAGACAGGACAAGGGGAAATGGCACAAAGCTGTGCCAGGGTCAGATTGGATATTAGAAAAAAATTTTTTACAGAAGGAGTTGTCAGTGCCTGGAACAGGCTGCCCAGGGTGGGGGTTGAGTCACCTTCCCTGGACGTGTTCAAAAAAAGGGTAGATGAGGTACTTAGGGATATGGTTTAGCATAGGATGGGGTTGGTTAGACTTGATGATCTTCAAAGGTCTCTTCCAACTTTGTGATTCTGTAATTTGGGGATGTCTGATGATTAAAAAACTTAACATGAGCCAGCACTGTGCACTTGTAGCCCAAAAGGCAAGCTCTGTCATAGGTTACATCAAAAGTAGTGTGGCAAACAGGTCAAGGGAGGTGATTCTGCCACTCTGCTCTGCTCTCATGAGAAGCCAACCTGGAGCACTGCATCCAGCTCCAGGACCCCAAGATAAGAAAGGACATTGAGCTGTTGGAGCAGCTCTAGACAGGGAACACAAAGATGACCAGGGGCAGGAGCACTTCCCCTACATGGACAGATTGAAAGAGTTGGGGTTGTTCTGCCTAAAGGAGAAGGCTTCAGGGGGACATTTTAGCTGCCTTCCAGTACCTAAAGGGGGCCTGTAGAAAAGCTGGGGAGGGGCTGTTTGCAAGGATGGAGGATGAGGGGTGATGGCTATAAACTGGAAGAGGGTAAATTTTGACTAGACATGAGGAAGAGATTTTTTACTGTGATGGCAGTGAGGCAGTAGAATAGGTTTCCCAGGGAAGCTGTGGCAGTGTTCAAGGCTAGGTTGGATGGAGCTTTGGGCAGCCTGGTTTAGGGAAGGATGTCCATGCCCATGGCAGGGGGATAACTACATCATCTTTAAGGTCCCTTCCAACTCAAACCAGTCAGTTGTTCCATGAATCTACCATTATTTACAAGCTGCAGATGTAAGAGGAGAAGCCTAAAGACAGTAATTGGGGAATGCACATGCAACTTGTCAGCTGTTCTGGAAGGTGATATAGATGCCATGTGCTGCTGCCAGCATTACAAGTGTTTCTGTGAGTGTTACACCACACTGAACATCTGTAGTGCAATACTTTGGAACAGAGCTGCCTTGTGAAGTTAGAAATTATAAAAAAAACTTTAAATAATTTTGCAATTCAAACAATTTTGTAGAATGTAAATTGTATAACATCTGTTACAATACATTGATTCTATAAAGTATGGTTGTGACTTAAGTAAAAACTTCTTGTGGGCTCTTTCTACTTGAAATGTCAGGTCTGAGCAGAAATTTTGGTAAGGGAAGCCAGTCGGTCACTCGTGATGATGATGATGACTCTGTTATTTTCTTACCTTAAATGGAAATGGAAGGTGAAAGATCCCAGTGATGAAAGATGGTTTTTGGCCAGCAGATGTCTTTGATCCAGAGGTGAGTTGTGGTTTATTTGTACTTGTGCCACTTTGATACACATCTGCAGCTCAATCTGCTGAATGCAGTCACTGCATAGAATAGGACCATGTGGGGAGGATCACATTAAGACCTTTGGGGGTTTGGGGGGGCTATATTTTCTTTGTCTTACTGTGAAAGAGTGTGATAAGTTACTTTGGAAGCATTGTAGGTTGTTGAAAATCCCAAGTAATTTGCTGGTCATAGAATGTAGAAAAAAAACTTCACTGTAAGGGGCTCAGTAATTTTGTTACACAAGTGTTTTTTCACAAAATTGAGCTAAACAGAAGATTGGCAATATTTTCTTACCGCTTGTAGAACTTTTCTGCAAAGACAAGGTAGAGTTCAGCTATGCTAATTTAAAAGTGACTTCAAGCTTAGAAAGCCTTGGCTTCCTGAATTCGGCACCACAGAACTGAAGTCTGCTCCAAATCCTTTGAACAAATAGAGGAGGGACAGCTGAAGAAGAGTGTTTTGATAGCTGTGCTTTGACATAGTTTACAGCTAAGGGAAAAACAATGGGGAAGAACCCCTGAACCTTGGCAGCAGAACCCTGCAACTGCATTAATTTGGGATTGCCAGTTTAAAAAAACATAAGTGGTTTGTGTATAAGAGTTTTCACCCTGTTTGTGTAACCACAAGGTGGCTGGATATTGGGAGAAGAAAAAAAAACAAGAAAGTTCATTCAGGTAAGTCTTAGAGTGAGGAGAATGCTTCTCACACTGAGGAAAACAACCTTCTCCCCTAACTGATAAGGTTTAAACACCTTACCGGTAAGTATGAAGCTTTGTGCTGCTGCTCAGAGCCACCGTCCCCAGGGGCTTAAGCCACAGTGATTCTTAGGTGACACCTTACTTGCTTTCAGATTGTTGAAAACAGCTGAGAAGACAAGACAGGAAAACTGAATTATGCCTCAGTCTTTTGTTTATTAGATACAGAGGGACAAAACTCTGAAAGACAGTACAGTAAAGCAGTTTCAGCCAGGGTTAAGTAGCTCCTCGCATCTTCAGTCTGCAGTTTTTCACCAGGAATAATTTTGGAATCAGTTCATCATATAATTTTTTTTTAAGCTGCCACAGTTCTCTTAAGTATAGAAGAATAATTTGCAAAAGAGTCGGCTTCAACTGGGGTGCTTTGTAATCTGTCTATTTTGAGCATTAGTCAGAAATCCTTTATTTGGTACAGAAACTTTATTACCAAAGGAAATGTGTTTGAACAAATGAACTTGCTGACACCTGAAAGGAATGCTCTTCAAAACACTGAGAACAGAGCATAAGGGTAAACACATGAAGAGAAAATAAATTGGTGAGTTGAAGTGCCTTTAAACAAAGGTGATGATTCACAGCTTACTAACAATCTCTACATCACATGCCAAGATCCTAAAGCCAAAATTAACTGGTCTGCTTAATGAACTCAAAACAGAAGCCATACATCCTATTCTATTATTTGAGCAGCCCAAGTCTTGGTGTGACTGCTTGTCTTCTTCATTAACTTGAAATAACTGGCATCAGAAAAGCAGAGATGGGGTTCTAGCATGGGATGGGGTGATGTCGCTCGTAACTTGGTTATTCTTCAGTGCAGTAAGGCTCTTCCACCTCAAGCTTCAAGTGGTTTTCCTGAACATGATTTTTAACACCAGTATTTGAAAATCGCTCTCTGAAGGCTGTGCTACTCAGAGTACTAGGTACTCTAACTTGCATGTTTTTCTCCTTGTAGTCTGTCCATTCCTTTGTCTGTTAGAGGCTGTTTCTCTTGTTGCAACTCTCCTGGAGAAGAAGTTCAGAATGATGCATTAGCATTGCCTTAAAAATTGCTGGGCCTTAAAGGTTGCCTGTACTAACTAACTGTTCCACATAAAGCAAGCTTATGTTGTATCCAAAAGGTATCAGAAGATGGCACTATTTTTTTTAAAGCTTTGGTGGGCAGCAGCATTAAGTCCAGTAGTCTCTGCGATCCAATTAGTTGACAGATATGATGAAACTGGTCTACTGTATTAATTATAAACAGACTTAAATTCTGGGCAGGATGAGAACTACCGAGTGGTTAGCACCAGGTTAGTGGGCTGAAGGAGAAGCTGACATAGCCACAGTGCATGTCACAGGTTGAGGAGATTTTACTGCTGAGAGATCAAGAATGACAAGATATACAGGAGCGTTAATCACTTTGTTATATAAATACATTTGGTTGCAGAAGCATCATAGGCTGTTTATAAAATCAGGACTGTAGTGCATCATGCAAAAAGAGAGATAATTCTTACCCATGTTTTCCTCCAGCTTTGCATCATCTTGTCATGTTCACTGATGGCACTTCTCCAAGTATCAAATTCTTTGGTCCATCCATCCTGACCAGGACTATCTGAGAATTGTACATGGGATGAGTAAGAAACGGTGTAATGATGAAGTAAGGTGGTATCTGTTCAGGTGCAGTACTTACTGCAGAAGATTGAGCTAGAAGGAACAAAAGCCACCATCTCATCCTTCATTTTGCTGTACTGTACCTCCTCTCTATGCTGCCTGGAAGTAAGTTCTATGTTTCTTGCCCTCTGCATCAAACTTTATAGCCTGCAGCATAAACAGCCAGTGCCTTTATCTGTCATTCAAACCCAATCCTGGAGCACAGGAATGCTCCATTCAGCTCATACCAAGCCTGGGGAATAGAATGATATGATACAGCTGACTATGCCCAGGTTATTATTTCCCTACTTTTTGCTAAAGTTATGTAGCTGTTAGTTGTTCATTCTTCTGAGAACACGAGACAGGCTCACTACACCCCATCCTGGTAAAATTCTAGTAATTCTGCCTGCCAGTTCTTGCACAGTATAACACTGGTGATGACATGCCCAGATGTAATATTTTCTGTTTATCCTTTAGCCACTAGCAAGAGTATATAAAATGCTTTTGGACCACAGTGGAAGCCTCCCTCTGTTTTAGTTGCAGTTACAGTAGTTTCACTGAAATGCTCTTCAGTCTGCTTCCAAGACTGAAGAGTAGCTGGAGTGATGGCAAGGCAGCTTGTGTAACTCCTACTGCTTTTCTCTGCCACTGAAGAAAGAAGGGTTGAGGTGTTCTCAGCAAATTCATCTTTGTTACTATTAACAAGCTAATGAATTTTTCCTTCACCCTGCCAAGAAAATCCATATTATATGATGATCATTGCTCCTGCTGTCCTTTTAAAGACTATTCAGACCTGCAGACCTGAGTAAGTTTTGGAAAGCTAGCTGCACACGATGCTCAGGCTGCATCCAAGGATTCTGCACAGCTGCTGAAGTCATCTAACTGACCTCCTGTACAGTTAGTGTCCAGATGAAGAGGTAAGAGCTGATTTCCACTTCCAGATCATAACAACTGATTTGCAGCTTTTTCCTTCATGGGAAGAGGTGGAAGAAGGCATTTTTATGGCTTCAAAACCTTCTGATAAACAGCTGAAGCAGGTACTAATACAGGAAGCAAGAGTTGCCATCCTCAGAAACACATGTGCTCATCAGGGTTAGGCCAATCACGGCATACATTCAACACCAGCCTACCTTTCTCTTCCACAGTGATGAGGACTCCTGATGTTGTGTTCCCAAGTTTTGAGATCAGTGAACATTTATATTCTGTATTTTCTGATACTGAATCTTTCACCCAACTCAGGATGTGCAGTCTGCCATCAAACAGCATATGAGATTGCTCTGTGATGCATGCCTTCATCTTCTGACCATTCTTCTTCCAGACAAAATGGGAGTCAACTGGACCTGTAAAAATGTCAGTCAGCTTATTTTGTTAGGAAATAACAAGATCAGTCTTTTGAAATCAGAAGCCTAAGACCTTAAGATGAGGTTCAAAAGCATAAATGACTGATTATAATGTTTCTTCAGTTTCTTTAGCTGAAGTTCTGGGTACCAAAAACCTGAGATAAAGGAGCTACCACTGCTCATTTAAGTTCAAGCCAAAGTTGTAAATGAGCTCATACATGGCAGGGAATTCTGACGGGATTCTCACAAGGGGGAACTCACCTGCAAACAGGGTGGAGCAGAGGAACATCAGCACTATCTGCCTGTTACCTACTGCTGACCTGCTAAGCTTCTGGCACAGAGCTGAAGCCATCTGAGACATGACTTGCAAAGTTTGAACTACAGGCTGGGAGGAGAGAAGGTTCAAGAACTCAGTTGTGTTAAAGATGCTGGAACTAATAATGGGAGAAGCAGAGTAGGAAAAAGCACAGAACCATTAGTCACGGCAGGCAATTAGGCAAGACAGGACTTGGAAGAAGCTGGATCAACAACAAAGCACAATCTCATCTTGCTGCTGCTATTATTAACCTGTGAGGACAGAACGTGAATCAGTCAGAGACTGCCAGTAGCCCAGAGGACAGAACAGCTGTTCCCAGAAAATTAGCAAGGTTGGCTGAAGTGTTCTTGGCAGTGTCAGAGCCTTCCCGTTTAACATACAGACATCGGGCCAACCTAACAACTTTGCAGTAATCCTGATGTTGGAAGTGTTTCTCCCTCAGGGCCTAGAATCCAGACTAGTCTCAGTGAGAGAAGGCACAGAGAGAAGCTGGGGGTAAAAAGAGAAGTGCTGCTTTTGCAAGGATGTCTTGTAGAGAATAGGTAACCTGCTCCAGCAGTCAGCTTCTAACCGTGAGCATTTCAGATTCTAGGTCAGTGTCCAGAAAACTAATCAGGTGTTTAGAAATCATGCAGGCAGACAAAAAATAATGTGGCCTCTACATCTGTCTACTTCCTCAGTGTTAAATTGTGTTATTCTTAACTCATTTGGAAATAATACATACTACGAATAGGGAGATATAAATTAGTAGTAAGTGTAAGGGTCAACGAGAGTAAACATGATTTACTTTAAACCTGGGGGGTTTCTCTCTAGGGGAGAGATTGTGCTACTTCCCTCAAGCCCCGAACTCCCCCAGCCTCTGTGCAGTCAGCAGCACTGGAAATCCCCACGCTGGCACACTCAGCCCCACTCACACCAGTGAACTGCAAAATCTAGGTTCAAGCATTAGTCAGGGTTTTTCCTCATCTTGGTGTTTCACGGCAGGTTATCCTGATTTCCAGGCACCGTGCTGTTACTTTACCGGCTGTGATTTCCTTCTCAGGGTTGAGCAATAGAGAGAAAAAAGACCAAACACCGTGAACCAGTTCCACCCACAAAACTCTGACCTGTGTTTGCTAAATGCAAATTTTCTACAATTCTAGAGCAGTAAAAACGTAGAACTTGAAGGAAATTAATGAGAACACGTGCTCTGCATTTGCTGCATTAACACAAAGTGCATTTCTAGTGCAGACTTTAGCATATGAATTTCTAACACAGTTGATCTACTTACTTTGCAGTCCGTTTTAAGAATGCTTGAAGGATTTAAAAACATCTCATTAAAACACAGCTTTCAAGTTGGAAACTAACGAGGACATCAGTCTAGATGCATAGCAGCGGTGTTTTAAGCGGCACCTGAAGATGCCCTTTGAAAACACTGCTTCAGTCTCGGCAAATGCATTGTCAATAATCAACTTCACCACTGTAACGCTGCCAGCCAGGGCAAGGTTACGAGTTACCCAACAACAAGCAGCAGCAAGCCTGGCCCTGCCACCCGAGCTGCCCTTTTCTCTGCTGAAGCCCTTCATTTCCTGCTTGCTTACACGGTTTTTGTTTTCCATACCTCTGCTTTCAGCCCCGCCCTGAGTGAGATGGCAGCAACCCCCCGGTGCTGCCCAGGTCTCTGCTGCTGCCAAAACGGGGTACCTGACCTGCGTTGTGTCACAGGCAGGTTTGCACAAGCCGTGTACTCAACAGCCAGGTGACCTTGCCACAGGATTTTTCCACCAGGGAAAACTGCACCAGCCACAGCATTAAAAACAAACCCACCGCGGCTGCTCGTAAACCCCTGCCCCCCATCCCCGGGTTACTGGTGTGTATGTGCTGGGTTTGAATCCATCCTGAGGTGAAGGACGGCCGCAGGCTCAGAGCAGCGTCTGCCCCTGGGCTCTGCGGAACTCCCACCACGGCCGCAGGCTCAGAGCAGCGTCTGCCCCTGGGCTCTGCGGAACTCCCACCACGTTAAGCGCTGGCCACATGCGCATCGAATCCCAACAGACACGCGGCTTTCAAGAGAGCCAGGAGCCGCCGGTTTGCAAAGGAGTACGGATTAAGCCGAGCTCGCCAGCGGAAGGCTGGGGTGGGGGAGCGAGAGGGGAGCATGGGCCAACCTATCTCCTCTTGCCCAAAGGAAGCGATGCGGAAGCCACGCAGTGAAGCTCTTTAACAGCGAAGCCCCATTGCCGCTGGGGTAGCACGCTGTTTCCTCCTGATTTTCAACGTGGTTCTTGAAGGGTGACATTAAGACAAGGCTTCCCTATGAATTATTCAGAGCAACGCTTCCAGATAGCGGGGAGGTGAGTTGGGTAAAACAAAGGACGGGCCATCAGCACCTCTTAAAAGCTTTCCTAATTCTCTGAAAGTTGAGAGTAAATTGAAATCCGCTGAAGATAACTGACAGGTATCCCACAGAGAAATAGCAGCACGGTTAACAAAGGCCTCTTCACAAATTCAGGCAGAGCTGCTTACCAGTTGCTGTGCTCAATGATGGGAATTTCGGGGTTGAGAAAAAAGCAACCAACCCAGTATTCCCCAATAAACACCAAAACCTCTTCAAAAACTCACAGCAGGCAGCAGATTAACAAAACCAAGCCAAACAAACCCAAAAAGCCAAGCCTGCTCCCTCCCATCCCCACCTCAAAAACCCATGGCATCTGGATTTAGTAAATCCTTGCTCTCCAGCTTCTAGTTTGGCTTGTTCTGAATGCTGCTGAACTAAACAACCCAGATTTCAGAAAACCAAGATAGACCACGCAAGGAAGCTCTCATCCACGGCAGGGATTTAGTTTTAAGAAGACACTATAATCTGGGTGCAGAAAGGTTATTTTAAATTAGAGGTAACGGCACAGGGAAGGTTAGACAGTCCTTCATATGGAAAACAGCTGCCAGCACTGCCCGGGGTGCAGCTGAAAGCTGGACCAAAGGCCGGCCGGAGCTGCAGGAGCCTCAGCCACCGGCTGAAAGCTGGACTGAGGGCCAGCCGGAGCTGCAGGAGCCTCAGCCACTGGCTGAAAGCTGGACTGAGGGCCAGCCGGAGCTGCAGGAGCCTCAGCCACTGGCTGAAAGCTGGACTGAGGGCTGGCAGGAGCTGCAGGAGCCTCAGCCACCGGCTGAAAGCTGGACCAAAGGCCGGCAGGAGCTGCAGGAGCCTCAGCCACCGGCTGAAAGCTGGACCGAGGGCTGGCAGGAGCTGCAGGAGCCTCAGCCACCGGCTGAAAGCTGGACCAAAGGCCGGCAGGAGCTGCAGGAGCCTCAGCCACCGGCTGAAAGCTGGACCGAAGGCCGGCAGGAGCTGCAGGAGCTGCAGGAGCCTCAGCACTGCTGCTAACAAGCTAGGAAAACAACAAATAGCAAAGCGAAGCAATTGGGAGGATGACAGATGAGGGTAAGAGGTGAGGGAATAGAGACTCTAAACTGAGTCAAGCATCTCTGCAGTTTTCTGGGGAAAAAATGAGTTGTAGCTTTGGTGGTTCTTTGCAGTGGGTTTTGTGGTTTGTTTTTTTTTTTTTTAAAGTAGGGGCAATACATCCTAGAAAACAAACTGGAAATAGCCGGAGTGCAATTACAAACCCCAAACACCTGAAAAGCCAAGGAAAAGAAGTGCCAACGCACAGTATGACTCCAAACAGCAGGTAATTCATGTGGAGGAACCTTCAGAAACCTGGTGCCTTCGTTAAGTGAGCAGCCCGCTGGTGCAGCCGTGATAGGGCAGGAGAAGAGCCGCAAGCGCTGCCCCTGAGCCAGGTGAGAGCTGAAGGCAGCAGCCGGCCATGGCCGCGGCAGGCGGCGATGACGCGCCGCGCGCGCGGAGGGGCGCGGGGCAGGGCCCCCGCCCCCTCAGGGCGGCATTGGGGAGGAAATGGCTGACCCGCCAACGAGAGGAAAGTGCCGTTGCCCCCCAGCGCCGACAGCGTTTGTCCAGGCGTGACCCGAGCGGGTCCAAAACAAAATCCCTGCCACTGGAAGGCAGGTAACCGCCTCTGAAGAGCAACCGAGTGGGACACCGGCAAACCAGAACTGCCCAGCGCCAGTCCGCTGGCTTACGTCTGGCCCTCCCGCCAGCCAACGAGGCTGCTGTGTCTTCAAATCCTAAGTGCTGGAGAACTTACTTTAGGGAGCAACCTGCTCTCCAGAAATCACTCCTGCTCTCCAGCGAGCACAAGCTACTGCTTCTGCTCCATTTGTTTGTCAGGAAGATGGTGCACAAAAGGTGGCTGGAGGAGCTGGAAATGAGAGTTTCATCCCCACTGAGGGGACAAGGCACAGGACACGCTGAAGCAGCTCTGGTAAGCAGTTGCTGCTGAAATAGGAAACAGCGAGCACTGTTCCAAGCCGGTACCCTGTTAATCAGCCACCATGCTAAGGGATTAATTATTACAAGACTACAGGTTGTAGTTCTCATGGGGAAGACAAGAAAAAAGAGCGTACAGATAGGCAGCTTGTCAAACCAGCCTGGTGGGGGAAATGAGATGTTCTGAAGAAAAGAGCATGGCTATGCTCCTGAGACTCCAAAGCCCAAACCCATCACTTCCCACTACACAGGACTGGGAAATGGGGCTGCTCAATCACAGCCGGGGTTTAGGAGCTACTACCAGTGTCCTGCTCCAAGCTGAGACATCACTGGATCAAGAGTTGCACATCAGCAAGGAGAAACACAGCATAAATATGTTGAATTGCAAAGGAAGAAAAGAAAGGCTAAGCTAGGTCACGTAAAGCCTTGCAAGCAAGCGGTACACAGAAGCCAATGTACGGCAAAGTGAATCTCTCTCCTGAGAGAAGACAAAAGTAGTGTGCCATAAGTAACTTAGACCTGGATCTCAAAGAACCCAACATGAGGCAAACTTCTCCTTTTACCTGTAGCTGGTCACAGTATAAAAGCTGCCGTGCATCCTGCAGTACCTCTTTCCTGCACTCTTGCAGTCCCTCCCTGTCACGTGTGTATTAAATTGAGGTGGTGAACACTGCCTGTTCTGTGACCAGATGGGTTTGTCTCCACAAACACCCGCTTCCAGAAGCGAGCAAAACTAACAACCCAGCAGCAAAGCTGCTGCTTCAGAGGTCCTCCTGCTGCAGGTGCCACTGCTTTCCTTGGTCTCAAGATGCTCTCACAAACTATTTCCTTGAAAGGATGGTTTCTTCAAACTGTGATGGTCTTGAGTTACACAAGCTGCTGACAGAGGATGCAGCTCATCAAATTTAGCATTTAATGACCGTACCAGAACTTACTGGAACACAAAGGATACACTACAACATGTGTTGTAACAGTAATAATTACATGCAGGCTAGAACTACTCTTTATTTAAACTCTTGGTTCTAACTCCTCATTCCTTTCCCTGGTTTTATTGCTCAATAAATTCTCTCCTAGCTGAATCCAGAAAAAAATGATGTGCCTTTCCCTTCAATTATGTTTACACTGATCTTATTCTAGACTCACAAGGAGGTCCCCCCTTAAAAAAGGGGGGGGAAAGTACTCTTCCTGCACACCTTTTCACATGTTTCTTAGCTTGACAATAGCCTTTACATACAAGTTTTTTTCAAAACCAATGCCAGAATTTAAAGAACATAGCACCTGCATCATAGTCCTTACACAAATTATTTCCAACTGCCTTACAGAATTTACTGTGGATGAGGCCATCAAAGCCAGGGCAACCCCAACACTTACAGAGGTGTTCAAGTCACAAGTCTTGCTTGAACAAGTAAATCTCCACGTAAATCTCGTAACACATGGCATTTTAAAATAAATAAATAGATAAATGAATAACCCCCCTCCAACAAAAACACCCCACAAAATCAAACCCCAAAGTTTACAAAATTTTAAAGTAGTCATGCTGGGGATTGCATCGTCCTGGAGATGCAGCACACTTCCTTTTCAGGCTACCAGGGGAACCATCTTCAGGTTCCAAAACACTTGACTATGCCTCTGTCCTGAGGATCATGTACTGAGAAACACAAGGGCAGGAAGAGATGTTCTGGGAACTGTTTTATACAACAGTTGGCAACAATAAAAGAGGCTAGAAGACTGCAGCTGGTTACAAAATACAAATGTAGACCCCTGGAAAACTGTGATTTGGTGTTTGTGTGACAGCAGCAGCCAAAGCAAGCTCAATTTTTAAGATACTGACAGGCCATCGTTTCAATGCTGCGATGTGAAGTGCTCGGCAGACAGGTCATCACCTGGCTCACAGAACTTTCTTTCCTACGAAGGCTCCTGCTTGGGGTGCGGCGACCTCCACACCACATCCAGCTCCTAATGCACTGGGCACCAACCAACCACCCAGAGCAGCACAGCTGCAGTGGTGCAACTTCTTCACAAGACCTCACACAGGAACACCTTGGGAAGCCACTTCCGGACAGAAACCCGTCTCACTTCTGTGCACAACTCCATCTTGGACAAATCGGGGCAAATTGGGCAGAACCTCGGGGTGCAGGGACTTCTGGCCCCTATTGCCACCACCAGTGTTAACAGAAGTGCCTGGTGACAGCCAGCCCTCAGACACACAGACAGAAGTGGGAAAGGTCTGTGCCGGACTCGCCCTGCCAAGTGCTTTGTGCAAAGAGGAGTTTTTACTCAGCCTGCAGCTTCACTCAGAGAAGCACAGCACGTTGTTGCATCTTGCCCACCTCCCCTTCTGACCCCCTTCCAGCACAAATTCAGGGCTCACCAGAGGGAGAAAACTGTTGTCAATCACTCCTGATCCTGAGCCTTGTGAGGTAGGGATCTCTTCCCATGCAGATATGGGACGGTTTCCTGCATTCCCTTGAAAAACCCATACCCAGAGGGAGCGGGCGTTGTACGTGGGTGATACCAGGCACCCATCTCTGTACTCCCATGGGATGACAGCTCTGTTAAAGCACGCTGCAGAGTCAATGGAGCTTTTATGTTCAGAGTCCCAGGGTAAGACTGAGAAGCTGAATGTTACAGGAACACTCCAGCTTCAGCCGAACCAAGGGAGGAGGTAAGGCTTCGGACACCAAGAGAGTCTTAATCTGCAGGCCACAGCATCTGCACTGTTTCAGATTATAAATTCATTTAAAGTGTGGCTCAGCAGGCTCAGGATACTCAGCACACCACTCATCTGTGATGTTACTACTACTCTATACCTGGGGGGGTAGGAGTCAGTAAAGCATCTTTTAAGCAGAACCAAAACTGCTAGAAAAAGCCTGCTTCCACTACACCAGAATTCCAACTCGCACACCCAAGAAACTCTAAGGCAGGCGCATCCATCACCAACTCGCTGCCTCTCCCCTGCACCAGATGGTGCAGTGTTTTGCTCAGTTTATCTCAGAAAGTCTGTAATGGGAGAAAAATGCTCTGATAGAGAAAGTATACTGGAAACCTAATGTTTGCTAGTGCTCATCGAGCAGACAGGTCTTTGGAGAAATGTGAAGAAGTGAGACTTTTCAGGGGAGCAGAGAGAAACTGAGAGGCAACTCGTGAAGGGAGGTGTGCTCCTGCCTTTTTTGGGACAAGCAGGAGTACTGCATCCTTGGAAAATTCATTCCAGACAAAAAAAACCCCCACCAAAACAACCCCCCAAACCCACCACACAACAACAAAACAAACAAACCCAACCAACCAAAAAACCCCAGTATGACACAAGTGTCTGTTTGTGCTGCATCCACTTTAAGGTTGTTGAAATGAGCCCGCTGCAATGCTGTATAGTAGTTATCCTTAGGCCAGCTTTCAGGTTAAAACACGTGGGATGAGTAAGAGATGAGTAAGAGAACTCACCAACTCCTGCTGAGTTTCCAGGCAGCCTGAAGCACATTTACAATTAAAAAAAGGAAGAGATTCAGTAATTCTCATAAAAATAACATTATAAATTTAATCAAGAATAAGCTTCAGGTTTCTGAGTGGATCATGTGGCATCCTACATCTTTGCATCACACATTTCCCAATACCACACCCCGTGTTCAGACTTGACATTTAAACTCTCTGCCGGTCTCATGTTACCCTCTCTGCTCCTCGTGAGCACTTTTTACCCCACAATCATACCTGAGGGCAACACTGGTATGATGTAACGATTTATCAACAGGCACTGAGGGAATGTGAACAAATCCAGGCAGAACTTCACATGCAGGTCCCAGAACAGCGCAGAAGTTCTACATCAGCCTGGTACGGGGATCTGGTTTGTGGGAGGGTTTTAACTCAGGGTAAGGAAGCTGCAGTGCTCTAAAGAGAAGGGCCTGATGCGTCAGCCAAACCTATTGTTTTGCAAAGGGAGTACCCTGCTCCCCCAACACCAAGTCTAGTCCATCACCATTTGGGAGAGAAGCCGGGAATGCTCCCACACCTGTCTCATCTTGCCCCTGCCTGTGCCACCACCGCACCGCTGGGGTGTCTGAGTCTCGGGACGGACTCCTCCTCCACCACCCGTCCTTACGTCCATCCCCAGCAGTGAGTGCCACAGGCTGACACTAGGTCACTCCTTGATCCTCCTTCCTCAGATTCGCTGCCTAGGCCGTTACATGAGTGACTTTTAAGCAAGCAGCACGCCAGTGTGCTAAAAGAGATGTTGCCAGATTACTGTTTTTTTAAGGAAATTTGGAAATCAATTCCAGATCTGCAGCACGGCCACTGGAACTGTTTACATCCCTGGTGCTATTTGTGCTGTTCTCTTTTGGTTTTTTTTCCCCCATATTTCTGAATTGTCTATAGCAGCAGTGAGCAAGTGATGACTGAAAGCACACAGGTCCCACTGCTGGGGTTCTTCTTTGCCATGGAAATACAAGTCATGAGTTTGTTAGTATCTACCCTAATAAAAACTTACACACTTTGATCTGACTGTCTGTAACACTAACACACACCAACCCACAGATTGATGCAAAGCAGAACTACTTCTTTAAACGTAAGTCTGTATCCACCTTCTTTCAAAGCATAAAGTTCTCTTTTAAGACCTGTTTAGATCCACTAAACCTCACTTTGCTTAAACAGGCAGCTACTGTCCAAACAGAAGCTGAAAGGCAAACACTGAATTTCTTCTATGGAAAACAGCTTTGTCCTTCTGTACACCTCAAATAATGTACTTTCCATAAAATGGAAATCGCTATTATGTTAAGTACTTTGCCATTTTAAGACTTGAAAGAGGAAGGTCTGACCGGACCCAGAAAGGCACCAACAGGTTTCTGAGCAGCCCCCACACTGACAGTGACAGCGTTCAGCAGCTCAGCACGGCGCGGCACCGCCGGGGCCGCCCTCAGCCCTGAAGGCAGACGGCTCCTTACACGCTGCGGCAGCGCCGGAGCCTGTGGTGTGCGGCGCTGCGCCGGATGCCTGGCGACAGCACCTTCACAGCACAGCCTGAAAACGCTGCTGGATGGGGTTATTCCCCACCCCCACCCCCCCCAACATCAAAAAAAAGTCCAACACAAACAGCCCGTGGCAACACACCCAAACCTTCAGTGCAGGAAACGCTGGTTTATACAGGGTCCATCCAACTTACCTGTGGCTTGGCAGAAGAGGCGAAAGGGTCCACGGGCACTGACATGCTGTGCCTGGTCACTTAGGAAAGGTGGCAACAACATGACCTTTACAGGGTCTGTGCTAGACCAAACATCAGGCTGGGTACTGGTGGGTGAAGGAGGTGAATCACTTCCCACACAGGACAAAAAGGAGGTACCAGTAGGAGGGAAAGGTATAGGAGATGAGGCTGTGTGACAGAAGAGGACAGAAAAGAAAAAAAAAAATAAGAGGGTACTAAGGAAAAAAGTTGCAAGAAGTACATCACACACTGAAGAAATAATGCAAAGAGACAAATGAATTTTAAAAGGGTAATAAGAGGAAGGGTCTGTAGGTCCCTAGAGGAGAGGTCTTTCCTCCTTCACCCATGTTTCTTTCTCCACCCTCCCCCCCCACCCCCACCGCCCTGGGTATTTACAACCCACTCAGAGCTGAGAAGAGAATCTGCTTCAAATCAATTACAACGGTTTTCACTTTCCCCCCCTTAAAGGAAACCACAAGGAACATTAGTACTTGCAACATGGAAAGCAGTTTCATTGTGTCAAGTTTCATAAAGGCCAAGATATAATACAATTTATTTTAATATTTATTCTGTTATATGTACATAATCAAAAATAGAAAAATAAAACCAAACTGAATCTTACAAAATATAAACTGTTTACACTAAGATGGTCTAAGTTATGTTCGCATGAAGGTTCAACATAGAAAAGCAGCCCAGGCACACTGCTATTTACTGTTAAAGTGTACTCTACTTCTACCAATATTTACAGAAAGATGCAGTGAGAGGAACAATTCTTCAGGACTGTACCGCACAGAATGCTTTTACAGACAAACAGTGCTGCTGTGAACCAGGCTGAGAACAAATGCACACTGTCACGCTTGCAGGCATGATTCACACCAACAGTTCAAACGACTGATTGTTTGAGCAGCTCCAGTTTCAGTCTCCAGTTGCATAGGAGATTGGAAGGTGTCATCCAGAAAGGGTGACGCTGCAAAAAGAAGCTGAGTTATTTCTGAATCTGAAGGGGAGGGAAAAAAAAAAAAAAGTCGGCAACGTTTCCTCCTCAGGCTGTATCACAAGTCCTTCCAGCAAGTCACTAGATGAATTGTTGTAGTTGATTCTTCTTGATTCCTGTGTTTGCTTCCACAGTGCAAAAACTTCTCTCATGTCACTGACAGCTGCTTGCCTGTACTGTTTCATTTTTAAAAAAAGAAGTATCTAGGGTTTTTTTTATAGAAAATAAAATGTGATTGTGTCCAGCTTGCTGGTTGGGGGTGGGGAGGTGGGTGAGGGGTGTTGTCAAGAGGAAAAAAAAAACACAAAAAACAAAAGGGAAAAAAGCATCCTTACATCTATTACTTACTTCATCCCCCTTTCTTACTCCATATTTTTTTACTGATACTGTCGTACCTAATTTCTAGAAAGCAGCAAAGAAAAAAGCCTTTAAACAAGATTATCCCTGAGTCTTACACAAATCAGGCCAATGTTATCCCCATGAGACCTTAAAAACTAAGATACTTTAAAGCAGTCAAAAAAATTAACCAACTAGAGAGGCCTAATGTGCCAAAACACAAAGCATAAAACTAAAAATAATCACTAAAAGCAAAGAAAAAAAAATGTCCCAATCTGGACAAAAATCTATAATTTACCAATCTGATAAACTAAACTTAATTTCCAATTTGGAATTAAAATGAAACTAGGTCTTTTTTTTTTTTTAATGGCAGCTAAAAATATGTGTAGACTGAAGAACTTTTTAAAGCCAGCTGAATTAGAAAGTTACTTTTATGCTATGGAAGAACAGGGCTGAAGAACAAGCAAGTAACTGTTCACCAGAGTGAAGCACTTGGCGGGGTCAAAATCGGGAAAGAACAAATGGTGATCTGAAACTGGCCTTTAAATGAAAGATAAAAGACAGTACAACACAAGATCTTATGGTCTGTGGACAAGGACACCGCTTCTCTAATCTGGCAAGATCTGAACACAAATGGGCTTGCTGTACAGCTGAAGCACGTCAACCCCGCCACGGCCCAGCTCTGCGCGCCCAAACAGCCAGCCGCAGGACCACCGCTCACTTCCGCCACCCGGACGGGACGGCCAGGCTCCTCAGTCCCCCTCCGCATCCGAGTCAGCATACTTGAGCTCACACTTGACATCGAAGGGCTTGCCCTTGGCCTCTCTGGATGCCTGTGAATCCCCAGGCTGCAGCTGGCCGTTCCCACAGTCAGGCTCGGTCTCGTAGCCGGTGTCGTGCGCCGGTTTGGGCTGCTCGCCGCTCTGGTGGCTGACGCTGCCCTGCTCCACCAGCGTCTCCTTCACGCTTTGCTCGCAGTCAGAGAAGTCTGACTTGGTCTTCTTCTTCCCCAGCAGCATGACAGAGCGGAATTTCAAGCACTGCCCTGGCAAGTACCCCTTGTAACAGTTGTAGGAGAGCAGGCACAAGAACAGAATAAAGAAGAAGAGGAAGAGGAACATCAACAGGAAGTTATCATTTGACTTGAGGAACATAGTCTTTTCCGGGACTGCATCGGGAATGGAATTGAAGAGCTCTGTGTTGGAGGCTGCACTTGCTAGGACAGAGCCAATGGGCTTTGTTACTATCCTTGCTGTCGTTACTGGTACCATCTGAGTGGTCGAGGTGTGAGCAGCAGACCCCTCGGTTGATAGAGGTGACACTTTTGGCACATCACTGTTACCTTCTGTTGGCGCAGCTGCCACAGTGGGGCCCACCGTGGTGTGCTGAATCTTTTTCAGTTCCAGAACATGCTTAGCCAGCACTTGAGAAAATTTCTTATTCTTCACTTTTTCTTCGGATAAACACTGGTAAACACCACTGTCCCCTTCTGATAAATTGAAGATGAGCAGTGCCTTTTCCAGCAGACGATACTTGGGGCTCTCCACTCTGAGCACATCATCTTTGAACTTCCAAACTACCTGTGCCAAATTGGACTTTTGAGAACACTTGAGTTCTGCTGTGCTCCCATGCTTGAATGTATGCTGTAGGGAATTCTCTCTTACTTTATCTGGAACATCAAAATAAACGTGCAGAGTATCAGCAACGATCCCCATGCGCTCTAATCCGTACAGTTTCACAAGACTCTGCACTATAGTCTTAACGGAAACGTAAAGATTATGGCATTCAGGCTACCTCAACAAGACCAAGATGACAGCATGCAAGCAGCTCAGTGAAACACTCAGCCTCAGCTGCGTGCCAGACATCAAGACAGACTAAGAGATAGGACACCTCAAACTTTAAGACAGACTCCACTTCTAGATAAAGATGAGACCTCGCTGATCCGCAGCAGAGCGTGCATCTGAGATGAACCATTGTTTGAGACAAGGTGCTGAACTTGGTATCACTTTATATGCAACTAGTGCATTTTAGGAAAATCAGCAACTACAAAATATCAAGAAGAAACTACAAAATATCAAGAAGAGACAACGTGCTGTTACTCAAACTCTCCTCTGAAAAAAAATACCAGCACTTGTGGCACACGCACAATGTAACACCATAAATTAACAAAAAACTAACGAGCAAAACCATCTCATGGTGGTCCGTGCTTTGCTTGGGTAGAAATAAAAATGAAGCAAATTAAACTCCCAAGAGCTTAGTTTACTGCTGTACAAATCTCCTGTAACACACACTGCTCCCCCTTAGGCTGATCTGGTGGCAGCAGCACACGCTGTAAAGGAGGGGCCTGTGGTTACTTGCCTTAGAGTGCCACAGAAGGCACTTCAGCTGCTCTCCATCCCACTCCAAGCCCCCCCTCCCCTCTCGCCGTAAAACCCGCTGTTTTCGGGATCATTTCATCTGATCCAGGAGCAATAATCAAGGCTCACAGCAGAACGTCAAGCGCTGTACCACAGAGACAGGCGCCTCTGGACTAGCAGTACTTAAGGCAAACGCTGCTTTCACTCCCCAATCGCTGTGGAGGTGCCCCTGTTCATTTCAGAGGTTTGTGCACTGCACACTGAAACGTACACAGACATTTTGAGACAACATGCAGGCTATACAGACATTCTAATATTCAAAAGCAGAATCTCATACCTATTAAATATAAACAAATGTCCAGATAATCACAAAAGACAAGCCAAACTAAAACACAACTTGTTCACTACTCCACCTACACATGTGAAATAACTCTTCAAGGATTAACTCACCAGAACAAGACGATGCATCTCCACCTATGTTCTGAATCCAATTCCTGTGAAAGGAAGTCCAAAGCATTACAACTTCAAATCTTGTTTCCCACAGCCCACCCATCGTCCCCTATCCAGCAAGATTCATCTTAACTAAAAAGCACCAGCAGACACAGATGGCATAGGAAAAGTTGGTGTTTGAAAACATTCAGTTAAAAAAGTACAGGTTATGGGTAAGGGGCAGATGGATGCCACACTGACTACAAGGTAACTGAAGGCCACTTTTACCTTTCAATTGCACTTTCTTTAAAAATATCAATGCAGGAAGCTTCAAGGGGTTTCCAAGCACAGTAAGGATCCCTTGCCAGAACACAGTCAACACAAGTGGTGTACTTGTCACAGAACGCCACTGGAGACTGAACCACACCAGAATTTGAACCAGCGTAGAGGTATCTTCTGCCCTAAAAAAACACAACAGAAAACAAACACGGCCAATCATTGTCTCAAAGCAGAACAACCCAATTCATTAAAAAGTTTTTAAAATATTAGAAGTAAACACTTGCATACATACAGCCTGGTCAGTAAAACATGGAGCATAGGCATTATTGGTTAGCTTTTGTTTCTAGAAAGGAAAGGAAACTTGCTGTGAAAATGTTCAGCAAGCTGGAAGTACAGACAGAGGAACAAAAACCTGAGACAGGTAACAGTTTCTAAGGATGGAAAGCAACCCTGTCGAGTCATGGCTTTATCCAGGAACACAAAGGTGCTGCCAGTCCCTGCCTGAGGCAAGGCAAGCCTGTCCTGATGACAAGGCTGCAGCAGGCACACACAGGGCTCTCTGTAGGTAGGACCTGCTCCTCTCAGCCCCAAGCAGCACCCCTGCCTTCAGCTCCTCTGTCAGTCAGGTGTCCGCAGCCACATCAGGCTGTACACCAGTAGGATGCAGCTGCCTTCTGGCTGTTCAAGAGGGAACACTGGACAGTATTCAGAGCAAGCAGCAACTGCATGACCTCCAGGAAAAGGGAGATGTAAACAGGATGGCTGTTTGACCCACTGCTGCTGGGGATCCCCAAAAAACCTCACTGAGCACAGCAGAAAGAGGCCATGCTCGCCACGAACATCCTTCCCACAAGGGGCAGGCAGCTGCCTTACTGCACTCACTTGTTCCACAGCTCAGGGAAAACGAGGGCTAAAGGTGCAGTGGGAATTTACACACCCATTATGCAAAGCCTCGGGGCAGGGGCCTGCACTGCAACCCAAAAGCACCGGTGACCAACCCTCTAGTCCTTTCAAGAGTCCGTGCATAGAAAGCCAAACCACACAACCCACCTTGGCAGTGGGCTGGCTTCATCCTGAGCAGAATACTGAGCAGATTTATCAGCACCCCACCGCAGTTGTCATGGCAAATGAGCTGGATCCAAGCACAGAGTTGCTTTTCACGTACTGCAGCCATACAGATCTCAGCACAGTGAAATCCACTCCAGGGTTGTGTTTGCACTGAGACTGCTTGACTCCAGCAGGATGAATATGCTCACAAAATGATGGGCAAATATCCAAGAAAGATTTCTACTGAAGAAATAGCCCTCAAAAACGTCACTTTTTGATGAAGACTTTTTGTCTTGGCAGCAGAAACAGCCTCTAGAAAATAACTAACAGGGCACCTTAAGGCTCTTTCATCAAGTACATGAGGAGGTTTTCCCATAAAAGCTTGGAACAGGTTAGTCTCTTTAATGCAGTCATCATGAGGAAGTCTGTCTTAAAACTAAACTAAGGAACAATCGATTCTGAATAGCAGTAGTCTCTAGAGAAAGCTCTTGATGAAGCAGCAGCACAAACCAGTTTGGATCTGTCTTATGTATCAAGCATGTAGACAGCTTTCAAAGAAACCCTTGACACTGGAAGATGAAAGACAAAACTAGATTAAAAAGAATCTGTTGGCACTGCTGAAGATGGACTTTGAAGGAGAATCAAACTTCTGAGACATACATTCAAAGGCAGTCTTTCATCCTGAAATTTAACTTAGGTTGATGGTAGACTATGCTGGAGAACCCACAGAAGGAAGTCTGCAGTGGTAGAGAAACAAGACTTCCTAGGAAAAGCTTCCTGCTCTGCCAGAAAGCCCCCCCCAGGCGCTGGGTGCTGCTCCTCTCTCTAGCACATCCAGGCCGAGAGCGTAACACTGCGCAGGGACTGCAGTGTCTCTGCACAGGACGTTCCTGAGCTCAGAGAACAGGGGGAAAGCAGAGAGAACCATTTCACAAACATCCAGACAGCTTTCTGCCAAGTGGGAGTGAAGAGGATCTATTGATTGTAGGCTCATCTGAGACTGCCCACCACCCTCCAGACAAGGTGAAGGACAGGAAAGTGCCTGTAGACTACTGCAGTAATGTGTTCAGAAAGAACTCTGACTCAAGAAAGGTCCACCCACCATCAGGGTAATAACTATTACCCTCTTGCAGTTACCTAATCCATTGCTACAAGAGACCACTATACGTACCACACTATGAATTCTGTGAGGGATATGACCTCGGTAGCAACTGATTGTGCTTGCCACTGTGATGGCCAAGGAAGTACAAACTTGTGCTTTCACACTGGGGAACAGAAGCAATCCCTGCTTCAGTGGTACCACAACTATACTGCTTTCATGACACTGGCACCTGACCCAACCCACAACTTCTCACCACTGGAAAGGACTGCTGTTTTTATAGGAATGGACCAGACAGCACTGCTTCAGTTTTCACTGTTCATTTTAGAAGCCGAAAGTTGTTATAGCAACACAAAAATTTTACCTTGCAGAAGACAGCTGTTACTCCCCACAGTACCATAACAGAAGCAGTGCTTTGTTCCAATCCTAAACTCTGAGAGAAGCTTCTTTGTGAAAGGGTAGTGTGTTCCTTACATAGTCCCTATGCCATGTCTCACACTACCCCCTTTTGGGATATTCCTGAGGAACGGAGAGCATGGCCCTGGATTCAAACCAAATAAATTCCACACCATCGTTTCTACACTAGCCTTGACTACCAAGTGCATATTGAAATGGTGACATCACGTGTCTTTGGTATCAGGATGTAATGCCTATCCCTTCCTTTTCACTCCCCAGAAGTGAGGGAGCCCTAATTAAGCCAGTAATTACTATTAAGGCAGTAGGAGGTATGAATGACCCCATGATGTACCTGTAATTAGGAGAACGGGGATTAGCATCTGTATTAGAAGAGTTATATATCGTTATCTTCTGTCACAGGGCAAATGCTGAAACCTCCTATGAAAGGAAGGCACTTTGGGCTTTCTTTGCAGATAGAGCCGAAGCAGCCAGTGAACGTTTTCATGTATGCACACATGTAGCACATGTGCACACACACGTATATGTGCACACACACGTATATGTGCACACACACACACATGTAGTATATGCACATACATGTAGTATATGCACATACATGTAGTATATGCACATATACGTATACATGCATATGTATACTTACACATACATATGTGTAAGTTGTGGGTGTGATGCACTGTACAAAAATCTACTAATATCTTTACTAAAATCTATGAGCACACATAGTTTTTAATCCCCAGCTCTGATTTATGAGAAGTATTGTGTGTCCTCAAGACGTCTTTCTATTATAAGCAGGAAAGGACAAATAGGTGTACCAGATAAGCCTGAAAGAATTATGGCATAATGGTCTCTTCCACTGACTTGATCATATTCTGTTGACATCTAAAGTATTGTTAAATACCACACAAAATAAAAGCTGTTTCTAAGATATCTTGGCAGTATTCCCAAATCCCTGGTTGCAGAGCATTCAGCAATCACTAGGTAGCTACTGAATGACAGTATTACTACCAGACACTTCAAAGGAGTGATTTTCCTGAAGAAACCCTGAATTTCACCAGTTGAGGGATCTGAGGCTACAAGCCTCTACTTAGGGTAGTAATTTCACAGACACGGATCTGCAGGTTGGCATAACTAGGGACAGAAGCCTAGAACGTGCACAGAAGTGCACACAGGCATTATCCTCCCACTGGCACAAAACCATACCAGGATTAAACCCAGAGACTGATTAATAGCACAGAACAACCACCATGCTTGGTGGGCCTGCAGCAAGGCTTTTGTTCCCCAGCTGGAACTGCAGCTGGTGCCCTAGGGGACAGATGGAACATGACCAGAGGTCCTCACCCTCAGCTGCACCAGTGTGACTGCTATCAGGATACATCTTGCCTGTGAGGTTTGGGACAGCAAAAAACAATGTTACACAATGATGAGTGTCTCTGCTAGACCTAAGAAGAGACAGTCCTGTCTATTGTGTCAGATACACCGCTCCTCTGCAGCAGCTTTTCCTAGGGTTAGTCCCAGGATTTTCCCTAGTGGATTTACAATGGCCACACGGGGTCAGGATTTTTACACTGGTACCTTAAAACAAGTCAACAGCTTTTGGGATTCGGAATCCAAGTGCAGGAAGACCTGCACACCCCTGATGCCTCCTGACACACCTTCCCCATACCCACGTACCTCCAGCAGCTTGCCACCTGCCAGCCCCGCTGAAATGCAGCGGGCAATCCGCAGCCCTCAGCTCTGAGCACAGCCATGGGCTTCTTCCCACACAACAGGGGTAGGAGTTGTCACCAAAAGGTTTTGTGGAAGAGAGCAAAGTGGGATGAATGCTGCAGTGCTTATGTTATGGCACTTACTTTTTTGGATGAAAGCAAAAGAGTTTGGACTGGCTCAAAGTTTGGGAAAAGCTGTGTTTCTTCAATAATGTGCATTCCATTTTCATAGCTGATAGCTTTGTGCAGGGCTCCTCGGTCTGAAATAACAGAGCAAGGTATGTAAGTACGAGCCTTAAAATGGAAAGGCAGTAAAAAAAAGTTACACAATTGCTATAATCCACTTGCTGTTTGTCTTAAAACTTCACACACCTCCGTGCCAAGGACAGACATTAAACCTGACGTTATAAGGAGCTCTGTGCAAGAAATAACTTTTTGGGACAAAGAATGATGACTTAAGGATTACCTTGTGTGTGGTTTTGCACTTCTACAACACTTATTCAAAGCACATCAGGTCACACTTACTCACCATGGCTGTTTACTTTTTAATGCAAACACCAGCTAGTGTAAAAGCAGTGTAACACACCAAGCACACTTCAGCCTAACAAATCAGTGCATCTTTCTGGAAAAAAGTGTTTTGCAGAACTCACCTGTACTAATAAACATGACATCATATATGCTGCCATTCAGTGCTTGGACTCTGTCCACCACAATCTGGGTATACTTCACATCTCGTTTTACCAGTCGAGGTCTGTCTCCCATTGGAGTCACAGAGTCATCCATTAGAGGATGATCTTTAACAAACTGCAATGTTTTGTCTGGTAAATTCAGAGAACTCAGGTAGTTTGATGCTCTGGCTTCATTGTTTATACACTAGTGAGGGGTAGGGGCAGGGAACAAACCAAGTAAAAGAAAAAAAAAAGAAAAAGAAAAAGAGAGAGACAACCAAATTATATCATTTACTTGTGCAAACTTAAGACAACTAACAGCAGGATATGCATTTTCTTGTCTGCATTATTTCAGCAAGTAAGCACACCTTTACATGAAACTCATTCTACCAAGGAAGGTCCTCTAGTCTCACAGCACTTGGACCTCTGTGATGTACTAATCCCTCAGCTCCAGACTCAATACCTTTTAGGAAAATAGTCTTTCTGAAATCTCATGCTTCTTAACTACTTTTAACAGCCACCTTGTCCAGCAGAAGCCGCAAGATGACTGCAGGGAACATAAGAAAGTAATAGAAGTGTGAAAGAGACCCAGCAGTATGAAGATGTTAGCTTACAGGGCAATGTTTAGTTGCAGAGCACTGGATAAACCTGCTGAACCTACTGAAACAGCGCAACAGTTGCTATACTTCGGTCCATGAGAGCTAAAAAGTACTTGATGTTGTTGCCTAGTGTATATTGGCACCTATCTCACTATTAGAAAATTAGTAACAGAACAGTGAAAACACAAAAGCAGCAAGTAATTACTACATATGTTTTAAAACCCACTTTGATTCCCAGACACTTAGTTCAGAACAAATCACTGGAGTGCTTTTGTGTAGAGTCTTTACAACAAGAAGTATTTTGATGATTAGAGCGAACTAAAATTACCCTTTATCAGGTTCTCTCATATTTTCCAGTTACTTTACACCTGAGCATTAAAAAAAAAGAGCAGCCATCAGACACAAGGTCACAGAAACTTACCGCACCAGGCCGAGGATTGGGAATTTCCCCATTGTATCGTACCCACTTCGTGTGAGACTGTTCCACTGTAGCACTCTGCATGTATTTTCCCTTGGAGAAAACCTCTTCTACAGTGGACAGATTGTATGCACACACTGCTGACAGCCCCACATTATTCCTGAAAGTTTGGGAAAGTAAAAGAAAAAAAAATTAAAAAAAAAAATCAGAGGAGTAATTGTCACTTCCTGTAGTAACCAACTGAGATTAAAAATATTGGTGCAGGAAAAGCCTGCACCACACTTACAGTTGTGGAGTGAAGACCCCATATATCACTGGTTCCTTCAAAGTTGGAGATTTGAGAATAAAAACATCATTGATAATATTGAAAATTAAATTCTTATCGGGGATGGTACAAATCAATCTGGCCTTGAGAAAGGAAGTCCATTTTTTCTGCAAAGTTCTTAATCCTCCTTGGTCCCTCTTTAGGTATTTAAAAAAAAAGAAAAAGAAAGAAAAAAAAGTTAGGAGAATTAATACCATTTTTGCATTCAACACTGCTATACAGCACAAAATTACTGAGCCATATTATTTTCTAACACATCATCTATAGTAGCATCAATAGAAGTTAATGAGTTCACAAACAGAAAAGCAAGGAAGCCACAGGACAAAATTAGTAGATTCAATAAAATAATGCAGAACGGATTCTATCAATACACAGAGGTAAGAGGAGATAAAATTTATTTTAAAAAACCCAGCATACTTCAGCAACACTTGAAAAATTGAGACAAGGAATGTACCCTTAGGAAAACAACTGCATATCAAAACACATGAAGTGACTATGGAAGTACCATGCTGCCCCTTAAGGGTAAGTAACATTGCATTTGCTTTATGTTATCTGAAGAACTACTTAAACTCTAATATTGCAATATGCACATAAACTTGCCTGACATGAGTAATTCCACTAGCAGAAATGCAGGAATATCTTAATCCTGCAAGCAGTTGCCACGTTTATTAAGGATTTGCAGAACCAAGGCATGAAGAAAGAAAGACACATTGACTAGAAATGCTTGAAAATATTTGATACCCAAGCTGTACACCTCTTCAAAAAAGCATGCTTTAAACATTATTAGTATTTCCCATTCATTACCCAACGCTGTTACGCAAAGTATTAAAAGAAATCTGCAAAATTTATGAAAACATTTAAATTTAAATGCTTACAGATTTGCAGCCTGGCACTGACTCCTATTTCAGCAAATAGCAGCAATAAAGCTCTCCTATTCCATGACACTCCCTTTTTTTTAAAGTGTGCACAAGCTGTCAGTGGGCAGAGGGCCATAATAATAAGCCCCATGTAAATCTGCCTCCAGCTGCTTGTTTAATAGAAATCTCAAGGGCACAAACTTGTTATTGATGTTTTTACTTCTGTGTTTAAATATAAAACAGTAAGTCAAAATGCAACATTTCTGCCTCGTCAAAATGAAACAGGTAGATAAATTTCCTGTTGGAGGCAAAATACTAAGGAAATTGATACATTCCACCACAAAGGTTTCTGTTAAATTAACGTTTTCTCTAGAAAAAAACCCATCTTTCATCAGCAAGACTTTTAACCAGCACTCACAGGTACGTACTTGAACCAGCCGAACACACGGAGGTTTAAACACAACAAGCGTGACAGAATTAGGCTGCTGGTGACCGTTTTCCTTGGGGCTCTGACAGCTCTAACAGCTTCAAGGAAGCCCCATCTGCTACAGCACAGCAAAGAGCTACTCTGCTGTGGACAAAGCTAGAGTTTTGTTTGTATTCTGCTACGTGGAAGTGGCTTGACAAGCATCCTATCCGCTGAGCTCCAGCACCAGTTTTTTCCCAGGGCGCTGTACTTCAACTCAGATGTTTAAAAAAGCTGTTTAAAAAAGACACTTTTCCTGTTTCTGGGTTTTATGGTGGTTTTTTTTTTTTTTTTGGGGGGGGGGGGGGGGTGTGTTGCTGTTGTGGGGTTTTGTGGTTGCTGTCGTTTCTTGCTCCACTCCCTCTCCCCCCAGGGTGGGCAGAACCCTCAGATGTACAGCAGTTCACCACTGTGCAAAATTAAATTAAGTATTTGTTCCCAAAGTAACAATATGAACATATCCGTTCTGAAGAAGCTGATTCAGTTTCTGAATCAGCTGAGCTCTGATTGAAATTGCTGATTCATCAAGATGCGCTGTTTGACCATTTCCATTAAATTGGCAGTAAGTCCACACAATTAAATGCTTTTTTAACACATACACACACAAAATTCTAGTTGAATTCATAAAAGTGAATTGAACTGTGTCCCCACCTTGCACACTCTAGCTATTCTTGGAATCATCAGTTTTCCAACAAATTCATACTCCACAGACACCTCAGTGAAAAAGAAGTATATCTTGTCATCTTCTCCATCTGTGATGTTTTGATCTGCTCTTATCACATCAGCAAAAACAAAATTGGGCTCTACATACACAAAGAGAAGAAATTTTTATTAGATACGAGATGACTAATTTGATCCCCTCAAAGACATTCTAGGAGTCCTCTTTTGCCCCAATCTCCTACTACGTTTAATGGCCCTCCAGTCACTGACCTGCCTGCAGTTTGCTGTTGATAATATGAATAGCATTTCTAAAAAAATTAAATTAAAAAAAAACCATAAAAAACCAAACTGCAAACTCTCTGTGAAAGCACTAAGATACCTGAGAAATCTTTGTGGTATCATAACGGTATCATTACCTCAGCATTCCTCAGTCCACACTCAAATGCGGTTTTCTAATGGGCCTGGAGAAGAACCCTCCCTTGACATGGATGACAAAACTCATTATCCTGTACTTTTTGGACATAATACACCTTTCACAATACACTAAATATCATGAGTTTGTTCCTTTTTGGCAGAAAGCCAGTAATCTCTAAGCATTCACAAAACTTAAGTGAATTCTGAAATTCTGGAACTGAAATCATCAGGGACCATGATCAGCTCAATCTGAAAACTCATTATAAAACCAAACCCATTCTCTGCCTTTCTGTATCATAACTATGCTGCATTATTACAAGGGTGAACAAGTAGATACAAAATAAACTTTAGTCTTTTCATGTCAGCTTGAAGCCTGTATATCCTGAAGTTGTTTTCATTGTTGGTGCTGGTAAAACTCCTGAAGCTTCAAAACAGAATCTCAAGACGGCATGTATGAGCTCACATGTTGAGCTGGCACATACTGACAAAATCCATCCTCTCTGAGATACTACAGAATTGCCCCTTCACCCAGGTAAGACACCTAAACTCTCTGCCTGCAAATGCATGACACTGCAGAAGGAAAAACAATGTGGTTGATCCAGTTCTCATGCCCACTTACCATTAAGCCAAGGTATTGCATACTCTGTTCTCAGAGGGCTCTGATGAGAGTGCCGTGAAATGATAGGTTCACTTCCCAAGAAATTGTAAGAAGTCCCAGAATAAAGCTCCTCATCTTTAACACAAAAAGAAGTGTTCCTGACTTTCTTACGCATTGGATACCAAAAAGGGTACATAAATATTTCAGGAGATTAGACAAGTTTAAACTTCCCACAAGAAAAGATAAACACGGATTTCCTTTGAATTGTCCCAGATGTATCTTCTATATTTACATTTCTGCTGACCATTCTCAAGGCTAACACTCCACACTTGGGCTTATTATTGCTCTAGCAGAAGCAGCCAGTGGAAGTCAGCTGTGGTTTTGCAGTCCTTTAACACGTAATGTGTAAACCTAAAGCTCATGTACAAACATTTAAATTTACATAAGAATCACTTTTTTTCTATACCACCATTATTCAAACTCAACTGCTAATAATTTAGCCAACAATGCAAAAGAGGGTGTTATTTTCTTTCTCGTTTCCTGTTTCCTTGATCATCTATTTTATGATCTTCAGAAACCAGGGTACAGCCATGAACTCCTCTGGTTTCACCGAATCAAGATTCAGAGGTGTCTAACCAGGTAGTAACATACTCGCTGTACAGAGTTCGCTTCCCAATTCCATCTCATGGATATGTCTTCAGGACAGCTAAAAAGTTCTACTTTATTGAAATGACAGCAATTGATACTACAGGGGCAGTCAGAATACATTTAGACTACCTAGAATGAAAATATAGTTAAGAAATCTGTATGCCAGAAGTTGCTTCAAAAGGAAGCTACAGTTTTAAGTTCTCCTTTTAAGAAGCATGCTGAGGTTGGCTACGTAAGTAATTCAATGTCTATATAGATACAGAACAAAGATGTAGAAATAGGGACACAATCTACCATTTTGACACTGAGAGACTGCACAACTGTCATGCTGCAGAAAAGAACAAACATTTTAATACCTAAGTCTGGACTTACCAACCATAACAGATGTGTAGCTTTGAGCAGGATCAAATGGACATCTGCCCTTACCATCTTCGTTTTTACTTCCAAGTTCAAATGAAATTATATTCTGCAAAAAAATAAGTTGGAAACCACAAAACAACTGTTAGCACTTTTTTTTTTTTTTAAAGCCACCTGACTCACACAAATTACTGAAAAATTACCACTAAGTAAAGGACTATATCATCCACTTCCAGCATTCAAAGGTATTTTTGGTAAGACTACAAAAAGGCATATGTGTTTTCAGAAAAATCTTATCAGGTCCAACAGACCAAGAGGAACTGTGATCCTATGACTTATGAAAGCAGGAGCACGAAAGAACAGAAGACAAAAAGTTAAATCCAGACAGACCTCAAGAAAGAACACCCAAAAAAAACTGACAGCAGAAAAGGCAGTGAAGTTAATTGATATACAGTAAGAGCTGGTATTACTGAATTAGTCTGCACAAAAATGGAGAGCTTTAAAAATTAAGAAGGCTTTCTTAAATGGGTTTAGGAATTTTTGAGATTGTTAAATTTGTGAGATGGGGCATAATCAAACTAAATTTTAAAAAGCAACCGAGTATTTTTGACTACTGCTTTATAAAAATCTCTTAAAAATGAGGGAACGGGGATCAAGAATGTAACAGAATTGTGGGTATAGCACTGGCAAAGTGATCAGTTGCATAACGGAAGCTGAGGGCAATGACTTCTGGAAAGGTTACAGAGGTGATGGCTTGCAGACTTGCAGACAGCTGAGACAAAACAAACAATTACAAGATTTCCAATTTCAGAATTGTTAAGAGCCACAGTGAGGAGAATGATGCAAGAGTCACAGTGAGACCAGGGAGTTTTGAGTTGGTGCCAAGGCTTCACTGCGAAGCATTCAGCACTATGAAGCCGTGACACTGCCAGGAGCAGAGATGAGGCAAGCAGAGACAGGAATCTTACTAATTTCAGGGAGATTCGGTAATGAAGTCACAAAGAATGTAATTTCAGTTTTAGAAGTTGTTTTTATGCGCTTTGAGTTTGCATGGCGAGAGGGAGGGGGTGGGGGGCTGCAGGTCTGGCTTCTAGAAGCTTACTCTGGGTCCAGCAGAACCGCTACCAGCTGGCTCCAAGACTGGCCTGCCACTGCCCAACGCCAAGCACAAAACCAGCAGAAGTTTTTGCCACCAGAGAAGGGCCTGAGAAGATGTAAGAAACTGTGCAAGCATCAAGGTCAGGGAAGAAGGAGAGGTCAGGGGCAGGGGGGGGTGGTGAGGTGCTCTGATGCCGGAGAGATTCCCCTGCAGCCCGTGGAGAAAGGCATGGTGGAACAGGTTGTCCCCCTGCAGCCCATAGAAGATGATGGGGAGCAGAGATCCCACCCACAGCCCGTGGAGGACTCCACAGTGGAGCAGGTGGCAGCACCTCAAGAGGACTGTTACCCAGTGGGAAGCCCTTGTTGGATCAAGCTCCTGGCAGGACCTAAAGCCCATGGACAGAGGAGCCCACACCCAAGCAGGTTTGCTTGCAGCACTGGTGACTCTACGGGACACCACGTTGGAGCAGTCTGGTCCTGAACATCTGCATCCTGAGGAGGAATCTGCACTGGGGCAGCGTGTGATGAACTGAAGCCCCCGTGGGAAAGGGCTCACACTGGAGTTCATGGAAGACTGTCCTCTGTTAGAGGGACCCCCACACTGGAGCACGGGAAGACTGTGAGGATTCCTCCCCCTGAAGAGGAAGGAGCAGCCAAGACAACTCATGATGAACTGACTAAAACCCCTATTCCTGTCTCTGTGCTGCTCAGGGCGAGGAGGCAGAGAAATCTGGAATAAAGTTGAGCTGGGAAGAATGGAAGGGTGAGGGGGAAGTGTTTTAGGATTTGGGGTTTATTTATCCTACTGTTTCATTGGGTAATACATTAGATTTTTTTTCTGCCATGTTGAGTCTGTTTTGCCCACGATATTAATTGCTAAATGATCTTTCCCTGTCTCTGTTTTAACCTGTCAGCTTCTCATTATATATTATTTAACCTGTCCAGCTCAGGAGGGGAGTGGCAGAGTGGCTCTGGTGGGCATCTGGCCTCCGGCTAGGGTCGAGCCATCACATTATGCAAACACACAGCACAAAAAGAATTAAGAAATCTCAGAGAAAGTACATCCACAGTTAAACAAGATGCATCAGTAATTCAGTAAGCATGTGGAAGAATGAATGGTATGGTTTATTTCTGTGGCCTATCCGTGGGACAGTGCAATAAATGCTCCAGACTTTACAACTGAAATGGCTGCAGTCTGAGAACGGAGATCAACTCGTTGTTTAAACACAGTGTAAGTCACCCGAGGTATGGGCCATGCCCATTCTTACCAAGTAATCGCAGGTTGGCTGAAATGCGTTAGTTCCACACACGTAGAGGAAAGTATCATTCAGCTGCTGCAGGACACGGACATAATTACGACACTCTGTCTGCAACAAAGGAGAAGAAAAGGAGCGGTCTGGTAAGCAAGGGTTTCCAGGTTTCAACATACACAGACAACTACTGTGTGCTGTCAGCTCAGCTGCTGCCACTACTTATGCCACACCACACCAGTCAAGATGGGTGGCAGAGTCATGGCACCACTGGGATGCCTTCTCCCTGCAATCTCCAGGTGCTTTGTCCTGCAACATCTGATTTCCTAAGGCCAGTAATGCACCACTACCTCAGGGCAACATCACCAGGGTACCGTACGCAGGGTGCATCTCAAGTTGTTCTGTGAAAGACCCATGCAAGAGGAAAGAGCAAATCCAGATCAGGTCCTTGAACAGCTGCATCAATGCTTTTTGCTCACACTGAACATCACAGTGGGACTACCCATTTTAATGTTAAGAAACAGCAGTAGTGGCTTAATACCTTGACCCTTCTGAAACTACTGTGCTATGCAAAACATCATTGCTACAACATTAATGTGCCTAGAAAAGGCTGTGAGTATAGTGATGAAAAAGCATGGCTGGGAACGTGTGGCTTGCCAAACTGGGAAGCTGGCAAAAAAAGAGGTTGGAGCTCTGACAAAGCACCTATTTAAGGGGTCTAACCTCCCTTCTAACTAACCAGTAATGTCTGCAGAGGGATGGTGGAGATGCACACACTGCCCACTGAACTGTATGAACATGCAAAAAACCCGCACCTCACATTCATTGAGGCTGCAGTAACTATCATTACTAGTAACCCCAACTGAACCTGCAGAACACAAACAACAACACTGAGTACAATCCTGAAGAGGGACACAAGGAGGAAATGGCCATTAAATACCTTCTACACCTCCTGTTAGGATAATGTATAGATGGCTGTCAATCAAGGAAAGGTAGTAAACTGAGCCAAAGGAGAGCTGCCCACTCCCACCTCAAGGAGCCCCATGAATGCAGGATGTCCATCAGCCCTGGATGCAGCACCTGGGGTTTCATAACAGTCAAAACTAAAGAAGTGGCAGGTTCAGTGGTATCAAATCCCTTCAAGTGTTCAGTGGGACTGCTTTCTGCACTCACAGGGCTTTCAGAATTCCACTTTCACACCTAGGCTAAAAGCCCAACCATCAGTCTTGCCCAGTAAACCCTCACTTTACAGAATCACTAAACAAAGTGGCACTACACAAGGGGAAAGGTACATCCACACACAGCCAACCACATCAAGTAAACCAAGTTCACAGAAAGGCAAAATGAGTGAGCCAGCCTGTGCTTAGGCAGCTGCACAGTTCCCAAAAAACACTGGAGGATCCCAGGGGCTGAGCCACCTGCAATGTCGAGCTGGCAGGAGATCAGACTGCCCAGGTGCTGGGGAGCTCCCTGAGCACCAGCAGCACATCCCACTGAGCAGCACAGTAAGGATATGAGTAGCTAGTGAGAAACACACTGGTGAGAACAGCACTGCCCAAAATAAGTAAGCCCTGTGCCCTAAAGCAAAGCAAACCAAATCATCAGTTTTGTAAAACCAAATGCTGGGGAGGAATCATTGCAATAATAAACAATAGTTGCTACCCATTACCTCAATGAAAATAAAATTGGTTTGACTTTTCAGTGGAAGAACTTGTGATGTTAAGCACACATCAGGACGTGTTCAGATTTTCAAACATTCAAATACTATGCACCACCAAGAAATGAACTAAGAATTTGAAAAACATACTAAGCATGCTGCAGTTTCCGAAGCTCAAGTTAATTATAAGAATTTAGGTGATTATTTGAAAATTTTAATTTCAAACATTTGGAGTCTTTCTTCTTTTAACATCACTCCTCTTGATGTGCAACATTTCTCAAAGTTCAATAAAAGTACATACCTGTTCTGATTTGCCCTTGACTGCACACTTCATCCTTTTATCTTCAGTGACCTTCCAGTGTAGCTAAGTGAAAGAACAAGCAACAGAAAGGCACATACAAAGCACTTTAATTCAATGCAAGGTTTTGAAATCTTGCAGTAACACACACATAAAAAATAAGGGGCAATCCTAAAACTACCTGCAGGAAAGGTGCAAGCAGCTTTCAAAGGTTCAAAGCCATTGGTTCCTGCCGAAATAACACTTCCAAATGCATGTGCCTTAAGTGGGGATAAATCACCACTATTGATCTTCTGGGATCAACTGTGGTGCTTCCTCTCTAAATGCTAATGAATTTTGCATTACCATATGCATCAGGCAATCCCAACTCTCAACAGTTTTAAGTACATCTCAATTTTACCTACTTCTCAGCTGCATTCACACTTGAATGAAGCACAGTCGGGAGGGTTAGCTGTCAAAGGAAACTTGCCTGGACCCATTTACGCTATCCAGAGATGTATAATTTTGGCAGTTACACGGGCTCATAAAACTAGCATTACAAGTTGATGTAACTGACCACCACTACCCCTGAACGTTTAGTCCAGATCAAAAGTTTCCTAAGCATCTTCCTAAAAAAGCCTCAGTAGGAGGTTCGGAGGTTGCACTTGGCTCTAAGTGTCAGACTGTGCTGCTGATGGGATAAGAAGCAGGAGCCTGGGAAGGACTGCAAGAAATAGAACATTAGCAGTCTTCTGCAGGGCTAATCTGCTCTGAGAAGCCAGCATCAGCAGGGACATCCGGACTACTTCTCTGAGCCAGATGGACCAGACCTGTCTGCACCAGCACTTCCTGTGCAGACACTCCTACAGACACAAAGCAGAAGCTGAAATGAGGGGCCTCGTCTCATTCAAGGCACATCCACAGCCTGCCACTCCTGAGCAAGCACCTATCTTGCTTTCATTTTGATCAGACTACCTTCCAATTCAGATTAATAGGCGATGGCTCACTCAATAAAAATTAGGAGAGCCACCATTACACAGGACACTCAAGGTCCCTCCAGTCCAGCAAGAAAACACCTTAGGAAATCTCTAATTACTTGTTTATATCCAACTTCTCATTTCTTCCTCTGATAGCACGTTTTACTCTGTGGTACATTCCAGAAATAACAGGGGAGTAGCCTGCACAGTAGTTTCAGGTACTTATCCATAAGGTACAGTGCTACTGATATCACAAAATGAAGTCAAATTTGGAGCAGGATTTTTACATGGAGGATAAGATTACAATGCATACCTCATGCTGCTTTTCAGCAATATTCACTGCGTTTAATGCAAAGATCACTTCTCTGGCTCCTACATAGAGAACATCTTTGTCTTCACTTAACAGCAAGGTTGAATAGTTTGACACTTCTGATTCATGAAAATGTATTAGCTGGACCTCTGTTGAAATGAAAACAATAGCACCATATTAAGAAAGACCATCACTCAGGGTAAGGTTTATGGGTCATTTTTCTGAGTTGTCTAACCGCGGTTGCAGACCTTGCAAACAACAAAGGTCAGTTCAGGCAACCCATGTCACAGCAGAGGCACCCCCCAGAAGAAGCTTGGTTCAGCAGAAACAGCAGCTCCTGTCACCCTCAACATCAAAAGCACTTTTCTCCTTAAACTTCAAATGACTGGGTATTTCCTCTTGCAGTGATCCCCCACACCCGTGTCATTTCCATTTTCTTTTACTACCTGTTCAGTCATTGTTTTCTAACCTTCCATTTTACACATCCACTGTCAGGTCCTCTCTCACCTTTTCCGCTCCACGTATCCACCTCCTGTGGAAACAGTGGTCAATCACCACATCCCTTGCAACTGCGCCATACAAGTCTCACACAATACCCTGCACCTCAAGAGACAAGACTTCAGCGTCTTACGAGGGCAGGAAGAGGTGAGGACACAGAAGGTAAACAGAAACCATCCACAGAGGGTCAATAAGCTGGTTCTGAAGTGAAGACCATGGTAGAAAGAAATAACAGGGAAAAAAAAAATCAACATGAAAATGAAGAGGAGAGAAAGAAGGAGGCACAGGGGAAAAGCCAATGGAATAAGGAACCATGCAGACTGGAACAGAACTGCCTGGAGAAAGATGACACAAAATGACTAATATACTGGGATATTTTTTTCTGCATGTACAACCATAATGGAAAAATGACTGAAAGCTTGGGAGACTGTATCCTGTGCAACACTACCAAAAGATTAACTAAGCATGGCTTTTTAAGACACAAGCAGAAAACAAAGTATTGTTGCTCCCAATTCTAACGTTAGGAATTGTGTATTTTCAACTACAATATTCCAGAAACTTTCATCTTAAAAAGACAGAGAGGAGAGGGAGGGAAAAACAGGGTATTTGTAAGCAGCAGCAAATAACTACTTTATAGCTCTTGCTCTATAGTGGTCTTCACACCCAGGCTAAATCATTAAACTAAAAGCCAAAGGATCCTCTGTTCCTCGTTACTTCTCTGTACCACATTTGCTGACTCCTACTAATAGTATGGTAATGACTATTTGCTGCACTTTCAAATACAGGGAAAAAGACTTTTTCAACTCTATACATCATATAATGCTGTCAGAAGAGGACTAAATGCTTATCTTTCATTCACCTGGTGATTTTATTTTGTGCACAGGGTGGCTTAGTGTCAAAATACATCTCAGCCTGAAAAAACCCAAATTATTAGCTGGATCAGACCACTTTGCTAAAATTATTCAAAGTAATTTGATTAAAACAAAATACAGCTATTGGATTTTTCTCTTGAAACAAGCTTCAGCAGCAAGATCCTTCAACTGAGAAAGACAAAGTCAAAACTCCTTTAAAAAGCTATATTTTCACAACTGCTTGAGGGATCTGAAATCTGTTATCCCAGTGCCTGTGTTGCTTTCCATTGCTCTGGACCTAAGCACAAGCTGAGCAAAGCTGGCAACACTTGGCCAAACTCACAGCTAACAGGCTGGAAGAATGTACAGACTCAAGGAGCCTCAGATCCCACAGAAACCCTGAAGTTGTGGCAGTGTCTATTACATCTCTGAAATTTCTCTTCTTACCTCTGTGTTCCCATGTGATCCTCGGTACTGGACCAAATGCTATTGCCACTTCCAATAGCAAACCCCAAACTGCACAAAAAGCACTCAGAGCCATCTTCAGTGTCCTTGCTCCTCAGGGCTCCCTGGATAACTGTGGCAGGTAGCTTTCTTCAGCAGAGGAAACGCAAGTCCCAGGGAGTATTAGAGACCAGGCATTTCAGACCTTGAGAGCAATGCAACAAGGCAGGCTGGAACAACTGTACAAGTAGGAGCTCCTCAGCAGATCACTTCTTGAAGGGAACGCACATTTTCCAGGATGCTGCACACAGAGACTGCCCACACTCTCCACAGGCTGCAGAGCTGCTGAGAAGCGCGACTGAGCACATTCTTCTGTTCCACTGCAGAAATAAATGATGCTGTGGAGAGAGGAAGGGAGTAAGAAGAGAAAGCAAACCAAGTGCTGCCAAAAATAACACATTGTATGCACTGATCTCGCAATGCTTCTACAGCTGTCTGTATATCTTAATTTGGAAAAAGAGTACAGTTGGTGAAAGCACAACTCTTAAAAACGAAACAAGGCACACATTTCAAAGCAAAGAGGCAATAATTGAAAACAATTGTTTCAATCTAGAAGGACAAGTATAAGTATCTTGAACTTTCACTTGTGTTTACTGTACTAAGTTCAGGTTTTGTTTACGTATTTTCTTACTTTTGATAGTGATTTGAGGGAAACCCCACCTCTCTAAGATAAATCAAGAATGCAAGATTGCTACGACCATCTTCAGAACAAAGGACATGAGAAGAGCAGCATTAATCCTAAGCATTGGTTATACAAACCTGCCATCCTTGAGATCTTACTAACGTAAGTATCATGTTTAGCAAAGCCTTCTCACGCTATTAATGTGCCCAAGGTGTGCAGGGGTAGAAAGAAATACAGCTGTGGAAACAAAGAACTAATGCATTGCATACAAAACAATGTGAGAAAATGCTTGCATACTAAAACTGCTAGACAGGCCTATGAAAGTCCATGAGCTACCCACTACAGACCCAGAAAGGCCTCTGACCTTAGCAGTCCACAAAATAATTCATTCTTTTCTACACCATCTTCCATGAGTCTCCACTGCTACCATCTTCTTACAACCACTTCTAGGTCAAGGCTCTTACAAGTATTAACCAGGAGAAACAAGTGCATCCATCAATGACTTTATTATTGCATATGGATAAATTTGGAAGGCGGTACACTTTGGGGGGGGGAAGGTGTGTGCATGAGAAAAGCACATTCTCCTGTGCTGCAGAACAGAGAGGGTGCTAAATTTGCACTCTACCATAGGCTGCGACATCAGTGTGATACTACTAAGAGACACACACCACAATCCAAGGGAACTGTAATACCCAGGCATTATCCAGCATGAAGGCAAGGGAGGGTTCCAAAACCCTTAGCAGCATTCAAGAGGAAAGGTAGAAGTAGAAAACTAAGGTCAAGCTGCAGCAAGAACAACTCTAAGGACAAGCACGACGCTGACAGCCTGAGAGGGAGAGGCCCCAGGTGTAAGCAGGCAAAGGCAAGGAATCTTTGGCAAGTGCAACCAGAGGATCTACTACAAACATGTAAGTAACATGACTGGTTAGAGGATGGACAAATGCATTTTTTGTAAGGGGCTTTGTTCTGTTTAACTTTCCGTAAACACTCTGGATCCGATCCAGCTGTTTGCAATAGACCACATAAATCATTCTGGGTGTTAAGTCATCATATTTTCAGATAAGCTTACCAGGCTTGTTTACTACCCTTATTATATAATAATATTACCCTGTTTATTATCATATATAAACAATTCCACATTTTGCAAATACGTCAAGGAGAGCGCAAAGTTGCAAGGTACCACACAAATACGTTCTGGGGCAAATAGCTTTACAGTTAAGTATTAGGAGAGCGAACTGTACTCCAACCATTAACTTCAGGGCAGTTTGGCAATTCTGTAAGGGGACAAACATCAGATCTTTCAGACATTATTTCTACACACTGGTAATTCTTTTTCATACCTTTTGTTACTGAAAAGACACTGCATAATCATCAATTCCCCATTATCTCCTTATTTTCATTTTTTTTAAGAGAGTCAGTCAGGGCATGCTTATTCTGTACCAGTCCCAATGATAAGCAACTGTTTACGTACAGTACCGTAAGGTACAGTCATCCCCAGAGAAGACTTATGAAGTCCTGTATATTTTCTAGACCTTAAAATAGAATTACAGCAAACCTACACTTCATAAAGGAAAATCCTGAGTCTCCCTACAGCCATGATTACACTTCTACCCTATCTCACATCAGAAAATGTAAAAATGACACTAAAATCTGCAACAGGTTACATTACTTTCTGAAGAAGACACAAGGTCTGTTTGGGTCAGCCAGTGCCTAATGTTGCTGTGTGACTGGAGAACCGCCTTAGCCACACCAGCAGAAACTTTGTATTTTCCCACTGCACAGGTTTCCAAGACAGGCCCTTTTTCACATTATTAAGTTTGACTTGTGAGTCATTATTTGTCAATATAAAATAAAATTTTGCATCATTAAAAAAGGGAGTGAGACAGACTGCAGCAAACATTATGCGCCCAGTCGTGCACGATCCACTTTGTTCTCATTCCTATTAGTTTAAATAGAGATGAAAACGTACTCAGGACCCTGTCCTTTAATTTAGCCTTCAATTTAATTACTCTCTCCCTGCCCTCCCTTCCCTGGGTTGAAAATTATCTGGAATAACTCCTTTATTGACATCCACTGGGAAGTCACCCATAATCTAATATGAACCTGTTTTTATACAACACAAGGGGTAGAAGCGGGGGGTGGGGGAAATGTAAAAAGAGGCCCAGGCAGTGGCCTAGTTTCTGAAGTAGCTCAGCTCCACCAGTGTTCACAGGCTTTCACTAGATTGGAGTGCTCCGCGTTTCTGGAAAGTTTGGACTCATAATGCTTTTGGTTTTACTCCTAAAAATAAGCCGCAATTTGTTTGAAAATGAGAACATTTAAGAAGTAAAGCAGAAAGAAACATGAAATACTTACTTACATAACTAAACTCTAATTAAAAGTGACCACAGGCCTACTTTCATGTAGAACTGCTGAAAATTTTCCTGAGGAAAATTTAAACCATGAACTTTAACTTGGGCATTCTGAAGCTGATGATTTAAAATCAATTCATAATGATGAACTGGAGGAACTGCTTGCATGAGTTGTCCATTGTGCTTGTATTCATGGTGACTAAAACCAGAGTAACTACAGCAGAAGAAATGACCGACAGAGCTCCTGTCGGTTCGGCAGAGCATAGCTGGAAATCCAGAGCTGTGAACATTCCCACTGATATGCACAGCTTTAGTCCACAGGCAGGGAAACAGGGAGAGATGAGTGTCTGCTCTCTCACAGGGTAGAAAACAAAAACTGCTAGAAAGAAGAGTCTCAGGCTGCCCAAGTGCTAATAGGAAATACTAGCATGAATTATGAAAGCAGGAAGTTGCAATGGCATATTCTATTACCAAGACTGAAAGACATCTGGCTCTCACATTGCCCCCGTCAGTGGGCAAAGAAACAGTGCCCCAGCCCACCTCCTGGAAAATACAAAATGCTGGCCCTGCAGTGGGAGAAGCTGAGAAACCACCAGCAGGAAGGAGTCTGTCATCTTTGCCATCCTCCAGGAAAGAGGCAAAGTAAGCACAAAATGGTATTTGGAAACACAAAATGTTATTTTTCACAACGTCAATTCAGCAACCCTTATCAGTACCAAATACATTTTTGATGAGTAATAAAATGCAATATCAAATACCCAGGGATCAGCGTTTTCTCCCACATTCAGCATGGTAAGGCTAGATTCAAGTGTGTATCCTGTATGTGAGACACTTGCACAAGCTATCTAAATTTGGGAATTTCGAAGTTAGGAAATGCCCAATTTTGCAACCCCGGTTTTGAAATATTCTTTTTCTTTCAATAGGTACTTATTTGCATTGTGCAACTTCTGAATTCCGCTTAGTGTTACACAAATGGGTAAATGGATCTATCTTTATCTTCCCTATGAAAGTTAAAACCATACAAGAATCTACTGACACACCTACAGCAGTCATCATCAAGGCTGGGATCCTTGTGATTTCCCAGAAATGCTCGTTAGAATCAGAGTATCCAGCCTCCCACTGCAGAAAGCGACAAGGGCACTGCTCTCCTGGCTGAATCCTGCCCCTCTTTTCATGACTCCCCAGGCACACCAAGTGTCCAGGTTTCCCTCCTATTTTGTACTGTATTCTCCTTCTCAGCACTACCTTTTCTTGCAATCCCCTGTCTACTCTGTGTTTATGCTCCCATACGTGCTACTGCCACCACTGGCATCTCAACACATGCAGTGCACAACTCCACAACCACAGGTGATGACGCTGCAGTGCAGCTGTCAGACAAAAGACAACCTGTATTTGGGCTAGAAGGAAGACCTTAGAACATAGGTAATTCCTTACCTCTCAAAAAAAATCACTTTTACACCACATAGGCACAGCAAACAATGGCCTCATAGCAAGCAAAAACCAACCCCAAGGCACCCTCCCTTCCCACTGCCAGAGTGAAAAAAAAACCCAAGGCAGGTTTCTGAGGCAGCCTATGCTACTATTACTAGATTTAAAAAAATAATAATTAAAAAATAATCATGCATTTGTAAAACTTGTAAGTTACTATGATGAAAAATATGAAGCTCAGTATGCAGCAACAGACAAATTTACAAGCAAATTGCTTCCTCCAGCAGAAAAGGCGGGGGCTAAAGGATTCATCTGTCAGAGGGCATAAATCCCAAGTTCTCCCAAAATAACTTTCTTCAAAGGCTTTTGAAAGCTTTAACAGAACACAGACCTGCTTCAGTGTTTATTTATGCCTATTTGATAACAATAATTTTAAGGCTTCATACATGAAACAAGCCAACCATGGAACTCCCACACTTTAAGACTTCACTTAAACCTGATTTTTTCAATTTGCCCAAAGTTTTGTTTCCAAAAATAGAAGAAAAAGTTAGCAATGCTCGTATTTTAAGAAATCAAAATTACACGTAAGAACTGTGCAATTTACCTTTGACAGCTGAGTTTTTATTTATGTAGTTCATTTCAGACCAGTAAGTCTAAATATGGATATAGTCTTTGCTCACCCTTCAAAAACTCAACCCTAGTGCCATTTTTTATACTGTCTTCTGAAAAACACACTTTTTACACTTTTTCTTATTATACAATACAAACGGACTCCTTTTCTGCTAAGTTCAAACCTCAAACAAACAGACCAGTAGGGTTTTCTGAGTAACACATGACAAACATACGGGATTATTCACATTTCAAACTGTAACAAAAACTACTCTGTAGCTGATGTGCTAACAAATTCAACTAAGTTTTTTAAGATAATTGGATGTGGTCTTGACCACCACCACAAAGCTTGCTGGAGGATGTGCACTAGTGCTCAAAGAACCCAATTTATGAGGAAACTGAAAGTCTCAGTTTTAGCCTGAAACCCTTTGTGAAGACAAAAATTTAATATTGTCTTGATTCTGCATTATAACTATACTGTCAAGTAGTACTCAGGAAACTCAGGCTTCAGTTTAAAGCAGTAAATAGAATACTAACTACTACTATGTGTTTTTTTGGGGGAAAGATATCAAAGCATTACAAAAAAATCCCACCAAAGAAAGATTACAAGACAACAAATAGGAAGTTAAAATCCTTATTTTTCAGATTATTATGGGTGCACTGTTAGCTTTCAATATAGAAGGACAACCGCAAAGGACAAAAGCCAACTCTAGCCTTGGACAAGTCAACCTCTGAGCTATCAGGGATTGGGCAGTGTCCTGGGTTCTCAGCCTGGCTGCATACAAGCTAACAAAACAGAAATTATTCATGGAAAACTGCAAGGACAATCAGTGGAATCCAACCACAGCTGCAGTGCCAGCACTTTCTAACTTGGACAGAGTCACCCCAAATCCAGAATTCAAGAGCTGCCCAGGCAACAGATGTGTTTTAAGATCCAGCCTTGCTGGATTCTCCCAGATATTGAACCTGAGCTATGACGGTTGTCAGTGCTGCAGTGAGAACTGTTCAAATGACCAGAACACTGTCCCTGAAATTTCCTCTCCTTTCACGTATATATACTCTCACAATACAAAATATTGCTCAGCTTCCTCATTTCTACTTGGGGTACAGGACAGTCATTCATTCAAAGTTACCTGAAGATGCCTACTGGCAGCCAACAGCACTCACAAAAGTACCTGTGTGTTTAAATCAACAGACAGCTAATACTTCAGACACACACCCCTGTACCACAGGTGTTCTCTAATGCTTTCAGAGACACAGATGCTTCTGCAAAGCAAGCCTAGTACCCCACCACACACATAAAATGCCTAACACAGGAGGGCTGCAATCCTGAACAGGACCTATCAGTGGTGACTAAAGCACAGGTAAACATACAGCATGTTCCCTGAGTGAAAAAAGTTTCTTTCCTGATAAGTTTCTTGAGAGGTATTCTGGTCTTGAAACAAGAAAAAACAATAAGCTTATAATTAAATTCTTATTTATGTTTCCCCGTATGAACTAAGTCCCTAGTGTTCTTACAGTGTATTTACTTGTTTTACTATGGAAGACACCTGCAACACATCCACCAGGAATCCACCACAGCCCCTTGCTATGGGGGATTACCTCTAGTTTCACTGTAGCTACCTGCCACTGCTTGCAGTGTCCTGTGCAGCCCTGAAGCTGGGGAGCTGTCAGAAACACGTCCTTTCTGTAAGGAGATACAAAACGGGTTTGACATCATTACCACATAAACCCAAAAGGCAATTTTGTTATGGTAATTAAAATTAATCCTCATGCAGAAGTTTGGCTTTTGTTTCCCAGACTACCAGGACAGACCATTTCTGACAGAAACCTGAACCGATACATTTGCATCCTGATGCTCCACTCAACACAAAAAACTATTAAGTAGTCCTGATAAAAAGCACAGACACCAGCCCTTTTTAAACTCAGTTTGTTTCCTCTATCCCAAGCTGTCTGATAGCTACTCAGTACAAAATTACTCAACATTTGCATTGCCATAGCAATTACTGATCCTGGTAAGAGTCCTGGACCCCTCTTACACACATATGGGACACAGAAAGAAAGCTCTAAAAGGGTAGACACCAGCCAGCCCCACTAACAATTTCCCTAATTAAATCCATATAAAGCAGTTCTAACACTCCTGCATGAATGACTGCATTAGGCACATGCTCTGAACAAGATTATCTGGATATTTACGAGGAAAGCTTGTGCGTTCAAATTTGTTTTGCTGTAAAGCAAAGGAAAGCAGTGGGCCAATCCAAAGCAATCACAACGGGGTATATGGTGTATTTACTCTAGGTATCATAAATACAGTCTTAAAATACTGTTATATAGCTTGTATTTAGCATATACTTCCTACTCTTCACCCAACTGCTTTTAGAAGGGTGTAGGCTACCTGAAGGAACAGTGTTTAAATGCAAGTCACCATGTGTCTCATTTGGATTTCACCAATGTCAACACTAAGAGGGTTAGCATAGATCTGAGTGCAAAGAAAATTCATCTGCACTGCCCATCTGAAGGCTTCATTCTTATTATAATGAAAACCAGAAGGCCACAAAAAAACAAGCCACAAAGAATTACAAGAAACAGCTCAACATCACAGGTCTCTAAGCAAAAGGAGAAGCTGTACACAGCCTTTTCAAACACACTGAGTCTGCCCTGTCCTTCACCAGGGTACATCAAACTCACTGTTGCTTACCAAAAACACTTTTCAAAAGTCTTTTATCTTTTGCATTAGAGATGGTAATCTAGTCTTGACTTTCCCCACTATATTTTTTCAAGACAACACCCCATAGAAATCTGTTGCCCATTGCCACTACTACCCACTGGATATTTTCCATAAGTGTAACTGACCTGTTTCTGCTTTAAAAAACATCAACCTTTCATTCAGTCAAGGAAAACAGAACAGGCAAACTGTGAATCATCCGACCAGTTACGAAGCCCTACACGAACCAGCTTACACCAGAACATTTCTGTGGCTCTGGCTACTCAATATGTAAGCGGAGTTAGAATTTACAAAAACTTCTTCTAGCCACAAAAGGCAATCAATTGCCACAAGTCACTAACACTAATCAGATTTTTCAGATCCAAGCATGCTTCCTTACGGCTTACTGCTTACAGAGCAAAGGTATAATCATCCATTTTATGTACCTTACAGGGAAAAAAAAGTCTCTTTTACCTCTGCTGAGAAATGACGACTTCTAGCAGCCTGTGGCTTGTACAAACGCTTTCATTATAACAAAGCACTTGCACTTAAAATAAACAGCAACAGTAGGTGTATAACAAAGCACTTGCACTTAAACAGCAACAGTAGGTGTGAAACTGCTCACAAAAAAACCTTGCAGCAAGTCAGCTGACCTGCAGACTTCACTGGCTCTCAAAATGGCTTGCCATGCAGACCTCCCTCCACATCTCCACTAACAGCTCCGGGTTTCGGCACCACTGAGGCCTCCAGGGTCTGCGGCCTGAAAGCCAGGTGGGCAGGTGGCTGGAGACCAGGCTAGCTCTCAGCCAGCCTCTGAGTCTTCACAGAGGTGGGGGAGGGAGACAGAAGAGCCACAAGGACTTCAAAGTGGAGACACCTCTCTCTGGTCAAGCACTCGGCTCCCGAGAGCAGCGCATCCTTCCTGGGCCTGCCCCGCTCCGTGTTTCTGGCAGAGAAGCCCATGGATGCAGGGTGGGGTGACAGTGGTGAACTGGGGTGAAGGGTGGTTTGCAGGCATGGGCCGATTCTTCTCCTTTGATCGTGCCACTGCTGGCTGCTTGTCTGGACAACACGGGTAGTCATGCTACGCACATGAGTAACGACTCACAGCTTGCCAAGAGCTACGACATAATTAAACCCTTTAATCCAACCAGGACTTTGAGGATGAAATTAACATCCATGTAAGCACTGCAGGTTTGCAGGCACCCTTCGGGTCCCAGTTTGGCCCAAGCCTCGAAGGTAATCCTTTAAAGCAGGCACTGCAGGAGCTCCCTTACAGACCTTAAATACTGCTGGGGTTTAAGAGTGAAAAACATATTTCATTGTAAACGCAAGGGGGGAAAGCCCTGATTCTTCTGGTAACAATTACTTAAGCTTGGGGGGAGGGTACAGAGATGACAAAAAATTACACCACAAAAAGCTCATTATTTTGACAACTGTGACTAAATCGTCCAAGATTAAAGAAAACACCTACTGGATTATAAATGAAAGACAGCCTGGAATATATATGTAAAATAACTTGATAGTTACCTTAAGGGATTTTTTTTTTTTCCATAGAAGAACCACAATCCTCCACGTACGTGTGTTTGCGTATATCTATTTGAGGACCTTCTTCTAGTCTGTCAAATTCCAAAGCACACTGATCTATACAACAAGGCTGTCACAGACTACTTGCATATTTTGATAAAAGCCAAACAAACCCACCATAGCTAACTTGTACTACTTCCTTCTGCATATCAATTACAATCCAGATCAGAAGCATTTCTTTAATATATTCAAGCATACATCTGCTGTAACCAAGTCCTATGGAGGAAGAGAAAGAAATACAGAAGAAAACTAGCTTATAAGTGAATTTTAATTATCCAGAGAACTCTTGGAGAGATGATGGAGACAGATTTTAAGTTTGGGAATGTTTGCATTACAGCAGTATTAACTGACCTTAACAAAATACAATTTCCAGACCAATACCTTGATGATTATAAATAGAAGTGCTACCCATACCTTAAGTCAACCAAACATACATGTATGCTAGGTTTCTTAGTAAAACTATTTTGAAAGCTTGTACGGAAGCCACAGGTAAAGCCAACACACGGCTATGAATAACTAAGGCTGCTGCGTACACTGCCCACAGAAAGCACGCTTAAAACCGTCCTGTGAAGCTATGTGTGGTTTTAGTGTCTTAAAATAAAGCAATTACATGAAAAGTAAGGTAGACTACAAAATTCGAGAACTGTGCTTATCACCAGCACTTTATTTTAACAATTTTAACACCCAAACACAGCATTCCATCCGCTGCTACAAAAGAAGTTAACTCCATCCTGACAGAAACCAGGACACAAGGATGTTAAAGAGAAACTGCAATTAGTTAACCTGACTTCCACAAAACTGGGCAGGAGCTTTTATGGTATTATCCATGCATCCTTACCCTTCTTCAGGAAAGGATTTGAGTGTATTTCACAATACCATCTTTCCTACAGTTACAATTATACCAACATTTGTATTATTATACAAACCATGAAATTTTAACCAAAAACACGGTAGAATTTCTGAATCAAGTTCTAATAAAGAGAACAGAGGGCACCAGCAATGCAATTGTGAGACAAAGAGCCACAGAGCACTAAAGGGGTACACACAACTGCACAAAAGATCCAAGAAATACCAGCACTTTGGCTTCAGATGGAACTTTTTAAGCAACCACTATGGGGTCACGTAATATTTGTACGTACTCCCAACAGGGTGTATTTGCTTTAGGAAGCAAATGGTCTTTTAGAGGCTGCATTAGAATATTTAATGTGGCCAGTAAACTGCACAGTCTTTGAGGAGCAGAGGTCATGGGGAGCATCCCCCACGCTCAACGGTTTTGCTTCAACAAGGCCAGTATGCAGGAGACCATCACCTCTCCTCTCACTATACAAGCATCACCCCGTACTATCCTTCAAGGTTTCCTCCTTCCATCAGGAAAGGAGTAGACCAGAGAGCTATTTGCTGGTGCTAAAACCTCAACAAGATGAAACAGCAAGTGAGCTTCCAAATCTTACTGTAACTATTCAATGAAAAATAATAGAAAACAAGAGTTTAAATTCTGTCTGTATTTCTGGTTCATGTTCTTTAGCAGAAGGAAACACACTACGAGAAAATCAGGGGTTAAAGAACACAACCCAACAACCAAGAAGTCTCTACTAAAGTCTTTCTTCAGAAAGATGTCTTACCAGAAAGACTATCAGCCGCCAATTATGTGGAAATGCCTCTCAATATTAGAAAGTGAATGAATGTCAAGTAATTCAGTATTCATAGTAACAATACAGCAACCCAGAAAAAAAGCTAAAGCTAAAATCAGCATGCTGTATTACACCACCTAACTTCCCAAGAGCTTATATCACATCTTTTGTCACTTTCAACTAACACCTTTTTGGTTTTTTCACATATTTTTACTCCAGGATTTCTTTTTTTTTTTTTTTTTTTTTTACTTTCTCTGATTCATTACAGAAAGTGCACTTACCACTCTTCACAGGTGCAGTCTAGAATACATGAAGAGAGTTATCTGAACAGTACTGAGATCACAAAACACCCAATTGTTACTTCCCAGTGTTCCATATACAGTCTTTTTCGATGTCGTCTAAGCTTTCTTTTCTCTCTCTTGCCCTGAGAAATGTGTGCCCTCTTCCAAAAAAACAAACAATTGAGAAGCCATGGAAATAAGTTTTTGATGCATAAAGAACAGAGTATCTTACAATGATGATAGTGTAGGAAAACCCTGTTATTCAGTAACAGATCCAGGCTCTTCAGGCTTTCAAGACAGTTTAACAAATTATGCCAGTTACTGACAGGTGCCAGACCCTGAAGTTTCCTGACTCTCAGAGAAGGCAAATACAAAAGCCACCTTGTCCACACAGCAGTTTCCAGTACCAAAACATCCTCAGCCAGTTCGCCCACTGAAAACACCCAACTAATTAAGCTGCACATACCCTACGCACTGTGCTCTGCTCAGGAGCGCCTACAGCAAGGAGGCAAAAATGCAAAGGCTTTTAAATTCACCCTGAAAGCAAATCCAAATCACTGCCTGCCTTTTTCTTTTTTCTTTCCTTCCCCCTGAAATGAATTAGCATTAGGAGGAGAAGGAAGAGTAATTTTCACCTCAGCACACAGCACTAAGAACCAGCCCTCCTCCAACCTGCACTGCAAAATATTTTCCAACTTAAGGAGAAGCCTTGGTAGAGGTTACCTGTCCTGCCTGAGCTAAAGCTTCTGTCCTGAGAAAGCCAGTGACTTGAGCTGGAAAAGCCAGAGCCCCAGTCCCCTGGTTGTGTAAGTCACAGCACAGCCTCCTGGGGGGAGTTGTGCAAGGTTGCTCAAGTAGGGGATTTGAACCAAAGTTATTCAAAAGAGTGGAGGAATAACAAAAACAAACCTTTATTGTGTTTGGCTATATGAAATTCAGAAGTTGAACCTTGCAGCAATATTTACTTTAAAAAAAAAAAACAATTAAAATTCACAGGTGGAATTTACCTATTTTTTGTAAAAACAAAGAAAAACTGCTCGCGTCCAAAAAAAACCCAGAAAGCTATAAAAAGGGATTTCCTCAAGCTTTACAAGTTATGTAAGGACATCTCTGGCTTATGAACAGAGGTAAAATTTGTTCTGCTCCTGAATATCTTTATCTTACTGATCACGCATTACAACTCCCTTATCTCACACACACCCCTTCAAAACTATCTTTCTCTCTTATGTCCAATTGCACAAAGTGATAACAAACGAGAATGTCATTAAACTGGTTAGGGTGATACTTCCTATCATGTTAAAAACATGCCCACTCAGTAGCAAAACAACTATAATGGACCACAGGAAATCCACAGGTTCCAGAATCCTCCTGGATCACGTTCCCAGTTTCATTTGGGACAAAGACCGACAACATCAGGCAATTGGATCTCTGGTAAGAATTGTGAGTTTTCATTACTGGATGAGATGGCAGTGCCACTGCTCCCAGAGCTGCACAAAGCTGTTCCTGCTGCCCACCACCAAACAGCCAGCTCTGCATCTGACACGAATCGTGCTGGCTGAAGAGTAAAAGCTGCTTGTTTCTCCCTACACTGAGCATGGACATCGGTTGAAGGTGGTGTGGGGTAAAGTCCTCTTTTGAAGTGCCTTTTTCCCCCCTCCATTAAGTAAAATATATAGTTTGTGTTTGTATGGCAGCTACTTGAAACATCACCACCAAGTACGGTGGATTCTTTCCTGAGCACCAAGCTGAAGCCTCAATGCATGTACTATGGGCATAGGTCATGGGATGGAAGTTGCACAGGGACCCCTCTCAAACTGAGACCAGTCACATTTCCAAAATTTCCTCCCAATGAGAATTTGCTACGGGTTAAAGATAAACAAAAAACCAAAACCCTAAGAGAACAACCAACCCAAAAATCCCCAACCAAACAACGGAACAATCCCTCCTCAAAAAAGAAAAAAAACAAATAAAACCCCCCAAACAATAAAACTGATAATTTTACTCAGGTCTGCTTGGCCCATATTAATAGACAGAAAGGAGAAACATCTGATTTTTAACTTCCATTTCTATTAATTAATATCTGGCCTTTAGACACTGAATGTCAAATTTTATTTTCAGGTACAGCCAAGCAGCAATGCAGTTTTTCCCTGCACTGACATGAGCAGAGTTTGACATGCTCAACTCTCACACCTGTCACCACTGCTGTTCTTCTTTCCCCTGCAGTATTCCATTCCTAGTATGTAGTAACCCATTCTTCTACCCATACTTTTATTTAGTTTCAGCATACTCAGGCTTTACAGGTTCCTAGAAAGCAACTATGTGCAGATAACAAAAATGTGTGAACATCTTAGTTTTACAACACACATTAGAAATTTAGCAATGTGCCAGGGTGAGCCACTTGAAAATCTTGCCCTGGAATCTCAAAACAGGGCTGGAGGAAACAAGCTCATCCCCTGTATAGTTAGGAAGGTTCCAGCCTTCTTCAATTGTCATGCCTACCTGCTACCCCTGGCCACTTTTGCCTGCCTTTGTCTTCCTCCATCCCCACCTCAAACGAGCTACTGTGCAAAGCAGTTAGGGAAGTTAACTGATCAGCTTCCACAGGTTATAACCTACTTTGGTGAGGGGAAGGGTCAGGGTAGTTTAAACCCCTCCACAAAGCCCCTTTCAGTAGCAGAGCTAGTTTGTGTCAGGTGAAGTGTATGTGCAACACCACTGGAGACATTACGTCTGAGTTTTCCCTGGGAAAAAGGAAAATGGAGTGGGAAGGCCAGGAAGTGGTACACTCACTGTGAGTCCTCCCAGACTCACCTCGGGGCCAAAATAAATTAAAAAAGTAAAGGAAGAGTTGAGGGATTATGGAGCAAAGAAAAACCTGAAGGACTGAGGGCTGCCTGGGTTTAGTGATGGGCACGGTGCAGCCCCTCCCTCTGATGCTTACCTACACAGCACCCACCAGGGATATGAGCACTCTGCAGGACTGCTTGCTGGAAGAGATCTTGAAGAGACAGGAGTCAGAACCACCCAAGGGTAGGGCTACATCCCTGATGGTAAACCTTGCTCCCTTACTCCTGCAGCATCATTATGAAAACAATTTACTTTGCTCTGCCAGTGGTGAGTAACAGGCTACAGTTCCTTCTGTCAGCTAAACCTGGGCCACAAGGGTGTTACCCCCACATTTACATGCATATTCAGGATGATGCCTCTGAAGGACTGGCAGACAGCACGTACCATGGGACAGCTGCATGTCCCAGCCTATCCCACCCAAATCAGGATACAGCAGGTTTAGGTTCAAAATCCAGAACTCACACCACACTGCAAACGTCATTTTAAATACCCGAGATGATCTTGACAAGCGATTAACCTCCAACAGCAGACTGCAACTCATGTTTTCTGGGCAAGCACTGTGGAAATGCAGTAAAGTAGCTTTAAAATTGAAGCAAACATCATTTCACCATGACAAACACACCTAATGCAAGTAACTTCAGTGGCAAGCATTTTAAAAGGTTTGGGTTTTGCTGTGTTTCAGTTATGATAACTCAGAAGAGTTCCCATCTTTTTCCACGTTGGAATTTCTACAGCAACCCTAGCATTTTTTATGCTGAAAAATAACACCAATCACACTTCTGAAAAAAGTTGGTGGTTTTTCACAAATAAAACAGGCATGGATTTTACTAATCCTCCTTAGATTCTTACACTGCCATTCACCAACCATTGCTGGTTTGTAAACTGTGCACAGGGGTTCTGTACGCTTCTGTGAGATGTACAAAGAAATTACATGTACCAGCAACTACAAAATGTTTGTGCAGAACTGAACTTCAGTTAAACACAGGCATTTCAAAGCAGAACTTCGTTAGCAACAGCTCAGTGATGATTAACTCAGGAGTTTGAAAAAGAACTCTAACTTTGGAAGAACTTACACAAATGCAGTGATTTATCACATCCTGCTACATCAGCTCTATGAGGTTACAGAGAATCAATCACACCTGCTTCTGCCTCAGTATAGCCCTTGTGTTGATTTTAACAATGCAAAGGTAATTTTGACCTTTAGCCAGTAACTGCATATCAGTTTGTGCCTGCAATACTGCTTTCTGTATATTCAAACACACAAGTGCAGATCTTGCAGTATAAATGCTCCAGATTTCACACCAAATTAAATGTGAGCATGTCAGGAACGGGATTAACAGCAGCTTTGCTAGCAGAACATTCTCATGAGCATTACTGGGATTTTAACTCCTGCCAAGCCTAAAATGAGCTTTTTCTTATGCCAAATGAAATGTAGCAGAAAGAGTTATTATTACACTTGATGATTAACTTTTAAGAATCCTGTTTGCACTATCATTAAGGACATTATGAAAGGGAGAGATCTCAGAGCTGCATACTACAGTGCTTCTGCCTCAAAGTTTCTTGACAGAACAGGTAATTGCTGCAAGCTTCCAGCCCTTGAACACTAAATTTGAGGTTTATAATATTACAGAAAAACAGAACTGTAAAATTGTATGAAAGCATTAGAGGCAAAGCAAGGGCTTCTTTCAGAGTTTATGGCTCAATGGTGAAACACAACGAATTCTTCAGCAAAGTGGACTCCATACACAAAAGCATCCATCCACATCCACGTCTCAAGCAAGACTTCTCCACACCAGGCCACTCAATTTTTACTTTTTAAATGCAACAATGAAAAAAATAGGTTAAACTCAGTCATATGCAAAAATTAATCCCAGCCTAGAGAGATGTGTCAGAGAATATGACTGCAATTAATGTAACTTGTGAATCAGGTTCTGCAGAGGTACTCAAGCTGCTAGCTGCTGCCCTGTTGGGCAAGGTTGGCAGCTACATGTATCACATCACCCAAAGATACACAAAGGAGAACATCCTTGAGACAGTTATATCCTTTTTCCTGCTGCATAACCCAGAACAGGCAGAGACAGGACTCAAAAAGATACTGTCATTGTCTGTACTCCAATGTCATTCTGCATCACAAAATACCCTTCTCTTCCAAAGCGTGCTTAATAGAGCAAGAAACAAATCAAAGTCCCCATGCAGCCTGTAGAATAAATGAGCCATTTCTATTTTTTTAAAAAATCATCATTCCATATTAATTCAAATCAACTCAACTTTTAAATTTAACAAGGGAATGTGGAACTTAAGTTGTAATGCAGTTCGTTTGCCAAGTTTGCTGTTTTGCTTTATGTTGTGTTTTATTTTAATAAGGGCAGAAAAAAAAATAATGGTTCTTACTAAGCATTAGTCTTTCTCACTCTCCCTTGATGCTTCCCCCAATTTTGTGTAATTGGAATATTAGCTTTAAACTACTGCAAGAGTATGTAACAGCAGAGCAAGAAAATGAGGCACCATTAAAATGTGAACTTAGCTAGGCAGCATTATTTATGAACAGAGGAACTTCTCACATACAGTCTTCTTTCTAGCAAGCTACTATTTAGACTTAAGTCTAGACAATTTTTTCTTAAAAACTGAAAGACACTGATCTTCAAACTTCCTACAGAATGTCCAGGCCTGCATTAACAATGTAATTCTACTAGCAACCAGCTTGCTTTTCTTAAGTAGCTTTTGCAGATCACTTGGAAGTCATCCATGGTACCCAGGAGTATATAAACTACAAGCTGAATATCAGTACTCCAGATTAATGATCACTTACTAGCTGTTCTGCTACGGCTCTTCTACAATTAAAGACTGAATGACAGTTTTCACTATTTTTGTTGCTAAGAAACCTGTCTCCTGTTGGACTGTTTACTAATGCTCCTCACTAATTTAAATAGCAAGCTTCATTTAAGCCTCTTTGTTATTACAGGCTGCAGACGTAAATCTCCTTGCAAAAACGCTTACCATCCTGAACAACAGATTCGCTGTTCCGTGACACACAAGAAACTGTGCTACAGTTTCCATGCAACGGTCTGAGACCTCTACTGTCAAGGTCAGACAACTGCACACCTCAAGGCGCAACACAAGCTACTCCTCACTGACACCAAAACTTCCATGATTCCCCTCTGACAAAGTCCAAAACGAAAAGTCAGTCTGCAAGGAAAAAAAAAGATGTAAGTGCTTGAGTAGCTATGGTCAAGCAGGCAGCTGCTTTACCTTTCTAACAAGGTGGGTATCGTGCACTTACCATTTTGAGCCATGGCACTTTAAAAATACCTGAATAGGTTAAAAGTTTCTAAATCCTAACACGCTTTGATAGACTGGTGGCACATCCAATGCCTCAGTGACAGCCAACGGTTATGCAACTTCACTACAGCTGACCTTACCCCTCCCTCAAGACTTCTACAGCAAAACACTGTCACACTGCTGGTTGTCTCAGACGATAGGAACTGACATCACTTCAGCAGGAAAAAAACCCACACCTTCCTTACTTGTCTTTGTTGGCATGAAATGAGGGATTCAAATGCTCACATTTTGAAGTGGTGCTGGAAATTAACCTTCCACAACATGACAGCTGAGTCAACAGCTACAACACTGGGTTTGTTTGTACCACTGCTGTAACACAGGAGGTGCTTCGTCTCATTGACACGCACCTAGGTTCACGACACCACCCCTGATGCAGAGGTCTTTACTTTCCTGTCTCCTGCTGCTTCTCAGGGTATGAAAATGAGCTTTGGAGCCCTCAACACAAGGAGGACACAGGCTTGTTGGAGCGCGACCAGAGGAGGCCACAAAAATGACCAAAGGGCTGGAGCACCTCTCCAATGAAGACAGGCTGAGAGAGCTGGGCTTGTTCAGCCTGGAGAAGAGAAGGCTCTGGGGGGACCTTACAGCAGCCTTCCAGTACCTGAAAGGTCCCTGTAAGAAAGCTGGGGAAGAACTGTTCATGAGGGTGTGTAACAACAGGATGAGGAGTAACAGGTTTCAACTAGAAAAAGGGGGATATTAGGAAAAAAAAAAATCTTCCACATGAGGGTGGTAGATCACTGAACAGGTTGTCCAGGGAGGTAGTGGAGATACTAAAAGTCAGGTTTGATGGGGCTCTGAGTGACCTGATCTAGTAAAGATGGGTTGGACTAGATGACCTTTTACAGGTCCCTTCCAACCTAAGGCATTCTGTGATTCTATGATCCTCCCTACTACAGGACTTACTTGCCGTTGTTACATAGGAACAACAGTTCAATACATGAAAAGTTTTACTTACCAACAAGATCTGAACAGCCTTCAGTAACTTCAGGCAAGGACTGCCTACTGAGGTCCACAGCACTCTAACAAGGATTTTCGTGTCACTTCTAAAGACTAAAATTACCTTTCAGTGCTTTCCCATTTTCTACTTAAACACCTTAATGCTTATGTCACTCAAAAAATAGTTTTCTCCTACATTTAGTTCATTAGTTTTCACAAGTTTGATAAACCTTTTTTCTGTCTATTTAAAGGGCTGAGAAGTCAGTGGCACAGCTCATGAGGATCTCCCACCGCTCAGCATCCTCTGTGTCTCCCCACTGTTCACAGTCCTTCTTCCAGGGCCATGTCATCCTACCAGCTGCTCCGTTCCTACCACAGGCTCCCTCAACTGTGCCCAACAACCCACACCTGCCACGGGCCTGTGCCACTGAACTTTCAGTATTTACAAGCAAGGTTAGGAAACACCATCAGCAGAGACAGTACAGTTCTAGTCTTATGAGTATGAACACAGGCAGGTTTGAAAATGTGCCTGTTCTCACAGTATCACCCTGTCCAGTCTTCAACAGCTTGCACACACAAATCAAGCAGACTAACACTGCACTGCATATAAAAATATCACAGCAGCAGCAATGACAAATTCTGCCACCACCTCACAAGAGTGGGTACCATCAATGTTCTTCTCAACTCATCAGTGTAACACACGAAGAGGAGCAGCTGAAGTGTCAGGGTATCTGCCTCCCAAGGTGCTGCAGCTAAAATGGTATCCTCAGGCTTCTCCTGTGCCCTAAACAATCCCATCTCCACACACTTTTGGTAAATGAGAGGTGCAGGTGCAGGCAAGGGGCCCTCCCCAGCCCCTTCAATGCCTCCCATACTGCCCTAAGAGCCAACAGCCAGGTGGGCAACTCTGTCCCACTGCTATGCAGTGGGTCCTGTTTCATCATTTTGACTCCTGGATCAGTGATAAACTTTACAACCAACAAGCAACAAGATGGGCTGTCTCCCAGAAAGCAGAGTGCATGGCCTATTCTCAAACGCCTGGTGTCATCAGCCAGCAGATACACAATTCCAAGAAATAAATGCATGATCATTTGGATCACTTCACTTCCCTAGGTGGCACTACAAAATCCAGAGCTAGATGACATTTATCATGTGAAAGGCTCATAAAATAAAGATCCTGTAGTCCTCTACTTCTTGCCCTCAATAGCTGTGAAACAGAGATAATTAAGATTACAAGATCTTAAAGTGATCTATCACAGCAGAAGCAAACACTTCAATGTGTTACTGCATCAAGCTAATGTGACCAAAACCCAAATCCTGCTCCTTGAACAAACAGATCTTCAGAGTAGCACAGAACAGTATGGGATTGTTTCTACTGTTTGTTTGCCAAACTTAAATGGAAACTAGCAAATAAAAACTCTTGAGAATGTATACCCCACTTGAATCATGTCAATCGTTCATAGCCAAAGAGATTCAGCTCTACAGGGCGAGCCAGGGTGAGTCATCACTATTCAGAAAGCCTGAGGATGACAAATAATGGCCACAAAACTGCATAAGGCTGATCACCAGCAGAGGGACAGCACAGCAAGTCTGCAGGCCGGAAAGCCAAGTACTAGTCAAGACTAAAAGGGTTTAGACAGTTTTCAGGACAGGGAGCAGAGGCCTCTGTTCAGACTCTCAAGCTACACAGTGGACGCTGCCCATCAGCCAGGACTTTGGGGAAGCCAGTGTAGAACTGCCTTGTTTGGTTTAGGAGGGTTTGCATTCAGTGCTGAAGAGGATACTGCAATACAAAACCAGAGTGAGCACAGCTTGCTTGGACAAGGAACCCACCACACAGCAGTCGACACGAAGTACGGTGGGAATAAAAAAAAAAACCCCAAAAATCTAAAACCAAAACAAAGCAAACATCAAGCTGCTTCAGTGGAAACAAGGCAAACAGTGCCATCACCATTAAGATCTCATCAGCACAGGAGATGATGGAAGAGAGGAGTAAGACAAGGAAGAGGCAATTGCCATTACTGAATTCGGTGTAACATGAAGCCGCGACTTCAGGCTGTGTCCTTGAAGGAAGGGCTGGCCTTCCCGCTGCCCCCATCTTGGGCTGCTTTCTGTGGCAGCGTGGAGCAGCGTGAAGCTGCTCCCACCTATGAGCCCCAGCACAGGCAACCAGCTCCAAGCTGAAGGAATGAGTATCAGAATGACAGTTCATTTTCCTTTCCTGCAGGTTAGGAAAGCTCTACAAACTATGCAAGACTGATTTTCACCTGAATTAATCTCCAGTCTGGGTGGACATCTTGCCTTTTATGACACAGGCCCCTAACGTAGCTCAGTTTTCAAGGCAGCTGGTAATTTACTGCACCAGCACGGACAACACCACCAGCACCAAAAAATGTTTTCAGGTGTTGGGTATAATACAGTCCAAACCAAGGCTGACTGGACATGAGACGCCTGATTTGTAATACATCTGCAGACAGTCTTTTCTTCCACCTATAAAGGTTCTACATCTGGCAAAATCTAAACAGTAAGTACAAAAGTAGAGCATTTTCACAGGTCTGAAAAACAACAACTAAAAAACCCCAAACTAGACTGCAAAATGCCAATCATTTCTGCCTTCATGGGAAAAAGCTAGGGTCAGAATAAGCTGCGTGAATTAAGTTAATCACAACCACATTAAGCCATTCATCTCTGTGGCAGAACATCCCAGGCTTTGCAGCTAACTTTTCACTATGTGAATAGGGAGAAACATTTGCTCACATAAGCTGGTTAAACGTGATTCAGCCCAGATGTCAGAATGGTTTAGTAGTCTTTGTTGTGAAATGTTTGCAAAACATCAAAAAAGAATGACAGACACAAATACATGAACAAACAGTTTCCTGTCCAGTGGACGTGCAAGGTCCCAAGTTTAATAAGACTATTTTTGGTAGCACACACTGCTAAAAGTCACTGACTGTAGTTATACAATATTCAGTTCTTGTTCAAAGGAAAGATGAAGATGGGATACAATCTTGGCTGTGAAAGACCTTCCCATTAGGGTCCCCTTAGTCCTGTGCAGAGCTCCCACACCTGTCAGTAACAAGGAGGCGGAGCAGAGAAACAATATGAAAAATGCTGTTTGGAAAAATATGTGAGACACCACAGGCTGGGGGAGAAGTGTTCCATTCACACCCTTGATATGGGCCGTCAACTTTGATAAAAACATAAATTCAGTGTAAATTCAAAATAAGTTTGTCTTACAGACTGTGACAGGTAGGAGATAACTACGGACAGAGTGGGTCTGCTCACATAAATCTATCAAAATAATGGTACTGTCCAGCTGCTCTTAATAACACATGGTTCTGGAGAACATAAACAAAAGACAGTGTTTTTAAAGTAGATATGGTAGGCATACAAAATTTAACAGAACTCAGAGTGAGAATAATCCAGGGAAAACCTCTGTACAGGCCAGTATATCATGCCAGTAATTCATCCTTCCAAATACAAGGTCACTTTCTTCTCTCATTGTGGAACATATTGATTCTAATTAAGCACAAATTTTCCTGAAGCAATAGTGATTAATATGATGTCTGGTTCAGACAGTATCTGCAACACATGTCCACACTACAAATTAAGGGTAAAAGTGCAACTTGGGGAAGGAACACGGGCTGTTCTATTATGCAAATGTGTGTAAACACATATGTACAAAGTTCTGCACAAGTATTACACAGAAGTATTTGCTTCAGTGTAGTCAAACAAACTGATCTACAAGCACTTTCATAAATACAGGCATTCCCCTCACTCAACAAATCTCAACAAATGCATCTCAATGTCACTGTCCCAGATCACCTTCTGGAGGTATTTTAACAGACTACAGAGCTGAAATCAGCGGAGCAGCTAGGTTAGAATCCAAGTCTTCCCCAGGATATGTATACATACCATACACACACCATAAACATCAACAGACAAGCCTCAACACAGAATTAAGACCTACCAGCAGCAGACTGACTAGTTCTCATCTCTTTATGTGTAATAAAGAGTCGTTTCACAGTGAAAAGAATGAATATGCAAAAGTAAATACCAATAAGATCTATTATTACAGCAGGACACTGTCTTCCCTGCTACCAAGTCTACTGCCTTCAAATTTCATTTTAAACACACCAAATTAAAGGAAACACAGAACTCTGAAAAAGGCTCATCAGGTACAATGTTCTTTCACATTTCTGATTTCTCATCTAAAAGAACGAAGGCCAGCTTCAAATTCTCCTTCTTAAATTCACCCCCATCTTTAGAACCCAGGTATTTTTTTGCTTTTAGCAGGCTATTATTCCCCCTCAATGCCAGTAACAGAACTTTATGAGTACTTGCCTTGACCAAAACCTCCAAGTCCGGTTTCAACTTCAGCAATGGAAGGGCAGGGAAGAAGTAGAGCCTGAAGTACCTAAATAAACAGATTAAGTCTAGGCATCAAAACTTTGCTCACACTGTCCACGATTAACTTAGATGCACACAAGAACGTTGAAACCCTGAGCAACCAGACTCTTAATACACTTCTGCCAAAAGTCTTTGTATTCTACAGGAGGAAAACGACCTTTTGTATGCCACGCTCCTTCACAAGTCATTTATAAATGCAGTTTTTCTCAGTGTTCTCCAGAAAAGGAAGAAAAAAACCAAAATGAACCAGAAGATTTTGTGGCAAAGAACTGAACAATATGAAGTGCTTGGGGTGAGGAGCAAAAAGGAAGGCAATTAGCAGAGCTTCCCCTGCCCAAGGTTTAAAACACATGCAGGAAATTTAATGATGAGATATTCAGTCTTTTGTTCTACTTAGTGCCTGTCTGCTTACAAAATAAAGGCACCGCTGTCCTGCACCTATTTCTTTAAGGTACAGGGACCAATTGCTTTACATGAAATTGTTGTACAAATATTCCTGCTACCGAACACACACTTGGGACATCAGTGTAAAAGCAGTTGCTCCAGCCAATTTTCTTCCAAAAGCAGCAACTGCTCTCCTTGCTCCTAAAGAGAATTTAATGAAGCCATCTGCTCACGCCTGAGACTATTCTAAAAACATCCTGCATTCTTAATGGTTCCTTTTACAGTTCAAAGCCTGGCTAGCATCCCAGGGCTACAACCTTTGCAAAAAGCAAAGCAAGAAACAGAAAGAAACATTACTGAAAACATTTTGCTCATATCTACATTATGAATACTTCAGTATCTGCATATGATATATGCAGCCATTATACTACTGACAACATTTTTGGCAATATTTGTATTTCAATGAAAGCTGACAGAATAGTTATTTCTACCGTGCAGTACACTGTACAGCTCACACCACTTGTTTTTAAATACCTGAATATGTTACTTCGTAATCAAATGTCAAACCAGGGAAGCTACCCAACATCCTCAGTTTTAAAATACCTGAGTGCTATAGCCTCATATAACCATAACCAAGACATTAAGAACTTAACATAAAAAACCCCTATGTGGAAAGGCTGAGTGAGCTGGGACTGTTCAGCCTTGAGAAAAGAAGACTAAGTGGGGACGGACCTTATTAATGTTTATAAATATCTTAAGTATGAGATGCAGGGGGGAAATCAGCCAGCCCCTTTTCAGTGGTCTGTGGAGACAGGACCAGGGGCAATGGCTGCAAGTTGGAGCACAGGAAGTTCCGCACCAACATACAGAAGAACTTTTTCCCAGTGAGGGTGACAGAGCCCTGGGACAGGCTGCCCAGGGAGGTGGTGGAGTCTCCATCTCTGGAGATATTCAAGACCTGTCTGGATGCCTCTCTGTGCGATATGAGCTGGGGAGCCGCTTTGGCAGGGGGGTTGGACCCGATGATCTCTCAAGGTCCCTTCCAACCCCTATGATTCTATGACAGACTATGGAAATAGCACTCATACAGCTTATCTGCCACACACTCCAGCAGCCAGTTTCAGCTGTCAGGATACTGCTCATCCTTCAGGGACGTACAGACTGCGAGTACTGGAAGAGGCATGCCCAGGCAAGAACAAACACCAAGCACAGGTAGGTTTCCTATGTTAAATTACTGCTTTTGCACAGAGATATGCAACATATACTTTTAACACTTCCATACTACGAGGTACATTCCTCCAATTTCCCATCTGTTAGCACCCTTCTAACAGCAGACTTAAAACAACTTTTCAAGGAGATATACTGCAGCACAGGATTAACTCCTGCTGCACCTGGTGGTATAAATAAGCATAAGCATCTTTTTCCAACTGAAAAATACACCCTTCACTCACAATGTAAGTTCTAAAAGTTAAAAACCTGTTTCACTGTGTTTCCAAGACAACCCTGAAACCAACAGTGCTCCAAATCATCTAGGAACAGAAAATACATTCATTGCAGTACCAAGCACAGTGGAGCTTTTAATTTTGCCTGGTGCCTCTAGATCACTTTCCAACACAATTAACTGTTGTATGCAGTTACAAACAAAACATCATCGTCTATAAAAACACCAAAAGACTACAAGTGACATAATCACTCATCTTGATTTGTAGGGGACCAGAGGCTACAGACACCAATCAAGAGCAAAAGTCAGAATATACAGTTTGGGTTTCAGTTTCCACAGCAAGAAAAAAAAACAGAAAATAATCTCCCTTCCAAACATTTTTTTATGGTAGTTTGCAAAAGACTTCTCAGTGGAATTCCCATGTAACTTCCTAAGTTTGCATATTCAAAATTTCAGTAATCATGTGGTGCCAGTAGTTATAGCCACAGCATAGGACAGGCAAAAATCAGAGTAAAGCTGCTATAAAAAATTCAACAAAATTCCACACCAGACTGTGAGTGCGAACAGTTGCTCTGCTCCTGCAGCACTGAGTGACAAAATCCAAGTTCAGCACTCACACTTCAGAACATTTTGTCAAATAGCTGCTTCTTCACACAGCCAAGCCTCTTGTAGCAGGAAGAGCACCAAAGATGTTATCGATTTACTTTTTTTCTCCCAGATTTCTCTCATTAAAAAAACAGTTCTTGACTTGCATTCATTAAAGAAAAAGCATTTTCCAAATATGCCCTTTTCCCATTCATAAAGTAACAAAATCAAGGCTGTCAATTTTTGGATTTCACAGCAGGGAGAAACAGAAGTGGAAATAGTAGCAACTAAGACATCCTATTTTTTCCAGTGCTGGGATTCTCCAAAAGCAAGCACGCTCCTACTGTCACAGGCATAGATAACTCATCTGAAATAACATGTGGCTGACAGAGAGAGCTCACAAACTAGGTCAAAGCTACCAAAGGGACTTTCTAAGCCCAAAACTCAACTAGAACAAGAAGCCAGCTTTCCTGTTGCAAATGGTGCCTTTTCCTTGTTCTGCACATTAGTGCATGAAACACAAATGTTCATGAAAACCAAAGCAAATAGCCCCAAAACGGTGCCAGAGGTATTGAAAGCACACAGTGCCTCCTGTTTTGAGAAGCAAAGCCACCTTGTAAATCAGAGGGAAACGGTCTAAGTAGGGTGGTTGCCACATTCACTGATTTAAAACGTGGGCACACACCTCTCCTGCTCTGGCCTGAGATACTGTGCCTGATGGCAAAAGCTTTACTAGCTGACCCACTTCAGCCTGACCCACTTCAGCTTCACTGTCTGCACAGCAAAGGCGTATCTCGCAGATCACTGGCCAGGGTGGTCCTTGCTGCAGATCACCTGGACACTAGCACTGTGAATGCATTCAGCATGTTGTGCCCTCCATTTCCTTTAAAGGTCTCTAAACTTGTCAGATTTCAGGCCACAAAACAGGCAGCCAAAAACTGATGTCTTTCATCACTGTGCGAAAGAGAATCAAAAGATCTTCCCAGTGAAGGTAGAATGGGAGTTTGTGCTTGGAAGTCAGTTGCTACTCAGCAAATTACTGCTTGAATAGCACCATCATCCAACTCCTTTTCCTCTTCTCACACACATGAGAAATTCCCAGCATTGTCTCCCACCACATATGCTACCTGCCTAGTGGGAGAAAGCTAGTTTTCTCTACCAATCCAACAAAACCAGAAACAAACAGTGCTCCATTTTTTACCAGAGATCCTAGCTAAAAAGATTAAGGCAGGAACCCATACTGCTACTAGTTTTAACACTTTTCAGGCCTGACATGTTCTGGAGAACATCCTTCAGGCATATACCAAGTTAAGCAAAACCCTATTTTTCAGGCTAGTGCTAATATGACATCCGCATATGCAATTTCCTCCCCGCTCCTGTTATCTGGTTTTATTGCTCCAAATACCATTTTGCTGGAACGGGGGTGAGCAGTTTGTCTCAAGCAATCTGTCTTGCAAGGTAACAGAAGCTGCAGAAGCAGGGTAACATGTTGTGGACTGGCTTTCACCTCACCAAGGGGCTTGATCCTGCAAGCATCTGCAAGGTATTGGACTAGGGTGTCTCTGTCCTCCAAAGACTACAAGGGCCTGTAGAGTCTTGATCTCCAAGCAGCCACTCTGACAAACCAGACATTAAGCTCAGGTGGGGTCCTCATTTTCTAAACTATCTGGACAGTGTCCCTGCAAGGGCAGCCCCTCAGCCAGTAGCCACCCTGATAAACAGGATCCTGTCCTTATCCGATAAGGAACAGTGACAGGCAAGCAGAGCCCTTCGTGCTGAAATCCTGTGTGAAGCCACTGAAAATGGTCATTGCTCCATCAGCCCAGTTTGGGGTGGGTCAAACGACCACTTGGGACCCCCATTCCCCACTGTCTCTTTTCTAGAAGACTCTGCAACTGAGTCTAAGCAAGATATGCTAGGCCTCCCCAGAAAGGTGGGGTGGGAAACAGGGCAGGGGGCATACAGGGTGCATAAAAAATGCCAATTCGGGACAGCTGGCACACACCCGCCATCCAAGGACTACAACTTTATGATGATCTACACTGGATCCCTGGGTGGTGGTATCTTCTCATTTTTTCTCTTTTACTCTCATTCTCACTGTCTCTCAACAGATTCTCTTTAATGTTATTGTTGGGACATAATAGTAACAGTGTTTCCAGTTTTGCTAAATTCTACTAATTGTAATCCATTGCTCCAAGTATATAGCGTGGAGTGGGGTTCTGTTTGCAAGCTTTATAATCACACCCACCCTTAAGTAAAGTTGTGCTTTGCTTGGACCTCCTGGGTAATTGTTGTTACTCCTGAGTACTGTGCAGAGGGTAACAGCAGCTAATCTTGCCAGTGTGGCTATTAAAAGAGGTTTGCTAAGAGAGGGTTAACCTGGCCCATGGGGCTGGCTGGCAGAATCACCAGGTTGGAAAAGACCTTTGAGATCCTTGAGTCCAACCATACCTGTCCTCTGCTAAACCATATCCTTAAGCACCTGGTCCACCCATCCTTTAAATACATCTGGGGATAGTGACTCAACCACCTCCCTGGGCACCCTGTTTGAATGCTCAATAACCCTTTTGGTGAAGAACTTTTTCCTGATGTCTAATCTGAACCAGCCCTGGCGCAGCTTGAGGCCATTCCCCTTGTCCTATCACCTGTCACTTGGGTGAAGAGACCAACACCCACCATTCTACAACCTCCTTTCAGGTAATTGTAGGCAGGTATAATCAGTTCCCTCAGCCTCTCCTTATAAGATTTGCTCTCCAACCCCTCCACCAGCCTGGCTGCCCTTCTCTGGACATGCTCCAGGACCAAAGACAGAAAAGGTTAACTCTATGCAAATCCATTTGCTTCGGATGGGACAGACAGGTCTGAATCCTTCTGTTTTGGCTGCCTGATGGGATGTGACACTGGTATCCAATCAGTGTTATTTATCAAGGATTAAAATGGTTATAAACCACCAACTGCTTGAAGTTGGCTCAGCTGGAAAAGCCCCAAGGCTCACTTGTTTGAAGTGTGTCAGGCAGGAGAGGGAAGAGAATTTGAGCAAATATTAGCAGAGCACTAATGCAGATGCAGAGACTTGCCAGCAGCAGACACTATTTCCCTTCCACCTCCCAGAACCAGGAACAGAACATCACCACCCAAGGGTCCAAAAGAACAGGATCAGGCATGCAAGCAGAAAAATTCACAAGAGACTTCATACAACCACCAGGCTAACAGCACCTGGAATGGCACTTCGACAGCATAACTTGTATGATAGTGCGAGCTGCAGAAAGCTGCATGTGCTCAGGGAGGGTGCTTTCCCCTTCTTCTTACAGACAAATGAAAACACTATATTTAGAGTTTATGTTGATTCAGTAATCATATACAGCTGAAAAACTATGCCTTTGATGTTTTTTATGAGGAGAAAGAGAGATTGGGGCATGCTACTTTTCAGCCAGGCTCACTAGAGCCACACTAGAGCCAGACAAATTTTGATACTAATGCAGGGAAACAAGTGAGGGCTCATTTAACTATTGATTTTCAAGAAAAATATGCTCAGTCTCTTACTGTGAAGAGCTGCAGTTCTGGAAAGTGTTACAGTTTTGACTGAAATTCTGCCAACCAAAGAAAACAGATTGGAAGCTACCAGACCAGTTGCTGCCATGGAACAAAGGATCTTTAATGCGTTCTTCACAAGTTGGGGTTTCCACTGATCCACCCGTCTCCTTGATTTGTACTTGCATGAGGGTAATCTTTTGAGTCTCCTGAATATCATTTTCCTTCTGCACTTGCACTAGAGACTTAACATGACTGCCTCTTCAGCTCACAGCACACACAGAGTTAATTGGCTCCTAGGGCACTCTTGCAAACCAAGTGAGAAAGTGCTGCCAAACACCAAACTATTTTATTTGAACTCTGTGTAGACTTGTGTTTGAGCTCCAGTGAAGATGAGAAGCATACAGAAAGGCTGGACCATGCAGGCTCTGAAAGCTCCGTGTGGATGCCAGAGAACTGAATAAACACAAGTGCAAATGCACAAGCTTTGCTTCTGTCACACATGAGTAGGGATGCACTTCAAAAAACACCACCCTGAGCATCACTGAAACACACTCACCACCCACAGCTAAGGGCTTCTGAACTACACCAGTATCGACAATATGTCAAAGCCTGTAACAACAGATGTAATGAAAAGCAGAAGATCTGGAGTTCTGAACAGCAGGACTTAATGCAGATCACACCACCTTTGCTCTCCCCCTACCCCAGCCTGTCTCTGCAGCAGTGCACAGGGGATGCCCAGCTTGTGTCACTCCATTCCCATCCCCAGCCTCAGGGTGAGCTGCTCACAGAAGATTACAGAAATCACAGACCAGCAGCCCTCCCTCAGCCCTCTTCAGTTCCCCTGCTCCTGAAAGCCAGCAGCCTGTGGCAGGAACACAATGCTTCAAGATGGACAGCAACAAAACCCGAAAAGCACCACTGAGGAGGAGGAGACACAAAGTGTTAAAGCCTATTTATCCTTTTGCCTTCCAAGCCCGCTTTCTTCAGAATGCCAAAAGCCGTTGAGTGCTGCACAACAGAGCAGATGCACTTCTGACCCCCAAGTTTAACAAGTACCATTTCTACCACAAGTCTTTTTCACTGCTTTTAATACCACCAGAAAGTATGAACAAGCACTGTCTGCAGCTTTATACTTTACCTGCTGCATGGTGAAGACTGAAAATGTACCATAAAGGTTCATTTAAAAAAACAAGGCAGTTAATATGGCAAACATGCAAACTATCTGCATTATAGTCACACAAGTCTCACATCCCTCTCCTTGATGTGACTTGAAGGAGCAAGCGAAGAGTGCAAGAACAAAACCAACAACAAAACAACCAAACTGGAAGACACAGTTCTTTGAAGAAACAATTTGAAATAAGCTCATTTGAAATAAACTAATGTTCAATCAAATATTTCCATCTCCCTCTATCAAAGTTAGACTGGTATGCTCATCAGAAGCTCCTAAATGCAAAACTGCTGGAGAAACAGGTAGTGAAATGAAGAATTAATGGCTGCCCTCTCCAGATCAATGAACAGCAACAGACTGACCAAGACACATGGCATAGCTACAACTGCTGCAGCAGACAGTGTTGCCTTCTGTCAAATCTACCCAAGTGGGGAAAGTTCAGAGCTGCCAAAGACGAAGTTAACATGTAACTCAGGCCTTAACACATGAGCATTTTATTAACCTTTGCGATTTCCAGGCTACGCACCCCCACGCAATGGGCCTTTGTTACTTTGTTGTAATGCCTGTCTCACTGTACCCCACCCAGGGTTCCCAAGGAGAAAGCCCTGCAGTCACAAAACCGCTTGCGCTCCGCCATCTTGGCGGGAGCAGGAAGTCTGCGGTCACAGGCCCGTCCGAGGGCGGATGGCACCCATGCACTTCCCCACCAGTCAGAAGGGGAGCCGCAGAGCAGCAGATCAATCACAATCCACGGCTACTGGCGCTGAGTCTCGCTGTTCTGCCTATCAGTGGATTTCTGGTGCTGCAATCCATACGCTGGCCGGAAAGGTTTCCGAGGCAGAGGACTGAGTCCTCCTGTAGGTCAGTGTATCGCTGAGCGGTGGCCCTGCCAGCACCGTTCAAACGAACACACTGTACTAACAGACTGTCCATTAATTAAAGCTGACGCTTCTTACCCATCGGGCAACAGCACATTCAGGAACCATCACACAATGGAACCCTTGTTAGTCTTTGCTTCACATATTCAACTGTAGAACAAAAGGCAATGATTGTACAGTGAACCAGGGCCTGGAGTTCTGCAGGTAGCACTGCTGCTCAGTGCCAAACTCGACAGCAAAAAAAGATGTTGCACTGAAAGAGGTAAAAGTAAAAAGGTAAGCTAGAACCTTTCTATTATAACTTTTCACTGAACAACACTGTTTCAAAAGCATTGTCAGCTGTTTTGTTGGGTTTTTTATTAAGTTCTACATCATTCTACTTATCCATTATCACTAGTTGCAAAAGAGCACAAAATGCCATCCATGCAAGGGCAGATTACTCTTTCCCTCCTTCCAAATCATCACATTTAGTGCTCACTTGAAAGTTTTCAAACATATTAATCGAACCTTTTGGCATCTGAATATAAGAAGTGTCTACAATAAGATCCCCATTTCTTTCAAAATATCTGTGATATGACAAAGTTATTCTTTAAAAAAAAAAAGGCATAACAACAAGTTGCAAACACTTAGCAGAAGGAGAAGATTCCATGCATAAAGGAATGCACAGAAGATTCAGAACTTCACAGAACCATAGAATGTACTGTGTTGCAAGGGACCCATAAGAAGCAAACTTGTGGTAGTAGTCCATGACTTTGTGCAACATATTTGAGAACAAAAATCAATTCCTATTTGACCCTGGGTTTGGCCTGGATAGAGTTTATTTCCTATTGCGGTGCCAAGTTTTAGAATTAGGGTGAGAATAATGTTGACAATAGAATGATGTGTTAGTTGTTGCCAAGCAGTCAAGAACTTTTTAGCTTCTCACATCACCCTACCAGCAAGTAAACTGGGGTGTACAAGAAGCTGGAAGGGCACCTGGCTGACACCTGACCCAGACTGGTCAAACAGATATTCCATACCATAGAATGTCATACTTAGCACATGAACTTGGGGGAAGCTGGCTGGAGGGATTGCCACTGCTCTGGGACAGGCTGGGAATCAGTTGGTTGGTGCTGACCTGTTGTTTTTAATTTGCATACTTGTTTTTCTTGGGGTTTAATTCCACCTTTTTTATTATCTTTTTTTAAAAAATATCATTATTATTATAGTTCATTTAAATTTTCAAACTGTGAGCAAGTGGTTGTGTGGTGCTTAGTGGCCAGCTAGGGTTAAACCACTACAATATTCATATCAACGATTCTAAACTATAATGGTTTATCAGCTGCACCAACTACAAACAGCAATCACAGGTGCCACAGCGTGAGGACCAACTCAAACGAGCAAAATAAATATTTTCATCCCAATTCTCCTGAGAAGAACAGATGAAAAAATGTCTGAAGCTTCAAAAATGAGCCAAGACACCCCTGAACAAAAAGAAACAACAGGGTAAGACAAGTGATGGGCTTCTAATGGTAGTGATTTATTCTATCACAGCCTGTTAGTGTCAGGTTATGTAATGAGTGCACATGATTTAGGAATTCATGTGGGGAGAAAATGTTTTTCAATTAGCAATATGAATTTGGGTTGGCTGATGTCAAGTGCCTCTAAGTGACAAAAGTGACAGATGGAGATTTTAAACAATGGCTTAAAATTCATTACTCTCTATGACCCTTCATTTATGAAAGCATGCCTCAATGCTGTCTTTGAAATAAACCAAAAGATATCAGTAGAGTAAATGCAAGCTGTAATTCTCCCCAAGTACCAGCATTTCTCTTTTTTTCAAAGATCTCTGCTACTAAATTAAGAGTACAGGTGAAAAGGATGAAGTTGAAACACAGAAGTAGGTAACACAACAGCTATGAATGAAAGGGAGAGAAACCTGTAACGAATGAAACAAAACCACAAAGAACAATTAACACATACTAAGCATTTGCAGGAAGGAAAATACAGATGGGAAAGTCATGCAGCTACAGAGACATATGCTGTCACTGAAAATCAGTTTACCCTCCTGGGTAACCGAGGCTGCTAAATTGCTCCACAAGTCAGTTGAAGTGAAAATCTGCTCTTAGGAAAAGAGACAATCCCCAACAAACCGTCTCTTGCACAGTAGAATCCATCAAATTTTTATTACATGGCTGTGCTTTATAACTGGTCTGAAAAGCCTGTTCTCAACTTTCAAGTAACAGAGTCACACATACCTCACCCTGAGAAGTCAAATGCAAAGGGCAGGGAGGAAAAATTTAGTTATCACCTTATTACCCATTACCATTTGGTAAAATACACAGGTAGTGTGCTTCTTGAATTTGTCCTACTATAAACACATTTTCTAGCACATATGAATCCTCTGGTAATAGCCTGTTACTTGTCCACAGGCAAAAGAGACAATGAAAGGAGACTAAACCCATTTTTTGTGACCTTAGCTAAACTGACATACAATTCAAACACCACATATTAAAAATATAGCATCAGTTTACAATGGCTACCCTCAAACTTTCAAATGTGTCCTTGGCAGTGTCTTTTAAATGGGGGGGGGCGTGTGTTTGTTGTTGTTTGGGTTTGACATTTAGACAGTGGCTGTTCCAAGACCTTATCTTTGCAAAGCAACCAGGTTCAGAGCCAAAAGCCAGGACCCAGACAAGCAGCCTCCAGGGACTGTCAGCACTGGGCTCTTCTGGTGTCAAATCAATTTTAGGAACTCTAGAGTTACTGAAAGGATGAAGCCTCTAGCAAGCACTTACTCCCTGAACTCTAGTAAAACAGAGATACTCTTGCTCTACAACATAAAGCAAATACATAAGGCCATCTCTTGTAAGATTTTTTGGATGGTTTGGTTTGTGTTAGAAGAGACTGTGCATTTTTTGTGCATTTTTTGTGAGGGGGTTTGTTGTTGGCTTTGTTCTATTAATTAGCTGTTATTTTGGTACACCAAGTTCTTTCATTAAGTGACACAGTTTCAGCCAGATCAGCAGAGAAGCAGCAAGCTTTAGAGCACTTCTGCACTTTTTTTTTTACTTTAGGTACCCCACTTCACATGGGTAAAGCAGCTAAGTCAAGAAGTTGAAATCCTTCCGCCTAAGTACAGAAATGGGATAAGCTAAGACAGTTACAACACATTCTTCTCATGACACAACTTCAACCATACTGTAAATACACATACTTCAGCTTGAGTTCAATTCTCACAAAAAAACCCCTTCATCATCTTATTCCCAAACATCAAAATTTCTAAGAGAAAGGGAAGCAAAGGGGATTATGAAAAACAGAATTAAGTCTTCTGACTCATTTCCTTCTTCCCCTTTCATCTAGTACAAGCCAGCAAACCTCTTGCCTTCATCACCTGACAGAAATCGCTTGGATTAATTACCATCTGCAGTTACCATCTTCAAGCGGAGAATCCCAATGCCTTCCCCTCAGACGAGGTCCAAAACCTTACATGGACATTACACTAAAATTTTGGTCTAACAGGCAAGCAGGTGAGGGGAGAGCAACCCAGGAACAATATTGAAGGGACCAGAGTCCTCCCAAGGCTGCATGTGCCTCCTGACACAGGCTCACGCCCCCAGTCCCGCAGCCAGGCTGACCACTGCTATGTCCAGCCCCAGTCCTCCCAGACACACGCACTGTTTTACAGCAGGGAGGAAAATATTGCAAAGATAACAGGTAAGAGAAAGAGCATTCATTGTGTTTTCCACTAGCTGGCTTTCTGGTTTGGAGGCCCATTTTTGTTTAGAATTTGACTTACTTGAATAGTAGCTGATGTCATCTTAATTCCGTACTCCAGTGCAACAGGAAAGCAGAGGCCACTGGGATTTAAGGTAGTGGCTACCATGTCTGCTTCAGAAGGCTCCTCAATAATGCAGGTCCAGATAATGTAAATTTTGAAAACCAAGCCGGTTTGAATAAAAAAAATACTCCCACATTACACAGAAGAAAACCTTACTAGTGGCACCACTACCCAAAAAGCAACAGAAGCTTTTACAAGAGGCCCTGCCATCACTTGGTACCAATAACAATTCCTCCAAGAACGCATCTTACTTGTTAGCCTGCTTTTTGAGGAATTCTATCTCTACAAAGAGGTGCTCCGCAGCTCTTCACTGCCAGAAGAAGGGGGGACAAGATGCTGAAGCTGTTGTGAGGAACACTGTCCCACCTCCCTGGGCTAGAGGGAGCAAGAAAATTTAGTTTGCAGAGATTTGATTTGCTCTCCCCTCCTCTGTGCTGGATTGAAGGCCAGTCTGGACCCGTATGCTCAACTGCCATTTCAGCTGTTAGCCATGGAAGTCAAAGCACACCATGCAACACTGTTCCCCCCCCCAAAAAAAAAAAACACATGGAGTGTAAAAGGTGGAGCTCACACTTGCCAGACACTCAGGGCCCACTCCCTCTAGTAGGCATAAGGAGCCTGGGAGGGAGCTGACAGGCACACAGGGATGCTGCAGGGCAGGAAACACAGCAAGACGGTGCTCATGATGGAAAACACAGCATCAAGTAAAAATCAGGTAAGAGGTATAAATTACTAGAAATTGAGGCCACTTCTGTAGTAGTGCTGAAAGGAGCTATGGCAGTGCTGCACCTCTCAATCAATAACCAAGGGGGTAGAAAAACAACACGCTTGCCACCCATCAGAGCAGGTTCATCCAGGCCCTGCTGAGTTCCACCAGCCCTTCACCAAGGCCAGCAATTTCAGGGAGACTGCACCACAGGGGCACTGCTCTCCAGTCACCCTACCTGCAAGTGGGGAAGAGACAGCAGCAGTTCCTCCCCACCCCTCCATGCCTGGGAGAAGGGCATTACAGCCACAGAGGCCAGCCCTACTGCCACTGCCATGTCAGGCTCCACATGCTTATGAGGGCAGACAAAAAATTAGCATCAAGGTATTAAAAAGAGGAGCCTCTGTCAAACACAAGAAGGGTAAATAACTCCACACCTAATTTAGAAAGAAAATGAAATCCATTCTCTTCAAAAAAATCCTCAGATGATACAAACTTGAAGAGCCTGCCAATGCAACAGTAATTAGTCCCGTCTTAGTGGATGCCCTGCAACGTTTGGTGAGGAGTTTGGGTTAAGGTCTCCCTGGATCCTCACTACATCTCACATCCCCCACCAGCCTCTGCATGGCCCAGAGAGCTCTGGCAAACCAAGGCACCAGCTGCAGGCCAACACTGCTGCAACAGCCAGGGTCTCAACAGACATTAAAAAACCTTGCGAAGGAAGATCTACAGGTATCATCTGCCATTAATAATTTGAGGCATAATTTTTAAAGAAGGGCTTTTTTCATTGTTAATACACAGAACTGATTTAATAGACTTTACAAGTCATCTTATCTATGCCAAATACATGAACTGATCGGTTTCATATCCCTCTTTTCCTACGTTACACAGACAGCTTTCACCAGTTGACATTTTATACCTCGAAACTCCTGCCTAAGTTTTTCACCAAAAACCTGAGTGGCAATCAGTTTTTCTTTTCCCAAGAATTAAGAAACAAATGAAAAAAACCCCACAACACAAAAAAAAAAAAACCCCACAGAAACACAGCAATACAAAAAAACCCCACCCCAAACGCCACATAACTAATAAGGCCTAAACTGTTACCCAGGTCTAGCTTTGAAGAAACTCAGGTGGATCGCTTTTCTTACCTATGAATACAAAAAAAACCACTGTATCCCTTGTAAAAGGAGGAGGTACATTCCCCATTCTCAAACCCTGTTCCACAGAGAAACACATTACTTGGAATAAAACCAATATAAAGAATACAAACACAGCAAATTAGAACTTTTAAATTGTTAGATAAACACACTCAGGTCAATTAAGTACATTTTGTTCTCCAGGCGCTCTTCAACAAATAGATTTGAGACTTGTCATGCCTATACCACACCTTCCTTTAGGCACACCACTCTGCCCCCATGATGTAAGGTTTGATAGATAAAAGTTTTTCTATACCCAAGAAAATCCCCCTCAAATCAAGGACCTCATCATTAAACAGCTGCCAACCATGCTCCCCACCAAGACCACCCATATGCTATATTTATATGATTCTATGGGAAGTACATAAACCCACAGAAGGTTAACAATTTTCAAACTAAAGCAAAAATTTCTGCTTTCAGACCTCTTACCTAGTAAGTAGTCTGGTGTTAATTCAACTGGACCAAGAAGCTTCACTGCAACTGTAAGTGTTTAGGTTGAGCTAAAGCAAGGTAGTTTCGTAGCAAACCACCGCCTACTGCTTGCACAGGTATTACAGAATGACTATTCCCTATTAAAATCAGCAACTTGCTCAGCATAATTAAAAAATATAGGTTGGAAGCAGCATATTAAATCCTGGGGAAACTATTTAAGCAGAAGAATACAAGTTGTGAAAAAGCACCACCCACCAGCAAAACCATAGAAAATGTCTCCCAAGTCATCAGTAATGAAGCAGTTAATAGCAGCAAGTTGGTCCTTGTTGGAAAGCATACCCAAAAGCCTATGGACCAGATCAGATCATCTTTGCTCACCTTATGGATAGCCCTCCTATGAGGAGGATCCATTTTTAGACCAATACAGCCTGAATAACAAAATGCCACCTCCTGAGAGCAAACTAGAGGGTGAAAATTCGTGCCTGAAGAAACAAGGTCAATTGCTAACCAGAAATTAAAATCAGAGATAAAGCAAAATACACATCCTACTCTAAGAAACTGTCAGCAGGAGACATTAGGGTGCCAGACGCTTTTATTAAACCAAGCTGTAACAGAAGCTGAGGAGCAGATGAGATCCCTTGAGACGTGAGGTAAAGACATTGGCATCAGAAGTAGGAGGACATTGTGCAACATGTCTCCTACACCTTGTCCTCTGCAATTCCATCTTAAAACTTGGGGGGGAAGAGAAGAAATAACCTGATAACCTGTCATCACAGAGATCATAATCTCTTGCTTCAGGGAGAGGCGTGGAATTAAAATAATTTTCTCCATTGGTGGCTGGCAAGGAACAGGACCTACAATTCCACACTAGATAACAACTGAGAGAAAGCTAGTATTTATGAAATATTTTTATCAGCTGAGAGAAACTGTCACTTTAGTAAGTCAGATTTCCTCCTAACTTGTTGATACCCATTTTCATGCTCCAACTCACAACAGCGTGGATCGTGCAGTGGTTTCACCAACACTCCCCTTGCTGGCAAAACCAGCTAAAGCAGCTCCTTCCCCCGCAAGCAGTGCTGCTTTGTCGCTGCTGCTGCTTTGGGGCTGTACCACCAGCAAGCAGCACTGATGTGGCGCAGTGTCAGGCCTGCAAGCAGCTGCACCACCACTTCTGAAGAGCCTGCATGGGAACAACGAGAGGGAGTGGGAACTGGCACAATAGGTTTAGGTTGACTTTTCTGGCCCGTGCAATGGCAGTGATGCACCAACACTGAGAATCACAAGCCTCCATAAAGCAATGGCCACCTGATACCGGTAGAACACCAGCGCCACGGCTCTCGAGTTAGTCTACAAGTATCCCTGAGTATCTGAATGTATCCACAGCAACAGAGATCTCAACCTTGAGGTCTGATGTATCCACAGCAACACAGTTTCATTGTACAATTTTCAAGTTATGTACAAACTATACATGCAATCATGGTGGAGACAAAGACAACCCTGGTTTTGCCCGTGGTAAAGATGAGCCCACAGGTGAGCATGTGTTGGGAACAAACACACTGTCCTTCGTGCCAGTGAGTGTTTGCACTCATGCTTCACATGCCTCAAGCCAAGCTTACATCTGTTTTAGGCTGGAGAAGGAGAATGTGGACACCAGCACATCCCCAGTGACACGGACAGGCCATGTGCCCAAGCCATCGCACCACCGTGCTCTCCATATGCTGGCAGCGTGTTGTGGTTTTACCCCGGCTGAGAGCCGAGATCCACGCAGCTGCCTGCTCCTGAAAGGAAAAGAGGAGGGGGAGATGGGGGGGGGGGGGGGGGGGCGGTGAGGCAAGGGAAGGGGAAAGGAAGGGGCAAATAACAACCCCAAAACCAAGAAACCAAAAGCCTGTGGGTTGGGATAAGGATAGTTTACTAGAATAGCAGAAAGATACAATATAACAATGCCAACAGGACTTCAGAGCAAAAAATACATGAAACTGTTGATGCACAATGCAGTTTCTCACCGAACCCACCAGAGCCGTCCTGGAACCCGACCGTCCCCCAAAAACCGCGTGTCCTGGAGCCACCCCCTCCTCCCATCAGCCCCCCTTTATACTGAGCATGACGTAATTGGCATGGAATACTCTTTGGCCCGTTTGGGTCACCTGTCCTGGCTTCGCCCCTCCTTTCTCATGGAGAAATATGACGAGCTGAGAAAGTCCTTGACTGTCTGACAGCAACTAGAAACATCAGGGTGTTATCAGCACTGCTTCCATTTTAACACCCAAACACAGCATTCCATCCGCTGCTACAAAAGAAGTTAACTCCATCCTGACCGAAACCAGGACACAGTGCCACCATGCCACCCTGCCTGACCTTAGGTTAGCTCCTCACAAAGTCCTTCCTGGGAAGGCACAACACTTCACAGGCCCCAAAAGCCACCAAGACACATGGGTATCTCAAAGTTTAGGGTCCTTTGTTACATGACAGTCACCCCACCCCAAGCTGCAGGTATTCCTATAAGTCCCAATGTACAGAGGAGGTACAAACTACACCAGGTTTGTATTTGCCATACTGGTCTCAATTATTAATACATGGACATCACTGTAAACCTGCAGTACTTTTTCTCATACTCTTCCATGCCTGTGTAACTAGAACGTATGAATAATTATCCCAAGGGAAAAGGCAGGCACACTTCTTGCTATACTTAAAATGTCTGAATATTACTGGTAGTCAAAAAACCACCACCATACTCGAGTAAACGTTGTAAACACAATAAGCCTTTCTAAGCAGACTGTCTGGGTACACACTGCTTGTGAAGATGAGGGACAAGCAAAGGTCACAAAGCTAAGAGCTTTAATACCTGCTTTGGAACCAAACCTCAGCGCAACATACAGATTGCAAATAAGGAACTTTTTTTAAAGTACCATGAGATCTTGTGAGATCCTATAACTCTACCTCCATTTGTAATTAGGACTCTCAGTAACATGTGCACAAGATTATAGAATTACTCCCCACCCCCCACCCTTAAAATCAAGTTTCAAGTTTGTGGGCCAGATCCAAGGAGCTGGTTTCTATGCATTCCTGAGGGAGAAAGGGCTATAGAAAAGCCTTTTATTTCTGCATGTATTTCCCAGAAGGCCTAACTAATGCAAAAGGAAATGTATCAGGCTTCTTCAATGGGGGAGGGCGGGAGGGGATTAACGCGTTTCATGGGCAGAGTGTGTGCAAGTGGGGAGGGGTGAACACTTCAGTGTGAGCAATTAAACGCAATTCTTTTGTAAATCTTAAGATAAGATAGCTAAAATACCCTTTTCAACAGAAAACCCTACTCAAGTAAACGTCAAGGTAAATCGTGCTGAAAAACAGACTGCATGTCACAAAAAGCTACTGCTAAGAAGGACACTTGAGACTGCATACTTGCATCTCATGAGAATCACCACTTAAGCACATCAGCATGATAAAGTTAAGGGTATAAATAGAGGAATGCATGTTTTCATTGGAAGTCAATGGTTTCCTCTCCTAAATTTATTTTACATCTACTTGCCTACAAAGCTTTTCAGGAACAAACCAAGGTTGGTTCCAGGCTCAGAAACACACTTCAAGATAAGATCAATGGAAAAGGAAAGAGAAAGAAAGAAAAAAGACACAATCAGTAACAGAACACACGTTCCTTCTAGTAAAAGATTACAGAAGAAATTAATAAAAGATTATTGCTCCAGGAGTAGGACTTAACATGCTGCATCTACTTCACTGCCAAAGGGTACCTATAGGCAGTGCACCAAGCAGCTTCTACCCAACCTCGCCTCTCTGGGGCCCGAATGCTGACTATACCACCTCATATGTGTCAAGCTGCTGCCTCCAGCCTCTGATGCCCATCACAGGTCAACTGCTGCTCCCCTTGGGCTTGTTTTTTTCTTTAGAACACCCCCCTTCTAGCAGAAGTAAGACTTAGGTCAGACATGGGCAGTTTGCTAAAGGACACCTTGCTTTTGTTGTTACCAGCAGGAGAGGCAGCAGACCACACGGCTCCAGCTCACAGGTTCATATTCACTTAACATACAATTAATTGAACAAGAAGCTTAATTCAAGTTTTGCTGCACTTGCTGGTTCAGAAATTCCTACTCCACCTGTTTTCATGTTTAATCTAGCATGCAATGACTATTGCTCTATATACACTCCAAGTAAAAACAAATTCATTCCCAGAGTTATTTGGCATTAATATTAGTTACACTGTAAAGAGCGATGGTTAGTTAACTAGTCCACTCAATAATATGATCATCCATTCTTCCCTCCAGCCCTCTCACAGACTGGCTAAAGCAGCAAAATTAATTATTTACTTAAAACCAAATAATCAGGTTGATTGTTCTGGGACTGTGCTTTTATATGGTGAGCCACTTAACACTGTATTTAAAACATTTAATAAGCCATAACGAAAAAAACCCCAAGATTTGTTACTGATTTTGCTCAGTCATGTGTTCTTTCCTATAGTCTCATTTTACAATATTTGAAGACTTCCAGATTTGTAACACTTTATTCTGGAATTTTAACACTACGAACAATTTATACACCTCTGAACAGAGATCAATTTCAACAATAACCCATTTGCTTAGGACAAAAACCCCCACAGTCTAAGCCATATGCAAGTAATTTAGCACTTATGCTTACAGGCAAAGGTGATATTAAATAGCACAGACTTTGATTTAATAAAAGTATGAGAAGATCTAGCAGCCAAAAACTGAAGATCAACAATAAAATGTGCAGATCCTCAAGACAGAGAGTAATTAACCATTGGAAGTAAGATGACATGGGGGATTTGCAATCATTAGTAACAAAATCAGGAGAGATCCATTCTTTGGATGGGGAAAACGAGAGTGGTGGACAAACTCCTGGGCTCGGTACAGAATTTGACCCAGTTATTCCAGAAGACCAGCTAACTCTGCGGCTAAGGGAACACCTTTAATTTGCTTTCCTTCAGAGAACTACTGGTTACTTCAGTTATCAGGTTATCTTTTCACTTCTGACAAGCTACCCCGCCTCACCACCCCCTCCCTCTCTGTCTCAGGCCAGAGGAGGGGCACTGAAGATGCAGCCAGGATATGAGCTGCTTTAATTCTAATACAAGACAGATGTTTTCCTAAGATGTTTCCCTGGCTGTAACAAGACTCTTCCTAACTTCCACATTTTGCTGAGTGCAGTGCAACTGCTGCTCCAAGCTCCAAGAGCAATGGAAGCAGCAGTAGCATGCGTGACTCTGCAGCGCAGCCCCATTTCAGAGCAGCGCTACACTCAATTATCGCCTGCTGCTCCAAGTGCTACTCCCTTCGGAAAACACAGTCTCACAAAAATCAGGAAAGCTTCGTGTCTATACTTCAGAGACACAAAGATCAAGGCAGCCATCAGTCTTCTGGTTGCTTTGGATACATTTCTCTTATTTTTCCACAAAAAACATGATTACAGCACAGATTTTTCTCATTATGATTCTGCCCAACCCATTACACCTATTTGGAAGCTAAACCCAAGCCTGAATACATGCGTGCCTTGCAAATATAATGTCTGGTCATCACACAGCAAAGCTCTACTCAGTCACCAATCTGAGAGCAATTTTGAAAAAACAATTTCTTAATTTCTCTTTGACTGCATACAGAGCTTTGAAAAATCCCACCTAGATTTCTAAATGTCTCCTTCACAAAATGACACTCCTCTGTCTGTTCTGATTTGCCACTAATATGGAAAACTTGCCTTGAAATTATTAACTCCTTCAGCCTTGCATGGCATAATTAAAAGCGTTCTCTCTGCATATTTTTGCATAATTAACTGTCAGACATTTTATGCTAATGCAAAGGAAATGTCCCAGTACACATGAATTTCGTATGTTAGGTTTACATTGTGCTATGCCATTTACTTCTCCATTTCTAGATAACCTTTAGTATAGTGCAGGTGTAATTCACAAACAGCAATTATAACACAATATAAATTACAACCTAAGTACAGTGACAGAACATCAGCTAAAGGTAATGCAAAGGGAACTCCCCAAACTGCACATCATAATTAAGCACCTTCATGAGAAATCCCATGTGGAGAAAAACCTCATCACAGGCCAGGAAAGTGATAGACTGTAAAATCAAATTAATGGGAAGGCAAATTTCAACCTCAAGACACTGTGTGTTCTGCATGCAGGCCAGACCTCAAAAAAAGTTTCTCTTAAAACATGGCTTGGGATCTGAAGCTGTCTGGGACTGTATGAAGCAAAAGCAGAGCAGCAGTATGTGGTGTTTCCTATGATAGCAACGTGCTTTGGACTAACTCATCCCTCTTGACACCTGATATCTCTTGCAAATTATGATTCAACCAAAGCATTTGTGCTCCCACTGTTAATACCCCTGAAGACAACACATGGGCTGAAGGGTTACCAAAAATACAAGAGCAGAACCCATTGCTCTGGAGATCATCCACCAGACTGAAGCCAACAGCATGTACCAGCACCACCAAACAATCTTTCTTTCCCTGCCAGTATCTCTCTCCACAGTACAGCAAACTGCCAAACAGAGCAGGCAGGACCACCGATCTAGTGCCCGGTGTGGAAGCACTACTCAATGTACAGTTAAACATACTGCCCAGGAGCCCTGCATGTCTAAAGGCTGGTGGAGACCATCACTGGACCGTCTACAAAGGTGGTCCCTTCAGGAAATAATCAACCCTCATAACCTAGAAAGATGGCCAAAACCTCATCAGTTGACACTGAGCTCAAACAGCCTCCCTTCTCCATTCTTGACTACTACCCTAAAATATTTCATCTCCATCACCCACAAATCCAAAGCAAGAAGGCAGATCCTATAATAAGAGCTGTAGAATTCCTGTGCATTTACCTAGCAGCTTCTCAAATCAAAGAAACAGGTATAACTTGTTATTTCTTCTCTCAATTCTTCAGGCATCCTCAGAATAACATCTGAGCTTCACGCAAATACAGCCCTTCAGGATCTTGTCCTCCACTAGATTTCCGAACAGGAAAATTTGTATTTACATAATTAATAATGTAATTCCTATAATAACTTATAATAATATAGCTTTGTATGTATTATTAATATATATTATAGTACCTAGCAGGTAAAGTAGTATAATTACTTATATTTATTAAAAACTTTTTAGAAGGGTACAGACTTTAAGTGACTCACGCCTTTAAAGTTTAAAGCAACATTTAATATTAGAGGAGAAAATGTTAACAGGCATGAAGTCACGTTACACACTCATTTTACTTTGGTCTTTATTGAAAATTCTCCTCCTGGTTTCAAGATGCAGACAGCAGATTTATGTTGTCCACATAACTATTTCACCATCACGAGGTTATCACCCGAAGTCCCATAAAACTTAAACCAAACTTCTTTTTCTATTTGATCATGTGGCAGCTTTCCCAGAGGCCAAACAAACCGCAGCACTTCAGCCATTGCAGCCCTCCCCAAGCCTCTTGATTGTTTGCATCTCTGAAAGCTTAATGCAATGGGGAGAGTTGTCAGCATTATTTTTACAAGCCATTTTAACTGGGAAAGCCAGCATGCTCCATCGGCTCCTGCTCTGGCAGGCTGTGCTGCGCACCCCCATCTGGTCCTTGTTCACACTGCTGAAGCAATGCCAGACTAATCCCAAACATTTGTGATTCTTTCAAAAGAGATTGCTAGTTTCACAGCAGTTCTTCTGGACCTTATTTTACACTGATTAAGTCAAACAGCAACAACCAGAAGAACAATAGCTACTTCGCTCACTCAGTGAACGAACGTGAAACTGCCAGGACCCTTATGAAATTGCTGACTTTCACTGCACTGTGTTAATTAAATATCTGGTCTACAAAACAAAGTCATAAAACACATCTTTGATATTTCCCTTTCCCATTCACCCTCTCTTGTAGCAGATACCAACTACCTGGTTAGCTGCATTTCATTAATAAGAAAAACATGCAATTGACAGAGTAACCAGAAACAACTTTTTTTAAACCATTTAATTACTGACAGAATGAAAAGGTAAATCTGAACACTGTACACTCCAAATCCGCAGCTACACTTCTTCAGCTTACACTACCAGCACAACTTTGCCACTAAAAAGCATTAATTCTCCATACACAAACAAGAAAATACAAGGGTTAATGGGTTTAAAAAAAAACAAAAACAAACAACAAAATGTGCTTTGTTTAAAAAGAGCAGCAGTAGGAAGGGTCAGAACAGTCAGGTGCTCCATGCTATATCTCCTTGCGACCTACTCCATGCTGCATCACGCAGTGGATCCCTTTGGGAAACCTCCCCAACAGTCCATCTGGGTGTTGGTATTCACTGGATGGGCTGTCTGTGAGAAGGCTGGGAGAAGACTGGAGAAGACTGCAGGCTGACAGGAGCCCCAGTGAGGCTCCCTCAGCAGCAGCCACTGCCACCAGGTCCACAGAAGACCTGCTGAGCCACTCTGCAGCACTGGCACCTGTGCTCCTGGCTTCCAGCCTTCAGAACTCAGGGGAAAACTAATTAAAACGTAAGGGCGAGCCACAAAGGCAAAGGCAGAACAGTCCCTACTGAAGTGCATTAATAAACCAGGCCCTCTTACACCAGACACCAGTCACATGGCATCTGATAAGCTTATAAAGAAAAAAAAAAAAAAGAAAAAGCAGACAGCACTACATACCCAGACATAAGATGGGGAAAGCAGTCCCAGCCACAGAGAACAGACACCAAGACAGCTACTCTGGATCACAAATATCAGCTTACTGTTCCCCAAAATTAGACCATGTGTCAGTTTTCGGTTATTCAGGAGAAAAGCAGGTCTGAATCATGCACATCTCCCACTGACAGACAGAACCATGCTCTCAAATTGCTCAGGTTGAGCACAGAGAAAAAGCCACCTGCACCCACAAAAATAAACCTTATCTCCCAGCAGCCCCAAAAGTCAAACCAAAAGTCAAACCAAAACCAAGTGTGATGGAGGCAAGATGCCCACCCAAGTCAGTCTATCATCCCCCTTTTCAGCTGGACAAGGGAGAAAATATATATTGAGAGGCTTAGGAGTTGAGATAGGGACAGTGAGAGATCATTCTGCAAATAGCATCATGGGCAAAACAGACTCAACACAGAATGAAGGAAAGAAAACTTCATTACACTACTAACACACACAGAGAAACCAGAGTTGGTTCTGCCAGGGGTCTGCTCCAACACAGGTCACAGCACCTTACACCTGTTCCAGCGTGGGACTTCTCCACGGGCTGTAGCTGGGGTCTCTGCTCCCTGTCATCTTTCTTCCATGGGCTGCAGGGGGACACCCACTCCACCATGATCTTCTCCACAGGCTGCAGGTGAATCTCTCTGGAACCTGCAGCACAACCTTCCTCCCTTCGTCACTGACCCTGGTGTCTGCACAGCTCCTTACATCTCACTCCCTTCTCTTGGGGCAGAAAGCATCCACTTGCGGGGTTTTTTTCTCCTAGCTGTGATTCCCAGAGGCGCTGTGACCATCACTGATTGACTCGGCCTTGGTCAACAGTGAGTCTGGCCTTGAATCGACTGGTGTTCACTCTCTGGGGCCTGCAGAGAGCTTCTAGCTGCTTCTTGCACAAGACACCGCCCTCTACAGCACCCTCCTCAACCTTCAGCAGAACCATGCAAAATCACATCACCAAGGAAAGCCTGCTGCGATGAACTCTTTCTGAAGTACCTACCACCTCCAAGCCAAATGCTGCTCTCTTGCCAGCACCCATACTGTGCTCGTGACACCCTGACCCATGGCACCACTGACTCAGTCACAGCATTTTTCAGTAGAAAAACCATAAAAGTCCCTTCTCAAAGCTGGCTTCCTCAAGGGAGATACCCCATTTCTTGTCTGCACCACAGATCCCCTTTGCTAAAAACCATTAAGCACTCTCCCTCCTCAGCTCTTATTTTGTCTGTTATCTGCTCATATCCCTGGATATAACTATAAACACACCTGTATTCTTTCTATAGTAGAAGGTCATTTCAACACATCAAGCCCAAGACATACTACATGCCTAACCACCACAAAGCAACCCAAAGTGACAAAAGTTCATTTCTCTTCATCCTCCTCTTTTCTTAGTGTGACAGTTCTCCCTTTTTCTGACCAAACGCAACAAAAAATCTGATTAAGAACAGGTGCCCCTTAGACCTCAACCACAGTAATGAAACATTCCAACAGATTTTTAAAAAGTCTGCTAATTGACCATAAGGAAAAGTTTCTACTTAAAGCCTTAGCTTCTCAACATGCTCAATAATTCCCCTCCTGTTTTCTCAGTTTCTTATGAAACAAAGCATCAACATTATTACAACATAACAGCAACCTTTGCTATTTAATAAATTCTGTTTATTAAGCAAAACAAAAATTTTAGAGGCATAAAAGATTATTCTTGTGTCTCCAAAAAGGCAGGTTTTATTCTTGGTTTGCTTTTGGGTTTGCACCTATTGGTAACCACCACCCTAGCACTTTTGATTTCCGTGGAGTTTAATACATTTATTCAAATGAGTGCTTCATTCAGAGATGCTGATAATCAAGGTACACTTAAATTTAAAAATAGTAAAACCAGAAAAGGCATGCACTAGCTATACAACACATATACAAAGTTGGTTTGTTTGGGGTTTTTTTAATAAAAACCAAAGCCATCAGCATGATTTAACAACAACCAGAAAACCTAGTGATACCTTCCAGGGCACAACCACAACTGAGGCTGTCCCTGTCCCATACCCCCTCCTTTATTCATCTAATTTCAGCATGGCTGTTCCTTCGGAGAAAAATATTGACATTCCACTGCCAGTTACTTATGTAAACATATATTGTTCTGTATACACTAACACAGATCACTTCAAAGTCTGATGTCTTCAAAATAAATCTCAAGATTCAAACTATAGTTTTGCACACTAACAATGTAAACAAAGCTGCCACCTGTTAGCTACAATTTACACAATATACCCAAAGGTTGGGGTTTTTTTTATTAATTCTTCATATTTCAGCTAGATGGCAATAGAAAACACACAACATTTATCTACAAACAAAAGCACAGCATCCTAATGTTTGGTATCATAACACCACCTGGAACTTGCTTGGGCACCTCAAAACATCTACCTACACATTACTGAGCACTCTCAAACTTGGACCAAGACAGAAAAAAGATCAGAGAAACACATCCCTCTTCAATGTACACATAAGATCATTTACAGTTAATCTCCACGTTGGTATTACGACTCACAGTTGAAGAAATCTCAATCTGCTGAGTAATTCAAACAGCTCCATTGTTAGTTATAATGTAATGAAATCAGTCAACAGTGACAACACTATATAACCCTCTCTCATTTGGAGCCTAAGCCCAGCTTGCAAAATACTGTCATGTAAGAATTATTTTCTGCTGCTACTAAATTATTCCCTATTGTGCCAACTAATTTACTTGATAAAGAACTGTTAATGAGCTTTTAACTTACGCTGCCTTACAAAATACCTTAAAAATTAACTTCTTACCTGCAAACCAAGCTGCATGGCTGTTCCCACAGCTCTTACACAGACCGTAGCAAATGGTTGCCTTAAGCAGTATGCATTGGCCTGAATTTTGTCATCAAGTAATGAGCCTGCCACAAAAATAATGACTGCGTGGCAGCAGCCTGCTGGATAGAAATCCCTTCGCTGCTCAGAACTAGATTTCAGATCAATATTAAAACAAAACCAAAACAAACCCCTCCAACACTATCTGAAAAGAGAGGAGTAAAAATTAAAAGAACCCGTGCTGTTTATACAGCAGAATGAAAATTAGCACTAAACTGTTTTACATTTAAGCAAGTGTAAGAATAACAATTTGAAACAGTGAACACTGAACTCTGCACAGTTAGCTGCAAGCACAAAATGCCTCATCATGCAAACAGTGGAAGCTTTCTAAAGAGACCCCAAACAGAAGTAGCAAAATAAACCCTACGTGTTTAAACCCGGCCTCCTCTCCAGCCCCGCTCACCCTTTCTTCCCCCCCTAAGGCTTCAGTTCTTGGTTAACATCTCTTCAGCTGAAAATAATTGCCAGCCTCTGAAAGGCATCTCGGACAGTGTCACTCCTTAATCAGCAGGAGGACAGCTGAATGATGTGAGGCATTTCCAACTTCTCCCTGGAGTAATCGCACAGTCTCCACAGGGCAGTGGTGCAACATCAAGAACTAAATGTGGTACTCTCCCCTAATGAGAACAGTATGACAATAAGGTCCACCCACCTCCACACTCTTACACCAGCTGCCTGTTAGGACTTGGCTTATCAATACAGCTATAGTCAAGCATTAATCAGTGCAGCCTGAGTAGATACCTCCGGGAAAAATCCATTTGTAGAAACGAACTGCCAGAGCTTTTGGTATACCTGGATACGTATATGCAAGCAATAATCGTGGTATCTTAATTCTTTTAACCACAGTGTGCACATGGTAGCAAGCAGCAGCAGATTTGCAAGTTCTCATGCCCTGTCAGATGAAGGGTATCAATAAATTTACACTAGATTTACAAAGCAGGATTAATTTACCTGTCTGCAGAAATACCCTCGAAAATAAAACAAGCTATCAGTGGCTCAATAAATTGAGGAGATTGACAGAAAAAACATGTTCATGGGTCTTGCTAATACACTTGCAGTGGGTAGACCAACCAGTGTGGTGGTTTGACCCTGGCTGGAGGCCAGATGCCCACCAAAGTCACTCTATCACTCCCCTTTTCAGCTGCATCAAGCTGCTTCTTGCAGAAGCTACCCCTGCAGCCACCACCACTACCAAAACTTTGCCAAGCAAACCCAAAACAACCAGGAAGCATGTAAATCTGAATACTAAAAATTACATCTTTAATCAGATCATTAAAGCATGCTGTATTTTCACTCCAGAACAAAATATAAGCATCTAGAAACTGCATGATTTTTCTTTTTCAAAACAAGTCAACTTCTCTTCCCCACATCATGCATTTACTTGAAAATCTACATGTGATCCTCACCCTCTTCAAAGTGCCACCAAAATCATCTTTTCTGTAAGGACACAAATCCCATTATTGTTTCTTTTCATCCATTCTTTTTATCCAGCTTTCCATCCTTCGTAACTCTTTCTCCTTTCAAGTTATCTGCTCCTGAAGTTGGACACTGTTGTGGTTTTGCATGGCCAGGTTCTGACGAAGAAGGGGGGTCTGCAGGGGTGGCTTCTGCAAGAAGCAGCCAGAAGCTGCAGGCCCCACAGAGCAAACACCAGCCGGCTCAACGCCAGAGTCATTGTTGACTAACGCTGAGCCCATCAGGGACAGTCACAGCGCCTCTGGGAATCACAGTTAGGAGGGAAAAAATGCAAATGGATGCTTTTTGCCACCAGAGAAGGGAGTGAGATGATGTAAGAAACTGTGCAGACACCAAGGCCAGGGAACAGGAGGGAGGAGGCACACCAGGTGCCAGAGAGAAAGATGCCCCTGCGGCCCATGGAGAAACCCATGGTGGAGCGGGTGTCCCCCCGCAGCCCGTGGAAAAGGCTGAGACCCCACCTGCAGCCTGTGGAGAGGCCCCACACTGGAGCAGGTGAAGACAGGAGATGCTGTGACACACACTGGAACAAGCCCCTACCAGCACTTGCAGCCAGTGGGGGGTGGGGGGGGAGAGCATCTTTGGTGGGTGTCTTGGCCTCCAGCCAAGGTCAAACCAGCAGACACAGAGCCTCAGCATGGACCTGTGGTAGATTCACTTATTGTCTGCCCTTCCCGCATTTCATTTTGCAGCTTATTCAACACACTTAACAGCTACTGCTCCCTTTTTCTTTCCCCTGCATTTAAGATCCACAAATGCAGCATCATGTACAAGAGGAATTAATTTTTCTAACAGCCAAAGGCACAGCTCAACAACTGGATGTAGCAGGACAGCACAAGACTAACTCACTCTCCCAAACTTTGCTGCTTCTCCTTCCACAAGGTTCAATTTTTTCTTGTTTGAAACCATGCTTTAAACTTCCCAAGGAAGGGGACTGTCTCTCACATTTGTACCACAAATGCTTATTGCACCAAATCTCTGCTTGAGACCCTTGAATGTCACCAGACTACAACAGCCCTGCTAGGACCATAAAACTGTAAATTACACTTCAGTTTAGCAGCTTCAGATTTTTGCAAGAAATGGAAATGCTTGGAAAAGTGACCAATGCTGTCCTTTTTTACCAACTCACAAGTCCTTCCTCTCCACACAAACGGAACTACCTAATTTGGTTATATTAGAGAGTGTCTCATTGGGATTAAAGTTTCACGAGCTTTCATACCCTCCTCCACAAGGATACAGCCACAAAGATTTAGTTAAATTTCAGCTTGTTTTCTTCTCTGCTCCCCAAGCATTTTTAAAAGCTCATGTTTTTATCTGCTATAGAAGATTTAACACTTTGGTCCATCCCACTTCAGTCACACAGGAACCTTTAAACTTCTTCACACAAGCTTTCAAAAGCAACTGAAAATGGAGAAAGCAACCCTTGCTTTGGGTGATCTGAAGTAAATCCTTTATATCCTTAAATTACCATAGGCATGTTAAGAAATTGCATAAGTGGGAAAATACGACAGCAGTGTGTGCAGATGCGAAAAGCTTGATTACAATTAAGTTTTGCCAAGTCCTTGTAACTTGAGAAGAAAAACTTAATTTAGTACACAGAGCTGAGACAGAGTAAGGGTACTGAAAAGCCCACCTTTTTATCACTTTACCATTCACACTAGGGCACTTCCTTGATTAATCAATGCATTGCTTAATGACGCATGTTTGCATGACCCCCCTGTACAAAGATAGCTGTTAACAGGCTCACAAACATGCTTGTGACTCCGCAGATGCTCATAATGAGAAGCGTAGAGCTTCACTACTGAGCTTCGCTGCTGTCAGTTTCTTCCCCTGTACCAGTTTCAAAGCTGGGCTGTTCCACACAAGTCTCAGATGTAAAAGCCCGAGTAGCTGACCTCAGGCTCTGGACCAGACTGCTCTGTCCTCCTGCCAGAAAGCTAAACAGGGGGTTACAACCAAAGTCCAGAAGCATTCTACAACCAGTGCAGCAGTCAGCTGTTTCTACAAACTCCAATCTCCACCTGCCTCAAATCCCAACCCTGAAACAAGCACTTACTCCTGTGAGTAGTCCACTGGCTGACAGCTGGGCTAAGGAGGCAGAGCTTCTGCTGAATTTCGCATTCTGTCACGTGTTTTATGAAAGTGAACAGCTTTCAGCCTCCCACTCCCTCCCCTCTACCATAAACCCAAGCTCTGAAAGTAATACAAATACAAGGTTTTGAAGGGCTGTTGCACAAACTCTACCAATCATAATAAAGTCCCCAAAAATACAATCACTACCCTGCTGGCAGAACTGCTGGTGCTGTGCTGGGTTCTCACGTGGCCTGCCCCTCAGCCGACAAACTTCATTAACCCTCTGGCATACATCTCACTGTTGGTTCAGTGCAGTGAGTCTGGAAAAGTCTGTGCCAGAGTGGCTGGCTGTAGCACGTAAGTCACAAAAGGAACAGCCAGCCGCTACCTGTATGTTGTTGTACACCACAGCGTTAGGAATTTTAGGCAGCCAGAAAGTGGGCTTCATGTATGACTTTGTCCTAGGCATTGGAAAACGTACACATATGATATAACCCACATGGAACAGTCACAAAATATTAACTAAAATGTCGACTTTGCTCTACCCACATAAGTATCTGAACAGTTCGATGTTAAAATTTAGATTGAAACAATTTCTAAGCATTTTGATATTAATTTTAAACTGAAGTGGTTTTAATTGTAATGAAGCCTGAATTCCAAGTCCTATGGAATATACTTGACTTTAAAAGCAAAGTATCAATTATACTTTCACCACAAACTTCTTACTTCTAAGTAAAGGAAGTGAAACATTAAGAATTAAAATTCAATTGAGTATTAGCTACACCTTTTCTCTTCGAGTGAAAAAAAAAAAAGAAAACAAAGCAGTTTTAGCCTTCACATTCTTATACTCGGGGTGATTCAGTAAACAATAAAGTTGCTTGTTCCAGTACAAGCAGTACCCACCTGACAGTGTTACAGCTCACAACAGCATTATAAATAGTTCTTCTATCAACACATTTTCAAAAAATGTCTTGCTGAATAAACACAGCGGCTCAAAATTCTGTATTTTTCCTCTGTGAATGCTTGAGATCAATAGGCATCATCATCATCAGTACCTCAACAATAAAACTTTTTTGTTTTTCTTGCTTCCCATGAGAATATTAATGGATAGTATGCCCTATAAAATGTCCATGGCTTTACTGTAAGTATTTGATTAATTTTAACACTAACCCAGGTTTTCCTCTGTGTGTGGGGAAAAAAAGGAACAGACAGCAACGCATAATGTAAGAAAGAAGTCACAACATGTCCCTGGATAATTGTATGTAATGTCTTGACTGGATAGTTAAATAGGACATCTCAGTAATAATACAATTACAATTTTGAAGTGTATAAAGTCTTAAGACTCAACTTGAACTCATGTAATCACAAATGACTTTCAGCACTGTAAGATACGTCTCAGAAAAGCCTACTGAAGCAATCCGATCACATCTGAAAGTCTTCTGAAGTCACTGCAGCAATTGCAACCCTACATGGACATCTAAGCATTTTCATGATGCTACTGGCTGTAATGAAAATACTAAATTAAAGATCCACACTGCTTCTTTTAGTGAAACCAATAAAACACTTTTCAGAAGCCAACATAAAAACATGGAAGTTCTGAAAAAAGGCTATGGTGTTATCTCCTGCATACATATCTACTGCAGCTGAGGTTTATCCAGACAGACACTTCAGGATCTGGAAGAACAGACCACTGAGATGTCCCAAACATCATGATCTGAACGTACACATTCAGAGATGCTGCAGCACCTTTCCAGCTGAAGGAGCATGTTCAGATCATTAGCATCTCCCCCACGTTTTATGTATCTATTTTTTGACAACTTGGTTCCCCACCCCTACCTTTTACAAACTTTCTAAAATAACACTGTTTATGTGGACCTTGTTTGTAGCTATTCTCTCAGCGATGAAACAAGACAAACCCTCACAAAGCTCATAAGCAATTTTTCAAACAATTTTTCAAGACTGTGAAATAGCAGTTAAAATATTGGTTGTAAACAATACAGAAGCAAGCTACCCTTGAGCACTGTTCCAGTCCACTCTCCCCACCATACGACCGGGATGAGACCGCTCTCCTTCCCCACTGCAGGAGCTGATGAAGAACTCATGGCGCCTTTCCTCTGGTCAGTAACCACTAGTATGAAAACACCTTAGCAAGGGGGTTTGTGATTTTTTCATTTGAAGAGAAGTGACAGTCCCTTCATGGGTGTAACTGAATACGCTCACATGATGTCTTGTGTTCAGGTGATATGGCAACTTGATCCAGTAGTTGCTTCAGCCTTAAAATACAGTTGTTCAGCTTTGGTGAAACCCTAAAAGCTGCCAAAAGACCTTACACCTCAGCAATCCAAGAGGAGCTCAGCCACATTTAAGTATCTGAAAGTATATTAATTCAGAGACCTTTCTCTGGATCAGACCCCTGACTAGGGTCAGGGTCTTCTCTCAGGGACACACTCTCAGCAGGCTGCAGACACACACCTTTGGTTTGGCAGAATGCCAGCACTACAAACTCCAGACATCTAATTCTTAGGTCTTTATTTGTGTCCACAGTCATATTCCAGTGCATAACTCCAAGTAAACTTTTAGAGCTTTCTTCACAGCTTGCCAGTGGGTTAACTTGAGTTATTATATCCTCCCTTCCTCTTCCCCCCCAACAAGTCACAGTTCTTTTTCAAAACACCAATGAGCTTGCTTCCAAACCAGACTTCTACTGGCAGGTAAGATCAGCTTCAACAATGATCAGCACAGGCTCTAAGATGAGCTCACAAATGCCTTCTGAGGGTTTGTCATCCACCCAGCTACATAGTTCTTCCCCAAACCAAGCCCTTTGGGGATGCTGGCATTCAAGGGACCGGCATTACCCAGAAAGTGCCCTGATGCCTGTACAACTCTTCCAACCCATTCTCCTCACAACATGTGAGTAGTAACCACACTCCTGTTTACAAAGGCTCTCCACCTATGTGTTTCCAGAATGGAAACAGCAAGGCTTAATCAAGAACTTTTACAAAAAGCCGCTTGAGCTGTAGGATGGCTGGTGGTGTGTAAAGGAACTAAGAATGGGTAGTTGTTTTAAAGGTAGGAATAGAAAAGCAGAGTAAGAATGTCAGACAAGATGAGAAGAAGAAAGAAAGAAAAAAAAACCACTCTGACATAGTTTGTAGAACATAAGCCAGCTCCGAAGGTCTGTTTAACACTCCTAACATCTGTGCATAGACAATCCTCATAAAATGAGCCCATTACATGATGACACCACTGTCAAACTTGCACTGCATGACAAACATTACAATATACTAAAAGGAAGTATACAAAATGCAACACAAGAAAATGCAGTATCAACCTGTCCAATCTAGTACATGTACATTTCGACACAAAAGGCACCTTGGGCCATTTCCTGAGACTCAGCTCTAGCATTTTCATACTCAACTATTCAAAAAAGGGTGATAAAAAGATTAATCTCCAACCCCACCTTTCTAATTCATGAAAACAGGGGGAAATGCTGTACCTATGCCAAGAAGTCCATTTGATACACAATCCTGACACCAGGACAACCCCTGTGTGCTGCTATTTTTCAAAAATCCTATTACATCTCAAGCAGGCAACATGTCACCAGAATAGTTATTTCTCTAATATCACACAGCAGCCAGAAGTACTTTCTCATATCACAACAGCTACTGAAAATCATTCCCAGCCCAAAACTGCACGGATTAGTAACAGCATCAAAATCCATAGCTAGTCTGGATGAAAAGAGTATTTCACAATGCCTTTTCATTTTTTCCTCAAAGTTTTCTTTTCCTTTCTGCTGCTTCTATAATCAGACATCCTTATAAATATCCTGCCATCATGAACTTTCCAGACTTGTTTGCATAACCATTATGAACTTTCCACAGTAACCAACCAGGTCTTTCAACACTAAAAGCTTTCTTGAGGGATATGAAGATTTGCAGCAGAGCAGCACAAAGGCTCCTCTGCGATTCCAGCAGCACATGAGGCTTCTAACCACCACACAGTGTGCTCGGCCCTAGAAATTCAGATGGAACAATACATCTGTAGCAATAAACACCCTGTTTTGGCAACGGTAGCCAGCCCTGTCCTATTAAACTACCCACCACCAGCTATTAGCCTTAGCAGTATCTATACACCTCTTCCTTCAGAAAGATAAGAGGTGATGATGAAATGCTGGAGCATGGAGTTCTACCAAAACAGCCCTTTACACGCCACGTTCTCTTACCAAGCTAGTCCACTGCTCTACCCTCTCCTACATTCAGTACTGCTTAGTACAAAGCAAAACCAAACTTCAGCTGCCCAAAGTAATGGCGAAGTAACCTACATTTATTTCATCCCTCTGCAGAGCTCCCACTGTGCTAGTCCTGAAATTACAGCTCAACTTTCACTAGCATAGCCGTGAAAACCACTATTGCATTCAGTAGTCCATCTCCCCAAGGATAATTCAAAAAGAGTGGCAGGTGGCAAGAAAAAAAAAAGAAAAAAATCCCAAGATTAAAAAGAAAGCAGAAAAATATTATGGAAAATTATTCAATTTTCTTCCAATGTCTGACTGCTTCCCAGCAGCGAGAAGCTCCCACAAAGCCTTAACATGCTGCATCTGAGCTTCAGATGTTAGAACATCTGACCTGAGCAGAGCACGTGTTTCCTTCACAGCACTGCTACCTGGCCACCACAGCATGAAGTAAAATACTTTACATAACAGGCACATGGGGGAAAGGAAGGAGGGATGGGAAGATGCAGCAAACACAAAAAAATGCCCTTCCACACAGTTCGCAAGCCAACAGTAAGATTCAGTTTCTTTTACAGGAACAGTTTGCTTTCCCCACTGGCACAAGGCTCTGGTGTACCAGCCATTATACCACTGAAGAGACTGATTATTTAAGATATATCTCATGTTTCTTCTCTTTAAAAATGAGGGGGGAGGGGGGGTGTTAAAATTATTTTGCTCAAACCCTTTTATCTCTGTGTGTAATGGACTTCAAGGATAATTTTGGTATAAAATTCACTAATGTAAATAAATAGCAACTAAATTTGTGGAGTCATGTCAGTGCAGCTATGATCAAAGCCTGATAGCTATCTCCAGAACATCACATTTACCCTGAAATGTCATCTCAAAGTCTACCAAAGGGGAAGGGACAGCTGTGTTCCTTATAAAACCCACACTCCAAGGAATGTAAATAAGGGATATCATTAAAGTGAAAGACCTACTTAAAGCTTTACATTTGTAACGTTTAAAAGGTTTTCCCCTCCTTTTGGTATCTTTAATCAAAGGTTATAAATGTTTAAGTGATGGCAGTTGCCATGGAAATATGCAGGCCAAAAATCTCTCAGTGGGAACCTCAAAGCTCCCTTCACTGCCGACCACAGTGTATAATGACAGGGTCATGTTAACACCTTTGACTCCCAAAGCCCGTTTATGGCATAGAAATTAGCACAGCTGACTCCATCCACCTTCCACAGACAAACATTAACTATTCCTGCTCTACCGATTTTCTGCTGCGCTCGCCCCTTCCCCTGGACACACTCCCAGGCCCATATCCACACGATCCTTCACCCAGCAGCAAGCTGATCCTCAGCATGCACAACCTCCCCAGCCAACGCTGAGCGGAAACCAGAGAGCACAAAGGTCATCAGATGTTCCAAGTGATGGAAAGCATCATTTCATAATGTTGAGAAATTTATTTTTTCCAAAGCCACTGACATAAATCCACATCCCACTCCAGATGATGAGGGCATAGCTATGAAGAAAAACAGAGGCAAGACATGCAGCGACAGGAACTGAACTCTCATAAAAGCCAACAATTAAATTAGACAACAGAAGACAGGCTCTGAATAATAAGTCACTTTTTGCCCCACTGGCTGTCAATATTAAAGCAGAAAAAAAGTTCTTAAAAAACCTCAGTGGAATTCCTGAATATCAGCATATACCATTTGATGCGCAATCAATTTATGCACATAGGAAACCCATTTCAGAGCAGAGGCAAGCAGAGACTTTTATTTTTAATCAATTCCAAACAGGCATATACAATTACCACGGAACATCTCTGTATAAAAATCTTAGTTCCGTGACAAACTACTGATTTCACCTTTAAAATACATACATGTAATTTACACAGCCCTATACAAGTCTGTAAGAAATAGCTTTATGTCACACACCCTCTGCCACTGCAGCAACAAATCCTTTCGGCACATGAAATAAGAGATTCAAAATACACTCAAGAGTTAAGGAAGGACATAATTATTATGAGGACAACACTATTTCAGTCACTGAAAATATCTAGTCAAAGATTTTAAACAATTAGTATGTTGTGAACGTATACATATGGGTTGGGGTTATTTATCTATTTAATTAATTCTTTGGGGAGATAGAATTGCACAGAGACTAAAGCTCTTAAGCCTATGAAAAGGTCTGTCTTAGATACTTATCGTACAGTCCATCACAACTAAATCCTGTGCAGAAGTGAAATGAAAACACCATTGTATGTCTCACTCACCTAGGTGGTGATCAGGATGATCTTTCAAGGCTGTTTTCCTAACACCTGAAATAAAAACCTAGTCAAATTCAACCAGATAGTAAACTTGCTTCAATTGGACCAAGCGTCTAAACACATAACTGCAGATTTTTAACAACCTCAATTTCAAGATGAGATTCTCTCATCTAAATAAGACTAGATCTGAACAGGGCTTTGGTTTTTTGTCTTGGTTTATTTGGGGGTTTTTAATGCAATTCTTACTTCTGGGCAAAAGACAGATACTTTTTTTAGCAGCTTTGCAGATTTTTTTTGTTTGGGGTGCAAATATTAGTTCTATCAAAGGTTGGGTTTGTTTGGTTTTTTTTGCAGCTAGTTCTGATGGACAAGTAATTCCCTGACAAATGGACCGTTCAGGTAGGGTACATTTGCAGCCAAAGGGAGAAGGGTCTGGCTGCGCATACATTTGTGTCTCTAGCAGATCCTTAATAATCACACAACCCCGGAATGGATACAGGCATGCATAATTTCTTGCCTTTTATTTAAAGAGAACACCGAGATGTGGGAGAAATAAAAAGCTTAGAGCAAAACGTTGCTCCAGCAAACTTCTATATGCTGAAGCAGACTTCCATATGCAGGATGACAAATTGAAGCACTACTGCCCTGTTACTACAGCAACTTTTTTTAATAGTTCTGACAATGCCAGGACAGCAGGACCCCTGTGCCACAGGTAAAACCCTGCAGGCACATCCCCAACCCCAGCCACACAAACCTGCTGTCAGGGTCAAGGCCCTGACTACTAACCCCTGTGTGCACAACACTCCTCTTTTGTAAATGCTTTGCAGACCATTCTTACAATACTCAAATTAACTACAGATTTACACACAGAAATACTCAGGGCCCACACCGCAGAGTCTGGCAAGTATTACAGAGCCTAACAAGAATATCCAAGATGGGACTTACAGGGAAGGGTGATAAATATTTTATTGGATTAGGCTGAGAACAGACTGGTTGTCCAAAAGCTTGTCTATCTTCCCATCACTTTACATCAGTTTGTGCAATACAAGACATAGCCTCTTTCAACAAGCTTTTGTCTCCCTCACATCCACCGGTGAGTGAAAAAGAATCTCATCTGGTGTCACTGAACAACAAATGTTCTGCTTGCATTAGCAACTGGGATTTTATTTCTAGAACATCATTTAATAAATGGCTTCAGAATAAATTCAAGCATTATTGGACAAGGTAAAAGCATCTGTAAAAATAATGTAACAATACTCAAAAGTTACCATAGCTCCAGCCAGTGTCACCCACATGCGTATAACAGTCCAAACATGACAAGACATAGGTTTATTTTTCCCTACTGTCACAAGAGACAGCTGGCAAACTGGGAGGTTACAATAATGCATTTTACAGAGATAACTTAGCACTTTCAGTGTGTCCTCACACAAACTCTGATCAACCTATTTTATGCTAAACAATGTAAGAGACAGCCAGCTTCTTAGGAAGTATCCTAAAGTTAGGAGTTTTAACTACAACAGTCCTAAGCAAAGCCAAGCAACCTGATTTAAAACATAAATTCATCCTGCACTTTGTTTTAAAACAAAAAAAAAAAATCCAAGAAGTTTCAGGTGTCTAGGTCTCATCCCTACAATCTGCGTTGTTTCTCCAGTAACAAAGGTAGAACATTGTCTTTTTCAGTGGAAATGAGAACAAAGGCTTGGTTTGGGGTTTTTTTTTTTAAAAAAAAAAAGCCTCCACTTTTCTATACATCTCATTGTATAGGCAATGACAAAGCTCAGACTATCATTTGTTTATGAAAAAGGGGGGGGGGGGGGGGGGAGCCACACACACACAACCAAGCAGAACTCCATATGCACATAAGAACTGATCATTTGAGGCAAGGAGAATGCCTGCTTTATATTGGGGAATGGAGGAAAAACCCTGCAGAAGCAGAGCTAAAACCTGCCCTTGAAAACCAGTCTTGAACAAAGCAAGAACTATAATCACATTTCATGCATTTTTCCCCTTTTTTCTCCCTCCCTGGCACTTGCAATGCATGCAAATCTGCCCAGACCTGGCAGGCCACTTCCCAGCGCAGAACACCAGCCTTCCCACTCTGTCTCACCTTGCTGCAGTCGTGCTAGACCTGCTTTAGCTTCCAGAGACCAGTCGGTCTCTCTTGCATACCACCACCAAAGAGCTAATAAAGTTTGCATAAGTTCCTACTCTCCCGCCTGCTTTCCCAGCAGAAAAGCCTGTCTCTGTGAACTTTCCCCTGCTTTGCATATCCTCTTCTGTCTCCCAGCTCAGTTGAGTAATCAGATGCATTAAGGACGTCACCATTTCCCAGTTTGCTAATTCCATACATTTCATGTAAGTGCTCAATCACGTACACATCTGCTTGGCATGCACAGTCGTGCAGGGGAACACACAAGTCAAGATCCTCACAACAGCACCATCACCTGCTCTCCTCTCACGCCCCTGCTGCATCACGGTGCCGAACGCATGCTTCAGAGAGGGAAGAGGTGAAATGGAGCCTTCCTGTCCTTGCAATGAGGCCAAACAGGTAGTAATTTTGCAGCACAGTGTTCAATCCTCTTTGGTCTGCTTCATATATAGGCTAATGCTAATTTTTTAAGAGGATCAATGCAGAAAATGCCTGCTGGATTATGAGTTCCCTGCTGTACATGGACAGAGAGGAAAAGAAATAGGTGGAAGAGGAGGGAAAGAGGCAGGAAAAGGGGTATTATACCTAGATTACTTGTTCTAAACTTGATACAAGGGCTTAACTTTGTTTACTGTCCTTAGCAAAGTTCCTTATCCGCTCACATCTGGAGTCCCAACCTTCTTTTATTAATTTGCCAACTCTTATGTTTCCCCCTCAGGCACCGTAAGCGCACACTCTTGAAGAAAAGCCTGCCATTTGGTGCTTTAAAACACGTCAAAAATTTGAGCTGCAGCACGACAAAAAAACCCATGCATGCCCTCGCACTGAAAAGCCTTTCCTTTCTTCTCCCTCCATCCCACCATAATAAAGTGCTAACAGTACCATAAATAAGTTTACGGTTATTTACTTCTGTCACTTTCAGAAACACGTTCACATACCCAGAAGCCTACTGCAGCACAAGATAGCAAGGAGGGGAGCAGGAGGGACACAAGCAGCTCCTGGACTCCCACGGTTAGAAGAAGCAGAGGCACAACATCCTTCTTACTACAGGCACTAACCTCCCTCTCAGCGAAGGCAGTCTGCAGCAAAGGCTGAGCAGCCCTTTGCACTCCTGGAGCTTCACAGGTAGATGAAAGACAGAACATGAAAGCCTTCTGCCCAGAACACAATTAAATGCAAGACCTTTTAATCCAGTTTTGGACACTTCTGCGACTTCCCCATCCAAATGATGGTGCACATGAGCCTGGAATACGAGGCGGTACTTTTGGTTTGAACCAAACAGTTGTAAGAACACAGTATCATTTTGGTTTTGTGAACTCATAGAAGAAACTAAAACAAAACCAGAGAGAAAACAGTTAAAATAGCTTCCACTCAGCCAGTTACAGCTATGTCAGTGCAGTTTTAACACTCCAAATGGCAGTGCAGCAGCATCCTTTCAGCACTCACAGGCTCCTCTTCCTACACAACCAGTTGTGTGCTACATTGAATAAGCTCCTCCGCAGCCACTTCGTCTTCCCAAAACACCAGTAAAACAAGTGGGACCTTCCCTAAGCTTTGCAGTATACTTCCAACTATCTGACTACACGCTCAAGCACAAGACTATGCAAAGCCAGATGAAGAAGCCTTACAGAACCCAGCTTTATCACCCAAGAAATGCCAGTTAGACAGGAGGAGGGGAAAAGCTTCAGGGAAAGAAAAATTAAAGAAGAGAGACAAAAGCACTTCCCAGTTCTACTTACTGTACAATCTCCCAGCTGAACACATCTTTCTTCAGCTAACTAACCACAGCACACAACAGTATGAGGCAGAACACAGAAGACCCCCAACTGCGCAATACTACCACAGTGACCAAAGTCTGAACCCTCATTTTGAACTTTCAACAGAGTAATTTACAAATATAAGGTGTAAAAAGAAAAAAGGAACCTTTAAAGGGTAAGTCAGGGAAGTTTATGACTTGCTTTGCTGCTGCTTCTTGTCACCTCTATGTCTCTCATCTTTATGGTCACATGCTACCTGGAATATATTACTGCTTCAAGCATTTTTTCTAAAATTAAAACATTGTGAAAAATTCTCTCATTCATGTCTACAAGTGATTAAACCTCAGTTTAGTGGAAGACACAGTAGATCATCCATCAATGATTAACACTTGCACGGGTCGTGCATTTTCAGAAACTACTTTTCACCTAATTTAAATCATATTTACAAGATCTAACACTTAGAAGCCCTGAAAGCTTAGAAGAAATCTTATTTAACCTTGGCAATAAAATTCTTTGCTTCACTGTCACTGTTTAAGTTATCTTTGCACAGCAAAAACTGGGACAAAGAGACTCACAGCTGAGCACTCAGGGGAAGTACTTTATTTTCTTAACAATCTCTAGAATTGCATGACTATGGCTTGAGACTTAATTTTTTTTCCCAGCGAAAACAAAAAGCACAAACAGAACCTTCACGGAGTTTAGAGATAAACTAAAACCTTGGGGCACTTATATTTATTTCCACTTCCTTAAATAGGAGTCCCACTTAGAATCAGAGTAAGGCAGAACCATTTATCAATTTATGCAACGAAATCAGGTGGCGTGTGCAAGCATTAGATCAAGTGATAGCAGCTCATATCAAAAAAACATTTTGGCATAACTGAAAGAGACCCCCAGTTAACTTCACTGCAAGAAAATACCTAGGAGAAGGTATACTGGGTAGGACTCGATCTCTTGAGGTCCTTCCAACCCCTACAATTCTGTGATTTTGACAGCATAATGTCCTTTCAACATGCAATCCCTTAAAACAGCTGGGAGAGAGTGCAAAAGCATGCACAGAGCAAGCACAGTGCAAGCTCCAACTCTAGCCAAGTTGCCCTGCCCTAATTACAGAACCTTTCTGGAGGTCTCCAGCCCCTCACCAGTAAGAGGCTGTACAGGAGCAGGTAACTGAAGGCTCAGACAGGCCAGCCAAGTGTGGTGGTTTTTTTACCCTGTCTGGAGGCCAGACGCTCACCAAGGTTGCTCTATCACTCTCCTTTTCAGCTGGATAGGGGAGAAAATAGATATTGAGAGGCTTAAGGACAGGGAGAGCTCATTCCACAATCAGCATCACGAGCAAAACAGACTCAACACTGAAAAAAAACCCCTGCATCCAATTTATTGCTCCCACCCCCGAGAAAGTACTCCATGAAACCAGAGCAGGATCATGAGAAATAAAACTAAATCTTAAAGCACCTCCCCCCACCCCTCCCTTCTTCCTGGGCTCAACTTTATTCATGATTTCTCCCCTTTCCTCCCTGCCCCCAGGTGGCACAGGGGGAGACAGGGATGGTTATCTCTGCTCGTCCTTCTGCTTTAGAGGGAGGACTCCTCACACTCTTCCCCTGCTCCAGCGTGGGGTCCCACCCATGGGAGGCAGTTCTCCATGAACTTCTCCAACCTGAATCCTTTCCCACGGGACTTGAGCTCCTCCCCAGCTGCCCCAGCGTGGGTCACTTCTATGAAGTGCAGACCTTCAGGCCCAGCCTGCCACAGCAGAGTCGCCCACAGAGCCACAAATTCCCTCAGAAAATCTACTCCAGCATGGGCCCCTCTCCCCTCAGGCTGCAGGGCGCCTCCTCCCCACCCCCCTTCACTACCCTCGGTGTCTGCAGAGTTTCTTACACCTTCTCACCACCTCTTCTGGGGGCAAAAAGTGGACACTTCTGGGTTTTTTTTTCCTTCTTAACTATGTTATCCCAGAGGTGCTACTGCTGTCACTTATGGGCTCAGCTTTGGTCAGCGGCGCATCTGTCCTTGAGCCCAGCTGGTATTGACTCTGCTGGGCCTGGGGGAAGCTTCTAGCTTCTTGCAGAAGCCACCTCTGCAGCCTCCCTCCTTCTCTAGCAAGAACCCCACCATGAAAAACCACAACACAAGGGAAGCACCAGGGCAACCAGTCCATCTCTTTTTCTTGTAGGACCTCGAAGTGGTATAAAAGCCACGGGGTTCTGCATTTTTTTTGGCAGGGCACAGCTGCATCCATGCAGGCAGGTTAACAAAAGGTTATCAAGTGTTTAATGTAATAGCTGTTTATACTGGGGGAGGACAGAGGACTGAATCATAATACCAACAACAAAGAGAAGGCAAGACAGCGCATTAAACTAAGTCTCTAGGCATGTACACCCATACTTACAATGCCCTGACAATTCTATGAATCAGTCTTACAGCTTTGAATAAATCCACTAACATGAAACACTGACATCAAATACTTCACTTGCTGTGGAAGGAGCTACTGCCCTCCCCACCAGCTACAGTGCTCTTTTGTTTCTTAAAATAACCCCTAAAAACTCAAAACACACACCCCAAAAAAAAACCTCAACAACAAAACAGCAGCTATAGACCTACTTTGGTATGGAGGCGTGCAAGCAGCTTTTGTCATGAGGCTCTGTTGCAAGCCCTGACCGCCACGAAGTGTACACAGAAGAATTGGGTTTTGGGGGTGGGGGGCAAATTATTTCCTCTCTAAGCCAACAAATCCCAGCAGAGTCAGACTTAATCTGTCAATACAACTCCACGTTTTCAAACCTTTCTTTTTTTTCTCCCTTGGACATACATGTAGAAACCCTATTCCCGTGCAAACTCCTTCCACGGAAGAAGAGCTGCCCGCACCTCGCCTCTGCCACCTGGGAGAATGATGAGTGCCCACCCAAAGCCTGCTCATCTGACACCTCACCGTGCTCGTACACTCCCCCCACGCAGCGGGAAGCACGGCACGCACAGGGCTGCTTCGCCCCGCACCAGCCTCTCGGTTCTCCTCCTCGCAGTGCCCCTTCCTAACCCAGTTTGTAAACGATACTCCCGCTCCCTCACGGCCTGCGCCAGCCGCACAGGCAGCTGGGCTGGCTGTAGGTGCACTTGCGTAACTGCCAAAGCTCACACTCCTTCTAATAAAAGAAGTCATTAAACAGGTCTCTTAACAAAACCTCCGTGTAGGTATCCAGAAGGGAGCATGAGATCAGTAGCTATTTCGGAGCCTGACGGCCATAAAACAGTCAACAGCCTGTAGGAATTTTAGGGTTTTTTTGTTTGTTTGTTTTTAGAAAAAAAGGGCACCTCACAACTACACTGATTTAGAGAGTCTGTTAGACACTCGGGTATTGTAAGACTTAAACATAGCGTTCCACATTTTCACGGAATCTGAGAGCAGCACTGGAAAAGCCCTTGAGCCTGCAGATCCATCAGGTTCCCTCCCACACCAGGGCAGGAACAAGCTCCTGTTCCCCTCCCTGCTCGTGGCAGCCGCATAATAGAAGCGAGCTGCAACAATAAAGTTACTCACTGCACTCATCCACTCGCCCCTTCTGCCCTCAACACCGATGCTGCGCGGTTCTGTGCGTCCCGAAACCACCGCCGAACAGCCCGCACCTCTAGGAAGCCGTGGGGAAAACAACCCCTTACAATTAGCTGGAGGGCAGGTAGGAACAGCCGGGAAACTCGTGTCGCTTTCCCCATCCCTTACAAACTCAGCCCCTCCGTGCGGGCCCGATTTAAGCTCTCCTGACAGCCGAGAAATGTCACGGCGGGTAACAGCTCTTTAAAACGCACGCAGCCGGTTTCCCAGCAGCAGGCACCCAGTGCGGCGCCCCGGCCGCCCGTCGAGCAGGGGACCGCGGTTCCCAGCAGCCTTCCCGAAGTGCGCAAACACGTCAGTGGCAACCTGGGGGGGGGGGGGGGGGCACCTGGAAACGACCGGGCCACCTCCCGGCTGGGGGGAAACGCCTCGCACCCGTATTCATCGTCTCCGGGAAGCGGCCCCCGGCCGCCGCCCGGCCCCGCCGCCACAGCAGGTGCAAGCAGGACCGGCAGCAGGGCCCCCGCCGCCAGCCCGCCGCCCCGAGACGCGCCGGGGAGCCCCGCCGCGGGCAGCGGGTGAAGAGAGCGGCCCCCGGCGCCAGCGGGGCTCGGCTGGAGAAAAAGCACATTTATAAACCTGCCAGCCCTCGCTCATTTGCTGCGGGAGGCTCCTCCTCCCCGCTCCGCTCCAGACACGCCGCCGGCGGGGTCTGCCCGCCTCGGCTCCCACCTCGCCGCCGCTGCCGCCCGCGCCCCCCTCCCCAGAGCCAGCGGGCGGACTCGGCCCCGCCGGGCGGGAGACCCCGCTCCGCAGGTGCGCGACTACCGCCCGCCCGCCGCGGCGCAGCCCCGGCTCCGGCAGCCCCCTCACCCACCTCGGCGGGAGGCGGCACGGCCAGACGCTCTCCCGTGCGGCGGCCGCTGCTCTGCCTCCACCGCAAGTGCTGCTGCCTCGCCTCCTTCTCCTCCCCCTACTGTAGGCAGCCACCGCCTCCTGCTCCCCCTCCCCCGGCGCCCCGCTGGGCGTTCCTACCTGAGAGGGGCTGCCGGCGCACGCTTCGCCAGGGCTCCGCCCGCCTCGTTGCCTTCCCCTCGGCGAGCTGGGCCGGCGAGCCCCCTCCTCCCCGCGCCGGCGGGGGCAGGGCGGTGTGTGCCTGTGCCTAACAAGTTTGGGTTGCCAGTATGGCGGCTGAGGGCCGGCGGGGGGAGGGCGTGCAGGGCCGTGCTGCCCGCCCGGAGCTGGGCTGCAGCGCCGGGAAGGGGGGGGTGGAGGAGGCGAAGGGGGAGACAGAGGGCGGGTTCGTTCGCAGCTTTCCGAAGTGGCTGCCCCCGCTCTGGCAGAGCTCGGCTGGGGGCGAGGAGGGGCTGCTCCGCCCTCCTTTATCCTCCCCCCCCCCCCCCGCCGTTAACAGCAGCATCCCTGCAGGGTCCGGCCGGGGGCGAGCAACAGTCCGATGACGCCCACCGGGTGACACCCCCATTAGCAGCACCGGCAAATCGGCTCCTCCCTAACGATTTCGGGCTGCGTGGCTTGAAAAAAGGTTTTGAGGCACCCAAATGCCGAAGCAGAGGCGGTGCCCCCGCGATCCTCCAGCCTCCTCGCACCCAGCGCTGCTCGTCTCTTCCCCCTTCTCCCGCTCCCAGTCCTCTCGGGACGGATGGATCCGCTCGCTGCGGACCGCAGCGCAGATCGCAGTCGGGATGCAGCCTCCTGGCACCATGGAAATATGAATGATTTATACTGAAACGTTACTGGAATTGCTGCTGTACCTTAATGCATAGGCCCGCGTAGGTAGCTGGTAACATTGAAAGAGGAGCAGCTTGGCATGGAAAAGGGCTTGCGGTGGAAATCCACTTCCCCTCATTACGCTTTAAAAACGGTGCTTTAACTTGGGCTGGTTTAAGCGTCGGGCCACCAGCATCCGTCACGCCGTCGGCATCATACAGCGGATCCGAGGCGCGGGGAAGCGAGACCCCCGCCCAGCGCCGGGAGGCAACAGCAGCGGGCAGGGGGCAGCTGCGGGGCCGGGCTCGGGTGGGAGTGGGGAGAAGCGCTGATGATGATGATGATGATACCTGCGTCTGCCAGGAGCTTGAGAAAGGATCAAACGCTGAACCCATGCCAGAAAATCCCTCGTGCAAATATAGTTGGAGGATAAAAAAAATCCTTACTGTGTTTTATTTGGGGAATTGCTTTAATTTACGCTAGCAGAAGAATAAGCTGTGTCTCCCCTGGGACTGGCTGCTGGCATTAATATACCAGCAAAAACCTTCCTAGCGTAGACAAGACTTTAAGCATCTCCTGAGGGATACAGCTATGAAATGATCTTCCAAGGGAAGAAACAAAGGTGCTTTCTTAATCTCATTTGCATTGTACAAATTCTAGGCTAGGGCAGTTCTTCGGCATAGAGCAGGAAGAATCACAGGAGGTTTTGTCAGGTTTCCCCAGGGACCCTTCCGAAAACCCAGAGCAGCACAAAGGAACCAGAGCAAATGCTAGCACCAAGGCAAAATTTCCATTGCTTCTGCTGTCTCTACCCAGCCTAGATTTCGTGACATTTGAGAATTATGTTGTTCATTTGTATAGTGTAGTTTTCAATCTCCGGTCTCAATAAAGCCTGTGGAGTATCACAGGCTGAAAGGTCAGAGGTAAAACAAGGAACTGATATTTGGACCTTATCAAATACCAGATTCTCTGTGGCATTCACGATCTTCTTTTAAGTAAAATGTGTTGCCAACAAGGATTTGTTGAGAAAAAGGGAATGCACTAGTAATAATAGTAATAATAGTGTCGGGAACAGAAGGCAAGTAACGTAACTCACACCACCGAAAATCCCTATTAGCTCACATTAGAAGTAACATCTTCCGCAGGATTTGGAAAATAATGGCGTCTGAGATGTGAGAGACACAAATCAGAGAGGTTTTCCTCTGTGACATTACCCTGGGCTGTATGTGCACTTGTGGGGTGGGGCTAAGTGCACTAGTCCTTGCAGTAATTATAACTGAATTTGTTTTGCTAAAAATTATGATCATCTTTCAAATACTACATGCTGTGGCAGTGAGATCATGTTAATGCACAACTATTAATACATGTCCACAGCAGCTCCATAATGGGCATTCCAATGATACGCATGAAGCATACTTTTAAAAACCTCCATTATAAGCATAATGAAATATAACCTTCAAGAGTAGACATAATGCATGCTGCAAAGTAATAACATGCAAAGATTGCCTCAGTCATAATACACCAGTTCAGAAATCATGTTGAAGGGGGGATGTACACATGGGTATTTTAAGCCCAGGCAAGCTTTATCAGATCTGTGCCAGGGGAAAAAAAAAAAAAACAAAGGAAACGAAAAAGCAATTAAGAAAGGAAAAGTTAAAGAAAGTTCTAACAACTGGCTGTGCTCTTAAACCTGAGGTCCTTAATTAAACTCGGGAAGAAATAAGCTGCAGGGCGGAAGATACCAGAAGAGAGAAGGGAATGAGAGGGAGACCAGAGCTGGCCCAGCAGCCAGGTCTGAGGCTGAGGGCAGATCAGTCCGAGAGTGAGTGAGTGAACAGGTGGTAGGTATTTAGTAAGTCGGTGAAAAGGGCAGTGAGCGTGCCCGGAGGTTTGCAGACCAATATGTAACGCAGTGAACAGGTCAGTAGCAGAGTACGTGAGAGAATGAATGGACGAGAAAATGAAAAAATAAACAGTTGTGTAGAGTGGATGTGCTTGCAGGAACAGTTCTAAACAAAGTCAAGAGTCTCAAGCAATCCTGTTTTACTGCTAGATTGCTGTGACTTTTCAGATCATTTGTCGTGGATAGCAGTCAGTGCTAGAGGAAAACAACACACATTCCTTGAAAAAAAACAAAACCAAGCCCCAAAACCCCACAACCCTTTTCAACTAACAATCCTGGGAAAAATAGCACGATAAAAGTATGGATTTTAAATGCACTTTACAGTCCTGACAATAAAACCAGTCCTGGAAACCTTAATATAGAAAAATTAGCACACAAAAGGCATTTTAAAGCACCATCCAGTAAATTAATGTTAACATTATTAAACTACTAAAATTGGCCCAGACCTCAAAATTATTTGCAGAGTAGGAGAAGACCATTAACTCTCTATCCTAGCTAGGAATATGATACACAACAGCTTAAAGTGATTTATGCAAGATTATACACTGTCAGTGGCAGAACCACGGACAGATAAAACCTTGACCTTTTACTTCTGTATCTTCCCCATCAGGCAGAGAAAATGCATTGCCTTCACTTTTGCAATTACAGAGTCAATGGAACTAAATTATAATAGTCAAGGGGCATTATCTCCTAACCCTGTGGGGTGGGTTTTTTTTGGTCTGAACCCTTCCTATATCATTATGGATAGACATGGCAATTACATAAAAGACACACTCCAAGACTTTAAAACCATCCCTGTATTTACCATGTGTCTGTATGTCTAAGACAGAAGGAGAGGGAACTAAGTAGGTGCTACACAAACATCTGCATTTAGATGATACGGTGCAGAGGAGGCGCATCCATGGCTGGATGGCACAGCAAAGGAGAGTCTCTTCTTTTAGTGGACCTCATGAGTGGCCAAGAACGCCATAAAGGCCACAGAGAGTATTTTCCTTATCTTTATACTTCCTACTCTGGAATTAGTGGAGCGACACTGTAGTTTAGTGTCTCACCAATGGATGAAAGAGTTATTTGCCATCCAGCCTCCATTAAATCTCACTGAAAAGCCTGTTAAAAAAGTTTGCTAGAGGGATGAGGACGGGGGTAAATATAGGGAAAGATGGCAAAAATGGGAATTTCACTCATCCTAGTTCTGTGTAAGCTTTCATGTTTTACAGTGCTGACACGTCTTCCTCCTAGACAAAACAGCAGCCATTCAAACATTTTGTGTTAATGGCTTTTTTAGCAGTGTCCAAACTTGAAGCCTATAATTCTTACTCAGACAGCTGAGTTAAACGCATGGGTACAGAATGAAGAATCTAACTGCCCAAGTGGTCTCCTCACAGGAAGCTGGTATGAAAAGACCAAGAGTGAGTGAATGATAAACGAATGATAAAAGACACTTTATCCCCTGTACAGAGTGGAAGACTTGCACAGGCTAGTGGAGGAGGCAAAACATGTTTATTAATGAGAGAAATAATAAAAAAGGTGTCAGCAGTGCCTGCCTCAGGGGACAAGGTCAGTGAGGCAACATTAATAATGTAGTACATGAAAAATAATGAAGAAACTAAATCTCAATATATTGTTTTTCATCTCTTTTGAAAGTGCAATTACATTCAAAAAAAGATCAACATTAATGGAAATTTTTTAATGGAGTCATCACCAATCACAGGGATTATTTCTGATTACCATTTTTTTCTCACTCACACCAACACCAAACTATTGATGTGGTGTAACAAAGGTGTTCTGCTGTTTAAACAGGAAAAGCAAATGTAGGCTTTGACAGTAATGGATCGAGACATTTATAAACTTGTTACTAAGCTTGCACTCTTCCTACAGGAACTGTATATTTTTATTGCCTGTACTATTAGAATGCCTTATGACCTTTTTATATTTTCCACAACTCTTTTTATAGACTAGAGACCTCATGCCACACTTCACAGATACAAAATAAGAAATGGAATTATAAGGGATTTGTCTTGTGACAAACTTGACTGTAAATGTTAATAGCCACAGACCTGTCTCCTTTTTGTAGTGAGTGAAGAGTATGCCTTTTTATCATTCAGCACAGCATCTTAATCCAGTTTCTTTCCACACATGCCAGTTTAGGCGAAGAGGATCACAAGACCAGTGAGATTATTTGATTTACACTGATGCTACCAACTTCACCTGAATTACCCAGCTAAAACCTGTAGACTTCAAGGCTGGGCCTTGGTAAGAAGAGAATAATAACTTCAAAAATGGATCTTGCAGTTGCTGCTGTTCTTGTACTGGGCACCAGCCTCAACTAATGCAGAAGCCAATTTATTCCTGTCAACATTCTGATAACCATGAACTCAAAAAATGAGAAGTCAGCAATGGAAATGCACCGTGAATAAAAAGTGAAAGCAGACCCCTCTTTTCTTCTTGTACACTGACTTCTTTTTTCCAGTGGGCTTGTTGTTTTTGGAGCTTTTTTTGGTTTAGGGTTCTTTTTTGTGCTGGCCTCCCTTGTCCTTCTCACTCTGAAAGAATGCAAAAACCTCATGTAACTTGCTGCTTTGACTAAGTTGCCCAAAAAAACACCCCTCTGCCAAAGCTAAACCAGGTCATGATTCCCCAGTATGATGTTACAGGGGCACTTCTTTCCTGCCCTACAGTAAGGTTTTCCTTTCCACCGGTTGCTCGTATTAGGTTTCTGTTATTTCATATGGAGAACAAAAGCAAAGGATCCAGTTGCTTCACTATTATAAATTAAATAAAAGGATACACAGTACAGGAAAGGGTGGGATTTTCGAAGCTGATATGAACAATTCGCAACTAACAAAACCCCCTTGGGAACACGTCTCTCTGTTCCAGAGAGCAGCAAAAAGGCAAATAAAAGATAGGGTGGAGGGAATCAAGGACAGTCTTTGAAAAGAAACCTACAAAGACAGAAAAGATCACTTTAAGCGTGCAGAAATTGGGAACATTTCATAGCTTTTCTATAACTTGCAGAACAGTGTAAGCGAGTTCAAGTGTACAGCATTAAAATCCACATCTGTATGCCTCTGTCCCCCTCAAAAGTCAACAAATGCAAAGCCTTACAGTTACTGCATTTCATGTGTGCTGAGTGGCCTGGCTGTCTATAAAAATTGTATTTTAGCCGTCTAAAACACCACTTCCCCTTAGAGGTCCCTTATTCATATTTCTGCAGCACTGCCACGCCATACAGAGGAATTACACCCAAAGTTAAAAAAAAAAAAAATCTTGAAATAAGAGGAAGCAAAAGATTTATTGTAGAGCAAGTGGGGATTTTTTTTCTATAATCCTGGAAATTCTCCATTGTTTAACATCAAAGCAGGAAACAATTTCAGTTATTGTGTTTAAATATTTATTTTGTGCTTAAAATTATCAAGACATCATTAGCCAAAAGTTTTTATCCAGAAGGCCTTATTATTTTGAAATTTTGAATTTATGTTAATTTATGCTAAACAAAATCCTCAGATGAAGCAATTTGATTAGCCATTTTTCTGGGATCAATTTCTATATTGAATTTTTGGGTTTGAGTCGGTAACACTTTAAAAATCAAGGTGACATGTCGAGGGCAAGATGGAAGGTGCCCAAAATTCTTAGCAGTCTTCTGGGCAATACAACATGATAGCTAGCAAATAATGGAAGTAAAAGTCTGTTGTTCACTCACATTTACAGGTTGTGATTTTATGAGTGTGACACACTACATGGCACATTACACTGGAGGTGTAGGGTGTGGTAATTAAGCGTGTTGCTGTCTATCTTCTGGGCCGTGGTAACGAATATACCTGTGCTGAGGCTGGCAAAGCTGTTAGGTAAAATCTGGTTCTGATGTTGGCTCAACGTCCTCCATCACTTTGATCGGACACTGAAGTGGTCTGTTACCCAAACAGCTGGTCCTCTCTTCCCTCTGCAGCTTTCTTCCTACACCTCTCGCGGGCTGGCACTAGCACCTGGGTGGCTCTGCAATCGGGGAACATCCAGATGTGGCTGAAAACCTCCTGGGCTGAAAAAGCAGGTTGCCTGCCAGAGCAGCCTGTCCCAATACCTGCCAAAGCGCCGTAAAGGAGCAGGTGGGAAGGAGCAAGGCAGAGCTGTTCTGCACCTCTGGGCTTATTTGCTGGACAGAAGTATAACCACTACCTTCAACTTGGCTGCTGATGCACCCTGGCTCTTTTAAACTCAATCAGGAGCTCTTAGCTATAGCTACCTGAGGACTAACCCAGAAGGTGGGGTGACATAGTATTTGCTCTTCCTTGTTATTTGATTTAATGCTTTAAATTTCTAATTATTCTGGATAACAGAGATAAGAAAAAGGCTAAGCAAAAAGGTCAATAAGGGAATCATGAAGGGCATTATCAGCTGATAGTAACTGTTGTTTGTTTTGGCTTTAGGAATTAAAATAAATAGAGGAAGAAAATTCTACTAGAATGCAAGCATCTAAACTGAGAAATAGCCAAGTAAAAAAAAGAAAAAAGGTAAAAAGAAAGATCAGATAAAAACATGATAAAAATATGGCACAGCTGGGCCTGTGATTTGTATGTTTCTCACATTCAAAATACATTTTTGCAAGAAAGACAATGAATATTCTGTAGTTGGGAGCAATAAAGAAAACCCACTCCCAGACTTCTTGGGTTTTGAAGTTGCTTTCAAGGCCCGTTCTTTCTGTTCATTATATCTGGCTTCTGTGTGAGGGCAGGCCCAGGGTTTCCACCTTCTGGGATTTGTTGCGTGATGTGCCTAGGGGCAGGCATTTTAAATCAATGCTTTTTAGAGCCACTGGTAGTCTGCTTGCATTGTGCATTCAGCCTGTCTATTGTGCACGCTCCTCTATTGGAAAAAAACCTACATGACCCTACAACAAAGGATAAGAAAATGGTATTTATTGCTTTCCGTGCACACTTTCCCTTCGACGTCGCAGCTGAACAAATAGCTCAGTCAAAGACAGTCTGAATGGATATTAGGGATCAGTATCATACCGGGTCCCTTCCAGTTACTGTCACACTTGGTGCAGATCCTTCTGCCTTCCTTCCACACAAAATCTGGTCGTTTTGAGGCAAGACACGTGCAGCGCTGGGCTCTCTGGCTGATGCTCCCTTCCTGGTCCAGATCCCAACCTTTTTTGTTTGTCTGTGAGTTAGTCACTTGGGACATCATTTTGTGTGCAACAGCCCAGGAAGTCTGGTAGTATGAAGCAACGAAACCCCAACCAGCGTCAAAAGAGATGCTCAGGTTTCTCTGTGAGATGCAAAGAAGCAAGCAAGCCAGGCCCAAATGCAAAGTTGCCTGCTATTTCTTTTTCAAGAGTAATGGATACTTTCACAAATGGTAAATGATAGATCTTCCAAAGAAATGTTAACTGCTAGATCTTCCAAATTACCAGTGGTAGGAGCTCAGGAAAAGAGTCCCAGTGGTACAGTAGACCGAGATGAGAAGCTACATTATCTCCAGCAGTGGAGTGTGCAGTGGACTTGAGGCACAATATGCACTTGTACCGTGTATCATTGAAGTTGCATGCAATCTGATTATTTAACACATTAAAAAAAGAAATGGCATAACAAACTGCTTTTCTGAGGGATTTTAAGCCTACTAATGCCATGTCCTGGCTGGGGGGCATCATTGTCTTTCCCTGTGTCCGTGTTCAAGACTTGCACAATTATTTTGTTTTCAGTGAAATGAAGGCAAATAGTATTAGTATCACACAGGGCCCCTTTCTGGGCCTTGTAAAGGCACCTGCTGGCCTCTTCAGAAGGGAAAGACCTTCCTCTTCACCATCTTGTCCAACAGTTTCTATAAGATGGTCTCATCTGCTCCCAGCTCTCCAGGGGTCAACCAAATTTGATTGGGAGGTGTTGCAAGACAACCTGTCCCTGCCACATTGAGCCTGGCGGTGGTGAGGGAGACCACTCTACCCCTCCATGTCGTCACCCCTCTACCCTTTCCTCAGGGTTTCAGGGCATCACAGCCTATCTCCCCTTTTCCCAGGACATCAGCAGCATGCTTACAGCTCAGCTCTGCATCAGAGCAAACTGAGCAAAATCCTGACCTGATACTGAGGAACAAAGTCTCTGGCAAAAATTCCAGAATTGGAAGACCACCTGTTCCTCCTGGGTGGCCCCTCTGCTCTCAGCACGATCTCTTAAAATCCCAGCAAGGACAGCCTTTCTTCTATGAGGTTTCACACAGAAGGAAACAACACGTCACAATACTATTATTTAAAAGGTTTGTGTTTTTTTTCCTTAATTTTGCCAATTCCTCCTTTGGCCTCTTCTGCACTTCATGGATAATACCTGGCTAGTTTCCATCCGCTTTGCATCAGACAGGTGCAGCAGGGATGTCAGCAGGGATTGGTCTTCTAATGGCTAGGTAGAAACCTACGAAGGGAAAAAGACAAATAGCAATTTAAAAACTTATATTAAAATCCTGATAAATCAGAACAGGCTCTATGTCCATGTAGTTAACACTCTTTTTGATGTTTCAGACCAAGGAAATGAAATCAAGAAATCACACAGTAAGTTTTTCCTGTGTTCTGCAGTCAGCCCTGGTGACTGACTGACAGCAAGTAGTGCATGAAGACTTGCAGGTAGTCTTGGAGTGCTGATTAATGATAATTTCAATATGATCAAGCTCAGGTAGGTTCCTTGATTTAAAAAAAAATGTAGATACATTGCTGTCACCAGCGTATGGAGCTGTAGATTGACAGGAGAGTCAAAACAGCCCATCCACATCTCCTGTTCCCCGAGTCCTTGTGCAACGTATGGGCCTCTATACTTCCATCTTACTCCTGTTGTCAGGCTCCATTTGACCTTTACTGCTCCAGATTTCTCGACCAACCCATTGGGATACAGACACTCAGTCAATAGGCATGTTTGTTGTGCTTGTTTCGTAAATCTGAATGGAGGTAGGACATGCTCTCCCTCTCACAAAACATGTAAATGTATCCACCAACCAGCACTAATTCACAGTATGAATTAATTAATGAGAAGTAAAAGCTAGAGAAGGGGAAAACCGACATGATTTTTCACCCCTTATTGTATATCACTCCTCCCTCTTCTAAGAACAGCACAAAAAGAGTTGGAGGAGCTGTAATTTGCATTGCTTGGTCTTGTTTATACATGTTGTTAAACCACTCTCCATGCTGGTTTAGTTACACCCAGTACGGATGAGGCAGTTGAGGAAGCACGGAGCCTTACGTACTGGGGCTTTGCCGTGGATGCCAGAACAGTTCATATTGCAGCAGGCTGCTCACTTCCCTCTTTCTGCTCATAGATGTTAAGGATTAAAGATGATTGATCACTCAGTCTCGCCCTTTGTATCGCACAGGTCAGCGAATTTCAGCTGGTGTTTCCGGCAGCGAGCGTGAATGATAAGCAGCATGGTTGGGTTCTTTCCCGGAGCACAGCGCAGGTAATCTTATTTGAAGTCAGAATAAAGATGGCAGGATGCGACTCTCTCCCCCCCCCCCCCCGGCTTAAAAATCAACTACTGTGTTTCGTTGCGTGGGAAGCTTGTCCAGCCGGTATTCAAAGTGCATGTAATTGCTTCTCACTGAGCGGCTTTGAAGGAGAGGTTGTCAAGTTCTTGTGATTGTGTGTCCAGCACAATTCGCAGACACGAAAGTTGCATCTAAACGCACACAGACATGTATGTACCCATCGTGCAAGATTGCTATTCCTCTTACACCCTCACTGTCAAAGATCTAGAAAGGGCAAAAACCGCTGTATGGGTGTATATATAGCCTTGTAAGCAAAAAAAGGGATGTATACAGTAAAATAACGCAAGGAAACCACGGTTTGATTGTTGTTCTTCCCCCTACCCTGCCACGAAGCCTGTCAGTCACAAAACCAACTACATGTGGATCAAACAGGTTTCCTGCACACTTGGTGATACTGCGAGAGCTAGTCGGATGGCAGTGCTGCCCAAAGTGTGAGCTGGGGTATTGCCAGGATCTCAGTAGCGTGGGATCTGCTTTAAACCGCGGGGTGAACAGCTAGTGACCAACTGGCTGCTTTTTTTATGGCACTTGAGAAAATTGGAGCAATCCTCACAGCCATTCACAGGCCTCTGTGGCAGAGCTGTAGCACTGCAAGCCAACGGGCTCTGTTGCTGGAGGTAGCAAGGAGCTTAGGCAGCTTAGCCCCGTCAGTGTAATGAAATTACATGTCGCAATTCAGTTCACCATGGTCACTGCCCTCAGCCTCCATTTGGAGAATAATTTTCCTGAAAGCAACTGTTCTCAAAGCTTAGTAATACTAGCTCTTGCCTCCTGCTAGTCTCTGTCAAAATAAACCCCCTTATTTTCCTTTTTCATTAAATAAAGTATCTCACAAAGCCGGAATGCTAAAGCTTTAATGGTATTAGAAGGAAAGAACAATTAAGTTTGGCTCTAACCTCACGGACAAAAACACCAGTCAGACTTGAGACTGCAGAATAAAAAGGAAGGAGCAGTGGCAGCCTTTTAAGCACAAAGCTATCACAAGCACTTGGGTACTCGATGAAGCCAGATGCAAACGCATCTTCCCTAATGGAAATATTATCACGCACAGTAGCTGCCTTATTGCTAGCCAAGCTGGCTATCTCCTGGCACACAAAACACAGTCAGGAGCTGAAGCCTCCTTGAACGTTCATGTGTGTACAGCTACGGACCATTTGATGATGATCCAAGCTTGAGGCCACTCTGCTGCTGAGTCCCTCCCCTGAAATCAGCTCTTCCTGTGCATTGTGCTTTCTCCTGGGTGTGGTGTCTACCTTTTTGCAGGTTTGGGGCTTTTTAAAGCCAGAACATTTCCTCAGGCAGCTTGCAGCAAGGCTGCTGGAGTGATCTACCCACCCGGAGCAGCAAGTGGTGGGCAGGCAGGGGGGACAGAACACCTTCTGGCACCATTGCTACCAAATGCTCTGTATCATTAAATGACAGCCCCAGTAATTACACTTTTGTCAGCACTTCCCTTGATTTCATGGATTAGTACAAGGAAGACAGGCCGTACTAGAAAGATCAAGGGCTGTGATGACTAAGGAGTTAATTAGGGAGGTCTGAAGCTGTCAGTACCTTCCTCCTGGCTCTTGCCAGACCTGCTGCTGCTGCAGGGATGTGAGCAGGGCCATACGGAGCAGGCCAGAGAGTGAAGCTGGGTGTGAAATCGGTGCCTGGCTAACGCTGTGGCATTCAGGGCCCAGGAAATCTGCTCCCTGAGGAGCTTCTTAGAAAGTCAAAGTCTGCTTCTGACTGTGTCCCTCTGACAGCCCTCCTGCTTCACCCTGCCGACTCAGCCGTCCTGTTTATGCATTCCTGGGTGCCTTCATCCTGCTCTGCAAGGGCTTGGGTGGCTTCTTATCAAACTCATTTCCCATCTTTCAGAAGTTGTTACTCATTAGTAATGCAGAAAAGTTTCCCATGCGTTACAGCCTTGTAAGTTGAGTTGGCGCTGACAGCAGTAGATGCCTTACGAAGCTCCCTTCCCAGGAAGCCGGTGTGTTGCTCCACTGCCAGACTTCAGAAACATTTTCATTTCTCATGTGGCATGTTGTAGTATGGAAGATGCAGACTGATCTCAGAAATCAATATCTGCTGGTATCTGTGCTGCTCCTTTGGGAACCTGTTGGTATGCACCAAGAGGATGATGAATCGAGGGGAAATGGTGTGTGATCAGGTTTTATAGAAAGCAGTTATGTTATATTGCTGTTTACGCAGCACCACCAAATGCTAAGAATGGCTTGTCCCCACACAAAGTATTTTGGTATCATTTAACTGTCCTCAGCATGCATATGTGTACAGCTACTGCTTAAGCCAGAATTGTCCTAATATTAATCTGTTTATTGCTAGCCTCTTACAGTGGAGCCTAAAATATTTGTTCTTCTGGTTCAGTTATACACATTCTTGATCCTTCTTGCTCAAAAGGGATAAAGTTGTCTCTTAAAAGTAAGCATTCTGCATTTCTCCATCTTCATTTATTTTATACCATGTCAGGCTTCCATCCCACGTGTGTGCTGCAGGCATACACAGCAACTCTCAGCCTGACTCCTCAGTCCTCAGGGAGCTAGCTATGCAAATTGCTAGGAAGTGGTAAGCACCAAAAAGCACATTAACCCTTGCAGAGGAGGTCCACAGCTGTGTATCTTATGAATTAATATGATTATTCTTTTTGTGTTTGCTTGTAATTTATGACGTTTAATGATTCTAGTGTCGTTATGGAGGAAAAAAATGTTTTTTTAGATGGAGCTTAGGTTGTTAGGGAAGGAGGCACAGCAGTATGCAGAAACTACTGGCCATGGCCTTGCCATTTTCATGAAGGAAGGATGTGGCAAGTGAAAAAAACCCATGAAAGTAGGTTTTTCCTACCGTTTAAAAAGTCTAACATTTTGGTTTAGGAATTTTCTTTTTGGAGCAATGGTTTAACATAGAAACTTTGAATTTCCACAGAGATGCTCTGTCGGCCTGCTGCAGTGCCCTTTCATTTGTGAAAGATGGTTTAGCCAAAATGATAAACATCTCCAAGACAGATGTTTATCAGCCGCTAGTGGTGCGGTTGTTGGTCTGGCTGCCATGCAGATATATGTGTAGTCTATGGAGAAGGAAAGGACGATTTCCTTTTTCCCTTCAAGAATGTAATCTCTGCAAGAGGTAACCTGCAGGGACAAATGAGACTTGTGGAACTTCCAGAATGTGGATTGCCCAGAAAGCCCATCAGAATTGCTCCTGTGAGATTCTGCATTGTCTGAACGTTGAAGTTTCCGAGTCGCTGTGGGGTTGTTTTTTGTTTTGGTTTTTTTTTGTTGTTGTTTGTTTTTCTCCTTCCCCACAAAATATCTTTTGGTATATTTATTATTTTCTAAATTTTGGTGCTGCTGGTTCTGGTCTTGGCCACTTTCCGATAAGGCACCTGGTAGTGACACGGATTACTACCCGCCTGGCTCTTGTTAGACATCCTGCTGGTTTCTGCTCGAATAATCAGGTAAACCCGAAAATCTGAATTTTAATGAAGCCTTTTAGGCAAGAAAACAATAGTATGAGCAAATCCGGTGGCCAGAAACCTTCTGTGGCGATGGCTTGCGCCATCAGAGCTTAACTTTCAGGTATAAAAGAAAATAGGAGAGGAGATAACAGTGACTCCCCCCGGCCTTTAAGAGGGCATTGGCATGTACATGGAGCCGTGCGAAATCTCGCCTGCCCGCATGTGAAAAGGCAGTTTGCCGGCACTTCAGGTTAATGGTTATGCATGTTCCGCGCCGCATTCTCGCCTCGGAAATCAGGCACCAGCCTACCCAAGTTTTCGGGTACGGCCCGGAGTCCCAGAGCACGCTGCAGTGGATGTCCTCTTGCCCGCAGCCCGCGGAGGTCGGGCAAAGCTCCCCTCTTTTCCTTGTCGCTGCCTTTCCCGCTGCTCCCGACCCCCGGCCCGCCGTGTCCCCCCGCCCGCCGGAGCCCGTGGGGCTGCGGCGGAGGCGGCAAGGGGGTGTCAGGTTGGGGGGACATTTCTGTATTTGAGCTTTGTCTGCCTGTAATTCATTTTTACGTGGTAGCCCCGCTGCCCGCCTTTGTTGCGCAGACAGACAGACAGACCGGTCTGTCGATACAGCCCTGGCAGAAGCGGGGACTCAGCTTTTACCCTCTTTTCGGAAGAATTTACCGAAAGCCTGAACTAGGGAAATGTCAGGCAGGGGAGGGAGGGTGCGGAAGCAACGCATTAGGAAACGTATCGACTGGGTTAAATGGTTTAACTGAAATTAAAATGTAGAATACGACCCATTAGATAATCAGCAGGGAATCCACAAGCATGACCAAGGGTAGTTATGCTTGGTCGCGGTGATGTCCGGAGCTTGGAGGTAATGAGCCTGGCTAACACGGGTATTCTGCTAATTGGAGAAGCCATTACAACGATAAGGCCGTCAACACGTGGGACGAAGAAAGAAACACAAAACCGACACCAAAAAGCAGATGCGAGTTACATCCTCAACCACTTGGTTATCCTTAAAAAACCCGGGAGCGGACTTCCCTGGAGGCGAGCCCGTCCCGGGGCGGAGCCGCGCCTTGGCTGGGGCGGAGCCGGGAGCCTGCTGGCTCCGAGGGGTGCCTTTTGTCTCCCCGCCGCCTTCGAGGGCCGGGGAGCAGAGCCGCCCGCGCAAGAGCCAGCGAAACGAGCGGGATGTATACAAAACCTGGGAAAATCCGGGGAGATTTCCTAACCGAATTGCGCAAACCAAGCGCCCCGCGGCTAAGGAAGCTTGTGCCGTGCTGGCGAGTTACGAATCCGCCGTATCACGGTGTTAACTGCTGCTAATGAGCGCAAACACGAGCGTAATCACTGGGAAACACTGATGGTGTTTAAAAACAAACAAAAAACCCAGAGCGAAACAGAAAAAAAAACCCCTCCCCGCTCCCTTCGCAGGTCCTGCTCGGACAGGCAGCCAAATCTCTGCGGGAAGCAGCTCCCCAAGGGGTGGCGGGGCGCGGGAGAAGCCCAATGCCGGTCCCTCTCCACTCCCATCAGAGGTGGGAGCCCAGACACTTGGTCGGTCTTCACCCCTTCCCTCTCCGCCGCCTGAGATGCAGGTGGGTGATGGGGGAAGGATGAGAGGTGCTTTTTCTTTCCCGGGCATTTGCCGCCGGATTTAGCACATCCACTTTTTTGGCCCTTCCTGGATGCTAGCCCTACACTCCCACCTGGAGTTTGCCAGCAGGATCTTTCTCCCCAAAGTAGTTCTGCAGATGCTTGTTATGGTCCCTACAAGAACAGAAGGGCATTGTTCCCCCCTACCCGATATGGCAATAAGTTTAAGGAACATTATTTTTGTTTCCTTCTACATCTGTCCTAGTGACTCACACCGTGCCTGTGTCTGTAGACGGTGCATTTTTCATCCCCTAAGTAGGACATGCCTGACAACCCTTCTCCTTCTGACGACAGACCACTGCGCTAAGCAGCAATCTGTCATCTGCTACTTTGGGCAGCCATCCTGAAGAAGTGCTCTTGCACACGCTGAGAGCACGAGGCTGCTGGTGTGCAACTGTCGGGCTGTACCCTCCACAGGGTCTGTTAGGTGTGCAGGGCCCTTCTGCTCACGCACGTTTCTGACCTTGCCTGGGAGATGCAGCTGGGCAGGTGTGGGACATGCTGGAGCTACTCTGATTTGCCAGTATCGTTGGGTCTGTCAGGGAGACACAATTGGTTCGGAGAGGGAATGAGCTGCACGAACCAAGTGGCGTGCCAGACTGCTCAGGAAGCCTGCAGCAGGCGCTGGGGGAGAACCTCACCCCTCAACACTGCACTAATGGCTTTAACCACAGAGCAAATACAAATCAGACGTGACCCCACCTGAAAACGTGCATGGCATAAAGAAAGCACTTCTGTTTGTCCTTCTGGCTCCATTACCTCCTGCATGACTGTGGCCCAATACTCAGGCTCTGGGTTACCTTCTGAAAACTCTCCAGCTGCCAGTTGCATAGTGGGATGCCTGTGGACACGCCAGTCTTTATGCACTGTTAGGTCTTTTCAGGGCCAAAACTCTCTCCCTATAAAATCATTGTATGATTTTGGTCGATAAAAAACATCTGTTCAGAGTGATCTAATTACAAGAGGAAATAATACAAATGTATAGTAGGTGTTAGATACTCCTCCTCCCTACGTTTATAAATTTCTACATCTACTGTACCTAATTTTCAAGTTTGGTTTGTTTCGTTTCATTTGTTCTTTACTATGCGACAATTTAACTGAGAACAAAATGTACCTTAGGCTGCCTACCCTTATTAATAATCAGTAGATTTTTCACCCACACTTCTCTCTCTTTGCTTATCTGCTGAGCAGATGCAGACCTATTTGCTTAAATCAAGGCTTGTGATTCACCGGCACATCAAAAGAGCAGCCCCTATCACGTCGCTTTTATTATTGCACCTTGTCTTTGTGATCTCCACTGCATCCATACTGCAAAAAGAGGTCCCTTTATCACTTCCCTTCCTTTCCTTCTGCTTTTAGTGGAATCTGAGCTAGCAATCAGAATAATAATGATTTACCTCCACGGGAATGTGAATGCAAGCCAAGTTCCTTTGGTAGGCAGGGAAATCAGTTTGGTATTGTTTACTCATCCCCTGTGGATTCACCAGATGGCATCAGACAGCATAATTTGGAGTCCATGCTCTAAAGAGAGGCAAGGCTTGAGCTGCAGGAATTGATAATGTGAATTTACCAAGAAGAGTTCTGATCTTTCTGTGAGGATATGGCATGTCTTTCATCTTTGTTGTAAAACATGCAAGGAAACGAACCATATTGTGGCACACCTGGACCCCTAACACATCAAGCAAACCATTTTTATCACAGTCATTTATTTTGGCTACTCTTCCAATAACTGCCTTGCCTAGAGAGGATGATCTCCCAGGGATGGGGTGAAGGTCCTGAGCCGGTCAGTGGAGAAGAGGCAATGCGAAATGAGGCATTGCAGCTGTTTCCTTCTAGGCTGGATCTGCTTCAATTCAGTAAATAGAGGATTTAGGTTTCTGTTCTTTAAATATCCCAAGCATAAATTATTCACTCAAAATACATTTGTCAAAGAACAGAAGAACTAGAAAAACAGAAGAGGAAAGCCTTGGCAGAGCCTGAACCAGCTACAGCTTTACTGACCGCAGCACAAAGCACTCAGTATAGCCTGGTGGCCCTGCCCCGAGGGACGCAGGAGATGATCTAATCATTCTTTTCCATCTCGTTGCTGCAGTTCTATGATTTGAATTGTTTGCGGGCCAGATCCTAAACCGATACAAGCTTTCTTGTAGAGAATAGTGCTGCATTGTGTCTGGTGAGTGTCTGCCTTTGAGGGCTGCTTTAACCTTCAGAATATTGATTTCTCTCTGTATTTTCCCTGTTGCTGGAAGGAAGGCCCTTGGTCAGATTCCTGCTTGTGCAATGTGCAGAAGTGCACTGGTGCCATGATTTGTAAAAATGAGTGACCAAGGAGGTGAAAAGTTCAGCAGCCTTTGCTGCAACACTGCATAATCACCGTAAAAGGGGCCGTGGCCTCCGGCAAGGGGACACAGCCTCAGAAAAATCACTTGACAGTGATGTTTATCCAGTGGGACCTGTTCTGCTTTGAATGAAGGACCAGAACTGGAGTGAGGGGGCAGGCATAGGGAGCAGCTAAGAGGGCCAGAGAGTGCTGCAGACATTTTTGTTCAGCACCCATTCAGGGCAGCCCTCCCTCGGAGGTCTCTTTGCCCCGACCCTTCCTTCCAGAAACCATTGCACATTGCACCCTCTCCCCCTTCCTCTCCATCTCCCTGCTGCTGTCCCCCAGCAAAGCCGTCAAGACCCCAGGGATGGAAAATGGCTGCAGAAAACAGAAGCACTAGCTGGAAAGACCACTGGTGGCAGAGGGCAGTCTCTGAAGGTGAGTGTGAGGACCGTGAGCGTAAAAATACTTTGCAAAGCACCTGCAGTGGATCTCTGCTACATCACTTCCTAGAAAGCACCCAGGAGAGTGACAGACCTTGCCACCATGAAGGTGAATTTTCCTCCATGAAGGACACTGTTTGTCCTGGTTCTTGCAAGGATGGTGGAGAGCTGCATCCTGACTGCTGAGATGCCCCCAGTGCTGCTGGGCTCCAAGGAGCAACCAAAAGGAGAAGGAATGGAGGAGGTCACCTGGTGTGCCTTCACACAAGTGGCCGCTGAAAGTCTTGAAAATTTGGGAGGTACAAATCATGTACAGTCTTATCATGTGACAGAGCCACTGAGATCAAAGGGGCCAGACTAGAAGCCCCAGCTGGTCCCCAGCTTTTCTAGTGACTTCAAAGACCACTGGCGCAGCCAAAGGGGTATCTGTCAGGACAAAACATGTGTCTCTATAGCTAGGACTGATACAGATCTGCCTTACTTGAAGCTGCAAATTAAAGTGATGAGTATCTATCATCATCACACCCTCCCACTCTGTCACGAGTGGTTGGTTTCCCAAAGGGAACACGCGCCTGGCTCCAGAGCATCCCAGAGGAGACAGAGTTACATGAGGAGGCAACCCTACCTCATGCTATCCCTCCTAAGGTTATTTGTGTTGATAACAGTGATAATAACAAGGTCTGCTAACAACAAGTGGGTTTCAGAGCTGGGAGTCAACCTGCCAGCTGCATCCTCATTGCGTAATTGATGAAGTGAGAAAGTAAGCTTTTCCGTGTTGAATTATCAGTCTTAAAAGGTTTATAATGCAAAAGAAAAGAATTAAGGTCTCATGTATTTCAACCTGTTTTCCACATGTTTATTAGGCATACAGTCACATACATATTTATATATTAGCACAGTACACATTTGGGTATTTAGCTGCCAGGGAAAGGGTGTGATTTTGTTCACATGCAATGTTTGTCCCACATGTCAACATCCATATTTAAGTAATGGACTGTCATGGTGACTTTGAAAGACCCACATGGTGCCTACAGCTGGGTTAAACATCATAGAAAACCTGCTGTTTGCCCTGCAGGGAGAGTGTACCAAGAGCACAGGGCTCTCACAACCTTCAGACAGCTTTTCCATTGTGGTTTTTCCAGCTTGCTCTGTCCTGGTGGTCCCTCCAGGCTGGGAGTGCCTGTGCTGAAGCTGGTGCAGGGTGGGTCGTTTCCAGGACCTGGTGTTCTCCCGCCAGCTGCAGCTGAGGTAGGAGGGTGGTGTGGCAGTGTTTTTTTCCCTGACACTGTGCTGCTGTATGGCCCATGCTGGTGGGGCTTTCTTTGGCTGGCAGGCTGGTGTGGCACGCCTGCTCTTGCAGGGCATGATGTGGCGAGGCTGAAGGGCAGTGCTGGCGGCTTGTGGCTTGGTATCTGGCTCAGCATCTTACAGCTGGTCAGGCAGCAGGGGCCTGGGAGAGCGGTCTGTGGCCAGCCTGGGATGCAGGCACCACGTGTAAGGGCTGCCTGCCTTCCTGTACTGCTGTTTGGGTCCTGGCACTTTCATCACAGTGCCTTCTCCCCTCACTGGGACCTCAGGTGTCTGGACATGCTTAGCCTCTGTTTTACACCTCTGGGGTGGCTGGGCTCTCATCTACAGGGCAGAAAATTCCCCCCTGCTCTTTCTGGCCATCTTGTACCTTTTTACATTTAAATACATGAGCAATATGGCAAGTGAGCAGTGGGCACTGGGGTGAGCTTTAGCTGCAGGGTGGCAGGTCTGGGCTGTAACTGCAGGTGAGTCTGCAGAGCCGCTTCCGTGCTTACCACCCGGAGCTTTTCGTAGCACAGCAGATCCCTGTTTGCAGCAGATCCCAATTTCAGTAGGGCTCTCCAGTTTAGGAATAACCCAGAGGAGTGTCTTAAAATGTCAGACAGACACACAGCTGCTCCTTTCAATGCTTCAAAATACCTGTTTCTCACAGAGGCTGACTGCCTGTAATGCAATGCCGGGGAGCTGGGAATCTGGAAACACCTCCTCTCATCTCTTCCCCTATTATAATGTGCCCTCTAGCAGAAGAAAGTCCAGAGGGGTGGGTAGCACGGAGGCATCATGCCAGTTGTATGCTCCTCAGAAATTCCCCGCTGCTTCTTTCAAGCAGCATTCCAAGCTTTTACTACTATGAGAGTAATGCAAAGTAGCCCTCTTTCCTGTCTGTTTTGAAGGGTTTTTTTTTGTTTAGTTTTTTTTAAGTGGTATATTAACCTGCAGTGAATCTCAGTTTAATTTACCCAGTTCCCTGACATGGATAAAAAAAGAACCCAGTCACTTTTTCCCACCGCCCTGTTACTGTTGGTACCTATAGTGGTGTCCCATTGGCATCAATTAAAGCTTGCTTCAGTGTACTATTTGCCCCCAGTAACTTGTAGACTTGTTGGACATACAGCAGGAAAAGCATCGGTCGGCTAAGTATTTTGGTGATGTTCCCATCACCAAACAATTGCATGGAAATTATGAAAGTTGCGCAGTACAAAAAAGGTACACATTTAATATTTTTTGCCATCCATCAAATTGTCTTTCCACCTAAGCTAAGCGCCTAGCAGTATACCTGCTTGTTTCCTGGCTTGCTGTGAGGTGTCAGACCTTATCTCAGGAGAGCAGCTATCCGTATGAGCTCTACGTGCACTTAGCTTACTGTAAGCATGCTGGTTTCTATCACAGGTACGTTATTGTACTGCCACTTCCATGCAGTTGGCAGAAATGAAGTCACAATAACGCATGGGACGGACAGCTTGTCATGACTACTCTCTTGTAGGAGCGTTTTGTTCTGCAAGCATCTCCACATCTTTCAAACATTTTAGGCTAGCGGATGGGTGCAACCACTGCCAGAAGTTGATTGCACCCAGTATTGCATTATTACAGGAACCTTTTCCTATAATAAAACCTTTTTGATCACCTTTGCTGTAACAAAACATATTATTATATACTTAATTTATGTCTGAAATGCAAAGGTTTTCAGTTTTATAACAGCTGTGACAACTTTTAATTATGTCTTCCATATGCGTAACTAGTTTGTTTGTATACCTAGGGTTGTGGAAGACCTTACTAACAGAGTCAGTAATTTGATTGTCAGCAAAAGGTTAATATCCAGCCCTGAAATCAGGAGGAGGAAACCTACTCATCAGGTTGGGTTGGTGGTTTCAAGATCATCTTAATTAGTTCAAGTCCAGTCCTAAAAAAAGGCTAAGGATTTTCAGCTTGCATTACAATCACTGAGAAGTCAGTGCTCAGGGCTGTGCAAGAGCAGGCCTGAGCAAAGAGCAATTCCAAGTGCTGGATGCCAAATCCATCGCTGCAATGGCTGATCTGGAATTGAACCTGCTCGCACCACACATTGATTTGGCTCCAAGACAGTAAAGCAAGAGAGCTTGTCGAGACAAAATACATGAGAGAGGCCAAAGTACAAGTTAAAACACATCTTTCTGGCTCCTAGGTGTACTACATAATTATTTGAGAGCGTTGCTGTACAAAGTCTTACAGAACAGGTCTCTCTCAATTTACCTTCTCATTACGTGCGGCAAGTCCCATGACTGAGCTGCTCACTGCTTTGTAAAACGCAAGGCCTGTTTGTGAAATCTGATTTATCCTCTCCTTCTTGCCTCCAGACCGTGTCCTTTTCATGTTCTGAAGCAAACATATCCTGCATTATTTGCAATTACTGAATGCTCTGCTTCTGTAAAATCAGCTTCTCCAACTGCAGTTCTGCATTCAGCCGACATCACGGGTGTTTCACGGGGTGTCTCGGCAGACAGAGCTACCTGGCTCTGCGTGGCATCCCTGCTGTCTGCACGGGAGCAGCTGTACACTCCCGAAGAACAATCTTCAGCTTCAGAGTCAAGAGCAGGCTGCAGTTCCAGGTCAGCCTCAGGGCTGTAGTCTCTCTGCAATCAGTGGTTTCCCCCTCTCTTTGCCCCAGTTTTGGCCCTTGCACTGAATTGACTCTGACTGGGATGAAAAAGTTATGTGCTGTACCAAAAGTCCTTTGATGTCAGTATCTAAATGAGAAGAAGAAGAATAGGGAGGGAATTCGAGAGGGGGACATAACATTAGCCTACCGGTGAGGGAACCAGGCAGCTCATATGCTGGTCTTGTGCCTAACATCTCTTGTGCCACACATGGAAGCATCCTCTGGAGCAGCTTCTAAACCTCAGGTTTTCAGTCTCCCAGGTTTTATTCCTAGTCTTACATCTCTCGTTGCTTTCTGTACTGTAAATAATTTCAATATTGTGTGAAGAGGCTTCCTTTCAGAACAGGATTTGGGATGGTGGATTCTGGCAGCCTTGACCCCAGATTTAGCCTCTGGAGTGGGATGACATCTCATATGTTTTTGGGTGGTCAGAGCTTGCTTTTTGTGGCTCCATGATGCAGGTGTGTTGCATTGCCAGTGAGGCACCGAGGACTTCCAGACCTCATCAGTCAGGGGACAAAATGTAAATCTATTGATCCTTTTCCAAGGACTGAAATATTCAAAAATCACTGCAGCATTCAATTTTTTTACATGTCTTTGCTGAATCTCTGAATCTAGCCCACAGCCTCATATTTGCAGATGTATGGTTTACAGAGAACAATTTCATTTGTTATGTAAATTATTAAGTAAAATATGAAATGATTCCTACAGTTGCAGCCGCTTGGTAAACAAACCTGAATTGCAGTGCACTTGGGAAAACTCTTGCTTTTCTGTAGCTGCTAGTTTTCTGGTTTACACAGGAGTAGGTAATCACAGAGCACGCAGATTAGGTGCATTTCCTGCGGTACAGCTCTGCTGGAATCCAGGGCTGTGTGTCCCAGCCACAGGGGAAGGATCGTGGCCCATTCAGACAGTTTCAACCAAAAAATGTGTTTATAGAGTTTGATGTATAATTCTTAGTAGTCCACTAAGTTTGCTCCTAGTTATACCACTAAAGCATGACCTGATACCAAGAATATCATCTTCAATTTGCGTCAAAGTAGGAAAGAGAAAATTTGCCCTCAAAGCTACATGTTCCTTGCCTTAAGAGTTTGTACTTCTCTGTCTTGCTTGAATGTCTCAGACATTTTGAGGAAACTTTTATTTCCTCTGTTGCTTCATTTAGGGTTTTCTAGTGAAGTCTGACCTCAGTGTAGAAACGTAAGATTAAGGAAATCTGTGTTTTAGGAATGGGAAGACTGATTTCTGCTCAAGCCACTGGCAGTCTCTAAGCCCGGAAGGTCGGTTGTGATCACCACTACCATCCCCAGGGACTGCAGGGATACGTAGCACTCAGAGCTGGAGTACTCCATCTGCTTTGTGAGAGTAAGAATAGCAATGCCGATGGGTGTCTCGCCATCAGGAGTGTCAGCAGCAAGCACCATTTCCTAACCAGCTCTTGTACCAGAAGGACAACGTGCAATATTCAAGCTGCTCTGAGGAAGTGAATGCATTTTGCCACCATCAGCTCCTCAGATTATGTGTTAGCAATATGCTGTCATGTCTCTGTCTCACTATCAGAACCAAACCTAGGATTTTTCCACTATAAACAGCTTTGAAAATGTGTCAGCAGGCTTGAGTTGGTGTAACTAACAGTAAAAACTTACCTCTCTTTCATGAGTGAGGGGAATTACATCAATAGTCAGACTATTGGAAAATCTGTAGGTCTTTGTGGGGGTCTTCAATGGTTGTTTAAATCCTCTGCATTAGATAATCTCAGATCTCTTAGACCTTTGCACAGAGAGAAAGAAAAAATGGACTGCAGTAAAAAAAAAAAAAAAGTTTAAAAAGTAGTGTTTTCCTTTGTTCGTTGCCCATTTGTGTGGTCGTGACCTGTTAACCAGGAAACAAGTTTCTGTAAGTGTTACTTCTGCAGGTAGGTTAGTGCCTAGAAGGTCTGACTGGAAATGAGATTACAATCTCCATCACCTGCTAAATGTTCCTCTCAGCCTCTCTATACTGTAGTTTGTCTTGCTATGAAATAGGAATAAAGATAATGCTTATCTCCTTTGTAAAGGCCATTGAGATCCACTGATGAAAACCACTATCCATAGTTAAAGATAATTATTTCTTATTGTCTGAGAGCAATGACATTTCTTTATAGCTTCAGAGAATCGGAATCTATGCAGCTTTGGGGAACCAGCTTCAACTACAGATCCCCTCATTTCCAGCACTGTTTCTCAAGCTGTGTCTACGCCTTGCTGGCAGAAGCCCAGTGTCATATGAGGACATGGCTTTTTTCCGCCCATGTGTGGTCCAAGTTCATCTTTTTTATAAAAATGGTGTTTTGCAGAATTGGTGTTGTGGCGGGAAGCAGAAACCAAATACATTCAGAAAGGAGGAAGAAGTGCCAGATGCAACTTCAGGCTGTGTGGTCACTGACACTGCTACCCGTGTGCCATGTGATTTTGACCTGCTGCTTTCTGGTGTAGTCCCTTGCTGTCCTCGGGCCACTTTTGACCTGCAGTGCAGTGAGATTTGATGAGTTACTTAGGGCCACTCTTCTTAGCTGCCGGGGACCATGTCAGTGAGGCTGTTTGGTCAGACCCATGTGGGGTCTGCTGCTTTCCCTTGAGGCAGGGGCAGCACCTTCCTCTTAATCCAGTGCTTAGTGTAATGCTTACTGGATCCATGAGTGGGCCTCTGGGAGAGATGGCAAGGTAATTGGGAAAATACCAGCCAAGGGAGAGTGTGCGAGGGCACTGTCTTGTTCCCTGGTGGTAATGGCAAAAGCAGGGCTGCTTTCCATGCAGCTGCACTGGGGGGATGCGTGCATCCCTCCTTGGATAACAAGGAGGCCCTGTGGCAACATAAGGGGGTGCAGGATATAGTGCAGGAAAAAAGTGGGGAAAGTCAGTTTGGAGCCTAAGGGCTGCTCTCCTATGGGACTTGGAGGTGGCAGTTTGATATGACCTCAGCCCTTCCTTCCTGCTGCCTTGGGCACCCAGCTGTGATGGGGCAGGCCACCAACAGAGACAGGGATCTGAAAGGCTTCTCTGTGGAGGAGGCGTTTTAGTCTTTGATGGATGTGTGAAAGGTGTAAGAATATGGTGATGATTACCTTCTATTCCATTAGCAAGTGACTAGGGAGGATATTAAATGGCAGATATTAAACTTAAACATTTAATACCCTGCAGGATTGGATAACTTCCAGGAATTGGTCAAAAAGCTCTCTGAACCATTAGTGTCGACACAATGAAAATAAAAAATGGAGCACTGGAGAAATTGAAAAGCGTTGGAAAAAAGCCAATCTTTTAAAAGAGTAAATGGGATGAGTGGGGCACTAAATGCTCTGGATCCTGACATCTATCACGGGAGGGGATGGAGTGCCTGATACAGGATGCAACTGGCAGAGTAAAGGGTCTTCACCTCCACTACACAATGATTAAAACCCAATAATAATCAGCATTATACAGCATGACTGCAGCCCCCTACTGAGTGAATTAAGAAGTGGGTAACCACGGAGTGCAAAAAGCACTGGGGGGAACTGGTCTCCATTGGGAGCATTTTGCAGCCAAACTTGAGAAGGACCAACTGTATGCATGGTGTCCTTCAGCAGCGTCTTTCTCTGAAAGGAAACCTGAAATTGTCACAAGTCAAATGTGCAGCTGACTTTAGCACTTGGTGTAACGGGGTCCTGCTTCCCACTGCTCCGTACATGTGTGTCTCATGCATGTTTAGAACTACGTAGCTGCTCATATGTGTTAAATATTACTCTCCAGACTGTGTGAATCATTGCAAACTCTTTTAAATTGGGTTAGGAGAATAATTTGTTTATTCCCATGAAGCTATTCCTACCACAGGTTCAAAAGCAACAGCAAATTAAAAATCAAAGCTGAGCAACGCTGCCTGTTATGCCTCCGACAAAGAACAGCTTTTTACTTGCCCTTTGCTACACCATATAAAGATTAACACTCATTTCAAGGCATAGCGTTGAGTTTGGGTTGCAGGAGGTTTGGTTGTGTCTTCCTCAGAAGCTGTCTTTGTCATGTGCATGCTCTCCTTGTCTTGAGCCAGCTACAAAATGGTTAAGTCAGAATCTTGCAAAGTATTTTCTGGTTCAGTGTATGTCCTTGAGCTGTCTGCAATTCTCGTTTAATAAAATTATCTAAATTCATTATAAGAAGATGAATTGAAGTGTTCCTTGAAGACATTCAAGGAACATTGTAGAACGTGAGCGCAGCTTCTTGTTAAGTGGCACAAGGGACCAGACTCACAGCCTCATGTTGCCTAGAATAGACTCAAGATATCATACATTCCCATCTAACAGCCCCACCCCCCCCCCAGAAAGGCAAAGCCAGTCTGTGTGCATGCAGTGTCCATTTTGTATCACCCAGTTGCAGATGTGTGAATAAAGAATTGGCTCTTGTCAGTGAGGGACTGCAGCACATGCTCAGTGGGCCCCTGTGACACCTGGGCGCAGAGCGGGGTACAGCCAGCACCATTCTTCTCCTCCAGCATCTTCCCGATGGCCAGCACTGAGTAGGACAGTGTCAGGAGAAAGGGAGGCAAAGCAGCTCCCTCTTGCAGCTCAGCAGTGGAGGGGCTTTTCCAGGTCACAAGCACTGTGATTTGAAAATCCTACAAGTTACTGCAAGGTTTGTTTCTTTGGCACTAGAAATACAGTGCAAAAAAAGCATTGCAGCTTTTGACACAGCAGCAAACTTGATCTGGAAAACCAATGGTGGCTTTCTGTCTCCTTCTGGAGATTTCTTTGGGAACTGATGGTGTGAAATTTTGAGGTACCTTAGTGCATTAATGGCATTACCTTTTGGTCCTATGCCATATGCCAGAGATGTTCTATGAGACACGCACACAGTCAGCAGAACAGTTCATGGACTCCGGGATATACTGTATGTTGAATAAATTACAGGAGCCCGGACATGTTCTGTCATGCAGACATGGCTATAATGACAAAAGGTCTCAAGTCTGCAAAAAGAGAGACTAATATTTTGTTTCTGTTTTGCTCCTGAGAGCCCTGAATGAAAAACCAGAACCCAATTTGTCACATTATTCACACCAAATGATATTTTTCCCTCCTTTGGGTTTTTTTTTTTTTGGTTTGGATTTTTTATTTTTTTCCCAGTCCACAAACTTCATTCTCAGTTTCTTAAATGCTGATGTAAGGTCTGTCTCTTGCAGGCGGAGCGTTTACACTGTGTCAGCCAGCAGTGTGGGCAGGAGAAGGGATGTGCAGGTGGTGAGTGTACCAAGGAAATCAGGGGGAAGAGTATTGCAGTGTTTCTCTAGGGAGCGGAGTGACTCCAGTAAGACCGCAGTGACATCTGGAAGAGGCTGGTGTCTGACTGTGCTGGGGGGAAGGGGGTGGGAAGGCGGGGGGAACTGGTAGGAGCAGAGGCGGAAGGAAGATGGAGACCCAAGGGAGCATATGCATTGCAAGGGGGAGGGTGCACAAGCCATACAGAGTGAAACTTAACTCTTTTTTTCTTTTATTTCAAGTGTTGCAGATGTTCTTTTCTGAGTTTTGATGCTGGGAAAAAAAGCAGTGTGTAAAACCTTCAACTTCGTTAATTATTATTATTATCATCACCATCATCTAACTGTTGTGTAAAATGACAAATATTTATTCAGCTTTTACTCTAGTATAATTTTAACCAGACTTGTGGGTTTGCAAATGAATGAAATCATAGGATCCCTCAGACATTTTACAAGCACAAATGCAATGATAACATCTAATTGCAAGGATCTGAGACTGTCTGACTGCAAATGGGATGCCATTAACCTCTTTCTGTCTGTTAGAGATGTGTAGAAAATTGTCAAGACACTGCTAAACACACTGCAAACCTGTGTGATGGAACGACCATTTAGGTCCCGACTCTGCAAGAATTCAATCCATGCTGAGGCTGATGCATTTGCAAACAGTCCGGTTGCAACAGGACTTTCAGGTTACTTTAACATACAGCCTAACCTACGAAGAGAAGCAGCATCCCCTAAAGTAGCAATAGCTTTAAATACACCTCAGTACAATATACACAGGGCTGCGGGTACTGGAACACTACCTACACTCAATTCTAAACTGTGGCAGTAGGCTACTATATAAAGAGGGTGATGTCATCTGATGCCTGATTTGCTGCCATAGCAGTTTCATTCCGAGTCACTGTTCCCTTTATGTTTCCGAACTCCTGCCTACTTTCAGCTTTTAAAGGAAATACTTTCTACAGGTGATTGCCAGAGGTGCCCTCAGCAAAGGCGTAGCTCACTGAAAGCCCTGGGCTTTACAGGTGAAAGGATTGTATTAGGCTCAGGTATGCAAAATCTACCCTATTTTGACCACTTTGTATGTGGATGCCAAATAAATAGGCAAAAAAAAAAGAGAAAGGTATGCAATTCATCTTTAATTTCATGAAGTGCTGATGATGGAAACTTTTTCGTTGTGCTCAGCGTAGCAATGACCAGAGTATATGTGTTCAGTCTTGTTTCTGTGAGGCACAGATGACCTGCCCAGCCGTGGATGTAAGAGAAAACCCAACAGTAATGGACAGATTACTTACACGTTTCCAAAAGTCACTTCAGCAGCTTTGTTCGGCGAGTCTGCCGCAGCACAATCCGTGGGTGACACCTTGTGAGCAGCGCTGCTGAAGTCACTCCCATGACGTAACCCAAGGCGCTCAGAGCAATGACTGCGGGAGCAGGATCGCCTCTTTTTTCTTAACTTGTGTGTGGGGGGAGTGAGAGGGAGGGCAGGGACTACCGCTGGCAAAAATGACAATGCTGACAGTTGCCAGTATTGACAAGGACAGATGTGTAGTCCGTTTTACCAAATCTAGGGGTTTTTTTTTTAGTGTATTTTGATGCTGTTAGTCAACAAAATTTTCCTCACTTGTATATCATATAAAATAGAGAAGCTGAGACCACAATTGTGTAAAGTTGAAGCTGATGATATGCAGACAAAGCAGGGCGTAGATGTTGGGCTCTGGTACTCAGACTTGGCCACAGCTATAAAAAAATTGGACATGCTCAGCTATTTCGCGACATAGCACATCCCTTTTGCTAAAACATATGAGGAAGCTGGAACTGTTCAGCCTGGAGAAGAAAAGCTCAGGGCATACCTTGTCAATATGTGGTGGTTTGGACCTGGCTGGAGGCCAGACACCCACCAAAGTCACTCTATCGCTCCCCTTTTCAGCTGGACAGGTGAGAAGATACATATTGAGAGGCTTAGGAGTCGAGGTAAGGGCAGGGAGAGATCATCCCGCAACCAGCATCACAGGCAAAACAGACTCAATACAGAATAGAGGAAAGAAAATTCTAATTTATTACACTGCCCACACAAAGAGTGAAACCAGAGTCGGATAATGAAAAGTGCGACCAGATCTCAAAGCACCTCCTCCCACTCCTTCCTTCTCAGCAGACTTCACTTTAGTCATGATTTTGCTCCATTCTTCCCCAGCCATTGTGGCACAGGGAGGGGCAGGGAATGGAGGAATGGAGGTTTCAGTCCTCACAGGATGTTTTCCTTCATGGACAGGGGGGCATTCCTCATACCCTTCCCCTGCTGAACCATGGGGTCCCACCCACGGGAGACAGTCCTTCATGAACTTCTCCAGTGTGAGTCCTTTCCCACAAGGCTCTTCACCAGCTGCCCTGGCATGGACCACTTCTATGGGGTGAGTCATAGAATCATAGAATGTCTTTCATGTCTTCGGCCCCGACTGCTCCACCCTGGTCCTCCATGGAGTCACAAACCTCTCCCCCAGCAAACCTGCTCTGGTGTGGGTCTCTCTCATCTCTGTGTCTCTGTCTTTCTCCATGGGCTGCAAGTGCTGGCAGGGGCTTTGCTCCAGTGCGGGTCACTGAATCTCCTGTATGTCTCCACCTGCTCCAGCGTGGGGCCTCTCCATAGGCTGCAGGTGGGGTCTCGGCCTTTTCCATGGGCTGTGGGGGGACACCCGCTCCACCATGGGTTTCTCCAGGGGCATCCTTGTCTCTGGCACCTGGGGTGCCTCACCACGCCCTTCTTCTTCCCTGGCATAGGTGTCTGCACAGTTTCTTACATCTTCTCACTCCCTTCTCTGGTGGCAAAAAGCATCCATTTGCATTTTTTTCCTCCTAACTACGATTCCCAGAGGTGCTGCGACTGTCGCTGATTGGCTGTGGTGATTTCGCCCTGGCTGGAGGCCAGACACCCACCAAAGTCAGTCTATCACTCCCCTTCTTAGTTGGACAGGGGAGAAAATATATATTAAGAGGCTCAGGAGTCAAAATAAGGACAGGGAAAGATCATTCTGTCATCAACAACATAGGCAAAACAGACTCAACACTGTGAAGAAGAGAGAAACTACCTAATTTATTACACTACACTACAAAGAACAGTGGAAACCGGAGTTGGGAGCGTGACCAGATCTTAAAACAAATGCAACCAGATCTTAAAACACTTTCCCCCCACCACTCCCTTCTCAGCAGACTTTAGTCAGGATTTTGCTCCCTTCTTCCCACCCCGTTCGCAGTACAGGGGGCAGGGACTGCGGAAAATGGGCTTCTTGGTAGCACCTTCCACCCACCCCTCCATTCTAAGCAGACTTCCCTTTAGCCATGATCTTGCTCCCTTCTTCCCCCTGCTCGCAGCACAGGGGGGCAGGGACTGGGAAAAAATGGGGTTCTCTGTTACTTCTTCATGAGCTGTTTTCCTTTTCCAGATCTTAAAACACCTCTAACCTCCCCACCCCCACTCCCTTCTTAGCAGATTTCACTTTAGTCATGATTTCACTGCCTTCTTCCCCTTCCCCCCCACCCCGTCCATTGCAGCACAGGGGGGCAGGGACTGGGAGATGGGGGCTTCGGTCAGTCTCTTGCAAGTTGGTTTCCTTCTCAGCCGGGGGGGTGGGGGCATTCATTCCACACCCTCCCCCTGCTGCACTGTGGGTGAGACCCACAGGAGACAGTCCTCCATGAACTTCTCCAATGTGAATCCTTTCCCACAGGGCTTTTTCTCTTTATCACAGTGTCTCTCAGTCCCAGTCCTCCACAAGATCCCATGCCTCCTCCCAGCAAACCTCTTCCGACGCAAAACTCTCTCACTCGTCTCTGTGTCTCTGATTCTCCTCATGGCTGCAAGTGCTGGCAGGGGCTTGTTCCAACGTAGGGTCACAGCATCTTCTCTATGTCTCCACCTGCTCCATCCAGCCTGGAGCCCCTCCATGGGCTGCAGGTGGGGTCTCGGCCTTTTCCATGGGTTTCTCCACGGGCTGCAGGGGCATCTTTCTCTCCAGCACCTGGGCCACCTCCTCCCCTGCCCTTTCCCAGCCTTGGTGTCTGCACAGCTCGTTACATCTTCTCGCTCCCTTCTCTGGTGGCAAAAAGGCAGCTGCTTCTGGGTCATTTTCCCCTATATGTGATTCTCAGAGGTGCTGTGACTATCTCTCGGGCGGCGACTTTGGCCTTGAATTGCTCGTTGTTTATAGTTCAGGCTGGCAGAAAACTCTAACTGCTGCTTAAAGAAACCATCTCAGCAGCACAGCCTCGCAAAACTTCAACATTGGCTCAGCCTTGGTCAACAATGACTCTGGCGTTGAGCTGGCTGGTGTTTGCTCTGTGGGGCCTGCACAGGACTTCTGGCTGCTTCTTGCAGAAGCCACCCCTGCAGCCCCCCCCCCCCCCCCTTCTCCACCAGAACCCAGCCACACAAAACTGCAACACGATATATGCAAAAACCTGAAGGCAGGGAGCAATGACAAGAGATCCAGGCTCTTCCCAGCAGTGCCCAGTGACAGGAGCAGGAACAGGCACAAAATGAAATGTCAGGTTCCTCCTGAACATCAGGAAACACTTGTTTACTGTGAGGGTGATGGGTCACTGGCACAGGTTGCCCAGAGAGCTGCTGGAGTCTCCATCCCTGGAGATCATCAAAGCCATCTAGACATAGTCCTGTGCGAGGGGCTTAAGCAGGGATGTCAGACAAGGTGACCTACGCAGGTTCCATCCAACCTCAACCACACCATGATCCCGTCACTGTTGCTGGTGGTATTCAATGATCCTAATTGGATTTAACTTGTGAGGCTATAGAGGTTGCCTTGAGGTTTCAATGTTTTTTCATTAACAACCAGGCTACAGAAGATCAACCAAGAAGCCTGATTGCTTCTCCTTATTGATAATACCTGGAAAAGAAAGAAGATATAACTTGATTTTCAAGGCCTAATGCAAGAAAATAAGCCAAAACCAAACCCTCAAATCTACCTGAAAAGTGAATAACGTTTAGTTAAGGCTTACAGTAAGAATAAGTAAACACAGTATGAGGGCACATTTAAGGGTTTTTTAGATTTTTTTTTCCAGAGGAAATCTTAATTTCATGGAGTAACTGCATCTTTTTTTATGCAGAAGTTGGGCAACAGAGCTGAGATTTACTCTGAACTTGGAAGGCATCATTACATTATAAACTTGTTACTGAAAAAGAAAAATATCCTTTTATTTGACTCCCTTGGTTTTAAGTTCTACATTATTGTCATTCACATTATAGTTGCACCTGAAGGCACCAGTTAACAGCAGGGCATCACAGTACAAAGGAAACTGTGGTTTTATTGTAAGCAACTGTCTCTGCCCAAAGGTACGACAAATTAACAAGAGGAGGCCAAGAAAGAGTTTTAGGAAGGCAACATTATTGCAAGCGCTTTCAAACTCAAGTGATAAAGAAATAGATAAATCAGGCTCACAAAAACATAATGAAATTTGGTTTAAACTTCATTTCTAATTAGCAGATTCTTTTATTATAGTGTTTTTTAATCTTTCTAAATTTTAGTGTCAGTCTCTATAGTTCATTCACTTCTGGCTTTACTGTGAGTCAAAAAGCCTTAATTAAAAAAGCCAAACCAACCAAACAAAAAAGCTTCCCTTCGCTAGCATGAATCCAAGAACTGTAGAGATTTAAATGACAGCAAACAAGCTGAGATTCAGCCATTCTGCTAATCCTGTTTTGTACATGTGGAACTAGGCCAGGCCCAGAGAGATTTACTATTTTGCCCAGCGTTAGGTACTGTGTTTGACAGAAATAGGCAACCTGATGCCCAAATTAGCAAACAAGTCTTCCTTCTTCTGAAGAATGGAGATAACCAACTTCTGTAGCCAGTTCCCCATTTTTGAACCACATTACAACATCCTCTCAAATCCATGCTAGCATACAAGAAGTTGCACGTGTACTTTCTGGTCTTCCCTCCTTCAGTAACTGTCATTTTCAGGGGAGATGTTTTACAGCTGCTTTTGTATTTTCAATCACTGCTTGCTGCACAGCACCATGCAGTGGAGGAAGATCTCCTTTGCAAATACAGTCTTCTTACTGTTATCTAAATGTTGCTATCAACATCTCCAGTCTTCCTAAATCAGCCTTGAGTGGGCCACATCTCCAAATATGCGCATCCTAGGCACTGACTAGAAACAGAGTTACTTTGAGTAACACCAGGTGGTATTTTCCTCCCGTTGTATCCACACAAACCAGACCCAAGGGGAATCGCGTTTCTAAAAAACCTTATGCCACTTTTATGTTTTGAAACTTTCAGCCAGCATCCTGAATGGTGGATATATAAAAAATCGTGGAGTGTGGGAGCTTGTGGGGCAGTCAGGATTTGAAGAAAAGCCCGGTTTAATGACTGAAGGTCCATTTCACACAAGTCCTTTGCAACTACAGCTGAATGTTCATACCAAAACTTTAAGCTCTTGCATATGGTAACAAGTATCTGGCGTATTTTCTTTTAAGCGACTAGTGTGAGAATGCTACCCTAAATGATAACTTTTGTTTGTTTGGTTGGTTTTTGTTTCTGGCTTTTCTTGTAGTGGCGGGTAGTTCTTTGTTTCCTCTTTTTAACAGAGCATGCTGAAGAATAATAAACAAGAAACTGGATCAGTGTGTGTCTGCTGGCAATTTCGCTTATTCCTCACCCCTAAATAGAGAGGATGGAGTCACTGTGCAAGATAACTCATGAAAGATCACTTTAGCATCCTTATCTTTTTCTCAGAAATTTTGTCGGCATAAGCCAAAGGAGCTTGCTAATGGCCTCTCTTATTGATATTACACAAATTACAGAGGCAGAGCTGCACGCTGGGAAATGAGATACTCTGACCTAAAATAAATTATCAAATGTGGAGTCATGAGGAGAGGAGTCACTGTTCAATAAACTCGTCTGGGACTTTGAAGAACATCTGCCTTCCCAGGGTAAAGATGTTGCACGCAGCCTTGGGTACACAACTACAGGAAGACTCACAAGGATAGGAACTGGGTGGGTGCAAATTGAAGGGCATGTTTAAGGCCAAATTCCTCCAACCTCTGTGTGTGTGTGTGTGTGCGTGCGCGCGTGTGTGTGTGCGTGTGTGTGCGTGTGTGTGTGTGTGTGCGTGTGTGTGTGTGTGTGTGTGTGTGTACACCTCAACTTTTGCTAGAGACATTCCCAAAACTGGGTTCCTTCCTTCCTGAATATCTAGAGCAATTTCATACTTTCAATGCTGCACCAAATCTGCCTCCTCTAACTAATCCCTGACAGCACAGCCTGCAGCTCTAAAACTGGACTCAGCACCAAATGTAGCTGTTCTGCCTGAGCAAAGCAGGGCTGGTCATAGAGCTACTACCCTAGTTTATTCAGCAAGGCAAAAAAGGCCTTGCTTGATGGTCTCATGCTTCCCAGTTTCTACTTCCAGGGCTGCCAGAAGCTCTTCCTGTACATATATTTGGTTCAAACTACATGTTACCTTGTCATGGACAGTACTCTACATCTTCTCTGTTCAGCCAGTACCAGAAGGCAGTAGCCAGCCCCACTCCCCACCAAACTCCAATATATGTTGGGCTTGAGACTCCTGCTCAAAGACTCTGCTGCCTGCTGCTTCAGGAAGGTAGCTGGGACCAGTTGAAAACTACATTGTGGTTCCCATATAGAGGACCACTGCATCTTTCATTTAAGACTTGTTTATTAAAAACAACATATGTGATCTTCCAAGCAGGTGTCAGGGGCCAGGCATACATCATAGCTGATAAAGGTTATGTTATTGGCATGGATACGGATTTTTTAATCATCAGTAAGAGCATCTACCTGTGCTGCTCTGCTGTCCCTCTGTCATACTCAGGGTCATACACAAACTGATTGGAGTCAGAGATGGTTTAGGTATCCGCATATTCTGAAAACAGTGTCATACCTATGCACCCGGATAGTAACTGATCAGAGCACGTGTTTAAAGGAAGGCTACCTGCCACCCCCCTTCTTATGTACACCTATGTATGTCCATCTCCCCTCCCTGCCTCTTCTTCTTCCAGATGTAGAGGGAAACATGATTTATGTGTTTTGTTCAAAATCTTATACTCGGTGACTGAGGTATGTCATAGTATGAGAGTCACAGACTGGTTTGGGTTGGAAGGGACTTCAAAGCCCATCCAGTTCCACCCCCCTGCCATGGGCAGGGACACCCTCCACTAGACCAGAGTGCCCAAAGCCCCATCCAACCTGGTCTTGAACACTGCCAGGGAAGGGGCAGCCACAGCTTCTCCGGGCAGCCTGTGCCTGGGCCTCACCTCCCTCACAGGGAAGAATTTCTTCTTTATATATAATCTAAATCTCCCCTCTTTCACTTTAAACACATTACCCCTTGTCCTGTCACTAAACTCCCTGATACTCAGTCCCTCTCCAGCTTTTCTGTAGGCTCCTACAGGTACTGCAATGCTGCATGAGAAAATGACAAGGAATTACAGATAGAAACACAGAAAGGGTAGAAAGTAAAAAGCAACAGAGAAACAATGACAGCTTGGCCAGCTGGCATGCACATGTTTTAATGAAATTAGTTCAAACTATCTTGGTGAATTTCAAGATGAACTGACTAAAACTCTTCATTAGTAAAATGGGATAGCCAGTAATAACAGTCCTGCTGCAGTAATTTCATAATCGATAGCTCCCACTGGCCTCCTGCAGAGCACTAAACTGCATCTAAATGTTAGGTTATATTTCTGCACATTTATCAGCTGTCATCACTTGCTTTTTGTAACCTTATGCATCAAAGAGTGCAACTGGATTTCACTTTATTGGGGTCATTCATGTCTCACTTCTCACCATGGCGTTTGGAGCATTTGATTAACAAGACTTCAAAGAGGAAATCTGAATTTCTAGATACCATTATATAGTAGATTAATTAATATGCTTCTTTATATCTAAAGAAAATATATCTGTTTGTCCTGTGTGGGTGAAAAGGAAAGATAAAATGTGTCCACTCTGTAGCTTTAAGCTGATTCTTTTTTTACTGTCATCAAGATGGGATGATATAAATGTTCTGATTTGGTGTTGCTTGTGATCAGGGAAATACTGGCATCTGCAGAGGTGTCTCAGTAAGTAACTGAGATTAGTAAAGGATTTTGTGATTCTTTCAGTTTGTTTTATGTTAAGGGAGAGTAACCCCATTGCCATCAGATCTCACATCTAACCTCTTTAGGTATGAGCCAGTCTCATACAATTTTTTTAAAGGCAGGGAAATGCACAGGAAAACTCAGAGTTGCACATGTAAAGTCCAGGGTGACCCTCTGAGTTTTCATTCTCACCTTGTTTCATTCTCTGTTCTCTTATACCTATGACAGAAGACACCAAAGAAATAATGCAGGATCAGATTACTTCACTCAGCTAGGTACATCTCTGCAATAAAAGTTTCATTAGACAGTCTTTTGCTGAGATACAAGAAGCACTTGACATAGGGCAACACATCTGCTGCCTTTGTGAATTATATTTCTTCATGCTGAGGAATTACCCAGTGAAATGAATAATTCTGGCAGCATCTGGGCTGAGGAAAGGCTCTGTTCTTTCATTATAACACAGAGGCAGCTGTTCAGTGATCTTCTTAAACATTTGATTTTTAGCTATTGTTGGAATCTCTAAGAAAGTTCAGTACAGAACAAAATAAAAATCAGATTCTTTAATGTTACGCTGATCAAGTTTATGTTCAGCTGTTCAGAAATTCCCTTTGGCATTGTACGGAGCCATCGACACTAGGAAAGCCAATACAGTCGTTCAAAGCAGTCTGTAATGTAATCTGGTTGAACTGGAGAGCTCACAAAACAAGACTGTTTTTCAGTAGTTTTATTCTGCTGGAGGAGAGTGGCCTCTGTACAGCTCAATAATAGATATGGCAGAAAAAAACAGATGAAGCAACTAAGGTGAGTGGGGATGAAACCCAGCTGTATCACACAAAATTCTTAGTTTTATTTGTAACCAAGCCTCACTTGAGACTGTTACTGGTGGCAGCCAGAGGTCTGCAGTGGTGAGTTATTGCTTGGATTTACCCCTGTTCTTCTTGCTTGAATTATTAGCAAATATAATTTTTAGTGTAATTTACGTAATTTTCTAACCTTGAATGTCTGTCTGAAGTCGCACTCCTAAGTAAGGTTTCCAAGCATTCCTGGACAACAGTGTGTGCTCAAGGATAGTAAATCTGACATTGCAGATTTCCTGGCACACAGAGTTCAATTGAACATGCATGGACAATCTGTCCAATCTGGCCTGAAAACATAGGATTTACTGAGCTGGGTGTTGCGCAGCCGTGGTGCATATGGGCCGTGAATGTGTCTAGGATTTCCAGTCGCACAGCAGCCAGTCAGTGCTGTGGTGAATGCACAATAAGGTTTCAGTCGCTGGACCTACAGATGCACAGAAGTCCCAGGAGAGGATCCTGAAAAATTTGCCCTGATCAAATTCTGGTCTGAAAGCAAGCAAGCATTGCCAAGAAAACCTGGCTTTCAGCAGTACTTAATTAAAACAAAACCTTCCAAAACAACAACAAAATGGAAAACATCACCGTGCCTCACAGTGTTTCTGAGAGACCCCTGAGCTGGGATATAGCAGAAGGTTCCCTGACATATTATCAGCTACCCCCCCATCAGCTGCTTCTGACTGCCCTTCACAGCTTCCAGTAGGATGTAAGTTTTGCAGATTTTGGCATGGGACTGGAGAGAGGAGGGAGCTGACTATCCTGGACACATATTCTCTACACCCTTGCAGCTCACAGCAGTCTAAATACAGAATGGACAATGCAGGTTTATTGGGTGTGGGGAGATGGGTTTCTTTTGGTGATGCACCCTACAGTGAGTCTCAGAAGCATAACTTAGTATACAGTATTGTCATGTTGCAGACAAGCATAAAAAGAAAAACCTTCTCTCCCTGTAACTGTTGGTCACTCTTGGTGCAGAGAGATGGGCAGGAGACGCATTTCTTGTTTAAAATACGAAACACACAAATGCAATGTTATGTTGAAGATATTATATGTCACAATCTTTATTTGCAGCCTAGTACAGGAGTCTAAGCAGCTGTGTAAATAAATCATTTGTGACAAGGAAAAAGTGCTTGAACTTGCTGAATACTTCTGTTTAAATGTGCTGCTGAAAGCAAACCTGCTGCCTTTTGAGGTGAGAGGGGATAAAGGATCCTTTTCAAACAACCAGTTTCAAGGATGGCCAGTTGTATCTTGATTCCAAATACTCAGTCGGCTGACGCTTTTAGCTGATGCTAAATTACAGGGTGTTGTAGATAGCCATCTCCATTTACATTAGCAGGTAGGGGCTGCCACCTATTGAAGCAAAGCAAGGCAGAGTGTAAGTTACTGCATGCAGTGTTTCTCCCCCTCCTTTTGGCTCTTCCTTGATGAGAGCTCTCACCAGCTCCAATTATGTGTTTTCAAAATGACCTCTTTCAAACTCCCACCTGTATAAAGAGTTGACTAAAGATAGCAATCTTTTTAAAACTTCTAAAGCAACCCTCCATTTTTTTCTTTTCTTTTCTTTTCTTAAAACAGGAGGTAAACATCAATCTATTATTAGAACAACATTTCTGCTTTCTTGCTTTATTTTAAGAATGGGATCTGCAGAAGGGAAAATGCACTACTAGTGTAAATTCAGTGATGCTTAACAAACAAATTCATTAGGCTACTTGATCACAGAGTGTTTTGGGTTGGAGGAGACCTTTAAATATCATCTAGTCCAGCCCTGGTGCCATGTGCCATTGTCTGCACAAAAAACTCAAATAACCAAAATAAATGGAAGGGGTGCTTTTGTCCTTTTTAGGCATTTTTAGGGCCCTTCTTTCCTGTTTTCTTCTGAAAAGGTAACAGAAATGAGAACTCTATGCTTGTCTGCATGGTGTGCAATAATCAGCTAATTAAGTGTTGAGAGTTGTATAGCACATCAGCTATATTTGTGGAAATACTTGATTTTTTAAACAAAGAAGTGAGACATTTAATTTAGAAGGACATTACATCTATTTCCACAGTACCATTTTCAACTGAGACTTGTAATATATAGGTTTAATTTTTTAGAAGAAGAAGATGCAGCAAAACTCTTACTCTGCTGCATTCTCAGTAAGTTTAATGTCCCTGCTGCCTGCAGATCATGGCTGTTTGGTCTTGGCAGGTAACAAGTCTGCAGCAAAAGTGCCACAGAACAAAGTGTGTGAACAGAAGGAACTGTCTGGTTTAGTGGGCATGGGGATAAGCAGCATCTGTGTCAGGTTCAGAGGGAGGAGATACAAAGACTGGGTGACCTGTTGGTCTGGTGGAAACACAAACCCAGCTTGAACAGAGCCAGAGGCTTTGTAGAGGACAACAGGTCTGCCTCCTAAAACTTCTAGGTTTTATAGGAAGTTTTTTTGTTTGATTTTTATTGCATGTGATGCTGTATCTGGAGGAGGAAGCCTGCTGGGTGAAGAACACAGGGCTGCAAAGGCAGAGGACTGGAAGGGGGTGAGAAGTTCTGACAGGTTTGGAAGGGGTTGAGGTCAGGGATACTTGATCTAAACGGAAAAGACTGGTATATCTTGATTAAAAAAAAAAAGGTCTTTCTGATAGGAAGCCCAGGGATGCAGCACGAGCCAGGAAAGATGCTAGCAGGCTGAGGGAATGTACGGGCTGGCTGTTACCTGTGCTTGCGTGACTCTTCTGATGGAGAAACCTTGGGTCTCCTCCCACTTAGGCCAAACAGTGTCTGCTACTACCTCTGAGTTGGAGACACACTACTATTTTCCTCACAAAAATGACAAAATCCTGTTTATTACCAGCTATCCGGCAGTAACCTATCTCCAGCTTGATGTTACGTTCCGCTAGGTAACACGCCTTTGCTGTGACTGAACGTGTTTCGATTCCCCTGTTAACTCTGCGTCTCTTTTCGTAAGATCAGGGGGCTATTTTAGCGGATTCCTTCACGTAGGAAACAGGAGCGTCTTTTTTTTTTTTAACACCTCTCCTCCTTCCCCCTCCCCCAAGTGTTCACAAACCCCATGAAGGGGCAGGGAGTCAGGCGCAGAACGCGGGCGCCGTTGGCCGGCGGGGGGCCCGCGGCCTGCTCCCGGCAGCAGCGCTCTGTGAGGCGCCCACCAGAGGTCGCAGCGTCACCGCGAACGGGGCGCCGCGTTCGCTGAGGCGCCTGGTGGGTGTGCGAGAGGCGCCAGTGAGAGCAGGGTGCGGGTTTGCGGGGGATCCTGCTCATGCTCCGGAAGGCAAGCAAGAGGGGCACTGGCGTTACGTGATCGCTGTCAAGCATAACAGTCAAGCCCCCTTACTCATGCAGGAGTGCTGTTGCGATGCGGTGTTCCCACCTCGGCCTGCAGGATGGCTTCCAGTACCCAGCTGATCTGCCAGAGGTCTGGCGCCCACCAGATCAGATCGTACTGAGCTGTAACTGCAGAAGAGAGTTGTCTTGTTCAGTGTTTGTCACCTAAGCATACTGAGGACACTTAAATATGCCCAAGTGTGCTCAAGTATCCTGTAGCAATGGATGGTGTAACTTCCACTTTCAAGTAGAAGATTAAGAGAGCTCCCTTACTCTGGTGTGTGATGGACAGGAGTGCTGAAAAAAACAAAAAGGATGCCTTTTCCTTCCCCTCCCTCCTTCCCTTTCCTTCCTTCCTTCCCCCCTTCCCTTCCCTTCCCTTCCCTTCCCTTCCCTTCCCTTCCCTTCCCTTCCCTTCCCTTCCCTTCCCTTCCCTTCCCTTCCCTTCCCTTCCCTTCCCTTCCCTTCCCTTCCCTTCCCTTCCCTTCCCTTCCCTTCCCTTCCCTTCCCTTCCCTTCCCTTCCCTTCCTTCCATCCTTCCTCTGCATTAAAAAGAGAGCAAGCCATGAACTTCAACCTCCACTTAAGTTCAGTTTGCTTATTAGACTTTAAAGGTATCATGTCTGTGGTGCTGATGCCACCAAAACCGGGACAGAACCTGCGTCAGGCACAGCTCTCCTTCCTGCACTTCCTCTTCTGCATTGGAGGCCTGGTGTTGACACTGTGGTTTGAAATAAGCTGGATCAGGTGTCTGGTAATGCTTTGTGGCCTTCAGCACCATCTGTGCTAGCAGACCCAGTAATAATGGGGCAAACTGAAAAGTGTGATAACAAGAAGACCAAACTCCAGGCAGCTGTGTCATTAGGTCAAAACTGGGAGCTTCCATGTGAAAGGATTAATGTTCCATACCTTACTTTATTATTTAGATACTTAGGTAAGTTACACTACAGCAGATGCAATGTTACCCACCATGAGTTACTTTGGCCTACTAATTTTGGTCCATTTTAAGTAACGTTAGTTTTCACTGTAATGGGAAGCTCATCAAAGTCTTAAGTTAGTATCAGCATCTTTCAAAGCTCTGATCAGTCCTAGATTTTCCACCTCTTTCATTGTGCACTGAAACTACACTACATCAGAAAAATACGCCCTTAGGTCTAACCCAACTTCATGGGAGAACCTAAAGCTGCCATTTACCATGCTGTTCTTCTACATTCTTCCCCATTTATAAATTTAGACAAAAACATAGTGGCAGGCGTACGGCTGGGTTTTACCTCTTGAGAATGAATGGTGTGTTCTCTGTATGCTACACGCATTCAAACAAGTGCAGACAGCTGCCATTTAATGGAAAGAGGCAGGGACATAACTTTCTGAAAAATTCTTACATATTTTTTTAAAGATATTCCTTCTCAAGCAAATTCTGCGTGCCTGGTCGCTGGTGTGGCTTCACGAGTCAAGACTACTTCTGCACATTACTAGGGTGAAAAGGAGAATTAGGCTTGAGAGTCGGTGGTTACAGCAAAGTGTTGTCTCCCTAGTCCTGAGAGCTCTGTAGGTATCACCTGAGAATGTTCTCGGAGAGGTCAGATGTATCTGACAGACTCCGATGCTGTCATCAGTTTAAAATGGAAGCTCACTAAGAGATGAGTGCAGGGGCCAATGCTGTCACCTGCAGTAATGCCCGTGGCACAAGCTAGAAACTGCCGGCAGCAGGAACACAGCGAAGCACTGAAGTGGCTCATCTTGGGGGGTGCTTCTGGAAATCGTGGTGCTCGAAGAGGCTGATGCCACTGAGCAAACAGCATATATAAGATACCCGAAGTGACAGGCGAGCCGTGCTTGACCGAGGACCGCCCTGAAGTGGCGGAAAGGACATCCCTGCGGTCTGGGTGGGAACGCCGGGGCCGCAGGAGACGGAGCAGCCAAGGGTGAGAGATCACAGAGCTGGCTCTTTGCAACCTGCCGGACTCGGTCTCTGGCGCAGGTTTGCAGCAGACATTGGTCTACCTCAAGGTGGCCCTCCTCAACCTCTGTGAAACGAACTCGTCGCCCTTCTGAAGCGTTTGTTACTGGGTGGACAAGTACTAACGAGGAGCCTAAGTTGAGAAGTCAGAGATTGAAAGGACTTGGGAAGTGATGGTGCTTTAATATTTAGACCATACTCATTCATAGTCAGAAAATTTGTTTTACTGTTGCTTCTTTTGCTGGCAAAAGGGGTTCAGATCTGACTTCAGCAATCAGATACATTTCACACTGAATTACTTTTAAAAGATACACTTGAACGTTACTATCCAAATTAGACCTGATAAAGCTCGACCGAAAAAAAAAGATCCCTATTTTCTGGAAAAAGAAAATAAAGAAATGACAGGATCATAGGACAATACAGCCCATGAGGGACCTCAGGGAGTCTCCTGCTTGCAACAGGGTCACCAGGGAACTTGCCCCAGGTCTCTGAGGGCTTTGCCCACTCGAGCTTGCAGCACGGCAAGGATGGAGCCTGCACAGCCTCCCGGGGCAGCACCACTCCACGGCTTGACTGTCCTCGGGGGGAAAAGGATTTTTCTTATGTCCCATCTGAGGGTCTTGATTCAACTCATGCCCGTTGTCTCTTGTCTCCCCGCTCAGCAATGCTGTGTAGACCCTGGCCCTGTCTTTTTTGATGACAGCCCCATGTTTTTTGTGGGTGTTGCTGTTTGGTGCACCCCAAACTGTGCCTACTCCAGGCTAAACCAGCCCTGGTCCCTCAGGGCAGGATGATGCTGCAGCCTTGGACACCTCCGTGCCTCCACCTGAACTCACTCCAGTTTATTAATGTGTTTTCTCTACCGGGGTTGCCAAAACCAGACAAAATACATAGCTGCTGTCCCAGGAGTGCTGAGCAGAGGAGGATTATCACCTCCCTCGACTGGCTGGCCGTGCTCCTGTTCATACAGCCCAGGACACAGCGGGCTTTCCTTGCAGCCAGGATCACTGCTGGCCATGCCCAGCTCGCTGCCCACCATGGTCCCAGGGTCATCTTCACCGGGCTGCTCCCCATTCCGCATGGCTGCAAGGGAGCAGGACTCGGCACCTGCTTTTGCTGGAGCCCTATCGGTAGAACCTGTTTTCTCCGCTTCAGGATTTTTCCTGAGCTCGTCGCGTTTTCGCTCCCGGGCCTGGGACAGAAATCATCCCGGTACTTTCCGCTGGCCGGCCCCAGCGGGACGGGGAGCGCCGGCAGCCCGCTGCCCGCTGCCCACCTCGCTCCCGGCGGGGAGCTGGCAGCGCGCCGGCGGCAGCGCGGCCCCCGGCGGGGCGGGGCGGGGCGGCGTGTGCCTGCGCCCCGCCCCCACCCAGCTCCCTCCCCACGTGGCCTCCGGGCACGAGCCGCCCGCTCCTCCTACCTCCCCCCCTCCTTTTCCTCGCCGGCGCGCGTCAATTAGCATAATAAAGCCCCCCCTTTCTCCGCTGCTGGCCAATGGGAAGCCAGGAGGCGCCGCCAGCTGCCGGCGGCGCAGCCGCGTGGGCCATAAATAGGGCGGCCGGCGAGCTGCCGCCTCAGAACGCTCGGGCAGCGTGTGGTAACGAGCTCTGGGAGCCGCTGCCGCCGCGCTGAGGGGACGCGCTGATATGACTCTGGAGGAGATCCACGGACAGGAGCCTCTGCCTGCGGGCCACGACTGGTACGTTCGGGCGGCTGCCGGGGCGGGCGGGCGGGGGGCTGCGGTGGTGGGCGAAGGGAACGGGATCTGGCCGTTCGGGACGGTTGCGACGCCGCCGCTGACTCTGCCTTCTCTCGCTCCGCAGGATGCAGGGCGCCGGCACGGCTCTCCGCAAGCTGCTGGTGTCGGCGCAGCGCCGCGGCTGCCTCACCGCCGGCGTCTACGAGTCGGCCAAGCTGATGAATGTGTAAGTACGGCGTACGGGAGCCGGGCCGCCGTCCGGCGGGGCGCGGGGGCGGCGGGGTCGGCCGCGAGGCTCAACGCGCCGCTCCCCTCTTGCAGCGATCCCGACAACGTCGCGTTCTGCGTGCTGGCCGCCGACGAGGAGGACGAGGGGGACATCGCCCTGCAGATCCACTTCACCCTGATCCAGGCCTTCTGCTGCGAGAATGACATCGACATCGTGCGGGTGAACGACGTGGCCAAGCTGGCTGCCATCGTGGGGCCCAGCGAGGAGTCCGGGGAGCCGCGGGACCTCCACTGCATCCTCATCACGGTGGGTGCCCGGCGGGCGGGCGGCACTCGGCGCGCTGCCCAGCGGGACGGTGCTTGGGCTGCCGCCCCGTGCGCGGGGGGATGGGAGGCTTTTTTGGGGCGGCCCCGTCCTCAGCCGGCGGTCAGATCCGCTTTCTGGGCAAAGAGAGGCGGTTGGCACACACCGTGCGAGTCAGCTGACTAGTAGTAGTAGGATGCACTTCTCGTAACCGTGGGTTCCCGCCGTTGCCCGCAAGGGTGACATCGCTGCTTCCTGCTTTGTGTCGGGACAAGCCGCCTGACAATGCCTCGCTGCCGACGCGTGTGCTTCTGTAAGTGTCGATGACCTCAGCTGCCGGGCAGTACTCACGGTGTGCAACTGTTTTCTTTCTTTCTGGCAGAACCCAAATGAAGAGGGCTGGAAGGACCCAGCTCTTGAAACGCTGAACTCGTTTTGTGAAGAGAGCCGGAATGTCAATGACTGGGTGCCGACCATCACCCTGCCTGAGTGATGGTAAAATCCAGTGCTTTGGGGAGGCTGAAGTGAAACCTTTGTTACATTCTCGACATGGTGTGGGTTCACCGAAGTGTGCAACAAGCTGCTGATTCCATGGATTAGCCTGGTCAAGAGACTGGATTAAAGTCACTCAGACTGGCATGCAGCGGGCTCTTGCTGAGGAGAAAGAACAGCTTGCCTCACCTGTGAGCCTCAGCAGGCTGCAACTGTGGAAAGGCTGGCATACCATGGAACTGAAAGAAGTATTGCCAGTTTCCTGGTCAAGTGGAGCTGTTTCAGAAGGCAGAGAGAAAGTTGGGGGAAGTGGGCCAAAACCTTCCAGAAGGACTGGACGGAGTAACTCAAGGAAACTAGGAACTGTTGTTGCTTTCTACAAAACACAGAGTTTCAGTATTTGATGGACTACTAGGGATTCTTCACTAAGACAAATACAGAGACTCTAAAGGGGATAGATTTCAACAGGCCTCCTGGGTCACTCTGCAGAACTGGTTTAATAATGCAATAATTTTTATTGGAATATTTGCTGCTATTGAAGCTTTCATAATAAATTTTTGACAATTAATATCTGGGAGTGTCTTGCTTACTGGGTGGGGAAGCATGTCCCTGAAATGCCACTGATGTTTTGCTTGTGTGCTGTAGTCAAAAGGTATATTCCACAGTAATGGAGCTATTGCTCAAATACTTTCTCCACAGGCTAACTCAATGAAGAGCTGTGCTGTCCAAGTTGATAATTCAACCTTTCACCCTCTTGCAACAGCTGCTTATCGCAACAGCTTGTGAGACTGAGGAGCTGCATGCTTAATGAGCTCGCTTATTGTAAAAGATGGTCTTTGTAGTCTACTGAAGGAACACAATACATGTTAGAAACATGGATTTTTGGAATAGAGACCTCTAGTAAATTGCATCATTAGTTCTTAAATATGACTTAGACTCATTCAGAGCTGCAGTGTTCCCACTTGACAGCAGCAGCTTAAATGTGATTGGGGGGTGGATGGGTGACAAAACTCCTTAGATGTCAAATGCATCTAACATTTGCTTTGATTAGAATGACATTGTTAAATCTAAAACTAGCTAATAGTGAATAAACATCACATCTGCCACAAGCTGCTCTCTGATTGCCATATGCTGTAACAATAGAAGCTGTCACTCCAGAAGCCAATTTTGCAAAACCTAATGGCATGACAACTCCAAATTAAGTCCAAAACAATTTAAGGATGGTGTGGCCTTTTTTTAGAGGTCCTGTCATGGAAAGTTAATATGGGTGGGCTGATTTGGCCTTATGCTGAAGGGGAAAATATCCCCCTGTTTCTGCGCATGGTCTATGTGTGACTTCACATAAAAATGGCACAGAAATGATTCCTCCTCCTCAGAACAAGAAAACTAAACTACTCACTTCCTCTAAAGGCGCACTAAAAATACTCAGTTATCGCAATTACATTTCCTCTAGACTGGCTTGCGCTGATTGACAGTAGCACTTGCTGAAAAGTCATTTCTACACAGAGTATCTTGAACAGTTGTGGTTTCTGGGAAGCTGCTTGTTCTTGGTTTCATTGTTCCTGATAAGGGAAGTTCAAATGCAGCTCCAGTGTTCCTGGAATATGCCCCCCTTGCACAGAATGTCTGTAGCAGTGTTGTGGGCATTTGTAGGGTAGCTACATAACCAGAGTTAAGTCTCAAGCAAAAGCTGCAGGGGCCTCAGACCCCTCTGAGTTGTGCCATCTTGCGCTTAGGATACAGGCGTTGCTGTGCAGCCTGTTTTTCTACTTAACGTGCACTCAGCTGGTGTCTGCTCTCGGATTTTGTGAAAAGTCACACGGAAGACCTGAGAGAATAAACAGCTTTGACAGCTGTGATAGCAGAAACTGCCTTTAAGGCACTTGCCTTGCTACACAAACGATAGGGAGTCTGGGTGCCTTATTACACATTTTTATGATTTTCCCTTAGCAAGTGCAGGTTTCTTCAATGGCTGTACAGCTGAGAAACATAATTTTGTTCTTTGCTTGGGGCCTAATTGGTGCTTAGAGCCAAAAACAGATTAAAGTGAACTGTCCTGAAACCAACTTTCATGTAAAGTGTAAGCAGCACTTCATACAGCCCTGACTGGTTTAAACAAAAGCCTGGGAAGTTTGAAGGAAGTTCTCAAGCATGTATGCAATTACATATACAATTAAATCATAGCACAGAGGTGCAACCAGTCATTTGTTGCCTGAGACAGTAGGCAAAGACAGTTGTACTTGATAGGAAGTTCAATTTTCCAGCTCTTATGGAAGAAAATTTTCCAGCTCTTATGGAAGAAACGGCCACACAGTAAGTAGTGAAATGAATTAGGCAGCACACAAATACCCTTGTGAGGATGTTGCCTGTAGCCGCTTAGGAGACAGGAGGCTGGCGTTCGCCTCCCCAGAAGCACTGTGAAGCTCTAAGCTGTGCCTCACGAGGGGTACACAATTTCTTATTTTAGTGACCCATACAATTCTCCCGAAATCCCTTCTGGCTCAATGCAGATACGATGTAACACAAGTAGTATTAAACTGTGAGTTAGCCTGCAAATGTTATTAATACAGCTTTTCAACCAAAGGCAGCTGGAACTTGCAAGTTATGTGCTGCTGCAAATATCTGTAATGATCAACGCTACTTAATGTAGCAAAAATTCAGCAGCTGGTATCTACTGATACAAGTAGGCTTCATTTTTAGGTGCTCAGATACATAACTGCAAGGAGCAACTCTACAGTTGTTAAAGATAGACAGCGGACTTGGGTATTACTAGCTGTCATGGGGACAGCTGGTCGGGAGGTGTTCGCTGGCTGACCAGATATCTTGGGTGTTTTGTCAGGTATCTGGGGGAGCTGGAGGGATGGGACAGAAACGCCTTGTGTCTGTGAGCAGTGTGCCCTGGGTACCTGACCTTCCCAGGAAACAGAAGTGCCCAGGACAGGGGCAGGAACCAAGGAGTGCTGGGGGCTGTGCTGCAGTGCTACATCCCAGCTGTGTTACACGGTCTTCACAGGGTTGCTTACTTTGTGCCATGGTGGGCCTCGTCAGGGGCTCTGGGAAAGAGACTGAGGTTAATAGTTAATAATCAGGGTGGTTCTCCAGAACTTGAGCCAGCCTAGTGACACAGCAGGAGGTGCACGACACAGAGTGGGAGACAGAGAGCGGTGGTGCCTCTGAAGGTCTGCTCTCCATCAGGCCCTTTGCTTGTGTGCCACTAGGTGACCAAAACTGTGTATTTAAATATTATAATCATAAGTATTTGTGTTCCATTGCCTATTCTTCTAAGTAGTTTTGTTAATGAAGTGACATACAAAGTTTTGTTTAAATTTTTTTGTTTTACGTTTCTGTGCCTGGGTATCTATTCCACCATCTAATGGTGCTGTCTGACAGGAACTTCCCCTTATATGCTGTTTGTTTCTCTTAATGCCGTTTTCTTCCTGTTACACTTCTGTGCATCATTTTTCTTTCTCTTGCGGTTATAGATGATGATCTTCTCTTTAGGCACCTGATTCTTTTAGTATATACTGTGTTAAGTACCTTATCATCTTATCAGGGTATGCACAGGTGCACTGGCACACAGGACACAGTTGTTGTAAATAATGCTTTCTCTTTCCTGTTGTGTGGGAAATACAAAAAAGGAAGATAATAAAAAGCATATGAGAGAGAGGCAGAGAAACTGCTAGACAAGAACAATGTTTGCATAAAATCTGTGCACCAGCTTGGTGGCCTGCTCAAGCAGCATTTATAGCACTGGATGCTCAGGGAAGGAGCACTGACATGCCCCCTCTGAAGCCTTATGAGTTCTGCAAACTCATGGGGATTTAGTCCTAAGTGGAGGTTGTTGGAATCACTGTACGTTCTGCAAGGAGGCAACCTTGCCAAAAGTGGCAGAAACATGCCGTTGCACCACTGTCTGACACATAAGGGAGACCTGGCACCTGTCAACAAATCTATTAACTCCAGCTGTCAGATCCCCCTACCATCAGGAGGAACGAGCAGTGTGTGTTCAAGTTAAACCACGACAAGTACACAGTGTATTAGTAGTGGAAGCAAATGTCATCACATGTGTGAGCAAGAGAGATGTGTGGGGAAGGATGTCTGAATATTATATCCCTTGTGGGGATGCACGGTGTGGACAGCAGTGCTCCTGGCTCTGCACCCACAGGATCTCATTCACTGTGGAGCAGCAGTGGCAGAAACTGAGCTCGGTGGCGAGATGGAGCTGTACAGACAGTATGACAGAGCCAGCCTCAACAGAGACAGTCTTCCTACAGCTTTTTATGAAACCTGCTTCTCATTCCTACTCATTCCTTACCCATTTCATCGTGGCAGGTATGATTCGCTCACTTTGTGAAGTCTGAACATGCAATGATAAGATATTGGAAAAGCTGAGTTAATGCTGAGTTAAGTGCAATTATTTTGTATTGAATGAGTCAATACTCCTATTATTATTCTTCATTGTCCTGCAGTAAGATATCCTTATACACAGCATTCAGAATAATGGACTGTATGTCTATAGTATCAATGTATCGGTATATTAAAAGTGTAATCAGATCTCAGCTGTAGTGGCTATAAAATCACTGCACTGGCATATGATTATTTTGCCATGCTTATTTTCTGATTTTTATGCATGGTAAGAACAGAAAATAATTTTCTTCTGTGTGTCTGATCCTCTCCATAGAGCTCACTTTACTTTGAAATCATGACTTTGAAAAGTTAGTATGAGTTCACACTGCTGATTCAAAACTAGTCTGTGCAACCTTTTGTTTCTTTTTCCCCCAGTGCTGGAGAGAAAGATATAGAGATATAACAAGAGATTTACCGACTGATTTAATATTTCCTGCATGCACTACTGATGAGGAAAAACCCACCTTTTTTCAAGAAGAGCTGCCACAATTCGGTGTAGAAAGTCCCATGTGCTACAATGCATTGCACAGAAAAGTGGTGAACTTTACCAAAGAATACCCACGATGAATTTCAGTATCATCAGAAGCAACTTTTAATGTCCCACCACACCATGAAGTTAAGAATTTTCAGGACAGTGAATCTAAGATTTGCTTCCTAGTCCCTGTTTCAGGCCACTTAAGCGACAGCAGCCTAACTTTCATGTCCTACCGAAGCCAGTCAGAAGCGACGGTAGTAACTTCTGTTTAAACACCTGAACAAGTAACTGAGCCTGAAAGTTTCAAATCTGGCTTCCAGAAACAAGGCACCTCAGCTAGATACCTACTAGACAGGTTGAGATATCCATATGCTTGGTGGGGAGCCCAGAGTCAAAACTTTCCAACTAAGCAGCTTATTCAGCTGTGTAGCCATAAACTCAGGCACCAGACGTTGGGCTTTACTCTTCTGCTGAGGGCACACAGCACAGGGCACAGCTGCCCGAGGGTTTAACTCAGGTTGGTTAAGGGGCCGGAATGAATCCGTGGATCTTTGCCTGCTAACCTGCTTTGGTTCACATGGCAGAACAGAGCTGGAACATGCAAACAGGATTTCTCTTTGGAAGAAACCAAGCCAGAAGACATACTCTAAGGGACCAGCTAATGTTTTCCAGCTGCTATTGGGCATTCAGTTCACGGGACCACACTTGAGGTACATACAGCACAATTATTTGCTGATTAAGAATAAATAGGCAAGTCTTGGCAATAAAAGAAGTGGAATACGTTGCCCTACTTTTCACAAAAGAAGAGATTTTGGTGTAATGCACATACCAATTTGTTTCAAACAATTGCATGCTCTTGAATTAACAGGGTTAAAAATCTGCTTTGGCAGCAGCTTGCTGAACTTAATTGTTTCTGAGGCAAGAATGATGAATGGGACTATTTCTAGAAGTGGCTGCCAAAGAGCTGTTGTTGGTTTGGTTGGCTTGGGGTTTTTTTTGGTAATAGAGCAGCACTACCCAACTGGCAGCATGGGGACAGCTTTGCCTGGCCCTTTGCCTTTGTGCCTGAGGAGCAGGTGGCTCCATGGGCCATGCATGATGATCCTGCTCCACTGCCATGCCACGCCGTAGAACAGCCAGGGCACTGTATAGTCCTGTGCTGACCAAAGCCGAGGCCATCCCCAATGTGGAACCTGTCCTTTTCAGCTGCCCCATGTTATGCAGCTGGACCTTCTTCATAGGTACAACGGTACGCAATACTTGCAGAGGATTTTCAGCTGACGTAAGGATGAACGGGACTGTGCCCCAAGACAAAATATTCCATCGAGATCTGAATCACTGAATGAAATTGTTACGATGTCACAAAACATTTTTTAAATGTAGATGAGTGCCAGGTGGTGCATCTTCTTGCATGGTGGGAGATGATAGCTACTGAACAGGAGACTCTGAAATCTTACAGCAGTGCCAATGTCTATTGCTGCTGCACGGCTTTTCTGCGCAGGTTTGCTTGTGGTAAAAGCAAACTCATTACTGTAGGCTGGTTTTTGCATATGAGAGTTAATGCAGAAAAAAAATGCATACTGTCATTACAGGAGGTTTCATGCTGTTGAAGCACGTTTGTTGGAAGTGAGCAATGAAGTACAAGCTAGTTGGATGCAGTTAAAAACAGAAGGATGGTAAAGCACTTCACTTTTCCCAAAGTGTTAGTTGTATCATTCACTAACCCAGATGATCTCAGTTGTACATACTGCTCTGTTTCTGTAGTGCTATAAAGTCCTTCAAAGAAACTGCTGAAGAAGAAAGTGATAACACGCACTGCTTGGTTTGTACTGAATGCCTGTGTTGCCGTGATGCTACCTCTCCTCCCTGGGGTGCTGCAAAGGAATGAGATATGGGGTATGTGTGCACAGCCTGTCCTCTCTGGGGTGGGAGCTGCTTGTCTCCACTGATGCCAGGCTCAGCCTGGCATAGGTCACAAATCAGACCGAATCGCACAAGTTTGAAAACAGGTGCTTGGTGGTGTTTTGGGGCTGTGGGTGATAGAAGCATGCTCTCTGCCTGCTAAACATGGTGACAACAATTGTTCCAGGTGTCCTTAAACATCTGGCTAGCAAGTCTAATTTCAAGCAAAGATAGACTCTGTGGCTCTCTGGAAAGAGGCATTTTCCAATCCAGAATCTGTTTTATTGATCTCAATACATTTTCAGAAATGCTGTTTGCTTTTGTAATGTCTCAAACAGGTTTCAGGTGCATAGTGATTCTGGATGGCCCATAGCATATGTGAAAATTTTGTTTAATTGGGAAGGATGTAGTGTTTTTAACCCTATGCTTTGAATTTTACAAGGTCTTCTTCGTGAGATAAGTGCAACAAGTAAAAAAAAAAATAAAATCCTCATGTAGAGGTAAGTCCTGAGAAGCACTATGGGAGCTGGGTAGCTAACCTAAGTAAACAGATAAATAATGCTAGTATTGAATCATGATAATTTTATTCATAAAATAATTCAGACATATTTCTAGGAGAGACACAGTGCATTTACCTAAACAGAGTATGCATATCCTCATGGTCTGTACACAAAAGACTGTTTCACCCTTACGCATCACTGCATATATACACAGGAAGGAGATGCAGAATGACTGACATTTTATAAACGGGGTTGTTGTATTTTGTGTTTCTGTGCTTTGCTCCATCTTTTGTCAGAAGATGAATTACCACTGGAACACTGTTGTAGGATGGAATTCCTGGCTTGCCACTCTCTGCAAGCTTGCCTTTTTTTAACAGAAAAAAACCCAACCCAACAAACAAACTTGATACTGTGCTATGAAGGTCTGGCTGTGTTACACACTTCCCAGAGGGCAGGTCACTTAGTGGAAAACACTTGGAAAACTGTGTGAAGGGTTTATGAACTCTTTTATGTCCTCTACCCCTGCTTCTCCCATGGGGTCTCGGCTGTGTTTTTAAAGCAGTATTTGCCTTATGCTATGCTTCTCAATAATTGTCAGTTCACTGGTATTGAGGGGTCATGACTTGGCACCTGAAGTACAGGAGCTGATGAGGTCCCACTGAATTTGTTCAGGCAAGAAGGGGGTGAATAGTGCAAGTGCTTGTCTTGCAAAGCAGCCAAACACCATGTAGTGTGGCACTTTGCAAAGCAATAGTCCAATATAGTTTTAACATCCTAATTATTCCATATCTAACCAGTATTAAATGCATGCTACTCTGTACCTGGTTTGAAGAGAAGTTAAGTAGTGGAAGCACTAGAAACCGCCCTTTGAAGGAGAACAAATGGAGACAGAAGGCTGAGTGGAAGGCATCAGGTGTGGAAATGGTCACACTGGAGGTTGGTGGCAGGATGACGTGTCCTATACCTATGACTGCGGCACCAAACCCCTTCGTACTGTGCTCCATGCTGAGTTTTTGAACCAGTTGGCTGAAGGATTAGAGCTCTTGAAAATAACTAAACCCTGCAAGACCTGTAAAAGTTGGTGACTGGACATATCAGAGTAACTCACTGCCTGCTGCTTATGCTCATAACTTATTACAGACTCCAGAAAATCCTCTTTGGAGAAAGGATTTCTAAATGCTTCAGCTGTAGACAGTGTCAGGTAACATGCACTATCAGCTGTGAAGAAACACATCCAGAGGAAACCATGCTCTGGAGCTTGTGGACATTGCAACAGCCCCGCTGCATCACGTAAGTTACAGGTGATCATCCGCATGGAGCTGAAGGCTAATATGATGCTTTGTTTACGAAGTAAACATTTGACTGGCCTCGCCTTACCTTCACCTGAATTACTAACAACTTGCTGTGGTGTGTTATTTAACACAAATTGCAGTCTTAATTATGATAATAAACTCATGCAGACCAGATCCCGGAGGACCCTGTGCAGAAGATGCTGGAGCACGCTCTGCTCCCAGAAGTGCTGACGTTACCACTCAGCTCTTGGCTGGTTAAGGACATTTTGCAAGAACTGGTTTCCCACCTCCCAAACCTGCATTTCTCCCCGTTAGGCCCACATCCTGTATTGCCACCTCTGCAGAGCCTGCAGCAGCTGCAGACGTCTCCTGCAACATCCCCATGCAGGAGTGCCCTGCTCCAGGAGATCCAGGGGTCTCTCTCTAAAGCTGCAGGGACAAGGGCAGTGCCTTTTTGACAAGGGTTCAAATAAAAGCAGGACAAGGTAGCAAAGATGTCACAGGTTCTCGGAGATGTCCAAGATGCAGTGGCTGCAGGGGTGTTTCAGCTCCAGGGATCCCGAGGTAGCTGAGCTACCCAGCCCACCCACTCTCCTGCCTCAGGGGAAGGGGCTTCCTCCCTTCCCCAGCCTCACAGAGCGCCCCATCACCTGATCTATCTACACTGAAACACTTACCTGCTGAAAGCATAAAATGGGCAGGTTCCCCACCACTGCCTGAAGCTACAGGGAAAATCAGAAGATGAGGGGAAAGCTTAGTAAAGCTGCAGTTCTTTCCACAAGCTGGAGGTAAAATTTCTTTTTCCAGTAAGTGCAGAAGAAAGCAGCCACCTGATTCAGCTTTCGCAGTAATATTCTAATCTGCCACATGCATCTAGTTTACTGAAATGAAAATTGAATATGGCCCACAATTGAGATTACCAAATACACTTATATAAAGCCTTTCAGAGCAACAGCAGCACATCAGCTGGTAGGGGCTGCTACTAGAAACTAAGGTTTCTTTGTTTCTTAGCAGCAGATGATTTCCTCTCCTAGGGCAATTATGTAGCCTAATTGCCTGTAATAAGCATCCCTGTTAAAAGTGTGCTAATGCCAGCCCTTCTCCTTTTTGCAGAGTGTCTCCTTACCAACTTTCTGCTTTCAAGTACCAGAGACTGGCTCCATGCATTTCGAAAACACAAGTAATGCTGAAGAACATAGGATTTCATTATCTGAAGACCTTCATTGATGCTGTTATTATTGCCTAAGCTGTTACAACAACAAAAAAACCCCAAACCCAAACAACCTAATGAAAAGTGAAATATAAGTGAATAAAAAAGTAAATAAAAAATTAATATTTTTTAAAAAAGTGAATAAAACCTCTTTTTTGATAATGTTATTTCTGAGATGTGACCTATTCCTAAAGATTCATTGTCCTTCCAGTTACTTACAGTTGTTTGGGGTATATTTTTGGTTTTTAAAAGTTCTTTATATTTATTTTTTTTCTAAAATTTGTTTTTTTCCTAGGTTAGATGTACCACTGCTGGACTCTGCTGTGGTCCTTTACAAGAAATTTTAAAATAAATTGGAAAAATCGCAAAAAAAGCCATAGGGTACACTGTGTATTGATTGGGTTATGTAGTATAATACATCTCTGTCACTGCCAACTTTTGTGATTTCGTTTATCACTGCTTTCTTCTTAGCAGATAATGTTGTAGCAATGCACTGTAATTCAAAAAGATGTGTTTCAGTATTCACATATATGAACAGTGAGCAATGTAGCTTGATTTTTGGACAAATTTTAGCAAAATACATAGCCATACAGGTTGGGAAGAAAGGTCCACCCAGCCTTAGTACCTTTTTTTCTTTCAGTAGCCAAGAACAGGTATCTAGAGAAGAGTATCAGAAAAGGGCAAGCACATAGGGGCACTGTGAATAAACTTGCAGTCCTGGGACTTTCTGTGCCTAGCACTGTAGCAACAATATACAGTTTCAATGTACAGCGCTTAGAGGCCGAGTGCTTATAATACAGGTACTGGCTGTAGGTACCTGGCAAATGCACAGGCAGGCCAAAAGCTTAACAAAAAGGCCCCTGAAGAAGGACTGTACCCCCAGGACAGAAAAAGACGTCTAGAGATGAAATGTATAAAGATGTCTGACAAGGGGGTTGTTCAGCTCCCTGGAGTCTGCTTCCACAGTTCCTCTCTTCATGAGTGAAAGTGGAAGGGGAAGCTACATACTCTGTTTGCTTTTAAAGGCAGGGATATCATTGCAAGGGTCCTGTGATCATGCCTATGAGCGTGCCTGTTCCACAAGGGAAATGCAAGCCATCACTTAATTCTGCCTTTTATTCTGATTCAGTCATATTCAGGAACTTGGGGAGAGCTATACTGCTCACTCATGAAAAAAACCAAACCAAACCAGCAGCAAACTATTGCAGTTCAGTGTAGGCATTTAGTTGTACTTCAATAATTATATAATGCTGTTATTGCTACTGAAGTCAAAAAAGGCAAGCGTATGAAGTCAAACAAAGCAAGCCTCATTACTGCCAAAGATGGGTAATAAGGTTCAGTGGTATCTGATTAATGCAAGGACACTTTGCTGTGTTGTAAAATACAGGGAAAGGGACAAATTAACTTCCATCTTCCCTAAAAGTAGAAATTATAACCAGGAACTCTTCACAAACAGTGAAAGTGAAGTTCGGTGTGTGGGTCAGGAAGAGTTTATTTATAGAATCATGGAATCATTTAGGTTGGAAAAGATCCTTAAGATCACTGAGCCCAACTGTTACCCTTAGGCTTCCAAGTCCACCACTAAACCTTACAGTGTGATTGCACAGGAAGAGCTGTCTCTTAAAAACTGTATGCTGTGACCAGGATGTAAGCATGTTAGGAGAAGATGTATACATTCCCTGCAATATGAAAACTGAACAAAAATATGAGATACTGGTTCTTGAGGGGGCAGCATTTCCTTCCCTTCCTGTGAAAGTGCTTCCCCATGCTCTCCCTTACTTTCAACACAGTGATGTGCCAGTCCAGGTGCTTTCCAGTGTCATTTAATTTAATCATGAAGAGACTTGTTCTAGCTTCTGTGGGCTAAAGAGCCCCAGAGATGTGGGTTTCACAATACCTAAAAGTCACTTTGGCGAGGTGGCCAACCAGGCTGGATCTCAGTCTACTTTACTTTGTGAACTGTCTCAATATGGTTGCATGCAGACAAGCGTTAGGACCTCTGGTAGTGGCATGACAGAGGTCAGGGGAGACTTTAAAGGCAAAGGCTGCAACTTGTTTCCTGACTATTAAACTGAACCTATGGACACAAGCAAAGATGTGGGAAGGCAGCTGCCGTCTGAAACCAAAATTAAGGGTTGCTCGCAGTAAAGAGCCATCTCCATTATTTCCCAAGAAATGCTTTCATCTTTAGGTGTTTGGCCAAGACAGTATTATTTTGTGCAGCCCAGGTCTTGGTAAGTAAGCAGTGAACCCTGAGTATTCCGGAGTCCCAAGCTGGAGAGAGAAGATTACGTCAAGTAAAGCTGAGTAAACCTGAAAGGATTTTTTTCTCCAACCCAAATCATACAACAGAAGCATGGTTATTTCTGGCTCCAGCGCACATGGGGCCAAAAGTACACAAGCACTAGTCATATTAGTCATTGCTATGTGGCTTGCAGTGAGATGAGGATGAAACTGCACAAGAGTTAACTCCAAGTTGGCCCTTTCTGCAAGTACTTTGCTGTTGCAAATTCTCCCAAACAGACATGGTCTTGCCCTTTCTCCGGGGATATTTCATTTCTTGACCATTATTTTTCAGGCATAAGTAGAACAGGTCTGAACATTGAAACAACTGAGAGGCGCAGAAATCCAGGACGGATTAGGAGAACCTTCCCTCTGCACGTGGTACTGCTCATTGTCAGGAACATGCAATGACACTGGAGAAATAATAGATTCTGCAGAAGCTGAAGGTGTCATAGGACTCCTGTTTATGCATGTGTTTATGTAGCAGGATATTGCTAACTGAGTAAAAACTCAGAGAGAGTGAGCAGCCACAGAAAGCAGTCTTGCAAAGTGCTACCCTTACGTAATTTGCAGAGAGTGTGCTGCTGCCGAAAAAGGAACCACACGATGCTTAACTTGAATAGGAAGCTGTAAACATTGGGCAAAACTACCGCGGTGGTAGTTCTGTCCGATTCAATGGGATGAGGTGAAAGCTAAATTTGGCATCTTGCGACCGTTCCCCCTGGGAGGCAGCATGGATGCTTTGGAGTCCTGTGAGATTTATCCTGCCCTTGTCTTCCCCTGCTATTTGTATGGCAATGAGAACTGCAACCTTCAGACTGCTTTATAAGCACCATGCCGGTTCAGTCCACCTCACTTCAAAAACCAAAGCAGAACAAAAAAATTCCACCTTCATTGGCAACTGCTGCTTTTTCTACACAGCGTGTGAAAGAGGAAAGAGGGAAGTGGGGTTCTGATTCTACAGCTGGACCTGCACACACCTTTTTGTTGGAGAAGGAATGCTGCTCTTTGAAGATGCATAGCCTGTCCTTTCTACCTTAATGACGATTGGACTGTGCTCTCTTACAGTTTTTTGAGCATGCGCCAGGGACTGAAACTCGGGATGGCACCAGTGCTGGGTACTCAGCATTCCTGCACAGTTACCTCAGCCTCTGTCCTCCCTCTCTCTCTCTCTCCTCAGCAAGGATGATTAGCCAACAAGTGTATCTATCGTGTAGGCATGCGGGCTGTCGCTCCAGCTATGCACACTCACCCACACACACAGTCATGCAGGCTGAAAGAGACAAAGGCATGTTTGCTGGCATGGCAGTAATGCAGCCAGAATTAAAAATGAAACAGGGAAGAGATGTAGGACTTAAACATAGCCATTGTGTATGTGTTTGTAGTTCAGTTTTCTTCAGAGATATTGCAGGCTCTTTAACAGATGCGACCCCAGCAAGAAACACTACTACTAAAACAACCCATCTGACTTTGGGAAGCTGTTCATCTATAAACAGAGGGACTATTTACTCTTCATGAAAGAAAAGTCTCGTGTAGACCTGCCCTGTGTGCCGTATGCAGTGCAAGGGGTGAGGGTGAGCACAGGCTGCAATGGATGCCAAAGGCTGCCAGCAGAGACTGACAGCTGGGCTGAGCTACTCAGCTACAAGGTGATGATGCTTGTTGTTTAGATCTCTTTAAACTGGGCCATGCTGGAAAGGCTTGCAGGGTTCATTGCTATTATTTGTCCCTTGAACAGAATCTGGCCCTTGTGTAACTTATTAGCTGTGTACAGAAGGATATTTTACCCACACAGAAAGGACTTTGTTCTCCAAAGGTTTTACAGGACCTGGCAAGGGAGCAACGTCCTGGCAAGTCTTAGTAAAATGTAGATAATTTTAATTCCATCACCATGTTTTTCTAAGGATGCTTCTGCTTTGGGTTTTTTTGTGGGGTTTTGGGGGTTTTTTGCTTTATGTTTTTTTTTCCTTAGGAAAGGCTGGATATGGTATCTTTCTCTAGTGCCTTGGAAGAGAACTGTAGCGAATGAAACTAGTCTGTGGCTTGGCCAAAGAGTGTGGATACCATGAAGACAGCTTCTGCATCCAGCTTGACTCTGGCTTTCTGAGCACTTCCAACAGACCTCTGGGTCACCACAACCTTTTCTGCAGAAACAGAGTTCTGTGGGCCAAAACCATTGGCCTTGTTCTCTTTTGGCTAAAGCAAGGTAACCTTTCTTGCAAAACTGGCTGGTTCGTGAATGTTGCCTGCAGGTCACAGTCTGGAGCTCACTGCAATTTTTTCATCTCTGGGTTTGAAGTCTTGCATCAGTTAAACTGGAGACAGTGTTTCAGAGGAAAAGCACACTCCAAGACCCTCACACCCTTCAGTTATTACCCTCCACAAAAAAGGATTTTAAAATTTGCCTTAAAGAAGGGAGTGGTGGGTATGCAGCTGTTTTAAGGATGGGCTTGATTCAATATTTCATCTTAGGGAAGGAGAAATGAGGAAAATAACTTCTTCATATTCTGTCTTTTGGCATGTTGAGGTGCATGACAATTTAAGGTTTTAAAATAGTTTGGGGTGGGAGGGAAGCTATTGAGTGTAGTTGGAAAGTAATGGTGTTTATGGGTTCCCTGCACTTCAGAAAGTAAGCCAAATTTAGATTCAGAATTCCTGTCCCTAACATTGCACGTCTACAGTATCTTTAATATGTCCTAAAACAATTCTTTGAAAAAAAAAAATTGCAATCATGTGGGCACAGCTAAAGAGAAACTAATTGCTAAAAAATGAGAGATGATAAAACTAACTGTGCAACACTGAAGGAAATCAGCCAACAGAAAACCACTTCTGCTCTTGGGTTGCTGTGCCTTGAAGGAAAGAATGGTGAACAATTAATTTGCACTTTACTAGGGAGAATTTTAGAGGAAGATTTTAATTCTACGTGTGGTGAAAATCCTCAGAGAGTATGAAGTCGATTTATAAAACTGACAACAAATATATTCTAGGAATTGTTTACTAGTAAAAAATGCATAAATAATAAAACCACTAACAAAGAAAGTTGAAAGCTTTCAGAACTTACCAGAAATGGATGAGAAAACGTTCACTTGGGAAACCCCCTGTCACGTTTAGGAAAAGTCTCCATAAAGCATTTCTTGTAAGTGAAAAAAGTAACTTTATTATGCAAAAATTTCCCTCTTCTTTGCCTTCGAGGGAGGGGCTGCTCCACAGTTACTCCATCTTGAAGTGACATATGGAGTCAACGGGTTAATCTAGCTGATCTGATTTCCACCATCCGAGGATTTTGTCGTTTGTCCTAGTCTTGGCAATGTGTGGGATACATTCTGACTGAGTCTGAGGATGGACTGCTGAGGAGCCAGCTCAGGGTCCCCTCAGCAAGCTGGAGATAACAGGAGACCCCTGATGGCAACGAACGTATATAGGACGGAATAACACCATGCAACAGTATGGGCAGGGGGCTTCTCAGCCAAAGCAGTGAAGAAAAAGTGGTGAGGGTCCTGGTGGCCAGCATGTTTGAGCATGCCAGCCAGCAAGCAAAATGTGCCCTGGTCTGTTTTGAGGGACCCGACTTTTTTCCTCTCATTTCAGCACCGGTGAGTCTGCAGCTGGAGTCCGGCATCTGGCACAAGAAAGATACCAACAATTTGGAGGAAGTCCGGGTGTTGAGGGGTCTGGGGCAATTGATCCATTGCTGTTGTTAACTCCATAAGAGGTGGCTGTAGTAAAGGTGGGAGCCAAGCTCTACTGGTCTGTGGACAGCAGGAGGATGACAGGCAAACTGTTGGAAATTTCAGCAAGGGAAATTAGACCAAGATATAAACAAAACCAGGTTTTTTCCTAGAGGGGATTGAACACTAGGGCAGGCTGGGCACCCCATCCTTGGAGGAGTTTCAGTTTGAGAGAAAACAGTCCTAGTCTCTTTGGAGTTACCCAGCCATATTTTGAGTGGGAAGGTGGACTGTATTGTTTCTGGCCATGCTTTCTAACATAAATTATACTGTGATTCCTTCCTATTCTGCAGGTACTCTCAAGCCATGCTTATGTTGTTCTCTTCAAGGGAGACTGAGCTGCCTGATTGCCACTTAGAATGGATGGAGGAAGAAAGCATCATTAGATCACATACTGACAGGTGTACCATGACTTAATTCACCCTTTCACATCTTGGTTGCCAGCTGGCTTGTATGGATGTATTTAAGTCCAGAGGAACACAAATCAGCCCTTGGTGTCCTTAAGGTGAGCCTGCTGATAGAAGTAGCTGGCCAAGAGTTTGAAAAATTGTTTTGGGGGTGTCCCCATGAGGGATAGGCTCCTTCTGGCATAGGCTGCTCTCACTCACTGACTGACTGGAGAGTGAGGAGCGTGAAGTGCCTGGCCTGCAGATGTGCAGAGAGGGCTCCATCCCGCTCCCGCCTCCCCCTGCAGCCACATGTGAGAAGGCCCTTAAAAGTCGTTCATGCCCTCAGCATTCCTGCCTGATTAAAGGCATGTTTGCCTTGTATGAGATCTATATTCACTTAATACTGCTTCGGTCAGGGCTTTCTCCCCTCTGCCTTGCCATTGTCCCCTGATGCCAGCTCCTGCAATGCTCCTCTGGCTCCAGGACTTGCTTTACTTGGCAGAGCCCCTGCAAATGCAGACACAGAGATCTGGCAATGCCCCAACTCCACCTTCCTTTTCCTCTTTCCCCTGTTGTACAAGGCCTTACTCCTAAATGCTTCTAAATTTTCTAATTGTTTTCTATTGTTTTTCCTATTTTTTCATGGATGCTCTGTCACAGACAGTATGGTGATGTGCATGTTACACGCTACAGACTGGGTGTTCCCAAGAGGCACTCAAAAAGCTGCTTTAGAGGAAAACACTCATTGCCTTCTTGAACCATACTGGACCATTACAACAGTTTTTCAGAGATTCACAGATTCACAGAACTGTAGAGGTTGAAAGGGACCTCCAGAGACCATCAGGTCCAACTCCCAGGCCAAAGCAGCTCCCTAGCACATATTGCACAGAGAGGCATCCAGACGGGTCTTGAACATCTCCAGAGAAGGAGACTCCTCAACCCCGCTGGGCAGCCTGTCCCAGGGCTCTGTCACCCTCACTGGGAAAAAGTGGTTCCACATATTGGCGCAGAATTTCCTATGCTCCAACTTGAACCCATTGCCCCTTGTCCTGTCCCCACTGGCAATTGAAAAGAGGCTGGCTATTTTCCTCTGTCTTTTCTTTGACTCATTAGAACACTAGACTCATTTGTACTGATCTTATTTACAGGTAATTCATGACGAACAAGCTCAGATTGTTCACTCTTCCAGCAGCCAGACATACCCAGCTGTGGTAGAACTGGCCAAATAATGAAAAATTATTTCTAAATACTTCTGTGAATAAATGTCCAGACACATTATTTGTCTTTAGGTATTTTGGTATGGGTCACAAATATATCTGTAGTTCTCAAATGTTAAGCGGACAGATGTGTGTCCTGCAGCACTCTTCCTGAGTCTGTGGTTCCTTGGACAGGTGCTGTGTTATTCTCTATGGCTGTGTTCCTTCTCTTTAAAAATTAGTAATCATGTAACCATGGAAAACAAGACAGTCCACACATTTGAGATGAGTAGTTGCTATAGTAAATGGTTGATATAAATAATCTGTGAGCCAATGAAGGGCTAAGGCTTGGTCATGTGAACCCTTTACCAAAATACTTCTGAATTACTAAGATGTGGCAAGAAGATAAGTCCAATTCATGAACAGGACAAGCTGCTAAACTTACAACATGCTTTACTGACAGCAAAACGCAATCTGCACAGCTTGGTGAAGAACATATCTGCTGAGGAGAGCAAAACCACAGCAAAATCATGGATTTAATGTTTTGCCTCTGTGACAGGCTACTGCATTTTGCTCACTGCTGCTGCTTGTCTACGGGCTTCTCTGCTGCTTGTTTTAAAGCTTACTGTGGGAGTTCAGGCTCTATCCTCGTATGATCCCTCACTCCCATATTTCCAAATATGGCCCTATTTCCTTGTTAACAAAAAGTATTTCAGGTTTCTAGAGCAGCATGCCATACTGGAAACTCCACAGCTTTGATTTCCATTTCTCCAGCACTGCTTAGAGTCTTTTTCCTCTCCCTGCTCCTAATCCTAAGAGCGACAGTGGCACACACAGAAGTATGACGTGACAGCACTTGCATGCTGGCAGGCATGTGAGAAAATCCCTTCTGGCAGGAGCATCAGAAAATCAATTTCTTTGCAGTTCTGGCCTACGCTCTCTGCATCCTACTTCATGGAGCTTGAGCCTATGCAGGAGTATGAGTACTATTGTAGTGCTGAGGCTGTGAGGCTTGCAAGAATATAAAGGCCTGTGTCTTAAAGGAAAGATGTTCAGGTGGCCAGTAGAAGTCTATTCACTACTTTCATTCTGCTTAAACTCTTTAAATAAATTATTTAATTGTCATTAGAGTGATGCACAGGCATGAAGCTGATCCTCTGGGTGTTGTAAGCATGCAGAAGTGGAGGCCAAAGGAAGGATTTCTGGCGTAACACTGAACAGGCTTTTCTGTCTTCTTGTTGTGTCAGCGCTGACCCATCTTTGGGTCAGAGGTGAAAAAGTGTGGGATGTGGAAAGCGATACTCTGGGGGAGGCTCCCTCCTTTTTCCTGCTTCCTGCTGGGATTGTCTGTGGGACAAGTAGGAGCATGTTTCCACATACCAGCTGACTTCTCCAAGCGTGCGAGCTGCTGGGGAGCGCGACTGGCTCCATCTCCCCAGGGAAGCTTCCCCAGAGCCAGTTCTGCCAAGGCCCCTCTGCATGCAGCAGCAGCAGCAGCGCAGCCTCTTGCATGGGCAGGCACACACCTCAGCAGCAGACGCTGCAGTGAGAGCGGAGTGGTTTCTTTAATTTCAGCAATAAAAGGGCTGGATCCAGGCAGTCACATGAACAGAACAATGCATAAACAAGGTCTGCAATTATTTAGCTGACTCCCATGCCCAGAGCTGAGCATAAATACGTATTAGAGCAAAGCCGGACTGGTAGCTCGGCTATTTTTTCCTTCTCTCGGCCGGGGAGTTGGTGGCAGCCCCATTTGGACCTCGCGTCCTCAGCATTCCCGCAATCAGTCATCGGGCTGGCGTCTTGGAGCAAGTGGTAAACTGAAGCAAGCTTTATGGAGAGCTGCCAGTTTCTCCTCCTTGATGTTGTTATTTCAGCCCTGGCTGCTTTTCCTAAGGAACTTTCCCTTCAGATGGGTGCCTGGGACGTGATGGCTGAAGGTCTGAACAGTAAAGCACACATACAGGTTTGCACACATGGGTGCCAAGAGGGCATTTCAGCCACAGATACGTAGTAAATATTTTCCAACCTTTTTCTGCTTCTGTATCAGAAGTGTCAGGACACAAACTTTCTTCCTTTCCCTGTCATATTTGCTTTCATGAAGGTTACTGTATTTTCTCTCAATTTCATCCTGCTTTGTGATTTCCTTGGCTTTGTAGCCAAAAACACGTGCCATAGCTTTTATTTCAGAAAACTTACATTTCAAAAAGCCTTTACCAGAACCCACAGTGTAAACTGGGATTTCCAGGAAAAAACACATTTGGTGCCTGGAGTTCACTGAGATCATCTTACTGTGCAGATTGAAAGCAAAGCTTTTTTTTTTTTTTTTTAAATCCCAAATCTTCCTTCTCCTTTGAAATGTATTCAGGGGCATGTGTCACCATGTGTACCCTGCATCCGGGCTGGTGGCTGTAAAGCACTGCTCAACAGGACACCAGTGCAGACCGTTTTTGGATGCAGCGTGTAGCAGCTGGCAGCGCTGGGGACACTTGGCCTGGGGACCCAAGCACAGAGGTGTGTTTGCTGGCCTGGAGGCTGTGGGTGGCATGGAGCCGAGCTGGGATCAGCCTCCTAGGGCTCCATCAAGAGGGCTGGGTGCCCACACCATTGCCCCTCACACTGGGACTTGCCCAGGGTCCTCAGTTGGTGCCAGCCACCCCAGGACACTCTGACTGGGCTCAGCCTGGTGTTTTGCACTCCTTTAAGAGCTCCAAGTCTACTTGCTTCTAATAATATCTTTACAGGAGGTTTTGGAAAGTTGCTGTGAAGGCTTTGTGCCAATTGAGGATAGAAAACAAGGCAAGCAAGGGCCCAGTGCAATGGGAATAGAGCCTTATTTGCAGAAGATGCCAGGTTCCTGTGAGGTAGATGGGGTGGGGACAGACCCCACATGCTCACCACTCCATCCCTGAGCCACTGCAGGGCCAGCCTGAGGCTGTCAGGGCACACAGCTGCATCCAAGGGGGTGCCAGGCAAGTTTCAGAGTCATTTGTCTATTTCTATTTCGCTCCTTAGGCTTCTCATGCTGCCCCAGTCCGCCAGAAGCTTAGAAAGCCACTCTGTACCCCGCCATAAGGCTCAGCACTGCCCTTCCCAGAACATGCAAGGGCAAGGCTTCCACTCTGTGCAAGGGACACTGCTACATGGTACTACTAAAATAGCTTGAGGATTAGGCCAACAGTATGTCCACCAGGGACTTCACTGAGAAAGACGCTATTTCTTCTCTTTAGAGTCTGTTTGCAGTGGGAGTAGCTCTACTGTAAGCGTGCCTTCTGCTAAATTTAAGATCTTATACATACCCCAAGCATTAATTAGTACCTTTACTTGTAACCCACAGAGCATGATTCATCTGACCTCTTTGCAGCTCTTTACAACCCCAACAGAGGGGCTGGAGCACGCCGCTGGAGGAGGGGGTGAAAGCTGAACTTTCTACCCTCCAGCCTGGCTGCCCATGCAGAAGACACAGCCCCACTGTCCCCATACTACCTGCACAGCAGTGGTTGCAGCTGACACCAAAAAAAGCCCCCGGGAAGACTCTTGCCTTGAGGAAGTTCGCTGGGGTGCTGCGGGGAGCCTGGTAATGGTGGCCTGTCTGTCTGTGGATTTTAGACCTCAGCGCCAGTAGAAATTTGAGCATCAGCTAGTTTTGGAGGCTGTGCACCCATCTAGATTCTCTTGTGGTGGCTTACTGGGGATATAATGTCTGGGCAAGTGTCTTCAAGTATAATCCCCATTAAAGTCAACTTGGAAAAGCTCACAGTGACTCTAGCAGGCAATGAGTCATACCTACAAGTCAGCTTCTCTTCCAGGCATCCCGCCCGTGCCAAACAGCTGCTGAAGGCAACATGGACCTGCATTTGAGTGACTCACAAAAACAGGTCTCAGGGACAGGACCCTGGTTATCACTGGAGCTAAGAGTAGGTTAATTTCCCAGGCTTCCTCCCCTGCATTTTGTCTCTGAGTGTAGTAGGGAGTAGAAACAACTGTGTGCCTATCAGTCCCCACCCAGTGATGCCTTTGTGGAGGGTCAGCTTGGCCCAGAGGAGGTAAAGGTGATCTTTAGAAATCAGGTTTAGATAAAAGTAAAGATAAGAGGAAAAAAAAAAGACAAAAGGGGAGACAATGGGTCTTATTTTCATTATAGTATGAAGAATGAGCACAATGAGCAATTGAGACGCTTCATCAGTCAATATGGTACATACATGGCAGCTCTTTTTTTTTGCAGAAGCTTAACTGTTCACTTCCTTGATTCAGTGAAATAACTGATGCCTTGGAAAGCTGGAATAAAACTCAGTAGCCTTGGTGACTATGAAGCAGGTATCCTTTATTGCAGCGCTGGGCACACAGGGGATCGCTCCTCCCAATGTGTGCCCTGATTAAAGCCAAATCTCTCATGTTTATACAGATTAACTATACATATTCATTATCATTTCTAAGAAAAGGCGGGGTTATGCAAATTATCTCTAAGAAGTTGTTTATATTAATTCCTCCCAGATAGAGGTGGTCTTCAGAGATGAAGGCTGAACATCTTCCTTGCTCTCAGCACATGCTCTTTATGTTTCTGCTCCACGGTTACCTGAGCTCAAAAACACATTCCTGCACAAACTAGTTAGGAACCCCTTTTTGCTGAAAACAAGATAACCTCTGTCTCTTAATTGGTCGTTGGTCTCATTATTTATGAGTCCCCTATCTTCACTTTCTTTATCTTCAAGGCTTTTGCATTGTCATGGCTAAGTTTTGTAGCTGCTCTCACAAAGCAGCTCAGACAGTTACAGCCATATTCTCCTAAAATCCAAAACTAATCTATTCTTAAACTCACTAAAATTCTTATATTAAAATTATATTAATTGTCTCTTAAGCTACATCTACATCAATCTATTCAGCATGATTACATTTCATTGAATCATTCCCCCTTTTCATTATCCTTACACTCCTTTCCGAGACATCATCCTGGACTTGAGACTTTATGTTGGTGGGAACAGCAAGTATCCAAATCCCACCTATTCAGCAGGAACATAAACAAGAAAAGAATCATAATGGCATGTATGTAGATAGTGAATTTTCTTAAAGCAGTTATTTTTATCATTTATCTGTTTACTGGAAACTAATAGTTTTCTAGGAGAAAGTGTGTCTGAATAGTTGATTTTTTTTTGTTTGGTTATTAAATTGCCAGAGAAATTAAAGACGGACCTAAAGTGTAATTGCATTTTACTTTCCTTGCAGAAATGAAACACCAAAAATATGTCTCTTTTTGGTCAAGCACAAGACATATTCTGACCCAAAACATATGCACCATCCCCACTTGGGGCATTTCTAATCAGATCACAGAAACGGATGTCTAGAAATTATTCACAAAAGCAGCATGGACTTGTGTCTCCCATGCCCCCAGTGAATATGCCATTCCATGTATTATGGCCTGTTCTTCTAGAGGCTGCCTCAGTCTCCTCTGTCAAGCCCCAGCTTCTCTTCCATACAGCTCCTCTATGCGTGCTCTGTTTGCTACACATTCAAAGCCTCAGTCGCTAAGGTACACAGTGTTTCAGGATCACAACATAATGCTGGTTAGAAATCAACGGTCTCCAAACACTGTGTACTTTCAGTTATCCATTTGATCCAATGATTATTAAAAGGATTTAGAAAGGCATTGTAGTGAAAGACTGACATTATTACAGCCACTTGCTGGCAGAAAATGCAGATCAACAGGTCAGTCTGCACAGCCTAGAAACGTGTTAAGTGAAGATACCCAAACTTAAATTAAACACAGCAAAAAATCCATCAGCAGCTACATGCAGTTAACATGCACAGCACTTTATCCCTCCCTGACATGCAGCAAAGGCTCTTTTTTTCGTTTTTTGTTTTGTTTTGTGGTTTTGGAGCCTTTGCTCAGATTTGGCAGCATGAGAGGTGTCACTGGTTTCACCATGTCTTCACACACAGGGAAGTTATTTGCTGGATGAGGATGTTAAAACCCAATCGTAGTACAACATGCCTACATCTGGCAGGTTCATAAACACCACTGGATCCCCTTGCTCAAAGTGAGAGAGGTGAAATGTGTGCTCACCTATTTGAAGGTCTTTGTAAAATGCTCAGGGTGAGAGCTGTGTCATGCTCTGTATTTCACAGAAAGCAGTACTTACTTTCCTGATCTCTTGCAAGAGTACAAGCAGTGTTGCCCAGTTTTGCCAGCACTACTTCCAGTCCTGGGAGTTGTTGTAGCTTACAATTTGCTTTCCACTGTAAGTGGTTCTCTTTTCAAACTCTGGATGATAATATGTACCTCAAAAATGCAGAGATTCCGAAAATCTCCCTTTTGGCCAAGTGGTCTGCTGGCATGACCTTGAGAAACAAAATGTAAAGAGGAGGAAACTCACCCCTTTCCAATGGGGTGTGGTGTGGGTACCGCTGGGAGCCATTGCCCAGCTTCTGACATGAGCTGTTGTTACCAGCTTCACTGCTCTGCTATCCGCATCCCCATCCTGGTCCCGGTGGTGCCAAAACAATGGCTGGATTGTTCAACGTTTTGCACTCTGGCCTTACTGCAAGGTCTGTTTGGCTCATTATGAGCCACCAGAGCTTGACACCCTCCACCTCTCTCAAAATACCCAGCAAAGAGTGCCTTAACTGGGCTACTCTTTAGCTGCTGGAAAAAGAGAAACATGCTTCTGCAGAGCAATTCAGCTCTTAGTTGCATACCTGTCACAAGTGGCCTAACTTTTTCTGTTCTGTGTTGGGATCATCATTTATGGGGTAAGAGGGGACCACTGCTTCTTTTTAGCCATTGACTAAGATATTCTCAATTTTTTGCTTCACCTAGCTCGAGGCAAAACAAGCTCTTTGCAGGTCAGCCATATAATACACAGCAACTTGCATTCATCTCCTCATTACCTGGCTTTGGTTGAAACTAACAGATCCTTCTTTCCTTTCATATCTCAGTTACTGGCATCTGGCAATGCCTTCAATTAGTGTACAACTTTATCTAACTTACATGGAAGTTAGGCTGATTTAACCCGAGATACTCACGGAAGAGCACACATCCTATTTGATAAAGTTCACTGTTACACAAAGGGATTTCCCCAGAAAGATTTCACTGTGAAGGAAACCTGAACACATGAACTAGAGTTCCACTGTTACCATACTTTTGTGAAACAGTGCAAATACAGTCCAGCAGAAGTTGTAATTTTGCTCTGTAGTGATGAAGCTTGTACAAGTCTGAAGTGAAGAGGTTTTAGCTGCATGTGACACACAATTGTCTGATTAATCAGACTGGGTGAAGTTTATTTGCTTTATTTCCCTTCCTCCCACCTGAAACTATAGTTGTTACTTTTGTGATTTTATATTCTGAAGTGGAAGGCAGTAAAAGCTAATTTAAATAGTTGTGATTTCTAAAGAAACCAACTGTGTACCTCTTTTAGTATCTAGTATCACCTGAGATCCATGCCATCACTGATCTCTAAAATTTTCTTTGCCAGTTATTTTAAGTCCCCCAAGTTGTCTGGAGAGAAGTGATGACCACTTAGGTGAATAAGGAGTGTTCACATTTGTAGTTAGGCTACAAATATCATATATTTAAAACCAAAAATCACTGACACAGAATACATCACACTTATTTGAGTGAGTGATATTCCCTCATGCCTTCTTTCCTTGTGCACACTCTTTTACTCTGTAGAGCCTGTAGCTACCACACAGTTTTCTGTCTGCACAGGTGTCATCATTCTGTGGATGGCATACAGTTTTCATTAGTGTTTTAGTGAAATACCAACCCAACAGAACCTGGTGTGTGAGTTACTGAGGTGTGATAGGTCTGTATGGGATGGGGACACGAGTTTTTGTTTCTGCAGGAGTCTGTGAGCCCTGAAGAGGCCATGGCATTGCAAGGACCACATTGCCATTAAGTTTGCTTTACTGTATTTTGGGGCAACTGCTGATTCTCCCTAGAAATCACAGCAAGCCAAAAACCTGAGAGAAGAGGTAGAAGCTGAAAAATTTGTGCACATACCCAAGGGAAACAAGGTTTTATGTGGAAACCATGCTTGCTTCCTGGATTTCATTTGCAGGATTGCTGGCTTACAAGTGTTGCAGAAGGACATTGAACTTTGACTTGGTGTCTTTAATGAACCAAGCCTGGCAATGTCATGCAATCTTCAAGCAATGTGAAAGCATGTATCAGCAGTTGGAGGAGAAAGCAAAGGGAGGCAAAAAGAATGTCACAGAATGACAGCATCACAGACTTTTTTTGGGTTGGAAAGGGACCTCAAAGGTCATACAGATCCAAACCCCTGCCATGGGCAGGGACACCCTCCACTAGACCAGGTTGCCCAAAGCCCCATCCAGCCCGGCCCTGAACGCTGCCAGGGAAGGGGCAGTCACAGCTTCTCTGGCCAGCCTGTGCCAGGGCCTCACTGCCCTCACAGGGAAGAATTTCTTCCTTAAATCAGTTATAAATCTACCCTCTTTTAGTTTACTGCCACTACCCCTTGTTTTGTCAGTACTTTCCCTTCCCAACAGCTCCTCTCCCTCTTTGCTGTAGCCCCCCTTCTGGTACTGCACTGGAGCATGGTGTCTCTTTTCCTGGTGTAGACTGAGCGATGATACTTGCTGGGTAGGTAACAAGGCTCGTTGATCTTAGACCCCACCTCATTTTCAGCTGTTTGGGGGTGCAATTCTTCCTTTAACCTGTATGTATAACCCAAATAATTAGACTAAGGGCAAAATACCAATGTACACCCTGTCACCTACTCACACCTTCAATTACCACAAATATCTGCCTTTACAAACGACCTAGCATAAAGATTTCTAACATAGTCTTTGCCACATTCCTATCCACACAGAGGCTGCACTTCTCTCATCCATACATGAACTCATTGGGTACACGTGAAAAACATTAGCAAGCTTTCCTCCTCAAGGCTTGGGACAAAGGCTGATTTTTCCACCATGCAACCATTCCTGTGGTCTCCACAGCTGTTACCTGACTATTTATGGAGGCAGTGTAGCATTTGTTATGTGTACAACTTGTCCTTTGATAAGTCTGGTAAATAGCAATGTGCTGACTTTTGCTGGCAGGAGTTTTCTCTTCAGGCATTTTTGGTTGTTGCTGAGGAACAGGTCATTGTTATAACTTAGATTTTGTGTGCTTAAAGAGTGTTTGTAAATGACAGAAAAGCAAGAGCCAGATCACCTGCTCTCTGGACCAAGAAAGACTCCCTTAGCCAGACTGGTATTTCTTTATACAGAAGAGCATAAATTTTATGACACTTCTGGTGCCACAGCCTCACTGACTGTTCCCACTTGGCTGCCACCTCTGAGTGCCGGACTTCTCTCAGCTTGTAAAATCACTTGTGGTGTGCAAATCTGGGGCCGTATCAGGAGGTGAGGGTGTCCCTGATGTCTAACTCACTTTGAATGACAGTGAACGGCAGCCCACACAGCGTGGTGACACAGTACCCAGCTGCCAGGCTGCCAGGTAACATCACTGTCCTTGTATGCCCTCGTCACCACTGCAAGCCTTGGTGGCCTATTCGCAACCTGCCTGCGAGCTGCAGAGGTGGTGATAACATGTGCTTATTCCAACAGGTTCACCACACAGAAAAAGGGGTATGTGCTACGCTGGCAGTGCTACTGTGCAGCTGCTGTTAGAAAAGGGAAAGAGAGCTACTGTGGCAATTTTGAGAGGGGGAGATGGCTGGATGCTACAGTAGCCTATGCGTTACGCATGGACTAGAGAAGGTCAAAGAAGAAAGACAAAAAGGAAAATGAAAGTTCTGTATTAGTTCCTTACATGACATTGTTATTGATTCATATGGGAATGGGGAAGGGGAAAGTAACTACCAGGCTACTGAAGAAGGGGCCTCAAAGTGGGTTTTTTTTAAAACATCTTTGGGTTGGTTTACACTATAAGCAGCCAGCTTAAAAAGTGGATGTGGTGAGCAGAGCTAACCCAAGTAAGAAAAGAACAATGTTTACCCAAATGCAGTGAGTGCATGACTGTGCAGATTCACAGGACAGATTTCCCAACATCTTGAGAGCACTGCTGAGAAACAGCACCCCTGCTTCAGTCTGACCTCAGGGAGAACCTTTTTTCCTGCCACAGCGTAAAAAATAACTGATTCAGGCATTGCACAGCTGACCTGCAGGGAAGTGTGACACTGAAGCTGGCATCTTTCCTCTCCCTAGACCCCCTGTGCGCCCTGTAAGGCTGCTGGAGGAGCTACCTGCCCACAGGAATGCCACTGAGAAGTGCTTTGCACGCCTGCAGCCCAGCAGCACAGCTTCTCTCCTGCTGCGTGCTGCCCACCTCCCCACACCGGCCCCGCTCCACCCTCCTCTTCCTACAGTCCCACGGTCTCCTGCAAGCCATGTAGCAACTTCTTTCACTTGTCCTTGACATCTGGGTGCAGAGAATCAGCCACAAGCCAGTTGGTCACTGAGAAGCAATCATTTAAAAATAGAAAAGCTCAGGCTCAGCACTGACTTGTCATGCTTGCTTCCACTCTCGTTTCTACTGACAGAAAGCAGAAACAACTTTATAGAGGGGAAAGATGCTACACCTTCTAGGAAATTGGGGCCTGCACATTAATGCTAGTTGGGCTCTTCTGTCCAAATCTAGTTTCCCTTCCTTTTTGGCTGACATACTTTCATTACAGATTGGAGGTGGGGAAGGGATTAAGACAGAAAAGAAGGGAAGGAATTATGATATCAGTCCTATGTGGCTGGATTAGCAAGGAAAAGATAAGGTCCTGGTGCCCATTTTGCTGAGGGACTCTTGTGCTCTTGTGCTCTTTTACTGCCTTCTGCGTGGCCAAGCCCTTCAGAGTGATCCCAGAATAAGCCCCCTGTGAAAGGTTATGCTTTTTATTTCTTTTTCTCCATCAGCAAAGCGTAAAGGACAAGACTTGCAATTTTTTTTTTTTTTTTTGGTTTTGTTTTGTTCCCACTAGCTTCCTGCTCTCCCAGCATTGCATTCAGTGCTGCTGCTGGCAGGACATCATGTTATTGCTACAGCAGACCAAATGCAAACTCTCCAACATTGTTGTTTATCACTTAATCATTTTGAGTGCATTCAGCATATGTGGAGGGCCCTGAGAAATCACATTTACAGTTACTAGTCTCCACTCATTTGGAAAGGGTTTGGACCCGAGTATACCTGTTGGCCTGCAGAGAGCTACACCATTCCTTTTTACTCTGGTGAAGTCTTAAACAGGCTCTCGGCGGGTCAGTGCCAAAAACCCCTCCAGGAAAATGCTGTGGCCAAGGGAGGAGTGTGTTATGCTAGTGGTGGGGGTTGGGGCAAGGTGGGGGAAGCTAAGTTAGGACGGTATCCTGATAGCTAGAGGACAGTAACAGTTCGTTCCAAGAGCTGCTCCTTATTCCCTGGTAAAAAGTGCTTATAAATAAACTCCCAGTAGCGGCGGCACTTGCAGAGAGAAAACAGCTTCCCACCTCCACACTCACTGATGACTAGGATGGCATCTAGTTATGAAATTCATCTCGGCATGAAATTCATCTCGGCTTTTGCTCATCTAACGTTGCACAGCCCTGTTTATGTACAAACTGTCCTGTGTTGTTGCTTTCTCTTCAGAGCAAAAGGGGTTTTGGGCAGCTGAGGGGAATGACAGAAGGAATACTGTGAAAATTGCACAATTTGCACTGTTGCTTGTCCCTTTACTCGAGATCCCTGTGAAAGCAATGTCTGCTGATGACCAGGAGAGGAAGAAAATAAACCTTGGTTTCCCTTTCTGCAGGCACCCAAGGAAGCTGGCGTTTGTTTTGTAACATGCTCTCTGCAAAACAACCCTCTGCAATTACAGAAGCCATTGGCCACAGAAACTCTGCAGCTTGGGGTGCTGTGCCGTCATTACTCACTTCCCAATAATTGTTTCTAGTGCTGACTTATCAGACACAAAATACATTGCGAAAGCCCAACTGCAGCGTATGATGGACGTCCCCGAGTATTTGCCTTCTGGTTTGAAGCCGCCTCAGCACAGCTCCCTGGTATTGTGCAGTAGGTGCTGAAGCCACTGGGTAAATTGAGTGATTGCCATGTGCTAAGGAGCTGTTTGCAAATAGGAATTTGGCAGTTAATCCCCGCACAGGGACAGTAACACCCTCTTGCTGTTCTGCCTTATTAAGTGTTAACTCTGCACTGCAATTGTTTGCCCGTGGTTCTCGTACCCACCCAAGGCTTATCAAACCAGGTCCCTGGGAACGGGAGATACCCACAGTCCTCCTGTCTCACCCTGCTGGGGGGAAGCAAAAGCAGAACCATTATCAAGGAGCTTAGTGCAGGCAAACATGTCTTACACCTGAGCATATTGGTGTAGCCCTGGAATTTACCAAACACACTCTAATAGAAAAATAAAAGAATTGTAACCTGACAGTTTAGCCACTGTTCTCTAACAAATCCAAGTAGGCAATCAATCTACTTCTTCTAGGACCCTACCAGCATAAATCTTTTGCCTGTTTAAAATCTGTTTTGCAAGGAATCTTCACTACCTGTATTGTGGTGTCCACAGGAGCGCACAAGAGGGTTTTTGTCTGCACACTGCATGCATGCCTACAGACCTGAGGTTATTTTAAGATCGCATGCAGGTATTTGCACCTGTTGTGAAAAGGTGCAAGCACACATGCAGCGATTCTTTTCAAATGCACATGCAGGTATCTTTTTGAAAATGTCCTTCTTGCATGCAAATTGCACCAGGATTACAGTCCAGACTCTGTTCTCAACTACAGAGGAATAAATGCATGGTACTTCCTGTTGAGAGCCAGATTGTCCTGCAGAAAAATGTCTAAGTACATGTCCCTTAGAAAATGGCTTGATTCTGCAAATTCTGTGGATTTATAGGAACTTCTTTTCTTGGAAATGGGTAGTCAACTTACCCCAGAAATGGGTTGAGGGTACGTGTGACTTTTGCTCCAAGAAGTGGCTAGGATGCTACTTGTTATTTGGAAACTCTGTCTGTCTGTCTGTCTCTCCCTCCCTCTCTATATATATATACATATCTATCTATCTATCTATCTATCTATCTATCTATCTATCTATCTATCTATCTAATCTCCCCCTTTATTTTATCTCACTCAAAGGGGCTGAAAAACAAGATGAGATTTTTGCATAGTGAGGTCATGTTTCTGGCTTTATGGGCTAATTTCTGTAGGTAGAAATGAAGTGGACCTTATTTACCCTGTGAATAGCCTCATAAAAAAACACTACTGGACTGACGCTTATGTTGATCCTGTTGCCTTATTAATGACCACAGTGGGTCAAGGCAACCTTTTTGACAAAACACATTTTAAAGCCATGTGCAGTGGCTGATCTCCTTCAGCGCAGTGACCTAGGACTGTATTTTCAAAAATGAACACAAAGTCCCATAAACAAGAGCCCATGTGAAAGGTGTGCCTTCATTTGCAGCCAATGCTCCCGGAGCTAGAAGCACAAATCATGTACAAATGAAAGCTGCAAACAGTGATTTGTCTCTGGGAACACTTAATTGGCACATAGGACCGTGGCTACTTTGGTGGGCGATTCTCTGTAGAACTGCTGTGAATCAAACCATGAAAACTCGATAGAAGCTTTTCAGGGTGTGACCTCAAATACTTCTCAGGGTTTTCAAGGTATGCTGCACGCCTCTGTGCACAAACACGTGCGTGTGGTCCTTGACCTTACTCTGTGCTTTTAAAGAGAAACTGCAGACCTGTGAGGTATAACTTCATACGTCATCAGGATTTTTGCCTCTTGTTCTCCACAGTTGTGGTGTATGGCATACCTGTGCAGCCACAGCATTGCACCCCTGGCAGCCAGTGCCTCTGCCAGAGCTCACAGAATACAAAGAAAGCAGCGTTACCCTACGGCCCGTGTGACCTCCTTGGAGAAAGGCTCTGTATTGACACCACCTGCGTGTGCTTTGACTTTGCCCTGTCTCTTGTGTTTGCTGGCATTTGGGAATCTGCTGCGGGGTCAGAGAGCAAAACTGCTGTCATCGGAGCCATGAACTCACCCGCAGTGAAGGACACCAAGCCCCACACCAGGAACACGGTGTCAGAGCCAGACAGTTATTTTTTCACCCTTCCCCGAGCCCTGAGAGTTTCCACTGGCAATCAAAGTGTTTGCCTTTCGGGCCTTCCAATCACACTATTCAGGGAATTAATGTTGACATGAAATGATAAGATGGGGGAATGTGGGTACAAGGCTGTTACTAAATGGCCAGTCTAAGGAGCCTGCAGCTCCTGGCAGTGATGGTTTGATTCTCCAGCTTACTGTGGGCAGTAATAAACACCTCAATATCACAACAGAGAGATGGGAAGACCTTCAGAGATCTGTCTCTCCAAAGCACTTGAAACCAATTGCGTGGATTACTGCAAACGTACAGTCAGAAGTTATCCTGTGAAAAGAGTGTGACAATTTCTGATTCTCTACTTGTTAAATTACCTGGCTTTCTGGAGCAGGTTTAACTCCCTTTGACAGCTAGATCCTTACTTGCACAAACTTTATGTTTCATATAGAAAATTGCAGTCCCTCTGTCTGCAGTGTTAGCTGGTTGCAGAGCAAGGCTTCTTACTGATCTTACAGTTTTTCCTCTCAATTTTTAGACAAGCTCTGCAAATGGCAAGTGGCACATTTCAAAGCCACTCGGACAGCTGAACGCCACTGATCTCAGCAAGTATGAAAACTTTGCTAGACTTACCCACCCTGCATCTTATTCTGGAAGTAAATTCGCCTGTTTGCATGGGTGTTTACACTTTTTAAAATTACCATGCTACCTAAGGAGGAGCTGAATGATCAGTTGCTTCTGCCTAGATAACTGGAAAGGATTTTTTTGTCTTTCCTTGGAAGAGGGACATGGCTCTCAACAACTGCATACATGATCAGGTCCCATGGTTCTCAGCATTTTGTGTTTGAGCATCAAGCCTTTCTCCACAGCCTGCTCCTGTAGGTGAGGAATAACTCTAAGTGGAAGGTTAGAGCTGACCATCCCTGTGTCTGTACAAATGCATCTGACACAGAGACGTGTGTCATGGCTGCTGTGTGAGTTCAGACTCCAGGTGGTGTTCGTGGCTTGACCTGCCAGTGAGCCTCCTTCAGCTGTGGTCTTTTCAACGGCAACACCCGGGTGAGCAGACTCCAGACCCTGCCCTCACTGATTTTGCCACCACCCGCCTTGTGCTACACTCCAGCCGCTCGCTACCTGCTGTGCAGCTACTTGGGGGTGAGCACCCTGCACTGGAGGAGTGGACTGGTCTTCATCAGACCCAAAGGGAATTAAAATAAAAACAGTAGCTCAGCAGTGGCAAAAGTAAAAGGTTTTGTAATAAATAAAAATAATAAAATAAATTTCCATAATCAGTTCCAATGCATTCTTTGTGTAGAGAGTAGAATTGCACCCTCAATAACTTTAATAGCCTATACTGCAATAATTTTAAATAGTAAGAATAAAAAATCAGGTAAGATGTAAGCAAATAAGGTGCAAGTGCTACTGTGCAGAAAAAGAGATGCTGTTTGAAGAAGGCCTAAGCAGTGCTGCTTTGAATATTGAGACCTTTTTCTGCACGCTGTATTGCAGCTGTCACCTTTAATAACCCTACTGCTTCCAAATAGAATTTTGTGGAGAGTGAGTGGTCCAAAGAGTGCCTGATGATGGTCTGCACAAACTGACCTGATCACAGGGTGCTGGCTCCTTCCCCTTGTTTCCAGATCAGTAACTAAAAATACCCTCCATAGTTTCCTAAAATTATTTTTCCATGGAAGATATTGCAGTTGCTGTTTGATCAGCAATTACATGCATGACCATGAACTGGAAGGGAACATAAATCATAAAGACAAGAGGATGTCAGCTTGTTAAAGGCAGAGTGCCTGGTTTGGGTGTCCTGTACTCACTTGGGAGCATGCCAAGTTGATCAGCCACAAGCTCACTTCAGGTCATGGGAGTTTACCTTCCAAAGAGGGAGCAAGGTAGACCTGCATAAAAGCACTGGAAATGACTTAGAGAACTGACCATACAAAGACACCTGCCTAAAAAAATCATGACTTCTGTTGAGAAGTTCAAGAACATCTTCTGTCTTACCTTCCCAGAGTGTCAGGGGGCATGGCTGCTATATTCAAACAGGTTTCTCCATCCAGCTGTCCCTGTGCAACATCTGGGGGGAAGGGAACAGCAACAACCTCTCCTGGCAGCTGTCAGTGCCCCAACCAGCAGCCTAGACTGCCAGAACCATTACTTCACAAGCTCTGCAAGTCAAGGAGGTGAGGATGTGGTGGTGATGCTGTGCAGTGCCAGCCCAGACTCTGCCCAGTAAAACTGGAAGAAGAATAATACTTTACCAAAAAAACCCCACCCAAAACCAAAACCAAATCCAACCCAAAAAAACAACCTGAAAAAACCCCCACAAAAACCCCAAAATAAAATCTGCTCTGTGATGGTCTCCAGTGCTGCCTTGTAGTCAGGACTCTTGTCCCTGCTGTCCTGCTGCTCCCCAGGAGGAGAGAGGGCTGAGGCTGGTCGGTGGCCAGGGCTGTTGGGAGCTGCAGAGGTTGGTTTGCTGGGGGATGGCCTGTGCCACTGCACCTGATAGAGGGCAAGGTTGGACTTTTGCCTGTGTTGTCGCCACTCCTTCCAGTCATGACGTGTATGAGTTCAAGCATATATAGGAGAAGAAGAACCTTGGTTAGTGGAAGATAGGGAATGTCCTCTGAAGTTGGTAAAGCACTTTTAAAAATGCAGTGAGGCTCAGATCAATAAGTGGGGTGCTAATTATGTCTAACAATTTGACTCCAAAACATCATCTCTTGCACAGCCATCAAGTTTCTGCAGTCATTCATCCCTGAAGAGGATGCGATGCCTGTATGGGTGGGTGTGACCACGAATAGGTGTGTGCTTTCCACACAGCCCTGATGTCCTTGGCATTGCTGCTCGGCAGAGTTCAGGGGTGCCCGAGAAAAGTGTCACCGTGGGGACGAGGCAGGAGGAGGGAAAGGGAAACTCCCTTTTTCCCCCTGCTTTTACTGGCAGGAAAAAGCAGGAAAAAAAGGGCTGCATACTTCATCCACCTGTAGTTTCTCGGCCACGGCGCAGGCTGCGGTGGGGATGTCGGGGGGGGGGGAGGGGGGGAGGGGGCGATGAGGTGGGGATGCGGTGCGGTGCCGGGGAGCCGCCGCCAGCTGCCAGCCCCGACTCTGCCCAGCAACCAGGCCACGCTCCATCTGCTGCTCCCGTAATGAGCCGAGCCGGCCTCTGGCACAAGCCAGCTCTCGTTCCCCTATTCACCCGCATCCCCCTTTCAGCGTCCTATTGTTCTTCCCTAATGGCCTTACAATAGCCCTGCCTGTTGCCTTTACAGCCGCGGAGAGGCCAACCGGGGAAAATCTTAATCTCTGCTTGAAATTAAAGGGACCCCACTGAATTAATAATGTTGCCAGGAATGCGCTGCCTGATATGAGGGGATGTATAGCACTCTTCAGCCCTCAGCAGCTGTGATTAGCTGGGGCTTGAAGTGTCCTGTCACAATATTTCATCCCGCTCCCCCGCCGCCCCCTCCCCGTCACCAGGGTTGCCACATGGCCCGTCTTGAGCTGCCTTTTCAAGCCCTGCGCCAATCATGCGGCAAAGATGCCCCAGATAAGGTGACAGATGGGACCGGGGTAGTTTGAGGCGAGACTAGGGCCTGGGGCACTCGCTGATAGCTCAATTCACCACAGATTTACCATACGGAGCAGCAAGGCCGGAGAAGGACCTCCCGGCTGGGATGCGCTCGGCGCGGCCCCGCACCGGGCAGGGCAGCCCGCATGTATCGCAGCCCTGCGCATGGCGGGATACCGACGGCTTCGCGGTTGGAGGTGCCCTGCTTTCTCCCCTCCCTCCGACCTGAAGGGCCGGCGAAAAGCCGGTGGAAGGGAATCTCTTCCACGGCACAGAGAGAGCCCCGGTCCGGTGGGCCCGCAGCTTGGCTCTGCTGCTCTTGGTGGGTTTGCAGGTGCCCCAGGAAAAACACACCCCTGTTACAAGGTCACGGGTGTCCCCGGGCCTAGACAGTCACAGGATACTTCTACCAGCCCAACAAGCTCCTTCCAGCCAGGGAATTTTTCTTTCCAGTAACAGGAGAGACAGCTACAAGCGAAAGAAGAGTTTTGCTGGGTCGATGTTTCGCTGGGTGACATTCCAACAGGAGGTCAGAAAGATCACCGCCCAGTTTATTCCAGATAGGTTAATCCAGGCACACTATTGCAAGGCAGCTCATCAGCAAAAGGAAATCTTCTGAACTGGACCATTCCAAAGTGTGTTGGAGAATGTCTGAGAAAGAGAAACCCTGCTGCATCCCCGCTGCCGGTGGTGGTGGCATTGCAGCTAGTGCTAACCCTGCAGCAGGTCCAGCTCTGTGCTTGGTGCAAAACCAAGGTCCTCTGCAGCCTGCCAGCCACTGCCTGGGACACCGCCAGGGCCTTGCCACTCTGTCTGTCCCCAGCGACCCTTTGCTGATCACATGCCTGATAAACTTTCCTCCCCGAGCAGTGTAAGAGAGACAAATCCTTTTGGCTGCTCCATTTTTTGTGTTTATACAGCTTGTTAGAGGCCATAGCTCCCACATGGGCCAGATATCTCCTGCACTAGATAGCTGCACTGCTTCAACAGAGGCTGCTGCTGCTACCAAGAGGAATAACAAATCACCTCACCATAGCATCTCTTAGTACTTTGGCATGCTGTTGCCCCTCCATAAATCTGACAGAACTTTGCTCCAAATATGTAGGCTTCCAGGATCAATTTGCACATGGGGAGAGTGAGTCATGGGCCAGTAGAACCAGCAAGGAAAAGGCAGGTCTGGCAGGACACCCTTGAGGCAAGTGCTTGCTAAATCTTTACGAGTGTTAAAAGTTTTATCGATTTTATTTCTACCTGTGGCCTACTATTTTTGTTTTGAGACACCTGTTTGTGACTGCATCTTGCTTCCCGCCTGTGTCCTTGGTGGCTCTTCAAGGGTGGCACTTCTATTTGCCTAACTGGTAGCAAAACATATCCTTTTGTGACTTCTATGAGTACTTCAGGAGAACTCTGACTGCATCCAAGTCGTTAATGCTGACTGTTCTCCACCCAAAGCAAACTACCATTTATTGGGGATCCTGGTTCATCGCTACAGGGTTACTGGGATCCCTGAGGTGTCTGCATGCATCTAGGTCTCTGTGATGCCTCCTCTCTTTTGTTGGTCAGATCCATTGCTTTCTACAGATTTGCTAATCTTGAAAGCACTGACACGCTGCTGTGTCAGATCAGCTCACAGCCCAGGCACGTGGCCTCCGTCCAGCATGCAAATGCATGGAAATGTTTTCGCCCTCTGGCCAGGAGCGCTGTACCGCGCAGCCTGACACCCACAGCACGCTCAGCAGGTGCTGGGCATGGGGCAGGTGTACCATATGCCATATGGCCCACTTAGCGCAGCGTACCTTTTACGTCCTTTAAATTACAGGCCAGGTGATATAAAGCAAGTAAGAACACGTGTACAGAGCAACCTGGGGAATACAGACCCATAACAAAGGAGTTGCTTGTAAAATGACCGAGAGTGGCGAAGTAAACCCAGAATTGTCTGCTTGGCTGCAAAGAGGTTATGGTGGTGAAAGGTTTGGGAGGGAGACCTGTTTGTTCCATTGCTTAGGAAGCTGCAAGAGACCTCTGCAAAAGCAACAGATGAGACAGTCACTTTCTAAATGCTTAGTCTTTGGGAACCACTGCATATAGCAATCGGTCAAATTCCCATTTAATGATTAGATGGGAGGCTGGTGGGAGGTGTGCATGCACACTTTAAAACCATCCACATGGGAAAAGGAAACAGGTTTTACATATCCTCACCACAAGACATGAGTTTGCAAAGTGAACTTCCTTAGAAAATTCCTCTGTGTTCTGTCAGGCGCTGATGTGGTGCAACGAGGTAGGACTTTTTTTTTTGGTAAAGTTACGGGCTCTGCAGTATCCTCAGAGAGGCAAGCACGTTTACATGACTAACTGGGGTCTGTAGTTAACTGTGTTTGCAAGCTCACTTTCAGCAACTGCACTGGCAGGTAACTGTGGCATTAGTGCAACTTCTCATTTGTGTGCAGGCCGGCCTGCCATCGCTGCAGGTGCAAATCTGCCATGCAAATGTGCATCTATCCGTGCAGATGCAACTCTGCCCTGCATTTTCTTGGTCCTAAATACCCAACTTTTTCTTCATCTTGACGTGAAGTGGTTGTCCCTTGCACACCAGCCTAGCTGCACCTCCCCGTGCCTGCCCTGGCTTCACTTGGAAAAGCTGCCCACCCCCCCCCCCCCCTCCTCACCCCGGGGAAAAGGTAAAGTGGTGATGTATAGGTCTTTTCTCCTAGTCCAGATTGTTTACGCCGCTCTCCCTCCAGGACACAACTTCGGAGCGACTGGTGTGTAACAGAGGGGAGCGCGTGGCCCACGCGCCGGGCTAGCGGAGGCCGGTCCCTTTCATTGCCCGTAATTTCGCAGGGGGCTGTTTCAAAGGCGAAGGTATAATGCAGCCATCCAGGGAGTCCTGCCCTTTGAAGCCGGGCGTTTTGTTCCGAAATCAGCCAAAGTTCAAGCTCGTACGTGTGGGGAGCTGCGATGGAGGGGGGCGGGGTGGGGGGGCGCGGGGAGGCGGGGTAGGGGTGTGGGGGGGGTTCCCGACAATGCCGCATTTCAGAGCACGTGCTGCCAACTGTTGCCAAAGACACGTAGATGTGGATATTACTGCTCCTCGGCCTGGCTGCCTCCCCCATTGTTTTGTGTGGGCAGGCGGCAGGCCCCAGCTGACAGCTGTGCATTGCGTGTATCGCTAACAGCTGCCTTTTCCTGGGGGGAAATTAAAAGATTAGGGGGATGTGGGCACGTGCTGGCTTCTGGAGACGGAGACAATGCTTGATTTAGGGTGGAACTTGTCTGCAGCGGCCGACAAAGGAGGGAGGCTGGAGGGAGGCGAAGGGGTCAGAGGGGCTCTTGCTTTTCGGGGAGACAAAAGGAGGGAGGAAGGAGAGGAGAGGAGGAGGAGGAGTGAAAAGAGGCTGCGACGGGGCTCTGAAAAGGCTGCCTCGGTACAGCAACAGCTGCTCCCGCACAAGAAATTTGAGACGGTCCTTTCACAAATACAACGGCTTGCAGAAGAATAGGGAGGCCACACTTCACCAAAAATGAATCGTTTGCAATTGAAAAGGGCGACTGAGAGCTCCTAGTGTTTTTAAAGGTCTGCACCTAGAGCACTAAGAAATGATTAGTCAAAGTACATCAGAGAACAGGAGAAAAGCGTGCCGCAGACCAGAGGGGGAAGTAAATCCCGGCACTGCTATTAAAAGTTTATGCAACAGCTATTCTCCGCAAAAAGCCCTGCAGAAAAAGCATCCACGTATGCATGCGCGTACGTATCTGTCTGCTGTGGCGTTCTGCCAGGCTGCCGGGCCTTGAGCTGAGAGACCCAGTTTGTTGGTACAGTTGGAACAGTTTGTTTGAATTTAGTGAGTTGCACCTGCCTGAGAAATGACAGGATCACTCACATCAGAAGTCAGCAGAGCCGTGCTGAGCGTGCTGGTGATCTGCCTCCTGATGAAATCACTGCTCCAGACACTGCTCGTGAAAATCCCCCACCAGGGAGGGCCACTCAAAGATTTTATTAATATGTCTATCTCGGGAAGAAATGGGGGAAAGGAGGGGAGAGGGAAGGGAAATCACACAAGGAGTGGAGATGAGTTCGCTTAGAAAAGACCTCTTAGTGCATCACCTCTCTAGGAAGAGACATGTCTTGACCCAATGTCAATATAAAGACACCCTGTGTTAGATATTAAATGACAAATAAAGATGAATTTAGTCCTTTTCCAGAAGGTCTTAGTCCTTAAAAACTGGTGGATACCCATACAGTGAGGTTTACTGTCACTCTCCTCTGTGCTGCTTTTGGGCAGGATAGTGCTTGAAATCTCTGAATATGTTTAGAGAATTTTTGGGCATTGTGGTGCAGGTCTTCTTTTAAGGTAAATCTCTTCAGTGACACTCAAGCATTCTGCAGCAGTCAGTAGGGTTTGCACAGTTCAGTGGCAAAACTGTTAGGCGGCTGAATCACAGAATCATAGAATCTACCGAGTTGGAAGGGACCCATAAGGATCATCAAGTTCAACTCCTGGCTCCACACAGGGCCAGACCAGTCAGAACATGGGACTGAGTGCATCGTCCAGGCACTTCTGTCAAGCTCGGTGCTGTGACCGCTTCCCTGGAGAGCCTGTCCCTGTCAGTAAAGGACCTCTGCTTAATATCCAACCTAAACCTCCCCTGTCGCAGCTTCATGTTGTTCCCTTGGGTTCTATCACTGGTTCCCAAAGAGATTGGCACCTGCCCCTTCGCTCCCCTCATCAGGAAGCCACAGACTGTGATGAGCTCTCCCCTCAGCCTCCGTTTTTCCAGGCTCAACAAACTTCAGCGTCTCCTCATAAGACTTCCCCTCCAGACCCCTCACCATCTTCGTTGCCCTCCCTCTGGACACTCTTCAGTAGTTTTGTGTCCCTCTTGTACTGTGGCACCCAAAACTGCACACAGCACTTGAGGTGAGGTGGCACCAGTACAGTGTAGAGTGGGACAGTCCATCCCTGGACTGTCTGGCCATGCCGTGCTTGATGCACCCCAGGGTACGGTTGGCCCTCCCAGCTGCCTGGGCACACTGCTGGCTCATGTTTAACTTGCTGTCGACCAAGACCCCCAGATGCCTCCCAGCACGGCGGCCTCCAGCATCTGTTCCCCCAGCCTGTATGTGCAGCCAGGGTTGCCCCTTCCCCAGTGCAGAATCTGGCATCACCCATGTTAAACTTCATGCTGTCTGTCATGGATCACAATTATGACCATGATTATGGTCGAAGAAGGAAGCATCTGATGCAGACCTTGCTGGGTACAGGGAGAGGAATTTGAAGAATGTGGGCCAAATAGCAAAAGGACAAAAAAGGCAGGGAACCTGCGAGTGCTTTATACTCTAAAGGTGACTTTGCAATTTGGCCGAAGCAGTAGGGAAAAGCTTGTAGTGGCTGATGATGCCCCTTTAATCACCGACACAACTTCAGGTAGCTGAGGTTAAAATTTACTCGAAGAAGTCTGCGGTGCTTTGAGTATGAAAGAGCAGCTGAACTGGGGTGGGATTACAGTGTGTGGCCTGTGCTTGTGGGTGGGTTGCTGACAGGGAGAGCTCCTTGGCTCTGGCTTTTGCCATGCACAGTGGAGGGTTTGGCCCCCTGGACAGCCCACCCTGCCTCAACAATCTTTTTCTGACCTCTTTGGGGAAGAGGACATGGGGTGAGATGCAGCCTAGTTTGAACTGGTTAGATCATACTGATCCTCTTTTTAATAATGGATGTTGGATTTTGATCAGTGTGATGTAGTGTGACACATTCAAGGCAGACATTTTTGCAGTTACTATTGAGAACAGGATTCCAGCCCTGCCTGGAATGTAGAGAAAGTACTGGCATAGGGGTAAGAACCCTGTATTGTGTATCATATTGAAAAATTCTATATATCAGGATTAAAATGCCTTTTTGTTTCATGGGGTTACTGGCACCTTTTAACTTATTAAATAGAAGCATTAGTTTTATTTACAGTATACATTCAAGCTGCTGTAGACTTTAAACACTTTAGACTTTTTCTGGTTTTCTGTGAAAGATTCAGTATATGAAAAGATTTGACTCCGTAAAATCATGTACACTTATTTTCACCAGGATTATGCCATTTTTTTTCTGAATTATTTTGAACTTGTCCAAAGTTAAAATGTTGGATTGGTACTAAAACATCAGAGGAACCGTATCCTAGCTGAGTGTTATGCTCTTCTTCCCAGAAAACAAGGACAGAAGTTTGGATGATAAACCAATATGGTATCATGTCTGAAAAGTGTAATACAGAGCACAGACAAAATGTGGAAAGGATGAAAAAATGATGCACTGGGAAAATCTGCTAATGTAAGGATATACATTTTGATCTTGTTTGAACTGGAGATGCAAGAATGCCCTTTGATAATTACATTGCACAGGCTTCTCTTTGGCCAAGAAATTACAGCTGGTGAGACACCAGTGATGCCACTGGAAACAATCCAATGTAAAACAGGTGTAAAATGACAGTCTGGGCCATAGTCACTGTGGAGTAGAACTTGAGTCACTCTTGGGATATATCACAGGTGTCAAATTAATCCTTGACAGATAGCAGAAATCACACATATTCCATATTGCTGTCATAGGGAATAAGGGGGCATAATCGATAGTTTCAAGCAACAACAACAATAAAAGAGGTTTCAATAGTTCAAGAAATTATGAGGTTAATCTTCATGATGTTAACCTGGAGAAGAGCGAGCTCACTAGCTCTTGCGGTGTCTTGTCTATCCAGCAAGGGCTGAGGCTGTACTGTGCTCCCCTTCGTGTTTACACAGCACGCCTGTGCTGCTAGCCCGTTCAAAGTACAGACAGGCAGCTTCTCAAAAGCTTGAAGTAGCAGCTAGTCTTCTGCAGAGCATTAGGGAGAGCAAAACGACCTGCAAAAGTACTGCAAACTGCAGAAAGGACTGAGGGTATGGTGCCTTGTGAAAACGATCTGATTTTAGTGGTCAATGTGCAGAATTCAGTTCACAGGGCAGCTTGTTCTGATCTGAAGAACTCCTGTCTGGCACCTCCTGTCAAGCCACATCAGCTTGATTTGGCCACAGCAAAAAAACCACCAAAAAATTAATTTGAAGAATTTGCTGAGAATAGCATGTAGAATAACAAACATTCCTGGCATTTATGAAGTCTCTACTCTTGGTATTTAGAGGGGGAGAAAAGTGCTAATAAAACTGTCTCTAACCAGGAATAGTTAAGTGGTGATACAGGTCCATAAGGCAGCATCTTTTCACTGGATTTTATGGCACAGTATCATTCAACTGAACAACTTGAAACTGTTCCCTCTGTACAACTTGGAGGGACATGAAATGCAAGCCCAAAGCCAAAAGCTTCGGAACAATTTGTTTTTGAAAAAAGAAAGGAATGAGGGGGATAGCTGTTCTTACTGGCTATCTGTAAACAACTGACCAAGTTATGTGCTTGGTACCAGCATCCCCTATTCAGCAGGGAAGGAAGATGAGAAAACAGAGAGTAATATATTAATACTTCAGAATGACTGTTTGTTAAGTGTTCTCTTTAGGAGAACAGTGTCCAAGACGAGGGTTTTCAAGTTGGGAACTGGAAGTGATATACACATTGTGCAGCTAGGTTTTGTGGATGGTCTCCAGAAATGTGTTCAGCTGCTTAACTCTGAAATACAGGTCGTTAAGTCCCAGATCACTTCTTCGCTGTATCTCCAGGGCTCACCATCACCCTATAATGATCTGCAGCAGAACCTCTGTTCTAATATCTTCATGTGTACTGCTGAATCCCTAACTTTTGTTTTTCAATCTTTAATGCTACGCATACACTCCATGCATATCAGCTCCAGATTTAAGGAATCAGAGGGGAAAACTGCAATCACTATACATTTTTCCCCCTCCATTCTCCATTTTCACTATGTGAAAAAGGTAGGCAAGGCTTTGTGCTATGTGAAGTTAATTTTCCTGTGGACTAGGTTTACTAATTTCTAGATGACATTACTGCCTAGCTGCTACAAAAAGCCAAAGTCCTGATAATTAAGAGCAGACCTTTACAATGCGCTGCAGAGACAGCAGCAATTCATCAGTGACATTTGCAAATTGTGGCACTGTGTGCTCCTTGCACAAAAGGCACAGCTGCCTGCAGATAACATCAGTTCAGCAGTGATGGGCTCCCATTTGTTTTCTCTCTGCCTCTTTCTGTCTCACTGGGGTAGCAGGTGAATATCAGCTGGCTCAATCTGCTCGACCTCCCGGGCTGGTCTTCTGGGAGGCACAGCTCACAGAGCTGGACAGCAACACACTTGTTTGCTTTGCTGATTTGGGCAAGCTTAACCCAAAGGGTAATGCTCCTCACCTACATTTTAGCTCCAAGCTGTGGAGACCTGTGGGAAAACAATTGCACGATCGTGTAGGGAGCTTTCAGGGGAGTCCCACTGATTCACATTATTCATGACTGCAAATGTTTGCAGCCTTGGTCTGAGCGTTTGTTAGGGCTGGGGCCATAAACACTATATCCTTCAGTTGTGGCTGCCAAGGCAGTGAGAATTCCTTCATGGGTGGTCTTCCCTGGCTTCTGCGTGTTACTACATGCCACATAATGTGACAGTATGCATCATTATGTGGACTTCCCTTGGTACTGTGTGGGTAGTTCTGATGGCCACATCTATGAAGATCCTTGCAGGCTACCCTTGTTCTTTCCGGCTCGGGGATAACAGGAAAGCCAGAAAGGAGTATGGTAGGAATGCAAGTTGCAACATGTGTGTTACTGGCAGTGAAAATTATTTTGTTCTCCAGATGGATTTGTGCATGTTTGGGATGCCATGTTTTGTACAGCAGGACTTGTCCTCATGACAGGAGAGCAGCGGATGTTCGAAGCAGTCTGTGCAGAACAGAAAGTCCCAACCTTGCAGTAAATCTAGCCTGATTTGTCCAGCATGGGAAACAGGAAAGAGTGCAGAAGGGTAGGTGGCAGGACTTCTTCTCTGCAATGTTACTTACACATGCATGGCCATGCCTGATGAATGGCATCAGACTGTCCTTCTGTGGGGAGGGAACAGATGGTGAGTGGGGACCCTGGGAGCAGGTGAGCACACTCCCCTCATGTTGAGCTCACTGGATGCCAAGAAGATGCATGTTTCTTGGCATCAGTTGGCACTGTGCACTTTAATCCTAGTAGCTCCTTTCTTTAAACTCCCAGAAGCCAGAGTTTGGTCTGAGGCTGGAGCAAACCAGCCCGGAGGACACGATGCTGCATACCAGCTCTGGGTACCCCCAAGGCAGCAGAGGGCACTGGGTGAGGGCTGACAGGGGACAGCCCTGGTCCTGCAGCCACCTACCAGACCGCTGCCGCCCTGTTGCAGTGCACGCTTGTGAACGGCAGACGTAGCCAAGCGCCTGTGACTGTGCAGCGCGGTATCCTGTGGTGTGAACACCCACTGACGGTGGTACATCGTCACTGGCTCCAGAGGAGCTCCGCTGACTCAGTTTCAGTGGAAACCAGCTAACTGACTGTTGGAACTGCGATAAGCATCATTATATGTGTAGTATCCGCTTGGACTTGCCGCATGGTAGAACTACACACCTCTACTCAATCATGGATAAGGAAAGAAGGAAAAAAAAAACCCCTCGGAGAGATAAACAGTGAATGACACTCAGACTATGAAAGCCAAATGCCAGTTATAATATATGCACAGCTACTGTGCATGGAAGTGATAAATCATTCTGGGTGAGGCATGCATTAAGCTTTGTGAGAGTTTCCCCAAAATAAAACCCAGTTACTTTATGAACATGGAAAAACCCCACTGTATTCAATATGCAGGTCTACTTCTGCATCATATACTATGCAGGCCCTGGACTGCCTTATATTTTTGCTCCGAAGTACAGCAAATGTTTATGTTGTCAGCTGTTTCCTGGGTGTCATTTGTGACATGCTTTTGTCAAAGAACCAAAAGCACGCAAAAGTCTTGAATTTCCTCACATTTTCAACCATGAGAGGTAACTGCTTTGGGTAGTTGCAGGCATGAATTTTTGAGCCCTGGAGACACACACTATAGACAGGAGGAAACTCATGCTCTCTGACTGGGAGAAACTCAACTGGACTAAGAAGATAGATTTCTTGTTAGTTATCCTAATGTTGGACCTCCCATCACATACTTAGGCTAAGCCACTGGCTGGGGATGGCCCTGATAGCATGGTTTGCAGCATGAAGTTAGAAGCACCTTGGGAATGTCCCTGACAATGGGGTGAACTGAAAATGTTGCCAGTGTAAGAGGAACACCCAGACTGTAATGGGAAATGATCAGCCCACACGGCTGATCCTGGAGATAGTGAAAGCAAAAGTATTAAAGAGAGCCCTAGAAACTCAAAATCATCAAAGAGACATTCTCACTCACAAAGATGTGTGAGAGAATGGCAGCTTGTGAAAAGTCTTATCCGTGGCAATCCCCATAAATAAGATCCTTATTGTATAATAGAAGGTGGTTTCTATTACCATTTGAGACTTAATATTGGAAAATACAAAATATCTTGGCTTAAAGAGTATCACTAATGCATGTGATGGCACAGATTTAGAGCTGGGTGTCTGTGTCTGTTTCAGCATAAACTGAGCCACATTTCAGTTTCTTGCCATAACAGATTAATTTTTCTAGTAATGCCTAATCTCCTGTCCCTGTTTATTTAGTGACATTGTTACTGTACCCTGGGCCTATTGCATTATAGGAGTGTACTGTGCTGGCTCAATGAAAGTGATTTGAAAAACTGATAGTCTTTGGTGACAGAATTCTGATCCTGACTCAAGAAGTTTTCCCTCAGGTGTGTTTAGCAGAATCTTTAGGGAATTTTTGCGCCTAATATTTACAGTGACATTTGCATATATCCAGAGATGTATGTGAGACACACCACTGGGCTGCACTGCTAGGGTTTTAAATAAGGGAGTTTAAGAGGAGCCAGGAAAAAAGGAATTTAAAGAAAGCAACTGGGTAATCCACAATGCTCCATTGTGGGTGGAATGATCTGGGAAGCACCAAAGAAATAGTTTTCATCACTCTCATGCTGAATAAAGGGAACTGGTGTGGCACATGTCCTCTGCGTCCTCTGAAGAGCACCAGGATCCTTTCTCTTGTGTGTCTGAAGAAAGAGAGGCCTGTGTGTGCTGGGGCTGGTGATGGAGGTTCTGCGTACAGCTTCTGGAAACTCCTGATTTCTGTCCCACGTTGAACCTGACTCCTTAAGTGAGCTTGAGTGCTTGGCAAGGGGGCAAGGGACTTCCCATGGGAAGGGACAAACCCTTGCCTGGGTGCTGTCAGGCTGAGGGCTTGCCCAGGAATTTCTAGCTTACTTTTCTGTGAATGCGTGTACTAATAAATACATACACATGTGCATGTCCTGATTTCCCAGCACCCCCACTCCAGGGTAATTTCCAACACTTTTTAAAGTAAAATAATGACAATTGGTTTGTAAGCATAAAAATTAAGCATTTTGTTCACAAATTTGCTCTCATTTTCTAGAAACCAGGGAAAGGAAAGGGAGGGAATGAAGGGAGGGAGGAATGAAGGGAGGGATGGAGACAGGAAGGAAGGAAGGAAGGAAGGAAGGAAGGAAGGAAGGAAGGAAGGAAGGAAGGAAGGAAGGAAGGAAGGAAGGAAGGAAGGAAGGAAGGAAGGAAGGAAGGAAGGAAGGAAGGAAGGAAGGAAGGAAGGAAGGAAGGAAGGAAGGAAGGAAGGAAGGAAGGAGCAAAACTGGGAGAAACTGTACATTACTGCGTCAATTGAGGGGTAAGCAAAGGGGAGGAAAAAAGAAGATGGGGAAAGTGCAGGAGACACACTGTCCTGGGCAGTTTGGGCCTGCCGCTGATCATCCTTCCATCTGCACAGGGCTCCTGTGACCGAGAATGTCGTCTGCATTTTACATTTCATGTGTCTGCAACAGTTTTGTCCCTTCCCCACTCTTGCATGTCTCCCTGGTGCAGCTGGACTCCAAATGCTGGCTTTGTTTGTTCCCAGTGCTATTGTGCTGTCGCCATACGTATGCATGCAGGCAGAACGTGTGTGTATGCATTTAGTGAGGAGATGCCTGCAGCTGAGCAGGGGAAGGAAGGAGGAAGGTGGTGTGGTTACGGCCTGTTGCTGCTGCTCACAAGAGCCCTGGTCTACTGCTGCTTGCCCTGGGGTGCTGTGCTGCTTCGATTCAGGAGATCTCTCACAAACACCCTTTGCCTGCAGCCTGTGAGGGCTTTTACCTCTGCTCTGCAGAAACGCTTCAGCCTGCCACTGGGTTTAGCTGAATGAGAATTACAGTTCACAAGGCCCACCTTGCTGTCCTGGGCCTGTGGTGGCAGTGCCAGCTAGAGATAGCAGGAAGGAAGGGTAGCAGGGACTGTTGTGGGGGTGCGTACCCTGAGGTGCTGTCATGATGATGCATCTTGGAGGCGGGGAATCACAGAAGCAGTGGTGGTGTGGAAGGGAGATCACATGTGTAAATTTGGTAAAGTGCTTGGGGAACGTCAGATGCTGAGACATTATCTGAGTGCAACCACATGAATACATGATGCCTTAAACCAACATGAGCAATGATTTGTCACTAATTACCATTACAGACCACTTAGCCAACTTCGCTTCAGTGTTAGCAATCTTACTTTTAAGAATGACTGACTGCATGTGCCTGGGGATTCCCTCTTTTCTCCAGAGCTGTACCAGCATTTCCTACTCAGTGTGTCCCTCCCTCAGCTGTTCCATGTACTTTTCCATTAACTTGAAAATCCTGCTTGGCAATAGCCCTGTCTGGTTGTGCAAGGTGGCTCCTCAGAGCCTCAGGCCTTGCAGTGGTGGAGGTTTGCAGGCTGTTGGGTGGTGCTTTCTATGATGGGTTGCACTAGCTGCTTCTGTAGCACGCCACATCCTGTCTAGTCCAGCGGGGACAGTCAAAGATGGACTTCTTGAACAGCAGCTTCTGACACTGCAGAGCTTTCTCTGTTACTCAGGATACTAATGAGATCACAATAAATTGTGAGCATCAGAAATTGCAGCTTGGGCTCTCACTAGGTTGTGGGTGCAAGCCTGACCCATTGCTGGGGGTCAGCATATTGATGTTTCTGTTGCCAATTATTTTCTACAATGTGAAGATATGCTATGTTTTTCTCTTTGAATATGAGTAATGCCAATTCTTACCAGGATCTCCTGGTATTTCCAGATTAGCATTAACGCTTTTCTCAGGGGGTGCCGTTTCCAGGGTGGGTGGGGGAAGATCTGTTGGTGGAGAGTTTTTCTTAGTCACTATCAGGAGACAGAATTGAAACTAGGTGAAGGTTCATACTGGGACCAAAAAACCCTGTGGCTGGAGCTCCTCTCTTGAGGTGTCAATGTGGATGAGTCATCCCTGCAAGGGTGCAACGCCTGCCCTCGGGGAATTGGGTGGGATCTTGCATGTGCTCCAATTTAGAGACAGACTGTTATTGACTAAATCTGGACTCAGGTAGACAAGAGAAGAGTTTTTAGCCATCCTACTGGACCCCTGAAAAGGAGGACCTGTTGCAGGGAAAGCTGGAGAAGCCAAGGAGCTTCTGATGGACTAGGGCTGAGCTCTGGGATGGGGGCTGAAGAGCACAGTGAGGGGCACATCTGCCCCATGGGGTGGGCACAGGCAGTTTATGTCTGCTTTTTTGCAGGTGCTGTGAGTGGGGGCAGCAGGACCCAAAAAGCAATGGTGGTTTGGGTTGCATTTTCTTCTGGGAAGATGCTCAGAGCTGTAAGTCGGAGAACTACAGACTTGGTCTGGATTTTAAAGCAGCTTGTGTTGTGTGTAAGGATATTGTTCCCAAACACTTTGTGCTTAGCTATAGTGAGCTAACTAGAAAACTGAAGAGAGGCTTGAGGAAACAGTCTGTAAGAGGAAGAAGTAGTGAGGGATGGTGGGTTATGTCCTGTCAGGGCAAGGGTAGAGACGGTCATAAAGTAAATGCACAGAGAACCCTTGGAGTAGCTGTGGGCATGCACAAACAGGAGAGTTTTCCATGTCTAATTTGGACAATGTAGAAATTTCCCTCTTTTCACTGATCCATTTACTACTCCTGAGACTTCCCATTTCTGCAGTGAACTCAAAACCATTGTAAGGGTGGTGGCCAGTACTGCCCTCACAAGGGGGATCACAGAGGGACAGACTATTCACAGTCTGCAGGGAAAAACACAACCTTTGAGCTTTAATAGCGGAAAGGTGGAGGTCATGGGTGGATAAAAGGAGTTGCATAAGATAGGAGGGTGTCATGCTGTTAGGCAGTAGGTAGGGGAAATGACTGCATCATCAGTCTTCTTCCACAGAGGAAAGCATAGGGGATGTGGGCATCAGAGTGGCCAGAGAGGTCCATAATGGAGATGGGGAAGAAGGGTCTGGGTGACAGACTTATCAGCAGAGCAATGGAGAGGTCCTTGCATTTACCTGTTCGGGTCAGAGCCATGGCCAGAACCCTCAGGGAAGACATTAGAGAGAGGTTTGGAAAGGAAGGGTGAGGCAGGTTAGAGTCTTCACCGCATTGATGATAGATTACAGCAGAACTTTCCTAATCCCACACTGACAGCATTTGCTATGACCTTGGCATCTCCCTTCCCAGTTAGGGCTGCCCCACTGCTGTGGGGAGCTGGTGCCCAGGGGATTTTCCCTGCCAGAGGATGGCTGTTGGCCTGGTGATGAGTGAAAGGAAGAAACCCCTGGCCATCTTTCTGTCTATCCCAAATCACTACACACTTGCTTCCGTGACATGTGGAGGTTGAATGTGCAGTGTAGGTATGATGCACTGGGGATAGAGGGGCTCGAGCCATGGTCATGGCCAGACAGAGATCCCCTCCTCCCACGCTCTCTCTTGCCTTCTGTATATTAGAGTGCAAGTTCTTTCTTTCTCTATTTTCTTTTTCATTTTTTTTTGTTTTTGTTTGCAATTTTGTCAAGGAATTAATTTGAGTGGTAGGGTCGTGTGGTCCCCAGTTTATCTATCAGAGAGAGATCTGCTTCACACCAGCAGGGCAATTTGAGAACCTCAAGGCATCCTCTGCACAAGGGTCCACTCAAGTCTTTGGGCTCTGTGAAAATAAAACCATGAGGGGAGAGTTGTGTGTGGGAGAAGGTCGCAGCCTATGTTCAGAGGTGCCGAAAGACGCTTCACTGGCAGCAGCAACAGTGTGAAGTTTTCTGTACAGCTTATGGCTGCTCATGAGTTAATGCAATAGTACAGTTTTGTCAAAGCATATGAGGACAAACTGTTTAATCTCCATAGATTGCTTTGCCAGCTGTCATGTGCTCTGAGGCAACAGGGTGACTTGAGCATCTGGCGCAGCCCTCTGTTAGCTGGTATACTAATCATAAATTAGCGTCAAAAAGGAGAGCATGGTTGGCAAGGAATGGCACTGTTGTGGTCACATGCTCATTTTACCAGTTCACCTGCACTGGTACAAGCTGAGGAGGACATTAATAAAGCGGGTAGACTCTTCTGCTTTGTGCTCCCAAATGTTAGTACATGAAGAACATTTTTTAAGCAAAATGCCAGTTCGAGTCAGACCTCCAACAGCTAACATTCATCATCTAGGTTTACCCTGAAGCACTGTTAGTTACAGCTGGAAACACTAGTGATTTAATAATAAATAAAGGTCCCTGTGGTCAAATTCTAAAAGGTACTGTAATTTTCTGCAGAACACTTGGGTGAAATACTATTTTCCATCAACATCTTCCTACTTTTTTCAAAGTTCGTATGTCTTAATTTTCCTTATTTCACTAGAATAAAGCTGTAAAAATACACAAATACTGCATGCATAGTTACACTTGATTATAGCAAATATTTTACAAAGTCACCATAGACTTAGAGTAACATGAATAGAATTCTACTGTCATGCATACAATGGCTAGATGAAACATTTTTAAGAGTGGACTGAATGTTCAGTGCTAAGAAATGCCCGTCAAACTGATTTTGACATAGTTTCTTATGTAATTACTTTAATAAGAGGAAGACTGAAGACTAAGCTTTTATCCACACTAGTCAACATTGGAGTATTGTCTTCAGTATTAAAGGGCGCTCAGTTCAGTCATGCACAGTATTCCAGATGTGATAAAGGTCATTTTGAGCTGCTTTGTTCAAGGTTCAGGCTTACCTTAAAATCTACCTCTGTGGGAGGGTTAACAATAACTCAGAGCAAAACCAATAAAAATTCCTAGGAGGCCAGCTGAGTGATAATTTGAAAAGGTTAATTAATGTTTCTTTAGGACACCTTTTTTTCTCCTGCAGTGGTAGAGTAGCAGGCTTTTGGTGTAGAATAATGGACTTCATTATCCTGTGGACACTCCAGTCATCACCCACGAAAAAAGAAAGGCGCTGTGTGGTAGAACTGAGATTGAATTTGTAACAAATAGTACATACACAGATATATTTGAGGGGATGTCAACAGCTATCAGGTGTATCCTCGCATGAGGTTTTAAATTCTGCATTTCAGAGAAAACTGAAAAATATCAGTAGTGGGGCTCCCATTTCCTTCCTTTGAACACCTGTTAATGGTTTGGGGTAAGAATTCACTTACATGAATCATAGGAGCACACATGACTCAGGTTGTTTTTACAGGTTGTTTACTGACCTGGCCATAACTTCAGTATTGATTAGCACCCTCTTCTTCCCTTAAAGCTATCTGTAAAGTCCAAAGACTGGGGAAGTAGTTTTATTTAAGTAAAAACCTAGATTCCAGAGTAGAGTGTGTTGTCTATTAGAAAGTCATCACCAATGTTTTTCCAGTGAATCAGCTTACTGAAGGCCTTAGGAATGTGCAGATACATGGAAGCAAAATTCACGTGTGCCTTTGTTTTGACCAACAAAGTCATCATGACCGGTTCTCTTCTGCAAACACATTCCAAAATCCATAGCAGTGGTGTAAGCAGAAGAGATATTAAACCTGGTGGGGCTCTTTTTTTTTATTTTTTTTTTTCTTTTAGTAACTCTTTCAGTACCTGAATAAATGTGCATTATTACTATTGCAAAAATTTCTGATACAGGCCAGGCTCAAAGTAGTGTGCTGCATTAAAGCTTTTTATTCTCTTCTCCACACACATATTTTTCCATACAACTCCCTTTCACTTTGTTTTATAGGCTATGTACAGTGGTACCTGTACTACCTTCCACTGGAGGTGGGCCATGGCATAATTTGCCCTTATCTTCTCTTTTCAAATGCCTTGATAATTTGATAAGAAGATATTGTTAGGGGCTGTCTGGGAAGCAATTCCATGGCTCTTTTCCAGATTTAGTCACAAGTATGTCACAGATACTGCAAATTATTACACAACTGATTTCAAGTAAATGTGCAAGTACTGTTCTACTGCAATTGTTGGATTATAATATTTTATTATCATTCAGGTTTTAGTTTAGTAAAGAAAATCTGCCTGGTTTCATGTTTGCACTCCACTTTTCCATTCAGGGTTTGACTGATGCTGACCTGCTGAAATGTGTTTTGCTGCATAACAGTGCAAATAAAGACATAGGTAACTTTGCGATCACAAGTGAAATTGCTGTTGTATCACTAGCAGTGCCTTGATCCCACTGCTAGATACAGAATGGGGGATAGTTTCTGTATCTCCAGTCTTGTGGAGTTGGGTCAGAGGCAGCATGTTTTGCTGGCAGAGCTCGAGGTGAACCTCTCTGCAAGTTACCAGGGTGGGCTTCTGGAATACTGTGGGAGCAGTATTCCACACTTTCCTGCTCTTCTCCATGTCCAGTCTAAATCCTGACATAATCTATTGTTCTTGCATGTGATTCTCTCACGTGTAGTTATGTAAATGCCATTTTTCCTTGATTGATATTTCACACAGCTGTAGAGAAGCATGGGAACAAAGCATGTTAGCCACTCAGCATCCTTACAAAATCTCAATTTTCTTTAAACATAATTTTATATTTGAGCAAGTGTACGCTCTTTTCTGTTGGTCCATCTGTGTTGCTGAAGAGTGAGGAGAAGCAGCAGCATTGCTGTGTTCCAGTGCCTGCTGGTTCCATTGGAGTTTTTGTTTCCTTTGCATCAAGTTTTTCTCTTGGAGCTGAATGTGCACAGGCTGGTCCTTCTTAGTTATTTGCAGCCCATTTCTACTTGCATTTCAGGAAATAGGAAAGCAGTGCTCAATAGTCGCCAGAGTGACTATAAAAAAGAAATACAAAATCCTTTGTGATTTTTCTTCACCTGAAAGAATTTAAATTGCATGCAATATATTCCTGTATAGCTTAATTTTTATGCATATTAAACCTAAAAATCTGTGGGCTGTTCTTGTAGAGCAAGGCTCCACAGACTGCCAGAAGCTTGCTTGCGTGCAAAGCGTTTGTGTGTTCCTGGTGCAGGTTACAGGGACTCCCTGGGAGGCATTTCAGTTGCAGGGCCATGAACCTTGGGATGCTTTGCTATGATCCCTGTTTTCCTAGCTAGGTAGTGGGGAAGCTGATGTGGAGAGCAGCAGTGTGCTGCAGGCAGCCAGGGCCCCTGCAAAAGAGAAGTTAAAAACTTTTCAATGAAGTATTTCTCTACAGACACAATTTTTTTTGGTTGTTGTTGCTTACTTGTTCCAAGGATCTGCATCTGCTTGCAAAACCAACTTGTGTTGTACAGGGGTGGGAGTGTTTGACTTCGGATAAGATCTGCAGGGCCTGGAACAGGGTGCCTTGCTTAATAAATTGTTCCTTTCATGTGCTGAAGAAAAGAAGTACCTGTGATTGCTCGTGGTTGCTGAGGGCTCCTCTTAATTTATGCCCACCAGCCACACTGTGAGAGAACCTGGTGATGTTTAGATTATCTTTTTGAAGGCCAAAAGTATGGCAGCTTTAACTGAGATTTCACTAGAGAGTATTACAAACCCTTATGTGAAGGGCAAAGGTTTTCAACCATTAAAGGAAAGAAGGAAGGGAACAATTTAATGTCTCATGTGAGGGTAAGGAAAAAAAAAATCAGCTGTTATCTTGATGTACTCATTAGAAATGATAAATAACACTAATGAGAAAATAAGAGGTGCATGATACAGTTCATTCTGTAACTCCTGCCAAGAGACAACTTGGCCAGGTCTGTTCCCTCCCCTCAAGTGGTCTGTCTGGAAATAGTTTACTTGCTGGTGAGTGAACTGGTGCAGAAGTGAACTGTGTTGTGAAAGCAAACGTGCTCAGCTCCTCCACTGGGTCATGCTTGAGTTTTGTGCTGCGTTTGAGTTTCAGTGCAAGAAATAGACACAAAGAAGAAGCATTCATCAAAGAGCACTGTCCCCTACTGCATGCTCATCCAGAGGAGGGCAACAAAGCTGATGAAGTGTCTGGAGCACAACTCCTATGAGGAATGGCTGAGGGACCTGGGGGTTTTTAGTCTTGAGAAAAGGAAGCTGAGAGGAGACCTTATCTGTCTCTACAACCCCCTTGCGGGTTTGTTCTCTTCTCTCAGGTAGCAAGGGGTAGGACAAAAGGAAAGGGCTTAAAATTGCACCAGGGAAGATTTAGGTTAGATACCAGGAAGAATTTCTTTACTGAAAGGGTTGTCAAGCATTGGGACTGGCTGCCCAGGGAAGTGGGGGAGTCACGGTCCCTGGAGGTATGTAAAAGGCATGTAGATGAAGTGCTTAAGGACATGGTCTAGAGGTGCACTAGTGAGGGTTAGGCTGTGGTTGGACTTGATGATCTAAAGGGTCTCTTGCAAGCCAGGTGATTCTATGATTCTATGATCTTATTGTTGGACTCCGTGATCTCAAAAGTCTTTTCCAACCTAGTGATTCTGTGATTAAACCTATGATGAAGGGGAATGATTGTCTGTTCTTGTCCTTTGCTTTGCAGTTGAAGATGTTGTAAAGGTTAGTGTGGGAGATAGTTCCAAAAGTGGTGTCATTACCCGGTGTGCAGTAGCCAATAAACACACAGGGCAGAGGTATTTGATTTATTCCATGTCTGCCCAGAGACAGTTAGAGGTGCTAATTCAACAGAGCTACACAGAATTTACAACCTAGTGATCTTGTTACAGGGTTTGATCAGAAAAACCCACCTCAACTGACACTAATTGGTTAGTAATTACCGCATCATCTACTATTGGTCGAGCATATTCAAATTAGCAGGCATGATCCTTGAAGGTGTGTGTGTGGGTGTCATGTGCATAGTCCTTGAATTGGGCAGGTGGTCGCTATCTCACTTCTGCCACCTTTACCTTTCCTCTACTTAGTTTTTGCTGCCCTCAGGGCCCCCCGGCAATGCCCCAGCTCTGGCACCTGCTGGGGCAGGATGCTTGTTCTTTATCAGCCTTTCAGCTGTTCTCCAGGGATACTTTTTAGCAAAGCCAGCTCTCTATCAGTCCTTATTCAAAGGCAGAGTCGTTAGCAAAGCAAGTTAGCACATTTAACCCTAAATTAATCAGTGTCTGAGCACTAACCCAAACACATTCCTGTCCCTGGGAAGTAGAAAATTCGACTTCACAGGTATCAGTTCTGGAACAGGGGACAGAGGAATTTGAACCCACTGTGAGGACAGGAAACAGCAGAGAAGGGCTGCAGGTGACAGCCCATCCCTTCCTGGAGGCATCAGTGTGAAGGTGCTCTACCCAGGACTTGCCTGCTGGACAGGACTTCCATCACCGGCTACTACAGCAGATTTTGGAAGGCTCTTACTGTAAGAGGTCTGTGTTAAATTCACTCTAAAGGCTGTCATGCATACCCCCTCAGGTGGACACAGGCACAAGCAATTTCTGTTTCTGCCTTTGCCAAGGACTGTGCTTGCCTGACCCTGACAATGGCTTTTTTCCCTGCCATTGTTGATTAGCTCTGCTGCTGAGACTTTTCTCAGCTCTTTCACCGGTTAGTCAGACTTTCAACTCCTGTAGCCAGCCTGAAAAACATACCTATAGGCATCTTGGGATTTCTTGTAGCACAAACAGAGGGAGAAGCCTGTTCTGAGCTGGAGTGAATCAGCATCATACTCTTGGTTTGCTCTCTCTGTACTTGCTGTTCATGCCAAGCAATGGGATAGGGCCACCAGCAAAGAGACTGAGGATAGAAGCTGTGCTGAGGCTGAACTGTACTGTGAAGGAATGTGGCACACTGCCTGCACCTGAAGTACCACCTCTCCATAGGGTGCCTCTTCAAAGGAAAAAGGACTTAAGTTTCCCTGTCTGTAAACTTTGCCCTTTCGTAAGTGATGGTTTCCCACACAGAAAGAAATGCACAAAATGAAGAAACCTCTGTTTTGATGTCTGGGGAAGAGCAGGAAGTGGTGTTGCTAGAAACCTGATGAGAGATAACAGCAGAAGACTAGAGAGTTTGAGGTAGGTGCATTTGGTGATAGGCTGGTTTTACCATTTCACAGAGAGGAACAGTATCTCACTGGGGGACTTGTCATGCTGCGCTCATCTCTGTAGTATCTGCATGTTTCTCTTTGCCCTTTCTGTGGTCGTGGGAGAGTCCCTCTGTGAAAACGAGAGTTGTGCTATGTTTATTAGCCTTAACTGAATGTGAAAGGGAAAAAGCACATTAAGTCTTTCCTGGGTTACTTGCCTGGGCTGAGGGGTGGTGTAAACTCAGCACTACTACTGCTGTGAAATGTGATGGAAACTGCCGCTGTTTCCACACGGGGCACAATTTATGAAGATCAGCTAGAAAGTTGTGTTTTCCATTAATCACTGACTTGTAAAGTGCATTTGGCCAGAGGATTCCCTTCCCTTCTTTCCCCTTTCTCCTATTCCTTGTTTCTTCTTTTCCTTTCCTTTCCTTTCCTTTCCTTTCCTTTCCTTTCCTTTCCTTTCCTTTCCTTTCCTTTCCTTTCCTTTCCTTTCCTTTCCTTTCCTTTCCTTTCCTTTCCTTTCCTTTCCTTTCCTTTCCTTTCCTTTCCTTTCCTTTCCTTTCCTTTCCTTTCCTTTCCTTTCCTTTCCTTTCCTTTCCTTTCCTTTCCTTTCCTTTCCTTTCCTTTCCTTTCCTTTCCTTTCCTTTCCTTTCCTTTCCTTTCCTTTCCTTTCCTTTCCTTTCCTTTCCTTTCCTTTCCTTTTCTCTTTGCCTTTCTTCTGAAAATAGCTGTGGCTATATTAGGTCTGTGGAACAGATTTCTCTGTTCTGTAAAAATCAATTTTTTTTGCTTGTGTGTCCACAGCTGTTAGGAAGGCACTCTTTGCCATGGATTCAGTGGTTTGCGTGAATAAACCAGCAGGAAGGACACAGGCATTCAGAGTTGTGCTTTACTACACGAGTGCTCCGGAGAACCAAGATTTCTGGAAGTGGCCTTTCTTACATCATCCCTAGAGAGCAGGACCAAACGGGTCTGTAGCTCCAGGCAGACAGTCGGGTGTTTTAAAAACTGTAGCACGGGGCATCGCATGGCCTGCGGATATTACTGATGCCTTGGAAAGCCGGAACCAAAACTCAGCAGCCCTGGTGACTATGAAGCAGGTATCCTTGATTGCAGCGCTGGGCACACAGGGCATCGCTCCTCCCAATGTGTGCACCTATTAAAGCCACGTTTCTCATATTGATACAGATTAACTATACATACTCATTATCATTTCTAAGAAAAGGCAGGGTTATGCAAATTATTTCCAGGCAGTCATTTACATTAATTCCTCCCAGATAGAGCATGCTCAGTGACACTCAGGGGTTCTTCCGGTGGTCTTCAGGGATGAAGGCTGGACGTCTTTCTCTCAGCACATGCTCTTTACTTTTTTCTCCATAGTTACCAAAACACATTCCTGAGCTCAAAAACACATTCCTGCACAAACTAGTTAGGAATCCCTTTTTAACTGAAAACAAGATAACTTCTGTCTCTTAGTTGGTCATTGGTCTTCTTATTTATGAGTCCCCTATCTTCACTTTCTTTATCTTCAAGGCTGTTGCACTGTTATGGATAAGTTTTGTAGCTGCTCTCACAAAACAGCCCACACGGTTACAGCCATGTTCTCCTAAAATCCAAACCTAATCTATTCTTAAAATACACAAACTAAAGTTGTATTAATTGTCTCAAGTTACATCTACATCAATCTATTCAGCATTATTACATTTCATTGAATCATTACTCACTGGAAACAGATTTTGTGGGTTGTTTTTTTTTTTTTTTTACAAACACCAACACCCAGACTTGCTCCATAAAAATCAGGGATATGCCACAGTCCCATCCAAAACTGGTGGACCATCTGAACTCAGATACAGAGGCAAAACCTTCAAAAATGTTCTTTGGGGAACAGAGACTGAAAATCCACACTGGACTTTATTTTGTATAGAAAGCTTCTGCAGACTCTAAAAGATTTATTATAGATCCATGGTTTCTGTTTGTATGACACGTGAGTTTGAGCTCAAAAAATTGTTTTCAAACAACCCAAAAATTTAAGACAAACATAATGTTAAGTAAACAACTTGTCTATTCCATTTTTGTCTTGTATTTTTTACTATTGCAAACACAAACACTGCAGTGAAGGTTAGACAATCATTCAGAACAATCATAATCTAGTCACAGGGGAATGAGGTGTTCAATAGTTAAACAAATCAAACAACACTTTTTCTTGTACATCAAATAAAAATGTTCCAAACCCAGACATCTTGTCTGAAGGACAGAAAGACCAGATTTTTTTTTTTATATACAAATGAGCAAAACAAGACTAAGCTACCCAGTAAAACTCAGAGATTACAGAAACAAACACACAAATAGTTTCAGTACACTGTTATTTTTTCAATTTTCTTCATCACACACATAGTCATCATGTTTGAAATAACTAATCAATATCTACACTTATTTTTCTCAGACAGGTTTCTTTTCAATATAACGTGCTGCACTGTATAAATAGACAAGGCAACAGTTGTTCTTCTGCAGAATCCCCAGCATCTTTTTTTCTGGTTTGAGAAGTTAAAACTTACATAACACTCTGATTCTGTGGAATTTTTGCGAATTCACCCTGGTAGAAAGTAGCTCAAGGAATACTTTGACTGGGTAACCCATTAGGTTGTAGTGGTCACTCTAATGGCATTTTCAAAACATAACTGGTGAAGCTCTACCTGCTATGAAGCCAATCTTCTTTTGGGATGTGCAGTGCCTTTGGCATTCATTAACACACATTTGCACTTGCAGATGAAGTGTTTAAACACTTGATGGTACTCCTGTCTATATTTAGAGCAGGGTTTGTGGATGCATATTTTGCAGATAAATGAGTTGTGTATATTTGCAGTAAAAAAACCCAAACCCAAACCTGGATAGTTATTTTTTAATATTATTTATTTAAAGATAAGGTAACTGGATAGTGCTTTTCTCATCAGTTAAAATACTGATCTCATATCAGGCTGAGAGCTTTGTCAAATGATGGTTTGTGCTGTATCTTAACTCACTTTCCCTCTCTCTCACGGTGACATTTGACAAACAGAAACCAGCCAGGCTGTGTAAAGTACTTGGTGGGAAGTTTTGGGGGACTGCAGTGGGGCATGTTGAGATGACATCTTTCTGTGTGGGAGGGGTACCGTGGGCTCTTTACCTTCAAAGTGAGAGAATCCGGGGGCTGGTGGTGTGGCTGGCAGTATGACAGGGAGCACAGTGTGTGCTGTGGGTGGTCCTGCAGTGGTTGATGTGCTGGACCCCTGTCCAACTCAGTGAGCAGCTTGGGGTTTTATCCCACCCTGCATGCCCTTCCCTGGGGAAGCAGCACACGGTTCATGCCATTCCCAAAGCCCATCCTAACCTTTTGTGCTTCCAACATGCTGGGAAAAGCCAGAGTTCTTTGTACCTTCTCCTTGACACTGAGAAGCAAAACCTACTGCCACCGCACAATGTGAAAAATGCTGTTTCCTGCGATCATTTCGTTCCTAAGGGCTTTCCTACAGGCTTATCTCTGTTTAAACTCATTTCCCTCAACTGTCTTGAAGTTTTACAAGCCATGCTTAGTAAACCCTCTCATCCTGGCAGTCAGTAATCCTGCAGCAGAAGAAGCCAATGGTGAAGTGACTTGCCCAAGGTGACAGAGGCAGCTCTGTGCGAATCTGACCTCTGCAAACCACCTCTCCCAGTGGGGAAGGCCAAGCAGAGATGGTCTGTGTGTTAGGGACATATGTTTTCTTGGACCTGGAATGAATATGTCCCTGTCATACACTGTGTTTCAGGCCCATTTTGTCAGAGTTTCCCTGCTAACATGAGCATCTCTGTGCTGACTGACATTTCTTTTAAGTCAAAAGAGAGAAGAAGAATGACATTCTTCTCATGACACAAAGAACCAAGTCTTAAATCTTGGCAGAAAATGCCTTGCTCCTCAAACTGTAAAGACACTTAATTTTTTTGCTATATCAAACAAAGGTTTTCAGGGTATAAATGCCTACCTCAGTGAAGTGTTTCCCTTGGCCCTGTACAAGTTCTCCTTGACCACTTTACCTTTTGTCTTCTGATCTGGAATATGTAATTTCCAGAGTATAAACCACAGTGGCATGGAAGTCACTGGACTGATGTTGACTTAAATTTATTGAAGATATCTGGATTGCAATTCCTAGAGTTGCTGGAAGTATGGCTTGCTTTATTTTCTTATGGTTTATATTGAAAAGGCTTGCCTAGATAGCTATATCTGCATATTCCTTTTATTGAGTTTATGTTTAAAGGTACCTTATGCATGTAGCTCAAACGGGGGAAAAACCCTACAGTGGTCAAGGACTTTTCTGGCAGCATCTAACAAATTAGGTCCTTTCCTATTACAAAGTCATCATCACAAATCACTCCCCTTGCTGACACGATGGCACTGGCAAAAGTTTTGATGCACTGTGAAGACCTGGCTTTTGTTTCCCTCACCTGCTATCTGTGCGAAGGAGTAGGTCAGCCCATATCTCAGTGAAGCCAGTCAGGCCCTAGCTCCAGCAGCTGTCAGATTTCTACCAGTTTTGCTGGATCCAGCTGTTCAGATAAAGGCAATTAATTATGCTTAACTGGCTGAATGACAACTGTGTTCATTTGTCCCACCTGCTGTATAGTTTTATGTTTCAGAATTTAAAAAAATATTTATTTTTCTGTACAGCATACATAAATCTGGGCTGGGAGGCGGTTCTGTGCTGTGTATTCACCACAGAACTGGTAATGCAATGCTTTCTGCAAGATTATGTCATGGAAGAAAGAAAAACTGTTTATCTGCCATTTTTTAATATAGGCATATAAAACTACGTCTGAAACCTGCCTTGAATATGAAAAGTGTGGTCTTTTCAGAAAATACCTGTGAGACCAGATCCCTCTGCCTGGGATCAGCAACAGCATAGAATCACAGATTGGTTCGGGTTGGAAGGGTACTCAAAGCCCATCTAGTTCCAGCCCCCCTGCCATAAGCAGGGACACCCTCTACTAGACCAGGTTGCTCAAAGCCCCATCCAACCTGGCCTTGAACACTGCCAGGGAGGGGGCAGCAAGTCTAGTACAATTCAGACACATTTTACAAGGACTTCCCAGAAAGATGAAAAATGATGGACAGATTTTCTGCTGTGTTATTGCAGCTAGCCAAATACTTGAGGCTTGTTTAAAATCTTCCCCTTGGAGATTATATTGCATTTGAGATTCTCTGTTTGCTTCTGCTCGAAGGTACCTGTTCACATCTGTTTCCTTTCTTGGTAATACAGACACCTGTTTTTTGTTCTGAGTGGGTTTAGAGATGAAAGTTAGTTTTTATAACACCCGAAATGTAATCCTTTTGCTTTTAACCACCAGTTGAATCCTGCTGACCACTGGGTAGAGGTAACAAACATGATAATGAACCTTACTGTAGGAAGTGGGTGGCTTTCTGCTTCTGCCTTTTTTCTGAAATACCTTCCAAGTAGCTTCCTTCTGCCTCATTTTTTGTCTGAACCCTGACATAGAATTAAATATATGATATTTTTTCTTATCAGACGTTGGTTAAAAGTCTCTCTACAGGACAGAGTGAAATAGGATCTCTTCCTAAGGACCATTTCTGTTCTGCTATGTCACTATCAGATAGGTTTCATACCAGGGGGCTTTGCCGCTTTGAAGGAGGATAGTTGCAAGTCAGCTCGGGCTCTGAGGGACCTTCTCCACCCTTGCCTGCAGAAGGACCTGAGGGACATGGTGGTCCTTGCTGGGGCATCTCAGACAGGGCAGGGGATGAGAATCCTCTCCTTGCATGCAGCCCTCTGAATAAGGTAGGGGACTGTTGACTTCCTTGTACTGTTTTGTTGTTGTGAGATCTTGAAATGGGGTGAGGAGAAAGGAAGCTTCAAAAAAAAAAAAAAAAACAAACAACAACATTTCTTTCAAAATCCCCTAATCTTTATATTTTAATATAAGTACTTGCTATTTTTATACTATTAAAAGTCTCCCAGTTTTAGTTTGTTTCCTGCTTTTCGGGAAATGGTTGCTGTTTTGATGCTTATGGTTCTTGGCACTGTTACTGTGTGGTTTCTCGTGTTCTTTATTGTATGCAATAAATAATGTATAATGATCATATTTTCAATTTTAGTTTTCTTCTTTTTACACTGATTCATCAAGCTACCTGTACTTTTTGTATGTTACTGTTGTGGTTTTGCGTGGCTCGGTTCTGGTGGAGGAGAGGGGGCTGCGGGGATGTCTCCTGCAAGAAGCAGCCAGAAGCTCTCTGCAGGCCCCACAGAGTAAACACCAGCTGGGCTCAAGGCCAGACCTGCTGCTGACCAAAGCCAAATGGTCCAATGCCTCTGTGAATCACATTTAGGAGAAAAAACTCACAAGCAGCCACTTTTTGCCACCAGAGGAGGGAGTGAGAAGTTGAATCTTTACGGAATTATGTCTCTCTGTCCTTATCTCGACTCCTAAGCCTCTCAATGTATATTTCTCTCCCCTATCCAGCTGAAAGGGGAGTGATAGAGTGACCTTGGTGGGTGTCTGGCCTCCAACCAGGGTCAAACCACCACAGTTAGATTTTAGGTCTCTTCCAGAAGTACCTGCATAGTATTCTATACATAGTCTAGTTTATGTCCTGGTGGGATTGAAGTCAATGCTAATATGTTGTTACTTCCCATCCAAGCTGAACAGGAAGACATCTGTGCTTGTACTGTCCTCCTTGTTCCTATATTAGGGGAAAACCCCGCAGTTTTTATCTTCTGAGGGAGGCAGTTTAAAATAAAGTGTGTGTAATTAAGATTGTCAGTGAATCAGCCTTGAAGCATGATTCAGCTGCAGTCCCCTGTGCCTTGCAGAGCATAGCCTGATGCTCCAGCTAGTCCTTTCCCTGGCTGCCAGACCATGGTCTCATGGGGGTGAGGGCAGTGCATAGCTATGCTCGCTGGCCCTGTCTATATTTGTAAGCTGTACAGTGTAAGGAATGTTCCTGGGCACTGGATCCTGACTATCTATCCTCTTAAATTGTTAAAACAGTCGCACTTGCAGTTTCAGCCCCTGCCAGCTAGTGCTCTCCTAGATGCGTGCCAGGAACTTATTTGGAAGTTAGCACGGGCCAGAGCCCACATTCAGCATGCAGTTTGCATCCAGACATCCTCTTCTGGAAAGAAAGGAGGTTAAGCAATAGGGATGCAAGCTGCCCCGTGCCAGCTACCGTCTGTGCCAAAGAATGGTCATTCACATGCTCAGTTTACTCGAGTAGCTGGGGCTGCTGCCTTTTGCCCTTTCCTGATGGACAGGGAAGCTAAGTAACCTGGCAGAGTGAGTCAGGAGGTCTGACACCTCCTTGTGTAGCAGATTCCTTAGCAGGAATGCATGTACCACAGCTCTCTAATTAGTCAGTGAGATTAAGGAAAAGCAACTTTACCTCCTCATAAAATCCAAAATAAACTTTACACATAAACAGCACGATTAGATGAATGTTTGTTACCTTTCAAATCACTACAGCCACTGCCACGGGGGTCTAGTGGGACACAGCAGACTTTTGGCAGTTGCAGGAGAGGCCCCGGGGAGAAGCAGCCCCAAGGCACTGTGTGCGGTGCCGGGGCCTGGGGAGACTGTGGCCTGTCAGACCGTGGTAGTGCACAGCCGCGGGAATAAAGCAGGTAGATAATTGCATCAGAGCAGTCTGTCACTGTGATGGAAAACCAGGAGGGGTAATGGCAATGTCAGGGAGTTTTAATTGCATCACTACCATTTCCCATGAATGTGCTACCTGGCTCCTTGCATCTGGGAGAACCGGTGGTCTTTCCTGCCAATTTGTTGACAGTAGTCTCTGATGGGCACATTACGCCGTGTGGATGTAGTCAGTCTATCTGCTTTAATTCATGTTGTTGAAGACCCATCTTTCTGTGTCCTCTTCTGAACATGTTACTCAAACTGTTTACTTTGGGTGAAATGTCTTCTGGGTTTCCTCTTGCTCAGCCGGGGATTGAGGACCCCATGCATGTATTATACTCCTGACAGTTTCCAAATGAAATGCGAGTACTGGTGAAAACCCTCTGCCTTGTGGAAATGGATCATACAGGGATAAATACATGCAAGTGCTGAGGAACTAAACAGTACTGTCCTTTGGTTTGGGTAGGTTTTATCTGTGCCTTATCCATTAGAGAGTGTGTAACTGGTGTAATAATAATGGGAGTGACATAAAGAGCAACACAGCAATGAACGGTATGTTCATGGTTTGTATTCAATTTACAATATTTGCATTTTGCTTGAGAGACTATGAAAGAAGAAGATTGCCTTATGTATTCCACTACAACTTGAAGAAATAAACAGCCTTTTTGCTTCCTATTGAAAACAAACAAAGAAAATACCTGTGAAAAAGGAAGGGCTTTTCTGTGAGATGCATGTTTGTGCCAGCTAGCTTTTTGGATGTTGAGCTATTTAAGTCAAATTGCTTTTGGCAATATCATAGCTATGTATATAAATGGCAGGGGAAAAAAGGTATCCTGAACTGAATTTACCTTTATAAAGTTTGTAAACACAAGCAATAGTTTGAGTTGCAAAGCTCTTGCAGCTATCAGCTGTTTGTTCCTTAGTATATAAATAGTATTATAATTAGAGATGTATATTTAATACATCATGATTTTTTAATCTCATGTAAACTTTAATGTACATGTTAAACCTTGTTTATCCTTAATACTTTGTTCCAGGAAAATATTATTCATATAAGAATGACTTCATCATAATTAATTGGTTACTTACTGTTTGTGATATTGCTTTACTGTGCTGAGAAATGGGGTAAAACTTTAGTAAGTTTTAACAGAACTTGATCAAAAAATTCACACACTACTGTAAGAACAATTTACTTAATGTGCTTATAGACTTCCCACAGTGGGTGATTGTTTTTTCTATTTTGTCAGTTATCTGAATTTTCCTACCTATAGAAATACTGAATCTTTTCAAGTTAGAGAAAGTTACAAACTCTGCTAGAAACAACAGCCTGTGCAGATTCCTTCTTAGTAAGGAAGGCAATGCGAACTTTCTCCCATGTGGACTGAAAGAGGGTACCTTCCAACTCGCTGTTTTATTACAGTCTTTTTTTTTTTCATAAAAGGATTTATTTGACTAAGCCTATTGCTTTTCTTTCCTTGTTTAATTTTGTTTTGGTTTTTTTCATGTTATTTATCTTCTTCATTCTTCAGACAATTTAAAAAGAATTTTTTCTTTCATATGCATTATTGCCAGCCCCAACACAAAACTCTGATCTTCAACAGTTGCCATGCAGGTATCACTGGTATAGGGACTGCAGATGATTGTGATTCTGCTCCCCCACTTCGCTCCCCCATCTACCTTGTTTAATTTTCATAGACCTGCACGTCCCCTGTCAAATAGTGCCCTTCCTAATGTGGGCATCGCTCCATTGTTCACTATGTTCTGCTGAAACACTGACAAACATATCATTCAAACAGTGACTCAGGGTGTACCCACTTACCATTTAGCTTTTGAGGTCATCTAGTGCTGATGGAGAGTCAACCTGTCTATCTGTTCTGGGAATCCAGATACAGTACCATGCACCTTCACTGGCTATCAATATTGTATGGTCAAGGGCAGACGCAAGCAGAGAGCTCACTGAGGGTGTCATGTTCCAAATAACCGGAGTGGTATGTTGTGTTTTCTTTTTTCCCTTAAAACAAACATGCCTTTATTTGTTTGTTGACAGCTACATTCTGAGTAAAACTGTTTGAAGGCTTTTGAAAAACACGCTAAATGTATTAGTCTGTTATTCCAGAGGTTATTTATTCATAGCTCACTAAAAGCTTTTTGGATGAAACCGTAATAACCTACTAATGACTTTTCAGAATTCTCCTGTGGCATTTTTCTTGGTAATATTTTCCCATCTCTCTCTCTTTTTTTTTTTCTCTCTGCAGAGCAGCAGGTTATTCAAGGAAATCCCCTTCACACTCCACCTTACCACCCTTGAGGGTCTGGCTCGTGATGGGACATCAGTGCTCTGTGTTTTGGCTATGCCGCAGTCCAGCGCCTCTGTCCACTCAAAGGCCTGGTTCCTTTCCCTCCATTTTAAGCATTGCCACATAGAGACTGGTGTCCCAGTGCTGGGGTGTGCCATGCAGAGGGCAGAGAAACCATGAGGCTGAGTTTTTGTCTTACCAATGTTCCCACAAAACATGGGAACAGAGAATAGTGGTCGAAGGACTAGTGCACTGGCCTTTGAGAAGAAAAGGTAAGATGGTGACACGGAGTATTTTCTGTCAGCGTGTGGATTTAGAGCTGTTTGTAAGCACTCCAGGAGTGGTTAAGGGAAAGGGCATGATAAGGCCCTGAAAACCTCTGCTCCAGGTGCTGTGATCATAAAGGATATCCAAACAGGGTATGTGGTAAATAAAAGGGTGGGTGGGGGGTGGTGGTGTGGGGAGGTGTGGGAATGCATCAGAGGGCCAGCTGGGATAAAAACTGGAAACAAAAAGGTAAGTTTAAGGTGTAGCTGTTCCTGACAGAAGATGTGGCAATGTACAAGACCCAGTCAGAGGGCAGATTTTATGGACTAAAAAAGGCTTTGAAGGAAACATTAAAAAAAAAAAGGGGGGGGGGGGAAGGAGGGAGTGGGAAAGGGGGAAAAAGGGCCTATTTTGAATTCTAAGTCTCCCAAGCAGTAACCACATCCTCTCTTTCTCCCCAGCTGCTTTTCTTTAACTGTCTCGCCAGTTCAGCTCATATAGGCAGTGCTCACATTAGGAGTGAGAATCTGTCACTTGGCCATGATGAGGAGGCACTTCCTCCTGACCTTTCTCTTTGTGTGTTTTCATAATTTATGGCTGCAGAGTTTGTTCAGCTGCTAGGTTGTGGTCCATGTGCCACCTTCCAGTCCTGCTATGTCTTAAATTTGGCAGCTTAAGGAAAGGCCTGATGTATATCACTGCAAGCATCCAGGATACTAACATTGCCTCCCCTTCCATCTACACACTGTTACATGGTTTTGGGGTTAAGATGAAGAAAAATAGCCCTTAAAGCTGGGTTGTATGTTGATCTTGACTGGTAGAGTAAAGGCATACTAAAAGCCAAAATTATTTGAAGTCAGTGTACTACAGTATCCCTCCTGCTCCCTTAGAAATGGTTTGAGTAATGGAAAGGAGCTTGGACCGTAAGCAGAGCCTGGCTGCCGGTCTCCTTGGATCACAGCAAATCCTCTGAAGACACAGGTCTGTCCCTGGGAAGGAAGGACCTGCCGGAGGCAGCATCCCCTGGACAGCACCTGTTCACCCTGGCACCTTAGCACCCTCCCTGGCATCAGCAATAGAGATGCTAGGGATTGTATTTTCAAGACTGTCAGGGTCTTTATCCCAGGACCATGTGACAGCAGCTGTGTATGAAATATTCTGCAAGAAGGGCGGGACCTAGCACACTTGCAGGTGCAGCAGCTTCTTTCCTCTGCAGCTGGGGCTTGCTTCAAGCCTGGTGGCAAGCAACAGCAGAAGCCGGTGTCATTTTGCCAGCTTTTAGCCTGTAAGTCTTCAGCAGATGCTGTAGTTTTGCAGTGGAGTGGCCTAAAATTCTCCTGCTTTTGCTCTGCTAAGAAATAAATTAGCTACTCACTTCAGATAACTTTTCACTGATGCTGCACAGATGTGTAGTAATTCAGTCAGACAAAGTGTCTCAAAGGTGACAAAGTTAGATGACATTTTTGTTCATAAAACTGTACAGGAACTTCAGACCTGAGAGCATTTTTCAGGAAAAAATAAAATAAAAGCACTTAGCTTTTTTACTTCCTTAATAATTTTTCTATTTGCCTCCTTGTAATTTCCCCCTCCCCTTCTTTATTAACAGCTTTGGCCTGATTATCTTCTTACATAACAGTTTTTAAATAAGCAAATAAGTAAAAGTAATTCCTGAGATGTCAAAACCCAGACCAGATTGGAATCGAACTACCCAAGAATCATATGCAGTAAGCTAATTATTTCCCAAGGCTGTCCTCTTAGTTGTCAGTTTAGTTTCATCTAAGTATTAATTCCAGGACCTGCTGTGTACATAGGTTGCCAGCGTTTGTGGGGGAGGGGCAGAGTGCCCTTGCTGAAAGCCCATCTATTGGGCAATGTGTGCTGAAAAACCACCACAGTATGTCTATTTCCTTCTCATCCTGGAAAAATCACTCAAAGAACTGGAGAGTTTACAAAGATGAGAGGAAGGGTGTAACTGCAAATATCAAAGAAGGAGCTTGCTGCTTATATGAGACAAAAGAGAACCAGCTGGGAAGCTGGAGCTCGAGGGATGCGAGCGGCAGATCTAATTGATGTGGCATTGCAAAAAGCCGAGTGCCTGCTTGAACAATGGCTCATGTCCTGGTCTCTGTCAAAAGAACTGCACCAGTGTTAAAACCAGTGGGAAATATGTAGCTAATTTCTTTTGCTGTGGGACCAGTTCAAAACCTACAGGAGGCTGGACTTTCAACCTGGAGAAAATGGCATTATTTTTATGGGAGTGGGATGCAGCAGACAGCGCGGAAGCTTAGTGGTGTCTGCGCAGGTTATCCAAGCATCGCCGATAGAATAGATCACTGTCATGCCCTCTGTACAGGGTAACCTTTATCTCAGATGTGCCTTTTGTTAAACACTGTTGTGGGATGAAACAAAACCAAACCCTTGCATTCTCCTCTCTCTACCTATTGATTCTGTTACATGCCCAAACAGGTAACACCCAGTGCCTAGCAAGCTGGCTGCGATTTACTCTGCTTATCCAAGATCCATGAAAACACACGACTTTTGGCTGCAAGGGTCAGTTGTCTGTTTCTGGGAATACTGCTCCTGTTTTTAATTGCAGGCTTTCCAAGTGGGTCAAGCCAAAAGATTTTTGATGGGACAAATAATCTGCATTTGTGATTAGAACTTAACAGCTGTGATTTAAGGTTTTGAATAAAATATGTCAGCGGGCTACTTTTTCTGTGCAAATTAATACGTAGTTTGGGAAATCTTTGATGTCAAAAATACTTCTGATATGAAAATATTGTGATACTCTTTTTCTTGTGAAATGCTTGCATGCCTAGTAAAATTCTAGTTAAAAATTCAAAATGTGATCAAGTTTCACAAATGAAAAACATCCTGCAAACTTTTGCCTCTCCCTGAGTCACCTTCATTTATATTTTTTAATGTAGCAAGCTCCTCTTTGATATTTGTAATAAAACCCACAAAACTGTACTAATATTTAGCCCTTCTGAGTAATCTTCCCACATAAGAGGGGAATTTTTCTTGTGGTTTTTCAATAGATACTCAGCCTGTTTTGGTTAAGCACCTCTGTAAGTTTTTTTCTTTTAAGTCTGAGGCTTTTTCATGAGCTTGCAGGTGGTTTAGAAAACACAGTCCTTTGCTTTTAACTCTCTTTTTCTGGTCTATGATAAAAGAGACTCTAGAATCTTTTCTAACTAGCTTTCTTGTAACTAAGAAGAGGCTTGTGTGAGAAATAAAGAAGATCAAAGGCAACAGGAAGTTAACTCAGGTGCATCATTGGCAGATTGTCTTAAATGTGGAAATTCCAGGCTATGCTACCAGTTGAAAACACTGTTTAATTTTCACCTAATTTCCTTAAAAGAAATACAATTAAACTACTTAAGTTCTGGAAAGTGTTGTCATGATGTTAAACTAACCATAAAATTGCAGTCTGAGGAAGTTCATTTGGACATAGGGGTCAAGTGAGCTGCAAATTCTGGGATTTATTTAGTTAATTGTCCTACATAAATGTGCATGTTTTGGGAAGAATGCTGGAGCAAGCATACGAAACCTCCTAAAGCTCCACAGGAATTGCTGTGGTACCATGTTTATTTGTTTACTGTGCTGCCCAGTGCCTGCTTATGTGCACTTGCATTTTTGTGCACCCTGGAGATCTATCTGACTTTCATTAATACTTAAGATATGCTTCTTAGTACACAAAATTACTTATAAAGTCTCTTTTCAAAGGGAAAGTCCTGGCAAAAGTGTAGAAGCTTTGATCAAGCTAGGACCACGTTCTCACTCCCAAACTGTGAACTGCTGTGTGCTGTTGGAGCCAAGTTATTTCTTGCAAACATAATTTCTTAAAAATAGCATTTGCAGAGTGGTCAGGATTTCTGTGTGTTCTTTCTTTTATGCTGTATGGGTTACATGGATCTGCACATTCCCCGTTTCTGTGAAGTGGTCGGTTTTGTGTAAATCAGAGATTTTTCTCTCTCTCTCTCTTTTTTTTTTTTTTTTTTTTTTTTTTTTTTTTAACAGAGTGAATCGGTTTCATTTGTGAAATGATAGCCCCAGGCAGAAGAGTCATCCCTGTGATCTGTGTCCCTGGTACTTCCCCCTCTCAGAAGTCACAAAGCTGAGGAGTATAGGAGCAGAGAGGGGCCAGCCACACTCCAGCTCCTTTGAGTCCTCACATGCCCTCACTGGAGCTTCAACCCTGAGGCAAATTAAAATGACCTGCTGGGAGAGCAGGTTGTGGTCTTCAGGGCACAAACATGTAGCAGAGGCGTTTAGACAGTCCTTGGCTTTCCCAGGACCTCTGCCTCTCACCCCCCAGCCCTCAGAAGGGACCCAGGTTTCAGGGTGACACTGCTTCAGTGCCTCCCATATGAAGGAGTAGGGGAAGTGAGGTTAGGGGATTTCTGCACTTGCTGATCTCTGCAAGTATCTCGTCCTGCTTGGCTGGTCTTCCTATCCTACCCTCCTCTGCAGTTTTATTTAAAGTCGACTCCTTCCTTGGGGAGAAACTGCCGTCCAGAGTGCAGCTGGGGCAGATCAGGGCTGCAGACGTTGTCACTTGCCCAGCACTTTGGCAAGTCCTTCATCCTCCTGTGGGACTTTTGGTCTGTTAAAGGATGAGGGTTGCTCTGGTCCCTTTGCAACTGTCCTCATGACACATTTGTATGCAGGACTGCGAGCCAGTAACTTTCAACTGAAACAGTGCAACATGTTGCAGGTGTCAAACAAAATCAACAGTACACGCTGCATTAAAGCATGGGTGACATCTGCAGGGCCTGGAAGACTCCAAGTAGTGAATCCCTGATTTTTGCAAACACTGGGCTCAGTCGTGTAGATCTTTTTTCTGCTGAACTATGCTAAAATATGGCAGCACTCCTTGTGGTCCCCCACCTGCCCCGTGGCATTCAGAACTGGAGTATTGGCACCTTGCTCCAGGATTATATTAGCTGTGCTTACTGATGGCAGATGCCTATCAGCAGCTTGCTGCTGTGTCAGATTAATGTTCCTCCAGGCAAACATGAGAGATGCCTATAAAAGAAAGCAGCTGCATTAAGAAGTGTACACGGCTCTATCAAGTATTAGAAGAATGTCAAAGAGATGAAGCACTTGCTCTTTTTACAGATTAGCTGAGAATGTATTTTCTGGGAAGATCCTTATTGCAGCCCTTTGCTTCATAGTCTGTAGGGCCCTGAGATGTTAGCTGGCATTTTGCCATGGTCATGAAGTTTGACTTGTTCTTCCTGAGTGTTCAAGGACAAGAAAGTAGGATTTCTTGGTTTCATAGATCACTGGAATAAAAAGATACTTTGCTATGAAAAATAAAAGGAGGCCTGGTCTTTTGGGAGCTGCCTTGAGGGTACTGTGTATTTGCAGATGTACAGCTAGGAGGAATTTCCCTCCTCTGTAGTTAGTAGGATAGTAAACTTTTCAATGATCTGTATTAATAAAATCTCAAAGATGTTTGCTAGAAAAAAAAGTCCCATTGATCAGCATCTTCAAAGACAAGAAATTCAAAGATTATGACTATTCTTGAATGAATCTGCTGTTGAAAGTTTGAAGTATAATGCGATCCTAGCTACCATATTGTAATATTTCATCCTGCAAGCTAACTCACTAATTTTAATTGCAGGGAGACAAACCTTACTCTTCCAAGAAGTTCATTTAAGTTGCTGGATTCTTGGCTTGTCCACATCAGAGAGCATCTGTAGCAGAGGAAAATGAACTCTGTCTGCTTTGTGCCTTAAAGAGAAGACTGTAGAAGTTGAACAAACCTAATTCATGAAGCATACCTAGCATTTCTGAGGGCTGATCCTCAAGTGTTTGTTGTTATGGGTGCATTCTACCCCTCTACCATTAATTAATTCATTCATTTTCCCATTCATTCAAATACAGTGCTAGTAAATACCTTGTTAAGATCATCCAAGTCTTTTGATCACAAATCCTGTCACAATTTGTTATAGTTGTTCTCTTAAAGGTTTTGGTTGGTTCTTCTGCCTTCCTTAAGGGAAAGCTGATGCTGTCAAACCTTAGGCGTTGCAAATTGAAAGTCAGATGTTAGGTTAAATCCATATGTTAGTAGGGTTTCCAAAGCACCTGAGCTTTTTAAATGTAATTTTTTTTTCAGATTGCATGGGGGCTTCCTGCAGACCCATACGGAATATGCAAAGCCAAGGTCACCATCTGCTATGAAAGGACTGAGGAGAAAAGGAAGACAACTTAAAAAACTTACCCATGTTAAAGGTAATCCTTCAAAAGGCTGAAGTGCTGAAAATGAAAAGGATCATAAATCCTGGCAGATTAAATGTGTAAAAATAACTTAGCTGTCCTAAAAAGAGTTTGAGGAACAGCTAACAGAAGTAATAAATCTTCAAGTGTGTCAAGAACAGGAAGCCTGTCAGAGAGTTTGTAGGGCCAATAGATGATACAAGTATCAAAGGATTGCTCAGGCAAGATAAAGCTGTTGCAGAAAAAAAAAAAAAAAAGGTCTTTTCAGAGTAGAATGAGCCAGGGAGATTCCCATCTTGGAGCTTTCCTTTGTGAGGGCTCATCAGAAGTTCAGCACAATATTGAATTGACTTAAAAAATTATAGAGCAGTAAATGGACAGTAACACAGCCCTAGAAGCAAATGGTATTAATTTAAGAGTTTTAGAGGAATTCAGGGGTGAAATGTCTGAATGATTAACATTGGTGTGTAACCCATCGCTTTACACTTCTTTGAGGTGGTAAACATGACACTAGACTTTAAAACACATACCAGCTGCGCTCCTGGGGAGCTATGGGCATCCAAGAATGATGTCTGGAGTAGGAAAAATGGTAGAAATGGTAAGAAAAAATGGAAATAGTGAACACACAGATAAATATGATGTGCTTGGAAAGAATTAAAAATAGTTTGTGTAAAGAGAAGTCCTACCTCACTAACATATTTGCTCTTTGAAGTGGTCTGCCAAAACATGTTAGCTATGAGAAACCATTTGGTGCAGACTACCTGAATTTCTGAAAGGCTTTTGGCAAGGTTCCTTCATCAAAGGCTTTTAAGTACACTAGATAAACAGTTTAGATGTACAAGGGAAAGCAGAGATAAATAATAAGCTGAAAGATAGGATGATGGTGGTCAGCTTTCATGTTGGAGCAGGAACAGAAATGGAGCACCACGAGGGTCTGTGCTAGGATGTGCTAAGTCTGTGCTGGGCATATCTCTGTTTATTGGTACTCATGACCACCCTTAATAAAATAATGACCATAAGTGGGAAGAGGATATTCTGCTACATAAAATGCTGACCTCAGTACTCTACCCCGTTAGGCTAGGAAGCAGCTTTTCTCTGTTGCATCTCTAGAAGACTTCTAACTGCTGATACAGGTATTGAAATTAGAGGCCTGGAGGACAGATGTTATGCACTCCTACTTAGCTTCTCAATATAAGCTTTTGAATGCTGAGTGCCTTAAAGGTGAAGACTGGACACTCATGCCCCTTAAAAAAGCTCCTTGAATCTCTGTGTGAATGCTTTCTTAAGATGTGTGGTGCTGCTATTCCTTCACCCAGGGATCACTGACAGGTTTATCCCAGCTTTGAGTGCAGACCCACTCTTCCTACAGACTCCCGAGGTCAGTGCATATCACATTATTTCTTCAGCAGTCAAGGGAAGTAATTTCAGGCTACTGCACAGGACCCTGCCTACATACAAATGTTGTGCAGTTTTACATTAATTGATAACAAATGATTTTATCAAACTCTGAGTGTACAATTGAGTGAGGCCTGGAGCCAAAGGAAGTGGGAAAAGCCAGTTTGGCTATATGAGTACCAGCTTTGTTCTCCATATTAGAAAGTTCCCTGTGTCCCTTAGGGTTAACACTGCAGACTGGCTCATGCCCATGTGATACCAACTACAGTGCTTTCCTGTGGGGACTTTGGTGGCCAAATAAAACTTGTGGTTATGTGCCAAGGGAATCTATCTCTTCCTAGGTTTCCGCAACATCAGTTTGACTTGCTCTTTGTTTGATTCAGAGTTTCGGGTTCTGCTCTTCATCTTTCCTGGTGGGATAGGTTGCTGTAGGATCCCTCCAGATGGATGGTATGGACTTATCATGGCAAGTCCTGCCATCATGCTGTAAAAAATGCTCTGATGGACTGTGATATCATTGCTCATTATTCTGAACATTTTGAACAGAGAGCTACAGAAAAATTGTTCTTGAGTTTACAGCCACTGCAAAACATTCCAGAGGAGACCTAGATAAGCAGAAATGCCCTAGAAAGTCTGAGCCAAGAGCAGTGTTGACTCAAATCAGTCCATACTCTTCAGCTGCAAGTTTGAGTGCTCTGCCCAGCGTGGCCCTCCGTGACAGCTGACACATGGCTCAATATCATCCTGACACGCAGCAGGGTGGCAAGCCACCCTGTGCTGCTCTGGCATGCAGTGTCAGGCCTTGCAGGGAGGGAGGGCCTAAGTAGCTCTCAAAAGCAAGGTTGTGATCAGGTCTGTCACTGTTCAGAACAAATGCAATTCCACCACAGGAAGGTCAGAGTTGGGCTATGGGATGAGGTGGAAATCTAACTGGTAGAAATTAGCCTGTTTAGCTGTGGGGAAAGTGCAAGCAGTTGACCCAATACCCCAATCTTCACGTGTCTTCAGGACCTTTCATTCCAGAGGCGATGGTAATTCTGTGTCCTCTCTCTTAGCTTCCCAATCTTACCATGGATGCATTATTAAAATATGATCCTGGTGCTTCTTGATGATATTGTTGATCCTCACACTATTTGGATGTTCATTGTTATCTAGATTTTCAAACCAAGGTGAATCTGTCTGTAATGGAAGTACACAGTGATTCTTTTCTGAGTTTTTATGCTTCTGGACTGTTTAACTCCTAGATATCTTCTATAGATGGATTTTAAGAGATTCCAGGTTTTATCTGACTGGAGGTAAATCAGATCCAAAAGTCCAAGGGAGGACACTGTAACAAGTTTGCTTTGATTTCTGACATAATGTTAATGATTATACGGGGAAGTGTCAGGGTGAATAATGCTAAGAATTTTAAGTTGAATCATGAAAACATTGAAAGAAGACTGTAGGCCACTATAATGCAACAAAGGTGTCCGTGGAAATGAAATAATAATCTCCACTGTTGGTTGGTTGTGCATAGAAATTAAATCACACACAATTACATAACAGAGGCAATGATATTTACATAATTCTAGCTGTGTTTAAAACAGGTGCTGCATTTGAATTAAATTACATAATGAGACAAACTATCCCTGCAGAGCCACAAATATTAATATTGCAATGATGTTATGGAACAGCAACAGGCAACAACTGCAATGGGTACAGTCTGGTTTTCTGTCAGTAACACAGGACATGAAGAAGCTGATTATCATGAATATTCTTGCAGAAGATGTATTTATATGAAAAATGGCTTCAACTTGATAAAACTCCAAGGTATTTGTAGTGGAATACAGTTAATGGGCTTTACTGTATCTCCAGCACAAGGACAGTTGTAGAGTTCCCTAACAGGATGTGAAACGAGACAGACGTTAACAAATACATGTTTTCTGTTCATCCCACTGTGCTGACTGACAGCACCTCAGTGATCCCCTGTGATTCATACTTGGGAATTTTTCATGCAAAGTGTATTCCATACAAAGAATATTCCAATTAAAAATGTACAATTTTGTAGGGCCATTCAACACTATGAAGATTCAAAATGAAACACTGATTGCAAACTTTGCTTTCAAGAGTCCCAGGAAATTTTCAGGGTGTCAAGCAACCTTGTTATTATTGCATAAGCCACTTCAAGATATTTGTGCTTTCACCACTGAAGTTAGTACACTTTAAATTCAGAAAATAAACAGCAAAGCTTTGGGGACAGATTGAAAACATCCAAAAGAAAAAAATCATAACAAACCTTTGTAAAAGGTCTTTATTAGTCTAGTGATCTTTCCACTCCTCTGAGCTCTAGGTTCAGTTAATATTTCTGCTACAGACTATTTCACAAAAATGTAACTGGCTTTTAAAAAATTCCCCATGCTCATCTAATTCGAAGACCATTGAAACAAAATGGTATTTCTGACGTCAGTAAGTTCAATGTGTAAATCAGTGCTGACCACTTTTGAACATCTCACCTCTAGTGTCTGTGCATGGTTTCTTTATTTGAAAAAATAACTGCAGTATTTACTTTCCTCAACTCCAGATCTCACTTTCTCTCAATTAGTTCAGGAGGCCCAGGTCTTTAAAGATCTTTAAAAATATAAGTCCTCCGGAAGTCTGCAGGTTCCACTGAAGTTATGCAAAGTTGGGTATCCAGTACCCATACAAATCTAGTTGAAGTATGCAGGGCTAAGGACAGTCTTTGCATTGCTGTTTGGCACAAAGGCTTTTCAGTCACAGTGCAAGGTTGTTGCACAGGTCTTTAAAAATAATGATAACAGTCAGGAAGCATGTTTTGGGATTCTATTTCAGTGGTTGCTACATGCTGCCATACAAGTGACCATTGCTGATCTTTGATACTCATTTTACACTCTTTTCACCCATTAGAATAACAAGAAACCTCCTCCTATAAAGGTAATAAATATTGTGAAACTTGATTAATGGAGAGGATGTCTTCTCATTCACCTTTCCAAAAATTCTTAGCAGGTTTGATATGAGGAAGTTAAATTACTTTGAGAAATGCTATTACAGTGAGTCACTAAACAGCAGCATCAGGAGTTCATGGGCAGAATGATTTAGTAGTGACATAATCATGGAAATTACTTGGCAGAAAGTTGTTTGTACCAGGGCAAAAAGTGCAAACCTGGAGAAGGGAGGACAATGAAAAAACATGAAAAGAAAGGAAAAAAAGTAATCAGTCTTCTAAACCATTTTTGACCAAATTACTCAAAGTTTCTGGTGTAGCTGGAATTTACTTTGCTTTCAGACTTTCCACTGTTATTTACTTATTTATTTCTTCTGGGATTTCAAGTGTAGTTTCCAGTGTGGAGTGAGCACATGTATGGAGCAGATGGAAGATCACCTTACCTTGTCCCTAAATTGGCGTCATTACTCAGTGTGCAGTAGCCAATAAACACACAGAGCAGAGGTATTTGATTTATTCCATGTCTGCCCAGAGACAGTGGGAGGTGCCAATTCCACAGATGTACAACCTATTGATCTCGTTAAAGGGTTTGATTAGAAATAAAATCTCAATTGACATTAATTGGTTAGTAATTACCACATCATCTACTATTGGTTGAGCATATTCAAATTAGCAGGCATGCTCCTTGAAGGTGTGTGTGTGGGTGTCATGTGCATAGTCCTTGAATTGGGCAGGTGGTCGCTATCTCCCTCCTGCCACCTTTATCTTTCCCCTAGTTAGTGCCCGGTTTTGTTGCCCTCAGCAACAATATCCAGCATGGAGCCCCTCCACGGGCTGCAGGTGGGGTCTCGGCCTTTTCCATGGGTTTCTCCATGGGCTGCAGGTGGGGTCTCGGCCTTTTCCATGGGTTTCTCCACGGGCTGCAGGGGCATCTTTCTCCCCGGCACCTGGGCCGCCTCCTCCCCCGCCCTTTCCCGGCCTTGGTGTCTGCACAGCTCGGTACATCTTCTCACTCCCTTCTCTGGTGGCAAAAATGCAGCTGCTTCTGGGTTGTTTTCTGCTGTATGTGATTGTCAGAGGCATTATGAATCCATCTCTGATTGGCTCAGCCCTGCTCAGAGCTACTTTGGCCTTAAATTTCCTGATGTTTACACTTTTGGGGGCCGGGAGAGCATTCCAGCAGCCATTTTCTGCAGCCCCCGGTCTCTGTCTCAGCACCCAGCTACGCAAAACTGTGACAATCAGTCCTTCTTTAAAGGCAAAGTCATTAGCAAGGCAAGTTAGCTTATTTAACCCTAAATTAATCAGTGTCTGAGCACTATCCCAAACACATTCCTGTGCCTGGGAAGTGGAAAAATCGACTTACAGATATCAAACTGACATCCTGATAAAAAGCTCAGCTGCTTAACTGGGAAAATGTTATGCAGTGTATTTCGTGCCATATATTTCTTGAGTCTCACTAATGAGATCACAGTATATTTAATCTATTTACGTATCGGACTGATTTTGCCTGTCTCTGACTGGCTATAGTTGAACAGTTGTGAATAAAGTTCTGCAAACAGGTTTTCTTCTGTGTGGTTCTGCGGCGGTTAATCATGGCTACTTAAACAAAACATTCATTTGAGGTGCAAGTTTTCAAACCATACGGTCTCAAATTAGGCATTTAAATGCAGTGGACTAGTTTTCAGGTGTCTCTGCAGCCTCTAAGGCAAAGTAGCCTGAGCAGTTCTAGCAATGACCTTTTAAAGCATCACAGCTTTGCATCCTTCCAGCAGCATTCACCAGCTCCTTTGCAGGGGTGTCAGGTAGAATGGGCAGCTGTTTCAAGCTTCAAAGGTAATGTAGCTGCACAACCCTGTTAGATCAGCACTTTAAACTAACATGCTGTGCTGCAAACTGGAGTGGCTAAAATACAGGCGTATATCTTGACTTTTCTCACTTTCCTATGGGAAAAGTAGCAAGCTCACCTTAGTCTGGTGTAAAGCATCAGTGCATAAAATTGTTTCACACAACCCTCTCCTACTGCCAAATCTCCCTTACCCCCTCAGGTAATATTAATGTAAAAAATTAAGAGGTTGACTGAACACTAAACACACAGCATTTGTTAGAATGGTTCCCTATTTACACTGGTGAAACCACAACAAAACTGTCTCCAAGAGATGTGGCTGGCAGGAGAGGCCAGCCCGCGTGTGGGTGCTGCTGCTTATGGTGACCCCAGCAGCTTGGAAGTGCCTGCAGTCCCTCCCCACCCTGCAGCGATGGGCCTGCATGTCCCCAGCAGCCCCCCTTTACTTGTCCCACGTGCCCCTGGGCTTGTGGCATGGCCTGAGATACTCCGTCTCAAAGGACTTCATGGGGATAGTATGAGACCAGAGGGAGACCAGGCTGTCATTAGATCTGTTTATGTTATGACATAATAAATAATTTCAAACTTCTGTGGGATAGTGAGGTCAGGGAAGGTATCTTTCACTTGTCACGTTGAGTGTAGGGAGCATTACACATGCTAGTGTGGCTGCTGTTTGACAGAGCTGCTGTGCTTTGGTACACACGAGCTCAGTGTTCAGAAAATTGTAACAAGAAGCATTTTACTGCCCAATTAATATGTTCCTGTCCTGTATGGCTTCTGCATCTAGTAAGCACCATAGAAACCAGATAATGTACAGTAACATCACCGTGAGAGAGATATTAAAATGGTGCTGGGGGGAAAAAAGTTATTTTATGATAGCATATCCTTTATGTATTCTTCCAGGTTTGGTTTTCATTGAGAAACTTCATATGATTAAAAAGATCTTTGAGACCTAAACAAAGAGCAATTTAGATACTTGTGCTCTTGCCAGGTCTCTGCACATTGCTGCTTTGTGATGATGTTAAGGTAGTTTCAAAACAGCCAGCTGAGCTCTACCTGGTTACTGTTTCTGGGCAATTTTTTTTTGTTTTGTTTTGTTTTGTGAAACAAGTACTATTAAAAAAGGTACTTGTTTCTTAAAGCGACATTCCTGATCATATGTCATTGAGGCACAGGAAAGGATTGTCTGGGGTCTATGCTTCTAGCCAAAAGGGGCTTCCGGGGCAGGATATTAGATCCTATTTGTTGGCAGAGAGCCCTGGGCTGTAGGTTCAGCTATCGGTAGAGTTACACTGAAGCCATGTTGCTGGCCTCTCATCTGCACTAGAAATCCTGTATAGCTCCAGAGTAGATGTTGTCAGGTGTGTATATCAGCTAGATGTAGCCCATTCAAATCCCTCCATCTCTGTGAATCTACATGAGTGTGACACTGGACAAGCACTCCACCTGCTCTCTGTGTGACTTCCCACCAAATAAGTAGCGAGGTCCTGGCAGTGCAGGGAAGTGAAATTTTCATGTGCCTTTGCCAGCTCTTGATAATTTAGCACAGTTGAATCCATAGTGACCTTACACAAAGAGATTCTGAATCTAAACTGCAATATTAGTCATCTTTTTCTCAGGTCCTGTAACATTGTCATGGAATTCATGACTTGCTTGTTCTAATAAAACATGTGAATAAATAACTATTACATCCAATGCAAATGACTCAATCAGAGAGCAACATTTTCTCTGCTAATGTTTCATCAGATTTCTAATGAGAGCTGTGTGCATAGAAGATGGATCTCTGTAACACCTCCCTGCAGGTGGCAGAAGAGGAAAAACTGTGTTTCTGACGCAGTGATTAAACACAGCAGAGTACACCAAAAAAGTATACCCTGCCACACAGTGATGCAAGATTTGTATGAAATTGCAGTTGGCACAGCAGCCAGAGCCTGATGGTAGGAAATTTGATAGCTGAGAGTCTGGGAAGAGGATATGAGGATGGTTTTATTATGTTATTGTAAAGCTACTTGTTCCCTTTTGCCTGTGTCCTCCTTCATGTACACACACAGGAGACCTGTGACAGTAAGATAAAATACATTTTGCAGTTCATGGACTGGCATGACATGCTGTAATGGACATCACACTCCTGTTACCTTACAGTCTAACTGGACGCCTTTCTAGCCCTATTAACTTGTGAGTGAAATGAGTAACATTAATCTGGCTCATTTGTGCTCTGAGGAGTTTGATCTGCCCAGCCTGGGCAAAGCTAGAAATGCCTGTTCAGATGCCTAAGGGAAAAATGGAGGTAACTCTTCTTGGAGCCAGGGAGCTGCAAGGATCTGTTATGGCTGAGGGTCACCTTCTGCTTATGACACTGACCACATGCAGTGCTGCATAGTGTGGCCGAATGCTGAACCTATGTTTTGTTCCATCCTCCAAGGTGCCTGATGCATCCGCTCTTGGTGTTAGGTACCATCACCATCCTCATTTCATCCAGTTTCTGGTCTTAATTCAGTACACAGTTCCTCTGGGTTAGAGGCTCTTTCAGGAGGCTTACTGTATGTGGTATTACTGATTATTTATTGTGGCAAGGTACATCCCTTTGAAGGTGGTTATGGGAATTGTGGCAGGCTAACTGCCTGCAACCAAAACATGGGAACCTCAGTGCTTGCTGTTACTTGCTCTGTATCCACTGTTAAAAGGGAGTTTAGGGTGCATCAGGCAGGACCATGGCTTTACTCCTGCATATGCCAGCTCCATAACAGCAGGTGGGATCCAAGCATGCATGCTTGTTATGTTGCACTCCTGAATGAACACAGGTCTATTTTTGTGTTTGTAGTACAGCAATATTCTGCTCCTTTTCTAGGGGATACACTTCTTAATGCTAAAATAATGACAATAGTAACAGGGTTTCTCTGGAAACTCTCAGTAATTTCTTGGCAGTGAAAGTTTTCAATGGAAGATATTCATCAATGATGTGACATATGGTTCACATACTGTCATTCTGTTTTAAGAGTGCTAAATATGCTTTCATGCCACACTGTACAGACATACTTGGAGAAGAAAGAAGGTGGCTTTTAAAATCTATCATCTTTCCTAACCAATTCAAGCAATTATGTCTTGGAGCTTTGTTATGCTTACATAAAGTGTCCTCTTTCTATTTATTCCTTGATCCCTGCATGCAATAAATGACATCCTACGGTCTTGGCTGGCCTCTTACTGTAGAGAGAGGAGGGAGGTATTATCTTGCTAGCAGGTAGTGGGAGCAGGTTCACTGATTCTTTGGCACTCTCAGGGGTTTAAACCTGTTCATCTTCAGAGTTTGATCGGAAATGTTCGTAACTGGAGAAATTTAACGGATTTGAGCTTGAATTGTGTAACAGGCAAAGTTAAGGGCTTATCTAGAGGTTTTGCTCTGGAAGAAAGAGAAGGTTCATTAGAAAAGCTTGTTTACATAATTCAGGCTTCCAGGACTAACTTCTGTGTAAATACAGTGTGATCGAAAAGCTGTCCAACTCAGGAGTGGCTACTTTCCAAGCCCATGGGCCATGATGTGGAGTGCCAGCAGTCTGTTCTTCAGCTCTGGCTCAGTGCTCCCGGATCATCAGAGGTCAAAAAGGGGAATCCAGTTGCAAGTGATCTGGATTTTGATGGGTGGACACACAGGGGTTGGGATTTCTTCCCCTGCATGCAGGCATCCTGTGCTATCTGAGGTGCTAATGATGCTTCCCTCAGGGCCAAAAGGGCACAGAGGTCTTGCACCATCTGTTAGCTCTATTCAAATGTCCCAGATATGCCCAAAAATCTAAAAAAAAAAAAAAAAGGTAACTATTTATGCAACAGTATCCCACCCAGAGTGTGTGTAAGGTGCTTTCTGGAGTTTGAAAGTGACTTCACACATACTTGTGTACACAAAGACATGAGAAATGAGAAGTTTACTGCACATGCACTTGAACTTAGACAATGTCTGTACTTCATTGTTTTATGCACAAATGCAAACTCAAGGAACATGCATATGCTTACACTCTCAGCCTCTGCTAAGGCACGCACATAATCAATGTGGACACGCCATGGGTGAAGTTAATTTTGACATTTAAAAACTGTTTACAACAATAAAATACCTTCAAAACCAACAAAGTACTTTAAGCAAAATACTTATAATGAAATACTTTAAAATACAGATGAAAGAATCACTTATCTGTGAAGTTTTCAAACTTTGAAATATAGTTATTCTTTTTATTTTCCCTTTTTTCTTCTACGATAATGCAAATTTGCAATGTGTGTTTCTTAGCAGTAGAGGAAATGACGTGAGGAGGATGCCCTGCGTGAGGAGGACGCCCTTTCAGAGTGCCCGTACCATGCTGGTAGGAATGGAGTCCTTACAACCCAAAATTACTTCTAAAATAACTTTTATTCTCCTCAGACCAGTTGTAACAAATCCGAATGTCACAAAATCCAACAGTAGTTTTGGGAAAAACGATGGGAGAAGACAGGTGGCTGCAGTGTTGTACGCTCTAAGTTAATGAATATACAGAATCATGAGAGACTTTGTGAGGATAGCCACAACATTCTTAACTGAAATCGATTATAACTGAAAAATCTGCAAGGTACCTTGCCCAGTGATCTATCACTACCCAAATACATTGCACGAACAGGAATGTCAGATGAGCGGTTTCCTCTGCAGCAGATCTGAGAAACCTCTGTGAGATCTTACATGGGTTCCTCTTCTACAGCCTGCACCACTCCCCACTAACGCTTCTTACATTTTAGTTGTGACTAAAGAAAAACTGACAGAATGAGAACTTCATAAATGCAGTGTGATAGATGTGATACTCAAAACTATTTTCCTCCCAGTATGTGATGTATCTGACTGGGGTAGTATATCCCACCTACCTCTAGACTCTAGCCCATTGCCAGGATGAAAATGTATTGGACATGCTCTTGCATAGTGATGCCACATAACATTGGCTTATTCGTGTGTGTCTACATGGCAAATGTAAAAACTGCAGCATGAAAAATGAAGTACAAATGCATTTAACATGATAACTGCTAAATATACATCAGAGGGGTGATCTTAATAAAAACAAGCCTTGCTGCCACACCTTGGTGGTCCCGTGTTTCACAGAGAATGCAGTAGATTAATGCGCAATTAATAATTAATGCAGCATGCTTTGTTGCATTAGATGTGCATGCTGATGGGAACCTTTACCTTCCCTCAGACCTTCATGTCAATCTGTCACATACAATCCATGTTCCCTTCATTCCAGTGATAGTACACAGACAAAAGGAGCTGAGAATGAGTCCTTCTTTTAGTCTAGATTCGTCTCCTAGAAATGGGATTGTTGATGTCAACTGAGGATTAAGAATCCTGAAGGAAACGGTCATCCTGCCCTACTGAATTTTATGCTCATTATGAAAATTATTAGGTACAACAGTACATTGGCTTTTATAAAGAAGGTGATCAACACTGCAGAGTGGGGGTTCATTGTGCTTTGTTAGAAGGAGACAAACAGTACACTATAACAAATAGGGGGAAATGGATACTTTTGTCTGTTAGTTGCATGGAATTACGGAATTTACAAGAGTTAGCTCATGTCATCTGTCATGCCTTCATATACAAATAATGCATAAAATATTTCACCCCCTTTATAGCTGGGTAAGTGGATTAGTTCAGCCGATTTAACCTGCTGAACTTCTCATTTCAAGTTTATGAGAAGGCAGGGGCACAAGCATTGTGGAAGAATGTCCACAGTCTATGACCCATCCTTAAGCATACCTGCTCCCTCTTATCTTGTGGCAAAACAATCTGTGTTGACAGCAGGAGTGAGTTGGTGTTTAAGGTTTAGGTATAGAATTACAAGGACCATTTAATTTCCAGCAGTGTGCTTGGCTTTCCAAGAGATCAAAATCTCTAATTTCAGCGAAGAACACAAAGGAGTCTGAAGTGACTACCCTTTGCTAATCAAGCCATTTGTTCCAGTTTCAAATGCTGCTAATATTCCACCATGCTAATGGCATTGCTTCTCAGCCACCTGTTAGAAAAGCCAGGAATACACATACCATTTTCCTTTTGTGCAACCACTATCAATGGGCGCTGTGGTTACAAACCCGATGCTTTTCTGCTTTACCAGCTAGCATGCAAATAAATACTGAGCAATGTTGCAGAGACACAACTGAGAAATTATTTCGTTAGCACACTGTCTTGGTTTCAGCCGAGATAAATTTTCTTTGTAGTAGCTACTATGGGACTTTGCTTTGGATTTGTGCTGGAAACAATTATATAGAGATGTTTTCATTACTGCTGAGCAGCTTTCACAGAGCCAAGGCCTTTTTTCGCTTTGTTTGCACGTGCAGCTTTTGCTTTACCTGTTAAACTGTCTTTTTCTCAACTAATGAGTTTTCTCACTGATACTCTTCTGATTATCCCCTCCATCCGGTCGGGGGTGGGAGTAAGCAAGTGGCTGCGTGGTTCTTGGCTGCTGGCTGGGGCAAAACCACGACATACACATCCAAAATTAATAATTTCACAATTGTTTTCTTCTTCTCACAACTAGTTGTGGTATTACAACCAGGCACTTCATTTTTCTTTTGAAAGAGGTGAAAATGGGACAGCTGGAAAAAATGGGACAAAATGGGACAAAAGCAGGTAGCTAACTAACCACCTTGGGTTTTTAACTCAGGATAATTTTACATGTTACTGATGTGAAAATGGCAGCTTAAAGGATTTTTTTTTTAAAAGATATATATGGGTATCAAAGTAAAGAGTGTTTCCAATGTTACGAGGTCTTCTGTCCCTAGGAAGTAATGTCTGTGTTCTTAGGAGCATCTCCGCTTTGCCAAACAGAGGGGTGATTGCATCTTCCTTGTGCCAAACGGATGGTAAGAGCTGCTCAGCCATTTGCAGGGTGCTCCACAATGACCATCACACTAGAAAAGAAGGGAAGAAATGGATGAGGGGCAAAATGAAGACAAACAGAAGCTCAGGCACCACTGCTATGGTATCTAAGTCTGACTTAACACACACATTTTCCCCTGGAAGGGTCTGACTTGAATTGGTAGCCTGGCACTGGGAGCATCTTTGGGCCCTTTGCTCTATAATGCTTAAGGAATTTTTAGTCCCTGAATTAAATGTAGAAGGAATAATTAGGTTTTTCCCTCACAGTAAAGCAGGGGATGAGTAGATATTGTTGGTTCTCAACTGCATGTAGAAAACACTGATTTTCTATGCATCATATTTTACTTGGTGAAAGCAATTAAAAAAAATGCAGGTGTTGATTCCTCTTAAATGATTGGGGTTGAAGAAAGATCCTGATATCTTTGGTGCATGGTGGTTAGGGAATTACAAGAGGATGTGGGAGGCCAGGTGCTATGGGAGCCCAAGGTCAGTTTTTGAGGTGCTGTGAATTTAAAAAATATATTGCTACTGAGGTGGAGCAGGTGTAGGGAGACAGACAGCAACATATAACATGCATGCATTTGAATTTTCATTAACTTGTGATTCCTCTAAACATTTGCATTTGGCCTCTAAATTATAACATATATAACCCAGAAAAGTAACGACCCTGGTTTTTATCATTTACACCAACCTCCCTAATTTGAGACTTCCAGAGAAACAGGGGACAGGGAGATATGACCAGATTGTTGCCACGACCACTACAGTTACCTTGACTTGACTTCAGCTGAGAGAAGCAGTTGTCCTCCTTGTATGCCACTGAATCCAGTGTGCCAGGACATGAGCGAGAGGGAGTTTCGCTCACCCAGCCCTGCTGCTGTGTGGCTGCCAGCTGGGATGGCCACTGCCAGGGTGGGATGTGAGGCAGGAGGGAAGCTCTGTCTGCAGTACGTATCCCCGCTGCAAAGCCTAGGGACTGTCTGGGAGCCACTGGGGCCCTGTCCTCTAGCCTGGGGATTTGCAAAGCCCCTTCATCCCCAAAGGCTCCCTGTGGTGGGGCTGCATTTTTCTAGTGCTGCTGTACTTAAATTAGCCCCACTGGTGACTTCTGTGGGGAGCATTTCACTACCTTGTGAACAACATGGCTGGTTTATGCTGGTGCTTGATTTTGGAACTGTGCTGCTACATTTAATTAGCTAAATAAACGAACCCATGGTATATTTTTGCCCTTAGCATGTTACGAAATACTTGACTTTATGAGATATCAACAGGTGAATGATTCAAAACACACAGATTTCTCATTAAGATACCCATTACAGTGAGTAATCTATTACTTAGATATGGTTCACCGGTGATTTCATGCTTGTTCTGTGTCTTTTCCCTGAGTTGCATATATGCAGTGTTCTCACTGAAATGTAGGATAAGACCCAGCCTCATGAGCCTTTGAAGGAGACTCCTGAGGCTTTTATAGAAGTCTTAGGAAAGAGAAAAATAACAGCTCCTAGAGGTCACCTGGAAATATCCTGCTGCTCTGCCCTTGCCCTGATTTTCCTTTAAGGGGTCTTTGCCACCCATAAGATTTATCTGTAATGAACTACCAGGGTGTTGCAGTTTTGTGAGGCTGCACTGCTGAGACGGTTTCTTTAAGCAGCAGTTAGAATTTTCTGCCAGCCTAAACTATAAACAACGAGCAATTCAAGGCCAAAGTCACGGCCTGAGAGATAACAATAGCACCTCTGAGAATCACATATAGGAGAAAACAACCTGGAAGCAGCTGCATTTTGCCACCCGAGAAGGGAGTGAGAAGATGTAACGAGCTGTGCAGACACCAAGACTGGGAAAGGGCAGGGAGGAGGCGGCCCAGGTGCTGGAGAGAAAGATGCCCCTGCAGCCCATGGAGAAACCCATGGAAAAGGCCGAGACCCCACCTGCAGCCCGTGGAGGGGCTTCACTCTGGATGGAGCAGGAGGAGACATAGAGGAGATGCTGTGACCCTACGTTGGAACAAGCCCCAGCCAGCACTTGCAGCCATGAGGAGAAACAGAGACACAGAGATGGCACAGAAATATTTCCATTGGAACAGGTTTGCTGGTGGGAGGCTTGTAATCCTGTGGAGGACTGGGACTGAGAGACACTGTGATAAAGAGATAAAGCCCTGTGGGAAAGGATTCATGTTGGAGAAGTTTGTGGAGGACTGTCTCCTGTGGGTGAGACCCCACGGTGCAGCAGGGGGAGGGTGTGGAATGAATGTCCCCTCCTCGCCCCCCCCGGCCGAGAAGGAAACCAACTTGCAAGGGACTGACCAAAGCCCCCATCTCCCAGTCCCTGCCCCCCTGTGCTGCGATCGGGGGGAAGAAGGGAGTGAAATCATGACTAGAGTGAAATCTGCTAAGAAGGGAGTGGGGTTTGTGTGTGTGTGGGGGGGTGGGGGGAGGTAGAGGTGTTTTAAGATCTGGAAAAGGAAAACAGCTCATAAAGAAGTAACCAAGAACCCCATTTTTTCCCAGTCCCTGCCCCCCTGTGTTGCGAGTAAGGGGAAGAAAGGAGCGAGATCATGGCTAAAGGGAAGTCTGCTTAGAATGGAGGGGTGGGGGGAAGGTGCTACCGAGAACCCCATTTTCCCCAGTCCCTGCCCCCCCTCTACTGTGCGTTAGGGAGGGAACGGGGAGCAAAATCCTGACTAAAGTCTGCTGAGAAAGGAGTGGTGGGGGGAAAGTGTTTTAAGATCTGGTCGCGTTTGTTTTAAGATCTGGTTGTGCTCTCAAACTCCATTTTCTTCACTGTTCATGGTACTGTAATAAATTAGGTAGTTTCTCTTTTCTTCACTTTGTGTTGAGTCCGTCATCGTTGATGACAGAGTGATCTCTCCCTGTACTTATTTTGACTCCTGAGCCTCTTAATATATATTTTCTCCCCTGTCCAACTAAGAAGGGGAGTGATAGACTGACTTTGGTGGGCATCTGGCCTCCAGCCAGGGCTAAACCACCATACAGGCTTAGATTATACTTGTCTGTGCAGGTATCTAAATGAGGACCTGATTTTAATAATTCTGATGATGGAAAAGCATTTCTTCCTTCTGATCAGTTTGTGATCAAAGTGACATCAGGTATTTCTGAAAGGATTGCGGTTATTACCTGTATAACTAGTGATACAGCATCTCAGACCTTTAACTCTGTCAAGATGGAAGCACTTCGTGTCAGTCAGAAATGTGGATGTGGGTGAGGCAGGTGCAGAGCTTTGCCAAGCTGGGATGAGATTACTGACGAGTGCCACATTCTGTACCAGCCTTTTGTGCTGTTGCATCAGCTCAGGTGCTGCTGGCTGCTTCCCTGCTCATGGCATGGTGTGTGCAGCAGTGGTCTGGTGGCTGTCACTCAGCAAGACAGTGTATTTGTCACTAGCCTGGCCATGGGGTGAGGAATAACACAAAATCCCTCATGCAGCAGTGACAGTACCATCCTCTTTAGTTGTGCCAAATCACAGGGGACATAAACCTGATGGGGTCAGGGCATTCCCATTCTGGCCCTGAATGAAGACCAGCCTCTGACCTTGTTAGCTGTGTGGCTCATCCAGCAAATAACAAGATAAGTAGAGAAAATATCATTTGTGTATGTACTGCAAGCACCATCGCTGGTTTTATGAGCCTGTTCTACTGCACACTGTTTCCACCGTGAAGGAGGCATGATGATCAGCTGGACAGCTTTTGGAGTCATGTGCACTAGGTCAACAGCTCTCCAGGGCTTCTATAAATACGCTATCTGGGCACGTTGCCATTCCTGTTTGGCCTCCTGAGCAAAGCTTTCTGGCTTCCTGCAGGATGCAGAGGGTCAGATTGCTACGAGTGCTTGTGTAGCTCCAAGAAAGCACCTGAATCAAGCACACATGCTGTTGCAATTGCTTTGAAATCAACTGGCATCTTTCTCCAGTTTCTTCATGCAAAACATTTTTCTCTTGTAGTCAGTGACGTTACATGAGGAAAGCAAGTGGATATAGACCAGCCCATTAATGACAAACCTGGATCTGTTTCCACTGAATTTCCCAGTTCTAGTGCTTGCACAGATTTCCGTGGGAGCACTCAGATCCTTGGATCTCACCCCCCAGCAGCAGCAGGAAGTAACTGTTGCTGTTATCTTAATTTCCTTTTGCCCTTGACCCTTTGAGGTTTAAAAAAAAAAGAAAAAAAGAAAAAAGAAAAAAAAAAGGTTGTAGGAATATTTAGACTCCAAAGGTGAAGTTAAATTTGTTTTTGCATGCCAGTGAAAAGGAGTGTTCATTGAGGATGCAGAGCCAGACAGCGCGCAGAGGAGGTTATCAAAGTGAGTGGCTTGGGGAAACTCACCTGCTGCTTTTGATGTTGCTTGTCAGACACGCAATGGCCCCGTTTGAAGTGGCAGGAAGTGGGGAAAAGCGTGGTGTGACTGGCAGGGGCTGACACCTGATGCCTGCAGTCCTGAAAGTATGGGGACCAGCAGCTGCCTGCTGAGCAACATCCCATCTGGTCAGAAATTGCACCAAAGCCTCTGCAGAAAAGGCTGCTTGGGAATTTACTGCTTTTTTGGGGTGGTGTATGGGTGTGTGGGGGTGGGGGTGTGTGAGGTGGGGGTAGAATTCTGGAGGTTTTATTTCTGAATCAAAGCACCAAGAGGTGCTGAAAAAAATCTGGGTAGGGCTAGAGGAAGGGGTGGTTGGGGGAAATCTCTGACCTGACAAACACTGTCTGGTGACATGTGCATTTAGGAGAGGTAAAAGGGTAAAAGCCCAAAGTAGCCCATCACCCTAATAACTGCAAGGTCTTCTGCCAAGCAAGTGATAGAAAAGGCCCCTCTGAAATGTAAATTCAACACTGCTACTAGCTGACATCTGCTGTCAAGGGTTATATTCAAAGTGTGTCATGCCCTAATTTGAAATAAAAACTTTGGCATCCTGGATCCTGCACACCTGTGATTGATTTGACTCTAGGATGTGAAATTTAGAGTATAAAGTTTCTTTTCCTAATGCCATGCTTAAAAGCACTGTGCAGAGGAGTATGAACGAAACCTGAAGGCCCTGATGCTGCAGGTGTGCATTTGTTTTCATGACATTTGTAAGAAAAGACAGCCACTTGCATGAGATTATATGATGTGCAGATCATTTAGACTCACACGAATATTCTTAATAACTTTGCAAGAGGAAGCAGGGGTGGTTTTATTTTTTAGATAAAAGCGAGTGAATCCTAATTATTTCCTTTCAGTTATTGTGGTGGTGGTTTAGGCCTGGCTGAAGGCCAGATGCCCACCGAAGTCAGTCTCTCACTAGCCTTTTCAGTTGGACAGGGGAGAAGATACATATGGAGAGGCTTAGGAGTCAAGGTAAGGGCAGGGAGAGATCATTCTGCAATTAGTGTCAAGAGCAAAACAGACTCAATATGGAATAAAGGAAAGAAACTCTCTAATTTATTATACTACACTACATACTCAGTGACATCAGAGTCAGATAATGAGTAGTGTGACCAGATCTTAAAGCCCCTCCCTCCCCTCTGCCCCCCTTCTTAGCAGACTTCACTTCAGTCATGATTTTACTCCCTTCTTTCCCTCCACCCCCACTGCGGCACAGGGAGGGGCAGGGACTGGGAAAATGGGGGCTTTGGTCAGTTCCTTGCAAGTTGGTTTCCTTCTTGGCCAGGGGTGGGGTGGGCATTCATTCCACACACCCTTCCCCTGATGCACCTTGGGGTCCCAGCCACAGGAGACAGTCCTTCATGAACTTCTCCAATGTGAGTCCTTTCCCACAGGGCTTCAGCTCTTCACCACCTGCCACAGCGTGGGTCACTGCTATGGCGGGCAGTCGTAAATCACAAGTGTCTCTCAGTCTCTCAGTCCCAGTCCTCCATAGGGTCATCAGCCTCCCCCCAGCAAACCTGCTGTGTCACAGATCTCTCCCTTGCTCATCTCAGTGTCTCTGTCTCTGTCCATGGGCTGCAAGTGCTGGCAGGGGCTTGCTCCAACATGGGTCACAGCATCTCCTGTATGTCTCCACCTGCTCCAGTGTGGGGCCTCTCCACAGGCTGCAGGTGGGGTCTTTCTCTCTGGCACCTGGGGTGCCTCCTCTCTTCCCTTCATCGGTCTTGGTGTCTCCACAGCTCGTTACATCTTCTCACTCCCTTCTCTGCTGGCAAAATGCAGCTGCTTGTGGTATTTTTTTCTCCTAACTGTGATTCCCAGAGGCGCTGTGACCGTCGCTGGTTGGCTCGGCCTTGGTTAGCAGCGACTCTGGCCTTGAATTGGCCTATGTTTATGCTCTTGGGCCTAGAGAGATCTTCTGGATGCATCTTGCAGCAGTCATCTCTGCAGCCCCTCCATCTCTACCAGTACCCAGCTACGCAAAACTGCGACAGCTATTTTTGGTGTTCATGAGTACTTGCTTAACCTGTGTGAACAGTTTCTCTCCAGTTTCTTTTTTCTTTTCTTTTCAATGGGCATTTCCTTGTTCTTGCAATTATGTACTAATCTTCCAAATCAACCTCTGAGAATAAAAGTTAATCTATGGTGTTGTAAGGGGCAAATTTGCAAGGAGAAGGCAAAGATAAATTTACTCCTGCTCATGCTGTCTAAAGTCAGACCAGGACCCAGATATTTTAAAAGTGTTCAAAACGTCTAACCGAAATACGAATTTGGGAAGGGCAGATACAACATTCTTTTATCACCTCTAGGTGACAGATCTTTGTATTTTGAAGTTGCTGCCAATAAATGTTAATTTAAAAAAAAAAATTATAGCTGATTTGTTTTGTGAAGATGAAAAATATCTGATTGTTTAGCACTTAAAATGTAAAATTTCAAAATAAAATTTCAGATAAATCTGCTAAAGGATTATTTATGCAGCAATTAAAGTTAGTTATGAGTATGTGTTTGCATTGCTACTGTAAACTTTCTACATCGAGGAAGATTATTAATGTGTTTCTTGTTACAATTTGTTTCCGCTATGCTAATGACCTTTCTCTGCCTGAGATCTCTGCAGTCATCTGCTGTAAGCCAATGTGTGATTCCAGGAGTTACTGTCTAACATGGACTGAAGGTATTAGCCATAGGCTACAAAGCCTGTCAGAGATTTTGCATGATTAAATACTTGTTTAATTTTCTGCCTTTTAACAGCAGGCATTTTTTTGTGAAATCCACCTGTAAGGGCAGGACATGTGCCTTTGATATGTGTGAAATCTGCAACTGTCAAAATCTTTCTTTCTTGTGGAGTCCCAACTTGGGAAAAAAAAACCCTGGATTTTCTGTCCAAAGCTTGGATGTTTTAATGTGAAATGTAAGTTTGATTTATCAAAATGTTTTCTTAGCTTACAGCCTTTTAAAAAATTACTTGTATCCGTTTTCTGTGGCGTTGATTTCACTGGTGATTCCCTTACTCTTTTCGTCAGTGATCAGAGACACCCAAGGAACATCTCAGATACGTGCCTCTACACCAATGCTGGCCCATTATTCTGCAAGCATGGGAATGTCTGCCCTGGTTTCTGGGATGTCCAGGACCTGGAGCCACACTTAAATATGGAGAACACTGAGTTCAGAACATTGTTCCTGGAATGCCCAGTTGCTAGTTGAGTTTCTGGCGTGGTAACGTCATCAGGTGTCTCTGCACACACGTGTCCATGCGCTCCCTGCACGCGGTGGTCACAGGCATGTGGCCAACTGCAGCTCTGTGTCGTGAACAGCACGGGCTGCTGCTGAATGCTTTTTTTGAACTGGGATTCTGCCATGTTCTGTTGCTTTGCAGAAGTAAGGCTTCCTATCTGCAGTGAGACAGATGACTACAGAATTATAGTATTTGCTTTCCTTTGATGTGGATACTGGTTTCTATGTCAAGTAAGCATACGGTTTTATGCGCTTAAAATATAAATATGCTATTTACAGGCTAGAACACCCTGGACAATAAAGCATCATTTACAGACCACTGGCTTCACTTTGTGATGAAGTGTTGTTTGCCCAAGAGGTTTTCTCTTCACTAAGCACTGTGATCTGCAGCCAAAGAGCTTTATTTCTATTATTCGAATGTTTGAAGGAGCTTGACTGTTTCAGCGAGCGTTCAAGTGACATTTCTTCATGCTCTGTATTTGCATGTGCATTACTGGTACTCTCTGTGAAGGAGGTGTGAAGGAACAGGGTGACAGCAGGGCAGGGTGATGGCATGCCCATCAGAGGAGAACACATTTACAGATTGTCCAGGCCAGCTGGAGCAGCACTCTCCTGGACTTTACTTTCAGACACAGGCTTGAGAGAATAAACAACCTCAAATCAAAATTGAGTTTTACTTATTTCTGCAACCTGCAGTGAGTTTTCACTCTCTATACCTGTTTTCTGTCTGAGTGGCAATACATTTCCTGTGGCCACGTGTTGCGGAGGGGGAAGGAGGAAAATTGTGCACACCCACTCCCACGCAGGTGGGTCTGTGGGCAGCTTCTGGGACACCCAGTCTCTCTCAAGTACAACACTGGGACCTGGACCCAGGGTTTCATTACTAAAGCACAATGTCTGGCCAAACTTTAATGGGCCCAGTCCTAAAGGAAAGCTGTTGTGTGTTCTCTTTGATTGGTACCTGCAGAATTTTGAGTGCAGACTTGATCCTCAGTAAGCAAGACAGCATTCATCTTTTCTGAAAAATATGATGTCTGGTTCTAGACAGTTTGGCGTGTTTGCACTTGAAATACAGGCAAGAAAGCATTATCTTGCTGGTCAGTAAAAACAAACCAGAAGCCAGGTAATAAACGAATAGGAAAATTATGGAAGTGCCAACAAGTTTCAAGTGTAAAATTAAACTGACACTGTCAAAAGGTAATAGCTCTCTAAACTGGCATGAACCCTAATATGCAAAAATTAGAGTTGTTGTCGTAACAAAGTACAGTGTATCAACTTCTGCGTGTCAAGTCTTTTGTCTTGAAGAATGTGTAGTCAGAACAAGTACAGCAAAGTGTGTTTAGTACAACCCTTGCCAAACAGAAAGATGCTGCTGCTCCAGAGATTACTGTGAAGGAATCAACTTATCCAGCACTTCTGAGGACAAAAGATGATCACTGAAGAACATGTGGCATTGGTGCCTCATGCAGCACCAATGTAGCCTCCTTCCTCTGAAAGAAGACCAGCCCCTGTGGGTTCTCACAGCTGTGCCACCCACAGTTTACCTCATTAGTTGCCAGTGTAATGTCTGCATCTGCCTGGGCAGCTATCTTCCCAGGGTCAGGGTCTAGAGCATAAAACAAAGAAGTCTTCTGCACACGGCTGACTGCAGGGAGAACACCAGGCAGATGACAGGGTAGTTTCCAAACTGGCATCTGGCCAGTTTGCTGGAGTTAATAAACTTACTTTGGCTGAAGAAGAAAAAAGAGCTACAGGAACCTTTAAAGGAAGTTTTAATTCATTAATTGTCTAAATTCCCTCACTGCTGCATGACCCCAGATGGTAAAGCTGAGGACAAGCCAGCCACGTGTTACCCATACGCGACAGTCAGCCAGGCCGGTGCCTTCCAGGGACAAGCTGCTCTGCTTAATTTCTGAGGTGTCTGTCAAAGCTGTTGAATGCTTTGGTTCACTATCAGAGTCTCTGAGGTGTGGGCATGTAGTTTCCGTTCAGTTTCCATGGATGCTGGACCATTGGTGTCCCAGAAACGGCCAGCAACTGTATCTGGCACTTCTAAAGGTGCAACTGCATACCCTCCTGGTGTGTGTGGGGGGTGCTGGCAAGCCGCTGCTTCAGCACCCAGAGGAAAGGGGCAGCTATTTAGACAGACTGACACATTGTGGGGTTGTGATATTTTGCTCAGCCTGCCAACTTTTCTGTATCCCAAAGAAGAACAACTACAAACAAGCAGCCTTTGTTTTAAGATGAGCCAGGAAACGAATACATGAGAATTAAATACAACTAACAGAAGGACATTAAAGTAGTTATCCAGTAGGACACAGTTTGTGGTGCATGAGTGAGTCCTCTTGTAAATCCCAACAAGGTGACAAAAATAAATTTACTCCTTTTTGAATTTAGAGTAATCTCACAAAGCTCACCCTCTCTTGGTGACTACACTTTTTTCTCATGAAGTGCACTGTGATGTTTGAGATGATAGATGGTAAATTTTAGCACGTGTGTAGACCAGTACTAATAAAAAATGTAAGTGGCAGGCTAGGGCTTTTTTAACAATAAGTATTGACAATATGCAAACTGGAATGTTTTAATATTTTCTCATTGTTAGACAAAACCCCCCACTTTTTATACTGAAGAAAAATGACTGTATGAATACATTCCTTGCAATTGTACCACAGCTTATGAATTTGCAATTTATATTCCTGCAACTTTTATTTCCCTGTCTGCAGGGAGGCAGAAGATCTCAATTTGCTTCTCTGCTGTTCTCAGTCTGTGTTTGATGTCTGTTTATCTACTACTCTCACAAGAAAGTACAATCCACTTCAGCTGGCCTGAGATTTGAAAATGAGAACTCACTTTGCAGCATCAGGCCTGTTTCCAATTGACTAATGCGTTAAAGGCACAGTTAGTCAGAAGGCACAGCTTTAAAGACCATAACCACATCAGAAGGAGAGGAAATACATGTACACAGGCTGTAACGCTTATGTGAGATGCACAGATTTGTAATAGTGCCAGTTAGCTTCAGTTTTACTCTCTGGTTCACTAGTGCATCCCACAAGTATGTGGAAAAAGTAAGTTTGAGAGTCTCAGTCTTGTAGACACCTCATTTTTGCACCTTTACCAACTGAGCTGCGGCCAGGCCAAAGGGGTACAGGTATCACTCCAATCTCTGCTTGTGCTGTTGACACCCATAGCTTAATGTCTTTGAAGGCAAAGGTGTCTGCCTCAGTATTGGTGTAAAAAACCAATTTTGGGTCAGTAGGTATATATGATAGACAAAAATGTCATGATGCTAATTTGGCTAGTGCAGACTGCTTTTGGAACTAATTGAAGTTAATGGGGACATTTTTGCATTGTGAGATGCTGGAATGCCTTTTGTGTGATGTGGGCTATAGGGTTAGAGGGGGCTGATCTGGGAGGGATAAAAACCAGTTTACTCAAATATAATGGGGTATAGGTTATGCTGTCATTACCTATATTCTATATCTGAGGACTTCTTGATGTGAAAGAAGCACCCAAAGGGATGGCTCTTTCAGATGTGATTCCAGTCAAGAGGGAGGAACTACTGGAGAACAGGAACATTCCAGAATTTGGGTGAGAAAAATTAGGAAAAGGCTGAGCAAGGTAGAACAAGAACCCAGACTTCTAGAGCCAGGCAAGAGAATCACAGAACTGTTTGGGTTGGACCTTAAAGATCACCTACTTCCAACCCCCCTGCCATGGGCAGGGATACCCACCATCAGACCAGGATACCCAAAGCCCCATCCAACATGGCCTTACTGCCAAAGAGGTGGCATCTATAACTTCTTTGGGCAACGTGTTCCAGTGTCTCACCACTCTCACAGGGAAGAATTTCTTCTTAATATCTAATTTACATCTACCCTTTTTCAGTTTAAACCCATTACTCCTTGTCCTGTCAGTGCACTTCCTGACAAACAGCTTTTCTGTAGCCCCCTTTAGCGACTGGAAGACCATTTAAAGGTCTCCCTGGAACTTTCTCTTCTGATGGCTGAACAATACCAATTCTTTCAGCTGGTCTTCACAGGGGAAGTGCTCCATCCTTCTGATCTTCTTCCTGGCCCTCCTCTGGACTTGTTTCAACAGCTCCATGCCCTTCCTGTACTATAGAGCCCAGAGCTGGATGCAACACTCCAGATGGCGTCTCATGAGAGTGGAGCAGAGTGGCATAATCACCTCCCTTGACCTGCTGGTCACATTTCTTTTCATGCAGCCCAGGTTGCATTTGGCTTTCTGGGCTGCAAGTATACACTGCTGGCTCATATTGTGCTCTTCATGCAGCAACACCCCCAAGTCCTTCTCCTCAGGGCTGCTCTCAATCCATTCTCTGTCCAGCCCGTAGTTGTGCTTGAGACTGCGCTGACCCACGTGCAGGACCTTGCGCTTGGCCTTGTTGAATTTACTCAAGTTTGCATAGACCCACTTCTCAAGCCTCTCAAGGTCCCTGGCATACCTTCCCTCTGGTGTGTCAATCACACTACCTAGCTTGGTGTTGTCATCAAACTTGCTGAGGGCACACTCAATCCCACTGTCGATGTCACCAACAAAGATGTACTGACTCCTGATGAACTCCACTTGTCACTGATCTCCATGTGGACATTGAGACATTGGCTGCAACTCTTTAGGTGTGACCATCCAGCCAATTTCTTATCCATCAAGTGGTCTATCCACTGAATCCATGTCCTTCCAATTTAGACACAACAGTGTTGTGTAGGACAGCATCACATGCTTTGCACAAGTGCAGGTCAATGACACCAGTCACTCATCCACCAGTGCTGTAACCCTGTCATAGAAGGCCACCAGATTTGTCAGGGATGATTTGCCCTTAGTGAAGCCATGTTGGCTGTTACCAATCACCTTCTCATTCCCCATGTGCCTAAGCATAGTTTCCAGGGGGATCTGCTTCATGATCTTGCCAGGCACAAAGGTGAGACTGACTGGCCTTCCCTGGGCCTTCCTTTTTCCCCTTTATAAAAATGGGGGTTATGTTTCCCTGGGTGGTGTGGCTAGAGAGCACTTTCCAGTCAACACTAAGGCAAAAAAAGTCGTTGAGTAGCGCAGCTTTCTCCTTATCTGGGTCGGCAGGTCTTCTGTATCATTTCATAGGTGACCTACATTCACCATAATCTTCTTTTTATTCCTGAAATACCATAGAAGTTTTTCTTTTCGCCCTTGACATGCGTGGCCAGATTTAATTCTATCAGGACATTAGCTTTCCTAACTTGCCCCTGGCTGCTAGGAGAATTCCATATTACCTGCCCTTGCTTCCAGCCTTTGTAGGCTTCCTTTTGTGTTTGAGTTTGCCCAGGAGCTTCTTATTCATCCACACAGGCCTCTGGTCGTTTTTGCCTGACTTCTTCTTTGTTAGGATGCATCATTCCTGAGGAAGTGACTCTTGAATGATAAATGGCATTTTTGGGCCCCTCTTCCCTCCAGGGCTTTATCCCTTGGTAGTCTACCAAACAGGTCCCTAAAGAGACCAAAGTCAGATGTCCCGAAGTCCACAGCAGTGAGCTTGCTGTGTGCTCTCCTTGCTGCCCTCAGGATCTTGAACTCCACCATGTCTTGGTCACTGCAGCCAAAGCTGCCCCTGAGCTTCATATACCTCAGCAACTCTTCTTTTTTGGTGACAACAAGGTTCAGCATGGCACCTCTCCTCACTGACTCCTCTAACACTTGGAGGAGGAAGTTTTACCTATGCATTCCAAGAACCTCCTGGATTGCATGTGCCCTGCTGTGTTGTTCTGCCCTGCCTTTAATCCTGACCCATAAGGCCTCATTTGGTTCCTCATCCATCCACAGGTGGACCTCCATGCAGATAGTGAGCTTGGAATATATAAGGATCCAATAAGAAGTGTGTTTAAAGGAGAAAAAAAGAAAGGTTCAGGAGAGCTGGTAGTCCTGTAAGGTAAGCATGTTGAAGGTATGTTCAATCTATGCCAGTGTGGGAGGCTGGAACATGCAGCAAGCAGATCATCTAGATCTTTAGTATAAAAGGTGATATACAAGAGTTCATGCTACTTGTTAATGCTGCTAAGAATGGCTAAGAGGGAAGAGCATGAAGAGGTAGGGATGAAGGGGAAATGGCACAAAGCTGTGCCAGGGCAGGTTCAGGTTAGATGTTAGGAAAAAATTCTTCACTGAAAGAGTTGTCAGGGCCTGGAACAGGCTGTCCAGGGAGGAAGTTGAGTCACCATCCCTGGATGTGTTTAAAAGATAGGTAGATGAGGTACTTAGGGATATGGTTTAGTAGAGGACAGGTACAGTTGGACTTGATGATTATAAAGGTCTTTTCCAACCGTGTGATTCTGTGATTTTGTCAAGCCGTGACAGTCAAGCCGTGGACCAAGATAAGAGAGAGTACTGAGCAACTCTCTGTAAGGGCAGTGCTAGTGAGAGAAAGAGTGAGAGAAGCTGTGATCTGTCACTGGGTGGGAAGGGTAAGCTGCAAAAGCTAAGGTGCTTGATGCTTGTTATAGTTCACTCTTTACCAGAAAGGCCAGCTGACTCAGCAGGAGATATGTAAGACCTGAGGGCAGACTAGAATAGACAATATTTAGCTAAGGCAGAGATTTGCAGTTTGTCTGAACCTGACCTGAGACCAGCACAGAGCTGTCACCTTTGGGAATGTCTGAAGGCAGGGGACTGTAACAGGTAATGATAGTGCAAAGCATCAGGAAGAAAGAGATGGAGACTGGCGTTTTGAGCTCTGGCTATGATTTCAATTCCCAGAGAAGTACAGGAACAAATTCTCAAACTGTTTGAAAATACCAAGAAGATAAATATGGGGATGAGTAACATCCAAAATGATTTTTTGCAGGGAAAACTATTCCAAATCTGTCTAATTTCCTGCCCTAGCAACATGACATGCCTTGTGCACAGCAGCCAACTTTCTCAGTCTTGGTAGGACTGCTTGACACCCAGGTGACACCCTGAAGGACAAGCTGAGGGAACAGAATGTGGCGGAACTACTCCAAAGTGAGTGCTCAGCTGACAGGTACAGAGCATACCGATTAGCTGCGTCATGTTGAAACAGAAGGGAGTGATTTCACCGCAGCCCGCCCTGCTTTGTGCCTATTCAATGTTTCTTTGAATTACTTGTAAAGTGGAACAGAGAGTATGCTGGAGACGTTCACACAGCACTCCACTGAGAAGAGCCAGAGTTTCACTGAAAGACAGGATTAGAGCTTGACATGATCATGGCAAACTGGATACAGACTTGAAAAACAAGATACAATTCAGTAAGGACACTGCGGTCAGCGAGGATGTGGGAGTAATCATGCTGAATATATCTAGGATGGGCAAAACCAAAGTTAAAAGCAATTGTGTGAGAAAGGTCCTAGCAATTACAGTAGATCTAACACTGAAGAAGAGTCAGCAGTGTTATTCTGTTGTGTAAAAGGTAAGCATTGCATGGAGATAGGTATCTGATCGGGTCTACCATCTGCAAGATGATTGACAGCTGTGTTCAACCTTCAGCTGCAGTGCTGTGTCCTGTTTTATACAGTGGACTTCTGGAAATAGCTAACTATCTGTATAAAAGTCAAAATAAAGCAATGAGAAGATCAAAGATCTAGAAAATATTGCCTGTGAAGACAGATATAAACAGCTCGAGTGGTTTGGTGGAGACAGAAAGAAGTCTGAAGAAAGCCCTACTAACAATCCTCAAATGCACAGAACATTTATCACTTAGCTAATATACATATCTCACTACTATGCCTGAGATAAAAACATCTTGAGAGTGCTGAGGCATCACTCAGGCTATTTAAGAATGTTACAAATGTCTTTATCCTTGGCAAAAGAGAGGAGATGGCCTGCAGGATCCCCTGGTGTATAATTAATACCTCTGAAACTAATGGAACAAAATTGTGTGCTGGAGATGACAGCCGTGGATTCACAGATCAATATACACCCTTTCTGCATTATTCATGGTCCCCCTCACTGCCCACATTTTTTGACATCCCTTGCAGTCCTTTTTCCTATGCTAAGAATTTTCCTACCCTGTGGCTCCTAAGAAAAATAAAACAGATAGAGGCTTGTGCAGAGGTCTTTTATTTATCTATTTAATGGTCCTTCTATCCCTGTTTTAGGACTACATGAGCACCATGCAAGTATGGGAATGTGCACTGTGCAATTTCAGTCATTTGGCTTGACGTTCCCTTCTGACTGCAGGGTACAGTAGAACAGTGTCCCACTTTATGTATACCTATAGATAATGGATAAGATAATATGTATACCTGAATGCATGCACAGAGCTGTGAACAGCAATTTTTCTCATTCCTATGTTTTCAGTTACTCTCATCTTTAATATTAATCAGAAATTTCACTATTCCTCTAGATACAGCTACTAATATTTACGTTGCCACATTATCCCTAATGTTTGGCAAAAAAGCACACACAGAAGTACCCAATATGCTAGCATCTTTGAAAAGTTGGTGTGTTTCTTCCCCAGATCATCAAAACACTGTGGAATTTGCAGGTCTGGAGATTGAAAGCCCTAGGTAAAAACCAGGGCTAAATTTTCTACAGGCTATCAGAGCATTACTTCCGAAACTAATCCATTTGCTTATCCCATCTGGTTTTCTGATGTGTACCCTTTTGGCTGTGTTCCTTATGAAGATTTGCACTAGGCTAAGTCAGTGGATACATTCCCCCCCCCCCCTCCCCCCCGCCTTTATTAGTGGTCTAAATGTTGAGATGGACTCAGCCATACACTTGCAATGGATTCACCCCACCACTGGCTGTTGCCACGGTGCTGGAAGATCAGAGTGAGCAAGGCTATGTTTATTTATGCTGAATTTAAATTTCAGCCAGCTTCTGTGTTGTAAAAACATGTTCCAGTCTGTTCCAAGTCTGATGCTTTTCCCATATCTCCTTCTTTTCTTAGGAATAAGGCAGAAAAGGCTCTGTTACCCACTAAGGAACTGCAGGTGTTTCCTCCCTGACTTTTACCCTCATCAGGGCTTGTGCTTCCTTGTGAGCAGCAACAAGGGTGATTTTGCCCAAATTGCATAATATGTTACATAGTCCTCTGTTCAGCTGACAACCAGGGTAAGGTCATTGGCATGCTCCCAGTCGGCTTGCTTAGAGGAAATCTTTGCTGTGCTAATACTGTTGCAAGCAGCTGCAGATTTAATTAGAAAATTTGCAAGGGAATTGTTACTTCTAGGGGAAAAAAATAGCTAATTAGCCCCATGAAGGCTATTGCCAAGTGAAGTTGTTTTAAAGATGTGTTTCCTGACAACTCAATAAACTCATTTAATGTCTTGAAGATGACTACTGAGGTTTTATTTCCAAGCTATTGCATCCTGTGCAGTCGTATGGGTGCGCAGGGTAGGTGTAGCCTAATGCATGTGTAAAGTTTCTGTTTTCATCTGAGGCATAGTGGTGAGATATGTATATTAGCTAAGTGAGGTGATTTATCTTAGGTTCAATTGCAGCACGAGATGCAGAAAATTGAGGGAGAGTTTGGCCTAAGATGTCATTCATTGACCAACCTTTCAGGTCAAAGCCTGTGAAATTTGTTGGAGCAATTAATTGCTTTGAAATCTATGCTCTTGCCATTATGAGTAAAATGAGTGATATTTGGTCTCAGGGACCTCGATCTTGTGTTCTTGACATGGATTTAAAGTGTGCGGCAAACTCCTAATTTTAACTTGTTACCAAGCCTGGTCCAAAGTGCAGTGATGAAAAGAGGTTCATTTATGGTATTAATTTCTGGCTTACAACCAAAAACTTAAAAAAAGGGTATGAAGACATGCACAAGGACTGCAAGGACTTTTCATTTGCTTTCATGATATAGGGAGAGCCCTAAATCAATCTGTTTCCAGGTCATTACAGCTCAGTTCTGAACAGACCATCGAGGGAATCTGTCCTGCTGCAGCATGAGGACTGCAGAAGCAGGGTTAATCCTAAACCACTCTTATCTCCCCAACCTCCCCTCAGATAAGTTTAAACTGAAAAACAAAGAATGCAGGCCAAAGGAGTGGAAGTTAATACTCGTGTATCCTTACTGTCATAAAGCAATCACATAGCCTGGTTGCACAAGAGAGTTGTCTCAGTAAATGTTAAGTTAACCTCAGAAGTTCCTTATGGGTGACTAAAAATGGAAATCTGCTTTTTAGCTTTAGCTCCATTTATTGGTGTCTTCGGTCATTTTGCTGAGCTGTTACATGATGTGGGTGATGTAATTGAAATTGCATCAGGATCACATGAGCCCAGAGATGTAACAACAGCACATGCTGAAGGAAAGCAAGGCTGGGCTGAGTCATGCTGTGCAATTTCTTTTGCTTAGGGATGGCAGATACATCACTGCTAGGTCTGGCCCTACTGCAGCTCCAAGTCATCCTCCCATTACATCACCAAGTTCACACATACCTTGGGCTGGGCTGTCAGGGCTGGAAAACCAGTGTATCTCAGAAATCCTTGGTGCTTGGTCCACTCAAAAGTCAATTTCTTCTAAGGGCTGCAGGACTGAAAGAGCAGATGGCATGGTGAGAACTACAGGCTGATATGATTAATCTGTTTTCCTGTTCATCAGAGTTATTGTAGGAGTTTGGGGAAGTCCAGAGTCAAAAACTTCGAGGACTTCAAGCTGTGTAAGGAATAGACTAGATGCAGGCTGAAAGGAGCAACAGCAAACATGTGCCCTGGACAGGTTTCTTAAAGGGGGAGAAGAGGAAGTTGGAAATCTTCAGCTGGGAAGAAAATCACAGTCCCACAATTATTTTGGAAGTTATCCAGGGGGATATAACAATAAAGTTCAAAGAATCATCTGAAGTATATTACCATTCCTAATAACTGTAAGAACAGTAAGAACAGTATTTTGCCATTTTATACCGCTGAGAGAAAACATCAACACTTTATACATCACATCAAACACGTTTACTAAGGCTGTTAAAAGGGTGGTCCGTGTCCCCATTAACACCGCCAGGTGCACAAGGAGGTGATGGTCATGGTGAGTCTGTGAGGCTCCCTCACTGAGGCTGGGTCCATCCTGGACAGGAAGGCTCAGTGTCCCTGCAAAGCGCTTCCTAAATTTCAGCCATAGCAACTGGAGGCAAATCATAAGGAAGGGATGCAGGATGTAGGTTTCAGCGGTATATTCATAGGCATCATTCACCTAGACAAGATTAACTCATAGTGGCCTGGGAAGCCCTAAAATGATAGATAAAGGATAGATAACATTTGTAAATAGGAAAAGACTAAGTATTTTTAAAGCCATTAGTATCTTGCCAAGCTGGTGGAGGGAAAGCCAAGACAAGTAAACTTGAAAAAGAGAAATGCTTACTTTTTCACTAGAGATGGCTCTTTTCATAAAATTAAATTGCTTTCAAGGACAGCTTTGTTCTAATGAACTATATGTTTAAAATTTTGCTTTGTTTGGCTTTTTCTTTGGGTTTTTTTTCTTTGTAAAGCTAAGAACCTTTAGAGTGTATTTTTTTACTTTATAAATGACATATTTTGAAATTTTTGTTAAGATACAGTTGAAAAGGGACACCCTTTAAAATAAAACATGTTTTCTGAATAAAATAGGTAATTTTTACTCGCTCTATTTTGGTGTATTTTCCACACTACCAGTTCATGACCTTAACTTCTGCTTCTATTTTTGGCCAAAATATTTTTTTGAGGTTTCAAAATCTTAGCCCTATTGGCTAAGATAACAGTCATGTTAATGGACAATTTAGTTGTTCATTATTTTAATAGAATTTAGGGAATGAAATTCTGCAAGAGGGAACAGAGGAGTTACACAATGCAACATTTTATATTTCACTAGGGAAAAGGAACCCAGAGGGAGAATCCAGAAACTCAAAGGTGAAGAAAAACACGTTTTGTCAGTTTAGTTTTGGATGGACTGGAGAGTCAGTTTGAGTGTGACAAGTAGGGACGACTTGTTATAGATAAGATTGGCAACCATGAGGATCTTAACTGAGGTTTTTGGGGTCATAAAAAAATAAATCCTGTAATAAGCCAAATTCGAGATGCTTCATACTGACAGACAAGTTTTTATATAAGTAAGTTTCTATCAGATTATGGGTTGTGGGAATCCTTTCACATCCTTCTGAAGCTCTTGCTAACAGCTGCCACCAAAAGGGAATTTGGAATTGTCTCCTCTTCTCCAACAGGCCAAGTGCTGTATATAAAGGATAAAGAAAGTAGATATAAACTGGACACTGCCTTTGAAGTGGAGTAATTACTTTAGCAGCTCGAAGAACCAAGCATTATGATGTAATTCAGCCTTTCAGTCTGGGTCTCCTGCAAGACCAGCAGTTTTCCTTCTGCCTTTGGGTGGTCTCTGTTTGCTGCCTGACTGCACCAACTTTTTGTGATCAATCCATTAATCACCGCATATGCTGTATGATATTCTCATCATCTTGAGGAGAAGCACAGCCTTTTCCAGGAGGAACTTTGGAAGGGGCTCACATTTTGCATGAGGTGCCCTGGTGTCAATATGCTCTGCTATGAAATGACAAGAGATTTCCTTGGGGTGTGTCCTGGAAACTTGAGGAGTTCTTGATGGCATCTGACATCCCATTTGCCCTCAAGTTAACTTTTTGATGACATCTTGCCTGGCTGTACCTTTATGCAATTATAAGCTGTGTTTTTTAATTTGTCTGAAAGATTACACTTTTTTTTCCAACAGCATATGGGTAATGGCATAGGATTACCGATTTGGAAATGTGTGGAGAGTTAGTAAATACATTTTATGAAAAACAATGTAGAGGGATTGGTGAAACTACTCAGAAAACTGGGAGACAATTTCTGTGTTCTGGCAGCCATGAAATTTTTTCCAGAGGAACACTTGCTTCTTGTTTTCAATTTCCTGTGCATATAACACATAGGGAAAAAGCTCCTATTGTCTCTGGCATCAGTGAATTAAAAAAAAAAGGTTGCTGCATATACTTAAGGCCAGACCTTCTCCTTCAGTAACTGGTGAACTGTCTCTCAAACCAGTGGTGTGCCTACTCTTCTACCATCTGACACATGGTAGAGAGCTATTCCTGTGCTCAGAAGGGTTTGGTGAACAGTGTGTGAGCGCACCCATAGTTTAGAATACAGGCATAACTCTTCCTTAGCTGGTAGCACAGCACCTCCAGCACCCCTTTCCCAAAACCATTTCTGGTGCAACAGTCATGACGGCAGGGTCTGATGCCCCTTTCCTGCAGACCCTATGCCTCTGCTGGTGTTGTCTGGGGTTGGTAGGGGTGAACTCTGCATGCTTTGGAAAGCAGCACTGCCCTCCTTGAGGGGAGCTTGTGGGGTAGCTTCCATGGCCAGTGAGATGCAGCTGCCAGGTGGGCTGGTGCGTGAACTGGGCATGCGAGGTGGGATGTTGCCTCCTGTTCTGGTGCAGGCACAGTCTTTTCCAGATTCTTTCTTGCACTTTCTGTTGGTATCTTCCTAAGGACTCACAATCCTGGTTCAGAAGACTCAGTCAAGCTCAGAAAAGTGCTGTTCTACTCCAAAACTGGGTCACTGATTGGAAGAAATAAGAGCCAACTGAAAATATTAGGGTTTCAGAATGATGGTTTTTATTAAGCCTGTAAACAGTCTATTGTGCAAAGGTTTAGGAGTATTATCTATGCCTGTTGAGCAGCACAAGCAGGTCATAATTTGCAGCATGTTTAGGCTTTGCAAGTTACTGTTGTATTACTGAGCATACTGTGACCCAGTTAGGGGAAACGTGATCTCCAGTACCTGGTGGTGATTCTGGCAGTTCAGCTCTTTGATATGAGCAATATTTCTCTTTCCTTAATAAGACATGAGTTGGGAATTACGGTTTTTGCAAGACTTCCCCTCCCCATTCTATTTCCAAAATATTGTCTGAAGGTAATTGCCCACAGAGTATCTGAAGAAGTTATACAGTTTTTTTACTGTGTAAGAGAAGAAAGAGATAAAAATATGCTGGATGTCAGTTAGAAAACCATCTAAACAACAACTTCATTCCTCTGTACCTCTTGGAGGTACATGTGTTGTGACCATGGTATTTTCACTTGACACTTCTTTGTGACCCTTTCATTTCCAGGCAGGTTTGAGTCAAAGCCTTGGAGATGAGCGTATTTGACATATAGGAAGCTCAAACTTAACTGGCTTGAATGAAACCATAAACTGAGGCAGTGGAAGCAATACTCACAGCCTGTGCTTCCCCCTTGCCAAAGACATTGGAAAGTTGAGAATGAAATGGCACAAAATGAAAGGAATTAGAAGACTGCTTCATTGGAGGAAAATGAGCAACAAGATCTGAGGAGATACTTAGCTGTCACAGTTTTGCATAGCTGGGTACTGGTAGAGTTGGGGGGGCTGGAGACATGGCTGCTGCAAAAAGCAGCCAGAAGCGCTCTGCAGGCCCCAGAGAGTAAACATCGCCTGATTCAAGGCCAGAGTCATTGCTGACCAAGGCCGAGCCAATCAGCAATGGTCACAGCTCCTCTGGGAATCACAGTTAGGAGAAAAAAATACCACAAGCAGCTGCATTTTTCCACCAGAGAAGGGAGTGAGAAGATGTAACGAGCTGTGGAGACACCAAGGCCAGGGAGGGTGGTGGAGGAGGTGCCCCAGGTACCGGAGAGAAAGATACCCCAGCAGCCCATGGAGAAACCCGTGGTGGAGCGGGTGTCCCCCCTGCAGCCCATGGAAAAGGCCAAGACCCCACCTGCAGCCTGTGGAGAGGCCCCACACTGGAGCAGGTGGAGACATACAGGAGATGCTGTGACCCATGTTGGAGCAAGCCCCTGCCAGCACTTGCAGCCCATGGACAGAGACAGAGACACTGAGATGAGTAAGGGAGAGATTTGGGCCACAGCAGGTTTGCTGGGGGGAGGCTGGTAACCCTGTGGAGGACTGGGACTGAGAGACTGAGGGACATTGTGATTTACGACTGCCCGCCATAGCAGTGACCCGCGCTGGGGCAGGTGGTGAAGAGCTGAAGCCCTGTGGGAAAGGACTCACATTGGAGAAGTTCATGAAGGACTGTGTCCCATGGGTGGGACCCCCGGTGCATCAGGGAAAGCGTGTGTGGAATGAATGCCCCCCCAGCCACTGGCCAAGAAGGAAACCAACTTGTGACGAACTGACCAAAGCCCCCATTTTCCCAGTCCCTGCCCCTCCCTGTGCCACAGTGGGGGTGGGGGGAAGAAGGGAGTAAAATCATGACTGAAGGGAAGTCTGCTGAGAAGGAAGGGGTGGGGAGAAGGCGCTTTAAGATCTGGTCGCACTTCTCATTATCTGATTCTGGTGTCTCTGTGTGTGCAGTGTAACAAATTAGAGAATTTTCTTTCCTTTTTTCTATGTTGAGCCTATTTTGCCCATGATGTTGATTATGGGATGATCTCTCCCTGTCCTTATCTTGACTCCTGAGCCTCTCAAGATATATCTTCTCCCCTCTCCAATTGAAAAGGGTAATGATAGACTGACTTTGGTGGGCATCTGGCATCCAGCCAGGCCTAAACCACCACATTAACCCATAGAGGTCTGCCTTGGTGATGATGCTTCACATGCTCTGGAAATGGGGGTTGCAGTTCACAGCCCACAGGTGAACCCACACTGTGCCTCCCTGCTGAAAGCACAGAATCCTGTACGCTATCTCCACCCAGGGGTCCAGGCTGCGGCTGCACTGCTGGGCTCAGGCTTCTGTGCCCAGAACTAAAATCCTTGTCCCTGCTCCTGATGGCTTGTAGAAATGAAACCAGACCACAGCAGGCTATCAATTTTAGGAATGTAGGAGTTGCCTCGGCAGTTACCAAAGTTGTAGCTTAGACACTGAATAAAAATATTCTGTGTGTAGGTTGAAATAATGATACCATATTGTACTGAATGGAGGGGTGGGGGGGAAGAAGCAATTTGGTTTCTTTTCAATAGATATTGTTGAAAGGGATCCAACATGAATAAAGATGGTGTTTTAACAGTTTCACAGTTAAATTAAACTAAACTTAGATAATGAGGGTATCACTTTTATATTTGGGGTGTACAAATTCTTTCCATTATTAACACTTAAAAATATAAAATGGCATCAGAACAATGATGCTACATAGGGCATGATGCTACTCACTCTGGAATTTTGCCATTTACTTCAATGGGAACAGCTCCTTTAATGCAAGTAGACATTTTAGAATAAGTACTTAATAAAAATTCTGAAATACTAACTTTTATAAATGTCCTATTGTTGAGAGCCTCAGGAATAAGCCAGTGGTGTTTCAAGAGGTCTCAATAAAGATATCTGAAGCACAACAAGTGAGTAAAAGAGCAGAAGAAGAGTTTGTTGAAACACAAGGTGACTCTGAAACTTCCCTACAAATGTACGTGTAAGACACTGAAATTATTTTTATAGCTTCCTGTGTCTGAGAAGCCTATCTTTGACACAAACTTTTCTGCAAACCCTTTATACCAGATTGTGATATTGCTGTCTCTGATTCTCATTTTAACTGCATGTCTAGAGTAATTCTACTTTTCTTGTAAAATGCATGTGGAAGTGAGATGAGACCTGAGGTTTCCAGAGTTGCAGAATTTCCTTTACATTTATTAACTCTGCAGTGTGTTTTACCAAGATGTTTCACTCATTACTACCTGAATTCATGGGAAAGGGTTGAATGTGCTGTTTCAAAACAGCAAAGGGTTGCACACACTTGTCATGGTCCAGCCCCAGTCAGCAGCTGAGCACCACATGCTGTTTCACTTGCTCACCCCTTCCCAGGAGGAGAACCAGAGCCCCTGCAGATTGGGATAAGGACAGTTTACTGACAACACCACGAAAGGGGAACGACAGGAGAATTCATCCCCCCACACACACATGCATACCCCCCACATCCCCCCACATCCACCCACCCCTCTGCCCCTCCACCACAGAGCACTTTACTGACCCATTGAGGTGGTAACATGGAGTACTGATGCGAGGAGCGACCCAAAGCCCAACCATACTCAGACTGTCCCGGAGTCACTCCGACCCACCCCTCCCAGACCAGCCCCTTTTACAGGGCAGTGATGTCACATGGTGTGGAAAACAGCCCTGGCCAGCTGGGCTCACCTATGCTGGCTGCTTGGGGAAGTTATCTGTCCTCTCTGTTCTGGGTGGAACTAGGACATTACTCATACCTTTTCCCACACCATCTACGTTTTACATTTTCTTTGCTAAATGCATATCCCAGTTTTTTACGGTTCCACCACCCATTGCTCTTAGTGTAGTTTTTAACAGCCCATTGTACCTCTCAATTTTCCCGGAGGTTGGTGCACGGTAGGGTATATGATATGGGGATATGATATACCCATTCGATGTCACATTCCTTGGCCCAGGTGTCTATGAGATTATTCCAGAAATGGGTTCCATTGTCCAACTCAGTTCTTTCTGGAGTGCCATGTTGCCAGAGGACTTACTTCTCAAGACCCAGGATGATGTTCTGGGTGATGGCATGGGGCACAGGATAGGTTTCTAGCCAGCCAGTGGTTGCTTCTACCATCATGAGCACACACCACTTGCCTTGGTGTGTCTGTGGGAGAGTGATGTAATCGATCTGCCAGGCCTCTCTGTATTTGTATTTCAGCCATCGTCCTCCATGCCACAGAGGCTTTAACTGCTTGGCTTGCTTGATTGAGGCACATGATTCACATTCATGGATGCCCTGTGAGATAGTGTCCATGGTCAAATCTACCCCTCGATCATGAGCCCATTTCTTCCTTGATGGCCTGAGGTGTTATGGGCCCAGCAACCTATAAATAATTCACCAATTGAGCTGTATTTGAGCCACTTATACATCTGTAAGGACACAGGCAGATGTCCTTCCCCAAGTTAGTACCTGTAACTTAATTTCTTACTAACACCTGACATTGACTTTCTTTTTTCTTTTTTTCTTTTTTTTTCTTTTTTTTTTCCTCTAAATCTTTTTTCCTTTTTTGTTCCCTTTCAAACCTCCTTTTAAACCTACTGCATGTTTCACCATTGGAGGTACCAAACAGTCCTGTGGCAGACATGAATAGTTCAAAACATAAAGAGCTTTGTTTAATTGATCAGCTGGAGACATCTCCTTCTCTCCCCTTTTTGTTCATGAAGCAAATACTTGAGAGTTTGATTCATATGTTCCACTATGGCCTGGCCTGCATGCAAATGTGGTGTCCCTGTAGCATAGGTAATGTCATAGGTAATGTCCCATAATTGGTAAAGAAAAAGGTTTCTATTGTTTGTGCTATATATTCTGGGCTGTCATTGTCATAGAATCATAGAATCATAGAATTGTAGGGGTTGGAAGGTACATCGAGAGATCATCAGGTCCAACCCCCCTGCCAAAGCAGGGTCCCTAGGACATTTTGATTTCATAGGGTATTGAAGTGCTGCTATAGCAGAGCACAGAGCGTTGGATGTTTTCACTAGATTCCCCTGTTTGTACAGTAGCTCACACTGCCAGAAAAAAAAGAACATTTTTTTTCTCTTTTTTCTTTTTCCCTTCTTTTTTTTTTTTTTTTTTTCTTTTTTCCTAACATCCAGTGGGCCTGTGCCACGAGGATTCATGCCAGGGGCAAGGCCACTGGTGAATTGCTTACAGTCCAGGCATGACTGCACAATCCATTTAGCCTCAGCAACCAACAAGTGATATTGTCGTTGAAGTACCTTAGCAAATTGGTAAAAAAAAAATAAATCATGTGACTTCTGAGCTTGTGCAAAGCAGTCTGCTGAGGGGGCAGCCCATGCTGGTGGTACCAGCCTGTCTGCTCTCTGGTTTCTCCCTGCTAGACCTTGAGTTAGTCAGTTAGTCCAGTGTGGCTGCGAATATGGGTAATAAAATAGTGATGCATAATATCACACAAAAATCTAATCCAGTTAATATTTCCAAGCAACTTTTGAACATCATTTAACATGCTAACCTCAGCTCTCTGATCTCAATCCTCTGAGGTGTTATGGTACTTTTATCAGTCTGTCAGTCCAAATATTTCCATACTGGCTTCTTTTGAATTTTCTGTGGAGTAATCTGTAATCCCTCGCTTTTAAAATGCACTGTTAACTCATGAATCAAACTTTCAATGTTCAAGTTTTTTCCCCACAATCAATATATGAACCATGTAATGATAAAAGATTAGATCAGGATGCGTTCCTTGTACCAGAGCAAGTGTCCAGACTACCTAAGTCTGGCACATAATTGGTGAATTTTTTATGCCTTGTGGGAGCGCACCCAGTGATACCTTTTTCTTGGGTCCATTTTTGTTTATAGTAGGGACTGAAAAAGCAAGTTTTTCCTAATCATCAGAGTGTAAGGTCATAGTGAAAAAAAACCCAACCCAATCTTTTAAAAATTTTGGCATGTTCCACAGACTTGTGGAAGGCTTGATAGGACCGTTGGTCAGTTGGTCCTGTATTAAATCATGTAGGTGGGCAAGTGGTTTTGGGAGTAAGCAGACATTGATCAACCCAAACAGGGATTTTCTGTTTTCCAGGTTAAATTTTTAAAGTAAGCTGCCCAGTTTCAATGTTTGCCATCAAAAATCTTTTTGCTCTGCAACCAGCCTTGCTCTCAGTTGGATAAACGCATCTCTGAGCCTGTGGCGCGTACGCTGCAAACGCTGCAAACTGGTTCGCATCAGACAAACGACATTGCAAGACCCGAGTTGCCACATCCATTCTGTATGGATGGGGGGGTGAGGGAGGGGCGGTTGTCCCACTTCTGTGGCAATTCTGCCAAGGCACCCGGCTGCGCGGCACACTCTCACAGGTCTCGGCCCCTGCCCACAGCACTGTTCCTCCCCCGCTGTGAACCACAGCGCAACCCCGCCGGTCACCGAGGGCCAAGCCCCGGGCGAATGTTAGGACCCTGTTCCGTCCTCTTCCCACCAGCCCACTACTAACTCTCTCTACCACCCGCTCATTCCCACATAAACTTTCCCCCAGTAATTTCTGCGATTGTGTAGGAATCAAAATACCCTGATTTAACCATTTTTCCTGTTCTGATGCCACCTTACGTGCCCAGACTCCCACGAACAGTCTTTGCAGAGTCTCTTGGGTATTATTACTTAGCATGGTAACTGGGGCAGGTGAGAGAGCACCCAGAAACAAAAACACATTCTCCATAGCAGATTTTTTTCCTTTTTGAATTGGTTCTGTAGAACCCAGAACTGGTGTTAAAGCTGCAAAGGCTGAAGCTGCAGCAACACGTTCTGCCTCCATTTTGGTTGAAGTCCTTTTACTTCATTTCCAGAGAGTTATTAATGACTTTTAGCTTTTTTCACCCCAGCTGAGGGTTCATCAAAGTTTTGAGCTCCAACAGTTTCCCAAGTAGGTAAATCAAACGCCCTGACAAGGCTTGTTACCAGTTCTCTTTCTTGGCTCCACAAAAGGAGCTGTTTTAGAGACTTTTCATCATTTTTAATTGCTCTCTTAGAGAGCATATTGTGGAGGAGTTTCTCTACTACCTCTCTTCTTTATCAGGCATATTCCCCATTCCTCCCTGCCTGCTCACATTATAGGCAAGATTCGATTACTGGCAGCGCTGCACTTCCTGTCTCGGAGGACGCCGTCCTTCTTCCTACAAGGACGCACTGGCCGGGAACAGCCAGAATTTCAGCCAGTTGCCACCTTCAAGGCTCTCTCTTGCTCCCTCCTATGCCAGCCACTATACGATCCTCTACAGAATCCCACGACAAGAGGGTTATCGCTCTCCATATTCCAGTCAATTTTCATTCCTGTTTGGAATCCTGATGACAAGAGAGGTCATTTCATCCCTGTTTGGGCACCATTTGCATGGAGCTGAAGTTTTGTGGACTCAACTTGGACTAATGTGATCAAATGCTGAGCTCCTTCATTGAAACACACATAAAGCTTATATAGGTTTCTATATCAGTGCAGGAGTTACATTACATTGCTATTGGTTAGATGCTCTGTTCACCTGCATTACATGCATCTCACTATTGCTAATAATTGGTTGAGTCTACACAGTCACATTGCTCCTTTTTAAGGCAGTTGTTAACATTCTTGCAGTTTCTTACCTTGTTCTCAGAATTTTGCTGTTCTCCTACTGCATTCCAATTGTGCCTTAACGTATCTTCACTCGACCTCCAGGCCTGATTTTATGGGAGTCAGAAATAAATCTGGATGGCCCAAAACCCCCATTCCTCTCAAAATGCATTGCTACAGGAAAGCTTGTGTCTCCTTTTTGTTGTTTGGTGGAGACATAGCTGCTGTTTTGTTCATAAATCCACTCGGGTCTGTAAGGTACTAGAGATATGCCTTAACAATCACTGACGGAACCATACCCCACTCTCTTTCTTCTCTACCCATCTTTTCCTCTCTCTCAGTCACCATAAATCCTCATCCCTACAACACCACACAACAAAGTGAATTCCACCCGTCAGGCTTAAAGTTGCTTATGCCAAGGAGTTAATGACTATGCAACGAGATAATACTGTTATGGTGGTTTGGGCCCACAAAAGTCAGCCTATCACTCCACTTTTCAGCTGGACAGGGGAGAAAATATTTATTGAGGGGCTTAGGAGGCAAGATAAAGCCCACCAGTACCCTTTTCGGTCTTTGAAGTACCATCTCCAGAGGAAGTCTATGCCCAGGATGTGTGGAGCCTCTGGGCCAGTCACAATGGAGTGTTTTTCCCTGTTGCTCCCAGTTAGATTCCACCTTCTAGTAGAGTCAACTGCTGGGATCCCTCTGTCACTCTGGAATTGTAGATGTATGACCCATCATAGTTTGATGGTAACAGGCTACACCAAGCACCAGTGTCTACTAATGTTTGTACTTCTGTGGATCTGATGTGCCAGGCCATTGGATCCACACAGTCCAATAACTCTGATTGTCCCCTTCCTCCACCTGGCTGGAGGCAGGGCTCCTCTAATCTTGTTCGTCATATTTGCTGTTTACTTCTTGCAAAAAAGACTTAGAGGTCCCTTCAAGAGGGTCACAGGTGCAATCACAGTCTGGTGGGCTGACTACTGGAGACCGGTGCAGCATTCTTCCAGGAGGAATCCCTTTTTATAATTGTTTTGCCAGCTCATTCACTCAGCATTGGAGGACTGAGGTGGGTTTCCCATCCCACCTCCTCATGTCTTCTGTATGGTTGCGCAGAAAGAACCACAGGATGCTTCATGGTGTGTACTTTTTATAAGCTCTTTCTGGAACAGGGAACACCTACTTCTGGTAGCTGAAATTGTGATCTGCACAGGTGGGCACCAGGACGAATTTTCTTCAAGTTTCTGGACCTTCCAGGACGGCTTCTCCATGGCTGAGACAAGGGATGAAGAAAGATTTTCTTTGAATAGATGGAGTCGGCCAGCCACCTCATCCAGCATCGGTGCTTTTTCCTTTCCCCAGTCTATTATGGCCACTGAGTTGGCATATGATGCTGGTGCACTCTGGACAAACTTATGCCACATGGGTTGGGAACATCGGACTTAAGCAGGATTGGTGCACAGCAGAAAATTGTCAGGGTCATAGTAACCCATCTCTAACATCGCTAACTCATTCAAACACTGAATACCCCACTCCATGGTCATCCACTTGCCTGGCTGACACACACCATTTTCAATGAATGGGTACCTTTCCCTTATGTTTGACAGAAGTCACCTCCAGAGGCTGAGTGCTTGGGATTTTCTTCCAAATGCCTTGTCAATGCCTCCTTCTCTGGACAGCTGCTTGACCCCCCCTGCCTTCTAATTCCAGATGCTGGCCCTATTGTCCCAGCATCGGAGTAGCCAGGTGATGATGTGCTCCCCTGGGAGGCAGCTGATCTTTTCTCATGTGTCAGCGCACTCAAGGACAGGGATCGCTTGATGACCTCTGGCACTGCCTCTTGTTTGGGTTCTCGTGATGGTCCTGGTTCATCATCATCCTTCAGGATGTGGCCTGATTTCTTTGTGTATTTCTTCTTCTGTGTAGGGGTGAATGATATCAATACTGGTTGGCTTTCTGCCTCACCTACAGGTTTGGCCTCTGGGGTTTGAGTAGCCATGGTGCTTGTGGGGACTGGTGGGGCTGCAGTCTCTGAGATCTGAGTAGTCACAGTGCCTGTTGTAGGGGTTAGAGTAGCTGTAACGCCTATGGGTCTGTTTTTCTTGTCTAGATATTTGCTCATGCCCTCCCATATACCATGCCACCCCCGACCCTTCAGCCTCAGGGGAGATCTCTTGGCCATGTGCTTGAAAGAACTTTTTGTAACACACAAGGCTTGGAAGATGTTTGGGAGAGTAAGTGACAGGCATATATAGATCTGAACAACCCAGGCATAGCCAGAGTTTTCAAAAATTTCTGTAACAATCCTGAAGGAGAAAGATGAGGAGAAAGCACACCCTTCCCCCTGTTTTCTCCATACATTTGAGTGTGATTATGAAATATGCGAAGATATTTTGCCCAATAGATATAAATTACAGAAATGCCACGTGGAAATACCCTCAGAGGCTCCCAAAAACAGATGATATCTTGTCATAAATCAGTATCACAACACAACAAAATTAGAGACCTCACTCCCCTCCCCTAGGTGACAAATAACAGAGCAGGGATTGGGTAAAGCAGGTGTGGGTTCACATACCAGAGCCAGGTGATCAAACAAAACATCGTTGTTGCCATCACCTCTTTGAACAGCATGATAAACATTTTATCACAGCTTTTTAACACAATTGGGTCAGATCCCAACCCTTCGAGCCCCACCTTGGGTGCCAAAAAGGGCTGTGGTAGTCCAGCCCCAAACAGTGGCTGTGCACCACATGCTGCTTCACTTGCTCATCCCTCCCCATGAGGAGAACCAGACAGAGCCCCCCATGGGTGGGGATAAGGACAGTTTACTGACAACACCGTGAATAACAGAGCCCAGGGCAAAATTCACCCACACGCGTACATGCACACACACGTGCACACCACACATGTGCTCCAGTGTGCACACACACACACACACACACACACACACACACACACACACAGTGATAACACTGAGCACTTTACTGACACGAGGAAACCAGAACTGCACTCAAACTGTCCTGGAGTCATGCTGCACCCCTGGAGTCATGCTGCACCCTGCACCATGCTGCACTTGACCAACCCTTTTTGGGGCAGAGTGATGCCACATGGTGTGGAAAACAGCCTTGGACAGATTGGCTCACCTGTGCAGGCTGCTTAGTGCAGTTCTGTCCTGTCTGCAACCAGGACAATGCTATTTCAGTAGTAATTAAGAGGTGTGTGTTAGAGTTAGACCTTTTCCACAGTGCCATTCGTTGCTGTGCATCAGTGACTACTGTGTGACAGACTCCTATTAGTTTGTGTAAGAGCTCCCTGATAAGGCAGTGAAATAGGGTAGAAATGCAGTGTTTCAGATTCTGTCTCTTTTGAAGTGATTGGACAGGAAAGCAGCTTTAACCTCTGTAGCTGCTGCCTGAGCTCTGGAGAAGGAAGTTGCTGCAGGAAGATACTTTGTTCCCATGCACCCCTGTCCACAGCTTAGACCTTGAGGGTACCCTGAGAGCATGTGATGCACAGGAATTTTTTCTACATCATGTTCAGGTATATGCAGTCCATGATGTTAGCTTATGATATAGCCACAAGCAAGAGGTGAATCTGCAATATGTAAAGACTCTGCTGTCTCCCTTCTGAGTGTCTGAGGTTGGATCTGCAGCAGTGCTCACAGCCCAGTCGTCACTTGGCTTGTGATGTGCTAGCGGCAGCAGCTGTGTGAAACGATCCTTGGTGACTGAAGGGCCAGGCACCTGCACTAGTGAGGGTTTATTATGCTTTTAGTCTCTTCTTTAAATATTGTCATTACAGTTGGGTATGTCTTAGGGAATACATATGGAAAACTGGGGAAGATGGAGCCTAATTAACTTGCCTTTTCAGAGGGAATGGATCTGCACAGATTCATTGACTTTGCTGGAATTGTTCATTCCTCTGTAACAGCTGAGGGAAATAACATGGTTGTGCAAATCAGCTGCAGCTGAACTGCAAGTGAAAAATAAAGCCCTGCTGTATCAGAAGCTCCAGGCTGCAAGAGCCAACCACTGTTTGCTGCGCAGCCTCTCTTCATTTTTCTGGCACCAAGTGACTCCTAAGAATCTAGATGCCACAACCCTGCTTCTGGAATGAAGTCAAAACTCTCCTTTCAGATTGACAAGGTACTGTTAATTTTGGAGGCTGTCCTGTACACGCTGTACTCCCATGGTGAAGTAGCAAATTTTGCCCATGAAAAACCTATGGGATCACTGGGCTCCCACCTGATGTTGACACCTCTACAAAACGTCACTGACCTTGAAGGATCACTGAGAATGGGGTGTCTATCCCTATGTCCCTTTCCTGGCTGTGGACCTTGGGAGAAATCTGCTATTTTTGTCAGTCAAAGAGGAACTGGGGTACAACAGTCGAGGGGGAGGACTGGCAAGATGCACACATAGAAAAGACTTTCAGAAACTTTAATGGCCTTTTTTGCTCAGATTCATGAACTTAAAATTTTTCTTCGAGTGTTTGTTCCGTGCTTGAGTGGGTGTACTGGGGACTGAGGGGCTGTGTGCTGGGGAGGGCCCACACAAGACAGGAGTAGAGGGAGTGGGGCCAAGGAAGGACAGGTGTGGGTCTGTCAAAGGGAAAAATGTCTGTTGTGCCTGGGTGCATAGGTCTCTCTGGGACCTTCTTCTCCTCTCCCAAAGTACAGTATACCTTCTCCTGATTCCTTCAGGAGGAAAGTGACTTCTACTATCTGGAATTTTTTTTTTAATTTAAAATTTTTTTTTTTTTTGTCTTTTCATCTACACTCATTTTCCATCATGTGCAAATGACTTTTACTTCTCCTGTGACAGGTTTCTGTGAATTTCATATAACAAATGAATGTTATTCTGCCTTACATGAAATAGAGAATAAAATACTTTCAACTGCTATTATCTGCACTAATGAAAATCTTCCTCTTAAATTCCTGGTAATTGTGATAGTTCTTGACATTCACAATGCTCACCCAGGTAGTTTTTGAGAACAGATATTGCTGTGTGGTGAATGAATAGGAGTTCCTGGAAAGATGCTGCAGACCCTTAATGGCTGGGCTGACTCAAGAGTCAGTGCCTGCAAACATTTCATTGCATTTAATAATTTTTAAAATCAATCTATTGCCTAGATGCTGCTGCTTGTTCATGCAAAAACAAAAAGGGCAAGTGCATTCATTAAATTCTGCTAATACTGTCCATACCCTTTCTGTATGCAGTGATGCGAATAGATGTATCTGCAGCTGCAGTTTAAGAAAAACATTGATTGTATGAGTTATGAAATGGAGATATCTTGCAACTAATTATAAAGGGTTTTTTTTTCCTTTCTTGTGTTCGAGTGATACTATTTTTTAGGGTTTGAAAGGCTGATGTAAAAAGAGGTAAAAGTCCTGTACTGTATTTCTGCATGTACATACTTCTGTATTTCTTGTGACTTTAAGTACTTTCCCAAGGTTCCTGTTGCTGCCATTGGTCCTGGCAGAAGTGACTCTTTAGCCAGATAGGTTGCAAAGCAAAACCAGAAGAGGTGGTATCTTCTAAAGCAGTGTATATGCCTACATGAAGATTGCACCTCTGTCTTTCCAAAGTAGAAGGAGCTCAATCTTCTGAAGAGCCATTTATCCACCCTTACTAGGACCTACACTAGACTATGTCACCAAGTACAACATCTACTTTTCTTTTACACACCTCCAGGGATGGTACCTCAACCACCTCCCTGGGCTGCCTGTTCCAATATCTAACAATCCTTTCAGTAAAGAAATTTTTCCTAACACCCAACCTAAACTTCCCCAGATGCAAATTCAGACCGTTTCCCCCTGTCCTGTCATTAGCTAGAGGGAGAAGAGGCCAACACCCACCTCACTACAACCACCTTCTAGGTAGTTGTAGAGAGCGATGAGGTCTCCCCTCAGTCTCCTTTCCTCTAGACTGAGCAGCTGCCTTCTAACTCTTTGACTTCTAATTCTTTCACCAGCTTTGTAGCCCTTCTCTGGACACGCTCAAGCATCTTGATGCCCTTCTTCTAGTAAGGGGCCCAAAACTGAAAACATACTCCAGGTCTGGCCTCACTTATGCTGAGTACAGGGAAGGATCACTTCCCTACTCCTGCTGGCTACACTGTTCCTGATGCAGGCAAGGATGCCATTGGCCTTCTTGGCACCTGGGCATGTTGCTGGCTCATATTCAGATGGCTGTTTATCAACACCCCTAGTACTCTCTCCTCCGGACAGCTCTTGAGCCACTCCTCTTCAAGGCTATAGCTTTGCATGGGGTTGTTGTGACCCAAGTGCAGACATAGCATTTCACTGTGAACGCTTCATAAACCCTCCCCAAAAGATTATTCCAAAGGTTTGTCAATGATCCTGACAAACTGATCTGATTTGTTGAGCATTTGTTGATGCTCAGATTTGTTCCTGTATTTCAGATGACAGATGGGTTTCCAGTGGTACGTAAACACAGCCAGGTAATTGTGTGAGCTGTGTGTGTTGTTGCAGAGAACTGAGAAATCTCCAAGTTGCATTGACATACAGATGTCTACTCTAAAATACCTTTTCAAGTCTAGACTCCTCTAAGTATGTGACACGTACATTTTGGGGCTAAGTCACGGCAATGCTGAAATGGGAAGTATTATAGAGGACATCACATCATTTGTTGGCTATTTTCTTACCTGAAGCAATCTTCCACGCTCTTCTTGAACTGAAAATACTGGTGGGCACCCATGGGTAGCGTGGGCAGAGCATTTCTGCTGGCTCTGGGATTGCTTCAATTCATCATGCAGGTTGTGGAGCTCCTCCCAACACCCTTGTGTCTGTGGATACTTTGAACAACTGTACCTGGCATGACAAAAGTTCATCTTTTTTCATTCAAGTGTTCTCAGTGAGTGTTACATAGATGTCTTTGTCCTGCTGGTTGAGATGGCATTTTTGGGAGTGTGATGTACTGGATTGGTGCAGTGGTACCGTGCCACTATGAAACAGAGAGTGCAGAAGGGACAGCGTTATGATCCCTTTGTGCTGGTTTGTGAGAGTGATGCATGTAATTGCCTCACATCTTGATCTCTTTTGGTTCTAATACATTTCATAAGAGCTCTGAGAAAGCTGGAGGCTCTGGTGTTAATTTTATTAAGCCTTTTTTTAGGCACTAATAGAACTGGGAAAGACTGATCACTTTATTGAGTCCTCTGCACCAGGATGCAGAGAGCATTGTGCAGAGACCATAAGGTGAAGTGGCTTGGTGTGTTGAAAGTCAGTATGCAAGGTATTAGTGGAAGTGTTGACTGAGGGGCTTTAGTCCTCCTTTAGTAAATGCAGCTAAGTAACCTAATGGTAAAGTCTATGCTAATTGGGATGGGTAGTTTTGCACAACTGCAGCATAATCTATACAAACCTGCATGTATGCTGCTTGGGAACTTTTCTCCTGGGTAAACACAGGATTTTTAAACAGCCTGTGCATTCAAGTAATTTCTCAGACCAAAAATTCTCCTAGGAAATGAGAAAACACATATAGCTGAAGGAAAACGGTCTGTAATGTATGAGCTGACAAAAAATAAGGCCAAATGGCTGCGGAGGAAGATGTTTGGAGATATCCCCAAGCTCTAAAGTTTCAGACCTGAAGGAGAAGATGTGGAAATGAATCCAGCCTTGTACACAGCCCAAGGTCTCCATCTCTGTAGCTAACCCACATGAAAAGATACTGTTCTCCATCGAGAAAGGGAGGTAGAGAACATAGGTGTTTCAGGTAATCTAAAGTCCCTTCACCTTTACATTGTTTTCAATAAAAGATAATCTCTGAAAACTTCTTTGCATTCAGTGACTTGGGAGGAGGACTCAAGCTTCTGGATGAGCTGTTTTGTTGTTTCCTCTAGAAAGCCAGAAGCTGTTACCCCCATCTATAGGGGCATTTATTTTCTTTTGTCCTTAGTGTAAAATCTCTTTACATTTAAAAGCACTCCAGACCTCTGGAACAATCTCCAGTGGAAAATGAAAACCTCCCTAACTCTGTTCCACAAATATTCCTGATCAGGTCTCTTTTACCTCACCTTTACATCATTTCTCTACCAAGTAGGTGAAAACTGAGCCCTGCTTCTGTCCAGCTTGTTCTGAGTTGTGGGAGGGTCAAGATACAGAATTCTTAATGCAGAAATGTTAAGTGTGCACCCATGTTGCCGTGTACTGTGTCAGTTTTGCTGGACCTATATCGACCTTTTACAGGTTTAGCTATTGGAGCATCCTGCTGGAAAAGGAAAATAGTATTTGAAGTAACTCCACCCAAGGCATTGAGTTTTCACAGTGAAAAATTACTCTGTCAGTTAAGCACAGGATCTAAGAGGAAGAAGTGCTAGTATATCTACTTAAATACAAATTGTTTTTTGCTGCTTTCCTGTAGCAACTTCAAAGATGCCTTTTTTTCCACTGGGTTAAAGCCGCTACCAAATTTAGCAGTTTTATAACTGCTCTGGCTGGTTTGGCTGTTGCTGTAAATGATACATGATAAACTACAGTTGTTCAAGGCTCCTCCTATGTACAGATGATTGCTCTCTTGCTCTATCTCTTTTGTACTTTTTTTCACCATTTTCTTTCTGTTTCACAGTGGGGGGAAACTGGGGACTTTTACATTTCCAGGGAAAAATGAAACAGACATGACCTACATCACTTCAGAGCTACTTCCTGCATGGGAGTTTACAGAGATCACCCTGCTTTTAGTTTATTGAGTTCGGTTTCTTTTTTTTTTTTTTTTGGCTCTGGACCCGTTCAAATTTTGCACAATGTACTCTGAATTGGGTGAAGAAGGTAGAGGAAAACTAAGTAGATCTGTTGCCTTCTATCCCAGGGTCTTCACCCAAAATACAGCCTATCATTAACAATAGTTAAAAGAAAAATGTTAAGTGTTCCTTAGCAGTTGCAAGCTTTGCACCTCAGCAGCTGGTGACCGAGTACTTAACAAGGTCTGCAGCTTCTTGATTTTTGAAGTCTCCCCTTAGCGTGCAAAGATGAATGAAAATAGGGGAAAAGAACTGCTCCCAACTCCTCTCATTCCTCATCTAGGATGGTTTCTGCTGCTTGCAGGCTCCAATGTGCATGGGTAAACTCCTCCTCTCTCCTCACTGATAACAGAGCCTTCCTGGCCACTGCCAGGGACTTTTGGAGGCAGTGGTTTTGTGAGACACCTGGTTTCATGTCCAATGCACTGGCAGTCCTCCAGGTCTTGCAATTGTATCCCCAAGATGTGTGGAAAGAGAATTCATGTTTTTTTTTTCTGGTACTGTATTTGCTTTGATTTCCTTTCATTAGGTTTAGTAAATGCAATAGAAACTTGTCTAACACCTAGTGCCATTTCCTTCTGTACTGGCCCGTATCTTTCTGTAATTTTTGCCTCCTGTGGTGGTATTGCAGCTGAACACCAAGGGCATCATCTTTGGTTTTCCCGTCCTAATTAATTTTGAACTCTGCTCTGCTTGCTATTTTTTCCTGTATGGCATCATTTTAGCATTTCTAGGATAGTGCTGAGTAGCACAAAGTTACTGGTTAAATATAGATCTTGTTGGTAAAATACAGGGTTTTTTTATTGCTTTCATTATCTGTTGTTAGAAATACCATAAAACAGCAGTGAGAGGAGACCACAGCTCCCATTTGTGTCATGTGTGACAGCTGCTCTGAGCCTGCTGACCCCTCCAGGCGCTTGCTTCCACCCTCTCAGGCTGCATGCAGATGGTGGTTGCAACCAGGCAGGGAAGGGAGATGGCTGGTGCCGATCTGTGTGGGCACCGACATCTGCCTGCTGTCTGCGGAGGGGCCATGGCCTTCCTAAAGTCTGGAACATTGCCTCAAAGCTGAGTTTGCCATTTGGTGAATCCCTGGCACCTTCCTGATGCCTGGTGTCACGCTGAGAAGACATGACCAGTGTTAGCCATCAGTGTGATTTCTCTCCATTTGCGCAAGACAGTGAGATTTCCCGTTTCTGGGTATTTTAACAATGATTTGATATTTTCCCTGCCATGTTTTTTCCTCTGTGCTTAATTAAGGAGCTTTCAGATGGTACAATGAAGTTGTTTTCTAATCATTCCTTCTTTGATTTGATCAGCTTCTGCCATTTTGTTGTTTTTCATCTTCTTGATAACAGCCTGAGATTTAGAATTAGATAAACATAAAATGGAAGGGGAAAATTCATCATTACCTAAGAATGTATTTTTAAATTGAAATTCTGTGAGACTTGGTGAGTTTAAAAGGCTCATTTCTCTAACCAAATGTCATGCCAGGCTTTCTATTGAAAACAGTATAATTGGATTTCCACAGAAAGAATATATCAATAGAATTGCATCTTTGCAGTGAGAAGCTCTTCAGTGCCTTACAGTCCATTACCAAAAGGAAACAAAGACATTTCAGGAAGGATATATTGTATTAGCACAGGATGAATAGAAATAATGTTATACTTTAGGTAAGATAAGACTGAATTTAGGAGTTAAGCTAGGCTGTAAACATATGAACTCCAGAACAAATGATGTTTTACAGAGTTTTCCCTAGGTAACGCAGGAAAAGGCAATTGGGAAACCTTAATGCATCTCCACAGTGGCAGGCAACTGCCCATCTTTCTGAGTTTCAACATCTCTGACACATGCTGTTTCCCAGGAAAAGTGATATGCCTGAAGCATGTTTGAACTCACAGTAATAAAGTGTTCTGACAAGTTGAGTGACCAGATGAAGCCAATGACTATGTTCAGACATATGGATGCTTATGAATCAGATGTATTGCTCTGTCTGCACTAAAAAAAAAAAAAAAAGTTATGCTAGTATAGTCAGATCTGATTAAGTGCTGAGCTTCAAAACTCTTAAGCCTTCCTCAAAGCCTTCAGTGCATCCTCTGTCATGTTTAACATCTATAAAAGAAGCATGTAAGTAACTATGACAAGATTCTTAAGATTTTAGTTGAATCACAGGACAATATAGATGAAAAGTGCCTTGGAAAATATACACCATTATTACATCCAAATAATTATTGTGAAATAGTTTTTGCTCGTGCCTTTGCAAATGTGATCACTTCTGTGCCAAAGACAGTGGTTTCCTAATATGAAACCTCACTGTTTTCATGGATAGGTCTGTATGGGAAGAGGTTTTAGCTAATTTGAAATTTCTTCAGTGTTTGCATCTTCTATCTAGGTTATACTGTCCATCTTATAAAACATCCCTAAAAATGTGTTTGAGCTTAAAACCTCTCTTCTTCCCAAAACTCTGCAATTGGGAAAAAAAACCTCAAACAAATCATGGGCCTTGTTCTAAAAGATATAAGAGTTTATAGAAGTGTCTTTTCTTTACATTAATATCTTCCCATTTCACTACAAGCCATTTTCCCACTTGAACAAGACCAAGATTCATTTAATTATTTTATAGGTTCAGGAAAAGAGAATCTGGAAGGGAGGAGTCTTCACCTCCCTTTTCTCGCAGAAAAGTTTTGAATGGAAGATTATCACAACATCGTTATTTTCTCAGCTTTGTCCTAAACAGCATCAGTCAGTCCCAATCTCCCTTCACCTGCATTGTTCATATGTTGTCATGGGCTTTACAATTCCCCAAGGCTGTCCTTAGGAATCAGAAAAACACGTTAGTCCTTCTAACCTAATGAATGTGTTGTTGCCAGTACAGTGGATCAACTCCAACTCTCCACACTGGGAATGTTTATGAGTGTTTACTGATATGAGCTGCTGCTCTTTCTGGTCTCCTTCTTCTGCGTTTTGTAGTGAATGACCAAAGGAATCAGCTCTGGTAATGGCACTTGAGTGGGATTTGAGAGATGAAGGCCTGAGGAAGCAGGTAGTGTTAGAGAATACCCATAGTGAGATGCACAACAATCTTCCATTGCATGAAAATCATTCAAAAGAGTTGATTTTAGTGCAGGAAGAACGATCAGCAGAGGACCTGTCCTTCTGAAGAACATAAATGAGCTACAGAGGCAGTTTGACTCCGAACATGAGGTAGGCCTGGAGCTTCCCCCATTGTATCTGCCTGGAGCACATACCCATTGCTTGAACTCTAGCAATATAGCTAGCTGATATTTTATGGCATGGTTTTTTATTATTAGACTCTCAGACCTTGTAAAGCTCTGCATGATCAGCAGCAGAAACAGAGCCCTATGCTTAATTTATTACAGCTCTGCCCTAGGCCCCAAGAGTGACTGTCTTGCGCAGTACTTGAAACACATAAAACCCAATAGCTTCACCTGGAAGCTATACATGCCCCCCCAAAAGAGAATTGGGGTTTTCAGACTCACATGCTTTTGGCATAGGATGGGGGGGCGTTCAGTAAGGAAGAGAAGCAACGTGATTGTATGACAAGCCTGGCTATCTGTTCTTTTAGATGAGATTATACTCTGGGGGATGTTATTTCTATGGAGTCAGCTGCCCTGCAAGCTCAATCAGGTGGCAACTTGGGTGGGTCCATGAAGACAGGTCATACTGCTATTCTCTTTGTGGATACAGCTGTCTTGCTCGTTCATAGAAGCATAGGTCTGCACTGACCGTTCAGGAAGGAGCAGCAGAGAGAACATGTGATAAACTGACTGCATCCCCCATTCCTCATGCCCTTGTGCCACTGGAGGGAAGCAGGTAAAGAAATCAGGAGTGTAGTTGAGCCTGGGAAGAAGGAAAAGATGGGAGGAGCACTTATAGGATTTGGTTTTATTTCTCACTATCTTATTCTGATTTGATTGGTACTAAATTAGACTAATTTCCCCAAGTTGGGTCTGTTTTGCCCATGACAGTAATTGGCGAGTGACCTCCCCCTGTCCTTATCTTGACCCAGGAGTCTTTTGTTCTATTTTCTTCCCCACTTCCCCACCCCCCACCCAGTTGAGGAGGGCAGTGACAGAGAGGCTTCAGTGGGCACCTGGCCTCCAACCATGGTCAACCTATCACAAAAGTGAATGATTTGTTCCTTTTATCTCCTTATCAGGTTCACTAAAAGCAGATATACTTTGTTCTTCCATCTTACCCTGATGATGACTTTAACCTATTGTAGAAGTGCCCATGCTACAGTATCAGTGCCCTTTTCTCTCCTTCAAACATTACCAACCTCACCTGAGTTTCCAACCTGCTGATCTCTTTCTAGTGGTGATTAGCTGAGGCCTTATATGCTGCACCTCTACTCTGCTCTCATGAGAACCCCAGCTGGAGCACTGCATGCAGCTCTGGGGGCCCCAGTACAGGAAAGGCATAGAGCTCTTGGAGCGAGTCCAGAGCAGAGACAGGAAGATGATCAGGGTGCTGGAGCACCTCTCCTGTGAAGCCAGGCTATGAGAGTTGGGCTTGTTCAGCTGGAGAAAACTTCAGGGAGACCTAATTACTGCCTACCAATACTTAAAGGGGTCCTCTGAGAAAGTGGGAGAGGGACTGTTCACCAGGCAGTGTAGTGTAGTGATAGGATAAGGGGAAATGGCTTCAAGGTGAAAGAGAAAGGTTTAGATTAGATGATAGGACGAAATTCTTCACTGTGAGGGTGGTGAGACCCTGGAACAGGTTGCCCAGAGAAGTTGTGGAAGCCCCCTCCCTGGCAGTGTTTAAGGTCAGGTTAGATAGGGCGTTGGGTAACCTGGTCTAGTGAGGGGTATCCCTGCCCATGGCAGGGGGTTGGAGCTGGATGATCTCTGAGGTCCCTGCCAATCCAAACCAATGGTTCTGTGTATTTTCTGGTCGCTTCATCCAGTGCCAGAGATTGGTAAAACTACAGTCTACGTGGCTGATCTTGAGGAGGTGTGAGACTACTCTTTCACTGCCCTAGCAGATGGGGAGTTTCTCTGCACCCTCGAAGGCAGTCAGAAACAGCAACCCTCTCAGTCCTGTGCAAAGCCTTAAACAGAGAATCTTGTCTTTCAGCAGGATTTACTAGTTTAGAGTCAGTGCTGTGATTTTATGTGATTTCATGGCTTCTGGTTTTCAGTTCTGCATTACAAAGTTATAGGTGCCGGTAGTAAACTTTTAGTTCTCTGTGCCTCCACTTCTTATGTGTTAAACAGGAGCAATAGCATTGCTGCTACCTTACTCGAATATTATGAGGATAAACAAATTCAGATTTCTGAATTACAGGCTACTGAGTTGCTCAGCCCTGATGGTCATAGAACCCGAGTTAGATCTACAGTGTAAATCCAGTAATTTGGATTGTATCTCTGAAATTAAAGACTGGTTTAATGACCCTCCCAATAGGTTTTTCTAGAAAGATAAAAGGTATCATGGGGGTGACAGTGACCTAAAGGATTTTATTTGCTTTCTCATTTTCAAGGCAAAGAACTAAACTGAACACAATTTAATTTGGCTTTTGCTACTTCACCTTCAACTTATAAAAAGACCTACATGGGGAAACTGCTTCCTCTTCTGCTCTGATGTTCTGCCCATTCTGAGGGCAATGACCCTTCCTTCTCTTGCTGGTACCCCTGATGCTTTCTGATGTGCTATAACACTGCCAAGCAATAAGCCTGAAATTATCTAGTGAAAAGAGGAAAACCAAAAATGTTTGTATATGATGGCCATATAAATTATTCATCTTTGTTTAACTGTAATACCAATTATTTGTGAAGTTAAAAAAAATTAGTAGGGCAAAAGCCTCTACTACTGCATTTCATCATAGACCTCTTTGCTTTTGTGAATGAAGGAAATTAATTCATTCCTTAATGAATTTGATTATTTAAATTATTAGGAAGATCTTCTGTAACAAGAATAATAAACCATGAATTAATAGCAAAAGTTCACAATTTGCAGACTTACAACACGAGTTTTTTCTAATCCTTCCCACACTACAAAAACACGAGTGCTGTTTTCATTCCACAGACAAGACAAATGAGGCTGAGAGGGCCAGAGATGCACCCATGGTCACCTGGCCCATCTGTGGCACAGAGTTTGCATTAAGGACTTCTTGGTGTTGGCTTCTCTGTATTACCAGTCATATTCCTGGCTGCACATGGCAGGAAGGTACAAGTATGGTTTCAGTTCAGAAAAAAACAGTTGTGTTTTTTTTTCCCCCAGCTTTTCTTGTCAGTTTCAGATGAGGTTCTTGGGAATGCTAAACATTTTGGTGTTCATCATGTGCATTACAAAACCATGAGTGCTGTTTTCATTCCACAGACAAGAAAAATGAGGCTGAGAGGGCCAGAGGTTCACCTGTGGACTGTTCTGTGTTTTGGGAAGGTCTCTGGTTCCTTTCACAAACAATTCATTTTTGATTGCAGAAGATAATGCAGATAAAATAATTCCTAGAACAGTCACATGGGCAGTAGGTAGAGGGACTGAGTCAGAACATATGACTCCATCTACATATAGCTATATTAATTGCTTACTTTGTCCTTTTAAAAGCCACAGTGCTGCTTCATGGCCTTTAACCCATAAGTGTCTTAGGAAGCCATGTTTCCTAGGCAATGAATGCTACAAACAGCAGAAAGCAAAGCTCCTTCCACTTCACAGAAGAAATGAGAGGAAATGAGTGTTTGTCTTCTGTTTTCTTTCAGAGAACTTTATCTGACCTAAATCACCTGTTGTCTATGTTAATTGTGCATCTCACTGAATGCTAAGAACATGTGCACACCTTTAGATTTGTGTGTGAATGATCCCTTATGGTGAATGATCTATTTTTAGGTCATGAACAGCGATAGTTTCAAAGGACTCTGCAGAAATGATAATCCCAGGAAATGTCCTTTGCCACAGCAAAATTGTGTAAAGTAACAGTCAATAGAATCACAGACCAGTTTGGGTTGGAAAGGACCTTAAAGAACTTTCAGTGTCTCCTATATTGATATTCACGTCCCCCCGGATTTACTTGAGAATTTCTGAAACAGGTCAGAGTTTGTCATTTGCAAAAAATGTTACAACTCCTTTACCTGGGCCTTGAGCAATTAAAGGAGGCTGTGTAAAGGGACCCAGGTGAAGTGGTTCATCACTATGAGTGGCTGTGTTGTATGTCTGTGACTTTGATGCATATAACACTTTTAGTCCTGGTGGCTTGAAAGTGCTTCAGGCACACATCATTCCTCCCTAGTCCTCCACTCCCATAAAGCACTGCAGTCACTTCTGAAACCAGGGAGGGTCTGCAAGTCTGAGAGAGCATGCATCCCATGGTAGAGGAGTGGGTGGTGGTAAGAGGCAGGCCTGCCTCCAAGCACCATGATGGCTCTGTGTGAAGTGCCTGGGGACATCCTGGATCCAGATAGTGCTTCCAAGGGCTGCCTTACAAACCTTCTCTGTAAGCACAACCAGTATACAACTCTGGCAGAGGACTGGCATGCACTGAACTGAGCCATGTTGGCCTACACTACAGCTACACTATGGCATTTCTTTCTAATAAAACTATTCTGCTCCAAGAAAAGCTATATTTCAGTAGAAGGAAAATAATCTGTGAGTGTATGGTAAGACAAGAGTAAAAAATTGAAGATAGGCTAGTGCTTAGATTGGTACTTCAGTGATTCATTCATGAGAATGCTGTTTATATGATGAGAAAAAGGTATAGAAATAAACATTAATACATTTTAAGTTCTGTGTCAGAAATGGGACTTTTCACCTGTCTGAGGGTTTTTTTCCCCCCTGATTTTTATGTCTTCAGATGTATTTGAAAACTATAGCTTCTTTGGTTATTGAGAGATAGATTTCATCAATAAGGTATTGGATCTCTGGGTACTTATTTAGACCTAGGATCTTCTACATCAGAACTCTCAGTTCAGCACTTTGCAAGAAAATGGCATTGCTAACTCTAAATAGATTGACGTAATTAAATAACTTCCTTGTGGTAGAGCATCATACCCCACAAACTGCATTTCAAAATCATTTGGTCTTTGCTTATCCCTTTTTAAAAATATATATATAGCATGGGATTAAAGGTGTGCAAGCAAACTTGCTACTGTGAAGTAAATTAAGCTGTGCATTTACAATGTGCCAGCTACTCCTTGTTAACTCTTCCTGTACGTGTTCCTATAATGCAGAAAAAGTATTGCTCAGATGTAATGGTGAAGGACCTTATGTTTAGTATTGCAAGGCAGTAGCATGCACCAAGGGCTCACTGCAGGGTAAGGAAGACGCTGAGGACTACTGCCACAGTTTATATTTGCAGTAGCTCATTCACTTGCTTTTAAGTGTTAATTTCCTAACTGAAAACCTCCAAGTTTAGTAAAGCTCTCCTTCCTTCTTCGCCCAGGTCCTATTAGTATGGAAGAAGTAAAGGCACCAACTGTTACAGCTGGAAAGGGTTCAGTTTCCAAACAGGACAAAGTGGCAGTTCGCATCCATGCCAGGTAAAGAGACAAACCACAGCCATCTGCGCTGTAGTCTTCTCACTATATCTCCAGCTCACCAGCAAACCAGGGAATATAAAATAGTGGTTTTGCCAAGGCATGCCCTCCAAATTGCAACTCAAACAACAATAAATTTCTCTAACTGGAAGAACCCTCTTGAATCCTCTAAGTGCAGGTCTAGGAAAAAACTCCGTGGGTCATCCAGGGTGCTGCCTAGCCTGACAGCTAACCTATTCAAAGAAAAACTGTCACTGAAGCAGTTTTCATTGCTGAGTTTCACTAAATTTACAGACTAAAAGACCCTTTTTCTAGTCTTGCTTGCTCTAACTTAAGCCTATTTTTCTCTGATATTTCCCTGTGGTGAGCTGGCCTTGACTGGAGGCCAGGTCCCCACCAAAGCCATCACTCTCTTCCTCAGCTGGACAGAGGAGAGAACATAGAATGAAAGGCTTCTGGGCTGAGGTAAGGACAGGGAGAGGTCACTCACCAATTACTATCATAGGCAAAACAGACTCAACTTGGGGAAATTAGTCTAATTTAATACCAAGCATAAGTGAGAAGAGCAACGAGAAATAAAACCACCCCACTCTTCCTTTCTTCCTGGGTTCAACGTCACTCCCAATTTCCCTAACTTCTCCTCTCCAGTGGCACAGGGAAACAGAGAATGGAGGTTGCAGTCAATTAATCTCACGTTGTCTTTGCTGCTGTTTCCTCCTCAGGAGGAGGACTCCTCGCACTCTTTCAATTCTCCATTGTGGGGTCCCTCCCATGGGAGACAGTCTTCCATAACTTACTCAACGTGAGTCCCTCCCTTCTTCATGAACTGCCCCAGTGTGGGTCCCTTCCATGATGTGCAATCCTTCAGGACCAGACTGGTCCATGGGGTCACAAGCCCTTCCAGTAAACCTGCTCTGGTGTGGGCTTCTCTCTCCACACATCCACAGGTCCTGGAGCTTGCTCCAGCACGGGTTTCCCAAGGGGTCGCAGCCTCCTTCAGGTGCCTCCACCTGCTCCAGCGTGGGGTCTTCCGTGGGTTGTAGGGGAATATCTGGTCCACTATCATCCTTCACGGGCTGCAGAATGTCCAGCACCTGGAGAGCTTCCTCTCCCTCCTTCTTCACTGACCTTGGTGTCTGCAGAGTTGCTCATATCTTCCTACTCCTCTCTCCAGCTACAAAAGCTGCTGTTGGGTTTTTTCCTTCTCACCTGTGTTATCCTAGAGGCACTACCACTGTCACTGATTGGCTTGGTGTTGACTGCAGCAGGTCCAACTTGGAGCTTCTAGCAGCTTCTCGCAGGAGCCACCCCTGTAGCCCCCACAGCTACCAAAAGCTTGCCACACAAACTCAAAACGTCCTCACAGTGGACACACATGCAAGCTGATGACCAGCTTCATATGTCTGAGTTCTAACCTCTGTAACTCTGGATCCCTTATTGGTGTACTGATGACCAGACAGTTATTCTCTCTTTCAAACTTGTGCTTTTCCTGTTGCTTCTTTCATTGCAGGTCCTTGAAGTTCTCTCTGCTGAATTTCATCATGTTGACTTCAAACGACCTTCCCTGTTTCTTGGGATCATTTTGGTCTCTGATCCTATGCTTGAGAGAGCTTGTGGTTCCTCCCATGCTTCTGTTTTTGGCCACTCTGACAAATGCTAATTCAGACTGCATCATTCCACTTTTGGATGGGACAAGATGCAGGACCAACAACTGTAGCTGAACTGCCCTCCTTTCTGATGAGATTAGTAGTTTGAATGTTGAGCTATATTATTTCCCTTTAAAATGCTAGTGCTGCTCCAATTGTTATTTCTCCTTGTTGTCAAATGCTGTTTTCATGTTTGTGCCATACAGGCTGCTGCCACCTAAACTATTTTTTGTGAAGCAATATGCAGACGCTAAACAAAATGATACTCGTAGACTGAAAGAACTTTCATTTTAAGTAAAAAAACCCCAAAAGATTGATAAAAGAAGCTATGAGTGGAGCACAGTGAGAAATTTGTACTTGGAAAATGATTTCCAAACAATTGTGTGCTCAGCAAGTAGAGTGCTGTTTTGAACTAGTGCTGTTCAACACGGAGAGCTGATGTGGCCAAATATGTCACCAAAATGGGATTTTTTTAAAAATAAAATTCTGTGTATTTTTTAATTGCCTGAAGATGCTGCTTCTAATATGCAAAACCAAGTATGTTCTCTTAGGCTTCACAATCATAATTTCATTTTAAGCGCAAGGTCACTGGGTTTGTGCCTGTGTTAAAATTCTATAAATGGCTGCAGTAAGCCAGTTTATGAATTCAATCATTCAGTAAAGAAGGGCACTGTAAAAATTAATCCTTGTCTTTCATTGGTGAGCCTTGTCTTTACTCTGGGATGGAAGGCACACTTTACATGTGAACTCTGAATGAGCCGTGTAATGTTTTTATTACTGTTTTATGACACTGGTGAAGTGGGTTTGTTCTTTTGTGCCAATTTCATGTGATTCTACCATAAGTGTATCTGGTGTTTTTATCCTGCTCCTTTAAGGAAATGAGGTTTTTGTGGTTGCAACCTGTGTGTGTCATCCATCCCCACTGATCACTTGGGTATCTACCTGTAAATTAGCTAATGATAAGATTGGTAGTGGCACTGGAGATGATAGTATCAATGTTTGGTGACAGTAAGCAGCGGGCAGAGAAGAGAAGATCCTATCCTACTGAGAAGCAGCATCAGCATGTATTTAAGTAACTCTTAGCTGGCATTGGCAGATTGACAGTGAGCTTAGGGACCACTGCAGCCATGGGAAAAGCTTGAATCTGACCTGCCACTAGTTAGACATTTGAGACCAGAGGGACATGACAAAATCCACTGGAGTCTAGTCTTTGCTCTCCTGCTTACAGAAAGCTTGTTATATCTGTATATTTTAATCTTTTAATATTTTTTAGCCTTTATGAAGGTTAGAAAGTTGCTATATCAGGGCCAGGAAGCAGAGAAACTGCTCCAAGAAGCTTGAGCCCTGAGTTAGAAACGTCATGAATTCAGCTGAAGTGGAGATGGATACTAGAAAGAAAAACAAGTTGAAGATATGAAGACTCCTGAAAAGTCCAGGTACACAAATCATCAGAAGCAGCACCTGCTCCTAAGCAAGAGATCCACATACCCTATTTGACAGATGATGCTAGCCTCCTCGTTCCTCCTGGGAGAGACCATCCCACCAAAGGGACAGAGCCAGAATGGAAAGACTGGATCAACCTTGGAGAAGGGAGGGACTTATGAAGAAACCTGAACTTCCAAGTTAAAAGTCAGGGCTCAAGGTTTTTCTAAGCTGTGACGGCAGCTTCAGGAAGTCACTGAGCACAGGTGCCAGCACAAAACAGGTGATAGAGAACTGCGATCTGGAAAAGTCAAAGTTTTCAGGTTTTTTGAGTTTTTTTTTTTTTTTTTTTTAAAGTGAGATAGGACACAGGCAGGATTTTGACCTACAGAAACATTCTGAAACAGTTAGGAAAGTTTGTTCCCAGAAGAAGAATAATCTCCATGCATATTGCCTTTGGCACTGTTGCCATTGCTGCTGAAAAGTGAACAAATATTTTGACATAGGTAAGTTTCTGCTGGATCTGGATGGAAGGCACTAAATACTTCACATAGGCTACATGATGGCCTGTTTTATCATTGCATTGTCAGGCACCTTTTTTTTTTTTTACCAAAGCAGAATAACCTGCCTTGAAGACAAACTGGTATGGCTGTTCCTTCTGAGAAGTGGAAAGCCACATTTATGTGCAAATAACAGTAAGGGGAGAGTGAAATTTTCATATGGAAGATGTTTTCCATCCATTTCTGGCATGATGTAAAAGATAATACTCCCTCTTGGCAAGTAAAAGACTTGCATTCTCCTTGGAAGGAAACCCAGCCTGGGCTGGGTGTGCCAGCTATGGTCTTTGTAAGGTGAAAAACAATGGAAATTCCTCTGCTGCTCTTGAATTGAAAACATGATGAAATGTTAATCATTTCATATTGTCTTGTTGGAGGTTGCTGGATTTTGGAGAAGGAAAATAAGCAATGATAGTCATGATCATTTTAGTTCTGGAATTTGTTTTGCATATCTAGTTCTCTAGGAGGAAAAACATCCATACATCTGAAAAACAGCTTTCCATGTCAAAACGTGCCTGCATCCTTATTCTGCTGGTTTGGGAAATATACTTTGCTGGGCTCTGGTAAAATGCATAGCATGACATTAATCATTTTTGCAGAGTAGCAACGTAAAATAAAATCCTGGCCCTGCATTAAGTCCTTAGGAAGGGCACCAGCTCCCAGGATCTAAGTGGGAGCTGGGTGACCTGGGTGGCTCACTTGTTCATACTGCAGCTGTATACTGCCCTGGATGTAAAGTGGAAAGAGCATTTGGGTTAAATATGTACATGGCATAACCATAAGACATTACTACGGTGCTGCTGAGATCCAGTCATCCAATATAATAATGTAATTGTGCAGTCAGATCTTGGGACATCTCCCCTTAAGTGAGCAGCATTACTCAGTGTGAGTAAGGGTGACAGAATCACTTCTAGATTGGGGTCCAGATCATGGCTGGTGAAAAATGCTACTTGTTATAGGAGGGTTACTTTTTCACTGGAATGGACTGTGTGAAGAGGCAGTCCAACTACGCTGATGCATAGGCTGTACTAGTTTAAAAGGTCTGCTCAAGAGTTATTTGGTTTCCTGACTAAAGATCTGAAAGTAGCTTTAATACAAGGTTAAAAAACCCCTACAGCCCTCAATGGCCCAGCTTTTTTTTTTTTTTTTCTTTCTCCTCTTCAGATTTCCTGTATGATGCAGCAAATTGCATGAGGCATTTTGTCTTATGCAACTTCATGTCAGGTTATACAGCTGATGCAGCCCGATGTAATTATGCTGGCATATGCTGAAAGTTAAACAAGAGGAAACACATGTTACTGAATGGCAAGACATTACAGTAGAAAACTTGCTGTGTTGGGTTTTTTTTTTTTGGGGGGGGGGGGGGGGGTGTGCAGTTGTGTTATTTGGCAGAGAAGAAAGATCTAGACTCTGATGATGACAAAGCTGTAAGATGTGGGAGGTGATGACATTGGAGCGACTGGGTAATTGTGCAGTCATGGCCAGAATGAAGTGGCTAGATGGTCTGGGCCTTGGCATCCCGATCATTATCGCTGAGACTACTGCTGCCTTCCCATGTCTCACCCCCCCACACACCCCAAAACCCAAACAGATAAAAAAAAAACCCAACAAAAAAAATGAAGACCTGCTTGCTAGGTAGCTCTTCAGTGCCTGTGGTTGCCCCAGGGCCAGATCTTAAGGCTGGGCACTATAAAAGCTCAAGAACAAGTTAAATACAGTGTTTGTAACATTTTTGTGGGTGAAAGCACTCTTTACATGTGTTAAGTATTTCTGTCCAACTTGGTGCACTTTCTGTCACCTTCTTTCCCCTGACAGTCTGTCTTCCATTCTTGCTTACTTACTGGCTCTCTCCAGTTATCCAGTGCTCCTGGCTTTGTGCTTTTTGTGTTGTCCTGGTTTTGGTCAGGATGGAGTTAATTTCATTTGTAGCAGTGGATGAATGCTGTGTTTGAGAGTAAAATGAAAGCAGTGCTGAAAACACCCTGATGTTTCTAGTTGTTGTCAGACAGTCAAGGACTTTCTCAGCTCTTCATGAGAAAGGAGGGGCAAAGCCAGGACAGGTGACCCAACTGGCCAAAGAGAGTATTCCACGCCAGTTACGTCCTGCCCAGGATATCGGGGGGCTGACGGGAGGAAGGCCGAGGGCGGCTCCGGGACGCGCGGTTCTTGGGGGACAGTCGGATTCTGGGACGGCTCTGGGTGGCACGGCCTGAGTTGTGGGTTTGGTGAGAAACTGCATTGTGCATCAACAGCTTCATATATTTTTGCTTTGAAGTCCTGTTAGCATTGTTACATTGTATCTTTCTGTTATCTTAGTAAACTATCCTTATCCCAACCCACGGGCCTCTTAGTTTCTTGGTTCTGGGGTTATTTGCCCATTCCTTTTCCCTTCCCTTACTTCTCACCCTCCCCCCCCTCCCCCTTCCCTTTTCCCTGCTCTTTTCCTTTAAGGAGCAGGCAGCTGCATGGATCTCGGCTCTCATCCGGGGTGAAACCACGACAGTCTTTTTGGCGCCCAACGTGGGGCTCGAAAGGTTCGGATCACGGTAGATCTGACCCTGACTCGATTGTAATTAAGTCAAAGTTGTGATACGCACTTTGATTTAAGCAGTCTCTGGTCACGATGCTCTGGTATTTACTGATATCGTTGATCGTGAACTTGTGCTGGTATGTGTATAAGATTTTGCTGCCCTCTCTATTCTTTAGACAGGGAGGGATTAATAACGGCAGCTGGTATGGTGGGAGTACAGAAAGAAATATCTACGCTGCTTTCTCTTCCTTTGGGCTAAATACAACAGCTCTGGTAACAGTTTTTGAAAATTTCCAATATCCATGGGATATTCAAAGTAGCATTTTGCTGTTGTTATGTTTGGTGAATATGGTTCTGCTTTTGTTCAATATTAAGCAAAGGTTTATGAATACCACTCAAGAGTGTTCTGCGAGGCCAGATAATCACGAGTGGCAGGGTATGTGGCAGAGTATGGGCAACTACCTAGGCACTTTCTCACGTCCGATGTTTTGGAGTTTCACTCCTGAACAGTTACAGGACCCTGCTAAAGTGGCTGCATATCTGAAAAGAAATTGCCGTAAGTTTCCCAGAGATGCACAGCTTACTGCACTGTGCTGGGCCCTGGCCACTATTTACCAAACACTGCTTGATAGCAGTCAGCACTGTCAGAGGGAAAGGAAGGAAAACAGACCAGCAGAAACTGCAGCTACTGTAACCACTGGGACTAACACTGAGGCCACTGTAACTTCTGTGACTAGCACTGTGGCTACTGCAACCTGCCCAACCGATGCTGCAGCTACTGCTGCCCCTACAGCAGATACTGCCGGTAAAACAAAAAATCAACCCACATCAGTGTCTGTTGCTCCCGTACGAAAGAAGAAATACACAAAGAGAGTTGTTCCTGTAGTGAAGGATGAGGATGAGGATGAAATTGAATCAGGGCCACCTGATGAAGGTCAGGATAAAGCGGGCCGATCTGATGAAGGTCAGGATAAAGCGGGCCGATCTGATGAAGGTCAGGATAAAGCGGGCCGATCTGATGAAGGTCAGGATAAAGCGGGCCGATCTGATGAAGGTCAGGATGAAGCAGGGCCATCCAAACCATCTCAGGATAAGGCAAAACCATCCAAACCATCTCAGGATAAGGCAAAGCCATCTCAACCATCCCGGGATAAGGTTGTTCCATCTCAACCATCTCAGGATGAGGTTGTTGTTACACGATCCCTGTCCCTGAGTGAGCTGCGTGAAATTCGAAAAGATTTCAGCCGCTGCCCAGGTGAGCACATCATCACTTGGTTGCTCTGATGCTGGGTTCATGGAGCCAGTAGTCTGGAATTAGATGTCAGGGAGGCCAAGCAGTTGGCATCCCTAGCCAGAGAAGCAGGCATTGATAAGGCAATTGGGGAAAAGCCTGAAATCCTCAGCCTCTGGAGGCGACTCCTGTCAAGTGTGAGGGAAAGGTATCCCATAAAGGAATACATCACGTGTCAAACACCCAAGTGTAACAACCTAGAGGCAGTTATCCAGCACCTGAGAGAATTAGCTGTACGGGAGGTAATTTATTATGATCTGGACAACTCGCAGCTTCCCTCTGATCCTGATGACGTCCTATGCACTCCAGATATGTGGCGTAAGGTTATATGAAGTGCACCAGCAGGGCACACCAATTCATTGGCAACAATGGACTGGAGTGATGTATATCCACCAACCGTATCTGAGGTGTCCGGCCAACTCCGGAGATATCAGGACAATGTTTCTCTCTCTGTCATCGCAGCGGTAGAGAAACTGGTCAAACAACTTGACAAAAATGTGTCCAACTCCCAACCCATATGGGGCAATGTTGCAGCTATTGGGAGAAAGTGTCCATCATCCCAGAAGGGAGGATACAGTAGGTACACACCGCGAGAGACGCTGTGGCTTTACCTGCATGACCATGGTGAGGACATGAGGAAGTGGGGTATGCAGCCCACCTCAGCCCTTCAAGCACGAGTAAATGAGCTGCAAGGTAAAAGAATTGCACAACGCTATTCTGCCAGGAAGAACGCTGCACCAGTGAACAGCCAACACAGTCAGCAACAATAGAGGTGCCCTGCCTCCAGCCAGGTGGAGGAGAGGGATAACCATGTTTATTGGACTGTGTGGATCCGATGGCCTGGCACGTCAGACCCACAAGAGTACAAGGCTCTGGTGGATACTGGTGCCCAGTGTACGATAATGCCATCGAACCATGTTGGGACAGAACCTGTTAGCATTTTTGGAGTGACAGGGGGATCCCAACAATTGACTGTGTTAGAGGCTGAAGTGAGCTTAACTGGGAAGGACTGGGAGAAACACCCAATTGTGACTGGCCCAGAAGCTCCGTGCATTTTAGGTATGGATTACCTCCGTAGAGGTTATTTTAAAGACCCAAAAGGGTACCGGTGGGCTTTTGGAATAGCTGCTTTGGAGACAGAAGAAATTGAACAATTGCGTGCCTTGCCTGGACTCTCGGAGGATCCTTCTGTTGTGGGGTTGTTGAAGGTCGAAGAACAGCAAGTGCCAATTGCTACAACAACGGTGCACAGAAGACAATACCGTACTAACCGGGATTCCCTGATCCCCATCCATAAGCTGATTCATCAACTGGAGAGTCAAGGAGTGATCAGCTGAACCCGTTCACCCTTTAACAGTCCCATATGGCCAGTGCGGAAGTCCAATGGAGAGTGGAGGCTGACAGTAGATTATCGTGGCCTAAACGAAGTCACTCCAGGTATGAGTGCTGCTGTACCAGACATGCTGGAACTGCAGTATGAACTGGAGTCAAAGGCAGCCAAGTGGTATGCCACAATTGACATTGCAAATGTTTTCTTCTCAATACCACTGGCGCCAGAGTGCAGGCCACAGTTTGCTTTCACCTGGAGGGGCATCCAATACATGTGGAATTGTCTGCCCCAGGGGTGGAAACACAGCCCCACCATCTGCCATGGACTAATTCAGACTACACTGGAAAAGGGTGAAGCCCCAGAGCACCTGCAGTATATTGATGACATCATAGTATGGGGCAATACAGCAGAGGAAGTATTTGAGAAAGGAAAAAGGATAATTCAAATCCTTTTAGAAGCTGGCTTTGCTATAAAACAAAGTAAAGTCAAGGGGCCTACGCAAGAAATCCAGTTTTTAGGAATAAAATGGCAGAATGGGCGTTGTTAGATCCCAATGGACATTATCAATAAAATAGCAGCTATGTCTCCACCAAGCAACAAAAAGGAAACACAAGCTTTCTTGGGTGTTATAGGTTTTTGGCGAATGCATGTCCCAAACTACAGTCTCCTTGTGAGCCCACTTTACCATGTAACTCGGAAGAAGAATGGTTTCCAATGGGGCCCTGAGCAGCAACAAGCCTTTGAGCAGATCAAACGCGAGATAGTCCATGCAGTGGCCCTTGGGCCTGTCCGGACAGGGACAGATGTTAAAAATGTGCTTTACACTGCGGCCGGGGAGAATGGCCCTACCTGGAGTCTCTGGCAGAAAACACAAGGAGAGACCCGCGACCGACCGCTGGGGTTTTGGAGTCGGGCCTACAAAGGATCTGAGGCCAATTATACTCCAACAGAAAAGGAAATACTGGCTGCCTATGAAGGGGTTTGAGCCACTTCAGAAGTGATTGGAACTGAAGCCCAGCTCCTCCTGGCACTCCGACTGCCGGTGCTGGGCTGGATGTTCAAAGGGAAGGTCCCTTCTACACACCATGCCACTGATGCTACATGGAACAAGTGGGTTGCACTGATTACTCAGCGGGCTCGAATAGGAAACCCTAATCGCCCAGGAATTGTGGAAGTGATCGCAGACTGGCCAGAAGGCAAAGATTTTGGGATGTCACCAGAGGATGAGGAGGTAACACGGGCTGAAGTAGCCCCACCTTACAACAAATTGCCAGAGAATGAGAATAGCCAATATAAATAATAAGGTAGAAATTGTATTACAATAATTGCTCTGTGCATTCATTATTGCTATTATTGCTGTATGTTGTTGTATGTTGTACCAATGGAGTTACAGCCGGAGTCATACAAGTCAATGAAGGAAGAGTGCCAACGATGACGGGACCAAGACCTGGTGTTCCAAGAACTTTTTCCTCCTTCCCTTTGAAAATGAACATCTTTGATTCACAGACTATGAACATGGACCATGTCAGCTGTATCGGTCGAGAGCCTGATATGCAGCATGCAACGGTCCAATGGCGCATACTGACACCATGAGAGACTGTTACGAAGAATGAAGCCTGAAGATCATCATGGACTAAATGTTCATTCACTCAACAAACTCAGAAGAATGGTCCATAGACTAAGGGAATAATACCTGTATGCACACGTGTGTGTATACATGTGTGCACACATATATATGTGTCTGAAACAAGAAATGGTTGGATTTGGTCATGATGTAAATGGTATGGAATAAGGGGTGGATAATGTCCTGGTTTTGGTCAGGATGGAGTTAATTTCATTTGTAACAGCGGATGGAATGCTGTGTTTGAGAGTAAAATGAAAGCAGTGCTGATAACACCCTGATGTTTCTAGTTGTTGTCAGACAGTCAAGGACTTTCTCAGCTCTTCATGAGAAAGGAGGGGCAAAGCCAGGACAGGTGACCCAACTGACCAAAGAGAGTATTCCACACCAATTCTGTCCTGCCCAGGATATCTGGGGCTGACGGGAGGAAGGCCTGGGGCGGCTCCGGGACGCGCGGTTCTTGGGGGACGGTCGGGTTCTGGGACGGCTCTGGGTGGCATGGCCTGAGTTGTGTGGTTTGGTGAGAAACTGCATTGTGTATCAACAGCTTCATATATTTTTGCTTTGAAGTCCTGTTAGCATTGTTACATTGTATCTTTCTGTTATCTTAGTAAACTATCCTTATCCCAACCCACGGGCCTCTTAATTTCTTGGTTCTGGGGTTATTTGCCCCTTCATTTTCCCTTCCCTTACTTCTCACCCTCCCCCCCTTTCCCTTTTCCCTGCTCTTTTCCTTTAAGGAGCAGGCAGCTGCGTGGATCTTGGCCCTCAGCCGGGGTGAAACCACGACATGTGTACACAACAAAACTGCTGAGGTTAGAAGCCATGTTATTTTCTTACAAGAGTAACAAACTGTTCTATAACTTTTTCTTCTTTGTACCCCACCACCCAGCCCTCTTAAGGCATGGATGTTAGTCCTGGAAGAAAAGAAGTGTGTCAGAAGCTGTGTGACTCGCTCGTTCAAGAGGCTGAGTGAAACATAAGGCATCAATGAAGAGATGAACCCAAGGGATTACTGGAGAAAGTATTGAGTCACACATCACATGAGGTGCCGTTACTCAGTATCAACAGCCCAGGTACTTTACATAAATACTGATGAAAGCTAATTTCAGTGTTCTTTCTAGCAAGTTCTATTTTGGGGTACACTTATCCAGCTGGGGAAGGGAATCTGAAGCTTGCCAGAGGCTAAATTAGCACTGTGCTGGGTGGTTTATGATGTGTAGCCCCAAGGGTGACAGGATTGCATACCTTTCTTTGAAAGGGTACATTGTAGCCCGACATTTTCAGTTACTTGGGTTTTTGGATCTTCTCAAATACATTATGTACATGGCAATAACAAGTTGCATAACTAAATTTGAAGACTCAGGTTGTATATAACACACAGAAGGTTTCCCACGAAGCTCCATTTTAGGGCCAGATATTTCAGGGTCAGACTAGTACATACAGCTGCTGGGACTGAATTCAGGCAGGGAGTCACAGGACTTCCTCATGCTCTGTAAAGTTCAGGCAGCCTATTTTTAGGCCAGCCTTTGATGTACTAATGTGGGAATTACCATTATTTGCGAGCTTGCATCAAACAGGTTTAAAAAGACGTGGCAGGAATGTGTAAATTTCTTTCACCTCTCAGCATAACAAAGGTGTGCATGGCTGTTTCTGTGTCCTTGCACATCCTCCTCCCATAAAATTTCCCCTGTTATATCCACATCCCTAAAAGATCTGTGGATACCTGCCTATGCTCTTCCACTCCACATCTGAGACCTGGTACCTGCCTTGCCTCCACGCCCCTTCTTATGCCAGCAGCCTTCAGGCAGGGAGCATCCTGAGGTGCAGGAGGACTGTGGCCCCTGCTCCCACTGCACTGTCCCCTGTGCAGCTGCCATCTCTCTTCTCCCATTTAACAAAAGATAAATGTTTAGGAGCTCAAAGATTACTCAATTTTTTCTAAGAATAATGCTAAAGTCTGGACATTGCTTTAAGCATCAGTGTTCCTGGATAAGAGAGCCCTGCTGTACTGCTGCATACATCCATAATGGTCCTGCCTTTCCCTTTCTGCTGGTATAAATGGTCATGTAAATCATATTGTTAAGCTCCTGTCTGAGTGCACTGTTGAAAACTGGGTCTTGAAGTCTGCATAAAACATAGTAAAAACTTCTGTTCAGAATGAAACAGGAATGCATTTCCATATCAAATAAAGGGAAAAAATAATAATTATATAAAAAAAGTTCATTGTGGAATGAAAAGGTCTGAATAAATGATTCATAATTAAAATGCTTCAATTTAGCCTGTTGAAAGTGTACCAGCACGTTTCATTTTGAGTCATTTCAAAATGTAAACTACACTTTACAACAGCAATTGTTTTCTCTCAGCAGTTGCCATTCATATGTCTTCTACCCTTATTTTGTCCCCTGGGTTGTTTTCCTGTAAGTTTGCATTTCCCCAGGCATAAAATGGCCTCCTCTCCTACTGTAGTTGATGTTATGAAAATTTTTGATTTTATGAAAACTGTTTTTCTATTAAAAAAAATAATCCTGGCCATGTCTATTAGTCACCCCCTCAGGCACTTTCACAGTCTTTACCCACACCATCTTTCTTCCCCTCCTCTCTTTCTGTCTCTTAACCTTGAGCACGGTTTTGCATTCTATAGAAGCCTGCCTTCTAGGCACCCAGAGTGAAGTATCGACTGTCCTGAAGGAGGAAATCATGTCTTAATGTGATGGGTGCTGCCTTATTATGAGATGTGGTTCTGTATTCCACTACCATGTCAGAATGCTTTTGTCTGCCTCTCTCTCAATTCAGGGAAAGTGCAATGGGTGTATTTGAGGATGAAGGTGAATATATTACAGACATAAAAAGTAGCATTTCCACAATTTTTGAGTCTTCCCTTCAACAAATCTTTCCATCTCAGTTTGTGTTTGTTTGGTTTTTTGTTTATATCTGGTTCTCTCTGTGGGACAATTCTTCAAGAGATAGTGAAAAGGGACTTGGGCATGCCCAAGTGCATTGGAGAGTCCAGGAGCAAGAATCCAGTTCTCTGGTAGTTCCCCACTGCCTGATAACCCACATGGCATTTCAGTTTTCTGATCAGAGACTGAGAATGTCAGGTTTGCTGAGGGACAGGGTTCTGCAGGCACAGGTCTCCCTGCCTGAACAGCAGGGTGGGACACGCTTGGTGCCCTGCACTCCAGGCACTGAGCCACATGAATTCCCCCTTCCCTGTCATCTCTGGGGAATGATGCTCCTCTCTGGGCTCTTTGGATTTTGATCACTGCCACAGCTTTGCACAGGGTCAGTCCTTCTAAAGAAGGGTTTGCAGATGTGACCTAGGAGGACCAAGGGCAAGTCCTTGTACAATCTGAGGTATTCAGGGGCTGTTATGGGTGGCCTGAGATCAGCGTTGCATGAAGGTGGCAAGAGGATTCCAGCCTTCGGCTCTGTATCCCACCTGCCAGCTGGCAAGCCTGCACTGCACACATTAATTCCACCCCTTGGGTTGGGATACAGGACTTTCTTTCCCTCCTGGTGTGCTAGCTTTACTTGGTTCTTGCAACCATGAACCCAGCAGGACACCAATATGGTTTGTAGGTGATGCCTGGGTCACCCACCACACACAGGATCAGATTGGGAAACCCTGTTTGATGGTGTTCTCTGTAATCACATCTGTTTCGGACACGCTGATGAAGTGACTATTTCAGCTCCTGTTTCTTCTCTGACATCTTTAGAATTTACAGATTGCCTGCTTTTTCCCCTTTTCCAGCTCTCCAGAACTAATGGGAACCATTTCACTAGCTGCCACTGAAATTCTCACAGCTGCTTTTCGTTATTCACAGTTTCCCTAAAAGTTATTTTTAAGATTCTATTTTTGCCAAGAATTGACATTCACACCCAACTCATAATTCAATTAAAAGCTCCACCCTGAAGTAATTTGAAATAAATTCCTTCCTAGGTGTTATCAAACCAAGATCTTATGTCTAGTCTCCCACTGCAAGAACTAGTATAAATTCCAAGACATGGTTATTCTGACAGTAACTGAAAATATTTCTATGGCCCATGTAGAAGTTGAACCTTTTCTCCTGTTTTCATAGGATTTAGTAATACTATCTCTTGCTCACAGGTGGGAAAAATGACCCTGTTTCTCTCCTAGCCACTTTGCGATACACAGAAATCTACATAAATAAAACCTGTAGCAGACAGCTTCATTCTCACACCTATCTGTCTGGGATTATCACTCTTTCACTCTGTTAATTAGTGTAATTGACTATAATTGAAGAGTAATTTTCAAGTGATACACCAAGTAGAATATCTGCCAGCATTTCCTGAGCCTAAGGTGGCCTTGTTCTTACAGTGTTAACACCAAAAGACGCTGTGCAGGCTGTGTAGGTGATCTAATGTCCATAGTTTTCACCCAGATGTCTAATCTCTTGCATCATTTGCATACGATCTGGCAGTGGTGTGGGAGCTCCTGGGGATCCCGTGGCAGGCTTCTCCATGAAAGTCCATGGAGAACCAGATGGCTGTGTGTTTACAGAATGTTGCAGGCATTTATTTGATACCTGAGCTTCTTCAACAGTGCAGTGTGCACTTCAGAGCTGGGTAACTTCTTTCCTCCGGCAGCTGGTGCTCATGGAGCTAACCTGGGATGTTCAAAATAGCAGCTGTCCTCCTGGCTGAACTGACACTGCTCTGCACCTCTCATGGAGGGGTGGTTACCCAGCTTTTCCACCAGCAAGAAAAGAATGCATCCTCAGGCCCTTCTGACAGTACCACAGCTCTTGGGGTCCTTCTCAAGACACCACCTGGGACTGCTGTTCCTCTGAACCCTGACCATTTCTGTCCATATGTGGCTTTTTGTTTGCAGACCCACCAAACCTACAAGGGTCAGCAGCTGCACCTTTCACAATTTATCCACTTTTTAATGACGGGACAGTTTTCTAGCACAGATTTCCCTGCAGGAAATTCTCTGTTGAGAAATTGTTTGGCTTACTGGCTCAGCCCTGGGATCATGCCTCTTGGCCTACTGTAGTCATCAAACGTCTCTTTCAAACTGACATATTGACTTTTCCCAGTTGCAATTTCTCTGTTCCAGCTTTTGGTTTGGGAAACCTCAGCTGAATGAGTCCATGAAGCTGCTGTCCCAGGCCTTGCATATACATCATCCACAGCTAGATAATTTTCCTGATGGGAACTTATTTTCCTTTTGCTCCTCATGCTTCTGCTGGGGACTACTGCCACTGCCTCCTCAAATACTTGCTGTTATCTTCCCATTCACCTTGTGTTTGATGGAAAAGGGCCTGAAATGAAGATGTTAAAAAAATGCAGAGTAAAAATTTGTTGAAGAGCAGTATGATAACATGAAGACAAGAAAGGAGAGCATAGGATGAAGAAGTAAATTTTTTTCTGAGACAAATAAATGAGCAAGTCTGTCTCTAAAGGGTTGCTCATGACCTGTCCCTAACATGATAGCACCGTTTTCTGCTTGCTGAGCTCTTAGAATATCCTGATTTAGAAGGGACCCAAGGTGATCTTTGAGTCCAAATCCTGTGCTCTTGCTTAGCTGTTGTTCAATTAAAACATATTTGTTACCTGTTGGGCCAATTCATTTTTACTTAGAAGGAGAAGATGGATGTACTCTTTGAACTGTTTTGCAGGTCCAGTGAGCTGAGTGGGCATAGGTTAAGCAAAAAAAGACTATGTCTTTTCCTGCTTCAGATGTCCTTTGAGCACTGTCTCAAATCTTTTGAGATACAGGCAGTCTGCAGCTAAAACTGTTTTTACCAGTAAAAGAAAGACAAAACCCTCAAACAACTGTGGAAGCAGTACTGCCTTTCAAGGGTTCATATTCCATTTCGATCCTCAGAAATGGGTGCAGATCTGTCCATGACCTCCCTATTTGTCTGAGAGTGGCACATGCTATGAACAGATGTTACCTTTCATTGAGTAGGCACACTTTAAGAGGCAGATTTTAAACAATAGTGCAAATGTGGGCATCAGGAACTGTAGGAGCTTTACATGTGCTAGACATCTAAATATGTGATTGTGCCTGCAGGCAAAGTGTGCAGACATTTAAATTACAGGAATTATATCTTAGTCATTTGTGGGTACAAAACTGGATAGGTAAAGCGTGATGAAAACCCAGAATCTGAGGTTTTATTTTGACTGCATTTACTCATTGAAGGTTCTCTTTTGTTTGTAGCATTCCCATATTAACTAGTGGGGACTACAGCCCTGGTAACTATACAGCAGCATTATGCAAGCCATGGCATCAAATGACTGACAAACCTAAAGCTATACCTTTCCATTTGCCTTGCAGGAAAACTCATTATTTCTTAATGTCCAGCCAGTGGTATTCATCCCTGAAGGAGGATAACCACAGCTGGAAGAGCGGAGTGCACCACACCCAGGGATAAAAATGCAGGTAGGTCAGATATGATACCTGCATAGAGTACCATGGACTTTTCCAAAAGTCTTCTAGGATGTTTAGGGGACACTACTTCAGCTGCATTCTGCTTCCCCATTTTAATATTTTTGCTGAAGCTGAAACCACCTTGTGTTCACAGGTTTTCTGGCTTACTTTCACTAGCTGTCCCTCTTGTCTAGTACGCTGACTAGGCTGTCTTCCTTCATTGCTTTCCTCATACTTTATAAAACCACAAAATGTGTCCACTTAAGTAGGTCACTGATTTCACAACAACATGTCAGCGAAAAGCTATCTGATTTATTCTAGAGAGGAACGAAGAGTAAATTGACCGCTCGTCCTGCAACACAGTGAGATGCCACACACCATTTGCAACAGAAAGGCATGGAGGCTTGGTGAAAGTCTCATGGTACCTTTCTTCACATCAATACCAAGAAAGAACCAAGCGGGTGAACTCCAGGTGAACTATGTCATGTTGCCAGTCCTCCCCCAGCCTCAGCGCATAACCTCTACTGCTACCAGTGTATCAGCACCTTCAAGTGAATTGAATTCCATGGATTTTAAGATTTCCAGTTCCATTTGGAAAGAGAATGGAGGGGTGTGAAGGAGCTAACAGAGCCGTCTCTCTCCTCACCTTACCTGACCTCACCTTGCTCCTTTTCTCCTTTGTAAAACGCACATTGTTTTCTGTTGCAGACATAAGGTCTAGGGGTGTCTGGGTTTCCATAAGTTGTTTTCTCTATTGACTACGATAGCTTGATGGGGTGGAAGCAACCTCTGGGGAGATCTGTTAGAGAGAGTATAATAAGCACAGTCAGTCCTGGCCAGACCAGCAGGGAGAAAGGAAAAACTCAAAGGAGGTAATCAATGTTTGTGTAGGTTTTAAAATTGTTTGATTACTAATGACTCATGGGTAGTAGTGTGAAAATTTCCTATTCCCAAAGGTAGAAATAAATACATTAAATAAAAGCAGCTTTTTCTGAATGTTGTGGTTTGGGATGACAGGGAAGGTAGTTCAGCTGATGCTGAGGTAATATGAAATAAAATAATGAATCTGAAGAATTCATAACAGATGAAATAAGATTGCAGAGAGCTTCATCTCTCTCGAGCAGCACAGGTGAAGAATCACCACATGCAGCTTGGTTTTCTCATTGCTAAAGATGGTTCAGTCTTTGTTTTGTGAGGACTGCATTATTGCCCAGCTCTAGCCACTCCTAATGCTAAGTAGCAGTATGAACATTGCAAATAATAGGCATTTGTTGGACTGCATGTCAGAAGTCTGCAGAAATCGTGCAAAGACTGCATAACTTTGTTCATTTGTTTGCTGTCCTGTCTCTTGGGTAGGATTCTTTATGCATCTGGTTCTGTGTCTGATGCTGTATTGTATACAGTGTGTGATGCCCTGGAAGCTGAGGGGATGTGGTCTGAGCTGGGAGCAATGGGAATGCAGCTACAGTGGTGACGGCTTTTGCCACAATTCAGCCCCCCTCCTGTCCCATCCTGCAGCAAATTTGCAACACACATGGGAATAAGGAGGTGGCACTGGAGGGTATGTCTACAAATACACTGTTTGTCTGACCTCCCTTAGGAAATCTATTCTGTTAGGCATGCCAATGTTAAGGTATTTTTCTTTTGTCTTTGCTAACCAGCTTCTGCTGTACTCAAAAAAACTAAGGCTGTATCACAGAATGAGAATAGTAATACAGCGAGGTCATTTTACCTTTTTTAAAAGAAACTGGCTGAACACTCAGGAATTTGATTCTTCTCTTTGCTTCAGGTATGTTCCATGCAGTCTGATTGGTGCTTAAGTCACAGTGCAATATATCTGGCCACAAAGTGCAGCTTCAACTGAACTAGTTGCTGGAACAAAGGTTTGTTAATAAACAACATAACCATTAATAAACAACATAACCATTAATAACCTGCATAACCATTCAATTGCACGCCGGAGCTTGCCTGATTTTGAGTTGCTTCACTGGTCAAGCAAGCGTCTTCATTATGTTCAAAATAAGAATAGTTGAAAGTACATAGCAAGAGCTGCCTAAAAGCCTTATTGATTTCCAACAGGTATTTGCCATGGTAGCTTCATTCAAACTGTTCTTACCCTGTCTTTATAGCTTCTACCATCCGATTGCACCAGGTGTACGCACCAAATAAAGCATGCATACCACACACCAATAACTTACAGAGCAATAAGAGGAAGTAGAGGTGGCATAATAAGACTTCAGCTGTAAATTAGACTGATACATGATAAACACACTTTGCAAATAAAACAGCAAAACATGAACCAGAAGTTTTTTGTAAGGGCTGCGCAAGTAATTCATAAATAATCAGTAGAAATAAACAAGGAAAAGGCTGAATGAGCTGGGGCTGTTCAGCCTTGAGAAAAGAACACTGAGAGGGGATCTGATTAATGTTTATAAATATCTCAAGTGTGGGAGACAGAGGGAAATGTCCAGACTCTTTTCAGTGGTCTGTGGAGACAGGACAAGAGGCAATGGCTGCAAGTTGGAACATAGGAAGTTCCACACCAACATGCGGAAGAACTTTTTCCCAGTGAGGGTGACAGAGCCCTGGGACAGGCTGCCCAGGGGGGTTGTGTTGTCTTCTCTGGAGATATTCAGGATCCTTCTGGATGCCCACCTGTGCTACATGTCTTAGGGAACCTGCTTTGGCGGGGGGGTTGGTCTCGATGATCTCTGGAGGTCTCTTCAACTCCAAAAACTGTGAATCTGTAATTCTGTGATTTAGTCAATTTTATTGTGAAGAGGGAGAAAATCAAAGTGTTGTAATAGCTTACTGCTGTATGATCAATGCAAATGTAACACTGTATTTAAGAACTATGTTATCTAATATAAATGAATGACTTTGCCTGAGAAATGCATGTGTCACCTGCTTGTGTGCACAACTATGCTGCTGGCAAGGCAAGCCCAGTTCATGTGTAGAAGAGGACAGGCTTGCCCAGATGTGCTCTAGTCTCACCTTCCTCTTATTCCCACCCCACTTCTCACGCATTACTGTGGCACCTTACAGTACTTACCCTGCTCCTGCACTCAGGTGAATGGAAAACCGTGCTCCTTCCTGAAATAAATAGCTCCAGCAGCTGAATAAACTTTCTTGGACGCAGATTGCGCTGGAGAGGGAAGTCATCTGGGCAGCTGCAAGGTTTTGCGTCTGAATACATACATTTGGCATTGCCAGCAGAAGCTTATGTGGAGGTACATATATGTACATGTCCCTGGCTGTGCCTGAGAGAGATCAGCACAACTGAAAGATGCAGAAACACCACAAAAGTGCACAGTGAAAGAGAACACAGTGAGTAAAAGCTGAAAGTCTCGGGTGTGATACCAGCCAGAAAAACACTTGAGAATCTGGACAATGAACCTGCTTTCTATTTTTGGATTTCTAATGCCCTAAAGGAATTTGTGCATTGTATAGCTTCTTTTCAAATAAATAAGATTGCAACCATACCCAATTCATCATTGAGTTCTCCTCCTGGTGGAATGAATTTACAACATCAAGAGGTCATGCATTCAAACACTGATGAAATCTTTAAGTGTATCTATTGGTAAAATAGTGAAAATTCAAAGGTCGGCCTAATTTGATTGAAAGTCTCATGGGACAAGTATTTCATGTGCAATTTCTCATAATTACTACAGCTGATTAGGACTTTGCATACAACCTTCTTCAAGGCTTTATATTTTGAAGCTTCCTATTTTTTCATAAACCAGAGATAATAAAATTACATAAAGCAACAATCTAATATATCTGTTCCCCATAAATACACATATATTTGTTATATATAATTATATATATTTATGTTCCCCTTCCCGATCTTGCCCTTCTTCACCCCTAGAAAAACTTCATTACGTTTCAAGGGTCTTGTAAGTTTCGTTGCTTCTATTTTTCTTATAATTACTTTATTCAGTCTTACTTCATACAGCTCACACCTTCTGTTGTCCTTAGAGATGTAGATAACATATTCCAGTGCAGTGTTTGGTTTTGCAGGCACTGGGGATATTTTTAAAAGAGAGGGAAACATTTCAATAGGCATACTTTTCAGGGCATGCTCTTAAATGCCACCAGATTGTGGCATTTAAGTATTGAGTATTGTTTGGAGCTGTGTAGTGCTACCAGTAACAATTAACAATTACATAGCATTTTCCATCTGACTGCATGTTGCCACTTAGAGACTTCATGATGCTCTGTAAGTTTGGTTCCTGATCTTTTACAAGAGCTGAGAATCTGCAGCTTCAAAGAAAGGCAATGGATATTTAAGGACATTTACTGCTTCTACATTTTGAAAGGTCCAAGCATCTTCAACTTTTTACCTTGGAGTTGAGCGACTTCATTTTATATTATGGCTGTAACTCTGATTTTGATCCCAGTGTATTTCCAACCACTCTTTCTCTGAGTTCTCTGGCAGAAAGAAAATGCTTCAGTTTTTTTTCCAATTATTATTTTGTTGGTTTTTAATTTACTATTGGTTCTTGTTTATGTACAAGAACAGTTATATTCTGTGCCTCCATAAAGTTTTCCACAGCAATAAAATAATAAATTGGGAAATAATTTCAGTAGGTGAACCTCCAAGACAAATATGAAGATATAAAACTGTCTTCAGAGTTAATCATTCTTCATTTCTTAAAGTTCTATTTTCCCTTCTCTGAAAGCCGTTGTGTACTGGACAGACTAACCAGAAAAGGGGTACTTCATATTGAACAACAAGGTTATAGGCAAAATATTGTGAAGGTGAAATGCACAAATCAATCAGGAGAAGAATTAACCCAAACTGACAGTATATACCTAGATTGTATGAGATCAGTGCCAATGAGTTAAACACAATGGCATTTTCCAGCCTGTGAGCCAAATGAATACTTTGGAAGACATGTGTGTGCACAGTTTGTGTTTGCAGTCTACAAAAGGATCATGTTCCCTGATGCCTCTGAGTGCTGTGTGAAGGCTAGCTGAAGCTATGCTCCAAAAGCAGTCCCAACATGGATAAAACAAAATGTTCCCATGTTCTGAAGTGAACTTTCTCCCTATGTTGGTGTGCATCTGGGCAGAGAGCTTAATTAAGAGTCTGCTGCACACAAGAAGTGTGCTTTGTAAGCGCACCAGTAATCTCACAGAGGCATGTGTTAGCATCTTGAGCCAAGCATGATGTCAGGGTCATAATTTGAAACCCTCACCTCATCTTTAGTAAATGCTGCAATAACAGCAGCACATGCTTTTACATGAAATACGCTGTAGCCCTAGTGAATGTGTAAGGTCTGAAGGCAGCGTGGTCTGCAGACAGTGCGAAGTTTACATGCACTGCCTTCCAAGGGAGCTTTCCTTTTGTTATGTTGTAAACAGTTTTTTACTCAAACTGCCCAAAAACATCTGTTGGAGAAGTTGGCGAGGAGCTGCTGGACCTCAAGACTTGTTAATACTGTTAATGCTGTTAATACCTGTTAATACTTAAATATGGATGCTTAGATATTTTCAAAGGCTTTGAGACAAGAACCAGCTCAAGCTTTACAGCAAGTTAGGCAAAACGAATCAAGTACTGGTAGCAGGAGGATGACTGAGGGGGGCTAGTAGGGACTGAAGGTGCTACGAAGTGCAGCGAAGAGCTGGAAGCTGGGGTGAAGACCTCTGAGGGCAGCAAAATGAGGAACTCAAGGTTATCTTGGTGAGACTTTCAGCTATTCTG